>NC_092821.1:4050000-5400000 GCF_023375885.2 Dermacentor andersoni
TACCGGGAAACGCTCGCGGCGAGCGCTATGCTATGATAGCAATAAAAAATCCCTGAATGCTTCTCTTGCTTCCCGGAGCTGCAGAGTATGTAACCGTAATGTTTCTTGGGAAACGCTCGCGGCGAGTGCATGCTATGATAGCAATAAAAAATGCCTGAATGCTTCTTTCGCTTCCCCGTATCTGCATAGTATGTAACTGTAATGTTTACCGGGGAACGCTTGCGGCGAGCGCTATGCTATCATAGCAATCGAAAATCCCTGACTGCTTCTCTCGTTTCCCGGAACTGCAGATTATGTAACCGTAATGTTTACCGGGAAACGCTCGCGGCGAGCGCTGTGCTACGATAGCAATCAAAAATTCCTGACTGTTTCTATCACTTCCCGGAACTCAAGGGTATGTAACCGTAATGTTTACCGGGAAACGCTCGCGGCGAGCGCTATGCTATGATAGCAATAAAAAATCCCTGAATGCTTCTCTTGATTCCCGGAACTACAGAGTATGTAACCGTAATGTTTACCGGGATACGCTCGAGGCGAGCGCTATGCTATGATAGCAATCAAAAGTACCTGACTGTTTCTATCACTTCACGGAACTCCAGGGTATGTAACCGTAATGTTTACCGGGAAACGCTCGCGGCGAGCGCTATGCTATGATAGGAATAAAAAATCCCTGAATGCTTCTCTTGATTCCCGGAAGTGCAGAGTATGTAACCGTAATGTTTACCGGCAAACGCTCGCGGCGAGCGCTATACTACGATAGCAATCAAAAATTCCTCACTGCTTCTCTCGCTTCCCGGAACTGCAGAGTCTATAAATGTAATGTTTACTGGGAGTGGCTCGCGGTGAGCGCTATGCTATGATAGCAATCGAAAATCCCTGACTGCTTCTCTCGTTTCCCGGAACTGCAGATTATGTAATCGTAATGTTTACCGGGAAACGCTCGCGGCGAACGCTATGCTATGATAGCAATGAAAAATCCGTGACTGCTTCTATATCTTCCCGGAACACCAGAGTATGTAACCGTAATGTCTCCAGCGAAACGCTCGCGGCGAGCGGTATGCTATGACAGCAATAAAAATGCCTGAATGCTTCTTTCGCTTCCCGGAACTGCAGAGTATGTAACCGTATTGTTTCCTGCGAAAGGCTTGCGGCGAGCGCTATGCTATGATAGCAATAAAAAATCCCTGAATGCTTCCCTCGCTCCCGGAACTGCAGAGCATGTAACCGTAATATTTACCGGGAAACGCTCGGGGATACCGCAATGCTATGATAGCAATAAAATATCCCTGACTGCTTCTCTCGCTTCCCGGGTCTGCATAGTATGTAACCGTAATGGTTACCGGGATACGCTCGCGGCGAGCGCTATGCTATGATAGCAATCAAAAATCCCTGACTGTTTCTATCACTTCCCGGAACACCAGGGAATATAACCGTAATGTTTCTTGGGAACCTCTCGCGGCGAGAGCTATGCTATGATAGCAATCAAAAATCCCTGAATGCTTCTTTCGCTTCCCAGAACTGCAAAGTATATAACCGTAATATTTCCCGGGAAACGCTCGCGGCGAGCGCTGCTGCTATGATAGGAATAAAAAATTCTTGACTGCTTCTCACGTTTCCCGGAACTTCTGAGTATGTGACCGTAATATTTACCGGGGAACGCTCGCGGCGAGCGCTATGCTGTGATAGCAATCGAAAATCCCTGACTGCTTCTCTCGTTTCCCGAAACTGCAGATTATGTAACCGTAATGTTTACCGGGAAACGCTCGCGGTGAGCCCTATGCTATGACAGCAATAAAACATCCCTGAACGCTTCTCTTGATTCCCGGAACTGCAGAGTATGTAACCGTAATGTTTACCGGAAAACGCTCGCGGCGAGCGCTATGCTACGATGGCAATCAAAAATCCCTGACTGCTTCTCTCGCTTCTCGGAACTGCAGAGTATATAAATGTATTGTTTACTGGGAAAGGCTCGCGTTCAGTGCTATGCTATGATAGCAATCGAAAATCCCTGACTGCTTCTCTCGTTTCCCGGAACTGCAGATTATGTAACCGTAATGTTTACCGGGAAACGCTCGCGGCGAGCGGTATGCTATGATAGCAATAAAAAATCCGTGAATGCTTCTCTTGATTCCCGGAACTACAGAGTATGTAACCGTAATGTTTAACGGCATACGCTCGCGGGGAGCGCTATGCTACGATAGCAATCAAAAATCCCTGACTGCTTCTCTCGCTTCCCGGATCTGCATAGTATGTAACCGTAATGTTTACCGGGATACGCTCGCGGCGAGCGCTATGGTATGATAGCAATCGAAAATCCCTAACTGTTTCTATCACTTCCCGGAACACCAGGGTATGTAACCGTAATGTTTATTGGGAAACGGTCACGGCGAGAGCTATGCTATGATAGCAATCAAAAATCCCTGAATGCTTCTTTCGCTTCCCGAACAGCAGAGTATATAACCGTAACATTTACCGGGGAATGCTCACGGCGAGCGCTATGCTATGATAGCAATCGAAAATCCCTGACTGCTTCTCTCGTTTCCCGGAACTGCAGATTATGTAACCGTAATGTTTACCGGGAAACGCTCGTGGCGAGCGCTAGGCTATGATAGCAATAAAAAACTCCTGAATGCTTCTCTTGATTCCCGGAACTGCAGAGTTTGTCACCGTAATGTTTACCGGCAAACGCTCGCGGGGAGCGCTATGCTACGATAGCAATCAAAAATCCCTGACTGCTTCACCCGCTTCCCGGAGCTGCAGAGTATATAAATGTAATGTTTACTGGGAAAGGCTCGCGGTGAGTGCAATGCTATGATAGCAAAGAAAAATCTCTGACTGCTTCTCTCGCTCCCCGCATCTGTATAGTATGTAACCGTAATGTTTACCGGGATACGCTCGCGGCGAGCGCTATGCTATCATAACAATCTAAAATCCCTGACTGCTTCTCTCGCTTCCCGGATCTGCATAGTATGTAACCGTAATGTTTACCGGGATACGCTCGCGGCGAGCGCTATGGTATGATAGCAATCGAAAATCCCTAACTGTTTCTATCACTTCCCGGAACACCAGGGTATGTAACAGTAATGTTTCTTATGAAACGCTCACGGCGAGAGCCATGCTATGATAACAAGCAAAAATCCCTGAATGCTTCTCACGTTTCCCGGAACTGCTGAGTATGTGACCGTAATATTTACCGGGGAACGCTCGCGGCGAGCGCTATGCTATGATAGCAATCGAAAATCCCTGACTGCTTCTCTCGTTTCCCGGAACTGCAGAATATGTAACCGTAATGTTTACCGGGAAACGCTCGTGGCGAGCGCTAGGCTATGATAGCAATAAAAAAACCCTGAATGCTTCTCTTGATTCCCGGAACTGCAGAGTTTGTAACCGTAATGTTTACCGGCAAACCCTCGCGGGGAGCGCTATGCTACGATAACAATCAAAAATCCCTGACTGCTTCACTCGCTTCCCGGAGCTGCAGAGCATATAAATGTAATGTTTACTGGGAAAGGCTCGCGGTGAGTGCAATGCTATGACAGCAAACAAAAATCTCTGACTGCTTCTCTCGCTTCCCGCATCTGCATAGTATGTAACCGTAATGTTTACCGGGATACGCTCGCGGTGAGCGCTATGCTATGATAGCAATGAAAAATACCTGACTGCTTCTATCTCTTCCCGGAACACCAGAGTATGTAACCGTAATGTTTCCTGGGAAACGCTCGCGGCGGGAGGTATGCTATGATAGCAATAAAATATCGCTGAATGCTCCTCTCGTTTCCCGGAACTGCAGAGAATGTAAATGCAATGTCTACCGGGAAACGCTCGCGGCGAGCGCTATGCTATCATAACAATCTAAAATCCCTGACTCCTTCTCTCGCTTCCCGGAACTGTACAGCATTCAACCTTACCGTTTACCGGGAAACGCTCTCGGTGAGTGCTATGCTATGATACCAATAAAAACCCGTGAATGCTTCTGTTGCTTCCCGGAACTGCAGAGTATGTAACCGCAATGTTTACCGGCAAACGCTCGCGGCGAGCGTTATGCAATGATAGCAATCAAAAATCCCTGACTGCTTCTCTCATTTCCCGGAACTGCAGAGTATGTAACCGTAATGTTTACCGGGAAACGCTAGCGGTGAGCGCTGTGGCATGATAGCAATAAAAAATCTCTGACTGCTTCTCTAGCTTCCCGGTACTGCAGAGTATGTAAACGTAATGTTTACCGGGAAACGCTCGCGTCGAACGCTATGCTATGATAGCAATAAAAAATCCCTAAACGCTTCTCTCGCTTCCCGGAACTGCAGAGTATGTCACCGAAATATTTCCCGGGAAACGCTCGCGGCGACCGCTATGCTATGATAGAAATCAAAAATCCCTGACTGCTTCTCTCGTTTCCCGGAACTGCAGAGTATGTAACCGTAAAGTTTACAGGGAAACGCTCGCTGTGAGTGTTATGCTATGACAGCAAAAAAAAAATCCCTGAATGCTTCTCTCGCTTCCCTGAACTGCAGAGTATGTAACCGTATTGATTACCTGGAAACGCTCGCGGCGAGCGCTATGCTATGATAGCAATCAAAAATCCCTGACTGCTGCTTTCGCTTCCCGGAACTGCAGAGTGTATAAATGTAATGTTTACTGGAAAAGGCCCGGGGTGAGTGCTATGCTATGATAGCAAACAAAAATCTCTGACTGCTTCTCTCGCTTCCCACATCTGGATAGTATGTAACCGTAATGTTTAGCGGCATACGCTCGCGGCTAGCGATATGCTGTGATATCAATGAAAAATCCCTGACTGCTTCTCTCGTTTCCCGGAACTGCAGAATATGTAAATCTAATGTTTACCGGGAAACGCTGGCGGCGAGCTCTATGCTATGATAACACTAAAAAATCCCTGACTGCTTCTCTCGTTTCCCGGAACTGCAGAGAATGTAAATGTAATGTTTACCGGGAAACGCTCACGGCGAGCGCAATGCTATCATAACAATCTAAAATCCCTGACTCCTCCTCTCGTTTCCCGGAACTGTACAGCATTCAACCTTAATGTTTACCGGGAAACGCTCTCGGCGAGCGCTATGCTATGATACCAATAAAAATCCGTGAATGCTTCTGTTACTTCCCGGAACTACAGAGTATGTAACCGCAATGTTTACCGGCAAACGCTCGCGGCGAGCGTTATGCAATGATAGCAATCAAAAATCCCTGACTGCTTCTCTCGGTTCCCGCATCTGTATAGTATGTAACCGTTATGTTTACCGGGATAAGGTCGCGATGAGCGCTATGCTATGATAGCAATGAAAAATCCCTGACTGCTTCTATCTCTTCCCGGAACACCAGACTATGTAACCGTAATGTCTCCTGGGAAACGCTCGCGGCGAGGGGTATGCTATGATAGCAATAAAAAATGCCTGAATGCTTCTTTCGCTTCCCGGAACTGCAGAGTATGTAACCGTAATGTTTCCCGGGAAACGCTCGCGGCGAGCGCTATGCTATGATAGCAATAAAAAATCCCTGACTGCTTCTCTCGCTTCCCGGATCTGCATAGTATGTAACCGTAATGTTTACCGGGATACGCTCGCGGTGAGCGCTATGGTATGACAGCAATCGAAAATCGCTAACTGTTTCTATCACTTCCCGGAACACCAGGGTATGTAACCGTAATGTTTCCTGGGAAACGCTCACGGCGAGAGCTATGCTATGATAGCAATCAAAAATCCCTGAATGCTTCTCAGGTTTCTCGGAACGGCTGAGTATGTGACCGTAATATTTACTGGGGAACGCTCGCGGCGACCGCTATGCTATGATAACAATCGCAAATCCCTGACTGCTTCTCTCGTTTCCCGGTACTGCAGAGTATGTAACCGTAAAGTTTACCGGGAAATGCTCGCGGTGAGTGCTATGCTATGATAGCAAATAAAAAATCCCTGAATGCTTCTCTCGCTTCCCTGAACTGCAGAGTATGTAACCGTATTGATTACCGGGAAACGCTCGCGGTGAGCGCTAGGCTATGATAGGAATCAAAAATCCCTGACTGCTGCTTTCACTTCCCGGAACTGCAGAGTGTATAAATGTAATGTTTACTGGAAAAGGCTCGCGGTGAGTGCTATGCTATGATAGCAAACAAAAATCTCTGACTGCTTCTCTCGCTTCCCGGAACTGCAGAGTATGTAACCGTAATGTTTACCGGCAAACGCTCGCGGCGAGCGCTATGCTATGATAGCAATAAAAAATCCCTGACTGCTTCTCTCACATCCCGGAACTCCAGAGTATGTGAATGTAATGTTTACCGGGAAACGCTCGCGGCGAGCGCTACGCTATGATAGCAATAAAAAATTCCTGGCTGCTTCTCTCACTTCCCGGAACTGCAGAGTGTGTAAATGTAATGTTTACCGGGAAAAGCCCGCGGCGAGCGCTATGCTATGATAGCAATACAAAATCCCTGACTGCTTCTCTCGATTCCCGGAACTGCCGAGTATGTAACCGTAATGTTTACCGGGAAACGCTCTCGGCGAGCGCCACGCTATGATAGCAATAAAAAATCCCGGACTGCTTCCCTCGCTTCCCGGAACTGCAGACTATATAAATGTAATGTTTACTGGGAAAGGTTCGCGGTGAGTGCTATGCTATGATAGTAAACAAAAACCTCTGACTGCTTCTCTTGCTTCCCGCAACTGCATAGTATGTAACCGTAATGTTTACCGGGATACGCTCGCAGCGAGCGCTATGCTATGATAGCAATGAAAAATCCCTGACTGCTTCTATCGCTTCCCGGAACACTAGAGTATGTAACCGTAATGTTTCCTGGGAAACGATCGCGGCGAGCGCTATACTATGATAGCAATAGAAAATCCCTGAATGCTTCTCTCGCTTCCCGGAACTGCAGACTATGTAATATTTACCGGGAAACACTCGCGGCGAGCGCAAAGCTATGATAGCAATAAAAATCCCTGACTGCTTCTCTCATTTCCTGGAACTGCAGAGTATGTAACCGTAATGTTTACCGGGAAACGCTCGCGGCGAGCGGTATGCTATGATAGCAATAAAAAATCCGTGAATGCTTCTCTTGATTCCCGGAACTACAGAGTATGTAACCGTAATGTTTAACGGCATACGCTCGCGGGGAGCGCTATGCTACGATAGCAATCAAAAATCCCTGACTGCTTCTCTCGCTTCCCGGATCTGCATAGTATGTAACCGTAATGTTTACCGGGATACGCTCGCGGCGAGCGCTATGGTATGATAGCAATCGAAAATCCCTAACTGTTTCTATCACTTCCCGGAACACCAGGGTATGTAACCGTAATGTTTATTGGGAAACGGTCACGGCGAGAGCTATGCTATGATAGCAATCAAAAATCCCTGAATGCTTCTTTCGCTTCCCGAACAGCAGAGTATATAACCGTAACATTTACCGGGGAATGCTCACGGCGAGCGCTATGCTATGATAGCAATCGAAAATCCCTGACTGCTTCTCTCGTTTCCCGGAACTGCAGATTATGTAACCGTAATGTTTACCGGGAAACGCTCGTGGCGAGCGCTAGGCTATGATAGCAATAAAAAACTCCTGAATGCTTCTCTTGATTCCCGGAACTGCAGAGTTTGTCACCGTAATGTTTACCGGCAAACGCTCGCGGGGAGCGCTATGCTACGATAGCAATCAAAAATCCCTGACTGCTTCACCCGCTTCCCGGAGCTGCAGAGTATATAAATGTAATGTTTACTGGGAAAGGCTCGCGGTGAGTGCAATGCTATGATAGCAAAGAAAAATCTCTGACTGCTTCTCTCGCTCCCCGCATCTGTATAGTATGTAACCGTAATGTTTACCGGGATACGCTCGCGGCGAGCGCTATGCTATCATAACAATCTAAAATCCCTGACTGCTTCTCTCGCTTCCCGGATCTGCATAGTATGTAACCGTAATGTTTACCGGGATACGCTCGCGGCGAGCGCTATGGTATGATAGCAATCGAAAATCCCTAACTGTTTCTATCACTTCCCGGAACACCAGGGTATGTAACAGTAATGTTTCTTGGGAAACGCTCACGGCGAGAGCTATGCTATGATAACAAGCAAAAATCCCTGAATGCTTCTCACGTTTCCCGGAACTGCTGAGTATGTGACCGTAATATTTACCGGGGAACGCTCGCGGCGAGCGCTATGCTATGATAGCAATCGAAAATCCCTGACTGCTTCTCTCGTTTCCCGGAACTGCAGAATATGTAACCGTAATGTTTACCGGGAAACGCTCGTGGCGAGCGCTAGGCTATGATAGCAATAAAAAAACCCTGAATGCTTCTCTTGATTCCCGGAACTGCAGAGTTTGTAACCGTAATGTTTACCGGCAAACCCTCGCGGGGAGCGCTATGCTACGATAGCAATCAAAAATCCCTGACTGCTTCACTCGCTTCCCGGAGCTGCAGAGCATATAAATGTAATGTTTACTGGGAAAGGCTCGCGGTGAGTGCAATGCTATGACAGCAAACAAAAATCTCTGACTGCTTCTCTCGCTTCCCGCATCTGCATAGTATGTAACCTTAATGTTTACCGGGTTACGCTCGCGGTGAGCGCTATGCTATGATAGCAATGAAAAATACCTGACTGCTTCTATCTCTTCCCGGAACACCAGAGTATGTAACCGTAATGTTTCCTGGCAAACGCTCGCGGCGGGAGGTATGCTATGATAGCAATAAAATATCGCTGAATGCTCCTCTCGTTTCCCGGAACTGCAGAGAATGTAAATGCAATGTCTACCGGGAAACGCTCGCGGCGAGCGCTATGCTATCATAACAATCTAAAATCCCTGACTCCTTCTCTCGCTTCCCGGAACTGTACAGCATTCAACCTTACCGTTTACCGGGAAACGCTCTCGGTGAGTGCTATGCTATGATACCAATAAAAACCCGTGAATGCTTCTGTTGCTTCCCGGAACTGCAGAGTATGTAACCGCAATGTTTACCGGCAAACGCTCGCGGCGAGCGTTATGCAATGATAGCAATCAAAAATCCCTGACTGCTTCTCTCATTTCCCGGAACTGCAGAGTATGTAATCGTAATGTTTACCGGGAAACGCTAGCGGTGAGCGCTGTGGCATGATAGCAATAAAAAATCTCTGACTGCTTCTCTAGCTTCCCGGTACTGCAGAGTATGTAAACGTAATGTTAACCGGGAAACGCTCGCGTCGAACGCTATGCTATGATAGCAATAAAAAATCCCTAAACGCTTCTCTCGCTTCCCGGAACTGCAGAGTATGTCACCGAAATATTTCCCGGGAAACGCTCGCGGCGACCGCTATGCTATGATAGAAATCAAAAATCCCTGACTGCTTCTCTCGTTTCCCGGAACTGCAGAGTATGTAACCGTAAAGTTTACAGGGAAACGCTCGCTGTGAGTGTTATGCTATGACAGCAAAAAAAAAATCCCTGAATGCTTCTCTCGCTTCCCTGAACTGCAGAGTATGTAACCGTATTGATTACCTGGAAACGCTCGCGGCGAGCGCTATGCTATGATAGCAATCAAAAATCCCTGACTGCTGCTTTCGCTTCCCGGAACTGCAGAGTGTATAAATGTAATGTTTACTGGAAAAGGCCCGGGGTGAGTGCTATGCTATGATAGCAAACAAAAATCTCTGACTGATTCTCTCGCTTCCCACATCTGGATAGTATGTAACCGTAATGTTTAGCGGCATACGCTCGCGGCTAGCGATATGCTGTGATATCAATGAAAAATCCCTGACTGCTTCTCTCGTTTCCCGGAACTGCAGAATATGTAAATCTAATGTTTACCGGGAAACGCTGGCGGCGAGCTCTATGCTATGATAACACTAAAAAATCCCTGACTGCTTCTCTCGTTTCCCGGAACTGCAGAGAATGTAAATGTAATGTTTACCGGGAAACGCTCACGGCGAGCGCAATGCTATCATAACAATCTAAAATCCCTGACTCCTCCTCTCGTTTCCCGGAACTGTACAGCATTCAACCTTAATGTTTACCGGGAAACGCTCTCGGCGAGCGCTATGCTATGATACCAATAAAAATCCGTGAATGCTTCTGTTACTTCCCGGAACTACAGAGTATGTAACCGCAATGTTTACCGGCAAACGCTCGCGGCGAGCGTTATGCAATGATAGCAATCAAAAATCCCTGACTGCTTCTCTCGGTTCCCGCATCTGTATAGTATGTAACCGTTATGTTTACCGGGATAAGGTCGCGATGAGCGCTATGCTATGATAGCAATGAAAAATCCCTGACTGCTTCTATCTCTTCCCGGAACACCAGACTATGTAACCGTAATGTCTCCTGGGAAACGCTCGCGGCGAGGGGTATGCTATGATAGCAATAAAAAATGCCTGAATGCTTCTTTCGCTTCCCGGAACTGCAGAGTATGTAACCGTAATGTTTCCCGGGAAACGCTCGCGGCGAGCGCTATGCTATGATAGCAATAAAAAATCCCTGACTGCTTCTCTCGCTTCCCGGATCTGCATAGTATGTAACCGTAATGTTTACCGGGATACGCTCGCGGCGAGCGCTATGGTATGACAGCAATCGAAAATCGCTAACTGTTTCTATCACTTCCCGGAACACCAGGGTATGTAACAGTAATGTTTCCTGGGAAACGCTCACGGCGAGAGCTATGCTATGATAGCAATCAAAAATCCCTGAATGCTTCTCAGGTTTCTCGGAACGGCTGAGTATGTGACCGTAATATTTACTGGGGAACGCTCGCGGCGACCGCTATGCTATGATAACAATCGCAAATCCCTGACTGCTTCTCTCGTTTCCCGGTACTGCAGAGTATGTAACCGTAAAGTTTACCGGGAAATGCTCGCGGTGAGTGCTATGCTATGATAGCAAATAAAAAATCCCTGAATGCTTCTCTCGCTTCCCTGAACTGCAGAGTATGTAACCGTATTGATTACCGGGAAACGCTCGCGGTGAGCGCTAGGCTATGATAGGAATCAAAAATCCCTGACTGCTGCTTTCACTTCCCGGAACTGCAGAGTGTATAAATGTAATGTTTACTGGAAAAGGCTCGCGGTGAGTGCTATGCTATGATAGCAAACAAAAATCTCTGACTGCTTCTCTCGCTTCCCGGAACTGCAGAGTATGTAACCGTAATGTTTACCGGCAAACGCTCGCGGCGAGCGCTATGCTATGATAGCAATAAAAAATCCCTGACTGCTTCTCTCACATCCCGGAACTCCAGAGTATGTGAATGTAATGTTTACCGGGAAACGCTCGCGGCGAGCGCTACGCTATGATAGCAATAAAAAATTCCTGGCTGCTTCTCTCACTTCCCCGAACTGCAGAGTGTGTAAATGTATTGTTTACCGGGAAAAGCCCGCGGCGAGCGCTATGCTATGATAGCAATACAAAATCCCTGACTGCTTCTCTCGATTCCCGGAACTGCCGAGTATGTAACCGTAATGTTTACCGGGAAACGCTCTCGGCGAGCGCCACGCTATGATAGTAATAAAAAATCCCGGACTGCTTCCCTCGCTTCCCGGAACTGCAGACTATATAAATGTAATGTTTACTGGGAAAGGTTCGCGGTGAGTGCTATGCTATGATAGTAAACAAAAACCTCTGACTGCTTCTCTTGCTTCCCGCAACTGCATAGTATGTAACCGTAATGTTTACCGGGATACGCTCGCAGCGAGCGCTATGCTATGATAGCAATGAAAAATCCCTGACTGCTTCTATCGCTTCCCGGAACACTAGAGTATGTAACCGTAATGTTTCCTGGGAAACGATCGCGGCGAGCGCTATACTATGATAGCAATAGAAAATCCCTGAATGCTTCTCTCGCTTCCCGGAACTGCAGATTATGTAATATTTACCGGGAAACACTCGCGGCGAGCGCAAAGCTATGATAGCAATAAAAATCCCTGACTGCTTCTCTCATTTCCTGGAACTGCAGAGTATGTAGGCGTAATGTTTACCGGGTAACGCTCGCGGCGCGCGCTATGGTATGATAGCAATCAAAATGCCTGAATGGTTCTCTTGCTTCCCGGAACGGCACAGTATGTAACCGTAATGTTTACCGGCAAACGCTCGGGGCGAGCGTTATGCTATGACAGCAATAAAAAATCCCTGACTGTGTCTATCACTTCCCGGAACACCAGGGTATGTAACCGTAATGTTTCTTGGGAAACGCTCGCGGCGAGAGCTATCCTATGATAGCAATAAAAAATACCTGAATGCTTATTTCGCTTCCCCGAACTGCAGAGTATATAACCGTAATATTTACCGGGAAACGCTCGCGGCGAGCGCTATGCTATGATAGGAATAAAAAATTTTTGACTGCTTCTCACGTTTCCCGGAACCGCAGAGTATGTGACCGTAATGTTTTCCGGGAAACGCTCGCGGCGAGCGCTATGCTATGACAGCAATCAAAAATCCCTTACTGCTTCTATCGCTTCCCGGAACACCAGAGTATGTATCCGCAATGTTTCCTGGGAAACGCTCGCGGCGAGTGCTATTCTATGATAGCAATAAAAAATCCGTGAATGCTTCTTTCCCTTCCCGGAACTGCAGAGTATGTAACCGTAACGTTTACCTGGGAACGCTCGCGGCGAGCGCTGTACTATGATAGCAATCAAAAATCCCTGACTGCTTCTCTCGCTTGCCGGATCAGCATAGTATGTAACCGTAATGTTTACCGGGATACGCTCGCGGCGAGCGCTATGCTATGATAGCAATCAAAAATCCCTGACTGCTTCTCTCACTTCCCGGAACTGCCGAGTATGTAACCGTAATGTTTACCGGGAAACGCTAGCGGCGAGGGCTATGCTATGATAGCAATAAAAATCCCTGACTTCTCTCACTTCCCGGAACTGCAGACTATATAAATGTAATGTTTACAGAGAAAGGCTTGCGGTGAGTGCTATGCTATGATAGCAAACAAAAATCTCTGACCGCTTTTATAGCTTCCCGCATCTGCATGGTACGTAACCGTAATGTTTACCGGGATACGCTCGCGGCGAGCGCTATGCTGTGATAGCAATGAAAAATCCCTGACTGCTTCTATCGCATCCCGGAACACCAGAGTATGTAAATGTAATGTTTCCTGGGAAACACTCGGGGCGAGCGCTGTGGTATGATAGCAATAAAAAATCTCTGACTGCTTATCTCGCTTCCCGGAACTGCAGAGTATGCAACCGTAATGTTTACCGGGAGACGCTAGCGGTGAGCGCTATGCTATAATAGCAATGAAAATTCCCTGACTGCTTGTATCCCTTCCCGGAACTGCAGAGTATGTAACCATAATATTTACCAGGAAACGCTCGCGGTGAGCGCTATGCTATGATAGCAATCGAAAATCCTTGACTGCTTCTCTCGTTTCCCGGAACTTCAGAATATGTAACCGTAACGTTTACCGGGAAACGCTCGCGGCGAGCGCTATGCTATGATAGCAATAAAAAATCCCTGAATGCTTCTCTTGCTTCCCGGAGCTGCAGAGTATGTAACCGTACTGTTTACCGGCAAACTCTCGCGGCGAGCGCTATGGTATGATAGCAATCAAAAATCCCTGACTGTGTCTATCACTTCCCGGAACACCAGGGTATGTAACCGTAATGTTTCTTGGGAAACGCTCGCGGAGAGAGCTATGCTACGATAGCAATAAAAAATACCTGAATGCTTCTCACGTTTCCCGGGACTGCGGAGTATGTGACCGTAATGTTTTCTGGGAAACGCACGCGGCGAGCGCTATGCTATGACAGCAATCAAAAATCCCTGACTGCTTCTATCGCTTCCCGAAACACCAGAGTATGTAACAGCAAAGTTTCCTGGGAAAGGCTTGCGGCGAGCGCTATGCTATGATAGCAATGAAAAATACCTGACTGTTTCTGTCACTTCCCGGAACTCCAGGGTATGTAAGCGTAATGTTTCTTGGAAAACGCTCGCGGCGAGTGCATGCTATGATAGCAATAAAGAATGCCTGAATGCTTCTTTCGCTTCCCCGTATCTGCATAGTATGTAACCGTAATGTTTACCGGGGAACGCTTGCGGCGAGCGCTATGCTATGATAGCAATCGAAAATCCCTGACTGCTTATCTCGTTTCCCGGAACTGCAGATTATGTAACCGTAATGTTTACCGGGTAACGCTCGCGGCGAGCGCTATGCTACGATAGCAATCAAAAATTCCTGACTGTTTCTATCACTTCCCGGAACTCCAGGGTATGTAACCGTAATGTTTACCGGGAAACGCTCGCGGCGAGCGCTATGCTTTGATAGCAATAAAAAATCTCTGAATGCTTCTCTTGATTCCCGGAACTGCAGAGTATGTAACCGTAATGTTTACCGGCAAACGCTCGTGGCGAGCGCTATGCTACGATAGCAATCAAAAATCCCTCACTG
This sequence comes from Dermacentor andersoni, assembly GCF_023375885.2. Classification (NCBI taxonomy): domain Eukaryota; kingdom Metazoa; phylum Arthropoda; class Arachnida; order Ixodida; family Ixodidae; genus Dermacentor; species Dermacentor andersoni. Next base: position 4,064,355 of record NC_092821.1, read on the forward strand.
CTTCTCTCGCTTCCCGGAACTGCAGAGTACATAAATGTAATGTTTACTGGGAAAGGCTCGCGGTGAGTGCAATGCTATGATAGCAAACAAAAATCTCTGACTGCTTCTCTCACTTCCCGCATCTGCATAGTATGTAACCGTAATGTTTACCGGGATACGCTCGCGGCGAGCGCTATGCTATGATAGCAATAAAAAATCCCTGACTGCTTCTATATCTTCCCGGAACACCAGAGTATGTAACCGTAATGTTTACCGGAAAACGCTCGCGGCGAGCGCTATGCTACGATAGCAATCAAAAATTCTTGACTGCTTATCACGTTTCCCGGAACTGCAGAGAATGTAACCGCAATGTTTACCGGGAAACGCTAGCCGCGAGCGCTTTGGTATGATAGCAATAAAAATCTCTGACTGCTTCTCTAGCTTCCCGGTACTGCAGAGTATGTAACCGTAATGTTTACCGGGAAACGCTCGCGGCGAGCGGTATGCTATGATAGCAATAAAAAATCCCTAAACGCTTCTCTCGCTTCCCGGAACTGCAGAGTATGTCACCGAAATTTTCCCGGGGAACGCTTGCGGCGACCTCTATGCTATGATAGCAATCAAAAATACCTGACTGCTTCTCTCGTTTCCCGGAACTGCAGAGTATGTAACCGTAAAGTTTACCGGGAAATGCTCGCGGTGAGTGCTATGCTATGATAGCAAATAAAAAATCCCTGAATGCTTCTCTCGCTTCCCTGAACTGCAGAGTATGTAACCGTATTGATTACCGGGAAACGCTCGCGGTGAGCGCTATGCTATGATAGCAAACAAAAATCTCTGACTGCTTCTCTCGCTTCCCGGAACTGCAGAGTATGTAACCGTAATGTTTACCGGCAAACGCTCGCGGCGAGCGCTATGCTGTGATAGCAATAAGAAATCCCTGACTGCTTCTCTCGTTTCCCGGAACTGCAGAATATGTAAATGTAATGTTTACCGGGAAACGCTGGCGGCGAGCGCTATGCTATGATAACAATCAAAAATCCCTGACTGCTTGTCTCGCTTCCCGGAACTGCAGAGTATGTAACCGTAATGTTTACCGGCAAACGCTCGCGGCGAGCGCTATGCTACGATAGCAATCAAAAAACCCTGACTGCTTCTCTAGCTTCCCGGAACTGCAGAGTATGTAACCGTAAAGTTTACCGGGAAACGCTCGCGGTGATTGCTATGCTATGACAGCAATCAAAAATCCCTGACTGCTTCTCTCACATCCCGGAACTGCAGAGTATGTATTTGTAATGTATACCGGGAAACGCTCGAGGCGAGCGCTACGCTATGATAGCAATAAAAAATTCCTGGCTGCTTCTCTCACTTCCCGGAACTGCAGAGTGTGTAAATGTAATGTTTACCGGGAAAAGCCCGCGGCGAGCGCCATGCTATGATAGCAATCCAAAATCCCTGACTGCTTCTCTCGCGTCCCGGAACTGCAGAGTATGTAAATGTAATGTTTACTGGGAAAGGCTCTCGTTTAGCGCTATGCTTTGATAGCGATCAAAAATCCCTGACTGCTTCTCTCGCTTCCCGGAACGGCCGAGTCTGTAACCGTAATATTTACCGGGAAACGCTCGCGGCGAGCGCCACGCTATGATAGCAATCAAAAATCCCGGACTGCTTCTCTCGCTTCCCGGAACTGCACACTATATAAATGTAATGTTTACTGGGAAAGGTTTGCGGTGAGTTCTATGCTATGATAGCAAACAAAAATCTCTGACTGCTTCTCTCGCTTCCCGCAACTGCATAGTATGAAACCGTAATATTTACCGGGATACGCTCGCGGTGAGCGCTATGCTATGATAGCAATGAAAAATCCCTGAATGGTTCTCTCGCTTCCAGGAACTGCAGAGTATGTAACCGCAATGTTTACCGGGATACGCTCGCGGCGAGCGCTATGCTATGATGGCAATAAAAAATCCCTGACTGCTTCTCTCGCTTCCCGGAACTGCAGAGTATATAAATGTCATGTTTACTAGGAAAGGCTCACGGTGAGCGCTATGCTATGGTAGCAATCAAAAATCCCTGACTGCTTCTCTCACTTCCCGGAACTGCCGAGTATGTAACCGTAATGTTTACCGGGAAACGCTAGCGGCGAGGGCTATGCTATGATAGCAGTAAAAAATGCCTGACTGCTTCTCTCGCTTCCCAGTACTGCAGAGTATGTAACCGTATTATTTACCGAGAAACGCTCGCGGCGAGCGCTATGTTATCATAGGAATCAAAAATCGTTGACTACTTCTCTCGTTTTCCGGAACTGCCGAGTGTGTAACCGTAATGTTTACCGGGAAACGCTCGCGACGAGTGCTATGGTATGATAGCAATCAAAAATCCCTGACTGCTTATCTCGCTTCCCGGATCTGCATAGTATTTAAAGGTAATGTTTAACGGGATACGGTCGCGGCGACCGCCATGCTATCATAGCAATAAAAATCCCTGAGTGTTTCATTCACTTCCCGGAACACCAGAGTATGTATCCGTAATGTTTCCTGGGAAACGCTCGCGGCGAGTGCTATGCTGTGATAGCAATAAAAAATCCCTGAATGCTTCTTTCGCTTCCCGGAACTGCAGAGTATGTAACCGTAATGTTTACCGGCAAACGCTCGCGGCGAGCTCTATGCTACGATAGCAATAAAATATCCCTGGCTTCTTCTCTCGCTTCCCGGAACTGCAGGGTATATAAATCGAATGTTTACTGGGAAAGGCTCGCGGCCAGCGCTATGCTATGATAGCAATCAAAAATCCCTGGCTGCTTCTCTCGCTTCCCGGAACTCCAGAGTATGTGAATGTAATGTTTACCGGGAAACGCTCGCGGCGAGCGCTACGCTATGATAGCAATAAAAAATTCCTGGCTGCTTCTCTCACTTCCCGGAACTGCAGAGTGTGTAAATGTAATGTTTACCGGGAAAAGCCCGCGGCGAGCGCTATGCTATGATAGCAATACAAAATCCCTGACTGCTTCTCTCGATTCCCGGAACTGCCGAGTATGTAACCGTAATGTTTACCGGGAAACGCTCTCGGCGAGCGCCACGCTATGATAGCAATAAAAAATCCCGGACTGCTTCCCTCGCTTCCCGGAACTGCAGACTATATAAATGTAATGTTTACTGGGAAAGGTTCGCGGTGAGTGCTATGCTATGATAGTAAACAAAAACCTCTGACTGCTTCTCTTGCTTCCCGCAACTGCATAGTATGTAACCGTAATGTCTACCGGGATACGCTCGCAGCGAGCGCTATGCTATGATAGCAATGAAAAATCCCTGACTGCTTCTATCGCTTCCCGGAACACTAGAGTATGTAACCGCAATGTTTCCTGGGAAACGATCGCGGCGAGCGCTATACTATGATAGCAATAGAAAATCCCTGAATGCTTCTCTCGCTTCCCGGAACTGCAGACTATGTAATATTTACCGGGAAACACTCGCGGCGAGCGCAAAGCTATGATAGCAATAAAAATCCCTGACTGCTTCTCTCATTTCCTGGAACTGCAGAGTATGTAGGCGTAATGTTTACCGGGAAACGCTCGCGGCGCGCGCTATGGTATGATAGCAATCAAAATGCCTGAATGGTTCTCTTGCTTCCCGGAACGGCACAGTATGTAACCGTAATGTTTACCGGCAAAGGCTCGGGGCGAGCGTTATGCTATGACAGCAATAAAAAATCCCTGACTGTGTCTATCACTTCCCGGAACACCAGGGTATGTAACCGTAATGTTTCTTGGGAAACGCTCGCGGCGAGAGCTATCCTATGATAGCAATAAAAAATACCTGAATGCTTATTTCGCTTCCCCGAACTGCAGAGTATATAACCGTAATATTTACCGGGAAACGCTCGCGGCGAGCGCTATGCTATGATAGGAATAAAAAATTTTTGACTGCTTCTCACGTTTCCCGGAACCGCAGAGTATGTGACCGTAATGTTTTCCGGGAAACGCTCGCGGCGAGCGCTATGCTATGACAGCAATCAAAAATCCCTTACTGCTTCTATCGCTTCCCGGAACACCAGCGTATGTATCCGTAATGTTTCCTGGGAAACGCTCGCGGCGAGTGCTATTCTATGATAGCAATAAAAAATCCGTGAATGCTTCTTTCCCTTCCCGGAACTGCAGAGTATGTAACCGTAACGTTTACCTGGGAACGCTCGCGGCGAGCGCTGTACTATGATAGCAATCAAAAATCCCTGACTGCTTCTCTCGCTTGCCGGATCAGCATAGTATGTAACCGTAATGTTTACCGGGATACGCTCGCGGCGAGCGCTATGCTATGATAGCAATCAAAAATCCCTGACTGCTTCTCTCACTTCCCGGAACTGCCGAGTATGTAACCGTAATGTTTACCGGGAAACGCTAGCGGCGAGGGCTATGCTATGATAGCAATAAAAATCCCTGGCTTCTCTCACTTCCCGGAACTGCAGACTATATAAATGTAATGTTTACAGAGAAAGGCTTGCGGTGAGTGCTATGCTATGATAGCAAACAAAAATCTCTGACTGCTTTTATAGCTTCCCGCATCTGCATGGTACGTAACCGTAATGTTTACCGGGATACGCTCGCGGCGAGCGCTATGCTATGATAGCAATGAAAAATCCCTGACTGCTTCTATCGCATCCCGGAACACCAGAGTATGTAAATGTAATGTTTCCTGGGAAACACTCGGGGCGAGCGCTGTGGTATGATAGCAATAAAAAATCTCTGACTGCTTATCTCGCTTCCCGGAACTGCAGAGTATGCAACCGTAATGTTTACCGGGAGACGCTAGCGGTGAGCGCTATGCTATAACAGCAATGAAAATTCCCTGACTGCTTGTATCCCTTCCCGGAACTGCAGAGTATGTAACCATAATATTTACCAGGAAACGCTCGCGGTGAGCGCTATGCTATGATAGCAATCGAAAATTCTTGACTGCTTCTCTCGTTTCCCGGAACTTCAGAATATGTAACCGTAACGTTTACCGGGAAACGCTCGCGGCGAGCGCTATGCTATGATAGCAATAAAAAATCCCTGAATGCTTCTCTTGCTTCCCGGAGCTGCAGAGTATGTAACCGTACTGTTTACCGGCAAACTCTCGCGGCGAGCGCTATGGTATGATAGCAATCAAAAATCCCTGACTGTGTCTATCACTTCCCGGAACACCAGGGTATGTAACCGTAATGTTTCTTGGGAAACGCTCGCGGAGAGAGCTATGCTACGATAGCAATAAAAAATACCTGAATGCTTCTCACGTTTCCCGGGACTGCGGAGTATGTGACCGTAATGTTTTCTGGGAAACGCACGCGGCGAGCGCTATGCTATGACAGCAATTAAAAATCCCTGACTGCTTCTATCGCTTCCCGAAACACCTGAGTATGTAACCGCAAAGTTTCCTGGGAAAGGCTTGCGGCGAGCGCTATGCTATGATAGCAATGAAAAATACCTGACTGTTTCTGTCACTTCCCGGAACTCCAGGGTATGTAAGCGTAATGTTTCTTGGAAAACGCTCGCGGCGAGTGCATGCTATGATAGCAATAAAGAATGCCTGAATGCTTCTTTCGCTTCCCCGTATCTGCATAGTATGTAACCGTAATGTTTACCGGGGAACGCTTGCGGCGAGCGCTATGCTATGATAGCAATCGAAAATCCCTGACTGCTTATCTCGTTTCCCGGAACTGCAGATTATGTAACCGTAATGTTTACCGGGTAACGCTCGCGGCGAGCGCTATGCTACGATAGCAATCAAAAATTCCTGACTGTTTCTATCACTTCCCGGAACTCCAGGGTATGTAACCGTAATGTTTACCGGGAAACGCTCGCGGCGAGCGCTATGCTTTGATAGCAATAAAAAATCTCTGAATGCTTCTCTTGATTCCCGGAACTGCAGAGTATGTAACCGTAATGTTTACCGGCAAACGCTCGTGGCGAACGCTATGCTACGATAGCAATCAAAAATCCCTCACTGCTTCTCTCGCTTCCCGGAACTGCAGAGTACATAAATGTAATGTTTACTGGGAAAGGCTCGCGGTGAGTGCAATGCTATGATAGCAAACAAAAATCTCTGACTGCTTCTCTCACTTCCCGCATCTGCATAGTATGTAACCGTAATGTTTACCGGGATACGCTCGCGGCGAGCGCTATGCTATGATAGCAATAAAAAATCCCTGACTGCTTCTATATCTTCCCGGAACACCAGAGTATGTAACCGTAATGTTTACCGGAAAACGCTCGCGGCGAGCGCTATGCTACGATAGCAATCAAAAATTCTTGACTGCTTATCACGTTTCCCGGAACTGCAGAGAATGTAACCGCAATGTTTACCGGGAAACGCTAGCCGCGAGCGCTTTGGTATGATAGCAATAAAAATCTCTGACTGCTTCTCTAGCTTCCCGGTACTGCAGAGTATGTAACCGTAATGTTTACCGGGAAACGCTCGCGGCGAGCGGTATGCTATGATAGCAATAAAAAATCCCTAAACGCTTCTCTCGCTTCCCGGAACTGCAGAGTATGTCACCGAAATTTTCCCGGGGAACGCTTGCGGCGACCTCTATGCTATGATAGCAATCAAAAATACCTGACTGCTTCTCTCGTTTCCCGGAACTGCAGAGTATGTAACCGTAAAGTTTACCGGGAAATGCTCGCGGTGAGTGCTATGCTATGATAGCAAATAAAAAATCCCTGAATGCTTCTCTCGCTTCCCTGAACTGCAGAGTATGTAACCGTATTGATTACCGGGAAACGCTCGCGGTGAGCGCTATGCTATGATAGCAAACAAAAATCTCTGACTGCTTCTCTCGCTTCCCGGAACTGCAGAGTATGTAACCGTAATGTTTACCGGCAAACGCTCGCGGCGAGCGCTATGCTGTGATAACAATAGGAAATCCCTGACTGCTTCTCTCGTTTCCCGGAACTGCAGAATATGTAAATGTAATGTTTACCGGGAAACGCTGGCGGCGAGCGCTATGCTATGATAACAATCAAAAATCCCTGACTGCTTGTCTCGCTTCCCGGAACTGCAGAGTATGTAACCGTAATGTTTACCGGCAAACGCTCGCGGCGAGCGCTATGCTACGATAGCAATCAAAAAACCCTGACTGCTTCTCTAGCTTCCCGGAACTGCAGAGTATGTAACCGTAAAGTTTACCGGGAAACGCTCGCGGTGATTGCTATGCTATGACAGCAATCAAAAATCCCTGACTGCTTCTCTCACATCCCGGAACTGCAGAGTATGTATTTGTAATGTATACCGGGAAACGCTCGAGGCGAGCGCTACGCTATGATAGCAATAAAAAATTCCTGGCTGCTTCTCTCACTTCCCGGAACTGCAGAGTGTGTAAATGTAATGTTTACCGGGAAAAGCCCGCGGCGAGCGCCATGCTATGATAGCAATCCAAAATCCCTGACTGCTTCTCTCGCGTCCCAGAACTGCAGAGTATGTAAATGTAATGTTTACTGGGAAAGGCTCTCGTTTAGCGCTATGCTTTGATAGCGATCAAAAATCCCTGACTGCTTCTCTCGCTTCCCGGAACTGCCGAGTATGTAACCGTAATGTTTACCGGGAAACGCTCGCGGCGAGCGCCACGCTATGATAGCAATCAAAAATCCCGGACTGCTTCTCTCGCTTCCCGGAACTGCACACTATATAAATGTAATGTTTACTGGGAAAGGTTCGCGGTGAGTTCTATGCTATGATAGCAAACAAAAATCTCTGACTGCTTCTCTCGCTTCCCGCAACTGCATAGTATGAAACCGTAATATTTACCGGGATACGCTCGCGGTGAGCGCTATGCTATGATAGCAATGAAAAATCCCTGAATGGTTCTCTCGCTTCCAGGAACTGCAGAGTATGTAACCGCAATGTTTACCGGGATACGCTCGCGGCGAGCGCTATGCTATGATAGCAATAAAAAATCCCTGACTGCTTCTCTCGCTTCCCGGAACTGCAGAGTATATAAATGTAATGTTTACTAGGAAAGGCTCACGGTGAGCGCTATGCTATGGTAGCAATCAAAAATCCCTGACTGCTTCTCTCACTTCCCGGAACTGCCGAGTATGTAACCGTAATGTTTACCGGGAAACGCTAGCGGCGAGGGCTATGCTATGATAGCAGTAAAAAATGCCTGACTGCTTCTCTCGCTTCCCAGTACTGCAGAGTATGTAACCGTATTATTTACCGAGAAACGCTCGCGGCGAGCGCTATGTTATCATAGGAATCAAAAATCGTTGACTACTTCTCTCGTTTTCCGGAACTGCCGAGTGTGTAACCGTAATGTTTACCGGGAAACGCTCGCGACGAGTGCTATGGTATGATAGCAATCAAAAATCCCTGACTGCTTATCTCGCTTCCCGGATCTGCATAGTATTTAAAGGTAATGTTTAACGGGATACGGTCGCGGCGACCGCTATGCTCTCATAGCAATAAAAATCCCTGAGTGTTTCATTCACTTCCCGGAACACCAGAGTATGTATCCGTAATGTTTCCTGGGAAACGCTCGCGGCGAGTGCTATGCTGTGATAGCAATAAAAAATCCCTGAATGCTTCTTTCGCTTCCCGGAACTGCAGAGTATGTAACCGTAATGTTTACCGGCAAACGCTCGCGGCGAGCTCTATGCTACGATAGCAATAAAAAATCCCTGGCTTCTTCTCTCGCTTCCCGGAACTGCAGGGTATATAAATCGAATGTTTACTGGGAAAGGCTCGCGGCCAGCGCTATGCTATGATAGCAATCAAAAATCCCTGGCTGCTTCTCTCGCTTCCCGGAACTGCAGAGTATGTAACCGTAATGTTTACCGGGAAACGCTAGCGGCGAGCGCTATGCTATGATAGCAATAAAAATCCCTGAATGCTTCTCTCCCTTTCCTGTACTGCAGAGTATGTAACCGTAATGTTTACCCGGAAACGCTCGCGGCGAGCGCTATGCTACGATAGCAATCAAAAATCCCTGATTGCTTCACTCGCTTCCCGGAGCTGCAGAGTATATAAATGTAATCGTTACTGGGAAAGGCTCGCGGTGAGTGCTATGCTTTGATAGCAAACAAAAATCTCTGACTGCTTCTCTCGCTTCCCGCATCTGCATAGTATGTAACCGTAATGTTTACCGGGATACGCTCGTGCCGAGCGCTATGCTATGATAGCAATGAAAAATCCCTGACTGCTTCTATCTCTTCCCGGAACACAAGAGTATGTAACCGTAATGTTTCCTGGGAAACGCTCGCGGCGAGCGGTATGCTATCATAGCAATAAAAAATCGCCGAATGCTTCTCTCGCTTCCCGGAACAGCAGAGAATATAAATGTAATGTTTACCGGCAAACGCTCGCGGCGAGCGTTATGCTATGATAGCAATAAATAATTCCTGATAGCTTGTCTCGATTCCCGGAACTGCAGAGTACTTAACCGTAATGTTTACCGGGAAACGCTAGTGGCGAGCGTTATGCTATGATAGCACTAAAAACTCCCTGACTGCTTCTCTCACTTCCCGGGACTGCAGAGTATGTGAATGTAATGTTTACCAGGAAACGCTCGCGGCGAGTGCTATTTTATGATAACAATCGAAAATCCCTGACTGCTTATCTCGCTTCCCGGAACTGCAGAGTATGTAAATGTAATGTTTAGCGGGAAACGCTTGAGGCGAGCGCTACGCTTTGATAGCAATCAAAAATCCCTGACTGCTTCTATTGCTTCCCGAAACACCAGAGTATGTAACCGTAACATTTACCGGGAAACGCTCGCGGCGAGGGTTATGCTATAATAGCAATCAAAATTCCCCAACTGCTTCTCTCGCTTCCCGGATCTGCATAGTAGGTAACCGTAATGTTTACCGGGATACGCTCGCGGCGAGCGCTATGCCATAATAGCAATCAAAATTCCACAACTGCTTCTCTCGCTTCCCGGATCTGCATAGTAGGTAACCGTAATGTTTACCGGGATACGCTCGCGGCGAGCGCTATGCTATGATAGCAATGAAAAATCCCTTACTGCTTCTATCGCTTCCCGGAACACCAGAGTATGTAAATGTAATGTTTCGTGGGAAACACTCGCGGCGAGCGCTGTAGTATGATAGCAATAAAAAATCTCTGACTGCTTATCTCGCTTCCCGAAACTGCAGAGTATGTAACCGTAATGTTTACCGGGAGACGCTAGCGGCGAGCGCTATGCTATAACAGCAACGAAAATTCCCTGACTGCTTGTATCCCTTCCCGGAACTGCAGAGTATGTAACCATAATATTTACCAAGAAACGCTCGCGGCGAGCGCTATGCTATGATAGCAATCGAAAATCCCTGACTGCTTCTGTCGTTTCCCGGAACCGCAGAATATGTAACCGTAATGTTTACCGGGAAACGCTCGCGGCGAGCGCTATGCTATGATAGCAATAAAGAATCCCTGAATGCTTATCTCGCTTCCCGGAACTACAGAGTATGTAACCGCAATATTTACCGGGAAACGCTCGCGACGAGCGCTATGCTATGATAGCAATAAAAAATCGCTGACTGCTTCTCTCGCTTCCCGGAACTGCAGAGTATATACATGTAATGTTTACTGGGAAAGGCTCGCGGTGAGTGCTATGCTATGAGAGCAAACAAAAATCTCTGACTGCTTCTCTCGCTACCCGCATCTGCATAGTATGTAACTGTAATGTTTACCGGGATACGCTCGTCACGAGCGCTATGCTATGATAGCAATGAATAATCGGTGAATACTTCTCTCGCTACCCGTGACTGCAGAGTATGTAAACGTAGTATTTACCGGGAAACACTCGCGGCGAGCGCTATGCTATGATAGCAATAAAAAATCCCCGACTGCTTCTCTCGTTTTCCGGAACTGCAGAGTATGTAACAGTAATGTTTACCGGGAAACACTCGCGGCGAGCGCTATGCTATCATAGCAATCAAAAATCCCTGACTGCTTCTCTCACTTTCCTGGAACTGCCTAGTATGTAAATGTAATGTTTACTGGGAAAGGCTCGCGGTGAGTGCTATGCTATGATAGCAATAAAAAATCACTGACTGCTTCTATCGCTTCCCGAAAAAGCAGAGTATGTAACCGTAACGTTTCCTGGGAAACGCTTGCGGCGAACGCTAGGCTATGATAGCAATCAAAAATCCGTGAATGCTTCTCGCTTCCCGGAACTGCAGAGTATATAACCGTAATATTTACCGGGAAACGCTAGAGGGGAGCGCTATGCTATGATAGCAATCAAAAGTCCCTGGCTTTTTCTATCACTTCCCGGAACACCAGAGTATGTCTCCGTAATGTTTCCTCGGAAACGGTCGCGGCGAGTGCTATGCTATGATAGCAATACAAAATCCCTGAATGCTTCTCTCGCTTCCCGGAACTGCAGAGTATGTAACCGTAATATTTACCGGGAAGCGCTCGCGGCGAGCGCTATGCTATGATAGCAATCGAAAATCCTTGACTGCTTCTCTCGTTTCCCGGAACTTCAGAATATGTAACCGTAACGTTTACCGGGAAACGCTCGCGGCGAGCGCTATGCTATGCTAGCAATAAAAAATCCGTGAATGCTTCTCTTGCTTCCCGGAGCTGCAGAGTATCTAACTGTACTGTTTACCGGCAAACTCTCGCGGCGAGTGCTATGGTATGATAGCAATCAAAAATCCCTGACTGTGTCTATCACTTCCCGGAACACCAGGGTATGTAACCGTAATGTTTCTTGGGAAACGCTCGCTGCGAGAGCTATCCTATGATAGCAATAAAAAATACCTGAATGCTTATTTCGCTTCCCCGAACCGCAGAGTATGTGACCGTAATGTTTTCCGGGAAACGCTCGCGGCGAGCGCTATGCTATGACAGCAATCAAAAATCTCTTACTGCTTCTATCGCTTCCCGAAACACCAGAGTATGTAACCGCAATGTTTTCTGGGAAAGGCTTGCGGCGAGCGCTATGCTATGATAGCAATAAAAAATCCCTGAATGCTTCCCTCGCTCCCGGAACTGCAGAGTATGTAACCCAAATATTTACCGGGAAACGCTCGGGGCGACCGCTATGCTATGATAGCAATAAGAAATCCCTGACTGCTTCTCTCGCTTACCGGATGTGCATAGTATGTAACTGTAATGTTTACCGCGATACGCTCGCGGCGAGCGCTGTGCTATGATAGCAATAAAAAATCCCTGACTGTTTCCGTCACTTCTCGGAACTCCAGGGTATGTAACCGTAATATTTCTTGGGAAACGCTCGCGGCGAGTGCATGCTATGATAGCAATAAAATGCCTGAATGCTTCTTTCGCTTCCCCGTATCTGCATAGTATGTAACCGTAATGTTTACCGGGGAACGCTTGCGGTGAGCGCTATGCTATGATAGCAATCGAAAATCCCTGACTGCTTCTCTCGTTTCCCGGAACTGCAGATTATGTAACCGTAATGTTCACCCGGAAACCCTCGCGGCGAGCGCTATGCTATGATAGCAATAAAAAATTCCCTGAATGCTTCTCTCGCTTCCCGGAACTGCAGAGTATGTAACCGTAATATTTACCGAGAAACGCTCGCGGCGAGCGCTATGTTATCATAGAAATCAAAAATCGTTGACTGCTTCTCTCGTTTTCCGGAACTGCCGAGTGTGTAACCGTAATGTTTACCGGGATACGCTCGCCGCGAGCGCTATGCTATGATAGCAATGAAAAATCCCTGACGGATTCTATCGCTTCCCGGAACACCAGAGTATGTAACCGTAATATTTACCGGGAAACGCTCGCGACGAGCGCTATGGTATGATAGCAATCAAAAATCCTTGACTGCTTATCTCGCTTCCCGGATCTGCATAGCATGTAAACGTAATGTTTAACGGGATACGGTGGCGGCGACCGCTATGCTATCATAGCAATAAAATATCCCTGAGTGTTTCTATCACTTCCCGGAACACCTGAGTATGTATCCGTAATGTTTCCTGGGAAACGATCGCGGCGAGTGCTATGCTGTGATAGCAATAAAAAATCCGTGAATGCTTCTTTCGCTTCCCGGAACTGCAGAGTATGTAATCGTAATGTTTACCGGCAAACGCTCGCGGCGAGCTCTATGCTACGATAGCAATAAAAAATCCCTGACTTCTTCTCTCGTTTCCCGGAACTGCAGGGTATATAAATCGAATGTTTACTGGGAAAGGCTCGCGGCGAACGCTATGCTATGATAGCAATCAATAATCCCTGGCTGCTTCTCTCGCTTCCCGGAACTGCAGAGTATGTAACCGTAATGTTTACCGGGAAACGCTCGCAGCGAGCGCTATGCTATGATAGCAATAAAAATCCCTGAATACTTCTGTCCCTTTCCTGTACTGCAGAATATGTAACCATAATGTTTACCCGGAAACGCTTGCGGCGAGCGCTATGCTACGATAGCAATCAAAAATCTCTGATTGCTTCACTCGCTTGCCGGAGCTGCAGAGTATATAAATGTAATGGTTGCTGGGAAAGGCTCGCGGTGAGTGCTATGCTATGATAGCAAACAAAAATCTCTGACTGCTTCTCTCGCTTCCCGCATCTGCATAGTATGTACCCGTAATGTTTACCGGGATACGCTCGTGCTGAGCGCTATGCTATGATAGCAATAAAAAATCCCTGACTGCTTCTATCTCTTCCCGGAAAACCAGAGTATGTAACCGTAATGTTTCCTGGGAAACGCTCGCGGCGAGCGGTATGCTATCATAGCAATAAAAAATCGCCGAATGCTTCTCTCGCTTCCCGGAACAGCAGAGAATGTAAATGTAATGTTTACCGGCAAACGCTCGCGGCGAGCGTTATGCTATGATAGCAATAAAAAATCCCTGACAGCTTATCTCGATTCCCGGAACTGCAGAGTATTTAACCGTAATGTTTACCGGGAAACGCTAGTGGCGAGCGCTATGCTATGATAGCAATAAAAAATCCCTGACTGCTTCTCTCACTTCCCGGGACTGCAGAGTATGCGAATGTAATGTTTACCAGGAAACGCTCGCGGCGAGTGCTATTTTATGATAACAATCAAAAATCCCTGACTGCTTATCTCGCTTCCCGGAACTGCAGAGTATGTAAATGTAATGTTTACCGGGAAACGCTTGAGGCGAGCGCTACGCTATGATAGCAATCAAAAATCCCTGACTGCTTCTATTGCTTCCCGAAACACCAGAGTATGTAACCGTAATATTTACCGGGAAAGGCTCGCGGCGAGCGTTATGCTATAATAGCAATCAAAATTCCCCGACTGCTTCTCTCGCTTCCCGGATCTGCATAGTATGTAACCGTAATGTTTACCGGGATACGCTCGCGGCGAGCGCTATGCTATGATAGCAATGAAAAATCCCTGACTGCTTCTATCGCTTCCCGGAACTCCAGAGTATGTAAATATAATGTTTCCTGGGAAACACTCGCGGCGAGCGCTGTGGTATGATAGCAATAAAAAATCTCTGACTGCTTATCTCGCTTCCCGCAACTGCAGAGTATGTAACCGTAATGTTTACCGGGAGACGCTAGCGGCGAGCGCTATGCTATAACAGCAATGAAAATTCCCTGACTGCTTGTATCCCTTCCCGGAACTGCAGAGTATGTAACCATAATATTTACCAAGAAACACTCGCGGCGAGCGCTATGCTATGATAGCAATAGAAAATCCCTGACTGCTTTTGTCGTTTCCCGGAACGGCAGATTATGTAACCGTAATGTTTACCGGGAAACGCTCGCGGCGAGCGCTATGCTATGACAGCAATCAAAAATCCCTGACTGCTTCTATTGCTTCCCGAAACACCAGAGTATGTAAGCGTAATATATACCGGGAAACGCTCGCGGCGAGCGTTATTCTATAATAGCAATCAAAATTCCCCGACTGCTTCTCTCGCTTCCCGGATCTGCATAGTATGTAACCGTAATGTTTACCGGGATACGCTCGCGGCGAGCGCTATGCTATGATAGCAATAAAGAATCCCTGAATGCTTATCTCGCTTCCCGGAACTGCAGAGTATGTAACCGTAATATTTACCGGGAAACGCTCGTGGTGAGTGCTATGCTATGGGAGCAAACAAAAATCTCTGACTGCTTCTCTCGCTTCCCGCATCTGCATAGTATGTAACCGTAATGTTTACCGGGATACGCTCGTCACGAGCGCTATGCTATGATAGCAATGAATAATCCGTGAATACTTCTATCGCTACCCGTGACTGCAGAGTATGTAAACGTAGTATTTACCTGGAAACACTCGCGGCGAGCGCTGTGCTATGATAGCAATAAAAAATCCCTGACTGCTTCTCTCGTTTTCCGGAACTGCAGAGTATGTAACCGTAATGTTTACCGGGAAACACTCGCGGCGAGCGCTATGCTATCATAGCAATCAAAAATCCCTGACTGCTTCTCTCGCTTTCCGGAACTGCCTAGTATGTAAATGTAATGTTTACTGGGAAAGGCTCGCGGTGAGTGCTATGCTATGATAGCAATAAAAAATCACTGACTGCTTCTATCGCTTCCCGGAAAACCAGAGTATGTAACCGTAACGTTTCCTGGGAAACGCTTGCGGCGAACGCTAGGCAATAAAAAGCAATAAAAAATCCGTGAATGCTTCTCGCTTCCCGGAACTGCAGAGTATATAACCGTAATATTTACCGGGAAACGCTAGAGGCGAGCGCTATGCTATGAGAGCAATCAAAAGTCCCTGGCTTTTTCTATCACTTCCCGGAACACCAGAGTATGTCCCCGTAATGTTTCCTCGGAAACGGTCGCGGCGAGTGCTATGCTATGATAGCAATACAAAATCCCTGAATGCTTCTCTCGCTTCCCGGAACTGCAGAGTATGTAACCGTAACGTTTACCGGGAAACGCTCGCGGCGAGCGCTATGCTATGCTAGCAATAAAAAATCCGTGAATGCTTCTCTTGCTTCCCGGAGCTGCAGAGTATCTAACCGTACTGTTTACCGGCAAACTCTCGCGGCGAGTGCTATGGTATGATAGCAATCAAAAATCCCTGACTGTGTCTATCACTTCCCGGAACACCAGGGTATGTAACCGTAATGTTTCTTGGGAAAAGCTCGCGGCGAGAGCTATGCTATGATAGCAATAAAAAATACCTGGATGCTTTTTTCGCTTCCCGGAACTGCAGAGTATATACTTTAAAACTGATGGTAGCGCTAAAAGGAAGGACACAAGATGAAAAGACGACACGACGACGAGGAAACGCTACTGACAACTGGTTTATTTTTCGAAAAAGTTCTATATTTAAAAGAATCACAACACATGCGCACAACCGAACTGCACCAGCCTTCTTTATCGCAATATCGAAAACATGCACGCGAAGTGAAATGATAAAACATTCGAGCACCAAGAGGTGAACACATGACCAATTGAAGACTGCCATACGTTACGGTTTTTCAAATCTCCCCAGAAGTGTGCGCTCAGCCGAGTACAAATTTATTGAAGCATCGCTGATGCACAGACCCTCCTTCTTTTGTATGTGGAAAGCTTCCAGCAACACTCTAGCTTTAGAGCTTGCACTTCTACCCAGAACCTTTGCTTCTTTAAACCGTGGCACGCATTCGCAAACCATCACATGGGAAACTAAATTCGCAAGTTTGTCTTGTTTTGTTAAGTTTTGAGAGTGTTCCCTTAAGCGGTCATTGAGGCAACGCCCTGTCTGCCCGATATAGCACTTGCCGCAGGACAGGGGAATAAAGTATACCACTCCTAGGGCACACCTGACGAAGGTATCTTCATGCTGCTTTTTGCAACCGCGTTGACCTTCACCGCAGATGCGGGGGCACAGCCTCGCCAACTTGTTTGGCGCAGAAAACACAAGCGGCACGTTGTGCCTGTTGGCCACCTTGTTGCGGTTGTGTGAAACCTTATGAATGTAAGGCATCACCTCAGGTTTGGTCTTCACGCGTTCAGGTGCAGCCTTCATTCGTCGGGGGCCAAATTTCTTGAGGAGGGTTTCAGCGACAGCTACGAGGACCGAGCAAGGGAAGCCTGCGGCCAATAGCCTGCGAACCTGATAGTCAAAGCTAAAAAGCATTTCGTGCGGGCAGGACTTTTGAAGCGCCGATTCCATGCAGAGCAATGCAATTGCTCTTTTCACGGTCTTTGAATGAGAAGATTCATAGGGCAAAAGTTCTTTCTTTGCACGTGGGAAATACGCCCAACAGGTGTGTCCCTTAGTTATCCTCAGCCTGAGGTCTAAAAAACGTATCTCGCCATTTTGCGGAAGTTCATGGGTAAAAGCCAGGCCTTTACCATGGTCATTAAAGGTAATTAAGACCTGTCGTACAGAATCTTCAAAAGAAAAGTCATTACGATCTTTTAAAAAGATCAAAAAGTCGTCGACAAACCTAAAAACTTTTAAAACCGGGCCTCCAATAAAATCTCGATCCAAAAGGCGATCAACATGAGCTAAAAAGATGTCGCACAAGATAGGTGCAACACAGGACCCTATACAAATGCCATGCGCTGCAGAAAAGGCTGCTTGTCAAAAAGGATAAAAGTGACACTCAGATAAAATTCTAAAAGCTTTAAATAATCATCAAGAGACACACCTGCTGTGGACTGAAAAGAGAGTTCGCCTGAATTTTCGACAGCCTCCTTCACAGCAACTAAGAGTTCAGGTTGAGGGACGGAATAAAATAAATCCTCAACATCCACAGAGAAAGCGTAACAGACACGGCGGTTATTCTGGAGAAAGTTTGTAACTTCTTGGGATTTTTTGGTCAGGAAGGGATCGTTCACTTTAATCGACTTAAGCTTACTTAGTAGAAAGCGGCTGACACATTGCTGCCAGGTTCCGTTCTCACTAATAATGGTCCTAAAAGGGATGCCAGGTTTGTGAGTTTTTGCTGTGAAGAAAGCATTCAAGGAGTTACCTCTGCAATTGGAGATATCATTGCCTAATTTTGTCAGGTTCAACTCTTTACAGAAGTTCGTGAACCTGGTTTTTACACGCACGTCGCTCTTCTTCACTCGCACAAAGTTCTTCTCTACTGCTTGCAAGGCTTTTTCCTTGTACATGCCCGCTTGCATGACGACGAAGCCTCCGTCTTTGTCCGCTTGTAAAAGAGAGAGCTTGTGTTCCTTGAAATATGCGACAATCCCGTCTAACGCACGTCTCGAGGTACGACTGGCCGTGTTGGGAACAAACTTTGCGATGCTGTCTACTCCCTCAAGAAGGCACCTCTCACGGTCTTCCCCTTTGACCTTCTGGGCGATGTTTCTATTGGTAGCGAGCAGGTCGTGCACTGGCACAAATGAATCAACAGCGTATTTTGGCCCTTTTTGCAAAACTTGCTGAACATTCTCGGGGATCGTGACATCCCCTACAACCACAGCTGCCTTCTTGGGAGCACGCTCATTCCTTGCAACATTACTGAGAAGGTGCTTAAGTAAGAAGGACCAATTTACCTCTGTGATTTGAGCAGCCTGGGACTTGAAGGTGCGATACATCCGTGCAGCGAGCCACTCTGGGTATTGGGTATTGCAGGCCAGGTGTAGCCAGTCTTGGAAGAGCCTTACTTGGCGCCAGATCTCTGCTCTGAGAATCTTGCACGGCCCAGGAAGCCTTGATCGGGCCGAAGAGCGCGACAACTTCATTCGGGATCCAGCCTTTCCGAAGGCAGAAGGCTAGGCGTCGTGAGCGGCAAGTGGCATTGACGATGTGACTCAGATTTGAAAAACCGTAACGTATGGCTGTCTTCAATTGGTCATGTGTTCACCTTTTGGTGCTCGAATGTTTTATCATTTCACTTCGCGTGCATGTTTTCGATATTGCAATAAAGAAAGCTGGTGCAGTTCGGTTGTGCGCATGTGTTGTGATTCTTTTAAATATAGAACTTTTTCGAAAAATAAACCAGTTGTCAGTAGCGTTTCCTCGTCGTCGTGTCGTCTTTTCATGTTGTGTTCGTCCTTTTAGCGCTACCATCAGTTTTAAAGAATGCATCACCAACTAGCCCAGCACCAAGTTTTATTGATGCAGAGTATATAACCGTAATATTTACCGGGAAACGCTCGCGGCGAGCGCTATGCTATGATAGGAATAAAAAATTGTTGACTGCTTCTCACGTTTCCCGGAACTGCAGAGTATGTGACCGTAATGTTTTCCGGGAAACGCTCGCGGCGAGCGCTATGCTATGACAGCAATCAAAAATCCCTGACTGCTTCTATCGCTTCCCGAAACACCAGAGTATGTAACCGTAATATTTACCGGGAAACGCTCGGGGCGACCGCTATGCTATGATAGCAATAAATAATCCCTGACTGCTTCTCTCGCTTACCGGATCTGCATAGTATGTAACTGTAATGTTTACCGCGATACGCTCGCGGCGAGCGCTATGCTATGATAGCAATAAAAAATCCCTGACTGTTTCTGTCACTTCCCGGAACTCCAGGGTATGTAACCGTAATGTTTCTTGGGAAACGCTCGCGGCGAGTGCATGCTATGATAGCAATAAAAAATGCCTGAATGCTTCTTTCGCTTCCCCGTATCTGCATAGTATGTAACCGTAATATTTACCGAGAAACGCTCGCGGCGAGCGCTATGCTACATAGGAATCAAAAATCGTTGACTGCTTCTCTCGTTTTCCGGAACTGCCGAGTGTGTAACCGTAGTGTTTACCGGGATACGCTCGCCGCGAGCGCTATGCTATGATAGCAATGAAAAATCCCTGACGGATTCTATCGCTTCCCGGAACACCAGAGTATGTAACCGTAATATTTACCGGGAAACGCTCGCGACGAGCGCTATGGTATGATAGCAATCAAAAATCCCTGATTGCTTATCTCGCTTCCCGGATCTGTATAGCATGTAAACGTAATGTTTAACGGGATACGGTCGCGGCGACCGCTATGCTATCATAGCAAAAAAAAAATCCCTGAGTGTTTCTATCACTTCCCGGAACACCAGAGTATGTATCCGTAATGTTTCCTGGGAAACGCTCGCGGCGAGTGCTATGCTGTGATAGCAATAAAAAATCCGTGAATGCTTCTTTCGCTTCCCGGAACTCAAGAGTATGTAACCGTAATGTTTACCGGCAAACGCTCGCGGCGAGCTCTATGCTACGATAGCAATAAAAAATCCCTGACTTCTTCTCTCGCTTCCCGGAACTGCAGGGTATATAATTCGAATGTTTACTGGGAAAGGCTCGCGGCGAGTGCTATGCTATGATAGCAATCAAAAATCCCTGGCTGCTTCTCTCGCTTCCCGGAGCTGCAAAGTATGTAACCGTAATGTTTACCGGGAAAGGCTAGCGGCGAGCGCTATGCTACGATAGCAATAAAAAATTCCTGACTGTTTCTATCACTTCCCGGAACTCCAGGGTATGTAACCGTAATGTTTACCGGGAAACGCTCGCGGCGAGCGCTATGCTATGATAGCAATAAAAAATCCCTGAATTCTTCTCTTGATTCCCGGAACTGCAGAATATGTAACCGTAACGTTTACCGGGAAACGCTCGCGGCGTGCGCTATGCTATGCTAGCAATAAAAAATCCATGAATGCTTCTCTTGCTTCCCGGAGCTGCAGAGTATCTAACCGTACTGTTTACCGGCAAACTCTCGCGGCGAGTGCTATGGTATGATAGCAATCAAAAATCCCTGACTGTGTCTATCACTTCCCGGAACACCAGGGTATGTAACCGTAATGTTTCTTGGGAAACGCTCGCGGCGAGAGCTATGCTATGATAGCAATAAAAAATACCTGAATGCTTATTTCGCTTCCCGAAACTGCAGAGTATATAACCGTAATATTTACCGGGAAACGCTCGCGGTGAGCGCTATGCTATGATAGGAATAAAAAATTTTTGACTGCTTCTCACGTTTTCCGGAACTGCAGAGTATGTGACCGTAATGTTTTCCGGGAAACGCTCGCGGCGAGCGCTATGCTATGACAGCAATCAAAAATCCCTGACTGTTTCTGTCATTTCCCGGAACTCCAGGGTATGTAACCGTAATGTTTCTTGGGAAACGCTCGCGGCGAGTGCATGCTATGATAGCAATAAAAAATGCCTGAATGCTTCTTTCGCTTCCCCGTATCTGCATAGTATGTAACCGTAATGTTTAAGGGGAACGCTTGCGGTGAGCGCTATGCTATGATAGTAGTCGAAAATCCCTGACTGCTTCTCTCGTTTCCCGGAACTGCAGATTATCTAACCGTAATGTTCACCCGGAAACCCTCGCGGCGAGCGCTATGCTATGATAGCAATAAAAAAATCCCTGAATGCTTCTCTCCCTTCCCGGAACTGCAGAGTATGTAACCGTAATATTTACCGAGAAACGCTCGCGGCGAGCGCTATGTTATCATAGGAATCAAAAATCGTTGACTGCTTCTCTCGTTTTCCGGAACTGCCGAGTGTGTAACCGTAATGTTTACCGGGATACGCTCGCCGCGAGCGCTATGCTATGATAGCAATGAAAAATCCCTGACGGATTCTATCGCTTCCCGGAACACCAGATTATGTAACCGTAATATTTACCGGGAAACGCTCGCGACGAGCGCTATGGTATGTTAGCAATCAAAAATCCCTGACTGCTTATCTCGCTTCCCGGATCTGCATAGCATGTAAACGTAATGTTTAACGGGATACGGTCGCGGCGACCGCTATGCTATCATAGCAATAAAAAATCCCTGAGTGTTTCTATCACTTCCCGGAACACCAGAGTATGTATCCGTAATGTTTCCTGGGAAACGCTCGCGGCGAGTGCTATGCTGTGATAGCAATAAAAAATCCGTGAATGCTTCTTTCGCTTCCCGGAACTGCAGAGTATGTAACCGTAATGTTTACCGGGAAACGCTAGCGGCGAGCGCTATGCTAAGATAGCAGTAAAAAATTCCTGACTGTTTCTATCACTTCCCGGAACTCCAGGGTATGTAACCGTAATGTTTACCGGGAAACGCTCGCGGCGAGCGCTATGCTATGATAGCAATAAAAAATCCCTGAACGCTTCTCTTGATTCCCGGAACTGCAGAGTATGTAACCGTATTGTTTATTGCGATACGCTCGCGGCGAGCGCTATGCTATGATAGCAATCAAAAATCCCTGACTGTTTCTATCACTTCCCGGAACTCCAGGGTATGTAACCGTTATGTTTACCGGGAAACGCTCACGGCGAGCGCTATGCTATGATAGCAATAAAAAATCCCTGAATGCTTCTCTTGATTCCCGGAACTGCATAGTATGTAACCGTAATGTCTCCTGGGAAACGCTCGCGGCGAGCGGTATGCTATGACAGCAAAAAAAATGCCTGAATGCTTCCCTCTCTCCCGGAACTGCAGAGTATGTAACCGTATTATTTACCGGGAAACGCTCGGGGATACCGCTATGCTACGATAGGAATCAAAAATCCCTGACTGCTTCTCTCGCTTCCTGGATCTGCATAGTATGTAACCGTAAAGTTTACCGGGATACGCTCGCGGCGAGCGCTATGGTATGATAGCAATCGAAAATCCGTGACTGTTTCTATCACTTCCCGGAACACCAGGGTATGTAGCCGTAATGTTTCTTGGGAAACGCTCACGGCGAGAGCTATGCTATGATAGCAATCAAAGATCACTGAATGCTTCTTTCGCTTCCCGAAACAGCAGAGTATATAACAGTAATATTTACCGGGAAACGCTCGCGGCGAGCGCTATGCTATTATAGGAATCAAAAATTCTTGACTGCTTCTCACGTTTCCCGGAACTGCTGAGTATGTGACCGTAACATTTACCGGGGAATGCTCACGGCGAGCGCTATGCTATGATAGCAATCGAAAATCCCTGACTGCTTCTCTCGTTTCCCGGAACTGCAGATTATGTAGCCGTAATGTTTACCGGGAAACGCTCGTGGCGAGCGCTAGGCTATGATAGCAATAAAAAACTCCTGAATGCTTCTCTTGATTCCCGGAACTGCAGAGTTTGTAACCGTAATTATTACCGGAAAACGCTCGCGGGGAGCGCAATGCTACGATAGCAATCAAAAATCCCTGACTGCTTCACTCGCTTCCCGGAGCTGCAGAGTATATAAATGTAATGTTTACTGGGAAAGGCTCGCGGTGAGTGCAATGCTATGATAGCAAACAAAAGTCTCTGACTGCTTCTCTCGCTTCCCGCATCTGTATAGTATGTAACCGTAATATTTACCGGGATACGCTCGCGGCGAGCGCTATGCTATGATAGCAATGAAAAATCCCTGACTGCTTCTATCTCTTCCCAGAACACCAGAGAATGTAACCGTAATGTACCCTGGGAAACGCTCGCGGCGAGCGGTATGCTATGATAGCCATAAAAAATCGCTGAATGCTTCTCTCGTTTCCCGGAACGGCAGAGAATGTAAATGTAATGTTTACCGGGAGACGCTCGCGGCGAGCGCTATGCTATCATAACAATCTAAAATCCCTGACTCCTTCTCTCGTTTCCCGGAACTGTACAGCATTCGACCTTAATGTTTACCGGGAAACGCTCTCGGCGAGCGCTATGCTATGATACACAATAAAAATCCGTGAATGCTTCTGTTGCTTCCCGGAACTGCAGAGTATGTAACTGCAATGTTTACTGGCAAACGCTCGCGGCGAGCGTTATGCAATGATAGCAATCAAAAATCTCTGATTGCTTCTCTAGCTTCCCGGTACTGCAGAGTATGTAACCGTAATGTTTACCGGGAAACGCTCGCGGCGAACGCTATGCTATGATAGCAATAAAAAATCCCTAAACGCTTCTCTCGCTTCCCGGAACTGCAGAGTATGTCACCGAAATATTTCCCGGGAAACGCTCGCGGCGACCGCTATGCTACGATAGCAATCAAAAATCCCTGACTGCTTCTCTCGCTTCCCGCAACTGCAGAGTATGTAACCGTAAAGTTTACCGGGAAACGCTCGCTGTGAGTGCTATGCTATATTAGCAAAAAAAATCCCTGAATGCTTCTCTCGCTTCCCTGAACTGCAGCGTATGTAACCGTATTGATTACCGGCAAACGCTAGTGGCGAGCGCTATGCTATGATAGCAATAAAAAATCCCTGACTGCTTCTCTCACTTCCCGGAACTGCAGAGTATGTGATTGTAATGTTTACCGGGAAACGCTCGCGGCGAGCGCTATTCTATGATAACAATAAAAAATCCCTGACTGCTTCTATCGCTTCCCGAAACACCAGAGTATGTAACCGTAATGTTTCCTGGGAAAGGCTTGCGGCGAGCGCTATGCTATGATAGCAATCAAAAATCCCTTACTGTTTCTATCACTTCCCGGAACACCAGGGTATGTAACCATAATGTTTCTTGGGAAACACTTGCGGCGAGAGCTATGCTATGATAGCAATCAAAAATCTCTGAATGCTTCTTTCGCTTCCCGGAACTGCAGAGTATATAACCGTAATATTTACCGGGAAACGCTCGCGGCGAGCGCTATGCTATGATAGGAATAAAAAATTCGTGACTGCTTCTCACGTTTCCCGGAACTGCTGAGTATGTGACCGTAATATTTACCGGGGAGCGCTCGCGGCGAGCGCTATGCTATGATAGCAATCGAAAATCCTTGACTGCTTCTCTCGTTTCCCGGAACTTCAGAATATGTAACCGTAACGTTTACCGGGAAACGCTCGCGGCGAGCGCTATGCTATGCTAGCAATAAAAATTCGTGAATGCTTCTCTTGCTTCCCGGAGCTGCAGAGTATCTAACTGTACTGTTTACCGGCAAACTCTCGCGGCGAGTGCTATGGTATGATAGCAATCAAAAATCCCTGACTGTGTCTATCACTTCCCGGAACACCAGGGTATGTAACCGTAATGTTTCTTGGGAAACGCTCGCGGCGAGAGCTATCCTATGATAGCAATAAAAACCTGAATGCTTATTTCGCTTCCCCGAACCGCAGAGTATGTGACCGTAATGTTTTCCGGGAAACGCTCGCGGCGAGCGCTATGCTATGACAGCAATCAAAAATCCCTTACTGCTTCTATCGCTTCCCGAAACACCAGAGTATGTAACCGCAATGTTTTCTGGGAAAGGCTTGCGGCGAGCGCTATGCTATGATAGCAATAAAAAATCCCTGAATGCTTCCCTCGCTCCCGGAACTGCAGAGTATGTAACCCAAATATTTACCGGGAAACGCTCGGGGCGACCGCTATGCTATGATAGCAATAAGAAATCCCTGACTGCTTCTCTCGCTTACCGGATCTGCATAGTATGTAACTGTAATGTTTACCGCGATACGCTCGCGGCGAGCGCTGTGCTATGATAGCAATAAAAAATCCCTGACTGTTTCCGTCACTTCTCGGAACTCCAGGGTATGTAACCGTAATATTTCTTGGGAAACGCTCGCGGCGAGTGCATGCTATGATAGCAATAAAATGCCTGAATGCTTCTTTCGCTTCCCCGTATCTGCATAGTATGTAACCGTAATGTTTACCGGGGAACGCTTGCGGTGAGCGCTATGCTATGATAGCAATCGAAAATCCCTGACTGCTTCTCTCGTTTCCCGGAACTGCAGATTATGTAACCGTAATGTTCACCCGGAAACCCTCGCGGCGAGCGCTATGCTATGATAGCAATAAAAAAATCCCTGAATGCTTCTCTCGCTTCCCGGAACTGCAGAGTATGTAACCGTAATATTTACCGAGAAACGCTCGCGGCGAGCGCTATGTTATCATAGAAATCAAAAATCGTTGACTGCTTCTCTCGTTTTCCGGAACTGCCGAGTGTGTAACCGTAATGTTTACCGGGATACGCTCGCCGCGAGCGCTATGCTATGATAGCAATAAAAATCCCTGACGGATTCTATCGCTTCCCGGAACACCAGAGTATGTAACCGTAATATTTACCGGGAAACGCTCGCGACGAGCGCTATGGTATGATAGCAATCAAAAATCCTTGACTGCTTATCTCGCTTCCCGGATCTGCATAGCATGTAAACGTAATGTTTAACGGGATACGGTGGCGGCGACCGCTATGCTATCATAGCAATAAAAAATCCCTGAGTGTTTCTATCACTTCCCGGAACACCTGAGTATGTATCCGTAATGTTTCCTGGGAAACGATCGCGGCGAGTGCTATGCTGTGATAGCAATAAAAAATCCGTGAATGCTTCTTTCGCTTCCGGGAACTGCAGAGTATGTAATCGTAATGTTTACCGGCAAACGCTCGCGGCGAGCTCTATGCTACGATAGCAATAAAAAATCCCTGACTTCTTCTCTCGCTTCCCGGAACTGCAGGGTATATAAATCGAATGTTTACTGGGAAAGGCTCGCGGCGAGCGCTATGCTATGATAGCAATCAATAATCCCTGGCTGCTTCTCTCGCTTCCCGGAACTGCAGAGTATGTAACCGTAATGTTTACCGGGAAACGCTCGCAGCGAGCGCTATGCTATGATAGCAATAAAAATCCCTGAATACTTCTGTCCCTTTCCTGTACTGCAGAGTATGTAACCATAATGTTTACCCGGAAACGCTTGCGGCGAGCGCTATGCTACGATAGCAATCAAAAATCTCTGATTGCTTCACTCGCTTGCCGGAGCTGCAGAGTATATAAATGTAATGGTTACTGGGAAAGGCTCGCGGTGAGTGCTATGCTATGATGGCAAACAAAAATCTCTGACTGCTTCTCTCGCTTCCCGCATCTGCATAGTATGTACCCGTAATGTTTACCGGGATACGCTCGTGCTGAGCGCTATGCTATGATAGCAATAAAAAATCCCTGACTGCTTCTATCTCTTCCCGGAAAACCAGAGTATGTAACCGTAATGTTTCCTGGGAAACGCTCGCGGCGAGCGGTATGCTATCATAGCAATAAAAAATCGCCGAATGCTTCTCTCGCTTCCCGGAACAGCAGAGAATGTAAATGTAATGTTTACCGGCAAACGCTCGCGGCGAGCGTTATGCTATGATAGCAATAAAAAATCCCTGACAGCTTATCTCGATTCCCGGAACTGCAGAGTATTTAACCGTAATGTTTACCGGGAAACGCTAGTGGCGAGCGCTATGCTATGATAGCAATAAAAAATCCCTGACTGCTTCTCTCACTTCCCGGGACTGCAGAGTATGCGAATGTAATGTTTACCAGGAAACGCTCGCGGCGAGTGCTATTTTATGATAACAATCAAAAATCCCTGACTGCTTATCTCGCTTCCCGGAACTGCAGAGTATGTAAATGTAATGTTTACCGGGAAACGCTTGAGGCGAGCGCTACGCTATGATAGCAATAAAAAATCCCTGACTGCTTCTATTGCTTCCCGAAACACCAGAGTATGTAACCGTAATATTTACCGGGAAAGGCTCGCGGCGAGCGTTATGCTATAATAGCAATCAAAATTCCCCGACTGCTTCTCTCGCTTCCCGGATCTGCATAGTATGTAACCGTAATGTTTACCGGGATACGCTCGCGGCGAGCGCTATGCTATGATAGCAATGAAAAATCCCTGACTGCTTCTATCGCTTCCCGGAACTCCAGAGTATGTAAATATAATGTTTCCTGGGAAACACTCGCGGCGAGCGCTGTGGTATGATAGCAATAAAAAATCTCTGACTGCTTATCTCGCTTCCCGCAACTGCAGAGTATGTAACCGTAATGTTTACCGGGAGACGCTAGCGGCGAGCGCTATGCTATAACAGCAATGAAAATTCCCTGACTGCTTGTATCCCTTCCCGGAACTGCAGAGTATGTAACCATAATATTTACCAAGAAACACTCGCGGCGAGCGCTATGCTATGATAGCAATAGAAAATCCCTGACTGCTTCTGTCGTTTCCCGGAACGGCAGATTATGTAACCGTAATGTTTACCGGGAAACGCTCGCGGCGAGCGCTATGCTATGACAGCAATCAAAAATCCCTGAGTGCTTCTATTGCTTCCCGAAACACCAGAGTATGTAAGCGTAATATATACCGGGAAACGCTCGCGGCGAGCGTTATGCTATAATAGCAATCAAAATTCCCCGACTGCTTCTCTCGCTTCCCGGATCTGCATAGTATGTAACCGTAATGTTTACCGGGATACGCTCGCGGCGAGCGCTATGCTATGATAGCAATAAAGAATCCCTGAATGCTTATCTCGCTTCCCGGAACTGCAGAGTATGTAACCGTAATATTTACCGGGAAACGCTCGTGGTGAGTGCTATGCTATGGGAGCAAACAAAAATCTCTGACTGCTTCTCTCGCTTCCCGCATCTGCATAGTATGTAACCGTAATGTTTACCGGGATACGCTCGTCACGAGCGAAATGCTATGATAGCAATGAATAATCCGTGAATACTTCTATCGCTACCCGTGACTGCAGAGTATGTAAACGTAGTATTTACCTGGAAACACTCGCGGCGAGCGCTGTGCTATGATAGCAATAAAAAATCCCTGACTGCTTCTCTCGTTTTCCGGAACTGCAGAGTATGTAACCGTAATGTTTACCGGGAAACACTCGCGGCGAGCGCTATGCTATCATAGCAATCAAAAATCCCTGACTGCTTCTCTCGCTTTCCGGAACTGCCTAGTATGTAAATGTAATGTTTACTGGGAAAGGCTCGCGGTGAGTGCTATGCTATGATAGCAATAAAAAATCACTGACTGCTTCTATCGCTTCCCGGAAAACCAGAGTATGTAACCGTAACGTTTCCTGGGAAACACTTGCGGCGAACGCTAGGCAATAAAAAGCAATAAAAAATCCGTGAATGCTTCTCGCTTCCCGGAACTGCAGAGTATATAACCGTAATATTTACCGGGAAACGCTAGAGGCGAGCGCTATGCTATGAGAGCAATCAAAAGTCCCTGGCTTTTTCTATCACTTCCCGGAACACCAGAGTATGTCCCCGTAATGTTTCCTCGGAAACGGTCGCGGCGAGTGCTATGCTATGATAGCAATACAAAATCCCTGAATGCTTCTCTCGCTTCCCGGAACTGCAGAGTATGTAACCGTAACGTTTACCGGGAAACGCTCGCGGCGAGCGCTATGCTATGCTAGCAATAAAAAATCCGTGAATGCTTCTCTTGCTTCCCGGAGCTGCAGAGTATCTAACCGTACTGTTTACCGGCAAACTCTCGCGGCGAGTGCTATGGTATGATAGCAATCAAACATCCCTGACTGTGTCTATCACTTCCCGGAACACCAGGGTATGTAACCGTAATGTTTCTTGGGAAACGCTCGCGGCGAGAGCTATGCTATGATAGCAATAAAAAATACCTGAATGCTTATTTCGCTTCCCGGAACTGCAGAGTATATACTTTAAAACTGATGGTAGCGCTAAAAGGACGGACACAAGATGAAAAGACGACACGACGACGAGGAAACGCTACTGACAACTGGTTTATTTTTCGAAAAAGTTCTATATTTAAAAGAATCACAACACATGCGCACAACCGAACTGCACCAGCCTTCTTTATCGCAATATCGAAAACATGTACGCGAAGTGAAATGATAAAACATTCGAGCACCAAGAGGTGAACACATGACCAATTGAAGACTGCCATACGTTACGGTTTTTCAAATCTCCCCAGAAGTGTGCGCTCAGCCGAGTACAAATCCATTGAAGCATCGCTGATGCACAGACCCTCCTTCTTTTGTATGTGGAAAGCTTCCAGCAACACTCTAGCTTTAGAGCTTGCACTTCTACCCAGAACCTTTGCTTCTTTAAACCGTGGCACGCATTCGCAAACCATCACATGGGAAACTAAATTCGCAAGTTTGTCTTGTTTTGTTAAGTTTTGAGAGTGTTCCCTTAAGCGGTCATTGAGGCAACGCCCTGTCTGCCCGATATAGCACTTGCCGCAGGACAGGGGAATAAAGTATACCACTCCTAGGGCACACCTGACGAAGGTATCTTCATGCTGCTTTTTGCAACCGCGTTGACCTTCACCGCAGATGCGGGGGCACAGCCTCGCCAACTTGTTTGGCGCAGAAAACACAAGCGGCACGTTGTGCCTGTTGGCCACCTTGTTGCGGTTGTGTGAAACCTTATGAATGTAAGGCATCACCTCAGGTTTGGTCTTCACGCGTTCAGGTGCAGCCTTCATTCGTCGGGGGCCAAATTTCTTGAGGAGGGTTTCAGCGACAGCTACGAGGACCGAGCAAGGGAAGCCTGCGGCCAATAGCCTGCGAACCTGATAGTCAAAGCTAAAAAGCATTTCGTGCGGGCAGGACTTTTGAAGCGCCGATTCCATGCAGAGCGATGCAATTGCTCTTTTCACGGTCTTTGAATGAGAAGATTCATAGGGCAAAAGTTCTTTCTTTGCACGTGGGAAATACGCCCAACAGGTGTGTCCCTTAGTTATCCTCAGCCTGAGGTCTAAAAAACGTATCTCGCCATTTTGCGGAAGTTCATGGGTAAAAGCCAGGCCTTTACCATGGTCATTAAAGGTAATTAAGACCTGTCGTACAGAATCTTCAAAAGAAAAGTCATTACGATCTTTTAAAAAGATCAAAAATTCGTCGACAAACCTAAAAACTTTTAAAACCGGGCCTCCAATAAAATCTCGATCCAAAAGGCGATCAACATGAGCTAAAAAGATGTCGCACAAGATAGGTGCAACACAGGACCCTATACAAATGCCATTGCGCTGCAGAAAAGGCTGCTTGTCAAAAAGGATAAAAGTGACACTCAGATAAAATTCTAAAAGCTTTAAATAATCATCAAGAGACACACCTGCTGTGGACTGAAAAGAGAGTTCGCCTGAATTTTCGACAGCCTCCTTCACAGCAACTAAGAGTTCAGGTTGAGGGACGGAATAAAATAAATCCTCAACATCCACAGAGAAAGCGTAACAGACACGGCGGTTATTCTGGAGAAAGTTGGTAACTTCTTGGGATTTTTTGGTCAGGAAGGGATCGTTCACTTTAATCGACTTAAGCTTACTTAGTAGAAAGCGGCTGACACATTGCTGCCAGTTTCCGTTCTCACTAATAATGGTCCTAAAAGGGATGCCAGGTTTGTGAGTTTTTGCTGTGAAGAAAGCATTCAAGGAGTTACCTCTGCAATTGGAGATATCATTGCCTAATTTTGTCAGGTTCAACTCTTTACAGAAGTTCGTGAACCTGGTTTTTACACGCACGTCGCTCTTCTTCACTCGCACAAAGTTCTTCTCTACTGCTTGCAAGGCTTTTTCCTTGTACATGCCCGCTTGCATGACGACGAAGCCTCCGTCTTTGTCCGCTTGTAAAAGAGAGAGCTTGTGTTCCTTGAAATATGCGACAATCCCGTCTAACGCACGTCTCGAGGTACGACTGGCCGTGTTGGGAACAAACTTTGCGATGCTGTCTACTCCCTCAAGAAGGCACCTCTCACGGTCTTCTCCTTTGACCTTCTGGGCGATGTTTCTATTGGTAGCGAGCAGGTCGTGCACTGGCACAAATGAATCAACAGCGTATTTTGGCCCTTTTTGCAAAACTTGCTGAACATTCTCGGGGATCGTGACATCCCCTACAACCACAGCTGCCTTCTTGGGAGCACGCTCATTCCTTGCAACATTACTGAGAAGGTGCTTAAGTAAGAAGGACCAATTTACCTCTGTGATTTGAGCAGCCTGGGACTTGAAGGTGCGATACATCCGTGCAGCGAGCCACTCTGGGTATTGGGTATTGCAGGCCAGGTGTAGCCAGTCTTGGAAGAGCCTTACTTGGCGCCAGATCTCTGCTCTGAGAATCTTGCACGGCCCAGGAAGCCTTGATCGGGCCGAAGAGCGCGACAACTTCATTCGGGATCCAGCCTTTCCGAAGGCAGAAGGCTAGGCGTCGTGAGCGGCAAGTGGCATTGACGATGTGACTCAGATTTGAAAAACCGTAACGTATGGCTGTCTTCAATTGGTCATGTGTTCACCTTTTGGTGCTCGAATGTTTTATCATTTCACTTCGCGTGCATGTTTTCGATATTGCGATAAAGAAAGCTGGTGCAGTTCGGTTGTGCGCATGTGTTGTGATTCTTTTAAATATAGAACTTTTTCGAAAAATAAACCAGTTGTCAGTAGCGTTTCCTCGGCGTCGTGTCGTCTTTTCATGTTGTGTCCGTCCTTTTAGCGCTACCATCAGTTTTAAAGAATGCATCACCAACTAGCCCAGCACCAAGTTTTATTGATGCAGAGTATATAACCGTAATATTTACCGGGAAACGCTCGCGGCGAGCGCTATGCTATGATAGGAATAAAAAATTGTTGACTGCTTCTCACGTTTCCCGGAACTGCAGAGTATGTGACCGTAATGTTTTCCGGGAAACGCTCGCGGCGAGCGCTATGCTATGACAGCAATCAAAAATCCCTGACTGCTTCTATCGCTTCCCGAAACACCAGAGTATGTAACCGCAATGTTTCCTGGGAAAGGCTTGCGGCGAGCGCTATGCTATGATAGCAATAAAAAACCCCTGAATGCTTCCCTCGCTCCCGGAACTGCAGAGTATGTAACCGTAATATTTACCGGGAAACGCTCGGGGCGACCGCTATGCTATGATAGCAATAAATAATCCCTGACTGCTTCTCTCGCTTACCGGATCTGCATAGTATGTAACTGTAATGTTTACCGCGATACGCTCGCGGCGAGCGCTATGCTATGATAGCAATAAAAAATCCCTGACTGTTTCTGTCACTTCCCGGAACTCCAGGGTATGTAACCGTAATGTTTCTTGGGAAACGCTCGCGGCGAGTGCATGCTATGATAGCAATAAAAAATGCCTGAATGCTTCTTTCGCTTCCCCGTATCTGCATAGTATGTAACCGTAATATTTACCGAGAAACGCTCGCGGCGAGCGCTATGCTACATAGGAATCAAAAATCGTTGACTGCTTCTCTCGTTTTCCGGAACTGCCGAGTGTGTAACCGTAGTGTTTACCGGGATACGCTCGCCGCGAGCGCTATGCTATGATAGCAATGAAAAATCCCTGACGGATTCTATCGCTTCCCGGAACACCAGAGTATGTAACCGTAATATTTACCGGGAAACGCTCGCGACGAGCGCTATGGTATGATAGCAATCAAAAATCCCTGACTGCTTATCTCGCTTCCCGGATCTGCATAGCATGTAAACGTAATGTTTAACGGGATACGGTCGCGGCGACCGCTATGCTATCATAGCAATAAAAAATCCCTGAGTGTTTCTATCACTTCCCGGAACACCAGAGTATGTATCCGTAATGTTTCCTGGGAAACGCTCGCGGCGAGTGCTATGCTGTGATAGCAATAAAAAATCCGTGAATGCTTCTTTCGCTTCCCGGAACTGCAGAGTATGTAACCGTAATGTTTACCGGCAAACGCTCGCGGCGAGCTCTATGCTACGATAGCAATAAAAAATCCCTGACTTCTTCTCTCGCTTCCCGGAACTGCAGGGTATATAATTCGAATGTTTACTGGGAAAGGCTCGCGGCGAGTGCTATGCTATGATAGCAATCAAAAATCCCTGGCTGCTTCTCTCGCTTCCCGGAGCTGCAGAGTATGTAACCGTAATGTTTACCGGGAAAGGCTAGCGGCGAGCGCTATGCTACGATAGCAATAAAAAATTCCTGACTGTTTCTATCACTTCCCGGAACTCCAGGGTATGTAACCGTAATGTTTACCGGGAAACGCTCGCGGCGAGCGCTATGCTATGATAGCAATAAAAAATCCCTGAATTCTTCTCTTGATTCCCGGAAATGCAGAATATGTAACCGTAACGTTTACCGGGAAACGCTCGCGGCGTGCGCTATGCTATGCTAGCAATAAAAAATCCATGAATGCTTCTCTTGCTTCCCGGAGCTGCAGAGTATCTAACCGTACTGTTTACCGGCAAACTCTCGCGGCGAGTGCTATGGTATGATAGCAATCAAAAATCCCTGACTGTGTCTATCACTTCCCGGAACACCAGGGTATGTAACCGTAATGTTTCTTGGGAAACGCTCGCGGCGAGAGCTATGCTATGATAGCAATAAAAAATACCTGAATGCTTATTTCGCTTCCCGAAACTGCAGAGTATATAACCGTAATATTTACCGGGAAACGCTCGCGGTGAGCGCTATGCTATGATAGGAATAAAAAATTTTTGACTGCTTCTCACGTTTTCCGGAACTGCAGAGTATGTGACCGTAATGTTTTCCGGGAAACGCTCGCGGCGAGCGCTATGCTATGACAGCAATCAAAAATCCCTGACTGTTTCTGTCATTTCCCGGAACTCCAGGGTATGTAACCGTAATGTTTCTTGCGAAACGCTCGCGGCGAGTGCATGCTATGATAGCAATAAAAAATGCCTGAATGCTTCTTTCGCTTCCCCGTATCTGCATAGTATGTAACCGTAATGTTTAAGGGGAACGCTTGCGGTGAGCGCTATGCTATGATAGTAGTCGAACATCCCTGACTGCTTCTCTCGTTTCCCGGAACTGCAGATTATCTAACCGTAATGTTCACCCGGAAACCCTCGCGGCGAGCGCTATGCTATGATAGCAATAAAAAAATCCCTGAATGCTTCTCTCCCTTCCCGGAACTGCAGAGTATGTAACCGTAATATTTACCGAGAAACGCTCGCGGCGAGCGCTATGTTATCATAGGAATCAAAAATCGTTGACTGCTTCTCTCGTTTTCCGGAACTGCCGAGTGTGTAACCGTAATGTTTACCGGGATACGCTCGCCGCGAGCGCTATGCTATGATAGCAATGAAAAATCCCTGACGGATTCTATCGCTTCCCGGAACACCAGATTATGTAACCGTAATATTTACCGGGAAACGCTCGCGACGAGCGCTATGGTATGTTAGCAATCAAAAATCCCTGACTGCTTATCTCGCTTCCCGGATCTGCATAGCATGTAAACGTAATGTTTAACGGGATACGGTCGCGGCGACCGCTATGCTATCATAGCAATAAAAAATCCCTGAGTGTTTCTATCACTTCCCGGAACACCAGAGTATGTATCCGTAATGTTTCCTGGGAAACGCTCGCGGCGAGTGCTATGCTGTGATAGCAATAAAAAATCCGTGAATGCTTCTTTCGCTTCCCGGAACTGCAGAGTATGTAACCGTAATGTTTACCGGGAAACGCTAGCGGCGAGCGCTATGCTAAGATAGCAATAAAAAATTCCTGACTGTTTCTATCACTTCCCGGAACTCCAGGGTATGTAACCGTAATGTTTAACGGGAAACGCTCGCGGCGAGCGCTATGCTATGATAGCAATAAAAAATCCCTGAACGCTTCTCTTGATTCCCGGAACTGCAGAGTATGTAACCGTATTGTTTATTGCGATACGCTCGCGGCGAGCGCTATGCTATGATAGCAATCAAAAATCCGTGACTGTTTCTATCACTTCCTGGATCTGCATAGTATGTAACCGTAAAGTTTACCG
Organism: Dermacentor andersoni; assembly: GCF_023375885.2. Taxonomy (NCBI): domain Eukaryota; kingdom Metazoa; phylum Arthropoda; class Arachnida; order Ixodida; family Ixodidae; genus Dermacentor; species Dermacentor andersoni. The sequence goes on from NC_092821.1 coordinate 4,099,539, forward strand.
GGATACGCTCGCGGCGAGCGCTATGGTATGATAGCAATCGAAAATCCGTGACTGTTTCTATCACTTCCCGGAACACCAGGGTATGTAGCCGTAATGTTTCTTGGGAAACGCTCACGGCGAGAGCTATGCTATGATAGCAATCAAAGATCACTGAATGCTTCTTTCGCTTCCCGAAACAGCAGAGTATATAACAGTAATATTTACCGGGAAACGCTCGCGGCGAGCGCTATGCTATTATAGGAATCAAAAATTCTTGACTGCTTCTCACGTTTCCCGGAACTGCTGAGTATGTGACCGTAATATTTACCGGGGAATGCTCACGGCGAGCGCTATGCTATGATAGCAATCGAAAATCCCTGACTGCTTCTCTCGTTTCCCGGAACTGCAGATTATGTAGCCGTAATGTTTACCGGGAAACGCTCGTGGCGAGCGCTAGGCTATGATAGCAATAAAAAACTCCTGAATGCTTCTCTTGATTCCCGGAACATCAGAGTTTGTAACCGTAATGTTTACCGGAAAACGCTCGCGGGGAGCGCAATGCTACGATAGCAATCAAAAATCCCTGACTGCTTCACTCGCTTCCCGGAGCTGCAGAGTATATAAATGTAATGTTTACTGGGAAAGGCTCGCGGTGAGTGCAATGCTATGATAGCAAACAAAAGTCTCTGACTGCTTCTCTCGCTTCCCGCATCTGTATAGTATGTAACCGTAATATTTACCGGGATACGCTCGCGGCGAGCGCTATGCTATGATAGCAATGAAAAATCCCTGACTGCTTCTATCTCTTCCCAGAACACCAGAGAATGTAACCGTAATGTACCCTGGGAAACGCTCGCGGCGAGCGGTATGCTATGATAGCCATAAAAAATCGCTGAATGCTTCTCTCGTTTCCCGGAACGGCAGAGAATGTAAATGTAATGTTTACCAGGAAACGCTCGCGGCGAGCGCTATGCTATCATAACAATCTAAAATCCCTGACTCCTTCTCTCGTTTCCCGGAACTGTACAGCATTCGACCTTAATGTTTACCGGGAAACGCTCTCGGCGAGCGCTATGCTATGATACACAATAAAAATCCGTGAATGCTTCTGTTGCTTCCCGGAACTGCAGAGTATGTAACTGCAATGTTTACTGGCAAACGCTCGCGGCGAGCGTTATGCAATGATAGCAATCAAAAATCCCTGACTCCTTCTCTCATTTCCCGGAACTGCAGAGTATGTAACCGTAATGTTTACCGGGAAACGCTAGCGGCGAGTGCTGTGGTATGATAGCAATAAAAAATCTCTGATTGCTTCTCTAGCTTCCCGGTACTGCAGAGTATGTAACCGTAATGTTTACCGGGAAACGCTCGCGGCGAACGCTATGCTATGATAGCAATAAAAAATCCCTAAACGCTTCTCTCGCTTCCCGGAACTGCAGAGTATGTCACCGAAATATTTCCCGGGAAACGCTCGCGGCGACCGCTATGCTACGATAGCAATCAAAAATCCCTGACTGCTTCTCTCGCTTCCCGCAACTGCAGAGTATGTAACCGTAAAGTTTACCGGGAAACGCTCGCTGTGAGTGCTATGCTATATTAGCAAAAAAAATCCCTGAATGCTTCTCTCGCTTCCCTGAACTGCAGAGTATGTAACCGTATTGATTACCGGCAAACGCTAGTGGCGAGCGCTATGCTATGATAGCAATAAAAAATCCCTGACTGCTTCTCTCACTTCCCGGAACTGCAGAGTATGTGATTGTAATGTTTACCGGGAAACGCTCGCGCCGAGCGCTATTCTATGATAACAATAAAAAATCCCTGACTGCTTCTATCGCTTCCCGAAACACCAGAGTATGTAACCGTAATGTTTCCTGGGAAAGGCTTGCGGCGAGCGCTATGCTATGATAGCAATAAAAAATGCCTGAATGCTTCCCTCGATCGCGGAACAGCAGAGTATGTAACCGTAATATTTACCGGGATACGCTTGCGGCGAGCGCTATGCTATGATAGCAATCAAAAATCCCTTACTGTTTCTATCACTTCCCGGAACACCAGGGTATGTAACCACAATGTTTCTTGGGAAACACTTGCGGCGAGAGCTATGCTATGATAGCAATCAAAAATCTCTGAATGCTTCTTTCGCTTCCCGGAACTGCAGAGTATATAACCGTAATATTTACCGGGAAACGCTCGCGGCGAGCGCTATGCTATGATAGGAATAAAAAATTCGTGACTGCTTCTCACGTTTCCCGGAACTGCTGAGTATGTGACCGTAATATTTACCGGGGAGCGCTCGCGGCGAGCGCTATGCTATGATAGCAATCGAAAATCCCTGACTTCTCTCGTTTCTCGGAACTGCAGATTATGTAACCGTAATGTTTACCGGGAAACGCTCGCGGCGAGCGCTATGCTATGATAGCAATAAAAAATCGCTGAATGCTTCTCTTCCTTCCCGGAGCTGCAGAGTATGTAACCGTAATGTTTACCGTCAATCTCTCGCGCCGAGCGCTATGGTATGATAGCTATCTAAAATCCCTGACTGTTTCTATCGCTTCCCGGAACACCAGAGTATGCAACTGTAATGTTTCGTGGGAAACACTCGCGGCGAGCGCTGTGGTATGATAGCAATAAATAATCGCTGACTGCTTCTCTCGCTTCCCGGAACTGCAGAGTATGTAACCGTAATGTTTACCGGGAAACGCTAGCGGCGAGCGCTATGCTTTAACAGCAATGAAAATTCCCTGACTGCTTCTCTCGTTTACCGGAACCGCAGATTTTATAACCGTAATGTTTACCGGTAAACGCTCGCGGCGAGCGCTATGGTATGATGGCAATAAAAAATCCCTGAATGCTTCTGTTGCTTCCCGGAACTGCAGAGTATGTAACCGTAATGTTTACTGAGAAAGGCTCGCGGTGAGTGCTATGCTATGAGAGCAAACAAAAATCTCTGACTGCTTCTCTCGCTTCCCGCATCTGCATAGTATGTAACTGTAATGTTTACCGGAATACCTTTGCGGCGAGCGCTATGTTATGATAGCAATGAATAATCCGTGAATGCTTCTCTCGCTACCCGTGACTGCAGAGTATGTAACCGTAATATTTACCGGGAAACGCTCGCGGCGAGCGCTATGCTGTGATAGCAATCAAAAGTCCCTGACTCTTTCTCTCGCTTCCCGGATCGGCATTGTATGTAACCGTAATGTTTACCGGGATACACTTGCGGCGAGCGCTATGCTATGATAGCAATAAAAAATCCCTGGCTTTTTCTATCACTTCCCGGAACACCAGAGTATGTAACCGTAATGTTTCCTGGGAAACGCTCGCGGCGAGTGCTATGCTATGATAGCAATACAAAATCCCTGATGCTTCTCTCGCTTCCCGGAACTGCAGAGTATGTAACCGTAATATTTACCGGGAAACGCTCGTGGCGAGCGCTATGCTACGAAAGCAATCAAAAATCCCTGACTGCTTATCTCGCTTCCCGGATCTGCATAGCATGTAAACGTAATGTTTAACGGGATACGGTCGCGGCGACCGCTATGCTATCATAGCAATAAAAAATCCCTGAGTGTTTCTATCACTTCCCGGAACACATGAGTATGTATCCGTAATGTTTCCTGGGAAACGCTCGCGGCGAGTACTATGCTGTGATAGCAATAAAAAATCCGTGAATGCTTCTTTCGCTTCCCGGAACTGCAGAGTATGTAACCGTAATGTTTACCGGCAAACGCTCGCGGCGAGCTCTATGCTACGATAGCAATAAAAAATCCCTGACTGCTTCACTCGCTTCCCGGAGCTGCAGAGTATATAAATGTAATATTTACTGGGAAAGGCTCGCGGTGAGTGCAATGCTATGATAGCAAACAAAAGTCTCTGACTGCTTCTCTCGCTTCCCGCATCTGTATAGTATGTAACCGTAATATTTACCGGGATACGCTCGCGGCGAGCGCTATGCTATGATAGCAATGAAAAATCCCTGACTGCTTCTATCTCTTCCCAGAACACCAGAGAATGTAACCGTAATGTACCCTGGGAAACGCTCGCGGCGAGCGGTATGCTATGATAGCCATAAAAAATCGCTGAATGCTTCTCTCGTTTCCCGGAACGGCAGAGAATGTAAATGTAATGTTTACCGGGAAACGCTCGCGGCGAGCGCTATGCTATCATAACAATCTAAAATCCCTGACTCCTTCTCTCGTTTCCCGGAACTGTACAGCATTCGACCTTAATGTTTACCGGGAAACGCTCTCGGCGAGCGCTATGCTATGATACACAATAAAAATCCGTGAATGCTTCTGTTGCTTCCCGGAACTGCAGAGTATGTAACTGCAATGTTTACTGGCAAACGCTCGCGGCGAGCGTTATGCAATGATAGCAATCAAAAATCCCTGACTGCTTCTCTCATTTCCCGGAACTGCAGAGTATGTAACCGTAATGTTTACCGGGAAACGCTAGCGGCGAGCGCTGTGGTATGATAGCAATAAAAAATCTCTGATTGCTTCTCTAGCTTCCCGGTACTGCAGAGTATGTAACCGTAATGTTTACCGGGAAACGCTCGCGGCGAACGCTATGCTATGATAGCAATAAAAAATCCCTAAACGCTTCTCTCGCTTCCCGGAACTGCAGAGTATGTCACCGAAATATTTCCCGGGAAACGCTCGCGGCGACCGCTATGCTACGATAGCAATCAAAAATCCCTGACTGCTTCTCTCGCTTCCCGCAACTGCAGAGTATGTAACCGTAAAGTTTACCGGGAAACGCTCGCTGTGAGTGCTATGCTATATTAGCAAAAAAAAATCCCTGAATGCTTCTCTCGCTTCCCTGAACTGCAGAGTATGTAACCGTATTGATTACCGGCAAACGCTAGTGGCGAGCGCTATGCTATGATAGCAATAAAAAATCCCTGACTGCTTCTCTCACTTCCCGGAACTGCAGAGTATGTGATTGTAATGTTTACCGGGAAACGCTCGCGCCGAGCGCTATTCTATGATAACAATAAAAAATCCCTGACTGCTTCTATCGCTTCCCGAAACACCAGAGTATGTAACCGTAATGTTTCCTGGGAAAGGCTTGCGGCGAGCGCTATGCTATGATAGCAATAAAAAATGCCTGAATGCTTCCCTCGATCCCGGAACAGCAGAGTATGTAACCGTAATATTTACCGGGATACGCTTGCGGCGAGCGCTATGCTATGATAGCAATCAAAAATCCCTTACTGTTTCTATCACTTCCCGGAACACCAGGGTATGTAACCATAATGTTTCTTGGGAAACACTTGCGGCGAGAGCTATGCTATGATAGCAATCAAAAATCTCTGAATGCTTCTTTCGCTTCCCGGAACTGCAGAGTATATAACCGTAATATTTACCGGGAAACGCTCGCGGCGAGCGCTATGCTATGATAGGAATAAAAAATTCGTGACTGCTTCTCACGTTTCCCGGAACTGCTGAGTATGTGACCGTAATATTTACCGGGGAGCGCTCGCGGCGAGCGCTATGCTATGATAGCAATCGAAAATCCCTGACTTCTTCTCTCGTTTCTCGGAACTGCAGATTATGTAACCGTAATGTTTACCGGGAAACGCTCGCGGCGAGCGCTATGCTATGATAGCAATAAAAAATCGCTGAATGCTTCTCTTCCTTCCCGGAGCTGCAGAGTATGTAACCGTAATGTTTACCGTCAAACTCTCGCGCCGAGCGCTATGGTATGATAGCTATCCAAAATCCCTGACTGTTTCTATCGCTTCCCGGAACACCAGAGTATGCAACTGTAATGTTTCGTGGGAAACACTCGCGGCGAGCGCTGTGGTATGATAGCAATAAATAATCGCTGACTGCTTCTCTCGCTTCCCGGAACTGCAGAGTATGTAACCGTAATGTTTACCGGGAAACGCTAGCGGCGAGCGCTATGCTTTAACAGCAATGAAAATTCCCTGACTGCTTCTCTCGTTTACCGGAACCGCAGATTTTATAACCGTAATGTTTACCGGTAAACGCTCGCGGCGAGCGCTATGGTATGATGGCAATAAAAAATCCCTGAATGCTTCTGTTGCTTCCCGGAACTGCAGAGTATGTAACCGTAATGTTTACTGAGAAAGGCTCGCGGTGAGTGCTATGCTATGAGAGCAAACAAAAATCTTTGACTGCTTCTCTCGCTTCCCGCATCTGCATAGTATGTAACTGTAATGTTTACCGGAATACCTTTGCGGCGAGCGCTATGTTATGATAGCAATGAATAATCCGTGAATGCTTCTCTCGCTACCCGTGACTGCAGAGTATGTAACCGTAATATTTACCGGGAAACGCTCGCGGCGAGCGCTATGCTGTGATAGCAATCAAAAGTCCTTGACTCTTTCTCTCGCTTCCCGGATCGGCATTGTATGTAACCGTAATGTTTACCGGGATACACTTGCGGCGAGCGCTATGCTATGATAGCAATAAAAATCCCTGGCTTTTTCTATCACTTCCCGGAACACCAGAGTATGTAACCGTAATGTTTCCTGGGAAACGCTCGCGGCGAGTGCTATGCTATGATAGCAATACAAAATCCCTGATGCTTCTCTCGCTTCCCGGAACTGCAGAGTATGTAACCGTAATATTTACCGGGAAACGCTCGTGGCGACCGCTATGCTACGAAAGCAATCAAAAATCCCTGACTGCTTATCTCGCTTCCCGGATCTGCATAGCATGTAAACGTAATGTTTAACGGGATACGGTCGCTACGACCGCTATGCTATCATAGCAATAAAAAATCCCTGAGTGTTTCTATCACTTCCCGGAACACATGAGTATGTATCCGTAATGTTTCCTGGGAAACGCTCGCGGCGAGTACTATGCTGTGATAGCAATAAAAAATCCGTGAATGCTTCTTTCGCTTCCCGGAACTGCAGAGTATGTAACCGTAATGTTTACCGGCAAACGCTCGCGGCGAGCGCTATGCTATGATAGCAATCAAAAATCCCTGGCTGCTTCTCTCGCTTCCCGGAACTGCAGAGTATGTAACCGTAATGTTTACCGCGAAACGCTAGCGGCGAGCGCTATGCTAAGATAGCAATAAAAAATTCCTGACTGTTTCTATCACTTCCCGGAACTCCAGGGTATGTAACCGTAATGTTTACCGGGAAACGCTCGCGGCGAGCTGTATGCTATGATAGCAATAAAAAATCCCTGAATGCTTCTCTTGATTCCCGGAACTGCAGAGTATGTACCCGTAATGTTTACCGGCAAACGCTCGCGGCGAGCGTTATGCTACGATAGCAATCAAAAATCCCTCACTGCTTCTCTCGCTTCCCGGAACTGCAGATTATCTAACCGTAATGTTCACGCGGAAACCCTCGCGGCGAGCGCTATGCTATGATAGCAATAAAAAAATCCCTGAATGCTTCTCTCGCTTCCCGGAACTGCAGAGTATGTAACCGTAATATTTACCGAGAAACGGTCGCGGCGAGCGCTATGTTATCATAGGAATCTAAAAACGTTGACTGCTTCTCTCGTTTTCCGGAACTGCCGAGTGTGTAACCGTAATGTTTACCGGGATACGCTCGCCGCGAGCGCTATGCTATGATAGCAATGAAAAATCCCTGACGGATTCTATCGCTTCCTGGAACACCAGAGTATGTAACCGTAATATTTACCGGGAAACGCTCGCGACGAGCGCTATAGTATGATAGCAATCAAAAATCCCTGACTGCTTATCTCGCTTCCCGGATCTGCATAGCATGTAAACGTAATGTTTAACGGGATACGGTCGCGGCGACCGCTATGCTATCATAGCAATAAAAAATCCCTGAGTGTTTCTATCACTTCCCGGAACACCAGAGTATGTATCCGTAATGTTTCCTGGGAAACGCTCGCGGCGAGTGCTATGCTGTGATAGGAATAAAAAATCCGTGAATGCTTCTTTCGCTTCCCGGAACTGCAGAGTATGTAACCGTAATGTTTACCGGCAAACGCTCGCGGCGAGCTCTATGCTACGATAGCAATAAAAAATCCCTGACTTCTTCTCTCGCTTCCCGGAACTGCAGGGTATATAATTCGAATGTTTACTGGGAAAGGCTCGCGGCGAGCGCTATGCTATGATAGCAATCAAAAATCCCTGGCTGCTTCTCTCGCTTCCCGGAACTGCAGAGTATGTAACCGTAATGTTTACCGGGAAACGCTAGCGGCGAGCGCTATGGTACGATAGCAATAAAAAATTCCTGACTGTTTCTATCACTTCCCGGAACTCCAGGGTATGTAACCGTAATGTTTACCGGGAAACGCTCGCGGCGAGCGCTATGCTATGATAGCAATAAAAAATCCCTGAATGCTTCTCTTGATTCCCGGAACTGCAGAGTATGTAACCGTAATGTTTACCGGAAAACGCTCGCGGCGAGCGCTATGCTACGATAGCAATCAAAAATCCCTCACTGCTTCTCTCGCTTCCCGGAACTGCAGAGTATATAAATGTAATGTTTACTGGGAAAGGCTCGCGGTGAGTGCTATGCTATGATAGCAAACAAAAATCTGACTGCTTCTCTCGCTTCCCGCATCTGCATAGTATGTAACCGTAATGTTTACCGGGATACGCTCGCGGCGAGCGCTATGCTATGATAGCAAAGAAAAATCCCTGACTGCTTCTATATCTTCCCGGAACACCAGAGTATGTAACCGTAATGTCTCCTGGGAAACGCTCGCGGCGAGCGGTATGCTATGACAGCAAAAAAAAATGCCTGAATTCTTCTTTCGCTTCCCGGAACTGCAGAGTATGTAACCGTATTGTTTCCTGGGAAAGGCTTGCGGCGAGCGCTATGCCATGATAGCAATAAAAAATCCCTGAATGCTTCCCTCGCTCCCGGAACTGCAGAGTATGTAACCGTATTATTTACCGGGAAACGCTCGGGGATACCGCTATGCTACGATAGGAATCAAAAATCCCTGACTGCTTCTCTCGCTTCCTGGATCTGCATAGTATGTAACCGTAAAGTTTACCGGTATACGCTCGCGGCGAGCGCTATGGTATGATAGCAATCGAAAATCCGTGACTGTTTCTATCACTTCCCGGAACACCAGGGTATGTAGCCGTAATGTTTCTTGGGAAACGCTCACTGCGAGAGCTATGCTATGATAGCAATCAAAGATCACTGAATGCTTCTTTCGCTTCCCGAAACAGCAGAGTATATAACAGTAATATTTACCGGGAAACGCTCGCGGCGAGCGCTATGCTATTATAGGAATCAAAAATTCTTGACTGCTTCTCACGTTTCCCGGAACTGCAGATTATGTAGCCGTAATGTTTACCGCGAAACGCTCGTGGCGAGCGCTAGGCTATGATAGCAATAAAAAACTCCTGAATGCTTCTCTTGATTCCCGGAAGTGCAGAGTTTGTAACCGTAATGTTTACCGGAAAACGCTCGCGGGGAGCGCTATGCTACCATAGAAATCAAAAATCCCTGACTGCTTCACTCGCTTCCCGGAGCTGCAGAGTATATAAATGTAATGTTTACTGGGAAAGGCTCGCGGTGAGTGCAATGCTATGATAGCAAACAAAAATCTCTGACTGCTTCTCTCGCTTCCCGCATCTGTATAGTATGTAACCGTAATGTTTACCGGGAAACGCTCGCGGCGACCGCTATGCTACGATAGCAATCAAAAATCCCTGACTGCTTCTATCGCTTCCCGGAACACCAGAGTATGCAACTGTAATGTTTCCTGGGAAACACTCGCGGCGAGCGCTGTGGTATGATAGCAATAAATAATCGCTGACTGCTTCTCTCGCTTCCCGGAACTGCAGAGTATGTAACCGTAATGTTTGCTGGGAAACGCTAGCGGCGAGCGCTATGGCTTAACAGCAATGAAAATTCCCTGACTGCTTCTCTCGTTTCCCGGAACCGCAGATTATGTAACCGTAATGTTTACCGGTAAACGCTCGCGGCGAGCGCTATACTATGATGGCAATAAAAAATCCCTGACTGCTTCTCTCGCTTCCCGGAACTGCAGAGTATATAAATGTAATGTTTACTGTGAAAGGCTCGCGGTGAGCGCTATGCTATGATAGCAATAAAAAATCCCTGACTGCTTCTATCGCTTCCCGAAAAACCAGAGTATGTAACCGTAATGTTGCAAAGGAAACGCTGGCGGCGAGCGCTATGCTATGATAGCAATAAAAATCCGTGAATGCTTCTCTCGCTTCCCTGAACTCCAGATTATGTAAATGTAATGTTTACCGGGAAACGCTCGCGGCGAGCGCTATTCTATGATAACAGTCAAATATCCCTGACTGCTTATCTCGCTTCCTGCAACTGCAGAGTATGTAAATGTAATGTTTACCGGGAAACGCTCGAGGCGAGCGCTACGCTATGATAGCAATAAAAAATCCCTGGCTGCTTCTCTCACTTCCCGGAACTGCAGAGTATGTAAATGTAATGTTTACCGGGAAAAGTCCGCGGCGAGCGCTATGCTATGATAGCAATCAAAAATCCCTGACTGCTTCTCTTGCTTCCCGGAACTGCAGAGTATGTAAATGTAATGTTTGCCGTCAAACGCTCGCGGCGGGCGCTATGCTAAGGTAGCAATGAAAAATTCCTGACTGCTTCTTTCGCTTCCCGTAACTGCAGAGTATATAAATGTAGTGCTTACTGGGAAAGGCTCGCGGCGAGCGCTATGCAATGATAGCAATCAAAAATCCCTGACTGCTTCTCTCGCTTTCCGGAACTGCAGAATATATAAATGTAATCTTTACTGAGAAAGGCTCGCGGTGAGTGCTATGCTATGATAGCCATAAAAAACCCCTGACTGCTTCTATCGCTTTCCGAAAAACCAGAGTATGTACCCGTAATGTTGCAAGGGGAACGCTGGCGGCGAGCGCTGTGCTATGATAGCAATAAAAAATCCCTGAATGCTTCTCTTGCTTCCCGGAACTGCAGAGTATGTAACCGTAATGTTTAGCAGCAAACGCTCGCGGCAAGCGCTCTGCTACGATAGCAATCAAAAATCCCTGACTCCTTTTCTCGCTTCCCGGAACGGCAGAGTATATAAATGTAATGTTTACTGTGAAAGGCTCGCGGTGAGTGCTATGCTTTGATAGCAAACAAAAATCCCTGATTGCTTCTATCGCTTCCGGGAACACCAGAGTATGTAACCGTAATGTTTCCTGGGAAACGCTCTCGGCGAGCGCTATGCTATGATAGCAATAAAAAATCCGTAAATGTTTCTCTCGCTTCCCGGAACACCAGAGTATCTAAATGTAATGTTTACCGGAAACGCTCGCGGCGAGCGCTATGCTATGATAGCAATCAAAAATCCCTGAATGCTTCTTTCGCTTCCCGGAACTGCAGAGTATATAACCGTATTATTTACCGGGAAATGCTCTCGGCGAGCGCTATGCTATGACAGCAATCGAAAATCCCTGACTGCTTCTCTCGTTTCCCGGTACTGCAGATTATGTAACGGTGATGTTTACTGGGGAAACGCTCGCGGCGAGCGCTATACTGTGATAGCAATAAAAAATCCCTGAATGCTTCTCTCGATTCCCGGAACTGCAGAGTATGTAACCGTAAAGTTTACCGGGAAACTCTCGCTGTGAGTGCTATGCTATGATAGCAATCAAAAATCCCTGACTGCTTCTCTCGTTTCCCGGAACTGCAGAGTATGTAACCGTAAAGTTTACCGGGAAACACTCGCTGTGAGTGCTATGCTATGATAGCAAAAAAAAATCCCTGAATGCTTCTCTCGCTTCCCGGATCTGCATAGTATGTAACCGTAATGTTTACCTAGATACGCTCGCGGCGAGCGCTATGCTATGATAGCAATCAAAAATCCCTGACTGTTTCTATCACTTCCCGGAACTCCAGGGTATGTAACCGTAATGTTTCTTGGCAAACGCTCACGGCGAGTGTATGCTGCGATAGCAATAAAATGCCTGAATGCTTCTCTCGCTTCCCGGAGCTGCATAGTATGTAACCGTAATGTTTACCGGGATACGCTCGCGGCGAGCGCTATGCTATGATAGCAATCAAAAATCCCTGACTGTTTCTAGCACTTCCCGGAACACCAGGCTATGTAACCGTAATGTTTCTTGGGAAACCCTTTCGGCGAGAGCTATGCTATGATAGCAATCAAAAATACCTGAATGCTTCTTTCGCTTCCCGGAACTGCAGAGTATATAACAGTAATATTTACCGGGAAACGCTCGCGGCGAGCGCTATGCTATGGTAGGAATAAAAAATTCTTGACTGCTTCTCACGTTTCCCGGAACTGCTGAGTATGTGGCCGTAATATTTACCGGGGAACGCTCGCGGCGAGCGCTATGCTACGATAGCAATCAAAAATCCCTGACTGCTTCTCTCGCTTCCCGCAACTGCAGAGTATGTAACCGTAAAGTTTACCGGGAAACGCTCGCTGTGAGTGCTATGCTATATTCGCAAAAAAAATCCCTGAATGCTTCTCTCGCTTCCCTGAACTGCAGAGTATGTAACCGTATTGATTACCGGCAAACGCTAGTGGCGAGCGCTATGCTATGATAGCAATAAAAAATCCCTGACTGCTTCTCTCACTTCCCGGAACTGCAGAGTATGTGATTGTAATGTTTACCGGGAAACGCTCGCGGCGAGCGCTATTCTATGATAACAATAAAAAATCCCTGACTGCTTCTATCGCTTCCCGAAACACCAGAGTATGTAACCGTAATGTTTCCTGGGAAAGGCTTGCGGCGAGCGCTATGCTATGATAGCAATAAAAAATGCCTGAATGCTTCCCTCGATCCCGGAACAGCAGAGTATGTAACCGTAATATTTACCGGGATACGCTTGCGGCGAGCGCTATGCTATGATAGCAATCAAAAATCCCTTACTGTTTCTATCACTTCCCGGAACACCAGGGTATGTAACCATAATGTTTCTTGGGAAACACTTGCGGCGAGAGCTATGCTATGATAGCAATCAAAAATCTCTGAATGCTTCTTTCGCTTCCCGGAACTGCAGAGTATATAACCGTAATATTTACCGGGAAACGCTCGCGGCGAGCGCTATGCTATGATAGGAATAAAAAATTCGTGACTGCTTCTCACGTTTCCCGGAACTGCTGAGTATGTGACCGTAATATTTACCGGGGAGCGCTCGCGGCGAGCGCTATGCTATGATAGCAATCGAAAATCCCTGACTTCTTCTCTCGTTTCTCGGAACTGCAGATTATGTAACCGTAATGTTTACCGGGAAACGCTCGCGGCGAGCGCTATGCTATGATAGCAATAAAAAATCGCTGAATGCTTCTCTTCCTTCCCGGAGCTGCAGAGTATGTAACCGTAATGTTTACCGTCAAACTCTCGCGCCGAGCGCTATGGTATGATAGCTATCCAAAATCCCTGACTGTTTCTATCGCTTCCCGGAACACCAGAGTATGCAACTGTAATGTTTCGTGGGAAACACTCGCGGCGAGCGCTGTGGTATGATAGCAATAAATAATCGCTGACTGCTTCTCTCGCTTCCCGGAACTGCAGAGTATGTAACCGTAATGTTTACCGGGAAACGCTAGCGGCGAGCGCTATGCTTTAACAGCAATGAAAATTCCCTGACTGCTTCTCTCGTTTACCGGAACCGCAGATTTTGTAACCGTAATGTTTACCGGTAAACGCTCGCGGCGAGCGCTATGCTATGATGGCAATAAAAAATCCCTGAATGCTTCTGTTGCTTCCCGTGACTGCAGAGTATGTAACCGTAATATTTACCGGGAAACGCTCGCGGCGAGCGCTATGCTGTGATAGCAATCAAAAGTCCCTGACTCTTTCTCTCGCTTCCCGGATCGGCATTGTATGTAACCGTAATGTTTACCGGGATACACTTGCGGCGAGCGCTATGCTATGATAGCAATAAAAAATCCCTGGCTTTTTCTATCACTTCCCGGAACACCAGAGTATGTAACCGTAATGTTTCCTGGGAAACGCTCGCGGCGAGTGCTATGCTATGATAGCAATACAAAATCCCTGATGCTTCTCTCGCTTCCCGGAACTGCAGAGTATGTAACCGTAATATTTACCGGGAAACGCTCGTGGCGAGCGCTATGCTACGAAAGCAATCAAAAATCCCTGACTGCTTATCTCGCTTCCCGGATCTGCATAGCATGTAAACGTAATGTTTAACGGGATACGGTCGCGGCGACCGCTATGCTATCATAGCAATAAAAAATCCCTGAGTGTTTCTATCTCTTCCCGGAACACATGAGTATGTATCCGTAATGTTTCCTGGGAAACGCTCGCGGCGAGTACTATGCTGTGATAGCAATAAAAAATCCGTGAATGCTTCTTTCGCTTCCCGGAACTGCAGAGTATGTAACCGTAATGTTTACCGGCAAACGCTCGCGGCGAGCTCTATGCTACGATAGCAATAAAAAATCCCTGACTTCTTCTCTCGCTTCCCGGAACTGCAGGGTAAAAAAATCGAATGTTTACTGGGAAAGGCTCGCGGCGAGCGCTATGCTATGATAGCAATCAAAAATCCCTGGCTGCTTCTCTCGCTTCCCGGAACTGCAGAGTATGTAACCGTAATGTTTACCGCGAAACGCTAGCGGCGAGCGCTATGCTAAGATAGCAATAAAAAATTCCTGACTGTTTCTATCACTTCCCGGAACTCCAGGGTATGTAACCGTAATGTTTACCGGGAAACGCTCGCGGCGAGCTGTATGCTATGATAGCAATAAAAAATCCCTGAATGCTTCTCTTGATTCCCGGAACTGCAGAGTATGTAACCGTATTGTTTATTGCGATACGCTCGCGGCGAGCGCTATGCTATGATAGCAATCAAAAATCCCTGACTTTTTCTATCACTTCCCGGAACTCCAGGGTATGTAACCGTAATGTTTACCGGAAAACGCTCGCGGCGAGCGCTATGCTATGATAGCAATAAAAAATCCCTGAATGCTTCTCTTGATTCCCGGAACTGCAGAGTATGTACCCGTAATGTTTACCGGCAAACGCTCGCGGCGAGCGTTATGCTACGATAGCAATCAAAAATCCCTCACTGCTTCTCTCGCTTCCCGGAACTGCAGATTATCTAACCGTAATGTTCACGCGGAAACCCTCGCGGCGAGCGCTATGCTATGATAGCAATAAAAAAATCCCTGAATGCTTCTCTCGCTTCCCGGAACTGCAGAGTATGTAACCGCAATATTTACCGAGAAACGGTCGCGGCGAGCGCTATGTTATCATAGGAATCTAAAAACGTTGACTGCTTCTCTCGTTTTCCGGAACTGCCGAGTGTGTAACCGTAATGTTTACCGGGATACGCTCGCCGCGAGCGCTATGCTATGATAGCAATGAAAAATCCCTGACTGCTTATCTCGCTTCCCGGATCTGCATAGCATGTAAACGTAATGTTTAACGGGATACGGTCGCGGCGACCGCTATGCTATCATAGCAATAAAAAATCCCTGAGTGTTTCTATCACTTCCGGGAACACCAGAGTATGTATCCGTAATGTTTCCTGGGAAACGCTCGCGGCGAGTGCTATGCTGTGATAGCAATAAAAAATCCGTGAATGCTACTTTCGCTTCCCGGAACTGCAGAGTATGTAACCGTAATGTTTACCGGCAAACGCTCGCGGCGAGCTCTATGCTACGATAGCAATAAAAAATCCCTGACTTCTTCTCTCGCTTCCCGGAACTGCAGGGTATATAATTCGAATGTTTACTGGGAAAGGCTCGCGGCGAGCGCTATGCTATGATAGCAATCAAAAATCCCTGGCTGCTTCTCTCGCTTCCCGGAACTGCAGAGTATGTAACCGTAATGTTTACCGGGAAACGCTAGCGGCGAGCGCTATGCTACGATAGCAATAAAAAATTCCTGACTGTTTCTATCACTTCCCGGAACTCCAGGGTATGTAACGGTAATGTTTACCGGGAAACGCTCGCGGCGAGCGCTATGCTATGATAGCAATAAAAAATCCCTGAATGCTTCTCTTGATTCCCGGAACTGCAGAGTATGTAACCGTAATGTTTACCGGAAAACGCTCGCGGCGAGCGCTATGCTACGAAAGCAATCAAAAATCCCTCACTGCTTCTCTCGCTTCCCGGAACTGCAGAGTATATAAATGTAATGTTTACTGGGAAAGGCTCGCGGTGAGTGCTATGCTATGATAGCAAACAAAAATCTCTGACTGCTTCTCTCGCTTCCCGCATCTGCATAGTATGTAACCGTAATGTTTACCGGGATACGCTCGCGGCGAGCGCTATGCTATGATAGCAAAGAAAAATCCCTGACTGCTTCTATATCTTCCCGGAACACCAGAGTATGTAACCGTCTCCTGGGAAACGCTCGCGGCGAGCGGTATGCTATGACAGCAAAAAAAAATGCCTGAATTCTTCTTTCGCTTCCCGGAACTGCAGAGTATGTAACCGTATTGTTTCCTGGGAAAGGCTTGCGGCGAGCGCTATGCCATGATAGCAATAAAAAATCCCTGAATGCTTCCCTCGCTCCCGGAACTGCAGAGTATGTAACCGTATTATTTACCGGGAAACGCTCGGGGATACCGCTATGCTACGATAGGAATCAAAAATCCCTGACTGCTTCTCTCGCTTCCTGGATCTGCATAGTATGTAACCGTAAAGTTTACCGGTATACGCTCGCGGCGAGCGCTATGGTATGATAGCAATCGAAAATCCGTGACTGTTTCTATCACTTCCCGGAACACCAGGGTATGTAGCCGTAATGTTTCTTGGGAAACGCTCACTGCGAGAGCTATGCTATGATAGCAATCAAAGATCACTGAATGCTTCTTTCGCTTCCCGAAACAGCAGAGTATATAACAGTAATATTTACCGGGAAACGCTCGCGGCGAGCGCTATGCTATTATAGGAATCAAAAATTCTTGACTGCTTCTCACGTTTCCCGGAACTGCAGATTATGTAGCCGTAATGTTTACCGCGAAACGCTCGTGGCGAGCGCTAGGCTATGATAGCAATAAAAAACTCCTGAATGCTTCTCTTGATTCCCGGAAGTGCAGAGTTTGTAACCGTAATGTTTACCGGAAAACGCTCGCGGGGAGCGCTATGCTACCATAGCAATCAAAAATCCCTGACTGCTTCACTCGCTTCCCGGAGCTGCAGAGTATATAAATGTAATGTTTACTGGGAAAGGCTCGCTATGAGTGCAATGCTATGATAGCAAACAAAAATCTCTGACTGCTTCTCTCGCTTCCCGCATCTG
Source organism: Dermacentor andersoni (assembly GCF_023375885.2). Classification (NCBI taxonomy): domain Eukaryota; kingdom Metazoa; phylum Arthropoda; class Arachnida; order Ixodida; family Ixodidae; genus Dermacentor; species Dermacentor andersoni. The sequence goes on from NC_092821.1 coordinate 4,116,690, forward strand.
TATAGTATGTAACCATAATGTTTACCGGGATACGCTCGCGGCGAGCGCTATGCTATGATAGCAATGAAAAATCCCTGACTGCTTCTATCTCTTCCCGGAACACCAGAGAATGTAACCGTAATGTACCCTGGGAAACGCTCGCGGCGAGCGGTATGCTATGATAGCCATAAAAAATCGCTGAATGCTTCTCTCGTTTCCCGGAACTGCAGAGAATGTAAATGTAATGTTTACCGGGAAACGCTCGCGGCGAGCGGTATGCTATCATAAAAATCTAAAATCCCTGATTCATTCTCTCGTTTCCCGGAACTGTACAGCATTCGACCTTAATGTTTACCGGGAAACGCTCGCGGCGACCGCTATGCTACGATAGCAATCAAAAATCCCTGACTGCTTCTATCGCTTCCCGGAACACCAGAGTATGCAACTGTAATGTTTCCTGGGAAACACTCGCGGCGAGCGCTGTGGTATGATAGCAATAAATAATCGCTGACTGCTTCTCTCGCTTCCCGGAACTGCAGAGTATGTAACCGTAATGTTTGCTGGGAAACGCTAGCGGCGAGCGCTATGGCTTAACAGCAATGAAAATTCCCTGACTGCTTCTCTCGTTTCCCGGAACCGCAGATTATGTAACCGTAATGTTTACCGGTAAACGCTCGCGGCGAGCGCTATACTATGATGGCAATAAAAAATCCCTGACTGCTTCTCTCGCTTCCCGGAACTGCAGAGTATATAAATGTAATGTTTACTGTGAAAGGCTCGCGGTGAGTGCTATGCTATGATAGCAATAAAAAATCCCTGACTGCTTCTATCGCTTCCCGAAAAACCAGAGTATGTAACCGTAATGTTGCAAAGGAAACGCTGGCGGCGAGCGCTATGCTATGATAGCAATAAAAAATCCCTGAATGCTTCTCTTGCTTCCCGGAACTGCAGAGTATGTAACCGTAATGTTTAGCAGCAAACGCTCGCGGCAAGCGCTCTGCTACGATAGCAATCAAAAATCCCTGACTCCTTTTCTCGCTTCCCGGAACGGCAGAGTATATAAATGTAATGTTTACTGTGAAAGGCTCGCGGTGAGTGCTATGCTTTGATAGCAAACAAAAATCCCCGATTGCTTCTATCGCTTCCGGGAACACCAGAGTATGTAACCGTAATGTTTCCTGGGAAACGCTCTCGGCGAGCGCTATGCTATGATAGCAATAAAAAATCCGTAAATGTTTCTCTCGCTTCCCGGAACACCAGAGTATCTAAATGTAATGTTTACCGGAAACGCTCGCGGCGAGCGCTATGCTATGATAGCAATCAAAAATCCCTGAATGCTTCTTTCGCTTCCCGGAACTGCAAAGTATATAACCGTATTATTTACCGGGAAATGCTCTCGGCGAGCGCTATGCTATGACAGCAATCGAAAATCCCTGACTGCTTCTCTCGTTTCCCGGTATTGCAGATTATGTAACGGTGATGTTTACTGGGGAAACGCTCGCGGCGAGCGCTATACTGTGATAGCAATAAAAAATCCCTGAATGCTTCTCTCGATTCCCGGAACTGCAGAGTATGTAACCGTAAAGTTTACCGGGAAACTCTCGCTGTGAGTGCTATGCTATGATAGCAATCAAAAATCCCTGACTGCTTCTCTCGTTTCCCGGAACTGCAGAGTATGTAACCGTAAAGTTTACCGGGAAACACTCGCTTTGAGTGCTATGCTATGATAGCAAAAAAAATCCCTGAATGCTTCTCTCGCTTCCCGGATCTGCATAGTATGTAACCGTAATGTTTACCTAGATACGCTCGCGGCGAGCGCTATGCTATGATAGCAATCAAAAATCCCTGACTGTTTCTATCACTTCCCGGAACTCCAGGGTATGTAACCGTAATGTTTCTTGGCAAACGCTCACGGCGAGTGTATGCTGCGATAGCAATAAAATGCCTGAATGCTTCTCTCGCTTCCCGGAGCTGCATAGTATGTAACCGTAATGTTTACCGGGATACGCTCGCGGCGAGCGCTATGCTATGATAGCAATCAAAAATCCCTGACTGTTTCTAGCACTTCCCGGAACACCAGGCTATGTAACCGTAATGTTTCTTGTGAAACCCTTTCGGCGAGAGCTATGCTATGATAGCAATCAAAAATACCTGAATGCTTCTTTCGCTTCCCGGAACTGCAGAGTATATAACCGTAATATTTACCGGGAAACACTCGCGGCGAGCGCTATGCTATGGTAGGAATAAAAAATTCTTGACTGCTTCTCACGTTTCCCGGAACTGCTGAGTATGTGGCCGTAATATTTACCGGGGAACGCTCGCGGCGAGCGCTATGCTATGATAGCAATCGCAAATCCCGGACTGCTTCTCTCGTTTCCCGGAACTGCAGATTATGTAACCGTAATGTTTACCGGGAAACGCTCGCGGCGAGCGCTATGCTATGATAGCAATCGAAAATCCCTGACTGCTTCTCTCGTTTCCTGGAACTGCAGATTATGTAACCGTAATGTTTACCGGGAAACGCTGGCGGCGAGCGCTATGCTATGATAGCAATAAAAATCCCTGAATGCTTCTCTTGATTCCCGAAACTGCAGATTATGTAACCGTAATGTTTACCGGGAAACGCTCGCGGCGAGCGCTATGCTATGATAGCAATAAGAAATCCCTGAGTGCTTCTCTTGATTCCCGGAACTGCAGAGTATGTAACCGTAATGTTTTCCGGAAAACGCTCGCGGCGAGCGGTATGCTATGATCGCAATAAAAAATCGCTGAATGCTTCTCTCGCTTCCCGGAACTGCAGAGAATGTAAATGTAATGTTTACCGGAAACGCTCGCGGCGAGCGCTATGCTATGATAGCAATAAAAAATCCCTGACTGCTTCTCTCACTTCCCGGAACTACAGAGTATGTGAATGTAATGTTTACCGGGGAACGCTCGCGGCGAGCGCTATTCTATGATAACAATCAAAAATCCCTGACTGTTTATCTCGCTTACCGGAACTGCAGAGTATGTAAATGTAAAGTTTACTGGGAAACGCTCGAGGCGAGCGCTACGCTATGATAGCAATAAAAAATCCCTGGCTGCTTCTTCACTTCCCGGAACTGCAGAGTATGTAAATGTAATGTTTACCGGGAAAAGCCCGCGGCGAGCGCTATGCTATGAAAGCAATCAAAAATCCCTGACTGCTTCTCTCGTTTCCCGGAACTGCAGAGTATGTAAATGTAATGTTTACCGGGAAACGCTCGAGGCGATCGCTACGCTATGATAGCAACGAAAAATCTCTGCTTCTTTCGCTTCCCGTAACTGCAGAGTTTATAAATGTAGTGCTTACTGGGAAAGGCTCGCGGCGAGCGCTATGGTATGATAGCAAACAAAAATCCCTGACTGCTTCTATCGCTTCCGGGAAGACCAGAGTATGTAACCGTAATGTTTCCTGGGAAACGCTCTCGGCGAGCGCTATGCTATGATAGCAATAAAAAATCCGTGAACGCTTCTCTCGCTTCCCGGAACTCCAGAGTATGTAGATGTAATGGTTACCGGGAAACGCAAGTGGCGAGCGCTATGCTATGATCGCAATAAAAAATCGCTGAATGCTTCTCTCGCTCCCCGGAACTGCAGAGAATGTAAATGTAATGTTTACCGGGAAACGCTCGCGGCGAGCGCTATGCTATGATAGCAATAAAAAATCCCTGACTGCTTCTCTCACTTCCCGGAACTACAGAATATGTGAATGTGATGTTTACCGCGAAACGCTCGCGGCGAGCGCTATTCTATGATAACAGTCAAAAATCCCTGACTGCTTATCTCGCTTCCCGGAACTGCAGAGTATGTAAATGTAATGTTTACGGGGAAACGCTCGAGGCGAGCGCTACGCTATGATAGCAATAAAAAATTCCTGGCTGCTTCTTTCGCTTCCCGGAAATGCAGAGTATATAAATGTAGTGTTTACTGGAAAAGGCTCGCGGGGAGCGCTATGCTATGATAGCAATCAAAGATCCCTGACTGCTTCTCTCGCTTTCCGGAACTGCAGAGTATTTAAATGTAATGTTTACTGGGAAAGGCTCGCGGTGAGTGCTATGCTACGATAGCAATAAAAAATCCCTGACTGCTTCTATCGCTTCCCGAAAAACCAGAGTATGTAACCGTATTGTTGCAAGGGAAACGCTGGCGGCGAGCGCTATACTATGATAACAATCAAAAATCCATGACTGCTTGTCTCGCTTCCCGGAACTGCAGAGTATGTAACCGTAAAGTTTACCGGGAAACCCTCGCGGTGAGTGCTATGCTATGATGGCAAAAAAAAATGCCTGAATGCTTCTCTCGCTTCCCTGAACTGCAGAGTATGTAACCGTATTGATTACCGGGAAACGCTCGCGGCGAGCGCTATGCTAGGATAGCACTCAAAAATCCCTGACTGCTTCTCTAGCTTCCCGGAACTGCAGACTATAGAGACTTTTAGCTTGTACGCTATTCCGGTAAACGGGAGCGGTTTGGGCGGATTACCGGATGGTCGGGGCGTAAACGTGAGCGGTGAAGCCGCCTGGTGTTGTAGAGCTCAACCAGACAAACGCATAGCTAAAACTGCAGTAACTCACTATTCCTGCTTCGCCACTCGTGCAAATTTTTGGCAGCGGCGTAATTGTGAACACGATTACGCCACTGTCGAAAATTTACGCCAGCAGCCAAGCAGAATATAGTAATTAGCTCTGTGTTAGTGTGGTTGAGCTTTGCGCCACCAGCTGGCGCCACTAAGCTGGCCGCTCACCTTGACGCCCCCGCTAAACCGGAAAACCGCCCGCGCTTGCCCGAATACCGGACACGCTAAACGTCTCTTATGTAACTGTAATGTTTACCGGCAAACGCTCGCGGCGAGCGTTATGCTATGATAGCAATGAAAAATCCTTGACTGCTTCTCTCGCTTGCCGGAACTGCAGTGTATTTAACCGTAATGTTTACCGGCAAACGCTAGTGGCGAGCGCTATGCTATGATAGCAATAAAAAATCCCTGACTTCTTCTCTCACTTCCCGAATCTGCAGAGTATGTGAATGTAATGTTTACCGGGAAACGCTCGCGGCAAGCGCTATGCTACGATAGCAATCAAAAATCCCTGACTGCTTTTATCGCTTCCCCGAACTGCAGAGTATATAAATGTAATGTTTACTGTAAAAGGCTCGCGGTGAGTGCTATGCTATGATAGCAAACAAAAATCCCTGACTGCTTCTATCGCTTCCGGGAACACCAGAGTATGTAACCGTAATGTTTCCTGGGAAACGCTCTCGGCGAGCGCTATGCTATGATAGCAATAAAAAATCCCTGAATGCTTCTCTCGCTTCCCGGAACTCCAGAGTATGTAAATGTATTGTTTACCGGGAAACACTCGCGGTGAGCGCTATGCTATGATAGCAATCGAAAATTTCTGACTGCTTCTCTCGTTTCCCGGAACTGCAGATTACGTAACGGTAATGTTTACCGGGAAACGGTCGCGGCGAGCGCTATGCTGTGATAGCAATAAAAATTCCTGAATACTTCTCTTGATTCCCGGAACTGCAGATTATGTAACCGTAATGCTTATCGGGAAACGCTCGCGGCGAGCGCTATGCTACGATAGCAATCAAAAATCCCTGACTGCTTCTCTCGCTTCCCGGAACTGCAGAGTATGTAACCGTAATGTTTACCGGGAAACGCTCGCGGTGAGTGCTATGCTATATTAGCAAAAAAAATCCCTGAATGCTTGTCTCGCTTCCCTGAACTTCAGAGTATGTAACCGTATTGATTACCGGGAAACGCTCGCGGCGAGCGCTATGCTAGGATAGCAATCAAAAATCCCTGACTGCATCTCTCGCTTCCCGGAACTGCACAGTATATAAATCTGATGTTTACTGGGAAAGGCTCGCGGCGAGCGCTATGCTATGATAGCAATAAGGAATCCCTGGCTGCTTCGCTCGCTTCCCGGAACTGCAGTGTTAGTACCCGTAATGTTTACCGGGAAATGCTAGCGTCGAGCGCTATGCTATGATAGCAATCAAAAATCCCTGAATGCTTCTCTCACTTCCCGGAACTGCAGAGTATGTAACCGTAATGTTTACCGGGAAACGCTCACGGCGAGCGCTATGCTATGAAAGCAATAAAAAATCCCTGACTTCTTCTATCGCTTCCGGAAACACCAGAGTATGTAACCGTATTGTTTCCTGGGAGACGCTCGCGGCGAGCGCTATGCTATGATAGCAATAAAAAATCGCTGAATGCTTCTCTCGCTTCCCGGAACTGCAGAGTATATAAATCTAATGTTTACTGGGAAAGGCTCGCGGCGAGCGCTATGCTATGATAGCAACAAAAAATCCCTGGCTGCGTCGCTCTCTTCCCGAAACAGCAGAGTATGTAACCGTAATGTTTACCGGGAAACGCTAGCGGCGAGCGCTATGCTATGATAGCAATAAGATCCCAGAATGCTTCTCTCGCTTCCCGGAACTGCAGAGTATCTAAGCGTAATGTTTCCTGGGAAACGCTCGCGGCGAGGGCTATGCAATGACAGCAATAAATATTCCCTGACTGCTTCTACCACTTCCCGAAACACCAGAGTATATAAAAATAATGTTTACCGGGAAAGGCTCGCGGGGAGCGCTATGCTATTATAGCAATCAAAAATCCCTGGGTGGTTCGCTCGCTTCCCGGAACTGCAGAATATGTACCCGTAATGTTTACCGGGAAACGCTCGTGGCGAGCGCTATGCTATAATAGCAATCAAAAATCCCTGACTGTTTCTATCACTTCCCGTAACACCAGATTATGTAACCGTAATGTTTCCTGGGAAACGCTCGCGGCGAGTGCTATGCAATGATTGCAATAAAAAGTCCCTGAATGCTTCTTTCGCTTCCCGGAACTGCAGAGTACGTAACCGTAATATTTTCCTGGAAACGCTGGTGGTGAGCGCTATGCTATGATAGCAATCGAAAATCTCTGACTGCTTCTCTCGCTTCCCGGATCTGCATAGTATGAAACCGTAATGTTTACCGGGATAAGCACGCGGCGAGCGCTATGCTATGATAGCAATCAATTATCCCCGACTGTTTCTTTCACTTCCCGGAACTACAGAGTATATAGATGTCATGATTACTGGGAAACGCTCGCGGCGGACGCTATGCTATGATAGCAATGAAAAATCCCTGACTGCTTCTCTCGCTTCCCGGAACTGCAGGGTATGTAACCGTACTGTTTACCGGGAAACGCTAGCGGCGAGCGCTATTATATGACAGAAATAAAAATTCCCAGACTGCTTCTATTGCTTCCCTCAACACCAGAGTATCTAACCGTAATCTTTCCTGGGAAACGCTCGCGACGTGCGCTATGCTATGATAGCACTCAAAAATCCCTGACTGCTTCTTTCCTTTCGCGGAACTGCAGAGTATATAAATCTAATGTTTACGGGGAAAGGCTCGCGGCGAGCGCTATGCTATGATAGCAATCAAAAATCCCTGACTGCTTCTCTTGCTTCCCAGTACTGTATGTAACTGTAATGTTTACCGGGATACGCTCGCGGCGAGAGCTATGCTATGATAGCAATAGAAAATCCCTGAATACTTCTCTCGCTTCCCGGAACTGCAGAGTATGTACCTACCCGAAATATTTACCGGGTAACGCTCGCGGCGACCGCTATGCTATGATAGCAATAAAAAATTCCTGAATGCTTCCCTCGCATCCCGGAACTGCAGAGTATGTAAATGTAATGTTTACCGGCAAACGCTCGCGGCGGGCGCTATGCAATGATAGCAATGAAAAATTCCTGACTGCTTCTCTCGCTTTCCGGAACTGCAGAGTATGTAACCGTAATGTTTACCGAGAAACGCTAGCAGCTAGCGCTATGCTATGACTGCAATGAAAATTCACTGACTGCTTCTAACGCTTCCAGTAAAACCAGAGTATATAACCGTAATGTTTCTTGGGGAACGCTCGCGGCGAGCACTATGCTATGACAGCAATAAAATATCTCTGAGTGCTTCTATTGCTTCCCGAAACACCGGTGTATGTAACCGTATTGTTTCCTGGGAGACGCTCGCGGCGAGCGCTATGCTATGATAGCAATAAAAAATCCCTGAAGGTTTCCCTAGCTTCCCGGAACTGCAGAGTATGTAATTGTAATATTTTCCGGGAAACGCTGGCGGCGAGCGCTATGCTATGATAGCAATCGAAAATCCCTGACTGCTTCTCTCGATTCCCGGAACTGCAGATTACGTAACCGTAATGTTTACCTGCAAACGCTCGCGGCGAGCGCTATGCTATGATAGCAATAAAAAATCCTTGAATGCTTCTCTCGTTTCCCGGAACTGCAGAGTATGTAACCGCAATGTTTACCGGCAAACGCTTGCGGCGAGCACTATGCTATGATAGCAATCAAAAATCCCTGACTGCTTCTGTCGTTTCCCGCAACTGCAGAATATGTAAGCGTAATGTTTACCGGCAAACGCTCGCGGCGGGCGCTATGCTATGATAGCAATGAAAAATCCCTGACTGCTTCTCTCGCTTCCCGGAACTGCAGAATATGCAACCGTAATGTTTACCGGGAAACGCTAGCAGCTAGCGCTATGCTATGACAGCAATGAAAATTCCCTGACTGCTTCTATCGCTTCCCGGAAAACCAGAGTATATAACTGTAATGTTTCTTGGGAAATGCTCGCGGCGAGCACTATGCTATGACAGCAACAAAAGATCCCTGACTGCTTCTATTGCTTCCCGAAACACCAGAGTATGTAACCGTATTGTTTCCTGGGAGACGCTCGCGGCCAGCGCTATGCTATGTTAGCAATAAAAATCCCTGAATGTTTCCCTCGCTTCCCGGAACTGCAGAGTATGTAACCGTAATATTTACCGGGAGACGCTCGCGGCGAGTTCTATGCTATGATAGCAATAAAAAATCCCTGAATGCTTCTCTCGCTTTCCGGATCTGCATAGTATGAAACCGTAATGTTTAGCGGGATAAGCTCGCGGCGAGCGCTATGCTATGATAGCAATCAATAATCCCTGACTGTTTCTATCACTTCCCGGAACTGCAGAGTATATAGATGTCATGATTACTGGGAAAGGCTCGCGGCGGACGCTATGCTATGACAGCAATGAAAAATCCCTGACTGCTTCTCTCGCTTCCCGGAACTTGGAGTATGTAACCGTACTGTTTACCGGGAAACGCTAGCGGCGAGCGCTATACTATGACAGAAATAAAAATTCCCAGACTGCTTCTATCGCTTCCCTCAACACCAGAGTATCTAACCGTAATCTTTCCTGGGAAACGCTCGCGACGTGCACTATGCTATGATAGCAATAAAAAATCCCTCAATGCTTCTCTGTCTTCCCGGAACTGCACAGTATGCAACCATAATAATTACCGGGAAACGTTTGCGGCGAGCGCTATGCTATGATAGCACTCAAAAATCCCTGACTGCTTCTTTCCTTTCGCGGAACTGCAGAGTATATAAATCTAATGTTTACGGGGAAAGGCTCGCGGCGAGCGCTATGCTATGATAGCAATCAGAAATCCCTGGGTGCTTCTCTCGCTTCCCGGAACTGCAGAGTATGTAACCGTAATGTTTACCGGGAAACGCTAGCAGCGAGCGCTATGCTATGATAGCAATCAAAAATCCCTGACTGCTTCTCTCGCTTCCCGGTACTGTATGTAACCGTAATGTTTACCGGGAAACGCTCGCGGCGAGAGCTATGCTATGATAGCAATGGAAAATCCCTGAATACTTCTCTCGCTTCCCGGAACTGCAGAGTATGTAACTGTAATGTTTACCGGTAAACGCTCGCGGCGAGTGCTATGCTATGATAGCACTCAAAGATCCCTGACTGCTTCTTTCGTTTCCCGGAACTGCAGAGTATATAAATCTAATGTTTACGGGGAAAGGCTCGCGGCGAGCGCTATGCTATGATAGCAATCAAAAATCCCTGAATGCTTCCCTCGCTTCCCGGAACTGCAGAGTATGTAAACGTAATGTTTACGGCAAACGCTCGCGGCGGGCGCTATGCAGTGATAGCAATGAAAAATTCCTGACTGCTTCTCTTGCTTCCCTGAACTGCAGAGTATGTAAATGTAATGTTTACCGGTAAACGCTCGCGGCGAGTGCTATGCTATGATAGCACTCAAAGATCCCTGACTGCTTCTTTCGTTTCCCGGAACTGCAGAGTATATAAATCTAATGTTTACGGGGAAAGGCTCGCGGCGAGCGCTATGCTATGATAGCAATCAAAAATCCCTGGGTGCTTCTCTCGCTTCCCGGAACTGCAGAGCATGTAACCGTAATGTCTACCAGGAAACGCTAGCGGCGAGAGCTATGCTATGATAGCAATAGAAAATCCCTGAATGTTTCCCTCGCTTCCCGGAACTGCAGAGTATGTAACCATAATATTTTCCGGGACACGCTGGCGGCGAGCGCTATGCTATGATAGCAATCGAAAATCCCTGACTGCTTCTCTCGATTCCCCAAACTGCACATTACGTAAACGTAATGTTTACCTGCAAACGCTCGCGGCGAGCGCTATGCTATGATAGCAATAAAAAATCCTTGAATGCTTCTCTCGTTTCCCGGAACTGCAGAGTATGTAACTGTAATGTGTACCGGCAAACGCTTGCGGCGAGCACTATGCTATGATAGCAATCAAAAATCCCTGACTGCTTCTCTCCCTTCCCGCAACTGCAGAGTATATAAATCTAATGTTTAAAGGGAAAGGCTTGCGGCGAGTGCTATGCTATGATAGCAATCAAAAATCCCTGGGTGCTTCTCTCGCTTCCCGGAACTGCAGAGTATGTAACTGAAATGCATACCGGGAAACGCTAGCGGCGAGCGCCATGCTTTGATAGCAATCAAAAATCCCTGACTGCTTCTCTCGTGTCCCAGAAGCGCCGAGTATGTAACCGTATTGTTTACCGGGAAACCCTCGGGGCGAGCGCTATGCTATGACAGCAATAAAAAATCCTTGACTGTTTCCATCACTTCCCGGAACACCAGAGTATGTAACCGTAATGTTTCCTGGGAAACACTCGCGGCGAGTGCTATGCAATGATTGCAATAAAAAGTCCCTGTATGCTTCTTTCGCTTCCCGGAACTGCAGAGTATGTAACCGTAATATTTTCCGGGAAACGCTGGCGGCGAGCGCTATGCTATGATAGCAATCGAAAATCCCTGACTGCTTCTCTCGATTCCCGGAACTGCAGATTACGTAACCGTAATGTTTACCTGCAAACGCTCGCGGCGAGCGCTATGCTATGACAGCAATGAAAATTCCCTGACTGCTTCTATTGCTTCCAGGAAAACCAGAGTATATAACCGTAATGTTTCTTGGGAAATGCTCGCGGCGAGCACTATGCTATGACTGCAATAAAAGATCCCTGACTGCTTCTATTGCTTCCCGAAACACCAGAGTATGTAACCGTATTGTTTACCGGGTAACGCTCGCGGCGACCTCTATGCTATGATAGCAATCAAAATTTCCTGAGTGCTTCTGTCGTTTCCCGGAACTGCAGAGTATGTAACCGTAATGTTTACCGGGAAACGCACGCGGCGAGCGCTATGCTATGAAAGCAATAAAGAATCCCTGAATGCTTCCCTCGCTTCCCGGAACTGCAGAGTATGTAAATGTATAGTTTACCGGCAAACGCTCGCGGCGGGAGCTATGCTATGATAGCAATGAAAAATCCCTGACTGCTTCTCTCGCTTCCCGGAACTGCAGAGTATGTAACCGTAATGTTTACCGGGAAACGCTAGCAGCTAGCGCTATGCTATGACAGCAATGAAAATTCCCTGACTGCTTCTATTTCTTCCAGGAAAACCAGAGTATATAACCGTAATGTTTCTTGGGAAATGCTCGCGGCGAGCACTATGCTATGACTGCAATAAAAGATCCCTGACTGCTTCTATTGCTTCCCGAAACACCAGAGTATGTAACCGTATTGTTTCCTGGGAGACGCTCGCGGCCAGCGCTATGCTATGTTACCAATAAAAATCCCTGAATGTTTCCCTCGCTTCCCGGAAGTGCAGAGTATGTAACCGTAATATTTACCGGGAGAGGCTCGCGGCGAGTGCTATGCTATGATAGCAATAAAAAATCCCTGAATCCTTCTCTCGCTTTCCGGATCTGCATAGTATGAAAGCGTAATGTTTACCGGGATAAGCTCGCGGCGAGTGCTATGCTATGATAGCAATCAATAATACCTGACTGTTTCTATCACTTCCCGGAACTGCAGAGTATATAGATGCCATGATTACTGGGAAAGGCTCGCGGCGAGCGCTATGCTATGATTGCAATAAAAAGTCCCTGTATGCTTCTTTCGCTTCCCGGAACTGCAGAGTATGTAACCGTAATATTTTCCGGGAAACGCTGGCGGCGAGCGCTATGCTATTATAGCAATCGAAAATCCCTGACTGCTTCTCTTGCTTCCCGGAACTGCAGAGTATGTAAATGTAATGTTTACCCGCAAACGCTCGCGGCGGACGCTATGCTATGATAGCAATGAAAAATCCCTGACTGCTTCTCTCGCTTCCCGGAACTGCAAAGTAGGTAACCGTACTGTTTACCGGGAAACGCTAGCGGCGAGCGCTATACTATGACAGAAATAAAAATTCCCAGACTGCTTCTATCGCTTCCCTCAACACCAGAGTATCTAACCGTAATCTTTCCTGGGAAACGCCCGCGACGTGCGCTATGCTATGATAGCAATAAAAAATCCCTGAATGCTTCTCTGTCTTCCCGGAACAGCACAGTATGCAACCGTAATAATTACCGGGAAACGCTAGAGGCGACCGCTATGCTATAATAGCAATAAAAATCCCTGACTGCTTCTCTCGTTTCCCGGAACTGTATGTAACCGTAATGTTTACCGGGAAACGCTCGCGGCGAGAGCTATGCTATGATAGCAATAGAAAATCCCTGAATACTTCTCTCGCTTCCCGGACCTGCGGAGTATGTAACCGTAATGTTTACCGGGTAACGCTCGCGGCGACCTCTATGCTATGATAGCAATGAAAAATCCCTGACTGCTTCCCTCGCTTCCCGGAACTGCAGAGTATGTAACCGTAATGTTTACCGGGAAACGCTAGCAGCTAGCGCTATGCTATGACAGCAATGAAAATTCCCTGACTGCTTCTATCGCTTCCCGGAAAACCAGAGTATATAACCGTAATGTTTCCTGGGAAAAGCTCGCGGCGAGTGCTATGCTATGATAGCAATAAAAAATCCCTGAATGCTTCTCTCGCTTCCCGGATCTGCAGAGTATCTAACCGTAATATTTACCGGGAAACGCTCGCGGCGAGCGCTATGCTATGATAGCAATCGAAAATCCCTGACTGCTTCTCTCGTTTCCCGGAACTGTAGATTATGTAACAGCAATGTTTACCGGGAAACGCTGGCGGCGAGCGCTATGCTATGGCAGCAATGAAAATTCCCTGACTGCTTCTATCGCTTCCCGGAACATCAGAGTATGTAACCGTAATGTTTCCTGGGAAACGATCGCGGCGAGCGCTATGCTATGATAGCAATAAAACATCCCTGAATGCTTCTCTCCTCTTCCCGGAACTGCAGAGTATATAAATCTAATGTTTACTGGGAAAGGCTCGCGGCGAGCGCTATGCTGTGATAGCAAACAAAAATCCCTGAATGCTTCTCTCGCTTCCCGGTACTGCAGAGTATGTAACCGTAATGTTTACGGGGAAACGCTCGCGGCGAGCGTTATGCTATTATACAAATAAAATATCCCTGACAGCTTCTCTCGTTTCCCGGAACTGCAGAGCATTCAACATTAATGTTTACCGGGAAACGTTCTCGGCGAGCGCTATGCTACGACAGCAATTAAAATCCCTGAATGCTTCTATCGCTTCCCGAAACACCAGAGAATGTAACCGTATTGTTTGCTGGGAGACGCTCGCGGCGAGCGCTATGCTATGATTGCAGTAAAAAATCCCTTAATGTTTTCTCGCTTCCCGGAACTGCAGAGTATGTAACCGTAATATTTACCGGGAAACGCTCGCGGCGAGCGCTATGCTATGATAGCAATCAAAGATCCCTGACTGTTTCTATCCCTTCCCGGAAATGTAGAGTATATAGATGTAATGTTTACTGGGAAAGGCTCGCGGCGAGCGCTATGCTATGATAGCAATCAAATATCCCTGACTGCTTCTCTTGCTTCCCTGAACTGCAGAGTATGTAAATGTAATGTTTACCGGGAAACGCTCGCGGCGAGTGCTATGCTATGATAGCACTCCAGAATCCCTGACTGCTTCTTTCGTTTCCCGGAACTGCAGAGTATATAAATCTAATGTTTACGGACAAAGGCTCGCGGCGAGCGCTATGTTATGATAGCAATCAAAAATCCCTGGGTGCTTCTCTCGCTTCCCGGAACTGCAGAGTATGTAACCGTAATGTTTACAGGGAAACGCTAGCGGCGAGCGCTATGCTATGATAGCAATCAAAAATCCCTGAATGTTTCCCTCGCTTCCCGGAACTGCAGAGTATGTAACCGTAATATTTACCGGGAAACGCTCGTGGCGAGCGCTATGCTATAATATCAATCAAAAATCCCTGACAGCTTCTCTCGCTTCCCGGATCTGCATAGTATGTAACCGTAATGTTTACCGGGATACGCTCGCGGCGAGCGCTATGCTATGATAGCAATCAAAAATCCCTGACTCTTTCTATCACTTCCCGGAACTGTAGAGTATATAGATGTAATGTTTACTGGGAAAGGCAAGCGGCGGGCGCTATGCTATGATAGCAATGAAAAATTCCTGACGGCTTCTCTCGCTTCCCGGAACTGCAGAGTAGGTAACCGTACTGTTTACCGGGAAACGCTAGCGGCGAGCGCTATGCTATGATAGCAATAAAAATTCCCTGATTGCTTCTCTCGCTTCCCGGAACAGCCGAGTAGGTAACCGTAATGTTTACCGGGATACGCTCGTGGCAAGCGCTATGCTATGATAGCAATCAAAAATCCGTGACTGCTTCTCTCGCTTTCCGGAACTGATGTGTATATAAATGCAATGTTTACTGGGAAATGCTCGCGGTGAGTGCTATGCTATGATAGCAATCAAAAATCTCTGACTGCTTCTCTCGCTTCCCCCATCTGCATAGTATGTAACCGCAATGTTTACCGAGAAGCGCTAGCGGTGAGCGCTACGCTATGGCAGCAATGAAAATTACCTGACTGCTTCTATCGCTTCCCGGAACATCAGAGTATGTAACCGTAATGTTTCCTGGAAAACGCTCGCGGCGAGCGCTATGCTATGTTAGCAATACAACATCCCTGAATGCTTCTCTCGCTTCCCGGAACTGCAGAGTATATAAATTGCAATGAGGGTGTTCGCCTAGCAGAAGGGTAACTAGATATAGGTTGTAGCGCTAGGCGTAAACAGGTCGGCGCTATATCGTAACGGGGAAGCAAGCACTTCTCGTCGTCTTCTCTTGCACCCGCACACCAGCACCATGCCCACTGCCCAGTGCCTTCAGTACAATTACTCCCCACCGAAAGAGTAGCCATCCTGGCGACTTAAGGACAGGAGAACACAGGGGGGTCATGGCACTGCTTGAGCCGGGAGACGTGGACAATTTCCTGGCCCCGACGACGCTGGTCGGAAGGCGTTTCGAGTGGCTCGATGAGGTAGTTGACCGCGGATGTTTGTTTCAGTACCCGATAAGGACCGTGGTACTTGGAGAGCAGCTTGGAGGAAAGGCCTGGAGGAGTAGAGGGCACCCACAACCAGACCAGCGAGCCAGGCGCAAAGCACGGAGCCGTAGTGGATGAATCGTGGCGAAGCTTTTGGCGCCACTGGTCCTGGGATGTGAACGAACGAGCGAGCTGGCGACATTCTTCGGCGTAAGCAGCCGCTCTAGAAACAGTCGTACACTCCGAAGCATCTGGCCGGTAAGGTAGAATCGTGTCCATAGTGCATGAAGGTTCGTGTCCGTAAAGGAGAAAGAAAGGGGAGAACCCAGTGGTGCTTTGCGTGGCGGTATTGTAAGCGTAGGTGACGAAAGGTAGAATGCGATCCCAATTCGAGTGGTCAGATGAAGCATACATGGCCATCATGTCACCAAGGGTGCGGTTGAAACGTTCGGTCATCCCATTAGTCTGAGGATGATATGCTGTGGTAGTGCGGTGAATGATGCGACACTCCTTTAGCAATGCTGAAAGGACGTCAGAGAGGAAAACGCGACCGCGGTCGCTCAGTAATTCTCGAGGTGCTCCATGGCGTAAAATCAGATTTTGAAGGATAAAACTGGCGACGTCTTTTGCTGTGGCAGATGCTAGGGCTGAAGTTTCAACGTACCGCGTGAGGTGGTCGATAGCAACAATAACCCAGCGGTTGCCGCTTGGAGTGTTGGGAAGCGGACCGTATAGGTCAATGCCGACGCGGTCGAACGCGCGCGCGGGGCATGGTAAAGGTTGCAAAGGGCCGGCGGCATGTTGAGGTGGCGTCTTGCGTCGTTGGCATATGTGGCATGACCGGACATACTGGCGAACGAAACGGTACATACCGCGCCAGTAGTACCGAAGCTGCAGGCGAGAGTATGTTTTTAATACACCAGCGTGGCCGCATTGTGGGTCGTCGTGGAACGTGGCGCAGATGTCGGAGCGGAGGTGTCGGGGTATAACAAGCAACCACTTACGGCCGCTGGAATTGTAGTTGCGGCGGTACAGCAGGTTATCCCGAATGATGAAGTGCGTGGCTTGGCGACGAAGCGTCCGAGAGATCGGTGCTGGCGACTGGCTGGACAGGAAGTCAATAAGCGAAGAGATCCATGGGTCTTTGCGCTGCTCTGATGGCATGTCGGAAATGTTGAGGGCGAAGGCACCGCAGGTAGAAATAGACGAGTGGACAGGGCCAGAGGGCAGTGGTGACCGGGATAGAGCGTCTGCGTCTGAATGCTTTCGGCCTGAGCGATAAACAACGCGGATGTCGTACTCTTGTAGGCGCAATGCCCAACGGGCAAGCCGACCAGTTGGATCTTTTAGTGAAGATAACCAGCATAGGGCATGATGGTCGGTCACGATGTCAAATGGACGCCCGTACACATAAGGACGAAATTTGCCGATAGCCCAAATGATGGCCAGACATTCCTTCTCAGTAACTGAGTAGTTCGCCTCGGCTTTGGTAAGGGTGCGGCTGGCATATGCGACGACGTACTCTTCGAAGCCATCCTTGCGTTGTGCAAGAACAGCGCCGAGCCCGACACCACTAGCGTCCGTATGGATCTCAGTTGGAGCAGAGGGATCGAAGTGTCGCAGTACTGGAGGCGAGGTGAGAACGCGTCGTAGTTCTTGGAATGCGTCGTCGCACGCCGAGGACCAGGCTGATAGGTCAGAACGGCCGGTGAGAAGCTGCGTCAAGGGGGCAATGACAGAGGCAAAGTTACGGACAAAGCGTCGGAAATAGGAGCACAGGCCGATGAAGCTGCGAAGCTCTTTCATGGTGGTTGGTTTAGGGAACTCGGATACGGCGCTAAGTTTTGTGGGGTCCGGAAGGATACCGTCTTTTGAAACTACATGGCCGAGAATAGTAAGTGTACGAGCGCCGAAGTGGCATTTCTTCAAATTTAGTTGCAGTCCTGCAGTGGAGAGGCACGCAAGTACCTGCTCGAGGCGGTTGAGGTGCGACGCAAAGTCGGTGGAAAAAACCACAATATCATCTAAATAACAGAGGCACGTTTTCCACTTCAGCCCTCGAAGAATGGTGTCCATCATTCGCTCGAAAGTGGCAGGCGCGTTGCAGAGGCCGAACGGCATGACAGTGAATTCATATAGCCCATCAGGCGTTACGAAGGCTGTCTTTTGACGATCGGCCTCTGCCATTGGCACTTGCCAGTACCCGGAGCGCAAATCGAGCGACGAAAAGAATTCCGCTCCCTGCAGACAGTCCAAGGCATCGTCGATGCGCGGCAGAGGGTAGACATCTTTGCGCGTTATTCGGTTAAGGCGGCGATAGTCGACGCAGAACCGAATGGAGCCATCTTTTTTTTAACGAGGACAACCGGAGATGCCCAGGGACTGTTAGAGGGCTGGATGATGCCACGCTCCAGCATGTCGTCAACGTGCTGGTCGATGATACGGCGTTCAGCAGCCGACACACGATAGGGACGCTGGCGCAGTGGTGTTTGCTGACCGGTGTCGATACGGTGAACGACTGCGGACGCTCTACCCAAGGATGGTTGGTCAATGTCAAATGAGGAACGAAAACGTTGGAGGAGTTTGATGGTTTCTGTTTGCTGCGCAGGTGTGAGTTCTGCGTCGACGGCGCGAGCGAAGACGTCTACAGGGGCATCAGTCGCGGCAGGATTAGTGACGGAACAAATCGGAAGTGATGCCGTGTCGCCAAACATGGTGGCCGGGAGAACGCTATCGAAAGCTTCAGCGGTACCCAGGCACTCGCCGCGGAGTAGGGATGATGGGCAGGCGGACGGATTGCACACGTAAAGGGCAGCAGAACCGTCGCAAAAAGAGACGACAGCAAACGGAAGTAGAAAGTTCCGGCGGCGCGCACAAGTGGCCGACGGTGTAAACAGAACAGATGACTTCGCAGCAGAGTTACATGACACAGGAACCAGAGCGGCGGAGAAAGGTGCGATGTCGATGTCAGAGGCGGCAACAACTTTAGGAGAAGAATGGTCGTCATGGTCGCAGCACGGCACGGATAACGTAAGTTCGGCACGAGCGCAGTCGATAAGAGCTTGATTGACAGATAAGAAATTCCATCCAAGAATAACGTCGTGTGAGGAACGAGGTAGGACGACAAATTCTATAACATACATAACGCTTTGAATGACAACCCGGGCTGTGCACGACGCTGAAGGCTGAATGCGATGCGAGGTTGCCGTACGCAGAGAAAGAGAGGTAAGGGGAATGGTCACTTTGTTCAAATTGCGGCAAAGCTTCTCACTAATAATAGAAACGGCGGCTCCGGTGTCGATAAGTGCGTGTACGGTGACGCCGTCTACGGACAGTTCAATTTCGTTCACCGGGTTAGAATGAGGCCTTGAAATGTTCGACGTAAACGCAGTTCTTGCCTCTGGAACTGCGACTGTTAGTTTTCCTCACGGGCTGGGCTGGGTCGGCGAACCATCGGGGAAATGGATCGGCGACGTGGAGAAGGTGACCGGCGTGCATCGAAAGGGAGGCGACTGTAAGATGAGTCCGGAGGAAGGCTAGATGGGTCCTGACGCGGAAGTCGAGCAGGCCTGTAGCTTGAGGCGCCCCCACTGGCAGGTAAACGGGGGCTGCGACGGCGGCAGAATCGTGCTACGTGGCCCGGAAAATGGCAGAAATAGCATATTGGCCGGTTGTCAGATGTACGCCACGGGTTGACGACAGGCGCCCCAGCGGCCGAGTAAGGGACGACCATCGGGCGTGAAGGTGGCGGCGGCACATGGAAGGTGCCAGTGGCCCGGTAGGCATCAGGAGCCGGAGGAGCGTAAGGCCGGGCAACAACGTCAGCGTAAGTGAGCGGTCCAGCTGCAGGCTGCGGAGGAGGGGCAGATGGCAGCGCCGCGGCAACTTGGGTCTGAATGACGTGGCGAAGCGAGGGAGCCAAGGTTGTCGACGGCTCGGGTGTGCTGTTCGCCAGAGAGAGTTGGCGTGCCACTTCCTGACGGATGAACTGCTTTATCTCCGGCATTAAGGCAGAGATATCGGCAGCGTCGTGGCCGAAATCCAACGGAGATAGATCCGTGGTGTCCTGCTGAGCAGCGCGCGTTGATGCACGCTGCTTGCGCAGCTCGTCGTAGTGCTGACAGAGCTGTACGACCTCGGCAATCGTCCGCGGACTCTTCGCGACGAGCATCTGGAAGGCTTGGTCATCGATGCCTTTCATGACTTGCTTAATCTTCTCAGCTTCGTCCATAGATGAGTTGACGCGCTTGCATAGCGAGAGCACGTCTTCAATATAACTAGTGAAGGTCTCCTCCTGGCGTTGAACTCGACCACGCAAGCGCTGCTCAGCGCGAAGCCGGCGAACGGCGGGACGGCCGAAGACCTCTGCCAAAGTTGCCGTGAAAGCCGACCAGGTGGTAAAATCGGCTTCATGATTGCGGAACCATAGGTTTGCCACGTCAGTCAAGTAAAAGATGACATTTGTGAGCTTGGCGCGGTCGTCCCACTTATTATAGGCGCTTACACGGTCATATTCGGCGAGCCAGTCTTCCACGTCGTGGTCGTCTGTGCCGCTAAATATAGCCGGATCGCGCTGCCGGATGACGCCAGAACAGACGATGGCGGGGGGCACGGGAGCAGCAGCCTGGGACGGTCCCGGTTCATCCATTGCAACAGCTGGTGGTAGCGTTCGGCTGCGGAGTTCCAGGATGTCGAAGAGAAACCCAGCACCTCCACCAAATGCAATGAGGGTGTTCGCCTAGCAGAAGGGTAACTAGATATAGGTTGTAGCGCTAGGCGTAAACAGGTCGGCGCTATATCGTAACGGGGAAGCAAGCACTTCTCGTCGTCTTCTCTTGCACCCGCACACCAGCACCATGCCCACTGCCCAGTGCCTTCAGTACAAAATCTAATCTTTACTGGGAAAGGCTCGCGGCGAGCGCTATGCTATGATAGCATTAAAAAATCCCTGGCTGCTTTGCTCGCTTCCCGGAACTGCAGAGTATGTAACCGTAATGTTTACCGGGAAACGCTGGCGGTGAGCGCTATGCTATGATAGCAATAAAAAATCCCTGAATGCTTCTCTCGCTTCCCGGAACTGCAGAGTATGTAACCGTAATGTTTACCGGGAAACGCTCGCGGCGAGCGCTATGCTATGACAGCAATAAAAAATCCCTGACTGCTTCTATCGCTTCCCGAAACACCAGTGTATGTAACCGTAATGTTTCCTGGGAAACGCTCGCGGCGAGCGCTATGCTATGATAGCAATAAAAAATCCCTGATTGTTTCCCTCGCTTCCCGGAACTGCAGAGTATGTAACCGTAATGTTTACCGGGAAACGCTAGCGGCGACCGCTATGCTATGATAGCAATCAAAAATTCCTGACTGCTTCTCTCGTTTCCCGGAACTGCAGACAATGTAACCATATTGTTTACCGGGAAACGCTAGCGGCGAGAGCTATGATATGATTGCAATCAACAATCCCTGAATGCTTCTCTCGCTTCCCGGAACTGCAGAGTATGTAACCGTAATGTTTACCGGGAAACGCACGTGGCGAGCGCTATGCTATGACAGCAATCAACAATCCCTGAATGCTTCTCTCGCTTCCCGGAACTGCAGAGTATGTAACCGTAATGTTTACCGGGAAACGCACGTGGCGAGCGCTATAGCTATGACAGCAATAAAATATCCCTGAATGCTTCCCTCGCTTGCCGGAACTGCAGAGTATGTAAATGTAATGTTTACCGGCAAACGCTCGTGGTGGGCGCTATGCTATAATAGCAATAACAAATCCCTGAATGCTTCTCTCGCTTCCCGGATCTGCATAGCACGTAACCGTAATGCTTACCGGGATACGCTCGCGGCAAGCGCTATGCTACGATAGCAATCAAAAATCCCTGACTGCTTTTATCGCTTCCCGAACTGCAGAGTATATAAATGTAATGTTTACTGTAAAAGGCTCGCGGTGAGTGCTATGCTATGATAGCAAACAAAAATCCCTGACTGCTTCTATCGCTTCCGGGAACACCAGAGTATGTAACCGTAATGTTTCCTGGGAAACGCTCTCGGCGAGCGCTATGCTATGATAGCAATAAAAAATCCGTGAATGCTTCTCTCGCTTCCCGGAACTCCAGAGTATGTAAATGTATTGTTTACCGGGAAACGCTCGCGGTGAGCGCTATGCTATGATAGCAATCGAAAATTTCTGACTGCTTCTCTCGTTTCCCGGAACTGCAGATTACGTAACGGTAATGTTTACCGGGAAACGGTCGCGGCGAGCGCTATGCTGTGATAGCAATAAAAATTCGTGAATACTTCTCTTGATTCCCGGAACTGCAGATTATGTAACCGTAATGCTTATCAGGAAACGCTCGCGGCGAGCGCTATGCTACGATAGCAATCAAAAATCCCTGACTGCTTCTCTCGCTTCCCGGAACTGCAGAGTATGTAACCGTAATGTTTACCGGGAAACGCTCGCGGCGAGCGCTATGCTAGGATAGCAATTAAAAATCCCTGACTGCATCTCTCGCTTCCCGGAACTGCACAGTATATAAATCTGATGTTTACTGGGAAAGGCTCGCGGCGAGCGCTATGCTATGATAGCAATAAGATATCCCTGGCTGCTTCGCTCGCTTCCCGGAACTGCAGTGTTAGTACCCGTAATGTTTACCGGGAAACGCTAGCGTCGAGCGCTATGCTATGATAGCAATCAAAAATCCCTGAATGCTTCTCTCACTTCCCGGAACTGCAGAGTATGTAACCGTAATGTTTACCGGGAAACGCTCACGGCGAGCGCTATGCTATGAGAGCAATAAAAAATCCCTGACTTCTTCTATCGCTTCCGGAAACACCAGAGTATGTAACCGTATTATTTCCTGGGAGACGCTCGCGGCGAGCGCTATGCTATGATAGCAATAAAAAATCGCTGAATGCTTCTCTCGCTTCCCGGAACTGCAGAGTATCTAAGCGTAATGTTTCCTGGGAAACGCTCGCGGCGAGGGCTATGCCATGACAGCAATAAATATTCCCTGACTGCTTCTACCACTTCCCGAAACACCAGAGTATATAAATCTAATGTTTACCGGGAAAGGCTCGCGGGGAGTGCTATGCTATGATAGCAATCAAAAATCCCTGGGTGGTTCGCTCGCTTCCCGGAACTGCAGAATATGTACCCGTAATGTTTACCGGGAAACGCTCGTGGCGAGCGCTATGCTATAATAGCAATCAAAAATCCCTGACTGTTTCTATCACTTCCCGTAACACCAGATTATGTAACCGTAATGTTTCCTGGGAAACGCTCGCGGCGAGTGCTATGCAATGATTGCAATAAAAAGTCCCTGAATGCTTCTTTCGCTTCCCGGAACTGCAGAGTACGTAACCATAATATTTTCCTGGAAACGCTGGTGGTGAGCGCTATGCTATGATAGCAATCGAAAATCCCTGACTGCTTCTCTCGCTTCCCGGATCTGCATAGTATGAAACCGTAATGTTTACCGGGATAAGCTCGCGGCGAGCGCTATGCTATGATAGCAATCAATTATCCCCGACTGTTTCTTTCACTTCCCGGAACTACAGAGTATATAGATATCATGATTACTGGGAAACGCTCGCGGCGGACGCTATGCTATGATAGCAATGAAAAATCCCTGACTGCTTCTCTCGCTTCCCGGAACTGCAGAGTATGTAACCGTACTGTTTACCGGGAAACGCTTGCGGCAAGCGCTATTATATGACAGAAATAAAAATTCCCAGACTGCTTCTATTGCTTCCCTCAACACCAGAGTATCTAACCGTAATCTTTCCTGGGAAACGCTCGCGACGTGCGCTATGTATTGATAGCAATAAAAAAGACCTGAATGCTTCTCTGTCTTCCCGGAACTGCACAGTATGCAACCGTAATAATTACCGGGAAACGCTAGAGGCGACCGCTATGCTATAATAGCAATAAAAAATCCCTGAATGCTTGCCTCGCTTCCCGGAACTGCAGAGTATGTAAATGTAATGTTTACCGGCAAACGCTCGCGGCGGGCGCTATGCAATGATAGCAATGAAAAATTCCTGACTGCTTTCTTGCTTCCCTGAACTGCAGAGTATGTAAATGTAATGTTTACGGGGAAAGGCTCGCGGCGAGCGCTATGCTATGATAGCAATCAAAAATCCCTAGGCGCTTCTCTCGCTTCCCGGCACTGCAGAGTATGTAACCGTAATGTTTACCGGGAAACGCTAGCGGCGAGCGCTATGGTATGATAGCAATCAAAAATCCCTGCGTGCTTCTCTCGCTTCCCGGAACTGTATGTAACCGTAATGTTTATCGGGAAACGCTCACGGCGAGAGCTA
Organism: Dermacentor andersoni; assembly: GCF_023375885.2. Classification (NCBI taxonomy): domain Eukaryota; kingdom Metazoa; phylum Arthropoda; class Arachnida; order Ixodida; family Ixodidae; genus Dermacentor; species Dermacentor andersoni. The sequence goes on from NC_092821.1 coordinate 4,140,629, forward strand.
TGCTATGATAGCAATAGAAAATCCCTGAATACTTCTCTCGCTTCCCGGAACTGCAGAGTATGTAACCGTAATGTTTACCGGGTAACGCTCGCGGCGACCTCTATGCTATGATAGCAATCAAAATTTCCTGACTGCTTCTGTCGTTTCCCGGAACTGCAGAATATGTAACCGTAATGTTTACCGGCAAACGCTCGCGGCGGGCGCTATGCTATGATAGCAATGAAAAATCCCTGACTGCTTCTCTCGCTTCCCGGAACTGCAGAATATGTAACCGTAATGTTTACCGGGAAACACTAGCAGCTAGCGCTATGCTATGACAGCAATGAAAATTCCCTGACTGCTTCCATCGCTTCCCGGAAAACCAGAGTATATAACTGTAATGTTTCTTGGGAAATCTCGCGGCGAGCACTATGCTATGACTGCAATTAAAGATCCCTGACTGCTTCTATTGCTTCCCGAAACACCAGAGTATGTAACCGTATTGTTTACCGGGTAACGCTCGCGGCGACCTCTATGCTATGATAGCAATCAAAATTTCCTGACTGCTTCTCTCGTTTTCCGGAACTGCAGAGTATGTAACCGTAATGTTTACCGGGAAACGCACGCGCCGAGCGCTATGCTATGAAAGCAATGAAGAATCCCTGAATGCTTCCCTCGCTTCCCGGAACTGCAGAGTATGTAAATGTATAGTTTACCGGCAAACGCTCGCGGCGAGTGCTATGCAATGATTGCAATAAAAAGTCCCTGTATGCTTCTTTCGCTTCCCGGAACTGCAGACTATGTAACCGTAATATTTTCCGGGAAACGCTGGCGGCGAACGCTATGCTATGATAGCAATCGAAAATCCCTGACTGCTTCTCTCGATTCCCGGAACTGCAGATTACGTAACCGTAATGTTTACCTGCAAACGCTCGCGGCGAGCGCTATGCTATGACAGCAATGAAAATTCCCTGACTGCTTCTATTGCTTCCAGGAAAACCAGAGTATATAACCGTAATGTTTCTTGGGAAATGCTCGCGGCGAGCACTATGCTATGACTGCAATTAAAGATCCCTGACTGCTTCTATTGCTTCCCGAAACACCAGAGTATGTAACCGTATTGTTTACCGGGTAACGCTCGCGGCGACCTCTATGCTATGATAGCAATCAAAATTTCCTGACTGCTTCTCTCGTTTTCCGGAACTGCAGAGTATGTAACCGTAATGTTTACCGGGAAACGCACGGGCCGAGCGCTATGCTATGAAAGCAATGAAGAATCCCTGAATGCTTCCCTCGCTTCCCGGAACTGCAGAGTATGTAAATGTATAGTTTACCGGCAAACGCTCGCGGCGGGAGCTATGCTAGATAGCAATGAAAAATCCCTGACTGCTTCTCTCGCTTCCCGGAACTGCAGAGTATGTAACCGTAATGTTTACCGGGAAACGCTAGCAGCTAGCGCTATGCTATGACAGCAATGAAAATTCCCTGACTGCTTCTATTGCTTCCAGGAAAACCAGAGTATATAACCGTAATGTTTCTTGGGAAATGCTCGCGGCGAGCACTATGCTATGACTGCAATAAAAGATCCCTGACTGCTTCTATTGCTTCCCGAAACACCAGAGTATGTAACCGTATTGTTTCCTGGGAGACGCTCGCGGCCAGCGCTATGCTATGTTACCAATGAAAATCCCTGAATGTTTCCCTCGCTTCCCGGAACTGCAGTGTATGTAACCGTAATATTTACCGGGAGAGGCTCGCGGCGAGTGCTATGCTATGATAGCAATAAAAAATCCCTGAATGCTTCTCTCGCTTTCCGGATCTGCATAGTATGAAAGCGTAATGTTTACCGGGATAAGCTCGCGGCGAGTGCTATGCTATGATAGCAATCAATAATCCCTGACTGTTTCTATCACTTCCCGGAACTGCAGAGTATATAGATGCCATGATTACTGGGAAAGGCTCGCGGCGAGCGCTATGCTATGATAGCAATCAAATACCCATGACTGCTTCTCTTTCTTTCCGGAACTGCAGAGTATGTAAATGTAATGTTTACCCGCAAACGCTCGCGCCGGACGCTATGCTATGATAGCAATGAAAAATCCCTGACTGCTTCTCTCGCTTCCCGGAACTGCAGAGTAGGTAACCGTACTGTTTACCGGGAAACGCTAGCGGCGAGCGCTATACTATGACAGAAATAAAAATTCCCAGACTGCTTCTATCGCTTCCCTCAACACCAGAGTATCTAACCGTAATCTTTCCTGGGAAACGCCCGCGACGTGCGCTATGCTATGATAGCAATAAAAAATCCCTGAATGCTTCTCTGTCTTCCCGGAACAGCACAGTATGCAACCGTAATAATTACCGGGAAACGCTAGAGGCGACCGCTATGCTATAATAGCAATAAAAAATCCCTGACTGCTTCTCTCGTTTCCCGGAACTGTATGTAACCGTAATGTTTACCGGGAAACGCTCGCGGCGAGAGCTATGCTATGATAGCAATAGAAAATCCCTGAATACTTCTCTCGCTTCCCGGACCTGCGGAGTATGTAACCGTAATGTTTACCGGGTAACGCTCGCGGCGACCTCTATGCTATGATAGCAATGAAAAATCCCTGACTGCTTCCCTCGCTTCCCGGAACTGCAGAGTATGTAACCGTAATGTTTACCGGGAAATGCTCGCGGCGAGCGCTATGCTATGACAGCAATCAAAAATCCCTCACTGCTTCTATCGCTTCCCGAAAAACCAGAGTATGTAACCGTAATGTTTCCTGGGAAACGCTCGCGGCGAGTGCTATGCTATGATAGCAATAAAAAATCCCTGAATGCTTCTCTCGCTTCCCGGATCTGCAGAGTATCTAACCGTAATATTTACCGGGAAACGCTCGCGGCGAGCGCTATGCTATGATAGCAATCGAAAATCCCTGACTGCTTCTCTCGTTTCCCGGAACTGTAGATTATGTAACAGCAATGTTTACCGGGAAACGCTGGCGGCAAGCGCTATGCTATGGCAGCAATGAAAATTCCCTGACTGCTTCTATCGCTTCCCGGAACATCAGAGTATGTAACCGTAAGGTTTCCTGGGAAACGCTCGCGGCGAGCGCTATGCTATGATAGCAATAAAACATCCCTGAATGCTTCTCTCCTCTTCCCGGAACTGCAGAGTATATAAATCTAATGTTTACTGGGAAAGGCTCGCGGCGAGCGCTATACTATGATAGCAAAGAAAAATCCCTGAATGCTTCTCTCGCTTCCCGGTACTGCAGAGTATGTAACCGTAATGTTTACCGGGAAACGCTCGCGGCGAGCGTTATGCTATTATACAAATAAAATATCCCTGACAGCTTCTCTCGTTTCCCGGAACTGCAGAGCATTCAACATTAATGTTTACCGGGAAACGTTCTCGGCGAGCGCTATGCTACGACAGCAATTAAAATCCCTGAATGCTTCTATCGCTTCCCGAAACACCAGAGAATGTAACAGTATTGTTTGCTGAGAGACGCTCGCGGCGAGCGCTATGCTATGATTGCAGTAAAAAATCCCTTAATGTTTTCTCGCTTCCCGGAACTGCAGAGTATGCAACCGTAATATTTACCGGGAAACGCTCGTGGCGAGCGCTATGCTATGATAGCAATCAAAGATCCCTGACTGTTTCTCTCGCTTTCCGTATCTGCATAGTATGAAACCGTAATGTTTACCGGGATAAGCTCGCCGCGAGCGCTATGCTATGATAGCAATCAATAATCCCTGACTGTTTCTATCACTTCCCGGAACTGCAGAGTATATAGATGTCATGATTACTGGGAAAGGCTCGCGGCGAGCGCTATGCTATGATAGCAATCAAATACCCATGACTGCTTCTCTTGCTTCCCGGAACTGCAGAGTATGTAAATGTAATGTTTACCGGCAAACGCTCGCGGCGGACGCTATGCTATGACAGCAATGAAAAATCCCTGACTGCTTCTCTCGCTTCCCGGAACTTGGAGTATGTAACCGTACTGTTTACCGGGAAACGCTAGCGGCGAGCGCTATACTATGACAGAAATAAAAATTCCCAGACTGCTTCTATCGCTTCCCTCAACACCAGAGTATCTAACCGTAATCTTTCCTGGAAAACGCTCGCGACGTGCGCTATGCTATGATAGCAATAAAAAATCCCTCAATGCTTCTCTGTCTTCCCTGAACTGCACAGTATGCAACCATAATAATTACCGGGAAACGTTCGCGGCGAGCGCTATGCTATGATAGCACTCAAAAATCCCTGACTGCTTCTTTCCTTTCGCGGAACTGCAGAGTATATAAATGTAATGTTTACGGGGAAGGGCTGGCGGCGAGCGCTATGCTATGATAGCAATCAAAAATCCCTGGGTGCTTCTCTCGCTTCCCGGAACTGCAGAGTATGTAACCGTAATGTCTACCGGGAAACCCTCGCGGCGAGCGCTATGCAATGACAGCAATAAAAAATCCCTGACTGTTTCCATCACTTCCCGGAACACCAGAGTATGTAACCGTATTGTTTCCTGGGAAACGCTCGCGGCGAGTGCTATGCAATGATTGCAATAAAAAGTCCCTGTATGCTTCTTTCGCTTCCCGGAACTGCAGAGTATGTAACCGTAATATTTTCCGGGAAACGCTGGCGGCGAGCGCTATGCTATGGTAGCAATCGAAAATCCCTGACTGCTTCTCTCGATTCCCGGAACTGCAGTTTACGTAACCGTAATGTTTACCTGCAAACGCTCGCGGCGAGCGCTATGCTATGACAGCAATGAAAATTCCCTGACTGCTTCTATTGCTTCCAGGAAAACCAGAGTATATAACCGTAATGTTTCTTGGGAAATGCTCGCGGCGAGCACTATGCTATGACTGCAATTAAAGATCCCTGACTGCTTCTATTGCTTCCCGAAACACCAGAGTATGTAACCGTATTGTTTACCGGGTAACGCTCGCGGCGACCTCTATGCTATGATAGCAATCAAAATTTCCTGACTGCTTCTCTCGTTTTCCGGAACTGCAGAGTATGTAACCGTAATGTTTACCGGGAAACGCACGCGCCGAGCGCTATGCTATGAAAGCAATGAAGAATCCCTGAATGCTTCCCTCGCTTCCCGGAACTGCAGAGTATGTAAATGTATAGTTTACCGGCAAACGCTCGCGGCGGGAGCTATGCTATGATAGCAATGAAAAATCCCTGACTGCGTCTCTCGCTTCCCGGAACTGCAGAGTATGTAACCGTAATGTTTACCGGGAAACGCTAGCAGCTAGCGCTATGCTATGACAGCAATGAAAATTCCCTGACTGCTTCTATTGCTTCCAGGAAAACCAGAGTGTATAACCGTAATGTTTCTTGGGAAATGCTCGCGGCGAGCACTATGCTATGACTGCAATAAAAGATCCCTGACTGCTTCTATTGCTTCCCGAAACACCAGAGTATGTAACCGTATTGTTTCCTGGGAGACGCTCGCGGCCAGCGCTATGCTATGTTACCAATGAAAATCCCTGAATGTTTCCCTCGCTTCCCGGAACTGCAGTGTATGTAACCGTAATATTTACCGGGAGAGGCTCGCGGCGAGTGCTATGCTATGATAGCAATAAAAAATCCCTGAATGCTTCTCTCGCTTTCCGGATCTGCATAGTATGAAAGCGTAATGTTTACCGGGATAAGCTCGCGGCGAGTGCTATGCTATGATAGCAATCAATAATCCCTGACTGTTTCTATCACTTCCCGGAACTGCAGAGTATATAGATGCCATGATTACTGGGAAAGGCTCGCGGCGAGCGCTATGCTATGATAGCAATCAAATACCCATGACTGCTTCTCTTGCTTCCCGGAACTGCAGAGTATGTAAATGTAATGTTTACCCGCAAACGCTCGCGCCGGACGCTATGCTATGATAGCAATGAAAAATCCCTGACTGCTTCTCTCGCTTCCCGGAACTGCAGAGTAGGTAACCGTACTGTTTACCGGGAAACGCTAGCGGCGAGCGCTATACTATGACAGAAATAAAAATTCCCAGACTGCTTCTATCGCTTCCCTCAACACCAGAGTATCTAACCGTAATCTTTCCTGGGAAACGCCCGCGACGTGCGCTATGCTATGATAGCAATAAAAAATCCCTGAATGCTTCTCTGTCTTCCCGGAACAGCACAGTATGCAACCGTAATAATTACCGGGAAACGCTAGAGGCGACCGCTATGCTATAATAGCAATAAAAAATCCCTGACTGCTTCTCTCGTTTCCCGGAACTGTATGTAACCGTAATGTTTACCGGGAAACGCTCGCGGCGAGAGCTATGCTATGATAGCAATAGAAAATCCCTGAATACTTCTCTCGCTTCCCGGACCTGCGGAGTATGTAACCGTAATGTTTACCGGGTAACGCTCGCGGCGACCTCTTTGCAGTCAAGAAGGTTCAGATGAGTGGGCAAAGTCAGTAGAGGATTTGGCGGCGTAGGGAGCAATGCAGCGTCACCTCGAGGCGCTGCATCGTCTAGTTTTCCGGCTGGGAGCGGCGTCCGAAGGGAGTCGGCGAATAGGAGCGACGGGGCTGGGGAGAGCGAGATTGTCGTCGTTGGGGCGAAGGCGAACGAGAATAGGGGCGGTTCGTTGCAGGAGAATCAGTGGCGGCATTATCGGAGCGTGCGGCATAGGGACGAGAAGGGCCACCTGAGGGGCGAGAGTAGGCAGTATAAGTAGGCCGGCTCGGGGAACTCCAGCGACTACGACAGTGCCGAGAAATGTGCCCGATTCGATGGCAGTGGAAACAAATAGGCTTGTCGTCAGCAGTGCGCCATTCAGATGGGTTGCGGAAACGTGGTGGGTAAGAAGATGCGGGACGGGGCGAAATCGAAGAAGCCGGGCGGGTATTAGGGCGATGGGCCGAGCAGATGGTGTGAAGACCCATGTTTTCAAACTCCTGGCGGACAACTGCCTGGATCAGTGAGACCGTGACTGCAGATGTGTTGGTGGGACTGGAGTCGAAGGCAGCCGGATAGGCGGCCTCGATCTCACGCCGGACGATCCTGGTAACATCGGCAGTGTTGTTGGGACGAGGAGCGTCGGCACAGGAAGATGTCGCTGGGGTGTTGGGCAGACGGGCAAACTGCTGGTCAATACGTCGGCTTTTGGCGAGTTCCAGGCGGCGGCACTCTCTTATAACAGCATCCACCGTCGCTACGTTGTTGCAAACGAGCAAGTTGAAGGCGTCATCGGCAATGCCTTTGAGGATGTGGGAAACCTTGTCTGACTCAGTCATGTGGGTGTCAACTTTGCGGCACAGAGCCAAGACGTCCTGAATGTACGTGACATAGGGCTCTGTTGACGTCTGCACACGGCCGGAAAGCGCCTTCTGCGCGGCAAGTTGTTGACCGTAGGGGTTGCCGAACAAGTCTCGAAGCTGTGTCTTAAGTGAATCCCAACTGGTGAGCTCATCTTCGTGCGTGCGATACCAAACTCGAGGTGTGCCACCGAGGTAAAAGACTACGTTGGCGAGCATAATAGTAGGGTCCCACCGGTTATTGCGGCTGACGTGTTCATACAGGCTGATCCAGTCATCGACGTCTTCCCCATCTTGGCCCGAGAATACGCCAGGATCACGGGGAGCGGGGAGAGTGATGTAGGTCGTCGACGTGGCAGCAGGTGTCGGAGCCGGCGGAGTCGGGTTGTCGTCGCCGGGAGCCATGAAGGAAGGCTCGACGTACCGTCCACTGCGAAGCTCCGTGACGAGGTACAGGGAACGTCCACCTCCACCAGATATGTTACGTAGGAAGACGCAGACGAAAAGCTATGTACAAATATATTTACAAGGAAAATACGCTGCGCTTGGCTAAGAGGCAACAGCCCGCGCTAGCTTCTAATCGTCGTCGTCGTCTTCACACTGCTGGCCTTTCGTGATCGCGCATATTGTGCCGTAGCACTATGATAGCAATGAAAAATCCCTGACTGCTTCCCTCGCTTCCCGGAACTGCAGAGTATGTAACCGTAATGTTTACCGGGAAATGCTCGCGGCGAGCGCTATGCTATGACAGCAATCAAAAATCCCTCACTGCTTCTATCGCTTCCCGAAAAACCAGAGTATGTAACCGTAATGTTTCCTGTGAAACGCTCGCGGCGAGTGCTATGCTATGATAGCAATAAAAAATCCCTGAATGCTTGTCTCGCTTCCCGGATCTGCAGAGTATCTAACCGTAATATTTACCGGGAAACGCTCGCGGCGAGCGCTATGCTATGATAGCAATCGAAAATCCCTGACTGCTTCTCTCGTTTCCCGGAACTGTAGATTATGTAACAGCAATGTTTACCGGGAAACGCTGGCGGCGAGCGCTATGCTATGGCAGCAATGAAAATTCCCTGACTGCTTCTATCGCTTCCCGGAACATCAGAGTATGTAACCGTAATGTTTCCTGGGAAACGCTCACGGCGAGCGCTATGCTATGATAGCAATAAAACATCCCTGAATGCTTCTCTCCTCTTCCCGGAACTGCAGAGTATATAAATCTAATGTTTACTGGGAAAGGCTCGCGGCGAGCGCTATACTATGATAGCAAAGAAAAATCCCTGAATGCTTCTCTCGCTTCCCGGTACTGCAGAGTATGTAACCGTAATGTTTACCGGGAAACGCTCGCGGCGAGCGTTATGCTATTATACAAATAAAATATCCCTGACAGCTTCTCTCGTTTCCCGGAACTGCAGAGCATTCAACATTAATGTTTACCGGGAAACGTTCTCGGCGAGCGCTATGCTACGACAGCAATTAAAATCCCTGAATGCTTCTATCGCTTCCCGAAACACCAGAGAATGTAACAGTATTGTTAGCTGAGAGACGCTCGCGGCGAGCGCTATGCTATGATTGCAGTAAAAAATCCCTTAATGTTTTCTCGCTTCCCGGAACTGCAGAGTATGCAACCGTAATATTTACCGGGAAACGCTCGTGGCGAGCGCTATGCTATGATAGCAATCAAAGATCCCTGACTGTTTCTCTCGCTTTCCGTATCTGCATAGTATGAAACCGTAATGTTTACCGGGATAAGCTCGCGGCGAGCGCTATGCTATGATAGCAATCAATAATCCCTGACTGTTTCTATCACTTCCCGGAACTGCAGAGTATATAGATGTCATGATTACTGGGAAAGGCTCGCGGCGAGCGCTATGCTATGATAGCAATCAAATACCCTTGACTGCTTCTCTTGCTTCCCGGAACTGCAGAGTATGTAAATGTAATGTTTACCGGCAAACGCTCGCGGCGGACGCTATGCTATGACAGCAATGAAAAATCCCTGACTGCTTCTCTCGCTTCCCGGAACTTGGAGTATGTAACCGTACTGTTTACCGGGAAACGCTAGCGGCGAGCGCTATACTATGACAGAAATAAAAATTCCCAGACTGCTTCTATCGCTTCCCTCAACACCAGAGTATCTAACCGTAATCTTTCCTGGAAAACGCTCGCGACGTGTGCTATGCTATGATAGCAATAAAAAATCCCTCAATGCTTCTCTGTCTTCCCTGAACTGCACAGTATGCAACCATAATAATTACCGGGTAACGCTCACGGCGACCGCTATGCTATGATGGCAATAAAAAATCCCTGAATGCTTCCCTCGCATCCCGGAATTACCGAGTATGTAAATGTAATGTTTACCGGCAAACGCTCGCGGCGGGCGCTATGCAATGATAGCAATGAAAAATCCCTGGGTGCTTCTCTCGCTTCCCGGAACTGCAGAGTATGTAACCGTAATGTCTACCAGGAAACGCTAGCGGCGAGCGCTATGCTATGATAGCAATCAAAAATCCCTGACTCCTTCTCTCGCTTCCCGGTATTGTATGTAACCGTAATGTTTACCGGGAAACGCTCGCGGCGAGAGCTATGCTATGATAGCAATAGAAAATCCCTTAATACTTCTCTCGCTTCCCGGAACTGCAGAGTATGTAACCGTAATATTTACCGGGTAACGCTCACGGCGACCGCTATGCTATGATGGCAATAAAAAATCCCTGAATGCTTCCCTCGCATCCCGGAATTACCGAGTATGTAAATGTAATGTTTACCGGCAAACGCTCGCGGCGGGCGCTATGCAATGATAGCAATGAAAAATTCCTGACTGCTTCTCTCGCTTCCCGGAACTGCAGAGTATGTAACCGTAATGTTTACCGGGAAACGCTAGCAGCTAGCGCTATGCTATGACAGCAATGAAAATTCCCTGACTGCTTCTATCGCTTCCAGGAAAACCAGAGTATGTAACCGTATTGTTTCCTGGGAGACGCTCCCGGGGAGCGCTATGCATGATAGCAATAAAAAATCCCTGAATGTTTCCCTCGCTTCCCGGAACTGCAGAGTATGTAACCGTAATATCTTCCGGGACACGCTGGCGGCGAGCGCTATGCTATGATAGCAATCGAAAATCCCTGACAGCTTCTCTCGATTCCCCGAACTGCACATTACGTAAACGTAATGTTTACCTGCAAACGCTCGCGGCGAGCGCTATGCTATGATAGCAATAAAAAATCCTTGAATGCTTCTCTCGTTTCCCGGAACTGCAGAGTATGTAACTGTAATGTGTACCGGCAAACGCTTGCGGCGAGCACTATGCTATGATAGCAAGCACAAATCCCTGACTGCTTCTCTCGCTTCCCGCAACTGCAGAGTATATAAATCTAATGTTTAAAGGGAAAGGCTTGCGGCGAGCGCTATGCTATGATAGCAATCAAAAATCCCTGGGTGCTTCTCTCGCTTCCCGGAACTGCAGAGTATGTAACTGAAATGCATACCGCGAAACGCTAGGGGCGAGCGCCATGCTTTGATAGCAATCAAATATTCCTGACTGCTTCTCTCGTGTCCCAGAAGCGCCGAGTATGTAACCGTATTGTTTACCGGGAAACCCTCGCGGCGAGCGCTATGCTATGACAGCAATAAAAAATCCCTGATTGTTTCCATCACTTCCCGGAACACCAGAGTATGTAACCGTAATGTTTCCTGGGAAACGCTCGCGGTGAGTGCTATGCAATGATTGCAATAAAAAGTCCCTGTATGCTTCTTTCGCTTCCCGGAACTGCAGAGTATGTAACCGTAATGTTTACCGGGTAACGCTCGCGGCGACCTCTATTCTATGATAGCAATCAAAATTTCCTGACTGCTTCTGTCGTTTCCCGGAACTGCAGAGTATGTAACCGTATTGTTTACCGGGAAACGCACGCGGCGAGCGCTATGCTATCAAAGCAATAAAGAATCCCTGAATGCTTCCCTCGCTTCCCGGAACTGCAGTGTATGTAAATGTATAGTTTACCGGCAAGCGCTCGCGGCGGGAGCTATGCTATGATAGCAATGAAAAATCCCTGACTGTTTCTCTCGCTTCCCGGAACTGCAGAGTATGTAACCGTAATGTTTACCGGGAAACGCTAGCAGCTAGCGCTATGCTATGCCAGCAATGAAAATTCCCTGACTGCTTCTATTGCTTCCAGGAAAACCAGAGTATATAACCGTAATGTTTCTTGGGAAATGCTCGCGGCGAGCACTATGCTATGACTGCAATAAAAGATCCCTGACTGCTTCTATTGCTTCCCGAAACACCAGAGTATGTGACCGTATTGTTTCCTGGGAGACGCTAGGGGCCAGCGCTATGCTATGTTACCAATAAAAATCCCTGAATGTTTCCCTCGCTTCCCGGAACTGCAGAGTATGTAACCGTAATATTTACCGGGAGAGGCTCGCGGCGAGTGCTATGCTATGATAGCAATAAAAAATCCCTGAATGCTTCTCTCGCTCTCCGCATCTGCATAGTATGAAAGCGTAATGTTTACCGGGATAAGCTCGCGGCGAGTGCTATGCTATGATAGCAATTAATAATCCCTGACTGTTTCTATCACTTCCCAGAACTGCAGAGTATATAGATGCCATGATTACTGGGAAAGGCTCGCGGCGAGCGCTATGCTATGATAGCAATCAAATACCCATGACTGCTTCTCTTGCTTCCCGGAACTGCAGAGTATGTAAATGCAATGTTTACCCGCAAACGCTCGCGGCGGACGCTATGCTATGATAGTAATGAAAAATCCCTGACTGCTTCTCTCGCTTCCCGGAACTGCAGAGTATGTAACCGTACTGTTTACCGGGAAACGCTAGCGGCGAGCGCTATACTATGACAGAAATAAAAATTCCCAGACTGCTTCTATCGCTTCCCTCAACACCAGAGTATCTAACCGTAATGTTTCCTGGGAAACGCCCGCGACGTGCGCTATGCTATCATAGCAATAAAAAATCCCTGAATGCTTCTCTGTCTTCCCGGAACAGCACAGTATGCAACCGTAATAATTAGCGGGAAACGCTAGAGGCGACCGCTATGCTATAATAGCAATAAAAAATCCATGACTGCTTCTCTCGTTTCCCGGAACTGTATGTAACCGTAATGTTTACCGGGAAACGCTCGCGGCGAGAGCTATGCTATGATAGCAATAGAAAATCCCTGAATACTTCTCTCGCTTCCCGGACCTGCGGAGTATGTAACCGTAATGTTTACCGGGTAACGCTCGCGGCGACCTCTATGCTATGATAGCAATGAAAAATCCCTGACTGCTTCCCTCGCTTCCCGGAACTGCAGAGTATGTAACCGTAATGTTTACCGGGAAACGCTAGCAGCTAGCGCTATGCTATGACAGCAATGAAAATTCCCTGACTGCTTCTATCGCTTCCCGGAAAACCAGAGTATATAACCGTAATGTTTCTTGGGAAATGCTCGCGGCGAGCGCTATGCTATGACAGCAATCAAAAATCCCTGACTGCTTCTATCACTTCCCGAAAAACCGGAGTATGTAACCGTAATGTTTCCTGGGAAACGCTCGCGGCGAGCGCTATGCTAAGATAGCAATAAAACATCCCTGAATGCTTCTCTCCTCTTCCCGGAACTGCAGAGTATATAAATCTAATGTTTACCGGGAAAGGCTCGCGGCGACCGGTATGCTATGATAGCAAACAAAAATCCCTGAATGCTTCTCTCGCTTCCCGGTACTGCAGAGTATGTAACCGTAATGTTTACCGGGAAACGCTCGCGGCGAGCGTTATGCTATTATACAAATAAAATATTCCTGACAGCTTCTCTCGTTTCCCGGAACTGCAGAGCATTCAACATTAATGTTTACCGGGAAACGTTCTCGGCGAGCGCTATGCTACGATAGCAATTAAAATCCCTGAATGCTTCTATCGCTTCCCGAAACACCAGAGAATGTAACAGTATTGTTAGCTGAGAGACGCTCGCGGCGAGCGCTATGCTATGATTGCAGTAAAAAATCCCTTAATGTTTTCTCGCTTCCCGGAACTGCAGAGTATGCAACCGTAATATTTACCGGGAAACGCTCGTGGCGAGCGCTATGCTATGATAGCAATCAAAGATCCCTGACTGTTTCTCTCGCTTTCCGTATCTGCATAGTATGAAACCGTAATGTTTACCGGGATAAGCTCGCGGCGAGCGCTATGCTATGATAGCAATCAATAATCCCTGACTGTTTCTATCACTTCCCGGAACTGCAGAGTATATAGATGTCATGATTACTGGGAAAGGCTCGCGGCGAGCGCTATGCTATGATAGCAATCAAATACCCTTGACTGCTTCTCTTGCTTCCCGGAACTGCAGAGTATGTAAATGTAATGTTTACCGGCAAACGCTCGCGGCGGACGCTATGCTATGACAGCAATGAAAAATCCCTGACTGCTTCTCTCGCTTCCCGGAACTTGGAGTATGTAACCGTACTGTTTACCGGGAAACGCTAGCGGCGAGCGCTATACTATGACAGAAATAAAAATTCCCAGACTGCTTCTATCGCTTCCCTCAACACCAGAGTATCTAACCGTAATCTTTCCTGGAAAACGCTCGCGACGTGTGCTATGCTATGATAGCAATAAAAAATCCCTCAATGCTTCTCTGTCTTCCCTGAACTGCACAGTATGCAACCATAATAATTACCGGGAAACGTTCGCGGCGAGCGCTATGCTATGATAGCACTCAAAAATCCCTGACTGCTTCTTTCCTTTCGCGGAACTGCAGAGTATATAAATGTAATGTTTACGGGGAAGGGCTGGCGGCGAGCGCTATGCTATGATAGCAATCAAAAATCCCTGGGTGCTTCTCTCGCTTCCCGGAACTGCAGAGTATGTAACCGTAATGTCTACCAGGAAACGCTAGCGGCGAGCGCTATGCTATGATAGCAATCAAAAATCCCTGACTCCTTCTCTCGCTTCCCGGTACTGTATGTAACCGTAATGTTTACCGGGAAACGCTCGCGGCGAGAGCTATGCTATGATAGCAATAGAAAATCCCTTAATACTTCTCTCGCTTCCCGGAACTGCAGAGTATGTAACCGTAATATTTACCGGGTAACGCTCACGGCGACCGCTATGCTATGATGGCAATAAAAAATCCCTGAATGCTTCCCTCGCATCCCGGAATTACCGAGTATGTAAATGTAATGTTTACCGGCAAACGCTCGCGGCGGGCGCTATGCAATGATAGCAATGAAAAATTCCTGACTGCTTCTCTCGCTTCCCGGAACTGCAGAGTATGTAACCGTAATGTTTACCGGGAAACGCTAGCAGCTAGCGCTATGCTATGACAGCAATGAAAATTCCCTGACTGCTTCTATCGCTTCCAGGAAAACCAGAGTATGTAACCGTATTGTTTCCTGGGAGACGCTCCCGGGGAGCGCTATGCATGATAGCAATAAAAAATCCCTGAATGTTTCCCTCGCTTCCCGGAACTGCAGAGTATGTAACCGTAATATCTTCCGGGACACGCTGGCGGCGAGCGCTATGCTATGATAGCAATCGAAAATCCCTGACAGCTTCTCTCGATTCCCCGAACTGCACATTACGTAAACGTAATGTTTACCTGCAAACGCTCGCGGCGAGCGCTATGCTATGATAGCAATAAAAAATCCTTGAATGCTTCTCTCGTTTCCCGGAACTGCAGAGTATGTAACTGTAATGTGTACCGGCAAACGCTTGCGGCGAGCACTATGCTATGATAGCAAGCACAAATCCCTGACTGCTTCTCTCGCTTCCCGCAACTGCAGAGTATATAAATCTAATGTTTAAAGGGAAAGGCTTGCGGCGAGCGCTATGCTATGATAGCAATCAAAAATCCCTGGGTGCTTCTCTCGCTTCCCGGAACTGCAGAGTATGTAACTGAAATGCATACCGCGAAACGCTAGGGGCGAGCGCCATGCTTTGATAGCAATCAAATATTCCTGACTGCTTCTCTCGTGTCCCAGAAGCGCCGAGTATGTAACCGTATTGTTTACCGGGAAACCCTCGCGGCGAGCGCTATGCTATGACAGCAATAAAAAATCCCTGATTGTTTCCATCACTTCCCGGAACACCAGAGTATGTAACCGTAATGTTTCCTGGGAAACGCTCGCGGTGAGTGCTATGCAATGATTGCAATAAAAAGTCCCTGTATGCTTCTTTCGCTTCCCGGAACTGCAGAGTATGTAACCGTAATGTTTACCGGGTAACGCTCGCGGCGACCTCTATTCTATGATAGCAATCAAAATTTCCTGACTGCTTCTGTCGTTTCCCGGAACTGCAGAGTATGTAACCGTATTGTTTACCGGGAAACGCACGCGGCGAGCGCTATGCTATCAAAGCAATAAAGAATCCCTGAATGCTTCCCTCGCTTCCCGGAACTGCAGTGTATGTAAATGTATAGTTTACCGGCAAGCGCTCGCGGCGGGAGCTATGCTATGATAGCAATGAAAAATCCCTGACTGTTTCTCTCGCTTCCCGGAACTGCAGAGTATGTAACCGTAATGTTTACCGGGAAACGCTAGCAGCTAGCGCTATGCTATGCCAGCAATGAAAATTCCCTGACTGCTTCTATTGCTTCCAGGAAAACCAGAGTATATAACCGTAATGTTTCTTGGGAAATGCTCGCGGCGAGCACTATGCTATGACTGCAATAAAAGATCCCTGACTGCTTCTATTGCTTCCCGAAACACCAGAGTATGTGACCGTATTGTTTCCTGGGAGACGCTAGGGGCCAGCGCTATGCTATGTTACCAATAAAAATCCCTGAATGTTTCCCTCGCTTCCCGGAACTGCAGAGTATGTAACCGTAATATTTACCGGGAGAGGCTCGCGGCGAGTGCTATGCTATGATAGCAATAAAAAATCCCTGAATGCTTCTCTCGCTCTCCGCATCTGCATAGTATGAAAGCGTAATGTTTACCGGGATAAGCTCGCGGCGAGTGCTATGCTATGATAGCAATTAATAATCCCTGACTGTTTCTATCACTTCCCAGAACTGCAGAGTATATAGATGCCATGATTACTGGGAAAGGCTCGCGGCGAGCGCTATGCTATGATAGCAATCAAATACCCATGACTGCTTCTCTTGCTTCCCGGAACTGCAGAGTATGTAAATGCAATGTTTACCCGCAAACGCTAGCGGCGAGCGCTATACTATGACAGAAATAAAAATTCCCAGACTGCTTCTATCGCTTCCCTCAACACCAGAGTATCTAACCGTAATGTTTCCTGGGAAACGCCCGCGACGTGCGCTATGCTATCATAGCAATAAAAAATCCCTGAATGCTTCTCTGTCTTCCCGGAACAGCACAGTATGCAACCGTAATAATTAGCGGGAAACGCTAGAGGCGACCGCTATGCTATAATAGCAATAAAAAATCCATGACTGCTTCTCTCGTTTCCCGGAACTGTATGTAACCGTAATGTTTACCGGGAAACGCTCGCGGCGAGAGCTATGCTATGATAGCAATAGAAAATCCCTGAATACTTCTCTCGCTTCCCGGACCTGCGGAGTATGTAACCGTAATGTTTACCGGGTAACGCTCGCGGCGACCTCTATGCTATGATAGCAATGAAAAATCCCTGACTGCTTCCCTCGCTTCCCGGAACTGCAGAGTATGTAACCGTAATGTTTACCGGGAAACGCTAGCAGCTAGCGCTATGCTATGACAGCAATGAAAATTCCCTGACTGCTTCTATCGCTTCCCGGAAAACCAGAGTATAGAACCGTAATGTTTCTTGGGAAATGCTCGCGGCGAGCGCTATGCTATGACAGCAATCAAAAATCCCTGACTGCTTCTATCACTTCCCGAAAAACCGGAGTATGTAACCGTAATGTTTCCTGGGAAACGCTCGCGGCGAGCGCTATGCTAAGATAGCAATAAAACATCCCTGAATGCTTCTCTCCTCTTCCCGGAACTGCAGAGTATATAAATCTAATGTTTACCGGGAAAGGCTCGCGGCGAGCGGTATGCTATGATAGCAAACAAAAATCCCTGAATGCTTCTCTCGCTTCCCGGTACTGCAGAGTATGTAACCGTAATGTTTACCGGGAAACGCTCGCGGCGAGCGTTATGCTATTATACAAATAAAATATTCCTGACAGCTTCTCTCGTTTCCCGGAACTGCAGAGCATTCAACATTAATGTTTACCGGGAAACGTTCTCGGCGAGCGCTATGCTACGATAGCAATTAAAATCCCTGAATGCTTCTATCGCTTCCCGAAACACCAGAGAATGTAACCGTATTGTTTGCTGGGAGACGCTCGCGGCGAGCGCTATGCTATGATTGCAGTAAAAAATCCCTTAATGTTTTCTCGCTTCCCGGAACTGCAGAGTATGTAACCGTAATATTTACCGGGAAACGCTCGTGGCGAGCGCTATGCTATTATAGCAATCAAAGATCCCTGACTGTTTCTATCCCTTCCCTGAACTGCAGAGTATGTAAATGTAATGTTTACCGGGAAACGCTCGCGGCGAGTGCTTTGCTATGATAGCACTCCAAAATCCCTGACTGCTTCTTTCGTTTCCCGGAACTGCAGAGTATATAAATCTAATGTTTACGGGCAAAGGTTCGCGGTGAGCGCTATGTTATGATAGCAATCAAAAATCCCTGGGTGCTTCTCTCGCTTCCCGGAACTGCAGAGTATGTAACCGTAATGTTTACCGGGAAACGCTAGCGGCGAGCGCTATTCTATGATAGCAATCAAAAATACCTGAATTTTTCCCTCGCTTCCCGGAACTGCAGAGTATGTAACCGTAATATTTACCGGGAAACGCTCGTGGCGAGCGCTATGCTATAATATCAATCAAAAATCCCTGACAGCTTCTCTCGCTTCCCGGATCTGCATAGTATGTAACCGTAATGTTTACCGGGATACGCTCGCGGCGAGCGCTATGCTATGATAGCAATCAAAAATCCCTGACTCTTTCTATCACTTCCCGGAACTGCAGAGTATATAGATGTAATGTTTACTGGGAAAGGCTAGCGGTGAGCGCTATGCTATGATAGCAATCAAATATCCCTGACTGCTTCTCTTGCTTCCCGGAACTGCAGAGTATGCAAATGTAATGTTTTCCGGCAAACGCTCCCGGCGGGCGCTATGCTATGATAGCAATGAAAAATTCCTGACTGCTTCTCTCGCTTCCCGGAACTGCAGAGTAGGTAACCGTACTGTTTACCGGGAAACGCTAGCGGCGAGCGCTATGCTATGACAGCAATAAAAATTCCCTTATTGCTTCTCTCGCTTCCCGGAAGAGCCGAGTAGGTAACCGTAATGTTTACCGGGATACGCTCGTGGCAAGCGCTATGCTATGATAGCAATCAAAAATCCGTGACTGCTTCTCTCGCTTTCCGGAACTGATGTGTATATAAATGCAATGTTTACTGGGAAATGCTCGCGGTGAGTGCTATGCTATGATAGCAATCAAAAATCTCGGACTGCTTCTCTCGCTTCCCCCATCTGCATAGTATGTAACAGCAATGTTTACCGAGAAGCGCTAGCGGCGAGGGCTACGCTATGGCAGCAATGAAAATTACCTGACTACTTCTATCGCTTCCCGGAACATCAGAGTATGTAACCGTAATGTTTCCTGGAAAACGCTCGCGGCGAGCGCTATGCTATGTTAGCAATACAACATCCCTGAATGCTTCTCTCGCTTCCCGGAACTGCAGAGTATATAAATCTAATCTTTACTGGGAAAGGCTCGCGGCGAGCGCTATGCTATGATAGCAATAAAAATCCCTGAATGTTTCCCTCGCTTCCCGGAACTGCAGAGTATGTAACCGTAATGTTTACCGGGAAACGCTAGGGGCGAGCGCCATGCTTTGATAGCAATCAAATATTCCTGACTGCTTCTCTCGTGTCCCAGAAGCGCCGAGTATGTAACCGTATTGTTTACCGGGAAACCCTCGCGGCGAGCGCTATGCTATGACAGCAATAAAAAATCCCTGACTGTTTCCATCACTTCCCGGAACACCAGAGTATGTAACCGTAATGTTTCCTGGGAAACGCTCGCGGCGAGTGCTATGCAATGATTGCAATAAAAAGTCCCTGTATGCTTCTTTCGCTTCCCGGAACTGCAGAGTATGTAACCGTAATGTTTACCGGGTAACGCTCGCGGCGACCTCTATTCTATGATAGCAATCAAAATTTCCTGACTGCTTCTGTCGTTTCCCGGAACTGCAGAGTATGTAACCGTAATGTTTACCGGGAAACGCACGCGGCGAGCGTTATGCTATGAAAGCAATAAAGAATCCCTGAATGCTTCCCTCGCTTCCCGGAAGTGCAGTGTATGTAAATGTATAGTTTACCGGCAAGCGCTCGCGGCGGGAGCTATGCTATGATAGCAATGAAAAATCCCTGACTGTTTCTCTCGCTTCCCGGAACTGCAGAGTATGTAACCGTAATGTTTACCGGGAAACGCTAGCAGCTAGCGCTATGCTATGACAGCAATGAAAATTCCCTGACTGCTTCTATTGCTTCCAGGAAAACCAGAGTATATAACCGTAATGTTTCTTGGGAAATGCTCGCGGCGAGCACTATGCTATGACTGCAATAAAAGATCCCTGACTGCTTCTATTGCTTCCCGAAACACCAGAGTATGTAACCGTATTGTTTCCTGGGAGACGCTAGCGGCCAGCGCTATGCTATGTTACCAATAAAAATCCCTGAATGTTTCCCTCGCTTCCCGGAACTGCAGAGTATGTAACCGTAATATTTACCGGGAGAGGCTCGCGGCGAGTGCTATGCTATGATAGCAATAAAAAATCCCTGAATGCTTCTCTCGCTTTCCGCATCTGCATAGTATGAAAGCGTAATGTTTACCGGGATAAGCTCGCGGCGAGTGCTATGCTATGATAGCAATTAATAATCCCTGACTGTTTCTATCACTTCCCAGAACTGCAGAGTATATAGATGCCATGATTACTGGGAAAGGCTCGCGGCGAGCGCTATGCTATGATAGCAATCAAATACCCATGACTGCTTCTCTTGCTTCCCGGAACTGCAGAGTATGTAAATGCAATGTTTACCCGCAAACGCTCGCGGCGGACGCTATGCTATGATAGCAATGAAAAATCCCTGACTGCTTCTCTCGCTTCCCGGAACTGCAGAGTATGTAACCGTACTGTTTACCGGGAAACGCTAGCGGCGAGCGCTATACTATGACAGAAATAAAAATTCCCAGACTGCTTCTATCGCTTCCCTCAACACCAGAGTATCTAACCGTAATCTTTCCTGGAAAACGCTCGCGACGTGCGCTATGCTATGATAGCAATAAAAAATCCCTCAATGCTTCTCTGTCTTCCCTGAACTGCACAGTATGCAACCATAATAATTACCGGGAAACGTTCGCGGCGAGCGCTATGCTATGATAGCACTCAAAAATCCCTGACTGCTTCTTTCCTTTCGCGGAACTGCAGAGTATATAAATGTAATGTTTACGGGGAAGGGCTGGCGGCGAGCGCTATGCTATGATAGCAATCAAAAATCCCTGGGTGCTTCTCTCGCTTCCCGGAACTGCAGAGTATGTAACCGTAATGTCTACCAGGAAACGCTAGCGGCGAGCGCTATGCTATGATAGCAATCAAAAATCCCTGACTCCTTCTCTCGCTTCCCGGTACTGTATGTAACCGTAATGTTTACCGGGAAACGCTCGCGGCGAGAGCTATGCTATGATAGCAATAGAAAATCCCTTAATACTTCTCTCGCTTCCCGGAACTGCAGAGCATGTAACCGTAATATTTACCGGGTAACGCTCACGGCGACCGCTATGCTATGATGGCAATAAAAAATCCCTGAATGCTTCCCTCGCATCCCGGAATTACCGAGTATGTAAATGTAATGTTTACCGGCAAACGCTCGCGGCGGGCGCTATGCAATGATAGCAATGAAAAATTCCTGACTGCTTCTCTCGCTTCCCGGAACTGCAGAGTATGTAACCGTAATGTTTACCGGGAAACGCTAGCAGCTAGCGCTATGCTATGACAGCAATGAAAATTCCCTGACTGCTTCTATCGCTTCCAGGAAAACCAGAGTATGTAACCGTATTGTTTCCTGGGAGACGCTCCCGGGGAGCGCTATGCATGATAGCAATAAAAAATCCCTGAATGTTTCCCTCGCTTCCCGGAACTGCAGAGTATGTAACCGTAATATCTTCCGGGACACGCTGGCGGCGAGCGCTATGCTATGATAGCAATCGAAAATCCCTGACAGCTTCTCTCGATTCCCCGAACTGCACATTACGTAAACGTAATGTTTACCTGCAAACGCTCGCGGCGAGCGCTATGCTATGATAGCAATAAAAAATCCTTGAATGCTTCTCTCGTTTCCCGGAACTGCAGAGTATGTAACTGTAATGTGTACCGGCAAACGCTTGCGGCGAGCACTATGCTATGATAGCAAGCACAAATCCCTGACTGCTTCTCTCGCTTCCCGCAACTGCAGAGTATATAAATCTAATGTTTAAAGCGAAAGGCTTGCGGCGAGCGCTATGCTATGATAGCAATCAAAAATCCCTGGGTGCTTCTCTCGCTTCCCGGAACTGCAGAGTATGTAACTGAAATGCATACCGGGAAACGCTAGGGGCGAGCGCCATGCTTTGATAGCAATCAAATATTCCTGACTGCTTCTCTCGTGTCCCAGAAGCGCCGAGTATGTAACCGTATTGTTTACCGGGAAACCCTCGCGGCGAGCGCTATGCTATGACAGCAATAAAAAATCCCTGACTGTTTCCATCACTTCCCGGAACACCAGAGTATGTAACCGTAATGTTTCCTGGGAAACGCTCGCGGCGAGTGCTATGCAATGATTGCAATAAAAAGTCCCTGTATGCTTCTTTCGCTTCCCGGAACTGCAGAGTATGTAACCGTAATGTTTACCGGGTAACGCTCGCGGCGACCTCTATTCTATGATAGCAATCAAAATTTCCTGACTGCTTCTGTCGTTTCCCGGAACTGCAGAGTATGTAACCGTAATGTTTACCGGGAAACGCACGCGGCGAGCGCTATGCTATGAAAGCAATAAAGAATCCCTGAATGCTTCCCTCGCTTCCCGGAACTGCAGTGTATGTAAATGTATAGTTTACCGGCAAGCGCTCGCGGCGGGAGCTATGCTATGATAGCAATGAAAAATCCCTGACTGTTTCTCTCGCTTCCCGGAACTGCAGAGTATGTAACCGTAATGTTTACCGGGAAACGCTAGCAGCTAGCGCTATGCTATGACAGCAATGAAAATTCCCTGACTGCTTCTATTGCTTCCAGGAAAACCAGAGTATATAACCGTAATGTTTCTTGGGAAATGCTCGCGGCGAGCACTATGCTATGACTGCAATAAAAGATCCCTGACTGCTTCTATTGCTTCCCGAAACACCAGAGTATGTAACCGTATTGTTTCCTGGGAGACGCTAGCGGCCAGCGCTATGCTATGTTACCAATAAAAATCCCTGAATGTTTCCCTCGCTTCCCGGAACTGCAGAGTATGTAACCGTAATATTTACCGGGAGAGGCTCGCGGCGAGTGCTATGCTATGATAGCAATAAAAAATCCCTGAATGCTTCTCTCGCTTTCCGCATCTGCATAGTATGAAAGCGTAATGTTTACCGGGATAAGCTCGCGGCGAGTGCTATGCTATGATAGCAATTAATAATCCCTGACTGTTTCTATGACTTCCCAGAACTGCAGAGTATATAGATGCCATGATTACTGGGAAAGGCTCGCGGCGAGCGCTATGCTATGATAGCAATCAAATACCCATGACTGCTTCTCTTGCTTCCCGGAACTGCAGAGTATGTAAATGCAATGTTTACCCGCAAACGCTCGCGGCGGACGCTATGCTATGATAGTAATGAAAAATCCCTGACTGCTTCTCTCGCTTCCCGGAACTGCAGAGTATGTAACCGTACTGTTTACCGGGAAACGCTAGCGGCGAGCGCTATACTATGACAGAAATAAAAATTCCCAGACTGCTTCTATCGCTTCCCTCAACACCAGAGTATCTAACCGTAATGTTTCCTGGGAAACGCCCGCGACGTGCGCTATGCTATGATAGCAATAAAAAATCCCTGAATGCTTCTCTGTCTTCCCGGAACAGCACAGTATGCAACCGTAATAATTAGCGGGAAACGCTAGAGGCAACCGCTATGCTATAATAGCAATAAAAAATCCCTGACTGCTTCTCTCGTTTCCCGGAACTGTATGTAACCGTAATGTTTACCGGGAAACGCTCGCGGCGAGAGCTATGCTATGATAGCAATAGAAAATCCCTGAATACTTCTCTCGCTTCCCGGACCTGCGGAGTATGTAACCGCAATGTTTACCGGGTAACGCTCGCGGCGACCTCTATGCTATGATAGCAATGAAAAATCCCTGACTGCTTCCCTCGCTTCCCGGAACTGCAGAGTATGTAACCGTAATGTTTACCGGGAAACGCTAGCAGCTAGCGCTATGCTATGACAGCAATGAAAATTCCCTGACTGCTTCTATCGCTTCCCGGAAAACCAGAGTATATAACCGTAATGTTTCTTGGGAAATGCTCGCGGCGAGCGCTATGCTATGACAGCAATCAAAAATCCCTGACTGCTTCTATCGCTTCCCGAAAAACCGGAGTATGTAACCGTAATGTTTCCTGGGAAACGCTCGCGGCGAGCGCTATGCTAAGATAGCAATAAAACATCCCTGAATGCTTCTCTCCTCTTCCCGGAACTGCAGAGTATATAAATCTAATGTTTACCGGGAAAGGCTCGCGGCGAGCGGTATGCTATGATAGCAAACAAAAATCCCTGAATGCTTCTCTCGCTTCCCGGTACTGCAGAGTATGTAACCGTAATGTTTACCGGGAAACGCTCGCGGCGAGCGTTATGCTATTATACAAATAAAATATCCCTGACAGCTTCTCTCGTTTCCCGGAACTGCAGAGCATTCAACATTAATGTTTACCGGGAAACGTTCTCGGCGAGCGCTATGCTACGATAGCAATTAAAATCCCTGAATGCTTCTATCGCTTCCCGAAACACCAGAGAATGTAACCGTATTGTTTGCTGGGAGACGCTCGCGGGGAGCGCTATGCTATGATTGCAGTAAAAAATCCCTTAATGTTTTCTCGCTTCCCGGAACTGCAGAGTATGTAACCGTAATATTTACCGGGAAACGCTCGTGGCGAGCGCTATGCTATGATAGCAATCAAAGATCCCTGACTGTTTCTATCCCTTCCCGGAAATGTAGAGTATATAGATGTAATGTTTACTGGGAAAGGCTCGCGGCGAGCGCTATGCTATGATAGCAATCAAATATCCCTGACTGCTTCTCTTGCTTCCCTGAACTGCAGAGTATGTAAATGTAATGTTTACCGGGAAACGCTCGCGGCGAGTGCTTTGCTATGATAGCACTCCAAAATCCCTGACTGCTTCTTTCGTTTCCCGGAACTGCAGAGTAAATAAATCTAATGTTTACGGGCAAAGGCTCGCGGCGAGCGCTATGTTATGATAGCAATCAAAAATCCCTGGGTGCTTCTCTCGCTTCCCGGAACTGCAGAGTATGTAACCGTAATGTTTACCGGGAAACGCTAGCGGCGAGCGCTATGCTATGATAGCAATCAAAAATCCCTGAATGTTTCCCTCGCTTCCCGGAACTGCAGAGTATGTAACCGTAATATTTACCGGGAAACGCTCGTGGCGAGCGCTATGCTATGACAGCAATAAAAAATCCCTGACTGTTTCCATCACTTCCCGGAACACCAGAGTATGTAACCGTAATGTTTCCTGGGAAACGCTCGCGGCGAGTGCTATGCAATGATTGCAATAAAAAGTCCCTGTATGCTTCTTTCGCTTCCCGGAACTGCAGAGTATGTAACCGTAATGTTTACCGGGTAACGCTCGCGGCGACCTCTATTCTATGATAGCAATCAAAATTTCCTGACTGCTTCTGTCGTTTCCCGGAACTGCAGAGTATGTAACCGTAATGTTTACTGGGAAACGCACGCGGCGAGCGCTATGCTATGAAAGCAATAAAGAATCCCTGAATGCTTCCCTCGCTTCCCGGAACTGCAGTGTATGTAAATGTATAGTTTACCGGCAAGCGCTCGCGGCGGGAGCTATGCTATGATAGCAATGAAAAATCCCTGACTGTTTCTCTCGCTTCCCGGAACTGCAGAGTATGTAACCGTAATGTTTACCGGGAAACGCTAGCAGCTAGCGCTATGCTATGACAGCAATGAAAATTCCCTGACTGCTTCTATTGCTTCCAGGAAAACCAGAGTATATAACCGTAATGTTTCTTGGGAAATGCTCGCGGCGAGCACTATGCTATGACTGCAATAAAAGATCCCTGACTGCTTCTATTGCTTCCCGAAACACCAGAGTATGTAACCGTATTGTTTCCTGGGAGACGCTAGCGGCCAGCGCTATGCTATGTTACCAATAAAAATCCCTGAATGTTTCCCTCGCTTCCCGGAACTGCAGAGTATGTAACCGTAATATTTACCGGGAGAGGCTCGCGGCGAGTGCTATGCTATGATAGCAATAAAAAATCCCTGAATGCTTCTCTCGCTTTCCGCATCTGCATAGTATGAAAGCGTAATGTTTACCGGGATAAGCTCGCGGCGAGTGCTATGCTATGATAGCAATTAATAATCCCTGACTGTTTCTATGACTTCCCAGAACTGCAGAGTATATAGATGCCATGATTACTGGGAAAGGCTCGCGGCGAGCGCTATGCTATGATAGCAATCAAATACCCATGACTGCTTCTCTTGCTTCCCGGAACTGCAGAGTATGTAAATGCAATGTTTACCCGCAAACGCTCGCGGCGGACGCTATGCTATGATAGTAATGAAAAATCCCTGACTGCTTCTCTCGCTTCCCGGAACTGCAGAGTATGTAACCGTACTGTTTACCGGGAAACGCTAGCGGCGAGCGCTATACTATGACAGAAATAAAAATTCCCAGACTGCTTCTATCGCTTCCCTCAACACCAGAGTATCTAACCGTAATGTTTCCTGGGAAACGCCCGCGACGTGCGCTATGCTATGATAGCAATAAAAAATCCCTGAATGCTTCTCTGTCTTCCCGGAACAGCACAGTATGCAACCGTAATAATTAGCGGGAAACGCTAGAGGCGACCGCTATGCTATAATAGCAATAAAAAATCCCTGACTGCTTCTCTCGTTTCCCGGAACTGTATGTAACCGTAATGTTTACCGGGAAACGCTCGCGGCGAGAGCTATGCTATGATAGCAATAGAAAATCCCTGAATACTTCTCTCGCTTCCCGGACCTGCGGAGTATGTAACCGCAATGTTTACCGGGTAACGCTCGCGGCGACCTCTATGCTATGATAGCAATGAAAAATCCCTGACTGCTTCCCTCGCTTCCCGGAACTGCAGAGTATGTAACCGTAATGTTTACCGGGAAACGCTAGCAGCTAGCGCTATGCTATGACAGCAATGAAAATTCCCTGACTGCTTCTATCGCTTCCCGGAAAACCAGAGTATATAACCGTAATGTTTCTTGGGAAATGCTCACGGCGAGCGCTATGCTATGACAGCAATCAAAAATCCCTGACTGCTTCTATCGCTTCCCGAAAAACCGGAGTATGTAACCGTAATGTTTCCTGGGAAACGCTCGCGGCGAGCGCTATGCTAAGATAGCAATAAAACATCCCTGAATGCTTCTCTCCTCTTCCCGGAACTGCAGAGTATATAAATCTAATGTTTACCGGGAAAGGCTCGCGGCGAGCGGTATGCTATGATAGCAAACAAAAATCCCTGAATGCTTCTCTCGCTTCCCGGTACTGCAGAGTATGTAACCGTAATGTTTACCGGGAAACGCTCGCGGCGAGCGTTATGCTATTATACAAATAAAATATCCCTGACAGCTTCTCTCGTTTCCCGGAACTGCAGAGCATTCAACATTAATGTTTACCGGGAAACGTTCTCGGCGAGCGCTATGCTACGATAGCAATTAAAATCCCTGAATGCTTCTATCGCTTCCCGAAACACCAGAGAATGTAACCGTATTGTTTGCTGGGAGACGCTCGCGGGGAGCGCTATGCTATGATTGCAGTAAAAAATCCCTTAATGTTTTCTCGCTTCCCGGAACTGCAGAGTATGTAACCGTAATATTTACCGGGAAACGCTCGTGGCGAGCGCTATGCTATGATAGCAATCAAAGATCCCTGACTGTTTCTATCCCTTCCCGGAAATGTAGAGTATATAGATGTAATGTTTACTGGGAAAGGCTCGCGGCGAGCGCTATGCTATGATAGCAATCAAATATCCCTGACTGCTTCTCTTGCTTCCCTGAACTGCAGAGTATGTAAATGTAATGTTTACCGGGAAACGCTCGCGGCGAGTGCTTTGCTATGATAGCACTCCAAAATCCCTGACTGCTTCTTTCGTTTCCCGGAACTGCAGAGTAAATAAATCTAATGTTTACGGGCAAAGGCTCGCGGCGAGCGCTATGTTATGATAGCAATCAAAAATCCCTGGGTGCTTCTCTCGCTTCCCGGAACTGCAGAGTATGTAACCGTAATGTTTACCGGGAAACGCTAGCGGCGAGCGCTATGCTATGATAGCAATCAAAAATCCCTGAATGTTTCCCTCGCTTCCCGGAACTGCAGAGTATGTAACCGTAATATTTACCGGGAAACGCTCGTGGCGAGCGCTATGCTATAATATCAATCAAAAATCCCTGACAGCTTCTCTCGCTTCCCGGATCTGCATAGTATGTAACCGTAATGTTTACCGGGATACGCTCGCGGCGAGCGCTATGCTATGATAGCAATCAAAAATCCCTGACTCTTTCTATCACTTCCCGGAACTGCATAGTATTTAACAGCAATGTTTACCGAGAAGCGCTAGCGGCGAGGGCAACGCTATGGCAGCAATGAAAATTACCTGACTACTTCTATCGCTTCCCGGAACATCAGAGTATGTAACCGTAATGTTTCCTGGAAAACGCTCGCGGCGAACGCTATGCTGTGTTAGCAATACAACATCCCTGAATGCTTCTCTCGTTTCCCGGAACTGCAGAGTATGTAACCGGAATCTTTACCGACAAACGCTTGCGGCGAGAGCTATGCTATGATAGCAATCAAAAATCCCTGACTGCTTCTCTCGATTCCCGGAACTGCAGAGTATGTAACCGTAATGTTTACCGGGAAACGCTCGCGGCGAGCGCTATGCTATGATAGCAATCAAAAATCCCTGACTGCTTCTCTCGCTTCCCGGAACAGCGGAGTAGGTAACCGTAATGTTTACCGGGAAACGCTGGCGGCGAGCGCTATGCTATGATAGCATTAAAAAATCCCTGGCTGCTTCGCTCGCTCCCCGGAACTGCAGAGTATGTAACCGTAATGTTTACCGGGAAACGCTGGCGGCGAGCGCTATGTTATGAAAGCAATCAAAAATCCCTGAATACTTCTCTCGCTTCCCGGAACTGCAGAGTATGTAACCGTAATGTTTACCGGGAAACGCTCGCAGCGTGCGCTATGCTATGACAGCAATAAAAAATCCATCCCTGACTGCTTCTATCCCTTCCCGAAAGACCAGGGTATGTAACCGTAATGTTTCCTGGGAAACGCTCGCGGCGAGCGCTATGCTATGATAGCAATAAAAAAGCCCTGAATGTTTCCCTCGCGTCCCGGAACTGCACAGTATGTAACCGTAATATTTACCGGGAAACGCTCGTGGCGAGCGCTATGCTATGATATCAATCAAAAATCCCTGACTTGTTCTCTCGCTTCCCGGATCTGCATAGTATGTAACCGTAATGTTTACCGGGAAACGCTAGCGGCGAGCGCTATGCTATGACAGCAATAAAAATTCCCTGACTGCTTCTATCGCTTCCCGCAACACCAGAGTATGTAACCGTAATGTTTCCTGGGAAACGCTCGCGACGTGCGCTATGCTATGATAGCAATAAAAAATCCCTGAATGCTTCTCTCGCTTCCCGGAACTGCAGAGTATGTAACCGTAATATTTACCGGGAAAAGCTCGTGGCGAGCGCTATGCTATAATATCAATCAAAAATCCCTGACAGCTTCTCTCGCTTCCCGGATCTGCATAGTATGTAACCGTAATGTTTACCGGGATACGCTCGCGGCGAGCGCTATGCTATGATAGCAATCAAAAATCCCTGACTCTTTCTATCACTTCCCGGAACTGCAGAGTATATAGATGTAATGTTTACTGGGAAAGGCTAGCGGCGAGCGCTATGCTATGATAGCAATCAAATATCCCTGACTGCTTCTCTTGCTTCCCGGAACTGCAGAGTATGCAAATGTAATGTTTTCCGGCAAACGCTCCCGGCGGGCGCTATGCTTTGATAGCAATGAAAAATTCCTGACTGCTTCTCTCGCTTCCCGGAACTGCAGAGTAGGTAACCGTACTGTTTACCGGGAAACGCTAGCGGCGAGCGCTATGCTATGACAGCAATAAAAATTCCCTGATTGCTTCTCTCGCTTCCCGGAACAGCCGAGTAGGTAACCGTAATGTTTACCGGGATACGCTCGTGGCAAGCGCTATGCTATGATAGCAATCAAAAATCCGTGACTGCTTCTCTCGCTTTCCGGAACTGATGTGTATATAAATGCAATGTTTACTGGGAAATGCTCGCGGTGAGTGCTATGCTATGATAGCAATCAAAAATCTCTGACTGCTTCTCTCGCTTCCCCCATCTGCATAGTATGTAACAGCAATGTTTACCGAGAAGCGCTAGCGGCGAGGGCTACGCTATGGCAGCAATGAAAATTACCTGACTACTTCTATCGCTTCCCGGAACATCAGAGTATGTAACCGTAATGTTTCCTGGAAAACGCTCGCGGCGAGCGCTATGCTATGTTAGCAATACAACATCCCTGAATGCTTCTCTCGCTTCCCGGAACTGCAGAGTATATAAATCTAATCTTTACTGGGAAAGGCTCGCGGCGAGCGCTATGCTATGATAGCAATAAAAATCCCTGAATGTTTCCCTCGCTTCCCGGAACTGCAGAGTATGTAACCGTAATGTTTACCGGGAAACGCTAGCGGCGACCGCTATGCTATGATAGCAATCAAAAATCCCTGACTGCTTCTCTCGTTTCCCGGAACTGCAGACAATGTAACCATATTGTTTACCGGGAAACGCTAGCGGCGAGCGCTATGATATGATAGCAATCAACAATCCCTGAATGCTTCTCTCGCTTCCCGGAACTGCAGAGTATGTAACCGTAATGTTTACCGGGAAACGCACGTGGCGAGCGCTATGCTATGACAGCAATCAACTATCCCTGAATGCTTCTCTCGCTTCCCGGAACTGCAGAGTATGTAACCGTAATGTTTACCGGGAAACGCACGTGGCGAGCGCTATGCTATGACAGCAATAAAATATCCCTGAATGCTTCCCTCGCTTGCCGGAACTGCAGAGTATGTAAATGTAATGTTTACCGGCAAACGCTCGTGGTGGGCGCTATGCTATTATAGCAATAACAAATCCCTGAATGCTTCTCTCGCTTCCCGGAACTGCAGAGTATGCAACCGTAATAATTACCGGGAAACGCTAGCGGCGATTGCTATGCTATGATAGCAATAAAAAATCCCTGAATGCTTCTCTCGCTTCCCGGAACTGCAGAGTATGTAACCGTAATGTTTACCGGGAAACGCTCGCGGCGAGCGCTATGCTTTGATAGCAATAAAAAATCCCTGACTGCTTCTCTCGTTTCCCGGAACTGTAGATTATGTAACAGCAATGTTTACCGCGAAACGCTGGCAGCGAGCGCTGTGCTATGGTAGCAATGAAAATTCCCTGACTGCTTCTATCGCTTGCCGGAACATCAGAGTATGTAACCGTAATGTTTCCTGGGAAACGCTCGCGGCGAGCGTTATGCTATGATAGCAATAAAACATCCCTGAATGCTTCTCTCCTCTTCCCGGAACTGCAGAGTATATAAATCTAATGTTTACTGGGAAAGGCTCGCGGCGAGCGCTATGCTATGATAGCAAACAAAAATCCCTGAATGCTTCTCTCGCTTCCCGGTACTGCAGAGTATGTAACCGTATGTTTACCGGGAAACGATCGCGGTGAGCGTTATGCTATGATACCAATAAAATATCCCTGACTGCTTCTCTCGTTTCCCGGAACTACAGAGCATTCAACATTAATGTTTACCGGGCAACGTTCTCGGCGAGCGCTATGCTTCGATGGCAATTAAAATCCCTGAATGCTTCTATCGCTTCCCGAAACACCAGAGAATGTAACCGTATTGTTTCCTGGGAGACGCTCGCGGCGAGCGCTATGCTATGATTGCAATAAAAAATCCCTGACTGCTTCTCTCGCTTCCCGGTACTGTATGTAACCGTAATGTTTACCGGGAAATGCTCGCGGCGAGAGCTATGCTATGATAGCAATAGAAAATCCCAGAATACTTCTCTCGCTTCGCGGAACTGCAGAGCATGTAAATGTTATGTTTACCGGGAAACGCTCGCGACGGGCGCTATGCAATAATAGCAATGAAAAATTCCTGACTGCTTCTCTCGCTTCCCGGAGCTGCAGAGTATGTAACCGTAGTGTTTACCGGGAAACGCTAGCAGCTAGCGCTATGCTATGACAGCAATGAAAATTCCCTGACTGCTTCTATCGCTTCCAGGAAAACCAGAGTATATAACCGTAATGTTTCTTGGGGAACGCTCGCGGCGAGCACTATGCTATGACAGCAATAAAAAATCCCTGAGTGCTTCTATTGCTTCCCGAAACACCGGAGTATGTAACCGTATTGTTTCCTTGGAGACGCTCGCGGCGAGCGCTATGCTATGATAGCAATAAAAAATAGCTGAATGTTTCCCTCGCTTCCCGGAAATGCACAGTATGTAACCGTAATATACAGCGGGAAACGCTCGTGGCGAGCGCTATGCCATGATATCAATCAAAAATCCCTGACTGCTTCTCTCGCTTCCCGGATCTGCATAGCATGTAACCGTAATGTTTACCGGGATACGGTCGCGGCGAGCGCTATGCTATGATAGCAATCAAAAATCCCTGACTGTTTCTATCACTTCCCGGAACTGCAGATTACGTAACCGTAATGTTTACCGGGAAACGCTAGCGGCGACCGCTATGCTATGATAGCAATCAAAAATCCCTGACTGCTTCTCTCGTTTCCCGGAACTGCAGACAATGTAACCATATTGTTTACCGGGAAACGCTAGCGGCGAGCGCTATGATATGATAGCAATCAACAATCCCTGAATGCTTCTCTCGCTTCCCGGAACTGCAGAGTATGTAACCGTAATGTTTACCGGGAAACGCACGTGGCGAGCGCTATGCTATGACAGCAATCAACTATCCCTGAATGCTTCTATCGCTTCCCGGAACTGCAGAGTATGTAACCGTAATGTTTACCGGGAAACGCACGTGGCGAGCGCTATGCTATGACAGCAATAAAATATCCCTGAATGCTTCCCTCGCTTGCCGGAACTGCAGAGTATGTAAATGTAATGTTTACCGGCAAACGCTCGTGGTGGGCGCTATGCTATTATAGCAATAACAAATCCCTGAATGCTTCTCTCGCTTCCCGGAACTGCAGAGTATGCAACCGTAATAATTACCGGGAAACGCTAGCGGCGATTGCTATGCTATGATAGCAATAAAAAATCCCTGAATGCTTCTCTCGCTTCCCGGAACTGCAGAGTATGTAACCGTAATGTTTACCGGGAAACGCTCGCGGCGAGCGCTATGCTTTGATAGCAATAAAAAATCCCTGACTGCTTCTCTCGTTTCCCGGAACTGTAGATTATGTAACAGCAATGTTTACCGCGAAACGCTGGCAGCGAGCGCTGTGCTATGGTAGCAATGAAAATTCCCTGACTGCTTCTATCGCTTGCCGGAACATCAGAGTATGTAACCGTAATGTTTCCTGGGAAACGCTCGCGGCGAGCGTTATGCTATGATAGCAATAAAACATCCCTGAATGCTTCTCTCCTCTTCCCGGAACTGCAGAGTATATAAATCTAATGTTTACTGGGAAAGGCTCGCGGCGAGCGCTATGCTATGATAGCAAACAAAA
Organism: Dermacentor andersoni; assembly: GCF_023375885.2. Taxonomy (NCBI): domain Eukaryota; kingdom Metazoa; phylum Arthropoda; class Arachnida; order Ixodida; family Ixodidae; genus Dermacentor; species Dermacentor andersoni. Next base: position 4,173,923 of record NC_092821.1, read on the forward strand.
ATCCCTGAATGCTTCTCTCGCTTCCCGGTACTGCAGAGTATGTAACCGTATGTTTACCGGGAAACGATCGCGGTGAGCGTTATGCTATGATACCAATAAAATATCCCTGACTGCTTCTCTCGTTTCCCGGAACTACAGAGCATTCAACATTAATGTTTACCGGGCAACGTTCTCGGCGAGCGCTATGCTTCGATGGCAATTAAAATCCCTGAATGCTTCTTTCGCTTCCCGAAACACCAGAGAATGTAACCGTATTGTTTCCTGGGAGACGCTCGCGGCGAGCGCTATGCTATGATTGCAATAAAAAATCCCTGACTGCTTCTCTCGCTTCCCGGTACTGTATGTAACCGTAATGTTTACCGGGAAATGCTCGCGGCGAGAGCTATGCTATGATAGCAATAGAAAATCCCAGAATACTTCTCTCGCTTCGCGGAACTGCAGAGCATGTAAATGTTATGTTTACCGGGAAACGCTCGCGACGGGCGCTATGCAATAATAGCAATGAAAAATTCCTGACTGCTTCTCTCGCTTCCCGGAACTGCAGAGTATGTAACCGTAGTGTTTACCGGGAAACGCTAGCAGCTAGCGCTATGCTATGACAGCAATGAAAATTCCCTGACTGCTTCTATCGCTTCCAGGAAAACCAGAGTATATAACCGTAATGTTTCTTGGGGAACGCTCGCGGCGAGCACTATGCTATGACAGCAATAAAAAATCCCTGAGTGCTTCTATTGCTTCCCGAAACACCGGAGTATGTAACCGTATTGTTTCCTTGGAGACGCTCGCGGCGAGCGCTATGCTATGATAGCAATAAAAAATAGCTGAATGTTTCCCTCGCTTCCCGGAAATGCACAGTATGTAACCGTAATATACAGCGGGAAACGCTCGTGGCGAGCGCTATGCCATGATATCAATCAAAAATCCCTGACTGCTTCTCTCGCTTCCCGGATCTGCATAGCATGTAACCGTAGTGTTTACCGGGATACGGTCGCGGCGAGCGCTATGCTATGATAGCAATCAAAAATCCCTGACTGTTTCTATCACTTCCCGGAACTGCAGATTACGTAACCGTAATGTTTTCCGAGAAACGCTAGCGGCGAGCGCTATGCTATGATAACAATAAAAATCCCTGAATGCTTCTCTCGTTTCCCGGAACTGCAGAGTATGTAACCGGAATCTTTACCGACAAACGCTCGCGGCGAGCGCTATGCTATGATAGCAATCAAAAATCCCTGACTGCTTCTCTCGCTTCCCGGAACAGCGGAGTAGGTAACCGTAATGTTTACTGGGAAACGCTGGCGGCGAGCGCTATGCTATGATAGCAATCAAAAATCCCTGACTCTTTCTATCACTTCCCGGAACTGCAGAGTATATAGATGTAATGTTTACTGGGAAAGGCTCGTGGCGAGCGCTATGCTATGATAGCAATCAAATATCCCTGACTGCTTCTCTGGATTCCCGGAACTGCAGAGTATGAAAATGTAATGTTTACCGGCAACGCTCCCGGCGGGCGCTATGCTATGATAGCAATGAAAAATCCCTGACTGCTTCTCTCGCTTCCCGGAACAGCAGAGTAGGTAACCGTAATGTTTACCGGGATACGCTCCCGGCGAAGGCTATGCGATGATAGCAATCAAAAATCCGTGACTGCTTCTCTCGCTTTCCGGAACTGCAGTGTATATAAATGCAATGTTTACTGGGAAAGGCTCGCGGTGAGTGCTATGCTATCATAGCAATCAAAAATCTCTGACTGCTTCTCTCGCTTCCCCCATCTGCATAGTATGTAACCGTAATGTTTACCGGGATACGCTCGCGGCGAACGCTATGCTATGATAGCAATAAAAAATCCCTGACTGCTTCTATCGCTTCCCGAAAAACCAGAGTATGTAACCGTAATGTTTCCTGGGAAACGCTCACGGCGAGTCCTATGCTATGATAGCAATAAAAATCCCTGAATGCTTCTCTCGCTTCCCGGAACTGCAGATTTTGTAACAGCAATGTTTACCGAGAAGCGTTAGCGGCGAGCGCTACGCTATGGCAGCAATGAAAATTACCTGACTACTTCTATCGCTTCCCGGAACATCAGAGTATGTAACCGTAATGTTTCCTGGAAAACGCTCGCGGCGAACGCTATGCTGTGTTAGCAATACAACATCCCTGAATGCTTCTCTCGTTTCCCGGAACTGCAGAGTATGTAACCGGAATCTTTACCGACAAACGCTTGCGGCGAGAGCTATGCTATGATAGCAATCAAAAATCCATGACTGCTTCTCTCGATTCCCGGAACTGCAGAGTATGTAACCGTAATGTTTACCGGGAAACGCTCGCGGCGAGCGCTATGCTATGATAGCAATCAAAAATCCCTGACTGCTTCTCTCGCTTCCCGGAACAGCGGAGTAGGTAACCGTAATGTTTACCGGGAAACGCTGGCGGCGAGCGCTATGCTATGATAGCATTAAAAAATCCCTGGCTGCTTCGCTCGCTCCCCGGAACTGTAGAGTATGTAACCGTAATGTTTACCGGGAAACGCTCGCAGCGTGCGCTATGCTATGACAGCAATAAAAAATCCATCCCTGACTGCTTCTATCCCTTCCCGAAAGACCAGGGTATGTAACCGTAATGTTTCCTGGGAAACGCTCGCGACGTGCGCTATGCTATGATAGCAATAAAAAATCCCTGAATGCTTCTCTCGCTTCCCGAAACGGCAGAGTATGCAACCGTAATAATTACCGGTAAACGCTAGCGGCGACCGCTATGCTATGATAGCAATCAAAAATCCCTCACTGCTTCTCTCGCTTCCCGGAACTGCAGAGTTTGTAACCGTAATGTTTACCGGGAAACGCTCGCGGCGAGGGCTATGCTATGATAGCAATCAAAAATCCCTGGCTGCTTCGGTCGCTTCCCGGAACTGCAGAGTATGTAACCATATTGTTTACCGGGAAACGCTAGCGGCGAGCGCTATGATATGATAGCAATCAACAATCCCTGAATGCTTCTCTCGCTTCCCGGAACTGCAGAGTATGTAACCGTAATGTTTACCGGGAAGCGCTCGTGGCGAGCGCTATGCTATGACAGCAATAAAAAATCCCTGAATGCTTCCCTCGCTTGCCGGAACTGCAGAGTATGTAAATGTAATGTTTACCGGCAAACGCTCACGGTGGGCGCTATGCTATGATAGCAATAACAAATCTCTGAATGCTTCTCTCGCTTCCCGGAACTGCAGAGTATGTAACCGTAATATTTACCGGGAAACGCTCGCGGCGAGCGCTATGCTTTGATAGCAATCAAAAATCACTGAATGCTTCTCTCGCTTCCCGGAACTGCAGAGTATGTAACCGTAATGTTTACCGGGAAACGGTCGCGGCGAGCGTTATGCTTTGACAGCAATAAAAAATCTCTGACTGGTTCTATCGCTTCCCGAAACACCAGAGTATGTAACCGTAATGTTTCCTGGGAAACGCTCGCGGCGAGCGCTATGCTATGATAGCAATAAAAAATCCCTAAATGCTTCCCTCGCTTCCCGGAACTGGAGAGTATGTAACCGTAATATAGACCGGGAAACGCTAGTGGCGAGCGCTATGCCATGATATCAATAAAAATTCCTGACTCCTTCTCTCGCTTACCGGATCTGCATAACATGTAACCGTAATGTTTACCGGGATACGCTCGCGGCGACCGCTATGCTATGATAGCAATCAAAAATCCCTGACAGTTTCTATCACTTCCCGGAAATGCAAAGTGTATAGATGTAATGTTTACTCGGAAAGGCTCGCGGCGAGCGCTATGCTATGATAGCAATAAAAAATCCCTGAATGCTTCTCTCGCTTCCCGGAATTGCAGAGTATGCAACCGTAATAATTACCGGGAAACGCTAGCGGCGACCGCTATGCTATGATAGCAATCATAAATCCCTGACTGCTTCCCTCGTTTTCCGGAACTGCAGAGTATGTAACCGTAATGTTTACCGGGAAACGCTCGCGGCGATTGCTATGCTATGATAGCAATAAAAAATCCCTGAACGCTTCTCTCGCTTCCCGGAACTGCAGAGTATATAAATCTAATGTTTAAAGGGAAAGGCTTGCAGCGAGCGCTATGCTATGATAGCAATCAAAAATCCCTGGGTGCTTCTCTCGCTTCCCGGAACTGCAGAGTATGTAACTGAAATGCATACCGGGAAACGCTAGCGGCGAGCGCCATGCTTTGATAGCAATCAAAAATTCCTGACTGCTTCTCTCGTGTCCCAGAAGCGCCGAGTATGTAACCGTATTGTTTACCGGGAAACCCTCGCGGCGAGCGCTATGCTATGACAGCAATAAAAAATCCCTGACTGTTTCCATCACTTCCCGGAACACCAGAGTATGTAACCGTAATGTTTCCTGGGAAACGCTCGCGGCGAGTGCTATGCAATGATTGCAATAAAAAGTCCCTGTATGCTTCTTTCGCTTCCCGGAACTGCAGAGTATGTAACCGTAATATTTTCCGGGAAACGCTGGCGGCGAGCGCTATGCTATGATAGCAATCGAAAATCCCTGACTGCTTCTCTCGATTCCCGGAACTGCAGATTACGTAACCGTAATGTTTACCTGCAAACGCTCGCGGCGAGCGCTGTGCTATGATAGCAATAGAAAATCCCTGAATACTTCTCTCGCTTCCCGAAACTGCAGAGTATGTAACCGTAATGTTTACCGGGTAACGCTCGCGGCGACCTCTATGCTATGATAGCAATCAACATTTCCTGACTGCTTCTGTCGTTTCCCGGAACTGCAGAGTATGTAACCGTAATGTTTACCGGGAAACGCACGCGGCGAGCGCTATGCTATGAAAGCAATAAAGAATCCCTGAATGCTTCCCTCGCTTCCCGGAACTGCAGAGTATGTAAATGTATAGTTTACCGGCAAACGCTCGCGGCGGGAGCTATGCTATGATAGCAATGAAAACTCCCTGACTGTTTCTCTCGCTTCCCGGAACTGCAGAGTATGTAACCGTAATGTTTACCGGGAAACGCTAGCAGCTAGCGCTATGCTATGACAGCAATGAAAATTCCCTGACTGCTTCTATTGCTTCCAGGAAAACCAGAGTATATAACCGTAATGTTTCTTGGGAAATGCTCGCGGTGAGCACTATGCTATGACTGCAATAAAAGATCCCTGACTGCTTCTATTGCTTCCCGAAACACCAGAGTATGTAACCGTATTGTTTCCTGGGAGACGCTCGCGGCCAGCGCTATGCTATGTTACCAATAAAAATCCCTGAATGTTTCCCTCGCTTCCCGGAACTGCAGAGTATGTAACCGTAATATTTACCGGGAGAGGCTCGCGGCGAGTGCTATGCTATGATAGCAATAAAAAATCCCTGAATGCTTCTCTCGCTTTCCGGATCTGCATAGTATGAAAGCGTAATGTTTACCGGGATAAGCTCGCGGCGAGTGCTATGCTATGATAGCAATTAATAATCCCTGACTGTTTCTATCACTTCCCGGAACTGCAGAGTATATAGATGCCATGATTACTGGGAAAGGCTCGCGGCGAGCGCTATGCTATGATAGCAATCAAATACCCATGACTGCTTCTCTTGCTTCCCGGAGCTGCAGAGTATGTAAATGCAACGTTTACCCGCAAACGCTCGCGGCGGACGCTATGCTATGATAGCAATGAAAAATCCCTGACTGCTTCTCTCGCTTCCCGGAACTGCAGAGTATGTAACCGTACTGTTTACCGGGAAACGCTAGCGGCGAACGCTATACTATGACAGAAATAAAAATTCCCAGACTGCTTCTATCGCTTCCCTCAACACCAGAGTATCTAACCGTAATCTTTCCTGGGAAACGCCCGCGACGTGCGCTATGCTATGATAGCAATAAAAAATCCCTGAATGCTTCTCTGTCTTCCCGGAACAGCACAGTATGCAACCGTAATAATTAGCGGGAAACGCTAGAGGCGACCGCTATGCTATAATAGCAATAAAAAATCCCTGACTGCTTCTCTCGTTTCCCGGTACTGTATGTAACCGTAATGTTTACCGGGAAACGCTCGCGGCGAGAGCTATGCTATGATAGCAATAGAAAATCCCTGAATACTTCTCTCGCTTCCCGGACCTGCGGAGTATGTAACCGTAATGTTTACCGGGTAACGCTCGCGGCGACCTCTATGCTATGATAGCAATGAAAAATCCCTGACTCCTTCCCTCGCTTCCCAGAACTGCAGAGTATGTAACCGTAATGTTTACCGGGAAACGCTAGCAGCTAGCGCTATGCTATGACAGCAATCAAAAATCCCTGACTGCTTCTATCGCTTCCCGAAAAACCGGAGTATGTAACCGTAATGTTTCCTGGGAAACGCTCGCGGCGAGCGCTATGCTAAGATAGCAATAAAACATCCCTGAATGCTTCTCTACTCTTCCCGGAACTGCAGAGTATATAAATCTAATGTTTACCGGGAAAGGCTCGCGGCGAGCGGTATGCTATGATAGCAAACAAAAATCCCTGAATGCTTCTCTCGCTTCCCGGTACTGCAGAGTATGTAACCGTAATGTTTACCGGGAAACGCTCGCGGCGAGCGTTATGCTATTATACAAATAAAATATCCCTGACAGCTTCTCTCGTTTCCAGGAACTGCAGAGCATTCAACATTAATGTTTACCGGGAAACGTTCTCGGCGAGCGCTATGCTACGATAGCAATTAAAATCCCTGAATGCTTCTATCGCTTCCCGAAACACCAGAGAATGTAACCGTATTGTGTGCTGGGAGACGCTCGCGGCGAGCGCTATGCTATGATTGCAGTAAAAAATCCCTTAATGTTTTCTCGCTTCCCGGAACTGCAGAGTATGTAACCGTAATATTTACCGGGAAACGCTCGTGGCGAGCGCTATGCTATGATAGCAATCAAAGATCCCAGACTGTTTCTATCCCTTCCCGGAAATGTAGAGTATATAGATGTAATGTTTACTGGGAAAGGCTCGCGGTGAGCGCTATGCTATGATAGCAATCAAATATCCCTGACTGCTTCTCTTGCTTCCCTGAACTGCAGAGTATGTAAATGTAATGTTTACCGGGAAACGCTCGCGGCGAGTGCTTTGCTATGATAGCAATCAAAAATCCCTGGGTGCTTCTCTCGCTTCCCGGAACTGCAGAGTATGTAACCGTAATGTTTACCGGGAAACGCTAGCGGCGAGCGCTATGCTATGATAGCAATCAAAAATCCCTGAATGTTTCCCTCGCTTCCCGGAACTGCAGAGTATGTAACCGTAATATTTACCGGGAAACGCTCGTGGCGAGCGCTATGCTATAATATCAATCAAAAATCCCTGACAGCTTCTCTCGCTTCCCGGATCTGCATAGTATGTAACCGTAATGTTTACCGGGATACGCTCGCGGCGAGCGCTATGCTATGATAGCAATCAAAAATCCCTGACTCTTTCTATCACTTCCCGGAACTGCAGAGTATATAGATGTAATGTTTACTGGGAAAGGCTAGCGGCGAGCGCTATGCTATGATAGCAATCAAATATCCCTGACTGCTTCTCTTGCTTCCCGGAACTGCAGAGTATGTAAATGTAATGTTTTCCGGCAAACGCTCCCGGCGGGCGCTATGCTATGATAGCAATGAAAAATTCCTGACTGCTTCTCTCGCTTCCCGGAACTGCAGAGTAGGTAACCGTACTGTTTACCGGGAAACGCTAGCGGCGAGCGCTATGCTATGACAGCAATAAAAATTCCCTGATTGCTTCTCTCGCTTCCCGGAACAGCCGAGTAGGTAACCGTAATGTTTACCGGGATACGCTCGTGGCAAGCGCTATGCTATGATAGCAATCAAAAATCCGTGACTGCTTCTCTCGCTTTCCGGAACTGTTGTGTATATAAATGCAATGTTTACTGGGAAATGCTCGCGGTGAGTGCTATGCTATGATAGCAATCAAAAATCTCTGACTGCTTCTGTCGCTTCCCCCATCTGCATAGTATGTAACAGCAATGTTTACCGAGAAGCGCTAGCGGCGAGCGCTACGCTATGGCAGCAATGAAAATTACCTGACTGCTTCTATCGCTTCCCGGAACATCAGAGTATGTAACCGTAATGTTTCCTGGAAAACGCTCGCGGTGAGCGCTATGCTATGTTAGCAATACAACATCCCTGAATGCTTCTCTCGCTTCCCGGAACTGCAGAGTATATAAATCTAATCTTTACTGGGAAATGCTGGCGGCGAGCGCTATGCTATGAAAGCATTAAAAAATCCCTGGCTGCTTCGCTCGCTTCCCGGAACTGCAGAGTATGTAACCGTAATGTTTACCGGGAAACGCTGGCGGCGAGCGCTATGCTATGATAGCAATCAAAAATCCCTGAATGCTTCTCTCGCTTCCCGGAACTGCAGAGTATGTAACCGTAATGGTTACCGGGAAACGCTCGCGGCGAGCGCTATGCTATGACAGCAATAAAAAATCCCTGACTGCTTCTATCGTTTCCCGAAACACCAGGGTATGTAACCGTAATGTTTACTGGGAAACGCTCGCGGCGAGCGCTATGCTATGATAGCAATAAAAAATCCCTGAATGTTTCCCTCGCTTCCCGGAACTGCAGAGTATGTAACCGTAATGTTTACCGGGAAACGCTAGCGGCGACCGCTATGCTATGATAGCAATCAAAAATCCCTGACTGCTTCTCTCGTTTCCCGGAACTGCAGACAATGTAACCATATTGTTTACCGGGAAACGCTAGCGGCGAGCGCTATGATATGATAGCAATCAACAATCCCTGAATGCTTCTCTCGCTTCCCGGAACTGCAGAGTATGTAACCGTAATGTTTACCGGGAAACGCACGTGGCGAGCGCTATGCTATGACAGCAATAAAATATCCCTGAATGCTTCCCTCGCTTGCCGGAACTGCAGAGTATGTAAATGTAATGTTTACCGGCAAACGCTCGTGGTGGGCGCTATGCTATTATAGCAATAACAAATCCCTGAATGCTTCTCTCGCTTCCCGGAACTGCAGAGCATGCAACCGTAATAATTACCGGGAAACGCTAGCGGCGATTGCTATGCTATCATAGCAATAAAAAATCCCTGAATGCTTCTCTCGCTTCCCGGAACTGCAGAGTATGTAACCGTAATGTTTACCGGGAAACGCTCGCGGCGAGCGCTATGCTTTGATAGCAATAAAAAATCCCTGACTGCTTCTCTCGTTTCCCGGAACTGTAGATTATGTAACAGCAATGTTTACCGGGAAACGCTGGCAGCGAGCGCTGTGCTATGGTAGCAATGAAAATTCCCTGACTGCTTCTATCGCTTGCCGGAACATCAGAGTATGTAACCATAATGTTTCCTGGGAAACGCTCGCGGCGAGCGTTATGCTATGATAGCAATAAAACATCCCTGAATGCTTCTCTCCTCTTCCCGGAACTGCAGAGTATATAAATCTAATGTTTACTGGGAAAGGCTCGCGGCGAGCGCTATGCTATGATAGCAAACAAAAATCACTGAATGCTTCTCTCGCTTCCCGGTACTGCAGAGTATGTAACCGTAATGTTTACCGGGAAACGATCGCGGCGAGCGTTATGCTATGATACCAATAAAATATCCCTGACTGCTTCTCTCGTTTCCCGGAACTACAGAGCATTCAACATTAATGTTTACCGGGCAACGTTCTCGGCGAGCGCTATGCTACGATAGCAATTAAAATCCCTGAATGCTTCTATCGCTTCCCGAAACACCAGAGAATGTAACCGTATTGTTTCCTGGGAGACGCTCGCGGCGAGCGCTATGCTATGATTGCAATAAAAATCCCTTAATGTTTCTCTCGCTTCCCGGAACTGCAGAGTATGTACCGTAATATTTACCGGGAAACGCTAGCGGCGAGCGCTATGCTATGATAGCAATCAAAAATCCCTGACTGCTTCTCTCGCTTCCCGGTACTGTATGTAACCGTAATGTTTACCGGGAAATGCTCGCGGCGAGAGCTATGCTATGATAGCAATAGAAAATCCCAGAATACTCTCGCTTCGCGGAACTGCAGAGCATGTAAATGTTATGTTTACCGGGAAACGCTCGCGATGGGCGCTATGCAATAATAGCAATGAAAAATTCCCTGACTGCTTCTATCGCTTCCAGGAAAACCAGAGTATATAACCGTAATGTTTCTTGGGGAACGGTCGCGGCGAGCACTATGCTATGACAGCAATAAAAAATCCCTGAGTGCTTCTATTGCTTCCCGAAACACCGGAGTATGTAACCGTATTGTTTCCTTGGAGACGCTCGCGGCGAGCGCTATGCTATGATAGCAATAAAAAATGGCTGAATGTTTCCCTCGCTTCCCGGAAATGCACAGTATGTAACCGTAATATACAGCGGGAAACGCTCGTGGCGAGCGCTATGCCATGATATCAGTCAAAAATCCCTGACTGCTTCTCTCGCTTCCCGGATCTGCATAGCATGTAACCGTAATGTTTACCGGGATACGGTCGCGGCGAGCGCTATGCTATGATAGCAATCAAAAATCCCTGACTGTTTCTATCACTTCCCGGAACTGCAGATTACGTAACCGTAATGTTTTCCGAGAAACGCTCGCGGCGAGCGCTATGCTATGATAACAATAAAAATCTCTGAATGCTTCTCTCGTTTCCCGGAACTGCAGAGTATGTAACCGGAATCTTTACCGACAAACGCTTGCGGAGAGAGCTATGCTATGATAGCAATCAAAAATCCCTGACTGCTTCTCTCGATTCCCGGAACTGCAGAGTATGTAACCGTAATGTTTACCGGGAAACGCTCGCGGCGAGCGCTATGCTATGATAGCAATCAAAAATCCCTGACTGCTTCTCTCGCTTCCCGGAACAGCAGAGTAGGTAACCGTAATGTTTACCGGGATACGCTCCCGGCGAACGCTATGCTATGATAGCAATCAAAAATCCGTGACTGCTTCTCTCGCTTTCCGGAACTGCAGTGTATATAAATGCAATGTTTACTGGGAAAGGCTCGCGGTGAGTGCTATGCTATGATAGCAATCAAAAATCTCTGACTGCTTCTCTCGCTTCCCCCATCTGCATAGTATGTAACCGTAATGTTTACCGGGATACGCTCGCGGCGAACGCTATGCTATGATAGCAATTAAAAATCCCTGACTGCTTCTATCGCTTCCCGAAAAACCAGAGTATGTAACCGTAATGTTTCCTGGGAAACGCTCGCGGCGAGTCCTATGCTATGATAACAATAAAAATCCCTGAATGCTTCTCTCGCTTCCCGGAACTGCAGATTTTGTAACAGCAATGTTTACCGAGAAGCGCTAGCGGCGAGCGCTACGGTATGGCAGCAATGAAAATTACCTGACTACTTCTATCGCTTACCGGAACATCAGAGTATGTAACCGTAATGTTTCCTGGAAAACGCTCGCGGCGAACGCTATGCTATGTTAGCAATACAACATCCCTGAATGCTTCTCTCGCTTCCCGGAACTACAGAGTATATAAATCTAATCTTTTCTGGGAAAGGCTCGCGGCGAGCGCTATGCTATGATAGCATTAAAAAATCCCTGGCTGCTTCGCTCGCTCCCCGGAGCTGCAGAGTATGTAACCGTAATGTTTACCGGGAAACGCTGGCGGCGAGCGCTATGCTATGAAAGCAATCAAAAATCCCTGAATACTTCTCTCGCTTCCCGGAACTGCAGAGTATGTAACCGTAATGTTTACCGGGAAACGCTCGCAGCGAGCGCTATGCTATGACAGCAATAAAAAATCCATCCCTGACTGCTTCTATCCCTTCCCGAAAGACCAGGGTATGTAACCGTAATGTTTCCTGGGAAACGCTCGCGGCGAGCGCTATGCTATGATAGCAATAAAAAAGCCCTGAATGTTTCCCTCGCTTTGCGGAACTGCACAGTATGTAACCGTAATATTTACCGGGAAACGCTCGTGGCGAGCGCTATGCTATGATATCAAACAAAAATCCCTGACTGGTTCTCTCGCTTCCCGGATCTGCATAGTATGTAACCGTAATGTTTACCGGGAAACGCTAGCGGCGAGCGCTATGCTATGACAGCAATAAAAATTCCCTGACTGCTTCTATCGCTTCCCGCAACACCAGAGTATGTAACCGTAATGTTTCCTGGGAAACTCTCGCGACGTGCGCTATGCTATGATAGCAATAAAAAATCCCTGAATGCTTCTCTCGCTTCCCGAAACTGCAGAGTATGCAACCGTAATAATTACCGGTAAACGCTAGCGGCGACCGCTATGCTATGATAGCAATAAAAAATCCCTCACTGCTTCTCTCGCTTCCCGGAACTGCAGAGTATGTAACCGTAATGTTTACCGGGAAACGCTCGCGGCGAGCGCTATGCTATGATAGCAATCAAAAATCCCTGGCTGCTTCGGTCGCTTCCCGGAACTGCAGAGTATGTAACCATATTGTTTACCGGGAAACGCTAGCGGCGAGCGCTATGATATGATAGCAATCAACAATCCCTGAATGCTTCTCTCGCTTCCCGGAACTGCAGAGTATGTAACCGTAATGTTTACCGGGAAGCGCTCGTGGCGAGCGCTATGCTATGACAGCAATAAAAAATCCCTGAATGCTTCCCTCGCTTGCCGGAACTGCAGAGTATGTAAATGTAATGTTTACCGGCAAACGCTCACGGTGGGCGCTATGCTATGATAGCAATAACAAATCCCTGAATGCTTCTCTCGCTTCCCGGAACTGCAGAGTATGTAACCGTAATATTTACCGGGAAACGCTCGCGGCGAGCGCTATGCTTTGATAGAAATCAAAAATCTCTGAATGCTTCTCTCGCTTCCCGGAACTGCAGAGTATGTAACCGTAATGTTTACCGGGAAACGGTCGCGGCGAGCGTTATGCTTTGACAGCAATAAAAAATCTCTGACTGGTTCTATCGCTTCCCGAAACACCAGAGTATGTAACCGTAATGTTTCCTGGGAAACGCTCGCGGCGAGCGCTATGCTATGATAGCAATAAAAAATCCCTGAATGCTTCCCTCGCTTCCCGGAACTGGAGAGTATGTAACCGTAATATAGACCGGGAAACGCTAGTGGCGAGCGCTATGCCATGATATCAATAAAAAATCCCTGACTCCTTCTCTCGCTTCCCGGATCTGCATAGCATGTAACCGTAATGTTTACCGGGATACGCTCGCGGCGAGCGCTATGCTATGATAGCAATAAAAAATCCCTCAACGCTTCTCTCGCTTCCCGGAACTGCAGAGTATGTAGCCGTAATGTTTACCGCGAAACGCTCGCGGCGAGCGCTATGCTTTGATAGCAATAAAAAATCCCTGACTGCTTATCTGGCTTCCCGGAACTGCAGAGTTTGTAACCGTACTGTTTACCGGGAAACACTCGCGGCGACCGCTATGCAATGATAGCAATCAAAAATCCCTGAATGCTTCTCTCGCTTCCCCGGAACTGCAGTGTATGTAACCGTAATGTTTACCGGGAAACGCTCGCGGCGAGCGCTATGCTATAATAGTATTCAAAAATCCCCGACTGCTTCTCTTGCTTCCAGGATCTGCATAGTATGTAACCGTAATATTTACCGGGAAACGCTCGCGGCGAGCGCTATGCTATGATAGCAATCAAGAGTCCCTGACTGCTTTTCTCGCTTCCCGGATCTGCATAGTATGTAACCGTAATGTTTCCTGAGAAACGGTCGCGACGTGCGCTATGCTATGATAGCAATCAAAAATCCCTGAATGCTTCTCTCGCTTCCCGGAACTGCAGAGTATGTAACCATAATGTTTACCGGGATAAGCTCGCGGCGAACGCTATGCTATGATAGCAAAAAAAAATCCCTGACTGCTTTTATCGCTTCCCGAATAACCACAGTATGTAACCGTAATGTTTCCTTGGAAATGCTCGCGGCGAGCGCTATCCTGCAGACTTTCCTCTGCAGAATTCAAATATCCTTGCAGCTTGGACAGAATGAAGGGGATGAGACTAACAGGTCATCCCACTTTCCTATTACTTTGCACTAGATTCGGGGACACAGTGGAAGCCTGTTCAAGAATGCATCCCAAATAATGACTCACGGCATCTTTATCTGGCTGTCTTCTAGCCTCGCTTCGTTCTGACCGCGGAGCTCTCCCATAAGCCCAGAATAACATCCTCCTACGAAATTTTCTGCACCTATATCGCCGTGTGCATGCTTACTTGCCCGCAACCGTTCCGAGTTGGAGGAAGATTTTCTTGTGAAACTTTCGGCTAGGTTGACCCTGACACCTGCTGTCCCCTTGGGCTGGGGATGGGCAAGTACGAACCATTACAACGTGCCATAAGTTCCCGTCGACTGCATCTACGGTGGACCGTCGCCATGTCTCACTGCTTCGTCCTGTCTCTAAGGATATGAGGCCCTCAAATCTTGGGAGGGGCAGGGGCGAAATAAAGCGGAATGTCCCAGATCACTGTATTTATTGGACAGCGAACTACACCTGAGATAATTCATCGCTGGAGTACCTTTATCAAAGAACGCTGAAGGCATTTATTTGGTGCCACTACCTTTTTTAAATATTTATACTTTGCAGGAAGTAAAAAAATATTCGCTACGGTCTGTTGTGAACTTTCTACAGGTCAGGCCACGCGCAGTACAACCAGATTTATTATTAATAGCAAACGCAAACATTCTTCTACGTGTTCCTTTCATGATCTCAATTCTACGTAGTCTACACAGTGGTGTATAGCATGTCGGTGACAAATGTTTATAGAACGTACTCAGGCTACAGTAGCACGTAAACGCTGCTGCTCTTTCAAGTGTAATGTCTTCCTTTTATTAATTTCTATAGAGCTATAGAGCCTTAGCTTTTTCTGGGTTCATTTCCGACGAAAATACAACTGGGCTTCTCTACAGCTTGTAAAGGCATGACAACGTACTTATTCGATTACCATTAAGTTAGATTAGTCTATTTACCACATTCTGAGTACGCATTATATAGACAGGCTTCTAAGAGAACAAAAGAACAAGTAAGCGCTTCTTGTGTGTTACGGTCGACGGTATTAATGTCCATTCGAACGCCGCTGACCGGTCCTTCGAGTAAATTCCTCGCGGGCAAGGGAGCGGGTGGCGACGCTTGGCCAACACCTCCTATATAGCAGAAGGCCGGAGCACTTTGAACTTTGATTCGTGATGTCATGCTACATTGCCCGGCTGCCATAGAATATAAACTGGACGCTCACGAGCATGCCACGGTGATGGTGATGCCATCGCATTCGTAACGCCGGGCTTACGAAAGAAAATTTCGGTCGATGTAGCACGATGACATAAAGCTTAGTGCACAGGCCCGCAAACAATGAAGTGCTGTTTCAGGCCAGTGAACAAGACATTCGGATTCTGAGCGCAGGTGCGTAACTCACTGGCGCCAGCGTTTTGGTTTCGAATTTATCCTGTTTTTATGCAATAATTTCTTCATAGCGATTACCGAGGTAAAACTACAACACAGGCTGGAGCTTGCGAGGGCAGAAAACGTTCGGACAACGCAGGCTTACGAGAGCGAGGGTGACGTGGCGACGCCCTCTACCCCCACGCAACGTTTGACGCGTCAGTGCGGCTACAGGTGCCCCCTTTTCGCTCGCTCTTCTCTGTTGAGGGGCGCAAAAGACGTGGCGCCGCAGCGAATGGGCAACCACAGCTGAACATTTTGCAGAAAAATGCGTAATATGCATTGTGAGCATTTTCTTCAGCCTGTTTATACAGCCGCATTTTGGAACCTTTTCAGATGAATATTGTACATTTGAAATTAGAAACTCTGCAAACAGCATTCTCCTAGAAGGTTGTCCTGAAAGCGCAGAAGACAATTTGACTACAAAATTTTGCAAGAACATTTCTTCTAGATAACCAGAAGAGGGAAAGTGGTTCTTCGTCTTATGTATGTTCTTCATGGTATGTAGTGCCACTGAATTCACAAGTTGACCAATGTACGCAACAGGGATTCACTTCATTAAGTTTCGATGAGCACAATAAGAACCCTTCCTGCACTTCACAGATTTGCGTAAAACTCATACTTGTTAGACTCATCAATACATAAAAATCTCTAGCGTGATGAATTGACCTTATATCGACCCAGAGAACATGTAGTATGACTACTTATTAACTAATAGGCATCAGTCACGAATTCATATCCCGGCGAAAGAGCCTTATCACATAAGCGGAACGGGTAGGGCTGATCACTTTGTTTCCATAGTTGAAGATTTCGGTTATCCTGCATTGCGCCCTCCTTTCTGCCAATCAAGCTTGTGGGATTTCTTTACAGTGTCCGAAATGAATCACGACAGTAAGCAAGGCTCCGCATTTGCTTTTACTACTTAAGTGAATTCAACTATATCGCTGTGTTATTTTCATTTTTTATAATTTCTCATGTTCCGAGAATGAAATGTTATATGTAGCAGATTGCTGCATTCCGCAAGAGCCAATTTGGTGGAGGTAATTGTTTGGTATATTCTATGTCTTAGGTGCTTCTAAAAATAAACTAACAATTAAATAATTATATTCCGGTGCAGGACAAAAATCCATCAAAGCGCAAAATTATTTATGTTACCCAAATGCTAATAGCGATTATGAGGAAACTGTCACATACAAATGTGACTTGTATAAAAAATAGCCTACATTCGATAGAAATACAATATTCTCATCCTCCTGATTGTAGAACGAAGCTGTAAAAAGCACTTATGGGCATCATGAAGCATCTCCACTTTGGTATTAGGAAAAAATTTGCGAAATTACAACATTGTTCCACATGATCTAAAATCCAGTTTCTTTTAGTCCCCGTATCTTTAAAAAATGACGGTTTTCAAATTTCGCCAACAGGTTGCTTTGAATGTTGAAGCTCGGTACAAATATTTGTTCCCTCGTCCGCACGAGAAATAGAAGAAAAGCGCTCAAACATGGGTATGTTAGTAAACCAGCGCTATTTAAAGAACCTCTTTTAAAAAAGCTCAATTTTTTATTTTCCTAAAAGTTCTAAATTACGTGCATTAATGGAAACAAACGCCATCCGAAAAACAGTCACATGTTGCATTCCTTGTTTGATTGCGGTATAAAACGAGAAATGTAGCCAAGTGAAGGATACCACTGGTGCTACATATCTACATGTTCTGGTCGTTAGAGTTTCTGTCGCGTGACAACGTTGCAGGGTGGTTCACAAACTGCACGTTGACAATTATTGCGCTATGACACAATGCGGTGTCCGAAAAATTGACAATTGATGAAATTACCTACTAGCAATATTGTGCCAAAAACGAAGTAATTTTTACCTTCCCTCATAATAAAAATAGCCAGCACAGAAAATCAAAATGTAAAATTATCGTTCAGACGAAGGTTCGAGGAGGTTACGACAGAGTCGCAGTGAAGCCAGTAAAAATATGCACGGATATCTTTTTTTGTCTACCTTTCTGACGCATTTGCCACAGCACGATAGAACATGGCAGATGTCCTGAAAAATATTAGGATAGGTCGCGTCGGCGCACTGCACAAAGGTGGAGACAAGAATATTGTAGCCAACTATTTGCCGCGATAAGTTCTGCCCTTTTTTCGTAAAGTAGTAGAGCGTTTTATCAATAGTACGTTGGTGCATTTCTTCTAGAAAAATGTGTAATAGTGGACCACCAGCGTAACTTCAAGAAAAGGAAGTCGGCAAAAAGTGCTCTCCTAAGCAATAAAAAGCCAAAGGTGACACCACTGAAAAGAAAAGTTAGAGTGTTGCCTTTTTCCTAGGTTTTCGAAAAGCTTCTGAATCGAGCACACATGACATTCTCTTTATGAAACTTTATCAGTACGGCATCCGTGGCTGCACGTTCAACGAAATAAAAGCTATTAGTGCAACCATTCTCAATTACGTCAGTTTAGAAAGGCCAAGTCGAACTTAGGTCTTATAACTTATTGTTTTCCTCAGTGTTACAATTAGGTTCATTATTGATCTTGCCACACTGTAAATTCGTCACATCAATAAGTAATACTCCAGACACTCTGCTACATACCAATAACACCAACGTGCCCTTTCACGGCCCTAACCTCAATTATGTCATAGACCAGGCCAATAATTGACTGGTGCAACTCTCCTTATTCCTTTCGGTTAATCTATTAAGTTCTCATGATGATAAAAAAAAAAATAATATTAAGCGCTAAAAATAAATTCGTTTACAATTATTTAACAGATGTCTTTGAAGAGCAACAGTTTGGTTGAACAACCTCTTGAAAGGTTTTTGTGGTAAACTTCGAACATCATTTAGGTTGCACTGTAGGAATACATCTTTGTTCCAGACCAACAACCAGATAACAAGCGTTTTAGTGTGTAAATGAACTTTAATATCAAGACCACATCTATTGCTACAAGTAATATGCTGAAGAAATTGGAGAACGGATATGATGATAATCGGTATTACGTGTCTATATTAAATTCAGACTTAACACATTGTTCAAAATGGATAGCACCAATACTAAGACTATAATTATACCAATCCGATAACAATAATAACAATAACACGATAACACGAACGTGCCTTTTCATGGCGCTAACCTCAACCTTGTCATGTACACCGCAAATACGTGACTGTCCAACTTTCCTGAAGGCTTTCCGATAATCTATTATGTCCTTATGTCGACAAAGCCAAACACCTAATATTCAGAGCTAAAAATAAATCAGTTGACGATTATTTAACAAGGGTTTTTCAAGATCAATATATTGAACTAACGACCTCTTGTAATTTTTGGAGGTAAATTTTTACAATAATTTACATTCGACTGAACGAATGCATATTCGTTTCTTTGAAGTATCTTGCTGTATCACAGTCAAAACCAGAGCAACATGAGGGTTTCAGTTTGTCAATGTGCTTTGGAATCACTGCCAAATAGATTATTATAGGTTGCATACTGAATAAATCAGAGAACCTAGTTATGGTAATAAAGTATTGCTTGTGGATGAAAAATTCAGATAAAACAAATTGTTCAAAATGGATGCGCACTTGTCACTAGGCCAAGGTAAGCGATTCTGGCGAACTAAGGAAATATCCATGTTGCTGTGGGTATTATGATTGTCCAATATTTTCCAGGGTTACTGATAAGCATGGATGGTACTGTGTTATTGCAGAAATTAGATTTCGCTGAAGCGACACCTTGACTGCACGTGTTAGACGCGACAGTGTACGCATGTCAGCGTTGTTCCGTTTGCCCGAATTTGGCAGCTTCAAATAAGCGCTTTTTTCTTTTAGACTGTCGATTTAAATAACTGTTAAACTATGGTGGTGTGTATTTCTTGGTATTATTTTAGAGTTAACGTGGCCTTATGAAAGATTTACAATTAGGTTTTCACACAGCATCCAGTTCTCTTGCACAAAACGATATCCGAAACCATGAAGATAGTCATAACCACAAAGCGAAAGTTCACGGTTGATCCTTTCAAAGTTTCCCCTAATGTAGTTAAATCCAGCCTTTCATTTTTATCATGTCTGGAGATGGAATAACTATACATTCTGCAAGAAAAGCTTTTCGGTTTTATCCCAATCTAACGACAGTATGATAACACAATCCCTTTGTTCTTAACAATGTTTTGTCCACTTTTGCTATACTTAACCAGCTCGTAGCGATGGCAAAAAAGTAAGTGCGTCCCTATGTTGTTATATTGAGTAAGAACGCCACAATGAAAAAAAGGCAGGTGGTATTTGTCTAAAAATAAACGAGATATACATATGCTATGCAATCACCAAATTATTTCATAGCGGGCACTCTTAACACCCACCTTGAAATAGTTAAACGGGCTTTGTCTTGCAATAACTTATGTGCTTAGAAAAGAAAACGAGAAATGTCCTGCTGTTAGCAATTCAGCCTATTAACTTAATCTTTTTGCTTGAATTGTCTTTTTTTTCTAAACATGTAACACCTCTAGAAATTTGAAAGACACTGCACTGTTATATAGTTGTTCAAGTTGCGTCGTTTATATTTTTCAATACATTTTTATTGGTGAGGTCTTTTACATACTTTTGTTCCTCTCTCTCCGAAATGCAAGGCGCGTCGGTGTTTAGTGAACGGTGAGAGACGCGTCACGGCTTTTTCACATGATGTGACTGGATCGAAAAAGTATCTGTATTCTCACGCATCGCAATGCGATTTTTGGAGGACTCATTTCACACGTTGCGATTTTAACAATGTGGCTGGTTCGACGCCTAGAGTTGCTTGCTACCCTATTTTGTGCCGTTCGTCGCATAATTTCCCGAATGTAATGAAAAATACCTATGTGTTGCAATATTATACACCATGCCGTCTTTAATAGAGCAAATAATAGGCTCCTTTTGTAAATTCGACCCTTCGACACCTAAATTTGTTTTGGCGTCCGCAATAGTAGTTTCTCAAGTTCAGTGTGAGATGACATGGAGGACCTAAACAGCTGTTCGCAGCTGGTCGTACAGCGCTTCGTGTTGTCTTGCGTGGCGTTCTGCCTACACTACAATATATTACAAGAGGGCCTAGCAACAAGTTCATATAGCTATCTTCATCACACATGCAGTATACGGAATTAGGCTGCAGAGAAGTCGGAATTTACGTGCCGAGAGACCCTGGCGCTACTCGTGCTTAGCGTCAGCTTCAGAAGGAATAATGTCTGCTATTTCTCGCATTTGTGCAAAAGCGGCGCCTGACCTAAGCCGTACTCTTACCAAACTAAGCAGCAAGCACCAGCAGGAAACCTGACGTCTGCCCCTGAAGGAAGCCGCAAATTAAGCGTGTGTGATAACTGATAATGCGATGGAATTTGTTTTGCCAACTTCAATCTTCGCCCTAGCCTGATTCGTTCATACAGCCGCCTATCCTGTAATTATGAACAGAAGTTCTCTCTGAATAATTAAGAAGCCGTAAAAGGTCACACTATAATTTTTCTACGAGCTGCACTCACTTGTGTGCGTACCACCATAGCATTCTAACAGATCTGGTCGTATTTTACTATCTTGTCCTCTGCATCGTACTTCAGTATATTGCGAATTGGTATCAAGCGGCTGAAAGCAATATGCTGGTGTAAGTAGTGCATTGGTAGCCCCACGGGAAATATTAAATACATAGTTAGGAGCACATTTGTTTCTTTAATAACAAGCTAGAGAGCTGGAATTTTGTATTCCTACTGGCAAGCGTAAAGTAGAAACGCAACCGTAAGTATCGGCGAATTTCGTTTAAGTACGTGTATTCCAACTTGTTTCTCCGCACCTTGAAGTGGGGTTGAAAACCCCAGATTACCAAAACCCTATGCAACTGGAGCAGGTGTAATGGCTCCTTTACTGGAAATTAAAGCAAACATCCCCATATGTAAAGCTCTTCCTGTGTTTAAGCAGTATTAGACATATGTTAGAACATATTGATATCAGCAATTTCATACATTATTCTATAAAAATAAGAAGTTCAAGGAAAGCGTCAACGTACTATGTAAACGTGTATTCCCGAACGGATGGTATGGGTCAAATTTTATGCCTGCATGAATTGCCTGTATTAACCTAGTGATCACAACAGGAGAATCCGTATTAATTTTCTGCTACTTAAAGGTCGTTGCAATTCAATAATATACTACGTATTCTTCTGAGGGAGGTATTAAGGATTGAATATATCCCTAAGGTTTTATATGAAGGTTCTTCGTGAACAATATTGGAATAAATAGTGTTACGAATGATATTTATTTACAAGGTGAAACGAGGTCGCAGATGGAAGCTACAGGCCAGGCCCAGCCGGCGCAGAGTACCACGAGATCACGCGCACGCACGCTACTTCTTCTTTCTCTGCCTCAGTCGCGCAGTGCTGCGACCTTTTCCCCGGGGGCAGACGAAGCTCGCTGAGCAAGTTAAAGGGACCTGTGATTGTGCTGCTTGAGTCTGGCCACGTGAACAACTTGCGTCGCACGTGAACGCCGATTACTTGCCGTCACTTTGTCGACGACATAGCTCGCATCCCTCAAGTGACTGAGTAAAACGAATGGTCTGGTGTAAGTGGCGAGAAACTTGCGGTACAATCCCTTTTTGCTAACGGGTGTCCACAACTAAACATAATCACCGGGAGTAAAGCTGACGGGGATATGCCGCGCATCATAGCGAATCTTGCTGTGGCCTTGTGAGGACAACGTCCTAAGATGCGCCAGTCGACGTGCTTCCTCAGCACCACACAGAGTTTGGGCGATAGAAGGATCTTCTTTGCACGATAAAGGTAGAATAGTGTCCAGAAAGATCTGGGGAGCGCGTGCGTAGAGCAAAAACAGCGGCTCATATCCAGTAACTTCGTGCTTGGCACTATTGTACGCGTATGCTACAAAAGGTAAGACGGCGTCCCAATTCTTGTGGTCAGCAGCGACATACATTGGTAACATGTTGGTAAGGGTTCAATTTGTCCGCTCCGTGAGGCAATTGGCTTGCGGGTGGTAAGGAGTGGAATGACGATATGCAGAACCACAAAGCCGTAAAAGTTCTTCAACAACGTCGGCGGTGAATTGCCGTCCACGGTCACTGATGACAACCCGGGGAGCGCCGTGACGGAGTATGACGTGATGCAACAAAAATGAAGAGACATCTGCTGCAGTGGCAGATGGAAGTGCCGCCGTTTCCGTGTAGCGAGTAAGATAATCTACGCATACTATAATCCAGCGGTAGCCAGCTGACGTCTTGGGGAGCGGGCCAAGCAAGTCGATGCCGACTTTTTCAAAGGGTAACGTTGGTGGCCTAACTGGTTGTAAATAGCCTGCTGGGGCCGTCGTCGTTTGCTTGCGGCGCTGGCAAAGAGTACCGCTGGCGACATACTCTTTCGTTGTTTTCCAGAGCTTGGGCCAGAAAAATCTCTGTCTAAGTCGGTGTAGTGTGCGTGCAAAGCCAAGGTGCCATGCATGGAACGAAGGACAGCAGGGCGCAGGTTTTCAGGCACAACTAGAAGCAATGGGGGACCATCAGCCGAGTAATTGTTTTTGTACAGCAAACCATTACGAAAAGTAAGCGGTATTATTCCTGCGGGCTCACGTGCAGCTGCCTGTAGAGATTTCAAGGTAGGGTCGCAACGTTGCTCGCTCTCGAATGTACGCAGCTCTGGAAAGTCGGATGAGATGGAAACTAGGTAGTCATCGAAGTCATCATCCTCAGCTTTAGTGTGCGGCGAAGGGAGACGGGATAGGCAATCAGCATCCGTGTGACAGCGTCCGCTCTTGTAGTTAACGGAAAAGCTGTACCCTTGAAGGCGCAAAGCCCAGCGGGCCAACTGACCAGACGGGTCACGCATCCCAACCAGCTAACAGAGCGAATGATGGTCAGTCACTATCGTGAATGCGCGGCCATGTAGATACGGACGGAACTTCTGAATGGCGAATACGACTGCTAAGCACTCGAGTTCAGTAACGGTGTAGTTTGTCTCCGCTTTTGTAAGTGTCCGACTAGCGTAGGCAATTACATGCTCACGGCCATCGCAGAGTTGAACGAGCACAGCGCCAACACCCGCACCGCTGGCGTCAGTGTGTAGCTCAGTTGACGCCTCTGGATCAAAATGCCGCAGTACCGGTCCAGAAGTCAACAAAAATTTCAGCTGTTGAAACGCCGACTCGCAGTCAGCAGTCCACAAGTATGGGGTGTCTTTCTGAAGGAGAGACGTGAGGGGAGAGGCAAGCTGTGCGAAATTCTTGATAAAACACCGGAAATATGAGCAATGGCCCAAAAAGCTTCGCAGATCTTTCCCCGTTTGTGACCGTTGGAAGTCGCGAACCGCTGCTATCTTTTCAGGGTCTGGTCGTATGCCATCTTTGTCGACCAGAAAGCCTAGTACGAGACTTGACGCTCACCGAAATGACATTTCTTCGAGTTTAAAATAAGGCCAGCTTGCTGAATACAGTCAAGAACGATCGACAAGCGCTGATTGTGCTCGTGAAATGTCCAGCCGTAGATAATGACGTCATCTAAATAGCACATGCAAATTTCCCATTTGAGTCCGCGGAGCACGGTATACATAAATCGCTCGAAAGTTGCTGGAGCGTTGCATAAGCGAAAGGGCATAACGTTTAACTCAAAGAGACCGTCAGGTGTCACGAAGGCTGTCTTCTCCTTGTCTGAGGGGTGCATAAGAATTTGCCAATATCTTGACCGTAAATCAACAGAAGAGAAATACGACGCGGAGTGGAGGCACTCGACGGCGTCATCTATTCGTGGTAGGGGGTACACGTCTTTCTTTGTGACGGTGTTTAGGCGGCGATAGTCCACACAGAATCTCCATGAGTTGGTCTTTTTTCTTCACTAGGATCACAGGAGCAGCCCAAGGGCTACATGATTCCTGGATCACTCCTTTCTGTACCATTTCTTCGACCTGCTCGGCGATGACTTTTCTCTCGGAAGGTGAAACGCGGTAGGGCTTCTGACGAATTGGCGTTGCTTGCCCTGTATGGATGCGGTGTTGCATACGGGACGCCGGTGGTGTATGGGACGCTCGTTGGCCTTGAGCAAAATCAAACACTGTGGCGCAGCGAGCGAGCACAGCTTCCACCAGACACTGCTCACTAGAAGACAGCGACTTGTTAATCATGCGCTTAAAGTCAGCAGAATTATCATGGTTGAAATCGGGGTCGGATTTTTTTTCGGCAGTTGACATTTCGACCGTTCCGACGCTGACAATAGCTTGTTCATCAAAACTTGCCAGTTTAACTCCTAGCAGCAATGTTATGGATTGGGTTGAAACGTTCACTGTCCACAAACGAGTGCAACCATCAGTGGTGACAACGAGGGAGCGAGGGACTGTCGCATTTTTCTTGAGCGCATTGTTATAATCGGGCTCGGCTAAACCACAACAAGAACCTGTACGAGGGCGAGAAGTTTTCACAGGTACAAACATTGCAGTCTGAGGGGGCAAACACATCTTGTGACACGGAGAGAACGTCGGCGGCATCACGGGTGCTGTCATTGAAGTTCGCGCATCGCGGCGAAGAGAAATTGCACCACTTCCACAATCCAAAGTGGCCCCCCACTCACGCAAGAAGTCAATTCCTAAAATAATGTCATGCGTTGTACGTTCAAGCACAGTAAATTCACTTCGAAATTCACTTTAACTTTGGAACCTTCAGAATCGAAACATTGTAAAATTTTTGCGCATATCACAATTATTCTTTAATATATACAGAACAAACATTAAGGAACGGACTGGACAGTCGTTTTGTGGCTGGCTTCAGAATGCAACATAGTGCGTAGCTGCAACCTCGAGGTAACTGCTAGGTTCCTCGTATATACCACCTATGCCCCATAGACATGATCGTGCGGGGCTTCATTTCAATGTTAGCTTGGCTTGCTTTACAATAAATGGCGGCTAACTCACTCGAAATGCGAATACGTGTGTACATGTATTCAGCATTCATGTGCATCTCATGCGCATGCATGTGTATCATGTTCCCGATTATAGTACTAGCAGGGATGTCAGTGTTCTTATTTTATTGCATAGCAATCATTTAGTCAACTTTGTGTTGATGACAACAAAATGTGATTATCCAAAAATGGCAAAGAAATCCAACATCAGCGAATGATATGATGCAGATCCAATGCACTTGTTACAGTAGACATGAGGCAACATTTCATGCACTGATCAATTAAATTTTATAAAACCAACCAAAATGTGTACAACTCTCATTTCATACGATGCAACACGGACTCTCACGCAATGCTTTCTTAGGAACCGCCGAGGTCGCAACTTCATGGTAATATAATGTACATGTAGCTTGGTGAACTCGCTCAAACGTCAGCTCACTAAAACTTGGCCCGACCTGTTAGGTTCAGTTTGCGTGTGCCTGTCTGGGTACAATTTTGACGAATATGGGTCACAGCAAGCTCGGCTGTGCAAACATTTGGTTTATATCAGTGAGGGCAAGGTCAGATGAGTAAAATTTTGGCAAAAATGAGTCAGGGTAAGCTCTGCTGAGCAGAAATTTGGTAAATGCAAATGGGAGCAAGCACGGCTGAGTACACTTTTGGTGAATACCAGTGGGAGCAAGCACGGTTGAGTACAATTTTGTCGAGTAAGAGTAGGGGCAAGCTCGGTTGAGTAGAATTTTGGTGAATGCGAGTGGGGGCAAGCTCGGCTGAGTAACATTTTTGTGAATTCGAGCGGAATCAAGCAGGGCTGAGTGCAATTTTGGTGAATAGGAGTGGGGCAATTCTCGGCTGAGTAGAATTTTGGCGAATATGAGTCAGAGCAAATTCGGCTCGGTAGAAATTTGGTAAATATGTGTAAGAGCAGGCACGCGTGAGTACAATTTTGGTGAATACGAGTAGCGGCATGCTCGAGTGAGTAGAATTTTGGTGAATATGAGTCAGAGCAAGCTCCGTTTGGTAGAAATTTCGCAAATATAAGTCGGAGCAAGCAAGGCTGACTACAACATTGGTGAATACGAGGGGGGCAAGCTCGGCTGAATAGCATTTTGGTGAATATGCGTCAAAGGAAACTAGGCTGGGTAAACATTTGGTGAATGTGAGTGGGGGCAAGCTCGCATGAGAAGAATTTTGGTGAATATGTGTTAGAGCAAGCTCGGCTGCGTAGAAATTCGGTGAATATGACTCAGAGCAAACTCGGCGGTGTAGACATTTAGTGAACATGAGTGGGAAGAAGCTGTGCCGTGTAGAATTTTGATAAATATGGGTGAGGGCAAGCTCGGTTGATTAGAATTTTGGTGAATACGAGTGGGGGAAAGGTAGACAGGGTAGAATTTTGGCGAATACGAGTGGGGGCAAGCTCGGCTGAGTACAATTTCGGTAAATACGAGCCTGGGCAACATCGGCTGAGTAGAATTTTGGTGAATACGAATGGGAACAAGCACGGTTGAACACAATTTTGTTGAATACGAGTGGGAGCAAGTTCCGCTGAGTACAATATTGGTGAATACGAGTGGGAGCAAGCTTGGCTGAGTGCCATTTTAGTGAAAACGAGTGGGTGCAGGCTGCGCTGAGTAGAATCTTGGGAAATATTTACAGTTCTATAATTTATATGTTTTTGATTTGTTGGTAAAATACAGAAAACTACATTGCGTAGTACACATAAGGAGGTCCCCTAGTGAAAGACTGTATCGGGACATCCTGTTAAAGGCACCTATGATGTTATACAATTTTTAAAGCAACAGTAGTACAGGGGAGAGCTAAGAGTAATATCTGAACATGTTTATAGCATATGAGTAATAAGAACACTCGTTAACAGCATGACAATATCAAAACAGAAAATTAGGACAAAAATGCACAAGTATCAGTAAGTATTTATTATAAATGCTTTTAGTTCTCCTTTAAATTCGTATAAATTTTTTGCATTCTTGATTATAGGTCGTAGAATATCCCAAAGCGATATCGAGGAAAATTCCGGAATCTCTTTACCATAGTTAGTTCGCACTTTAGGTAAGCGGAAATTATTATTGAGTGCAAATCCAGTGTGACTATGAGCTATCAGGTCACAAGGTGAGAAGCAGATCGATGGTAGTTCCTTAGTCATATATTTGTAGAATAAAATCCCTAGATTATATTTGATGAGTTCTGAAATGGTTACGATGTTGTTTTCATGTAGTAGATATTTTCCATTCGCAAAGCGTGACTTGCTTGTAATATTTTTATGGACTGGTTCTGGATTACCTGGATGGATGCCAAGTGAAAGCCCTTGTAGTGACTGTCCGTCACTACGTTGTGCCTGCTTCGCGGTAATCCAGTTTTCTTCGCCTTGCCTCGTGGCGCTGGTCATTGCCTGCTGACCTTTCTTTGAGTCGGTGCGGCTGCCCGACTACGGTGCCACCACAGCCACTCGGCAAACCTTCTTTTAATTTTCAATAATGGCAGTCGACTTTCCGCTCCCAACCTGCCAAAACGTGTTCTTATTGCCGCCGCCAAACCGAGCTCCCAGCAGATCTAAGCGATGCTTCGCATATTTTTTACTTTGAACGACACTGATTAGCGGTGATGTTGGAAGCGAATGTGGAATAACTTGAGCGTTTATGGAAGTCAAGTGAAGTTTATTTCTAACAGCACCGAGTCGGAGGACCTTAGGCGAAAAGAGGTCACAGACATTTTCAGAGTGCCCAAGGACCCATTAAACCTATGCGAAAGCCGTGAGGAGATGTTACATGCTAGCTTGCGTGCACCACTGCTGTTTGTATGTATATTCACAGAAACAACAGTGGGACGTGTTTGCTTGGGGTATTTTTGGGCGCGAGTTTTCATAATGTCTGAGAAGGTTGAGCATTATCATTGTCTCACATGGCACAGTTTTGCTGCGTAGCGAAGACGATCCTGTTCCGCGCGAAGCTTCTTTTGCGCCTAGGTGTCCGCGACGCTGAGCGCACGCTTTGGAACTATTTTGCTAGAACGTGTTTGCGTGTTTCTTCTGTATACGTGGCCAGTCCACTGTCGATACGCGAGCTCCAAGCGCTCTTACTTCAGGCTACGAACGATTGTATTATCAAAGCCCAACATGCGACTTCCACAACCTAGCACTTGCATTTTTGCTGCATATATAGGAAAGGTTATACAGTACATACCATCCACAAAAACTGTGCAACAGTGCCGCAGCGGTGGCAGCCGTAATGCGCGCAGGCGAGAACCATCTTGTACTGTTGCAGGAAGTCCATCTCCCTTCTTGGGCAGCGCGGGCTCGATGCGCCAGCAATGCACGCACTGTTCGTTTCTAGGAGCCTGCTGCGCTGATTCTCTTGAGGGGGTGCTGCGCGGTGGCCCCTCGACTGCTGACAAGGAAACAGCGTTCGAAACCAACCACCCGTGCAACTTGGGTGACGGAATAAATTCCAATAAGCACATATGTACTGCTTTTCAGCGAACCTCATTAACGCCGACATGAGTCACTGCTGACGCGGGACTGGGTCGCCACCACGGTACAAAGAAACTATTTGAAGCGACACACACCAGCTGTTTGCAACTCGATCAGTGCTGGTCTTCAATGAACATCTGTGGCGCCAACTTTGGTGACCAAGTATGTGTCACTGTCAGCAATCCACTCTACAATGACGAAAAAGATCCCTCAAGTTTCTCCGGTGCTTAGCGAAATCGAAAGCACATCACAAGGATTCATTGAGGACAGCAACCTGGGGCATTGCCAGGCTGCGTCAAAAAAAGAGGCACTGGGTGCATACCGCTTAACTGCATTCCTTTCGCGTTTACGCTTTAGCGCGCTGCGCCATGAATGCAATGGGTACGCGCCCCTGTTCAATGAACCTCTCGCCAACATGGGTCAATAACTATTTGCCACATAGTGTGTGGCAAGCGAGAGTACATTTCTCAGCATTCGCCTGGAGCGGCGCGCCACGTTTCCCTCCTCGGAAGGTAAGTGGGCATCTCCCGGCAGTGTGACCTCATGGCGCCCTGCTTTTAGAAAGAAGCGTGAAAGATGAACCCGAATGCCGCACGAAGCTTCTTTCGTATGATGCGATTGGCGATGTGACGAAATCGCAGTCGAAGGAATGCGACCAGCCGGTTGGTCGTACGTCGTACCGATCGGTGTGACTTTTCGTTGAAACTGCGCCGAGACCCGACAAAGCTAAATCATGGCCTGTTTTGGAAAATGGCGTCGGTCACGCAAGATTTCACAAACACACGGTCGCACATATTTTTTTTTCTATAAACTCTGGCTCAACAAGCCTTGAACAGAAACTAATTGACGATAGCTCTGTGTTGGCCAAGCTGGACGCACTGTAGGCGCCGGCACGCGAACAAGGCAGATAAATGCTACTAGGTCAGATTCGGTTCTGTGATTTCTATTCGTCTGTTCGCAGGCTATGGCTGCTAATGAAGCGATGTTTTATTTTTGCACTTTGGCTTGGGATGCCGATAGTAGGCACTACTTCGTGCCTTTCCATTATTGATATGCTCTGCGAATTATGAATACTACGAGGTATCCCTCGCCGGGAGACTAGGCCTTCGGGTGCCATCCCGAGAACCTGGTTTGTGGCGTACAAGAGAGCAAATTGCTAAGCTAGTTGGTACATGGTTATACTGAGAGAATGTCAGCAAACTTGAAGAAGAGAAAAATTGCGAGCCACCTTTCTGTCGTTTTTCCCACGTCTGTCTCTCAATTTTTTACCCTGTTCAAGTTTCCTGGCATACTCCTGGGATAACCATGTTGAGAACAAGATAGCCGCCATATAAGAAAACGCCTCAGTTGTAGCCTTTCATGCTTTTACGGACGGACCAATGATAAACCATATGTAGCTACGGTCAAGTGCTTTGTCGGTTGGATGTGACATGACAGAAGAGTATGTGACGTTTAATAATCGCCCTATGCGCGTGATCACTTAATTGCGTTCTGTTGGCTTGGGCTTTCACCCATATTTTTCCCCGTGATTCATCTTATTTAAAGATTCTGTCTCGCCGCGAGACGTGACTGCTGATCAAGCTTGCAAAGCGAACGTGAACACTCTACTCCGTAACCTATTTTGTACACTAGCGTCGCATTTTTGTCGCTCTGACGACAACTAAACGGCATCGGGTATTTGTTTTCGAAGCGTTGCTCCGCAATGAGCTCCATTTAAACACCTGTGTTTCTTTCTCATGTATTATTTTTTCCCGTACACAAACCAATAAGCATTCACTGTGTTTTGGACTTTGTAACCTTAGTGCACCAGTAATACGCTCACCTTAAATGCAATAGAATATCGCACTTACTTCAGTGCATTGAATTTTTTTTTGTTTATACTAACATATTGCAATATTCTAAGAAACAACTTCGCTTTAAAGATCCCTGCCTTTCCTTGCTTTTCTCTCTCTACCTCTTGTCAAACACATCCAACAACATGAAAAGCCGGCAGAAACTTGCTTTCGAAGCAGTAGATAGCAAAATAAAGAAAAGCAAATCAAGATCCCACAGTGAAGTCAGCGTTTGTATTCCTTCCTGCAGATGACAGCATCTTTCCAAGTGCCAAAAGTTCTTGCACATCAAAGCTAATAAAATGAGACGTATGTCGAGATATAGACCGTGCCTATCACGACGCAGGCAACGCTGTAAATGAGTTTGCAATTGCACGTATTACTCCATAAACACATAACCAGATCGCGTCGTTCGGCCTTTAAAGAGTATCATGTAACTTGCAAGATAAAGAAATGCAGGACGGCTTTTTTGTATCTGAACATTTTTTTTGGTTAGATTGTGAGATACAGTGCTTACTGGGGCGCTATCACGTAAAACTATTCCAAAATTTCTATTTCAGTTCTGCAATCAGCCCTACGCGATTGGTAAAAACTTTTTTGGACCAGCCCCACTTCATCTGTTTGTCACGCGACGTCACGAAAACCGCGATAGCTCCCCGTCTGATATGACGTGTACACTCTGATTATGTATGATTTGAGCGAACAAAAGAAAAGTTGTTATTTCCGATCCGGTTATTGATTTTCAGTGCAGTTGCTCGGCCCCGTCGAATCCATCTCCACTTGAACGTAGTCCTCGCCTCTTGTCAGCTAATTAGATGAGACAAGCCGCTCAGTGTAGGCAATTTTACTCGTTTTTCAAGCAAACAAAAGTGATCTCCTTTGCACGAGCACAGCGTTTGATTGGTCTATTCAGACAGCCCCACGGGTGACCGCCCAATGCTTGCTTCGCCGGTTACGCAAATTTGACGTGAGAAGATTTGAATAAAAACATTGCAATAGTGTTACGTTATAGGGCCCCTGTTTTATTCCGTGGTGTGATTTAATGGTATCTGTGTGTAGACTTTATAAAATTCTACTCGGTCTAGCTCATGCGAACTTAGACACAGGCAACTTTATATTTATGAGAGCTTACTCCAACTCATATAACCCGTAATCTGCTCAGCCGATTTTCTTTGACTCGTATTCACCAAAGTTCTACTCAGCCGAGCTTGTTCCCACTCATATTCACCAAATGTCTACTCAGCCGAGTATGCTCTGACTCATCACCAAAATTCTGCCAGCCAAACTAGCTCCAACTCATGTTAACGAAAATTTTACTGAGCAGCCATTCTGCGACAAATATTCACCAAAATTATATTCAGCCGACCTTTCTCCTACCTATAATCACCAAAATTTACTCGACCGAGCTTGCACCCCTTCATATTCACTAGATTTCTACACAGTCGAGTTTATTCTGACTCATATTCCCGAAAATTCTACACAGCCGAACCTGCTCCCACCCATTTTGGCCAAATTATTAGTCAGCCAAGCTTGCTCTAATATTCACAAAAATTTTACTCAGCCGAGCTTGCCCCCACTAATATTCACAAAATTGTACTCATCAAATTTTGCTCCATTTCATATTCACCAAATTTCTACCCAGCCGAATTTTGTCTGACACATATTCACTAAAATTCTGCTCAGCCGAGCTTGCTCCCACTTGTATTCAGCAATATTGTACAGAGCCGTGCTTGCGCCCACTTATATGTGCCAAATTTCTACCAAGCCGAGTTTCCTCTGAGTCTCTGTTCCTGCGCCTAGAATTCGCATACTTGGCTGTCTATCTTTGGTTGTAGATCTTTTTCCTGTCCAACGTTATATTTGCCGTCATACCACATTATCAACGATTCCTCTCCATTTCATTATGGCAAATTGTGAATTTGAGCCGTACGTTTGTACGCTGACAGAGTTAATTTGCACTTTTATTACCCCCCTTTCCCAATGCCCTGTCAAGGGGCCTGTAAGGTATCTTAAATAAATATTGATCAAACATCTATTTACCCAAGCTTGCCCCCCTCGTATTCAACAATATTTTACTCAACCTTGCTTGCTCCGACTTATCTTTACGAAATGTCTACACAGCGGAGCTTGCTCTGACACATATTCACCAAAATTCTACTCAGCCGAGCTTGCTCTAACTCATATCCACCAAACTTCCACTGAGCTGACCTTGCTCTCAGTGATATTAACCAAATTTCTGCTCAGCCGAGCTTGCTGTGACCCATATCCCTTAAAATCGTACCCAGACAGGCACATGCAAACTGAACCTCACAGGTCGGGCCAAGTATTAATGAGCTGACGTTTGAGCAGGTTCACCGAGCTATGTATACATCATATGACCATGAAGTTGTGACCTCTGTGGTGCCAAAGAAAACATTCCGTGGCAGTCCGTGTTGCATCGGAGGAAATTAAGGCAGTTGTACAAGTTTTGTTGGTTTTATAGAATATGATTGATCATTGCGTGATATCATTGCCTCATGTCTATTCCAACAAGTGCATTGGATGTGCATCATATTTTTTGCTGATGTTGGATTTCTTGGCCGTTTTTAAGTGATCACGTTTTGTTGACATCGACACAAAGTCGAATAAATGAGTGCGTATCAATATACTAAAAACTTACCTCCATGCTGCGGCATAAAGTTTGTAATGAGGGATAAGGTGCCTCAAAAAGGCTGGCCAACGTTTTGATAGGAGGTCCTCTCTCCGTCAAAGGCGAAGGGCGATCATCACTCACTTTGCTGGCTGACGAACTTGAAGGATCCGTCTGGTCGCCTAGCGCGTTTAAGGCTAAGGCTTCAAGAAGTCCGGACGAAGCCACTCCGATGCCGACTGCTTTTCAAGGTCACCTATTCAGCAGGAAGTCACAGAAGATAACGAAGACAAGACTTTTATAGGTGTTCTAGACGCGGCCACGATTGCTCGTCAGCAGCGGGAAGACAGCGAACTGATCCGGCTTATTGAATTTTTATACGGTTAGATTACAAGCACGTCCAAAACATTTACAAAGAGCTTGCCATCATTATGCTTACGTAATGATGTTCTTGACAAGAAGAAAATCTCTGCACGCGGAAGTATCCGCCTACTTGTCGTCCCAACGTGCCTCTGTCATGAGGTCTTGCAAGCTTGCCACGATGAACCGATATCTGGCCACCTCGGCTACACGCGAACACTGGCCAGAGCCAAACAGAACTATTACTCGACAAGGATTGTCACCTTTGTGAAACATTACGTGCGCACATGCCTCGATTGTCAGCGACGCGAACCACCATATATGAAACCAGCTTGGCTACTACAACTAGCCGAAGTGCCCACGACCCCATTCGCACAAATCGGGATGGACCATTTCGGACAATTCCCGACTTCAAATACTGGCTATAAGTAGGTAATAGTTGCCACCGATTACCTGCCACGCTCTTCAGAAACCAAGGCCCTTCCAAGTGGCACCGCAGTTGAAGCAGCGCGATTCCTTATTGAAAACGTGATTCTAAGGCACGGTGCACCAGCGGTGATATGGTACACAGGGACTGCCTTTACGGCTACGCTTCTAAAGACAGTGCTTAGCCTCAGCGGCATGGCACAGCGAAATACCGCAGCCTATCACCGACAAACGAACGGCTTATTAGAACGCTTGAACGCCGACGTGCTGACCATGTACGTAGACGTGGAGCACAAAAATTTTGATGACATTCCACCGTACATCACATTCCTTACAACACTGCTCAACAGGAAACAACGCGAAAGACAGGATATTGCCTTCTTCATGGCCGTGAAGTGACGATTATGCTCGATGCGATGTGGCGAGATGACTGCGGTGATACAGGCATGGACGCTCAAGCTTTCGCTCGACGTGCTGAAGAAGCGAGACAACTCGCCCGCGTCAGAATCGCCCGACAACAGGAATGCGACACTCGACGCTACAATCTACATCACATATCGGCCAGGCGACAATGTGTGGGTTTCGAGTCTCATCCGTCGTCGCGGGCTTTCAGAAAATATACTTAGGCGGTACTTTTGCCCGCACAAAGCTTTACGGCGCCTCAGTGACCTGTACTATGAGGTTATGCCTGACAGTCCTGCTTCCTCCAATGTGAGGCAGCGTCCACCAGAAGTTGTGCACATTGTGCGTAGGGAGCTCTATTGTTCGAAATGAAGTGTCCACACTTGGTCTGACATATCTTACAGCCGCTAGGTGAGCATCGGGGCGATGCTCTCTCTGTTGGGAGACAAATGCCACATCCAGTACGCGGCACGTAGAGGAAGATCTCGCGAACTGCGGCAAAGAGGTCCCTGCACGATCGTTTTTCAGTTGGCTTCCAATTAAAGTGCCCTGCCCTTTCTTATCAGTTCCTGCTGCTTGCGAATCCTGAGAATATGTATCGATGCAACAGTCAGTAAAGGTTAATAATTCTGATAGGGGCAGAGAATAATAAAAACCTGCAACATCTGTGGAGAAGGCCTTTAAACCTTCATTTCAATTTTTCATGTCTTTTTTTTATGTATCGATAGAACTGTCAGTACATGTTAATAATTCTGATTGTGGCACAGAATAATAAAGATATTTCACATCTCCTGAGACTGCATTAAACCTTCATTTTCATGAGATCTTAGACAATTTACAACCTCCTCGGAACTTTTTGTCAGGAAAGGGTCATTGATGCCAGCAAGCTTAGTTTTCTTTGTAGGTACAAAGTTTTCTTTGTAGGCGACATAGTTCTGCCTTGTGTCCCGCTCAGAAACTATCGCTCTGAACGGTGCACCGTCTTTGTGAGTCTTAGCGCTGAAAGATACTTCCAGACAATCTTTCTATCTTTTTTTATGCTGCTCATTACGCCTTGCAGATTCATCTTTTTATACAGTTGTTGTGCTTTCGCTCTGATCTTATTAGAAAAAATGTAATTTCTCTGAATAAAAACCGCCGAAATAGCATTTTTAGCTTTCTCATTGAACCCTTCATGCGAAAAAACAGTGGAGCAACTTTTTATCATCTAGCAGAACAAACAGCTCAAGCTGTAACGAGTATGATTCTACATGTTTCACAGGTAATTTCTGACGTGGAGGCTTACAGCTTTTCAAAGCGTCAGCACCTTCGGAGTGGATCCTCGTGGCCTTGACCTCTGGAGCACGTACGGGCGTGCTCCAGAAGACAAGGCCACGTTTATTTTACTAATGAATGTGCTCCAGTTCTTACCGCTATTCGTGGCTATCTTACCCACTAGAAGCGACCTTTCAAATGTCATGCGATGGAAGGATTTCATTCCTTGACATCAAGTTTGTGCTCGCCGATAAGAAAGCCTGCTGGTGTTACGAACCTAGGGCAAGTAAGTTACTTTTACCCTTACATTCCGTGCATACAAAGCTTGTGAAGAGGGGAAGCGCGAAGATGTGTTTCTGCGGACCACTGAAGAAATCATGCCAACACCTAATGGAAGAAAGCCCCGGACTGCAAGCCTCGCTTTTAAGCTGCGCTGGTTACCCGAGCCATGAGTTTTTGTCAGTCGCAGGAGGACTGCTTAAGAAGACACAGGAAAGTAGTTCGGAGCCGGTGCATGGTACAAGCACTGACATAAACAAAAGAAAGGTTGTTGTCATCCCCTACATACACGGTTTCTCCCATAGATTAAAGAAGATTGCTGGAAGGAGCGGCATCAAGATCGTATTTTCGGCGTCTAATAAATTTGACAGCCTGTGTATAAACACAAGGCCAGAAAGAATCGCGCATACCGCATGCTAAAAGGAACATAAAAACAAATTCTATTATTGCATCGCGGTTGTGGTATACCGCATTCCTCTCGTGTGTGCACAATCCTACATTGGTACAAAGTAAACTTAGCCGCTGACGGCTTTCTTGCCATCCATTGCTAGAGATGCCAATGCAAACCTACATTTAAAGAAACAGTCATCATGAGTAGAAGCAGGTGTGAGATGACGCGCTTGATAATACAAGCTGGGACACACATCAACATTCGGCGACGCATACGTCAGTAAACCAATTCCATTATCCTTGAAAGTGCTCAATCATCTTTGTTCGCGCTGTACGTGCACATGTGTTTGAATATGTGAGTCAAAAAAGTGCTTACGTTTTGCTCCCAGTTTTTTATTTTTTTGTACATTTTTTCAAAACCTTTTACCTGTTGTGTGACGTTTCGGCAGTGTACATATAACGACGAGAAGAGGAAATAAATCTGTTGATAAAATTTAGCGCTGTGTGTGTCAGATGTGCCTTCCTGTTCTTGTTCAGCTTGCGCTACAATAAAGTTGTTATATTGTACGTTGACGCTTTCCTTGCACTTCTTATTTTGGTTGAATAATGTACGGAATTGCTCATATCAACACTATCTAACATTGGTCTAATACTGCTTAAGTACAGGAAGAGCTTTACTTATTGGGATGCTCGCTTTATTTACAATAAATGAACCATAACTTCTGCTCCAGTTCAGTAAGGTTTAGTACTATCGGGTTTTCAGCGCTACTTGAAAAAAAATGTTCAGAAAAAACTAGGAGCATACTTACCTAAACGAAATTGGCCAATACTTATGGTTGCATTTCTACTTTACGCTTGCCAGTAGGAATAGAAAATTTTAGCGCTTTACTTTGTTAATAAAGGAACAAATATGGTCCTAACAATGTATTTAATCTTAGCCGTGTGTCTGCCCCAGCACAATACGTACACCTGCATATTGATTTAAGCTTCTTCGTACCGATTCGCAAAATACTGGCAGTACGATACATAGGACAGAAAAGTAAAAGACGACCATATCTGCTAGAATGCAACGGTGGTACGTACACAACTGAGTGCAGCATACAGAAAAAATTGTAGTGTCGGCTTTTACGCCTCCGTAAATATTCAGAGAGGACCGCTATACATAATTACAGCACACGCGCCACTATGGACGAACCAGGCTAGCGCAAAGATGGAAGATTGCAAAACAAATTCTATCGCATGTTCAGTAATCGTACATGCTCAAGTGGCGACTTCCTCCAGGGGCAGGCGTGAGCTTTCGTATTTGTGCTTGCTGCTAAGCTTAGTACAAGCATACGGCTAGGATCAGGCACTGCTCTTGCGCAAATGCGAGCAATATCAGGCATCATATCTTCTGAAGTTGACACTAAGCACGGGCTGCGCCAGGGTGTTTCGGCACCTAAATTCTGACTTGGCTGCAGCCGAATTCCGCATACTGCATATGTGATGAGGATAGCTATATGATCTTGTAGATAGGCTCTCTTGTGATTTGTTGTAGCGCAGGCTGAGCGACATGGGCATAGAAGCCACACGAGACAAAACAAAGCCCTAAAGTACCAGCTGCGAACAGCAGTTCAGGGTACAGCTCAAACAGTACAATTGGCGTTAAAATCGCTTAGAAGCGTAAAAGGGTGCGGTACCTGTACAATCCGTTTTTCAAGATTTTTTCACATTTACGTATTCGTGGGGCGTTCAGTACAAAGAACAGGCAGTTTTAGTTTTAAAAGAGAGAATAGTTTTTGGGTGGGACTGCCGCCTTTCAAGCCAACGGCAACTCCTCCATACAGTGAACTGATATTTTCCCCGTCTTTTCGAAAGACGGAAAAACCTTTCAAAAATTTGGTGCTGCTGCCGAGATTTGTTTCTTGTCACCAATAGGCAAATTGGAGGAAGCTATTTATTTATTTATTTTCAATACTGCTGCTCTCCTTCGAGAGCGTGGCAGTTGGGCAGTACAATAATTCAGTTGTACAATGCAAGGAAATCAAAGTATAGATCATACAAAAAGTAAGAAAACGAGATAAGCAGTGCAAGTTATACATAGTACTATACAAGTAAACCATGTTAAGATTAAACGGAACCGTAAATAATAAAAAGAAGATGTAAAAGAGCAAGATGCTTTATAACAAAAGCACATATATTACTAAGGGCAAGTAATTAAACAGAAATAACTAAAATAAACGACGAGTGTTAGGGAATCATTATGGCAAACGAATAAGCTGTCGAAAATTAGAGTGTTTATTAAAATTTCCTAACGAATAAAGCAATCTGTGCCGGTGTCCCTGCATGCATAATAGGTACTGTTATTCACACACAGTTTTTTCTATTTGTGAAATAAATTCAGATAATGATTCAGTGTTGGTGATAGTAGGATGAATTAGGTTCGATTCTGCTATCGCGAGTGGGAAAAAAGAATACTTAAATGTGTCATTTTTGCATGTGTGTTCTGTCAATGTGTGCGCATGCTTGTTACGTGTAGGTCGAGTTTCGGAGAATGAAATGTATCGGGAGGTATCTATTCTGTAGTTATTTTTTAGTAGTTGAAACAAGAATTTTAAGCGAGCGTGTTTCGCTCTTGTGGATAGCGTTCGCAAACCGGACTGGGTTAAAAGATGTGTTGGCGAGTCTGTACGTCTATATTTGTTATGGATGAACCTCACAGCTTTCCTTTGTATTGATTCTAGCTTACTTATGTTAGTCTGTGTATGCGGAAACC
This sequence comes from Dermacentor andersoni, assembly GCF_023375885.2. NCBI lineage: Eukaryota > Metazoa > Arthropoda > Arachnida > Ixodida > Ixodidae > Dermacentor > Dermacentor andersoni. The sequence continues at coordinate 4,213,005 of NC_092821.1, forward strand.
AGACTGTGTTAGAGTATTCGAGAACAGGCCTTACAAATGATGTGTAGGCTAGCAGCTTCGTTGACTTGGTTGCGAGCGCCAGGCTTCTTTTTAAGAAAAATAGTTTGCGCAGCGCCTTTGAGATTATATTACTGATATGCTTGTCCCATTTGAGCTTCGAGGTTAATGTAACGCCAAGATATTTGTGTTCTACAACTTTGTTAAGTGGAGTGCCGTTAATTGTGTAAACAAAAATTGATGATACCGTTTTCCTGGTTACAGACATGATCGCGGACTTTTGTGTGTTTATTTGCATCTGCCATTTGGAGCACCAATCAGCTATGTCAGCTAGAGAATCATTTATTTAATATGATCATTGTAATTGTTCATTTCTCTGTATATGACGCAGTCGTCTGCGAATAGTCTTATATTGCAATTGATGTTAGCTGTGATATCGTTAATATAGAGTAAGAAAAGCAATGGTCCAAGCACAGACCCTTGGGGGACTCCGGATGTTACTGCGACTGTGTTAGAAAGCGTTTTTTCGTAAACCACTAATTTCGAGCGGTTACTTAAGAAACCTTTTATCTAAGCAGAAAGTTCTCCAATACCAAAAACCTTTTTAACTTTAGCTACTAATTTGCTGTGACATACACAGTCGAAAGCCTTGGACAAATCTAGTAGAATCAAGTCAGTTTGACCGCGGTTATTAACTGTAACAGCAAGATCGTGAACTAGTGCCATTAGTTGGGTTACTGTCGATAGACCACGGCGAAAACCGTGTTGGTTCGGTGAGAAAAAATTAATGCCCTCTAGGAATGTGGTCATGTGCTTTAAGATTATGTATTCTAGAAGTTTACATGACGTGCTAGTTAGTGAAATAGGTCTGAAATTTGAAGGTAATGTTGTGTCACCTCCCTTGTGGATCGGGATTACCTTTGCAATTTTCCAATAATGAGGTAGTTGTGAAGTCTTAAGTGATTTCCGGAAGACTAGGCCAAGATATTTACTGCACCACTCTGCATATCTTTTGAGGAAAGTATTAGGTAGGTCGTCGGGGCCACTACCTTTCTTGGGGCCAAGTTTAAGCAGTAGATTGAAAATACCGGCATCCGTAATGTCTAGTTTAGCGATTTTCGCGTGATGTTGCGTTGCAAATCGGGGAATAATGTTATCATCTGTAGTGAACACTGACCGAAAAAAATCGTTATATGCGTTAGCCTTAGCAGTTTTTTCTTCGGGAAGAGAATGTGATGTAGCATTTTTATTAGTACGAAACTAATTCCAGAACCTCTCAGGGTTATTAACAAGAAAATTAGGTAGTGTTACATCAAAGTAGTGCTGTTTAGCACGTTTAGCTTTAAGCTTGAATTCCACGACGGCATCCGGTAATTTCTGAATTCTGGATACTCCACAACCTTTTGATTTTATTGCCCTACGTAACCTTTTCAAACGTCGGTTTGTTTGAATAACTTCTCGCGTGATCCATCGATTATTTTTTGGATGAAGCTTTGTTTTTGTAGGCACGTAGTGAGTGATGCAGTAAAGTACAACCGATTTGAAGTGAAACCAAAGGGAATTTACATCTACTGAAGCATCGGAGCCAATTTCTGAAAAATGCTGGAATTCATGAGCGAGGTGCATTAGTATGCTGTTATCGTCAGCGCTTTCGAAGTCTGTTACTACAGATACAGAAGAATTAGTGGTTATGCTGCCACCAAGAGGCACAATGCACACTGGTACGTCGTGGTCTGATATACCATGAAGTACATCAGTTTTTATGCGATTTATGTCGAAGTGGTTACTGAAAAAGATTAGATCTAGTATGTTCCGAGTATTTCCCTGTGAGCGGGTGGGGCATGAAACGATCTGATGAAGATTGAAGGTTAGCATGACGTCAAACAATGCATCCGAAGCTCATGATGAGTAGCACATACTATTCCAGTTAATGTCTGGCAGATTAAAGTCACCCAAGAGGACAACGCGGGAAACAAACACGTGGCGTTCTATGTAATCATGAATGACACTGATAAAGGCATCATCAGAGTTCGGGCTCCGATAAACACAACCTATGAATATGTTTGTACCGTCGCAAAGTAGTTTACAAAATATGGCCTCTGCGCCTTGTACCTCTGGAAGGGCTATAAAGGAAAGGCCCTTTTTTATCAATAACGCCACTCCACCACCACGTGTGGGGCGGTCCTTCCGGACCACAGAATAGTTGGGCGGTGCGAACTCGTGATAAAAAATATATGAGGTGTGAGCCATGTTTCTGTTATGGCTGCTAGGTCAGGTTCGTGATCAATGATCAGATTTTCAAGTGATTCCGTCTTGTTGATGACTCTTCTTGCGTTCACCGTGAGGAGTGTTCGCTAATTTTGCAGTGCGACGAGTAGTAGCTCCCTTTTTTGCTTGGTCGCTGGACGCACTCACCGCCTTTGCTGTACCTGCAGTAGGTAATTCTACGCGTTTTTCATTAAGTGGTACCTTGTCGTCTTTCTCATCGCTCCAAACATATGCTCGATTATTTATGTATAACTTATCAAAGACTAGGGAAACTTTCTCATTTCTTTGTCGGTTTGTTTTCGCACTGTTCCAAAGTTTCCTTAGAATATCGCGTACGCGTTTCGAAAAGTCTTCTCCAATGCATAGGCCTGTATCTTTAAGTTTGTATCCCCGTTTTAGTATTGAAGATTTGTCTCTTGAGTCAAGTAGCTTAAGAATTACAGGCCTAACCTTGTTCGGCGCTCCTCTACCAAATCGGTGCATACGTTCGATTGAAACTGGTTTTAATTCTAGAATATCTACAATTATGTTTTTGTTCACCGCACTTTCAAGTATCAAGGGTGTCTCTCCCTCTACCTCCCGTAAGCCATATATTAACAGGTTATTTCGCCTGCTACGATTCTCTAGTTCGTCGATTTTTTCTTGCATGTCTTTGATAACAATATTCAAGTTTGCTATTTGTTCTTGACGAGAGTCGACCTTTTCTTCTAGTTTTGTTAGTAGGTCTAATTTCTTGTCCATTTTAGACAGGCGACTTTCCTTAATCTCTTTTATATCCGCAACTATTTCCTTTAATTGTTGGCTGATTTCAGGGCCTGGATTCGTCTCAATGTCTCCGCTAAGCAATAAGAGTTCATGTACATGCATCGCATGCTCAATCACAACAGCACATAGCCGTGGGCACGGCAGCACAGGCAAAAAGGGGTCCTTTGAGCGGATACACTTTCCATATCGCCTCCTCACCTGTAGGATGAAGATAAGCGGATTGTTAGCTGACCGCATTCTGTGAGTGCCGCCGTGCCCAATGGCTCGGCCTTGCTTGAGGTGGTCTTGTATAGTTGGGTTGAGTGCTGGTGCTGGGCACAGGTCATGCGCAAAGCCCATGCTCCCAGCGTCTGCGCAGGTGGATGACGAGTGATGCAGCACGGGGTCCCATGACTTGAGCGGCACGGAATCTCGTTGTAGGTTGATAGCGGTGGCATTCACGACGCATGTTGTTCCGGCTTGTCCTGGTGGCTCGAAACTCGGACCGGCATAGAGCAGCAGTCCGGGCACAAGCTGTAGGATGAAGATAAGCGGATTGTTAGCTGACCGCATGCCATGAGTGCCGCCGTGCCCAATTTATGATGTTGTTTATGTCACCTAAGTTATGTTGTAGACCTCTGCAGTTCCACTTTATAAAGAAAGCCACGATGGAACAGAACCGAGAGTATTTAAATAGAGATTGATCCTTAAATCCATATTATAGTTGACATATCTTTAAAAGCCGACTGTGGATAGGAACGGTCCTTTTTGAGAGTGGTGACTGCAAGTTTATTTCTCTATTCCTGTTTGCGAGCTTGAGAGAGCGCTCGTCCGTTGGTGTCCGTGACACCGGTGTTTTGTTAGCGACCTCCATTGCTCTGTCAAAAGCGCTAGAGGACCGAGCGACTGGCACTGAGGCAGATGCCTCAGGCCTTGATGTTCGCATTGTCTTAAGGCTCTGCAAGACCGTGGCCTCCGTAGCCTTTGAAAGCGATGGGGTAGAATTGGCTGCCACCACTAAGGGGGCGGGAGGAGCCACCACATAGGCTGCTGGTAATAGACCGCGTAGGCTTGCGGGGCCTTAGCCCTGATGGACCGCATTGTCATAGCTGTGTTTACCTAGATGGGATAGGCGTTTCCTGGCTTCATAGAATATCTTTTCTTCTACTGTGATTGACATGATTTCCTTTTTCCCAACGGGACACCACCGTGAGTAGGCAAGGTGATCACTGTTGCGGTTTACACAATGTTCAGGAGAATTACACTTTTCTGAGTCATAATCGTTGGTGCTGCATTTTGCACATGTTGCATTGCCTCTGTACGAAGGAAAAGCATGGACAAACCTTTGACGTATAAAATATCGTCTCAGATTGGGGACATACGGCATGACATTGACCTTGACGTAGCCAGCCTCAAGGAAACTGGGCAATAGAGTGGTGCTAACTGTAAGAATGACATGTTTTGTGGGAATCACTGGACCTTCTCGTCACAGGAAGATTCTTTGTACTTTTGTGACTTCTTGCTCCTGGAAACGCTCAAGGAGTTCCTCATCACTGAAATTTATGATGTCTTCCTCAGACATCACGCCCCTGTTCGTATTCAACGAGCGGTGAAGGAAATCGTGACTTCTGTATTACCTATACTGGTGAAATGTGAAAGCTTCTTAAATTGCTCTTTCAATTCTAGGACTAGATCTCCACTAGACATCTTTAACACCTTGTGGGCTGGTTCAAGATTTTGCGTGTGGCTCTTTGCCATCGATAACGGGGAAAGCTTACGCCCAGAAGTGTTTCCTAAACTGTGTGTGATATCGTAATTCACATAAGTTCGGGCACTGCTTCGTAAAGTATATATAAATATCGCATCGGAGCGCCCTCTTTTCTGAGGGCGATCTGGTAAGGGGGATAAATCCTGGCAGAGTTTCTTGGATATTCGGTTTATTGGATATTCGCCCACCACCGAGCCCAACAACGGGACGCGACGAGACCGGAAAGAAATGCAGATGCCAGCTGTACATAGCTATTATACCCTAATATAATACACCCCAGGTTCGGTAAACTACAGCAGGTTCACCTTTGATGCCTGCAGAATGGGAAGTCAAATGAAGTGAAGAGAATACAGAATAGATGGAAAGCGAGTGAGAAAAACAAAGGTTGGAGGGAGACAGAAAAAGGAAAATGCAACTACCGGTTTCCCCTGGTGGCTCAGTTCGGGGGAGCCACCTGCGTGATGCTGAGTCCAAAGGGGTTTGTTGCCGCCGCCGAGGAGCCGTAAAGGTCCAAACACCAGGCATTGGCTCAAACCCCAGGAACCTCTATTCCTCGATCACGTCTATGCTGCGATCGGTTAGACCCGGGAGGTAGCAACCCTCATGTGCTTGGGTACGTGGTGTCGCAGCACACCAAACGCCTCCTGACGCAGACGCCCTCGTGGTGTTTTGTTGAAATCAAACCCGAAAAAACTAACGTGTTGTCTGTTGAAGTGATTGAAATGAAAATATTACACTTGTAGCAGCAGCAGCGTATAGCACCTAATGTAGCCAGGTAGGTTCTATCAATATTTGTCACCGATAGGCTATACACCGTTATTTAATATACGTAGAATTGAGATCATGAAAAATACGCGTAGAACAATGCGCGCGTTTGCATTTGATAATATATCTGGTTGTACTGTGTGCGAAGTGTCCTGTAGAAAGCTCATAAGAGATGGAAGCTAATTTTGTGTGGACTTCCCCCACGGTAGAAATAGCAAGAAAAGCTAATAGTGTCAAATTAATACATGCAGCCCTCTTTGATACAGGAAATCAAGCAATGCATTACCTCTGGTGTAGTTTCTTATTCAACGGATTACCAAAAGATAGGGACACAGTTGCCCAAAGCCTCCAAAGACAAACTTCTTTCAACAGGTAAATGTGTGGGGGAAAGAAGCATAAACACGGGCTATCAATGCATCTATGTCACGTTGCAGAATGGACTTTTGGGTTCGTAGGAGAGCTCCGAGGTAAGAAGGAAATGAAGCTGGCAGATAGCCAGATAAAGATGGGGAGTGAGTCAGAATTTGAGCCACATTTCGCAGCAGACTCCCACTGTCTCCCTTAATCTAGTGCAAGGTAACAGTGAAGTGGGACCACCTGTTGGCCACCCCATTTTTACTACCGAAAGCTGCAATTGCATTGACATTCAGCAAACTGAAGTGTATGAAAAAATATTTAAATAACTGACAGAAGCATTTTTGCAACTTTCTCTCCACTGATATTCCCGCGCAAAGTGACTAAGGAGAAACAGTCACGTGAATATAGGAAAACGAATTAGAAAACCACAAAAAGCAAAGACACAGCACATTCGATAGGCACAGTGTGGTAGGTGAGGGCATAGGTGCACTCCCGAACCTACGTGCAGTGATTATTAGGCGAAGATATTTTAGGTAGTATGTTTGATCAGACTTTGAAACACCTGAATCTGTAAAACCATGTCGGAACACACCTGCACTAATAAGCCAAGCCAGTGTGGTTACATACAGAGGAAGACGGACTCATAGATGCTACGGCTGTGAATCAAAAGTGCAGAAGGGAAATTAAGGAATGGTAGCAGAACCGAAGCAGCATAGCGAGAGGTACTTACCCTGCACAGGTACTGCAGCAGGGCGAACACAAGTAATGATTGCACTGGGGCGATTTCACTGCGCTCCACATATTCGTGTGTGCATCAATAGGACTGAAAAGGTAATGTTACACTCGCGGTTCTAAAGGTCAGTTTGCGTTTAGCAACCGAGGTTGGAGCATATCACTGAAAGTCGCACCACGCTCTTGAGTGCTCACACGTTTTTGCAAAGATCGCGGGCTCAAATCCCGGCCACGGCGGCCGCATATCGACGGGGGGGTTGGGGGGGAATCCTAAACACGTGTGTATTTTGATTAGGCGCACGTTAAAGAACCGCAGTGCTTTATATTTATGGAATCCTCCACTACAGCGTGCCTCATAAAGATATCGTGATTGTGGCACGTAAGAACCCGGAATATTTTCAATTTTTTGCTATAAATTTAGTGCAAGCATCATTATCGCAACTAACAGTTGCCATCGGCTACCACTACTGCCGGTATCACAAGATCATGACAAGTGTAATGCCTCTTTCTCCTACTAAACCTAAACATGCCTATCTCGAGATGAAAGCGTCATTTAGACAGAAAGGTATATTGCACGGGCTACTATCATATGAGAAACACACACACAAAAAAAAAGACGAGAAGCAGGTTGAACTGTTATTCAGCCACGTAGAGTAGCTGGCGCTTTACAGATACTTCACAAAAGTACATAAAACACTTCTTCTAGCGTTTGCTAGGAATTCTGCCCGTAATTGGTGAATAATATGATAGTTTTAATCTCATTTGCCTTACGCAGAGCGCCTTTAGGAGTCGTTGCAGCAGATGTGTTAGGAAAATAGTTCAAAGCACAGTTTGCACACCTCTGGCCAGTTCAACAACTTCGAAACGGTAGTATGATGAACTTGTATCATAGAGCATGTATATCTTACATTCGCGTGTCTTTTCCGAAGTAGCCTTTTATCATGTGCAGAACCTCGGTTGTCGTGAAAATCCTAGTGCGAGCCCTGCGCAATGCCGCTACTGCTGGAATACGCGTTGTTTGGCTTCTTGGTGGCACCAAATTTATCACTGGGTCTCTATTTCTCATTCCGGAAGAGTGGTTATTCGATTAGAGGTGCCACCACGAAGGAGGAAATCTTCCTTGGAAACCGTGCACTTGGTATTCTTCCTCTTGCGGCGTCGTCAGTGGCCTCTGTCATCTCATCGCCTGCATTGGTAGCCTTCCCGGCGCGCTACTACGCCTTCAGCTTGCACACCGCATTGTGCACCTTGGCGCCCCTCCTCTGTTCGCCTCTGGCTACACAAGGGATCGTACCTATTATCCATGGGCTACGAATTGCGACATTGTTTGCGGTGAGAAGAACTCTAGAAAATAACATTGAGTGCCTCCTGTAGTCACGACGGGGAACGAACTGAAAAAAGTTACAACCTAAAATGCTCGATAAGTTCTTTGATAAAAAAATAGGATTTTCAAAGCTGGGTTTTCATCCTGGAAGTCCTCTGCGATTCCTCTGGCTAACCCTTCAAGGGAAAAGAACGAGGGTTGATCGAGAAGTAATCTTCCCACCAATTATGGAAATAGACCCCATTGTTCATTCTTATAGAAATAACATCGTTGGAAAGATGAAACATTGCTTTATTTGTCTACATTAACGCCATCTTTTCTACGCATTTTTATAGATGGTGCTTTAATTTTTCTGTCCCAATGTCGTAGAACTCCGCCGCCAACCCGTTGAGGAAGCGTTTCACAGCTTCTTTGACTTCATTGTCGCTCCCGAAGCGCTGGACACTCAAATGTTCCTTTAACTTAGGGAACAAGTGAAAATCATTAAGCATGAGGTCTGGACTGGATGGTGGGTGCAGCATGACAGTCAACATAATGTTTGTGAAAACTTCCTCGGTTTGACTGGAGACGTGAAATCGGGCGTTGTCGTGACGCAGCGTTCCACAGGCTGCCAGTCGTCCTCGCCGGCGGTTCTGGGGCGCTATAACGTGAAACTATTCCAAACTTTTCTATTCCAATTCTCCTATCAGCCCTCCACGATTGGTCAAAAACTTTTTTCGACCACGCCTACTTCACCTGTCTGTCACGCGACGTCACGAAATCCGCGATATCTCCCCATCTGATATGATGTGTACACACTGATTATGCATGATTTTACATAAAAAAGAAAAACAGTTATTTCTGATTTCACCCCTTTTCGCCATTAGCTCTCGGCTATTGGTAAAAGGTTTCCGGGCCGCACCCACTTCGCCTTCCTGTCACGCGACGTCACAAAACCGCACAAACTTACCGCGTCAAAGTGACGTGTACGCAATAAAGATGCATTAATATGCCGAACAAAACTGAATTTTCTTCGGAATAGCCGCAGGCTGCCCCATTCCGAAAGGAATAAAAGATGGCTGCCGCCGATCGCTGAGACGCTGGCTACTCGCACCTGCCGAAGAACATAGGTGTATTTGCGTATAATAAAACTTCTTGCGTGGCCATGTAACGTTTTCGAGCCCTTTCGGCACGTTTACCACCTCATTTTGCCAAGTCTTCTTTGCTGAGGGTCAGTCTTAGCGTCATTCTTAAGCTTCTGTTGCATGCCCCGCCGTGATTTTCGACCAGCCACCACAAGCTAAGTAAGGGAAAGCCGACCAATCGCACACGCCTGCACCACCCTCTTCATCCGGTTATCGATTTTCAGTGCACTGGCTCTGCCCCAGTGAATCACTCTCCACTTGAGCGTTCTCCTCGCCTCTTGTCAGCCAATTAGATACGACAAGCCGCTGAGTTTAGGCAACGTTATTCGTTTTTCAAGCAAACAAAGTGACCTCCTATGAGCGAGGAGAGCGTTTGATTGGTCTGTTCAGACAACCTTGCGGGTGACCGCCCGGTGCTTGCGTCGGTGGTTACGCAAAATTGACATCAGGAGATTGGAATAGAAACATATTGGAATATTTTACGTTATAGGGCCCCTGGATAGCTCGCATGAATTTTCTTAGTGTTACACAATAATTGTCTAAGTTGATTGTCGTCCCACGGTCCATGATAAATATCAGTAGTATCCCCTAACGGAACAAAAGAACACTGGCCATGACTTTGCCAGCAGAAGGGGTTTGTTTGAAATTCTTTCCTACTGGTGACTCTGGGTGACGCCACTGTTTGGAATTTTGTTTTCTCACGGCAGTGAAATGAAACACCCACATTTCGTCTCTAGTAACAATGGAGTCCAACAATCCTTCCCTATCTTCTTCGCACACAAACTGGTGAGCACATTCAAGGCGTTTCCTCTTGTGGTCTGAGGTCAATAGCCGCCGTGCCGATCGAGCACAACACTTGTGATACGCAAATTTTTCTGTTCAAGCTTTTTCGATGGTACTGTAAGAGCTCCTAGGAAGCTGAGCAAAAAGTTCCTGGACAGTGGTCTTGCTCTTTTGAAGCTCTTCGCGTTGAACCATCTCGATAATCGCCTCTGAAAATAACGGTCTTCCACTCCGTTCTTCATCGTGGACTTCCTTCTAATCGGCACTGAACTCCCTGCACCACTTTCGGACGTGTTGAATGGACATACATTTGTCGCCGTACTCCTCTGTCAACTGACGATGAAAATACACGGATGCAGTCCCTTCGGCATGGGAAAAGCGAATCACGGAACGAATCTCCCACTTGGTGGGATCAACAATGGGAACACCCATGCCGGACGGCTGCTGAGCCAAGAATGAGTGGCGCAGCGAAGTGTGGCCAGGAGGAATCGAGAATGAGTGAACAGCCGCGCGGAACAGTGTTGCCGAATTCCGCCTCCCACCTTCCCGTATGGCTGGAGCTGTTTGAGAATCTTATCAAATTTTCGCCGTAGAGCACAAATATTATTACTGCGGTATCCCAAAGAACTTCAGTTCTGCTTTTCGGCATGAAAAACAGAAATATCGCGGTTCATTGGCTTCGGTACAGTTTGCTTAACACTGAAAAATCACGTCTAAAATGCAAAGTGCCTAGCTCAACTGACAGGTTATTGTCGGAAACTGTAAGGTTAATGAATAGGGGTGGCCGAGTATTTGATGTTTCGAATGCGAATCAAATGCTACACACAAACCATTCGTACACGAATAGCAACAGTTCGGTATTTTCGTATGTTTGAAGGCAAGCAAATAGTTTGCAAGATCTGAATGGTAAAGTTCGGTTGCCCCTCTCCGTATGCCAAAGAAAGTTTTGGAGATCATCAGAAGTGCGACAACGGCACAAGTGTGCGAATTAATGCAGAAACACAATGTGTAACACAAGCACTGTTTTTAGTTTCACAGTGGTGGTTTACATGACGTCCTTTCACTAATTATTTCTTGCGGTGTATCGTTAAGCGTTTCTGGCAGTCTAGTTCTGTACTATTTTCATCTTTTGATGTTATGTGATATGATGTTTATTCTTACTGATGACGACTTGTGCGTCGTTAACATGTGGAAACGGGTGCTTTTTCACGTGTCTACGACACACAAGTCCTTATTCACCATTTTCCCCCCATGACTGTTTAATATTTCTTCGGCAGCCATTTACTTAGCGGTTTTGGAAAGCTAGTCATACAGCACCATTATTTGTAAGAAAGGTGATTTCGCACCTGACGTTGTTGAAAAACTATACGCTCAGTTTACTGTGACAGCCAGTGATCATGTTTTCACAACGTTTGCTTCGTCCATGATAGTTCACTCTCTTTATTGCATTACATATGTAAAGGCAAGGTACATAACTATATTAAAATAAATTTGCCTGCGTTAAATACAGGTATCTGCGTTTAACCATTCAATATTTGATTGGATATTAGATACTGAATATCCGTATCTGATCGGTATTCGAAAAAGTCGACATTAGCCTACGTCTATTATTGAAAGTGGTGTGTTGCGCTCTTACGTTCAGCAATGTCTTCATGACAAGTTTACTTTTAAGTTCGTGTTGAGAAGACAGCCACAAAATACATGAAAAACTTACAGAAGATGTTGCGCAGGCGAGTTCGACTCACACTGGAAGCGAACCCTGGGGCAGCTTGAGTGTCCGCTGCAGTATGTAATGAGGTTATGTAAACAATGACGTCTTTTGATATTTCGTCGTGTGACACTGTAAATTTGATAACTTTCTACATGCATGAAGCACATTTAGGAATTTGCTTGTTCTTTTCGAAATGGCGGACAAAATCGCCCCATAACGAGCACGAGATTCGACACATGCGTAAACCAATACAACAAATTTGCAACTTTGATGCCCCTAATACAAATAAATTCATACATGTAATCAAAACGAAATGTTTGAGGCTATATATACCTGGACTGTATGTGCGCATTGACTTGTAAGCTATAACGCCTAAGGTGAATGGAATAGGAAATCATTCCAGCGTATGTCGGCAGGTAGGGGAAGGTTCGTAAAATAACTTTTTTGTGATCCACGTGGGCGTAGCACGAATGCAAAAGAAGAAATTAGACGAATAAACATAGAAGTTTCGCACAAAGAAATGTTCAAGAAAAGACTTCATCCCGATACGGCGATTGAACTCAGAACCAACACATACCCGACGCGTTCGTATGGCCATTTGAGCGAACCAGCATGGTAGCAGATCGCAACGCCAGTTTCAGTCAACCGATAATTTGAACTGGACGGTCACTGAACTGGCAAATCAGTGCGGCGGGCGTCCGAATGAGGGAGGAAGGAAAAACACTTGTTAATAATTTGGCCATCTCTGCGATCAGCTTGCGCCCTTGCTAGCTCCTATAATAGTCGCCGCCTTAAAAGGCGTTGGCCAATCAATCAATAAACGAATGTTGACCACCCTTGTTTAGCTACCAAGCTTTCTTCTTAAAAACTTTCCACTTCCATCGGAGAATGACGCTCAGTGAAGCGACCGTAGCACGTTAGAGAAAAGCGTGCCGCAGTGGCCCTTGCCTTGTGGTTGTGTTCACGTATGATCCGCTGAGCTTGCTTGCTGTAACGAACGTGCACCCAGGACCACATAGGTAGCGTTAGCCCGGCAGCCTAGAGATCGGCCTGTAAAGTAGAATGACCCATGTAGAGATGCCAAGTAAGAAAACGTTCAATTTAATGGCAGCCCTATATGTGGAGTGGTTAGCTCGGCAAGCATCTCGCCGGTAAGCGCTGTAGCAGGCCGGAAGTCATTGCGAGGACAAGTCCTCTACGAGGACCTTTAGGCCTTCGCTGAAGAGAAAGACGGAGCGGGCGCCCGACCTGCCCACTGAGGCCAGAAGATTAGAACGCACACCGCATAGAGTTGCTTGCAATAATAATTACTAGAGGGAATTCTGGCGCTAGTGCCTACGGGAGCTACAAGGAGAGTGGTTCAGTCACCATGGAAATGATGGTTAGTACATAAATTTTCCCAAACTTCATCCCTGCAGCTTCAAATGGCTTCATGGCCTTGTACATTCGTAATTTTAAAGAAAGCACGTGAAATAAATAATCAAGTAAACAGGATTAAAATTGTCCGACGGCAGCTTATGAACTCGGGACGTGTGTAGACAGAAGACAGATATTGAAAACATCAGACCGCTGTCGCATACATCGAGAATTAGCCTAGAACAGCCTCACCAATTTATCGCCCTCAAGCGAGCGCGTTTGACGCTCGGCACGCTTCTATTTTGCCACCTCGACAGGCCCAACCGCAGGAATTAGCAGCTAATATGCATGTTGATAAAGTCTGCTGCATTTATACCAGTGATTGCCTCGAAATTCAAGACAGTAAATGCGCATAAAGCCTATTAGTCAAAACTGCAAGAATATCTTAGCGTAAAAACACGTACATCAGACTAATCCATGTATTATTACGTTTCAGAACGGCAACAGGCATTTCTTAGGTACTTCCAATAAGGCAGCCTTCCGAACAGCATCCACCACGCGGCGACGGGGCCCAAAATAAACTGTGACGTGCAAGAAAACAATCACACTTAGAGACGACAACCGCCGCCCTCAGTGGAAGCCGTAACGCAGTCTCCTGACCTTGACAAGGTCGCCTTCACAGACAGCCCACTAACGTACGCAATGGGTGAACTTCGAGGACTTCCATGGGAGCTGCGCCAACTTCAGGTTCTCAAAGTGGTTGCCTCGTGGGCGAAGGGGATCGTGCAACATTGAAGGTGGAGTCCGGCGGAACGATGCAACGTCATGGGCGGGATGTTCTGAACGGTTCGACGATTATCACTGGCCGAGACACAGTGAGTAGATTCTCTGGTCTAGTCACCTAGGGAAGACGATTGTTTTATAAGCGCACAAGTTTTTTGCAGCGGATTTTACCTGACGTGTCCTGACGTCTGCTGGCATGCGCACGCTTACACATGTACTGTGTTCGGACTTGTAAAGTGTTCCTGCATGGAGTGGACTCCTATATCTAGAGCCAGTGTAAATACGTAAAACAAACCTTTTTTTTCTTTAGCTTCTACTTCCAGTGCCTTGAGGATTCCTGGCCATAACGCTACCTTGAACCGCAACCATATTAACCACGATTCTCATGGTGGCTGAACAAGCGCAATCGCATGATTTCCACTAGAAATTATTGCAGGAAACTGGCGCAGCAAAGCTTAACCGTCACGGGTGCTGAATTCCGATACGGCGATTGAACTTAGAACCAACACATACCCAACGCATACCTTACGACAGAAAGGCGCTGACGCGCAAGAAGGCACACGCAGATACCAGCAGCGGCAGGCGCACAGAGAGGAAGAAGGAGGCAATCACGTGTACAAAAGCTTAGCTTCGCAGCGAAGCTGTATATGGCTAGCGTATTCGTGCGTCTGTCCGTCTGCCGGTTGCCTGTAGGCCAAAATTTCCTCCGGCACCAATGCATACCCATGCGCGAAAACAAAAAAGAAAGGCGCGCGATTAGCCAACACCACCTAGAAGGCACAATTCCTGTTTACTTTGATCCATGACGTCACGCTACCTGGCCCGAAATTTCCATTGACAAGGCTGGCGCGATGAAAGCGTTGGCATGAAAATCACTGTTGCCTACCCAGGAGCATTCCCATTAGCTTCTATGGCAGTCGGGCCAGATAACATGACGTCACGGATCGGAGCCAAGAGGCGTTGTGCTGTCTAGGTGGTGTTGGATTTGCTGTGCCAGTAGTGACGTTGTCACTCGCCGTTGCAGCCGAGCGCGCTCGCCGCACTTTCTCTCCGGCTCCGCAATGGGTAGGCCATGCGTCATACTTACTCCTTGGGAACAGGTAGCTTTCCACCAGCATCGCCGCGAGCAAAACCGGGAATGAGCTCGTCTATGCCACGCCGATGCTGCAGTCCGGGCTCAAGAACAGGCTCGTGCAGCCGAGCGTAATCAGCAGCTGCGTACCAAGGATCCGGCAGCCTAACAAGCAGTCGTTTAGCGAACCGTCGGGATTAACCAAGGGATAAACACTGGGGCACATGTTTCAGATTTGCTGGTTAACTACCTGTAGAGAGTGCTTGGGCGGTGATTTTTTTTAACGTAGCCGGGCTCCTTAGCATCTCCAAACGTCCAGGCTCTTGCTGTGGTTTTAGTGGCGTCGCACGCATTAGTTCTCCACAAAGGCGAGTCATAAAAGCTGCATATATGATTAAATTTGATGAAAAAATATTTTGTGCAGCCTTGGTGGTAAGATCAGCAAAAGAATTCTTAGCTTTACGATAAAAACCACGTCCTTACGAATAAGGTACAGAAGCTCCCAATCAGTCTTGATAAATTTTTTGTTGATTTATTCATTCTCATTACTCATTCTGATCACCTCCCTGCGAGAAACTGTTGTGGCTACGGCTACAAGAATACTTATTCACACATTGCAGGTCAGCGGCATCGGTTGCAACTAATCACCGCAGAGTACCTGCGCTTTGATACGGTGGAAAATAAATCGATAAAGTGAAACATTGCACAAAATTATCAAACTTTATTATCTGTTCGGGGTCAATAAATGATACAGCTTTAAAAATTTTCCAGCCTTTGGCAAATGAAGAATCAGGTCATATTCGTAGGTTGATGCAATTGTGAAAACATTTGTAAAATAAAACGTCGTCTTCGAATCTGTAAGAAATTCAAAAATTTAAGACAGCCGACGTAAGCTAATGCTATCGGGAAAAAAATGCTTCTTTCGTGCTGCAATAACAAGCAAGAAAAGTGGCCAAATCAACGCTAAACGGCAGCGACATATCTGCTGCGTCAATGCTGAGTATGTTTGCCCAGCAAACTTATGTTTTTTCAACGTACCCTTTGCGAACCACCCTGCAGCGTCGTCACGCGGCAGAGCCTCTAACGACGAGCTCCCGCAGATACGTATATATGGATATGTATATGTATATGTATCCTCCACTTGGCTGCCATTTTTCGCTTTATAGGACAAGCAAAGAAACAATGCCACATAGGTCTTTTTTTGGATGGCGTTCGTTTCTTTGAATGCACCTAATTTAGAACTTTAAGAAATTCAAAAAACTAGGGCTTCTTTAACAGAGGTTCTTATTTTTTAAATGGCTATAGTTTAGTAATATAAACAGGTTGGAGCGCTTTTAGTCTATTTCTTGTGGCCGCGAGGGAAGAAATATTTGTCCTAAATTTCAATATTTACAGCAACCTGCCGGCGAAATTTGAACAGCGTCATTTTATTAACATGTGGAGTCAAAAAGTAACTGGACTTTACACCATGTGGTATAATATTCGAATTTCGCAATTTTTTTACCGCCGTTGTTTTTTGAAAGCTGCGTTCTACAATCTAGCGGATAATAATTTTATCTTTCTATTGAATAATAAGCTGTTTTTTATACAAGTCGGAGTTGCATGTGACAGCTTCCTTGTAATCGCTATTACGATTTGGGTAACATTTTGTCAGGCGTGTCCAAAGAGAACTCGCGACGTTTAATGACAGCTGCAGGCTTCTGAAAAAACAACGGCGGCGGGACCAGGCTATAAAGCGGGCGGGGGTAGCAGGCGCACTTCTTTCTTGTTCTTTTTTGCCTCTTCTTTTGCACTGTTCCCCCCTACTGCTGGTGGCATTTCATCCCTTCCTCGAAAAGAGAATTAGCTCGATGGTTAGGAAGCGGTGTAAGTGAAACAAAAAAACGTGGTTAAGGCAGATGCTGGCGCAAAGAGTACGCTGAAAGACACAGGAAAGATACAAGCGCATTAGCTGCACATATGAGCGCAAATAGAAAAAAATTAAGAAATGAAGACAAACTAACCAGGAACGCGCAATTTATGGTTGCACGCGTACGACGTGAACGATGTCAAGGCCAGGTTGTTGTCTACGCCGTGTTTGAGCCGCACTGTCCGGAACGACTTCGGAGTTCACGTCCCTAATGCGGCGCAGCACTTTGTATGGGCCAAAATGCCGGAGGAGCAACCATTCACTAAGTCCATGGCGGCGAACGGGAGTCCACACCAGCACTTGGGCCCGGGGTTGTAGCATGCTTGTCTGTGGCAGATATTATAACGCCGGGTATCTGCGTGCTGCTGCTGACTGATGTGCAGCCGCGCAAGCTAGCGAGCTTCGTCAGCACGCTGAGCAAATTCTTCGGCGTCAATGGTTAGGCGCTCGTCGTCTTGACACTGCAGCATAGCGTATAGCATCGTCTGAACTTCACCGCCATAAAGGAAATGAAATGATGTAAAGCGCATCGTTTCTTGTACGGAGGCCTTATACGCGAAGGTCGCGTTAGGCAAGATATGAACCCACGTTTTCTGCTGGACGTCGATGAACATAGAAATCATGTCCGTAATGGTCTTGTTTAAGCGTCCCGTAAGTCCGTTGGGTTGCGAATGGTAAGCAGCATTCTTTCAATGCCTTTGTGTTGCTCAATTGAAAAATGTTGTCCATGACCTGTGCTGTGAACGCAGTCCCTCAGTCTGTGATTACAGTGGACGGGGCTCTATGGCGCCATACAATGTGGCGCATGAAGAACTGCGCTACCTCAGAAGCCGTGGCTTGTGGGAGCGTCTCTCTCTAGGCATAACGGATTAAATAGCCAGTCGGGACAATCGCCCACTTGTTCCCTTGGTTGACAGAAGAAAAGGCCAAAGATTGTCTAAGCCGACCTGATTGAATGGCTTATGGGGTGGTTCGACTGGTTGCAATAAACCACGCGGGCTTCATGGGCGGTCACTATCGCCGCTGATATTGGCGGCAGCCTTTAAAGTACTCTTTGACGCTTGTCGAAAGCCCGGGCCAGTAATACATCTCACGTACTCTGGCAAGCATTCGTGAGGAGCGTAAGCGGCCACATGTGGGCTCGTCATGGCAAGCGAAAAGAATGTCGTCGCGCAAGTCCTTCGGAACCACCCGGAGATAGGCTGGGTCATTCGAACGGGCGTTTTTCTTGTAAAGCACGTTGTCTCGTAGACAGAAGGACGTCACTAGGAGAAAGATGTGTAGCTCAATGGTTGTTCGCCTGCCATCTCAGCGGCCAATAATAGGTGAAATTTCAGTGTCGTCTCGCTGCCGCTGTCATCGTGCTTTGACTCTCGACTGAGAGATTCGGCGGGGGCACGCGACAGTGTGTCAGCGTCTTTGTGCTTGCCGCCAGACTAGTAAACGATCATGATGTCAAATTTCTGTTGCCGCAAGCTTCATTTTACCAGTCGTCCTGAAGGAGCCCGCATGTTGCCCAACCAACATATGGCATGGTGGTCTGTCACCAATTTGAAAGGATGACCGTGCAGATAAGGGCGATATTTCCTAATCGCCCACATCACAGCGAGACACTCTTTTGCTGTGATAGAGTAGCTCACCTAAGTACCGTTCCTGAGTACCTCAGTAATAGCATAAGCTATTACTCTTTCATTGCCGTCTTGACGTTGGACGAGTACTGCACTAATACCGATGCTACTGGCGTCATTATGTTACTCGGTACCAGCCTCGTCATAAAAATCTGCTAGGAAGGGTGCTGACTGCATGGGTTGTCGTAGTTCAGCGAAAGCAGCCTGTTGCTCATTCGTCCAGGGAAATGGCCTGTCATTCCTTGTAAAGCGAGTAAGGGGTACCGCTATCTGCAAGAAGTTTTCAGTAAAACGGCGATAAGATGCACACAAGCCTATGAGACGCCGCACGGCTTTCTTTTTGACCGCAGGACGAAAAGCTGTTACCGTGGCAAGCTTCTCGGGATCAGGTCGGACTCCTCTGGTACTTACGACCTCTCCGATAAACTTGAGCTCTTCATAGCCAAAGTTGCCCTTTTCTGGTTTGAGCGTGAGATCATCCGATCGAATCGCTTCTAGCACATTCCGGAAGCATGAAGATGTTGCTCAAAATTTTCCGACAAGGCTACTACGTCATCAAGATATACGAGAAGTCTGCCAGTTCAGTCCAGTGAGGACAGCATCCATTATTCGCTGGAACATAGCTGGAGCTGAACACAAGGCGAAAGGGAGCACTCGAAGTTCATGGAGGCCGCCGGGAGTCACAAAGGCAGTTTTCTCGCGGTCTCTTTCGTCTAGCTCCATCTGCCAATATCCGCTTTTAAAATCGAGTGATGTAAAATACTGGGCACACCGCTGTCTTTCTAGCGACTCATCGATACGTGGCACTGGGTGCACGTCTTTATTAGTTACGTTGTTAAGCTTCCTGTATTCGTCGCAAAATTGTAGCGTTCCGTTTTTCTTTTTGACTAGAACGACCGGCGGCGACCATGAGCTCTTGGAAGGTTCTATAACGTCGTCGTCAAGCATCTCTTCTGCTTGCGTACGAATGACTTCGCCGCATTCTTTCGTCGACACGCGGTAGGGCTGCTGGCGTATCAGGCGCCCATCGTCGCAGGTGATGAGCCTGTGTCTTGCGATTGAAGTCTGCCCTACCTTGTACAAACTTGCGGAACATGCACCGAATTAAAGGAAGAGCCAGCGCAATGCTGTCTGGATGTTTTGGGACAGCTCTGAATTAAGGTAGATGTTACCTAGTTACTTTTCAACTACTCCAACTGCTTCAGAGGCAAAATATTCAGCCACGTTCTTTGTTTCATCGGCAAACTCAATCGAAGTACCGCGGAAAAGGTGTCAGCGCTCCTTACTGAAGTTGGTGACATGCAACTGAGAAGGGCCATCAGTAAGCTGTAGCACACCTAGCTGCACAAACACCTGGAGTCAATAGATGTGATAAGTTACTTTCTGCGACCAATTCGCGTTTGTGCATTCCACTGCACATAACTTCTACGAGCGCACTGGCTCGTGGAGGAAGCGTAACGCTTTCGGCGGAAACACGAAGTGTGTTGTCACGTCGGTTGTCGTCGTAACCGCCGATTTCTGGGTTGGCTGAGAAGGTCCTTGCATGTCAATAACAGCGCCGTAGTTTTGCATAAAGTCAACTGCGACAATGACGTCACCGGAGCATTTGCGTCAGACAATGCAGCTGGCCACGGATATTGATCCTCGAATCCGAACTCAAGTCGTGCAGCTTCCCAGCGGAGTAACGACGTGACCATAAGCCGCCGAATATGCGAGCCATGCGAAGCAGTAATTACTTTCTTCAGAAACATCGCCCTGTTGCCGCTTAAGATGTAAAAGTTCACACCGGTATCCACTACAGCGATAATCGCGCAACCGTCGCTCATCACCGGTATGTCGAGCGACAGGCGGTCATCACGATCAACTGCAGTTGACGTCGGATGGGTACCCGTCCAAGTTTGCGTCGAGTGGAAGTGCTCAGTGCGTAGACTGGCAGCGGGCTCGCACCCAAAGATCGCTTTAGGTAGTTTTCCCGGCTGGGACTTGGCGACCTTGCACTCGAATATCGCTGGGATGGTGGTCGAAATCGCCTTGAAGACGGCGAGCGTGACTGTCGTCCGGTAGGCGGTTCCATGCACTGTCGAGCTAGATAACGTTCAATATCCTGGAGCCGTTGCCCCGGTCGGGGTGACGGAGAGTTGGCGAAAAAGCCTCGCAACCCGAGACGTCGGTATGGGCACTGGGGCACAAAGGAACTGGCTCACCGAAGTGGAAGCACAAAGGACGGCGATCCAGTGTGCGCCAAACATCCGACTTTCGAGGGGTCATGTGTCGATGATCTGCGTAATGCACTGGCTTCTTCTGTTGAAGCACAAGAATTGTAGCGACAGGCAGAAACGCTGGAGGTGTGCGTTGTTCTGCGATCTATTCTACCGGTTGGGCTGCTGAAGTGCAACCGGATGAACGGTGTGAACAAACAGAGGGCGTGACGAAGCAAGGAGTCTCGCGGCTTCTGCGTAGGTCGCACGGTGGTGTTCAGTCGGTGCAGGCGCAGTGTCAGCAAGAGGAAAGCTGGACCGAAGCGCTTGGTGTACTTCATCTTTGAAAACATTTGCGAAGGAGCTCACCGAAGCTTGTGGTGCGCTGTGAATATTCTGCATTTCCTTCCGCACAGCGGTACGGATGAGTTCTCGGAGATTGTCATTATTGCTTCCGGTGGCCGGGATGATATCGGTAGTGGATGTTGTGTTGACTTTCCTCTGGTAGTAGTTCGTTCGCTGCTGAAGCATCTTCTCCGTCCTTACAGCATCAGACGAAAATTCAGCGACAGTCTTCGCAGGGCTCCCCACCAGACCAGCAATGCGGTGCTCCTTCACTCCTCGCATCAGGTGACGCGAATTCTTGTCCGTGGTCATTCCAGGATATGCTCATCTGAAGAGGCGGGTCATGTCTTCGACAAACGAGGTGACACTTTCGTTTGGAAGCTGGACGCGGGCCTGGAGCGCTCGTTCTGCTCATTCGCGGTGATCAGCACTCGTGTAGGGGTCTAGGCCCCGACGGAACTCAGGCCCCGACGTCAGTTGCTCCTCACGGTTTTGAAACCACTTATGGTCGCCGTCCGCCAGACGAAAATATGCACTTCTATGTTTAATGTCGTCGTGAAATTTATTGCACTCGGTTCGCGCTCAAAGTCGGCCATCCATTCTTCGACGTCGTCGAACATGTCGCCATGGAACGACCTTAGAGCTCGTGAGTTCCAAAGTATGTACCGCATCGTCATCGTGCTATCCATACCAGTTGAGGTTGATGAAAACGCTGCGTCGTCTTCTGCCGGCAGTCCCCTGCTCCTGCGGCTGGCTCGGTGGACGGGACTCTCTCTAGGCATTGTGCTGGTGATTCCGCTCCCAGGAGTGGTCTGCGGCATAAGCACGAAATACCCAGCACCTACACAAGTTGGTCACGTGCCTCTAAAGAGAACTGGCGACGTTTCATGAGGACAGCTGGCTTCTGAAAATCAACGGCGGTGAGACCAGGCTGTCGATCGGGCGGCGGAAGCACCTGCACTTCTTCCTTCTTGTCCTTCCTGCCTCTTCTTTTGCACTACCCGCCATGGTTGCTGTGGCTGTGGTGCTGGGCTGCGGAGCACGAGGTCGCGGGATCGAATTCCGGCCACGGCGGCCGCACTTCGATGGGGGCGAAATGCGAAAACACCCGTGTACTTAGATTTAGGGGCACGTTAAGGAACACCAGGTGGTCGAAATTGCCGGAGTCCTCCAGTACGGCGCGCCTCATAATGAGAAAGTGGTTTTGGCACGTAAAACCCCATAATTAAATGTTTTGTTCTTTTGCGCTGTCCCTACTACTGCAGGTGGCAATAGCTAATTTTCAGCATTGATGGATTTTCTCCTGCAGCGGAATGTATGTATGTTATTGTTTGTTTTGGATGCACGTAAGGCGTCGAATAAACCAAACCTGTTACCTCGACTCAATTGGCTCTTGCGAAATGCACCACCCTGATACATATAAGGAGCATGAGAAATTATCAAAAATGAAAATACCACATAACAACGGGGTTAAATTGACTGAAATAATAAAAGCAAATGTAGAACTGTGTTATTGCCGTGATTCATTTTGGACAGCGTAAACACAAACCGCAAGCCTGAAAACCAGAATTCGGGACACAGCGAACGCTAACCGAAATACTCAAGTCTGGGAACAAAGTGAGCAGCCCTACCCCATCCGCTTATGAGATAGGGCTCTTTCACCGAGAGAGCACTTTGTGACTTATGCAAATTGTAAATAAGTCGTCATGCAACATGTAATCTAGGTCGATATCAGGTCGATTCATCACGAAGTAGGGGATTTTTACGTATTCATAAGTCTAATAAGTATCAGTTATACAGAAATCTGTAAACTGCAGGAAGGGTCTTAACTGTACTGACCGAGACGTTATGGAGTGAATTGCTGTTAAATACTTCCCTCAACTCATGAATTAAGTGGTACTACGTATCCGTACGACGATATACCACTTTCCCTCTTTTGTTTATCTGAAAAGCATGTCTTATTGCAAAATTTTCTCATCAAGTCATGTGCGCTTTCAGAACAACCTTCTAGGAGACTGCTGTTTGCAGAGTTTCTAATTGCGAATCTACAAGGTTCATCTGAACCGTTCCAAAGTGCCGCGATAAATAAACTGACTGAGGGAAAGTCTCACAATGCATATTATCTATTTTGCTACAAGGTATTAAGCTGTGCTTACCTATGTATGAGAAGATGGCGCTTATATGTTTTTAACCTAAAATGATTAGTTAGCGGTAAGTTTGCTTCTTACTAAAGCATAAACTCTAAGTCGAGCATATTACTACACAACTAGGTGAAGTTTAATAAACATGACAAACTTTATAGCTGGCTTTGTACGGTAATTAAAATTTGTATTCGATACAATATTATATTTGTTGACTATGAAGTTGAGAGTATGACGGAAGCCCGTCTGGTCAGGATGATGCATACTTAAAAGGAAGAGGTCTGTACACCGACCAAAAAAGTGGTTTAAAAGAGTTATTTACGTTTTGGCTCCCTCACGGGAGCCTTGTTCACAATGAAAGAAGCGCCAGAGCTGGCGCCCTTTTTTTATGTGCGTCTCAAAACATGATTAAGGCACCTGGGATACATGGGCGGCAGATTGCCTTCGTTGCGATTAAGAGTGTGCGCCGTGGTTTGGATGAATAGGTACTCAAGATAAAGACGTGAAGAATGATTTCGCTCCTTGGCAATCACACGAGATTTCTCGCAGTTAATCTTATGTGATGTGGCTGCGCAGTGTTCGGCCAAGACATTCGATGCAACGTGTCGTTTCTGGGCGTCATTCATGTGTTGCTTAAGTCTTGTTTTGAAGTTGCCGGTTTCACCGATGTAGACGTACCGACAGTCCGCACACGGAATGACATACAGCACGCCTGGGAACTTGTCCTTTTCCAAAGGGTCTCTCACATGCACGAGCTCGTGTCTAAGCTTCCGGGAAGGCATGTGCGCAGCCTGCACGTCATAGGACCGCAGGACGCGTGCAAGAGTCTCGCTTATGCCGGGGACGTGCGGAATCGAAGCCCGCCTTTTGGGGGGTCCAGGCTGGGTGGCTACTGTGCGAGCCAGCTGGCGCCCTACTGAGTCAATGACGTACTCAGGGTACCCACAAGCCATTAATTCCCTCCGCACAAGTGCATTGTCCGCCATGTGGTCTTCCGCTGTTGTGCACACGCTTTTTGCCCGACGAAGAAGAGAGCCGACAACAGACCTATTTTGCGTAGCAGAGTGCACCGATCTGTAGTTTATGTAGCGGCCCGTGTGAGTGTGCTTCCTAAACACCTTGAATAACAGGTCTGGCCCATCTCGCTGCACAGGGGTGTCCAGGAACTGCAGTTGCCCTTCAGATTCCACTTCAACGGTGAACTTGATTGCTGCTTGTATATTGTTTAGGTGAGCCGTGAAAGGGTCAAGGTTTTTCCTTTGCAAAATACTGAAACAGTCGTCGACATATCTCAGGAAGACTTTAGATGCCGGTGTAAACGAGGACAACGCTTGAGCTTCGATAGCCTCCATTGTTAGGTTAGCTACTGTGACCGAAATTGACGCACCCATTGCTGCTCCGTGTACTTGCCGATAAAATTTCTTCTGGAACGTGAAATACGTGTTTGATAGGCAAAATTTCAGTAGCCAACCTAGGTCATGCACATCGATGGGGGATCTGTCAGGCAACGTCGGGTCTTCGTCAAGGGTGGCGACGCAAACTTCCACGGCCATGTCTATTCGTAGGCTTGTAAACAGTGAGACCACGTCAAAAGAAACTAAGACTTCGTCGGGGTGGACGCTTGTCCCTTTAACCTTTTCAATGAAGTCATGCGTGTTGCGTATGTGCGTGGCACGTTTTCCAACGAGTGGCGAAATGATTCTGTGAAGAAAATTTGACAGCTTGTGGAGCGGCGAACGTATGAAGTCCACAATGGGGCGCAGGGGAACATGGGGCTTGTGCACTTTCGGTAGGCCTTATATTGCTGGAACAGATCCATTGTGGCAAATCAGTCCGTAGTACAAATGCTTGTGCTGATGCGGCACCATACGGAAGAAGTCGGCGAGCAGTTTCTGCAGATCCCTCTGAAGCTTGGGTGTCGGGTCTCTTGTGACGCTGGCGTACGTGTGAACGTCTCTCAATAGCAAACACATTTTTTCGATGTATTTGCTCCTGTCTAGAAGGACGGTAGCGTTCCCCTTGTCGGCGGGAAGTACAACAATATTCCGATTCTCCTGCAGCGCGTAGTCTTGCAGCGCGATTCTGCAGCGCGCAGAATGCGCGTAGTCAGTGAGACGAACCGTGAATTTCAGTGATCACTTGCTGGCCGTACGCCTGTCGCAAATTGATGAAGTTGAGAGTATGACGGAAGCCCGTCTGGTCGGGATGATGCATACTTAAAAGGAAGAGGTCTGTAGACCGACCAAAAAAGTGGTTTAAAAGAGTTATTTACGTTTCGGCTCCCCCACGGGAGCCTTGTTCACAACGAAAGAAGCGCCAGAGCTGGCGCCCCTTTTTTATGTGCGTTTCAAAACATGATTAAGGCACCTGGCATACATGGGCGGCAGATTGCCTTCGTTGCGATTAAGAGTGTGCGCCTTGGCTTGGATGATTAGGGACTCAAGATAAAGACGCGAAGAATTATTTCGCTCCTTGGCAATCACACGAGATTTCTCCCAGTTAATCTTATGTGATGTGGCTGCGCAGTTTTCGGCCAAGGCATTCGATGCAACGTGTCGTTTCTGGACGTCATTCACAGAATCATTTCGGCATTCAACGGGCATCTGACGTTCAACCTTGCCTGCAAGTCCCAGGGTTTGATCCCGCGCTCGCTACGTCTTCACAGACCTATGTCGACGAGATTTGGACTAAGTGTGGTTTCCAAGGCAGAACGGCATCTGTTGCTAGCGAGGATCATGGACTGCAGGGACCAAGTACGAAGACTTGGGAATGATGCTTTCTTTTCTCGGCGGCGTCCCGAGGATCACTGCCCAGAAGAGATGGCGCGCATACAACTGCATCCAAATTTTCAAGCCAATCTTCGCGCTCGGAAAGATGAGCAATGTCATGACAGGAAATTCGAAAGGCTGAAGCAGTGCCGCACAGCACGTCCGCCAAGCGCCCTCAAGAACTCTGTGTACAACTTGTCCTCATACCAGCCTGACGGCTACGAAATGGCAGTTCTAAGTCTCGCTCTCAAGCACAACACGGGACCTGCAACGGACACGAAGAAAGTAATATGCGCCGCTGAGCGCGCTGTGAACTTGGTAGACCAATCCCGCCGTGAAGAGGCTCGCACACGCGTTGTCAACGTATTGTCGAAGTTGCACGCCCAACCCACCGTCGGCACCTTGTGCAAGCAAGAACGTGATGCCGTCAAGAGGCTGCAGGAGAATCGGGATATTGTTGTACTTCCCGCCGACAAGGGGAAGGCTACCGTCCTTCTAGACAGGAGCAAATACATCGAAAAAATGTGCTTGCTATTGAGAGACGTTCACGCGTTCGCCAGGGTCGCAAGAGACCCGACACCCAAGCTTCAGAGGGATCTGCAGAAACTGCTCGCCGACTTCTTCCGTATGGTGCCGCCTCAGCACAAGCATTTGTACTACAGATTGATTTGCCACAATGGATCTGTTCCAGCAATATACGGCCTACCGAAAGTGCACAAGCCCCATGTTCCCCTGCGCCCCATTGTGGATTTCACACGTTCGCCGCTCCACAAGCTGTCAAATTTTCTTCACAGAATCATTTCGCCACTCGTTGGAAAACGTGCCACGCACATACGCAACACGTATGACTTCATTGAAAAGGTTAAAGGGACAAGCGTCCACCCCAACGAAGTCTTAGTTTCTTTTGGCGTGGTCTCACTGTTTACAAGCGTATCAATAGACATGGCCGTGGAAGTTTGCGTCGCCGCCCTTGACGAAGACCCGACGTTGCCTGACAGATCCCCCATCGATGTGCATGACCTAGGTTGGCTACTGAAATTTTGCCTATCAAACACGTATTTCACGTTCCAGAAGAAATTTTATCGGCAAGTACACGGAGCAGCAATGGGTGCGTCAATTTCGGTCACAGTAGCTAACCTAACAATGGAGGCTATCGAAGCTCAAGCGTTGTCCTCGTTTACACCGGCATCTAAAGTCTTCCTCAGATATGTCGACGACTGTTTCAGTATTTTGCAAAGGAAAAACCTTGACCCTTTCACGGCTCACCTAAACAATATACAAGCGGCAATCAAGTTCACCGTTGAAGTGGAATCTGAAGGGCAACTGCCGTTCGTGGACACCCTTGTGCAGCGTGATGGGCCAAACCTGCTATTCAAGGTGTTCAGGAAGCACACGAGCCGCTACCTAAACTACAGATCGGTGCACCCTTCTTCGCAAAAGAGGTCTGTTGTCGGCTCTCTTCTTCGTCGGGCAAAAAGCGTGTGCGCAACATCGGAAGACCACATGGCGGACAATGCTCTTGTGCGGAGGGAATTAATGGCTTGTGGGTACCCTGAATACGTCATTGACTCAGTAGGGCGCCAGCTGGCTCGCACAGTAGCCACCCAGCCTGGACCCCCCAAAAGGCGGGCTTCGATTCCGCACGTCCCCGGCATAAGCGAGACTGTTGCACGCGTCCTGCGGTCCTATGACGTGCAGGCTGCGCACGTGCCCTCGCGGAAACTTAGACACGAGCTCGTGCATGTGAAAGACCCTTTCGAAAAGGACAAGTCCTCAGGCGTGGTGTATGTCATTCCGTGTGCGGACTGTCGGTACGTCTACGTCGGTGAAACCGGCAACTTCAAAACAAGACTTAAGCAACACATGAATGGCGTCCGGAAACGACACGTTGCATCGAATGCCTTGGCCGAACACTGCGCAGCCACATCACATAAGATTAACTGGGAGAAATCTCGTGTGATTGCCAAGGAGCGAAATCATTCTTCGCGTCTTTATCTTGAGTCCCTAATCATCCAAACCACGGCGCACACTCTTAATCGCAACGAAGGCAATCTGCCGCCCATGTATCCCAGGTGCCTTAATCATGTTTTGAGACGCACATAAAAAAGGGGCGCCATCTCTGCCGCTTCTTTCATTGTGAACAAGGCTCCCGTGGGGGAGCCGAAACGTAAATAACTCATTTAAACCACTTTTTCGGTCGGTGTACAGACCTCTTCCTTTTAAGTATTTGTAGACTATATATGTAAAACTCGGACGAGACTCGGTCCCACATGTCCCTACTGAATGCGCTTATTCCGTCCTTGGGTTTGAAAAATGACAGTTCAGGATTCAACATGCCTGCACGTACGTTGACGTCTCCTGAAGGTGCTTCGCGTAATATTGGCCATAGATTTACTTTGTATCTGAGTCCGGTAACAGCCTTTTGAAGCGAAACGATAAAGTGGTCCAATTAATGAAACATTTCTGTAGATCCCACGCACTGTGGGGATCGATGTAAGCGAAGCTTTGCGTGCTGGATACTTTGATTGACGGTATTTAGCGGTGATGTTGACTGGTAAAGCTTCATTTCTTCAACGTTTAGGCTAACCTGAGAGTGGTGCGTTGATGTTAAACGTTACCTTGCATGCACCAATGCTGTTTCTCTGCGCAGTACACAGAGCACACAGGGAGATGTGTTTACTTGAAGAATTTTTCTGTGCCATGTTTGACATCCTGTGGGAGGGCTGAGCGTTGTCATGTCCTCACATAACACATGGAATTGTGGCAGAAGTATTAAACTCAAATTCGATTATGGGGCTGTGGGTGCCAAAACCACACGGAGATTATGAGGCAAGCCGTAGTGGCAGACTCCAGAAAAATCTTGACGCCGTGAGGTTCTTTAACGTGTCCCAAAGTCTAAGTGTACGTCTGTTTTCTATTTCGCCCCCGTGGAAATGCGGCTGTCGCGATTAGGATCAAATCTACACCCTTTAGCAATGCCATAGCCGCGAATTTAACGCTGTGGGCACAGAAGAGTTGACTTGAATGTTGACCGCTTCCATAGTATCTCCTGGACCAAGTGGTGCTCCTTGATTAATGCGGCTCTGCTTCTGCACGCCCTGCGTGAGTTGCCCGCTTGAGATATTTGCATGGCGTCGGTTTTTCAAAAATAGCAGCAACGTACTATACCCTACCTTGAATTAAGCTTATCCTGCTTCCCCGCAACCAAGTGTCGTAAGAAGTGGGGTTTCCTTGCCTTCTCACATAACCTCCCCCCTCTCTTATATGGGAACTCCCTTTTCTCCTCCCTCTCCTTCTCCTCTCTAGAGTTCAATCTGAGACCCCTCTGGCCTCGTACGTTAGCAGAAAGGGAAGCGCTGCAGTTTCTGCAGCGCTTCTGAGGAGAGTCACGTGTTATACAGCTGTGAACCGGCTAATGTGGCTGCAGCCACAGCAGCAGCAGTGGGAAAGTCAAAGGAAGTGCCAAAGAAAGCTTCACTTTAAAAGCCGGCAGGTGTAGTAGCGAAATTACACCGAAAGTCCTATTTGCTCGGCGCCACCTCACGTGCGCGCCTCGACGGAGCAGAGCGGGCGAAAGGGGACACCTGTGGCCGCGCTGGCGCGCCAGGCGTGAGGGGCGAGGGCATTGCCACGTCACCCTCGCCGTCGTAACCCCGTCTTGTCCGAGCGCTTCCTGTCCTCGCAAGCTCTCGCCTTCGTTCTAATTTCGCCTCGGTAATCGCTACGAAGAAATAAATGTATGAAATACACGACGCAGTCCAAAGCAAGCACGTTGGCGGCAGTGTGTTTCCAACCTACGACCCAACGCTCGGACTACGAATGTCTTATTCAATGGGCTAAAACAGCTCCTCATATTTTGCAAGTCTGTGCACTTTGCTTTATGACATCATGCTACATCGACTAAAATTTCCATTGCCAAGCCCACCCGCCGTGGTTGCTTAGCGGCTATGGTATTGGGCTGCTAAGCACGAAGTCGCGCAATTGAATCCAGGCCACGGCGGCCGCATTTCAATGGGGGTGAAATGCGAAAAGACCCGTGTACTTAGATTTAGGTGCACGTTAAAGACCCCCAGGTGGTCTAAATTTCCGGAGTAACCCCCCCCCCCCCCTACGTCGTGCCTGATAATCAGAAAGTCATTATGGCCCATAAAACCCCACAAAAAAGGAAAAAAAATTGCCATGCCCGGCGTTACGAATGTTGTGACGTCACGATCACTGCGGCTTACTTGTCAGCGTCCGCATTAGGTTCTATCGCAGTCGGGCAAACTGGCATTTCATCACAATTTGAAGTGCAGCGGCGGTCTACTATCTACGAGGTGTTGGCCGAGCGTCTCAACCCGTTCGTTCGCCCGCGAGGAGTGTACTCAGAGGACCACTCAGCGGCGTTCAAAATGGCATTAATGCCGTCGCATTGACAACCCATAAGATCTGCTTACTTGTCCTTGTGCTTTTTAGGAGCATGTCCATATATTGCGTACTCTGAATGTGGTAAATATATTTCTCTAACTTAAAGGTAATCGAATAAATTCGTTATTATGACGTTACCCCTATGGAGAAGCTCAGTTGTATTCTAGATGAATATGAACCCCGAAAAACTAAGATGTTTTCTCTTAAAATTATTTAAACGAAGGCATTACATTTCTCGCAGCAGCACCTTTGACCTGCTAATGTAGCCTGAGTACGTTCTATCAACATTTGTCACCGAAATGCTGTATGCCGCTGTGTAGTCTACGTAGAATTGAGATTAACAAAAGTACACGTAGAGCCATGTTTGCGTTTGCTATTAATTATATATATCGTTGTATTGCGCGCGGCGTGACCTGTAGAAAGTCCGTAACAAATGGAAGCGTAATTTTTCTTTGCTCACATCCCGCTAGGTATAAATAGGAAGAAAAGGTAATGGCGCCAAATATATGCATTCAGCCTTCGTTGATAGAGGCACTCGAGCAATGAATTAGCTCAGGTGTAGTTCGCTGTCCAGCGCATAAAGTGATCTGGCACATTCGGCTCTAGTCCCCACCGCCCCTCCCAAGCATCGTGTGTGTCATGTCCTTAGTAACAGATAGTAGCAGTGAGACATGGCCATGGCCCGTCGTAGACGCAGGGCCCAGGAACGTATGGTACGTTGTAATGGTTTGCACTTGCACATGAACATGCGCAGGGGGACAGCAGGCGTCAGGACCAACCTAGCCGAAATCCGACGAAGAAAAACTTCCTCCAACTTGGAACGGTTGCGGGCAAGTAAGCATACACACGGGGATATGGGGCTATCAATGCACGTATGTCCCTTTGGAGAATGAACATTTGGGTTTGTGGGAGAGCTCCAGGGTCACAAGGAAGCGAGCCTGGCAGAGAGCCAGATAAAGATGGTGAGTGCGTGAGAAGACTTCCCCTGTGTACATTGATCTCTTGCAAGGTAATAGTGAAGTGGGACGACCTCTTAGCCACCCCCTTTTTACTGCCGAACCTGCAATTACATTGAAATTCTGCATACTGAAGTGTATGAAAAGAATATGTAAATAATTGAAAAAAGAATTTTTGCAACTTTCTCTCCACTGATATTCCCCGCATAAAGTGGCTAAGCAGAAAAAGTCGCGTGATTGAAGGAAAACAAATTAGAAAACCTCAAGAAGCAAAGACCCAGCACATTCAATAGGCACATTGTGGTAGGTGAGGACCTACGTGCACACCCAAATCTACGTGCATTGTTTTTCGAGCTAACATATTTTGAGTAGTATGTTGATAAGATTTTTAAATATGTCAACCTCCAAAATTCCAACGGAACACGCTTGCACTCATAAGCAAACCAAATGTAGTTGCACATAGGAAGACGGACTCATCGATGCCACGGCTGTAAATCAAAAGAGCACACGAGAAATTCAAGAAAGGGTGACAGAGCCGAAGCCGCGTAGCGAGAGATAGTTACCATGCAAAGGTACTGCAAGGGCAACAGAAGTAATAATTGCACTTTGGCGATTTCATTGGACTCCCCCCACTCGTGTGGGCATCAACAGCAGGACCCCAAAAGAAATTTTCCGTTCGCGGTTCTAAAGGTCGGTTTGCGTTTAGCAACCGAGATTAGAGCATATCACTGCAAGTCCCACCACGCTCTTAGCTGCTTAGACGTTTCACAAAAATCGCCGGATAAAATCCCGGCTATGGCGACCACATTTCGAGGGGGCAAATGCGAAAACACGTCTGCACTTAGATCGTGGTGAACGTTAAAGAACCCCAGGACTTCTACATTTCCAGATTCATCCACTATTTCGTGCAGCATAATCAGATCGTTGTGGAACGTAAAACCTCATTATTCTTTTCTTCATCATCAGCCTATATTATGTCGACTGCAGGACGAAGGCCTCTCTCTGCGATCTCCAATTACCCCTGTCCAGCACCAGCCGAATCCAGCTAGCGCCTCACGAATTTCTTAATTTCATAACCCTATCTTTCACGTTTTGCAATATTTAGCGCAAACATCATTAGCGCAACTAACAGATGCAATGGGCTGTCAGTACTGCCTGTACCGCAAGCTCGTGACGCGTGGAATGCCCTTTTCTTCTACTAAACCTATACAAACCTATATCGAGATAAATGCGTCATTTAGACAAAAATGTATATGCGCCCGTGCCACTATCGTATGAGAAACACAGAAAGAAGAAAAGAAGCAGGTTGAACTTTTATTTAGCTGCGTAGAACAGCTCGCATTTTACAACTACTTCACAGAAGTGCATATAGCTTTCCCGCAAGCGTTTGCTAGGAACTCTGCAACTAGATGCACAGCGTTGTGATAATTTTCATATTATTTGTGTCATGCAGAAAGTCGTTAGGAGGCGCCATAACAGATGTTCAAGGGAAATTAAGGCAAACCACAGCTTGCACGTCTCTAGCCAGCTTGACAACTTTGACGCTCCAATACGAGAAACTTGTAGTTTCAAAGAGCATATATAATTTGCACTCGCATATTTTTTCAGAAATAGCCAAGGGATTCTCAAGTTTTACCTCGAATATAGTGAACCTCCAAGTGCAAGCCGTGCGCAATGCTGCTACTGCTGGAATACGCTTTGTTCGGCTTCTTG
This sequence comes from Dermacentor andersoni, assembly GCF_023375885.2. Taxonomy (NCBI): domain Eukaryota; kingdom Metazoa; phylum Arthropoda; class Arachnida; order Ixodida; family Ixodidae; genus Dermacentor; species Dermacentor andersoni. The sequence continues at coordinate 4,245,854 of NC_092821.1, forward strand.
GTGGTAGCAAATTTATCGCTGGGTCTCTATTTCTCTTTCCGGAGGAGTGCTTATACCAATGGAGGTGCCTCCACGAAGGAGGAAATCTTCCTCGGAAACCGTGCACTCGGCATTCTTCCTCTTGCGGCTTCGTCGGTGGCTTCTGCCTTCTCATCGCCGGCACTGATAGCCTTCCCGGCGCACTTCTACGCCTACGGCTGGCACACCACGTTATGCGCCGTGACGCCCCTGCTCTGTTTGCCTCTGGCTACACAAGTCATCGTACCAATGTTCCATGGGCTACGAATTACGTCAGTGTTTGAGGTGAGAAAAACTCTAGAGAAAAACAACGAGCGCCTCCTGTAGTCGCGACGGGGAATGACTTCAAAAAAAGTTAAATCTTGAAATACTCGACAAGTTCCTTGATAAAAAATTAGGATCGTCAAAGCTGGGTTCCAGCCTGGGAAATCCTCTGCGATTCCTCTGGCTAATCGTGCAAGAGAAAAAGAAATTGTCAGATAATACAATTTTCTCCACAGAGCATGAATAATATTGTTGCGGTATCCCAAGGAACTTTACTTCCGCTTTTCTGCATGAAAACCAGAAATCTCTATGTTCACTAGCCTAGGCACCTTCTGCTTACCACTGTAATATAACTTGTGAATGCAAAGTACATAGCTGAACTAGGCTTGCGTGTTCGAAAGAAACTGTCAGGATATTGAATACGGGTGGACGAATATTTGAAGTTTTGAATACGAATGAAATGGTACAGAGTTAACCTTTCGTATTAGAAACGGAAGTTTTCGGCATTTTAGTAGGTTGGTAGGCAATCAAACGTTTTGCAAGAACTGAATGGTAAAGCTTGGTTGTCGTTCTTCCTAGGCTAAAGAAAGTATTGTAAATCATCAGAAGTGCGACAATGGCACAAGTTTGCGAATTATTGCAGAGACACAATGTGTAACACCAGCAGTTTGATCGGTTTCGCGGTGATGGTCTACATGACTACCTTTCATTTGTTTCTTGTGTACCACTAAGTGTTTCTGGCAGTCTAGTTGTGTAGTAGTTTTATCTTTTACGCTACAACCTGTGATGTTTATTCTTGCTGATTAACCACTTGTGCACCGTGGGCATGTGGAAGCGGGTGCTTTCTCATGTGTATACGACACACAAGTCCTTAATCATCATTTTCCCTCGCCACTGTTTAATCATTCTTCGGGACCCACTTACTTACTATTTTTGGAAACCAAATCATACAGCAGCATTCTTTGCAAGAAAGCTGATTTGCCACCTGACTCTAATGTTGTTTAAAAACTATACGCCCAGTTTACTGTGACAGTCAGTGATCATGTTTTCAGAGCGGTTCCTTTGTCCACGATAGTTCACTGTATTTATTGCACTACATATGTAAAGGCAAGAATCCAGCTATATCAAAATAAGTATACCTGCTTTAAATCCAGGCGTCTGCGCTTGACTATTCAACATCTGATTGGATATTAGACGCTACATATTCGTATCCGATTGGTATTCGACAAAGTCGACATTCGCCAACCTCTATTATTGAAAGTTGGGTGTTGCGCTTTTTTGTTCAGGAATGCCGTCATGATAAGTTTAGTTGGAAGTTCGTGTTGGTAAGACAGCCACAAAATACACGGACACCTCACAGAAGATGTTTCGAAGGCGAGTTCACTTCATACTGCTGGTGAACCCAGGAGCAGCTTGATTGTCAGCAGCAGTATCTAATGAGGTTGTGTAAACAATGACGTCTTTTGATTTCTCGTGTTGTAACGCTGTAAATTTGATACCTTGCTAGTGACATGAAGCAAATCGAGAAACGTTCTTGTTCTTTTCGAGCTGGCGGCTAAAGTGCCAGGTAACCAGCAGGAGATTCGGCAGATCCATAAACCACTAGAACAAATTTGCACCTGTGACGCTCCTAATACAACAAATTTAATACAGGTAACCACAATGAAATGTTTGTGGCTATATATACCTGGACAGGATGTGTGCATTGAATTTCATCTTCTTCCTGAGAGACGCCTCATGTTAGATGAAAAACTCTGCCCTTTGCGCAGTGCCATTGTGGAATACATCATATCGTGTCCAACACGATATTCAAGATTTGCATATCGTATCCAACGTGCTTCAACATTTGCGTGATGTATACTGTAAAAAATTACCTTTTAAAGATGAATGCTCAATGATTCTAGCGGGCAGGTTAACTACATTCACTAAGCCATTCGCTCTCAGGGAAAGGTCAATATTTGGCGCAAGAAAAATTATTCATCTTATTAATGCTAATGTCACGACCAAAAACAAAATCAGAACCATTTTAGCTCAGAAACTCCTAAATTGGTTCTAGATCGTTAAACAAAGATGACACGATGCCATTGGGAGGAGGACGGCAGACAGTTATTACCCTATTTTTAATTTGATATAAAAGATTTTTGCACTGTGGTGTGTCACATGTCAGTCCTTCCTTAATCAAGATGTATTCCCGCCGTCGCATGAATAGCAACGATTTAGATGAAATTCATTGTAAGGTGGAATACGAGAAACAGTTCCATTGTCAGTGCACCATGTTTCTTCTATATTATTGCATCAAATGAAAGCCTTAGTTCTTCAAAGCCTGGAATGCGGCAGGGCATCTGTGCAGCACTACATATCGTGTCCAATATCGCTTTTTAAATAATAAAGATGGCTGCGAATATGACAAACGCCTTTGTCAAAATAACGTAAAGGTGCGGAAGTTAGCTTTACTCCGACGAGAAACGGGAGGGGGGGGGGGGGCAGGGCGAACGGGTAGCGGTCGCAGATGTTAGATGTTCACACAAGCCCTGCAACCACAACCTCATACCGATAACGAAGCCGCTTAGGTACAAGCCACAGTAACCCTCCATGCACACAAAAATACACCATTCTGATGGCTTTACACGAAAGCAGAGGAAGTGAATCATAGTACAGTATCATGCGTCGGACGTTCACAAGTTCGCGATTGCAATGGCACCATGCCTGTCGATGTTGTATAGTTCCGCGAAGTGATTAACGGAAACGTTAGTTCGAGAACGCTGTAGCAGCCATGGTATTTAGCAGAAAATGCCGGGTTTCATAGCGGGTACCAAAGCCAAAACAGTGTCAGGGGAAAGAGTGAGTAGGCAATGGTCGTCAGGTAGACGGGTTCTCTGCTGTCGAGAAGCTTCAGAAAGCGGCATACTTCTGGATCCTTGTAAGAAAGTATTGTGTCCAAATTATCGGAAGGTTCTTTTCCGTATAAAAGAAATAAATGAAGAAATCCACTAGTACTTTCGGAGCAGTATTGCTGGCATAGGTGTCGAAAGGAAGAACTTGGTTCCAATTTCAATAATGAGACGCGACGTATATTGACAGCATATCGCCAAGAGTGCTCTTTCGTGCCCTTTGTTTCCGGATGGTGTTCTGTAGTGGTACGGTTAATTATTCGCGATTCATCGACCAGGGCCCACAAAGCATCGCAAAAGAATGCGTATTCCTCACGAATTTGTGAGGGACAGCGCTGCGTGAAAGGAAATGCTGTAAGATGAAGGATTCAACGTTACGAGCAGTGGCAGGCGGTTTCTGCATACTAGGTCCAATGATCCACACCCAAGCTAACCCATCGGTTATAAGCTAGATTAGATGGAAGCGGCCCGTTTATTTCGCTGCCATTATGACCAAAGGCTTGTCTCGGCTAAAGAAGACGCTGTGACAGGTAAACTGGTCCAGGTTTTTATTTCCAGCTCCTGTACTGAGCACATTAATGAATGAGCTTTCGCGCCTAGTGAAACATGCCAGGTGAGTTGAATCACAGGCATAGTGAAGTGTAGGGTTTGAAGGAGCTGGCATGTTCGCACTGTGGTAGAGGTGAAAGCTTACGCATATACCGGCACAAAGAGGGCGGGGCACAAGAAGTCACTCAGAGCGTAAATCAACAAACCTACTAAACGTATCGTAATATTAGCCAAGCCTTAGCACAGGTGCGTGAAAGCAACTTCTTACGTATGAGATATAACTTATCGGAAATAAGGAAGTCAGGTCACAAACATCACTACCATCGTAGCTCTATCTTTAACGTTGCCTTAAATGAAATCAAACTCCAGAACTACACGGCCTTCGTGAGACCCTGTTTTATAGCACGCTAATGCATTATGCATTCCGTATTCGAAAACTAACAATGAAGTACTAGGAACTGTTCAACGTAAGGCTGTTAGGTTTGTATTCGAAATTCAACGCAATACTTATAAAATTGACCAGTGGAAATATATTTAACTTATCCAAGTCATATGAAAGACGGCATAAGACTCTGCACACATAGGTAGAATATTCTCCTTCGGTCGACACATATAACTACTCATTTTTTACATCTTCAATATGGCAGTGTAACCAATTAGCTCGCGATATAACATGTAATGATATTCTTCTTGGGCTACGCGCGAAAATAGAGGCATTAACTCTAAACGGACAACTAGCACTTGAACACGCTATCTCCCTGTGAGGGATTTTGTAAATAGCGTGATTGCTTTTTATCTTGTATGGTATCACTTTTCTTGTGTCTAGGAAATTTTATCAGACACTCTCGTGTTCTATGTTGAAATTAAGTATACGCACTTCTCAAACATTTGCAGTGGTTTATGTTGTATGAAATGAGGCAAATCACGCGCATAAAAGTGGTGAATATACTTGTTGCAGTTGTTGCATAATCATATATATATATATATATATATATATATATATATATATATATATATATATATATATATATATATATATATATATATATATATATATATATATTCTTATAGTCACTGTACTATGTATACCGAACCCGATATACACACATGTTATGCTCTTGATCGAGAGCGGCAGTATTGTAAATACAAGAAATGAAAGAACTGGCCTCCCGGCAAACAGTCGGGGGAATGTCGACGCGCGGCAACGGGCTAACCTTCTTGCGTGTGGTCTTCTTCCGACGTGGGTAGTTAACGCACAAGTAATTTCCTGTAAGAACTACCTGTCACACCCGGTTATTGTTTGAAGGCTCGTTAACACAGCACTTGATCATCTCAGCAACCTGTTTGTCAATAGCATGGGGTTTGAAGACGGAGACAGGATAAGGATAATAGCGTAAAGGTGCATGGTGTCTCGTGTCCATCAGGCGTGATAGTGTTGATGCGCGATTCAGGGTGGAGGCATGGCAGTAAAAGATGTACGGATCGTTTAAAGGAGGACAACAAGTTTGCAGTGTTCTGAACAAGAAGCTTGGTCGTCCTTTGAACATTGGAAGGCGTCGAGAGGCGACTGGTCAACCACTGATTACATGTAAAGTGCACCAAGGATATCACAAGCTGAAGCACTCCAATAGTCTAAGGTGCCAATGCTGCCGACGACCTAACTGCGTCCGAGGTGTCCTTCATGAAATAAAGTCAAAGGCAAATGAAGTGCGTTGCAGACCCGATTCCACTCTGAAGACTGAATTGCGCGAATGGCACGCATAGCATTGACGGTCATTAAATATGCGAGATGACGTAAATGGGGCAGACCGTCAGAAATAGGAGCAAACGAAACAGGCGCAAGAAGGGTAGAGCAGCGGGTAACGGTGATGTCGTCATATGCAAGCAGGTAATCACCCGGAGAACGAGAGTGAACAGACTCAACGTCAGGAAGCGCAGCGAATTCAAGTTCGGCGTGGCAACTGTCAATACCGATGCTATGATCGGAAACAAAGTTCCAGCCTGAAAGGATGCCATTGGAACACCATGAGCAAACTACGAACTCCATGTTATACAAAGTAATTGCATGACAAGTCGAGTAGTGTAATCAGCCCGAGGCGTCATGTGTTGGGCGCTTGCCGCTCTAAAAAACAGGTAGGACATAGCCACCGAAAGGTTTTGAAATAAGCGACATAATATAGACCGCAACTTCTCTATTGACACGTTCAAGGGCCGCGACTACAGTAGCGAACACTTCAATCACGTTGGCAGGAGGGGAAGATGACTCGCATGCGACGGGGACTCAGTGCCTCGGAAGCTGCTGCCATCAGTTTTCCTTCTCGGTGGATTCGTTGCAGTGATGCGGCCGAGAAAACGAGTAACGACGATGAGATGGCGAACGACGCCTAGGTACAAGCGGAGGATCGGTCAACTATAATGCGATAGGAGGCTGCGGTGGCGCAAAGAATCAATGACGAGGATAAGGTAGCACTCGCCATGCGTTTGGAGAAGGAAGCATAGAAATACGTAAATGCCGCACCACTTCGCCAGCACCGTGAGAAGCAGAACATATCAAACGACCATCCAAAGTTCGCCATTTCTTGAAGTATACTCTAAGTCGGTGACTAAAGGGAAGAGAACGCAGTCGTTTTGGTGGCATTTTAGGTGACGGCTGAAACGTTTGACTTGAAGGCTGGGCAACTGCTTCTGCGTAGGTGGGAGGTGCAGTGACTGACATTGTAAACAGAAGCTCGCGGGACAGCTTGAGAGCCTTGCTCTTCCATGAGGTTTCGGAAGGTAGGTGGGACAGAAAGTGAGGACTCCGGGACGTAACAGACTAAACACAGCTGGCCAGCGACCTCTGCCTGGAAAATGTTGAATCTGTACAAGCAGAGGAAGCGTGGCTTGATGAATAATCGCCAGGCGCAGGGGTGCGTCTGCTCCAAAGACGTTGTCTACACAGCGCGTCGAAGCTCTGACAAAGTTATATGACTTCGACTACCGTGCAAGCGCTCTTTGATAAAAAATATTTCGAATGCGCCGTGTTCTTTTCTATATATGCTGGATCTTCCCTTTAGCGGAGAATGATGCATTCACACATTTGCAATGATCGACGCCCTCTTCAATGTAATTAATAAAATTGAAGCCAATCTGCTGAAATCGAGTTGAGAAGCCTCGCTACGGTCAAAGCGTCCTGAGCCTTCTACTTGAGCCACTTTGAGCCTGCTACTTGCCTCTTTTCAGCCAATTAGATAAAACAAGCCGCTCAGTTAGGCAATGTTATTCGTTTTTCCAAGCAACCAAAAGTGACCTCTTATGAACGAAGAGAGCGTTTGATTGGTCTGTTCAGACAACCTTGCGGGCAACCGCCTGATGCTTGCGTCGGCGGTTGCGGAAATTTGACGTCAGGAAATTGGAATAAAAGCATATTGGAGTAGTTTTACGTTATAGGGCCCAGTCACGAATGCTTTATGCTTACCGCGCTTAAGAGACCACTTGGTTCTTTCGTTTAGAATATTGTCTCCGGTATAAAAATAATTGTTGAAAAACGTATTTGAACACAGTGACAGGGGAAATTTGAACGATAATATTATTGAGCTAGCTGATTCTCTTGATCTTTTTCCAAGCCACGTTGATGATCGCTTGGTTGATGAGAACGGGATCGTTTTCAGAAATAAAATACATTGCCTCACCATTAAGTTTATTCTGCCAAGAGTAATATTATGCAATCGAAAGAAGCCCTGATTCAACTCCTATAAGAAGGCTTTCAAAGTGAAAAAAAAACGAATAAATGGAGTAGCGAATAACAGTGATCCGGCTGTGAAATTAGTCGCTTATAAGGAGGCGAACAACACCTACGCAGAGGCTCATAAAAGTTGTAAAAAGGCATTCCTAGTACAGACTTTAACCACGATAGCTGCGCATGACCTTAAGAAGTTTGGTGTCTTATTACCCCTCCCAAGATAATTCGGTAAGGCTGAATAATTCCAATGGTTGACCGGTACTGGATGATCCCCATGTCCTTAATTTTGTATTCTGTAACAACTTTTTCGGTTACACTGATCGTATGCTTCCAACTCTTGAGTGTTGCAGATACTCAGCCATTGTTTTTAACGTTATTGAACCTCTTGGACTCGAAAATGTAATTAAAGATATGAAGTTTCATCAAGTCCCGGTGCATACTTGATTAACGCAAACATTCTGGAAAACACTCTTGTTTATTAATCGGTTCTACATTTAAGAATATTTCAGCAATATTTAGGCAAACGTCTGCCCCTGCAGTCCGGACTTCACAAGTCCGGCCGCAAAAATTCGTCCCTCAATTACCGCACCATTTCCCTCAGTAGCGTTCCTTGCAAGGTTCTTGACCATGTTTTGTACTCGCATTTAGCAAATCGCTTAGCCAACAATTCTTTTTTCGCAAAACGAAAATATGGTTTATGTAAAAACTTGTATTGCGAAACTCAACTGCTTTGTTTCACTTAAAGCATTGCTCTTCTTCTCGACAAATGTTCATTTTCAGACTGTGTTTTCTTTGATTTCGTCAAGGCCATCGACCTAACTGTTCTTAGCTGCTCTCCTTAATCGGTCACAGTACATTGCGTCAAATAACCATATGTCCCCCTTTAGCTCTGTAAACTCTAGTGGGCCCCAAGGATCAGTTCTACGCGCGCTTGTTTTACTAATTTACATTAACAATTTAGCGAAGGCTGTTTTTTCTAACATTTACCTTTTTTGCAGATGACTGTGTTATCCTCCGTCAAATCTCAGACAAATCTGATAACAAATTCCTACGAGAGGATATTAACGCTACTCTAACTGGCATGACGAATGGCTGATGCAACTTAAGTTGGCGAAACGTGAATTCTTGCGCGTAACTCACAGCAATATTCCTCCGCCGAACTATTACCTTAATGGTATTCCCTTAGAAGCCATAACCTCCTATAAATACTTAGACGTCCACATAAGGTCGTCACTTCCTTAGTCGTTACACATCAATAAAGAGATTACCAATACCGACCGTATGCTAGGTTACACTTGGCGAACAACGCAGGGGCGTCTGCGTCAGCAGGTGTTTGGTTTGTTGCGACACCACGTACCCGACTACACGAAAAATGCACCTTCCCACGTCTAGCCGTGTGCGGCTTAGCCATGTCCGGGGAAAAGATGATCCTGGGGGTTGAGCAATTGCCGGGTTTTTGTGCACCTTTACTGTGCTTCGGCGGCAGCAACACACCCCTTTGGCCTCGGCTTCACGTAGACGGCACCACCAGACCGACCCGCCTCGAGGAAATCGGCAGTCACCTATTCCTTCTCCCTCTTCAATCTTTTCTTTTTCTATCTTTTATTCCTTTTACTCTCTTATCTTCTATTCTCTCCGTCACTTCCTATTTTTTTCTATGTTGCTTGGGTTAACCTTGTGTATGTGCCTTCCGTTGGGTATGATATGTTACGCTATAGTAGCAATAATGGTTATAGTGCTGTAGCTTCCCCTAATTGGGCTCCGTAGTGGGTGGCCGCCATTGCTGCCGAAAAGATAAAACCGAATTACTATGGGAACACCAACATTTCCTGGCATACGTGATCTCAACCCTCAAGAAGATATGAAAAGGAATTTTCGCCGTCTAACTCTCTTCGCCTACTTGGTCTCACTCCTCATGCAGAGCGTCGCAAATTTGAATGTCTAAAATTCCCTCACATGTTAATCAATTCTCCTGGCCTCTCCTCTCTAAAATAACTATTGGAGTTTTTCCAAACCCTCATGTACGAGGACTCGCCATGCTCTAAGTATATCAACCTATTTTACGCGCAATGATTCCTTTAAACATAGATTTTCCCATCAACAAGTGAAGCCTGGGAATCATCACCGGGTAACATCCGTTCACTACCACTGAAACAATTCACGCAAGCTTGTTTATAAATTTATGTTTAATGTTGCTCTTACTCCTGCAGTAGCCTCATTGAGGCTGCAGTATGTAGAAATAAATAAATAAATAAACGAATAAATAAATAGGTAAATAAATATATAAGTAAATAAATAAATAAATAAATAAATAAAAGAGGAGGCGCACCGATGAACTAAACACGTGTTTCAACCTACCAAAAGAGACCAATCAGAAATTTCTTGTTGTGCACAGTGGTGACGCGGGCCGTCGGAGGGCAGCGTCGCCGCGGCCACTGTCAAGTGCCCAGCCCGTACGCAGCAAGCTGTCACTTGTGACTTCTGCCCCCGTCGTGGAAGTAGTTGAGCCTACTCTGAAAAACAAGCTAGATTCATTTCTCCTTAGGTAGTTGCAAAATCTTTTACAGAAGCCTTAGGGTCATGTAATGATTAGATGAAAATGGCTACCGGAGACCTTCTTTTTGAGATCCCTCAGATATATCAGTACGAGAAGCTCGGCAGTCTTGTGACGTTTGGCAACATGCGGATTTCTGTCACACCACACCGGTCAATGAATAGCTCACACAGAATCGTATCAAAAGCAGATTTCCTAAATTGTCAAAGGCTTAACTCCTGGAAGGGTGTAAAGATCAAAATGTCACCAATGTAAAACATATTATCCTTAGACGGCACAACAAAGACAAACCCACCATACACCTTATGCTAACATCTGTATCTAGCGTTCTGCCGAAAACCATTGAAACAGGGCGCATTAGGTTAACTGTCCGACCATATATCTATATCCCAAACCCTTTGACGGTGCTTCCAATGCCAACGATTCAGCCATTGCTTGCAGAGCTGTCGTGGTCAAATAACCTGTGCAAAGTGTGGAGTCCAAAGCCACCTCTCCGACGACTGTAGTGCCACACCTGACTGTGTGAACTGCAGAGGGGACCATCCAACCTAATCACGTTCCTGTCCGAACTGGAACAAAAACACATGATTACCCTAAAAGTCAAAGAAAATATTTCTTTCAAGGAAGCTCTTAAGACGTGCTCTCCTTTCCACATCACACCTCATGCTGATGCGGCGCGTCGGAGGGGGGGGGGGGTCGCAGCGGCCACTGACAAGTGCCCAGCATGCGCGTAGGAGCTGTCACTGGTGGTTTCTGCCCCCGGGGTGGAAGTAGTTATGCCTACTCCGCCCAACAAGCAAACACGCCAGGCTACCCTAGGGTTGTCGGCACCACCAAACTTCTCAATGGCAAGCTGCACTACGCGTAGCGATCCCGCAGGACCACCAGCAGCCCCCAAGGGGGGCGCAGTAAAGGCTGCCTCACCCTCCCCGGCCCCTGTTGGCACTGGCAACAGCCGGCACAGCTCAGACCCAAAGCCAGCCCCATCAACCCACGGGCTGGTGGCCTCAGGGGTCTCTTCCGCCGAGGCGAGACCTTCACGGGGAACTTCTCGCTCGCAAGACCGCATGTCCGGTTCCTCACAAAAGCCAATGGGCACTACACGTGTCCTGATGACGCACCATAGCCTAAGGTGTGACGAGGCTCCCTCGAACGCTCCTGAAAAGACAAATTCTGCGTTACATGGCCTCGAAAGAGCTCTGTAATCTAAGGCAACACTTCCGTTTTTGTAAACACAGCCCCGATTTACTTTCAGTCTGGATCCACAAATTATACAATGGAACGTCAGAAGTCTTCTTAGAAAACTCGATGATGTGCAAGAACTTAACCAAGAACACAATCTAAAAGTGCTGTGTGTGCAGGAAACGGACTTATAATCGAAACATACAAGCTTTCTCACAAAGTAAGTTAGGTTTCGTAACGTTCGCGATGATGCTTTCGCATTAACAGGTGGTGTTTCCATTGTAATTCATCAAAGCATAGCGTGTGAGTGTTTACGGCTAAAGCGCCTCTTGAAAGCAGTGGCGGTTTAAATTGTTCTCCTAAACAAACCCGTCACCATTAGCTCGCTTTACATACCCCATATTACCAATTAGACAAACATGCATTTCCTTCCTTTATAATGAATTTCTAGAACCATATGTCACTACGCGCCATTTCAATGCACACAGCAGCCTGTTGGGTTACTCTCGTATAGATGCGCGAGGTCTTCTTGCTTAACTGTATTTTTTCTCCTCTGGCGCGTGTCTGCTGAATACGAAAGAACCTACATATAACTGCCTCGCCAACAGAACCCTTCCTTCAGTTGATCTTAGCAGAGTTTCCCCGACTATACTGCCTGAACTTGAACGAGAAGTTACCAGAAATTGTTACGGAAGCGACCACTTCCCCGTACTGCTGGGAACATCCAAAGAAAAGAAATCATCCGAAACTGAACAGGGCTCAGGCTGTTACTTTCAGGCTTTTACAGACGAGATCGTACCTCACCCCGAGAGCGCTTAGTTGAAGAGACCCGAACTTTCCGCAGTCGTGCTCCAAATGCGGTCACACGTGCTGCTCCTTCGACCACATGCTCTGGCTGTGCCCGTACAACGCGGGCTCCGACTTTCATAACAAGTCCAAGTGGGACGCCTTGCTGAAGAGCTCGGATTTCCCAAGCCAACTACAGGCCGTCCAGAGCGCCGGCGACGTCGCGGAGAGTCACCATCTCCCTGTCCCTTCGTGGGCGGAGCCACCAACTTGATTGGGGAGCCTTCGGTTCCCCCAATCAAGTTCCTCAGGACACTCTAATAAAGTTCTTGTCACTGTCACTGTCACAGGTTCCTCGGTGGAAGATTGATGCAGCAGATTGGGAGAAATTCCGAACTCCTACTAGTATCTCATGGGCTGACATGTCTTCGTTCGGAGTTGATGCTGCTGTGGAGTATTTTACAACCTTCATAATAGAAGCCGCTTCTAAATGCATATCTGAAGTAAGTGGTGTGGCATGCAAATGGCGTGTCCCGTGGCCGAATGACGAATGTGGGAACGCTCGTAGGAAACAAGAAAGCGTGGGGGTTGCAAGACGCTTCTACCACTCCGGAGAATCTTGTTAATTTTAAGAAGGTAAAGTCCCAAGGCAGGAGAATGCGCCGACAGGCCAGAATAGAGATTTGGCAGAAATCTTTATCGGGTATCAACTCGTATACAGATAAGGCCAAAGTCTGGAACAGGGATTATAAGGTAAGAGGGCGAGAAAGATATTCACTCCCCTTTCGTAAACATGCAGGGCGATACCTTGCAAGACCAGGCAGACTCACTTGGGGAGAACTTTGAAAGCGTGTCAAGCCTAACCTATTATTCACAATTCTTTATCAAATAAAATCAACAGAACAATGTAAGCCATTCATACGCACATGCCGACTGTGATGTGTGTAGTGCGCGACACGGTGCGTTGGTTGGAAAGGACAGAAGCAGATGACAAGTAGTGCACGCGCCGAGGCGAATTCCGTGCTGGATGGAAAACAACAACGTCGAAGAATGTCTGGCACGTGAACATGCGGTGCAAGAAAACTAACTAAAAAAAAGCCAACTCAATCAGAAGAAACGGAATGTCAAACAGCCCACGAGCAAATGACGAATCGGCCAGAGCGGCAGAAAAGCGAGGCGCGCTGGAGGATAGAGCGGCGACGCGGGGAGAGCTCCAGGAAACGACGCCAGGAGAAGGTCGGCCACCGGACCACGAGTTGAAGACAGGCTGTCGGGTTCAAGACCCGAGCCACCAGGACTTCACCTGACCGGGGCCTCCTGCCAACCCGTTCCTGTGCGTCGCCACTCTACCCGATCTTGAACTGCTGCCCGAGGCCGGCGAGCTTCTGCGCCCGTGGGCAGAACGACACCAGTCGGGCTACGGGCCCGAGTTATATGTCCAGCTGCCTGGCCAGAACGCCGTGGCCATCTTTTCGTGCCACCAAGCCGCCTGCCTTCCCTCTCCAAGCCAGAGCTGCCGCGCTCTGCTCACCCAGTGAACAGTCCAACACCCAGACCTTTGGCGAGACTGACACCACTATTCTGGTCATCCTGTCTCCGCTTCTCCACGTCGAGACTACTATGTGCCCTCATAGTCGTGGTCAGCCCGGACTCGCGTATCCTTAATACCATCTTAGCCCTAAGCACGCTTCTTGTCGTGATATCTCTTTGAATGTCTATTTTATAGTTTTTATCCTCGTTCTAGTTTTATTAAAAATTATGTGTTTTTTGAAACAAACGGCTTTGTTCTCAATTGGGTTCTCGGAGGCTCCTCCTCAGAGAACCATATGAACTGTTGGGATCGCAACGCTGGCAACCAGCTGTTACAATCGCACCGCTGGCACGAGTTGTTGCAAACAGGTCGCAAGCCCCAAGGGTAGCGTTGGCCTGGCGGCCTGGGGCACTGGAAGCATCCGAAGGTCCCGGCAAAGCATGAGTCGACTGGTAACAGAACAACTGGTTTATTCTAACATCGCAAAAGAGCGGCCGGTCAGGTCGACCGAAGTGGAGAGACGGGAGTGCACGTTACTCAACAGAAGAAATCGGAGCCTCCCTCTTGGCGTCCGGGGGCAGCTGCTCTTATACTCTCGGCGTCGCGGGCAAGAAGGAAGGTCACGGGATGAGACCACGTGACGGCGAGGCACGGACGAGCTGAGATACATGTTGAGACGAGTGTAGTGACTCAACCGCCAAGCAGGCGCCGTCAGACCTCCTCGCTTCACACTTGGGGAGCTCCTCTCCCCGGCTGCCGCGCTTTGACAAGCGTGGGCACACACACACACACGCACACACGAAGACACGTGGCACTGAAACACGCCTGGACGCGCTTGGCGGGGAGGCTGCGGGAGCTCCGAACGGGCCAAAATGTCCGCCGCTTTGAACGAAGCTCCGGCGTCCGTTGCATCCGCGCCGGCTATACCGCGCGTTGTAGGCGAAACGTAACAGACCGCCCCGCCGGGGGAAGGAGATCCCGATGGTCAGGGGACTGCATCCGCTGTCCGGAGGGATGTCGCTTGATGATGCTCATAACCGAAGTCGGTCGTCCTTCGGCGTTTCTTGAGCGCAGCGCACAGAGAAGGCCTCGTTCTCTCGTTCAGGTTCACCCAGGACACTGCAAAGTGACTTCGGGAGAGTTGACATTTTTGTTCTCGTTCCCGGCAAGCGTTAGAACTACGCCGAAACTCAACCGCTCAGTCAGCAAGCACGGCACAACCCTCACTAAGCCCTGCCAGGCTCTTTCCCCTTTTATACTACTGCCTAGTTCCTTACAGTAGTTTAGCAGCACTCAGAACGCGTCCACAAATCGGAAAATTGCACTAGAAAGCACATCATCACTTTGAAACACTACACAAAAGCAATATGTTAAAAATCCTGCCTCAGGAAGAAAAACATCAGTAACGAACAATTTTGAGGCTGATTCCCACGTTAGGGGCTTCGACTTAAGCCATCGGCGTTACCGTTGAGACTCCCCTTTTTGTAACGCACCTCAAAGGAATGTTGTTGCAAAGCGAGGCTCCAGTGCAGGAGGCGGCCATTTGTGGAAGAGATAGTCTGCAGCCATTGGAGAGGGCAGTGATCCGTCTCGAAGCATGCGAAGCGGAGAACGCAGCGAGCGACCGTACACTAGCTCAGCTGGCGAAAACCCCGTAACTGCATGCGGCGCGGTCTTTAATGCCAACGTCACCCCAGGCAGACACAGCTCCCAGTCAGTTTGATGTTCAAAACACAATGCTCTCAACACGCGCTTCATGACGGAGTGGAGCTTCTCAACGGAATTCGACTGGGGGTGGTGCACTGAGCTGTGTAACAGCTTTACCCCGCACCTTTCGAGAAAGGCTGTCGTCAAAGCGCTAGTAAACACTGTGCCCTGATCTGATTGGATTTCCGCAGGAAAACCAACTCGCGCAAATATGGACAGTAGTGCATTGACTATCTCAACTGAGCTGAGTTCTTTAAGCGGCACTGCTTCAGGGAACTTTGTCGCTGGGCAGATCACAGTCAAAATGTGTCTGTACCCGGTGGCTGTTACCGGCAGAGGTCCCACTGTATCAATAACGAGCCGTCTGAAAGGCTCCGTAATGATAGGTACCAACTTCAACGGCGCCCTCGATTTGTCCCCTGGTTTGCCCACCCGCTGACAGGCGTCACATGTCTTCACAATGTGGTCTGCGTCCCGAAAACACCCTGGCCAATAGTACTCTTGCAAGAGACGGTCCTTAGTTTTCTTAACTCCTAGGTGTCCGGACCACGAACCCCCATGCGACAAGCGCAACAGATCCTGACGGTAGCACTGAGGCACGATCAGCTGATCGAACTCCACTCCTCTGCGGTCTAGATACTTTCGGTACAGGACCCCACCTCTTTCCACAAAGCCAGCATTTTTCTTGGCGATACCTTCCTTGACAATGCAGCGTATGTTTTCTAGGCTGCCATCCTTCTTTTGCTCGGCTATCAAAGCCGACCGGCTGACTTTTAGCAACCTATTAAGTCCGTCTGACGTAGGCGCGATGAGCAAATCTGCAGATAGCTCTTCTAACTTTCCCGCATCGGGAATTTCCTCTCCAGTATCTGGTGCCTTTAACGCTACTGGCTCAATTTTATTCAGTTCGGGCGTGCTCTGAATATCAGCTTGCTGCGCCTCTGACCCTTTCTCATCGTACGACAACGTCGGCCCCGCAACTACCGCCTTTGCAGCGAGCTCCCGAACCTTCGATCTGGTTAAGGCCTGAACGCTAGCCTCACCAAACAAAAGCCCCTTCTCGCGCAGGAGGTGATCGGACCTGTTCGAAAATAGGTACGGGTACTGGGGGGGCAGCATAGATGACACTGCCGCCTCCGTCTCAAGCGCTCCGAAAGGTCCTTCAATCAGCACTTTTGCTACGGGCAGACACACGCTGTGAGCTTCCACGGCTTGCTTGATCCATGCGCACTCGCCCGTGAACATATCGGCTTCTACGTAGGAGGGGTGAACTACATCCATCGTAGCTGCGGAATCGCGAAGCACTCGGCACTCTTTCCCGTTCACGAGGAGGTCTCGCATGTAAGGCTCGAGAAGCTTCATGTTCTCGTCAGTGCTGCATAAGGACAAAAACACGACTTTTGTTTTTGTTTCTGGACACTGCGCCGAAAAGTGACCCGGCTTCTGGCACGTATAACAAACGCGCGCTTGCCTCGTCTCGAACCGCTTTCTGCGTTCGGCTTCGGCTGCCGCCGTCTCCTTACGTTCGGTCGGACTGCTTTCACTCGCATCCGCACTACGTGTGTCCCCCTTTGCTCTCATGGGCGTGAACTTCGGCCTCTCAAACTTGGAGCCAAATTCACCCTTTTGACCGTCCTTAGCTCCGCGAGCCCGACGCGTCACAAACTCCTCGGCTAGCTCAGCGGCTCTAGCCACCGTACTAACGTCTGGCCTATCCAAGACCCAGTACCGCACGTTCTCAGGTAACCGACTATAAAACTGTTCCAGCCCGAAACACTGCAGAACTTTCTCGTGATCACCCAACGCTTTCTCTTCTTTGAGCCACTCCTGCATGTTTGACATAAGCCTGTAGGCAAACTCTGTATATGATTCACTTTTACCTTTCTCATTTTCCCGAAACTTCCGACGGAACGCCTCCGCTGACAGCCTGTACTTTTTTAGCAGACTCGATTTCACTTTGTCGAAATCCTCTGCCTCCTCTCTCTCCAAGCGAGCGACTACGTCGGCCGCCTCGCCGGGTAGCAAAGTGAGCAAGCGCTGTGGCCACGTTTCCCGAGAGAACCCCTGCTTCTCGCACGTTCGCTCAAAGTTAACCAGGAACAAACCAATGTCCTCTCCAAGCTTAAACGGCCGCATCAGGTCAGTCATTTTGAACAATACTCGTTCTCCTGCACCGTGTGCCTGACTTCCATTACGAGCGCGTTCCATCTCTACCTCGAGACGCTTCATTTCCAAAGCGTGTTGACGGTCGCGCTCTTTTTCTTGTTGCTCTCGCTCTATCTGTTCTTTACGTTCACGCTCCTGTCTCTCTTTCTGTTCTTTAAGTTCGCGCTCCTGTCTTTTTGCCGTCTCCCTCTCCTCAATGGTCTCAAGGCATTCCGACAGCTCGTCATCCTCAGCTTCTAACTCAAGAATAGCCCTTAGCAGTTCTGGTTTTCTGAGTTTGTCTGAGACATCCAGACCCAACTCTCTTGCAAGCTCCAGCAATTTCGGTTTGCGCAACGACTTCAAATCCATGGCTGCTCTGAATGCTGCTTTCTCTACTGCCTACTATTGTCTTGCCGCAAACTAACCCGGCAGCAACGACAACCACAATTACCAGCTCTGTTTCTGACACTAACAAAAGCCTGGCAAAACTCAGAAGAAGAAAGTCCCGCACTCACCAAACCTCGCAGCCAAGAATTCAGCGCAGTCGTTCCGCTGCAGGCAACCAGTCATCACACAGGGCTCGTTGCACTGCTCCCGGATGGTCGTTGTGCTGCTCAGCATACAGTCAACCGCATATCTTCGCTGCTGGCCTCCGTTGTCGCGATCTCACCGCTGGCAACCAGTTGTTGGGATCGCAACGCTGGCAACCAGCTGTTACAATCGCACCGCTGGCACGAGTTGTGGCAAACAGGTCGCAAGCCCCAAGGGTAGCGTTGGCCTGGCGGCCTGGGGCACTGGAAGCATCCGAAGGTCCCGGCAAAGCATGAGTCGACTGGTAACAGAACGACTGGTTTATTCTAACATCGCAAAAGAGCGGCCGGTCAGGTCGACCGAAGTGGAGAGACGGGAGTGCACGTTACTCAACAGAAGAAATCGGAGCCTCCCTCTTGGCGTCCGGGGGCAGCTGCTCTTATACTCTCGGCGTCGCGGGCAAGAAGGAAGGTCACGGGATGGGACCACGTGACGGCGAGGCACGGACGAGCTGAGATACATGTTGAGACGAGTGTAGTGACTCAACCGCCAAGCAGGCGCCGTCAGACCTCCTCGCTTCACACTTGGGGAGCTCCTCTCCCCGGCTGCCGCGCTTTGACAAGCGTGGGCACACACACACACACGCACACACGAAGACACGTGGCACTGAAACACGCCTGGACGCGCTTGGCGGGGAGGCTGCGGGAGCTCCGAACGGGCCAAAATTTCCGCCGCTTTGAACGAAGCTCCGGCGTCCGTTGCATCCGCGCCGGCTATACCGCGCGTTGTAGGCGAAACGTAACAGAACCTTTGAACAAAAGAACCTGCATCACACCAACAGTATAAACCCTATAATTGTCCATTTAGTATTGTGGAGTTGAGAGCTGCCTTGAACGACACCGCATGCACGACACCGCATGCAACACCATGCTCACCCCACGTCTATTTCTGCAGGTGCTCATGTGCAGCCTATCGACTGGTTCGTGCTCTTCCCTTGAGCTTCTGCCACAGCCCAGCACCCTATGCCTTCACGAGGCAGGCGACTGCATAGATGGCCTACGGACCCGCCGACACCCCCGGAAATCCCAGACCCAGCCCGGATTCTTCTCCTGGCCTGGCAACTCCTATCGTCGATTACGTCACCGATCACGCATTCCGAGCACAGGCTACTTAAGGCGCAGCAACGAATCCACCACTTGGAGCACGACACCGCATGCAACACCATGCTCACCCCACGTCTATTTCTGCAGGTGCTCATGTGCTGCCTATCGCCTGGTTCGTGCTCTTCCCTTGAGCTTCTGCCACAGCCCAGCACCCTATGCCTTCACGAGGCAGGCGACTGCATCGTTGGATGGCCTACGGACCCGCCGACACACCCGGAAATCTCAGACCCAGCCCGGATTCTTCTCCTGGCCTGGCAACCCCTATCATCGATTACGTCACCGATCACGCATTCCGAGCACAGGCTACTTAAGGCGCAGCAACGAATCCACCAATTGGGGCACGACACCGCATGCAACCCCATGGTCACCCCACGTCTATTTCTGCAGGTTAGTTACCTCCGCTACTCATGCGAGTACCGGAGTGACAACCGTTATCTTGTTGCGGTGTCGTGCCCCTACGACCCCGATTGGGACCGTGCTATTGGCATGTGTACGGATGCTGTTGCCTTCAATTTGCTATACCACCTGCTATTGATTCTTTCCGGTGACGTTGAGCTGAACCCCGGTCCTACGAAAGAAATTCTGGCTGTCATAACTAAACTCAAAGAATGCCAAGATAATTTGCGGACCGAACTTAATGACCTAAAGACCGCTCAGTTAACACAGGACAAAACGCTCACAGAAATTAGCAACCGGCTAGCCGCACTGGAAATCGCACACCCGAAAACCAATCCCGACCCAGCTGCCCACGAGGCAATTCAAATCAGGCGTGACATCGCGGTTCTTAAAGCGGCTAGCAACGACACTAACAATCGAATGCGCAGGAACAATCTTCTGTTTCTTGGTTTCGATGACACAGAAAAAGAAACTTGGCAAGAGTCTGAAAAAAGATCCTAAAACTTTGCGCTGACACTTTTAAACTGCAATTGGACGGAAACGCCATTGAACGTGCGCACCGCTTAGGCAAATATGGTAACGAAAAGAAGAGACCAATTATTGTAAAGCTAAATCACTACAAGACTAGAGAAAACATTCTTGCTTGCGGCCGCCAACTGAATGGAACTGACTATGCTATCAGAGAAGATTTCGCTCCCTCTACTCGCCACGCGCGCTCCAAATTAATCCAGTTCATACGTCCTCAAAAATGTGCCTTTAAACTTTCCATTGACAAACTTCACGTAGGCAATAAGTCATATTTTTATGACACTGCAACCGATGCTGTCCTAGAATGCGCAAAACCCCCTGCATTACTACCTTACGCACATCAGTCGCGTGACAAGGCTGATACGTACAGCGAATGACACAGACTAAACAACAAAGGTCGTTCAAGCAACCGTTCATCTTTGTCAGTAAATGTACACATTGGTTTCACGAACATCAGAACACCACTTCCCCGTACTGCTGGGAACATCCAAAGAAAAGAAATCATCCGAAACTGAACAGGGCTCAGGCTGTTACTTTCAGGCTTTTACAGACGAGATCGTACCTCACCCCGAGAGCGCTTAGTTGAAGAGACCCGAACTTTCCGCAGTCGTGCTCCAAATGCGGTCACACGTGCTGCTCCTTCGACCACATGCTCTGGCTGTGCCCGTACAACGCGGGCTCCGACTTTCATAACAAGTCCAAGTGGGACGCCTTGCTGAAGAGCTCGGATTTCCCAAGCCAACTACAGGCCGTCCAGAGCGCCGGCGACGTCGCGGAGAGTCACCATCTCCCTGTCCCTTCGTGGGCGGAGCCACCAACTTGATTGGGGAGCCTTCGGTTCCCCCAATCAAGTTCCTCAGGACACTCTAATAAAGTTCTTGTCACTGTCACTGTCACAGGTTCCTCGGTGGAAGATTGATGCAGCAGATTGGGAGAAATTCCGAACTCCTACTAGTATCTCATGGGCTGACATGTCTTCGTTCGGAGTTGATGCTGCTGTGGAGTATTTTACAACCTTCATAATAGAAGCCGCTTCTAAATGCATATCTGAAGTAAGTGGTGTGGCATGCAAATGGCGTGTCCCGTGGCCGAATGACGAATGTGGGAACGCTCGTAGGAAACAAGAAAGCGTGGGGGTTGCAAGACGCTTCTACCACTCCGGAGAATCTTGTTAATTTTAAGAAGGTAAAGTCCCAAGGCAGGAGAATGCGCCGACAGGCCAGAATAGAGATTTGGCAGAAATCTTTATCGGGTATCAACTCGTATACAGATAAGGCCAAAGTCTGGAACAGGGATTATAAGGTAAGAGGGCGAGAAAGATATTCACTCCCCTTTCGTAAACATGCAGGGCGATACCTTGCAAGACCAGGCAGACTCACTTGGGGAGAACTTTGAAAGCGTGTCAAGCCTAACCTATTATTCACAATTCTTTATCAAATAAAATCAACAGAACAATGTAAGCCATTCATACGCACATGCCGACTGTGATGTGTGTAGTGCGCGACACGGTGCGTTGGTTGGAAAGGACAGAAGCAGATGACAAGTAGTGCACGCGCCGAGGCGAATTCCGTGCTGGATGGAAAACAACAACGTCGAAGAATGTCTGGCACGTGAACATGCGGTGCAAGAAAACTAACTAAAAAAAAGCCAACTCAATCAGAAGAAACGGAATGTCAAACAGCCCACGAGCAAATGACGAATCGGCCAGAGCGGCAGAAAAGCGAGGCGCGCTGGAGGATAGAGCGGCGACGCGGGGAGAGCTCCAGGAAACGACGCCAGGAGAAGGTCGGCCACCGGACCACGAGTTGAAGACAGGCTGTCGGGTTCAAGACCCGAGCCACCAGGACTTCACCTGACCGGGGCCTCCTGCCAACCCGTTCCTGTGCGTCGCCACTCTACCCGATCTTGAACTGCTGCCCGAGGCCGGCGAGCTTCTGCGCCCGTGGGCAGAACGACACCAGTCGGGCTACGGGCCCGAGTTATATGTCCAGCTGCCTGGCCAGAACGCCGTGGCCATCTTTTCGTGCCACCAAGCCGCCTGCCTTCCCTCTCCAAGCCAGAGCTGCCGCGCTCTGCTCACCCAGTGAACAGTCCAACACCCAGACCTTTGGCGAGACTGACACCACTATTCTGGTCATCCTGTCTCCGCTTCTCCACGTCGAGACTACTATGTGCCCTCATAGTCGTGGTCAGCCCGGACTCGCGTATCCTTAATACCATCTTAGCCCTAAGCACGCTTCTTGTCGTGATATCTCTTTGAATGTCTATTTTATAGTTTTTATCCTCGTTCTAGTTTTATTAAAAATTATGTGTTTTTTGAAACAAACGGCTTTGTTCTCAATTGGGTTCTCGGAGGCTCCTCCTCAGAGAACCATATGAACTGTTGGGATCGCAACGCTGGCAACCAGCTGTTACAATCGCACCGCTGGCACGAGTTGTTGCAAACAGGTCGCAAGCCCCAAGGGTAGCGTTGGCCTGGCGGCCTGGGGCACTGGAAGCATCCGAAGGTCCCGGCAAAGCATGAGTCGACTGGTAACAGAACAACTGGTTTATTCTAACATCGCAAAAGAGCGGCCGGTCAGGTCGACCGAAGTGGAGAGACGGGAGTGCACGTTACTCAACAGAAGAAATCGGAGCCTCCCTCTTGGCGTCCGGGGGCAGCTGCTCTTATACTCTCGGCGTCGCGGGCAAGAAGGAAGGTCACGGGATGAGACCACGTGACGGCGAGGCACGGACGAGCTGAGATACATGTTGAGACGAGTGTAGTGACTCAACCGCCAAGCAGGCGCCGTCAGACCTCCTCGCTTCACACTTGGGGAGCTCCTCTCCCCGGCTGCCGCGCTTTGACAAGCGTGGGCACACACACACACACGCACACACGAAGACACGTGGCACTGAAACACGCCTGGACGCGCTTGGCGGGGAGGCTGCGGGAGCTCCGAACGGGCCAAAATGTCCGCCGCTTTGAACGAAGCTCCGGCGTCCGTTGCATCCGCGCCGGCTATACCGCGCGTTGTAGGCGAAACGTAACAGACCGCCCCGCCGGGGGAAGGAGATCCCGATGGTCAGGGGACTGCATCCGCTGTCCGGAGGGATGTCGCTTGATGATGCTCATAACCGAAGTCGGTCGTCCTTCGGCGTTTCTTGAGCGCAGCGCACAGAGAAGGCCTCGTTCTCTCGTTCAGGTTCACCCAGGACACTGCAAAGTGACTTCGGGAGAGTTGACATTTTTGTTCTCGTTCCCGGCAAGCGTTAGAACTACGCCGAAACTCAACCGCTCAGTCAGCAAGCACGGCACAACCCTCACTAAGCCCTGCCAGGCTCTTTCCCCTTTTATACTACTGCCTAGTTCCTTACAGTAGTTTAGCAGCACTCAGAACGCGTCCACAAATCGGAAAATTGCACTAGAAAGCACATCATCACTTTGAAACACTACACAAAAGCAATATGTTAAAAATCCTGCCTCAGGAAGAAAAACATCAGTAACGAACAATTTTGAGGCTGATTCCCACGTTAGGGGCTTCGACTTAAGCCATCGGCGTTACCGTTGAGACTCCCCTTTTTGTAACGCACCTCAAAGGAATGTTGTTGCAAAGCGAGGCTCCAGTGCAGGAGGCGGCCATTTGTGGAAGAGATAGTCTGCAGCCATTGGAGAGGGCAGTGATCCGTCTCGAAGCATGCGAAGCGGAGAACGCAGCGAGCGACCGTACACTAGCTCAGCTGGCGAAAACCCCGTAACTGCATGCGGCGCGGTCTTTAATGCCAACGTCACCCCAGGCAGACACAGCTCCCAGTCAGTTTGATGTTCAAAACACAATGCTCTCAACACGCGCTTCATGACGGAGTGGAGCTTCTCAACGGAATTCGACTGGGGGTGGTGCACTGAGCTGTGTAACAGCTTTACCCCGCACCTTTCGAGAAAGGCTGTCGTCAAAGCGCTAGTAAACACTGTGCCCTGATCTGATTGGATTTCCGCAGGAAAACCAACTCGCGCAAATATGGACAGTAGTGCATTGACTATCTCAACTGAGCTGAGTTCTTTAAGCGGCACTGCTTCAGGGAACTTTGTCGCTGGGCAGATCACAGTCAAAATGTGTCTGTACCCGGTGGCTGTTACCGGCAGAGGTCCCACTGTATCAATAACGAGCCGTCTGAAAGGCTCCGTAATGATAGGTACCAACTTCAACGGCGCCCTCGATTTGTCCCCTGGTTTGCCCACCCGCTGACAGGCGTCACATGTCTTCACAATGTGGTCTGCGTCCCGAAAACACCCTGGCCAATAGTACTCTTGCAAGAGACGGTCCTTAGTTTTCTTAACTCCTAGGTGTCCGGACCACGAACCCCCATGCGACAAGCGCAACAGATCCTGACGGTAGCACTGAGGCACGATCAGCTGATCGAACTCCACTCCTCTGCGGTCTAGATACTTTCGGTACAGGACCCCACCTCTTTCCACAAAGCCAGCATTTTTCTTGGCGATACCTTCCTTGACAATGCAGCGTATGTTTTCTAGGCTGCCATCCTTCTTTTGCTCGGCTATCAAAGCCGACCGGCTGACTTTTAGCAACCTATTAAGTCCGTCTGACGTAGGCGCGATGAGCAAATCTGCAGATAGCTCTTCTAACTTTCCCGCATCGGGAATTTCCTCTCCAGTATCTGGTGCCTTTAACGCTACTGGCTCAATTTTATTCAGTTCGGGCGTGCTCTGAATATCAGCTTGCTGCGCCTCTGACCCTTTCTCATCGTACGACAACGTCGGCCCCGCAACTACCGCCTTTGCAGCGAGCTCCCGAACCTTCGATCTGGTTAAGGCCTGAACGCTAGCCTCACCAAACAAAAGCCCCTTCTCGCGCAGGAGGTGATCGGACCTGTTCGAAAATAGGTACGGGTACTGGGGGGGCAGCATAGATGACACTGCCGCCTCCGTCTCAAGCGCTCCGAAAGGTCCTTCAATCAGCACTTTTGCTACGGGCAGACACACGCTGTGAGCTTCCACGGCTTGCTTGATCCATGCGCACTCGCCCGTGAACATATCGGCTTCTACGTAGGAGGGGTGAACTACATCCATCGTAGCTGCGGAATCGCGAAGCACTCGGCACTCTTTCCCGTTCACGAGGAGGTCTCGCATGTAAGGCTCGAGAAGCTTCATGTTCTCGTCAGTGCTGCATAAGGACAAAAACACGACTTTTGTTTTTGTTTCTGGACACTGCGCCGAAAAGTGACCCGGCTTCTGGCACGTATAACAAACGCGCGCTTGCCTCGTCTCGAACCGCTTTCTGCGTTCGGCTTCGGCTGCCGCCGTCTCCTTACGTTCGGTCGGACTGCTTTCACTCGCATCCGCACTACGTGTGTCCCCCTTTGCTCTCATGGGCGTGAACTTCGGCCTCTCAAACTTGGAGCCAAATTCACCCTTTTGACCGTCCTTAGCTCCGCGAGCCCGACGCGTCACAAACTCCTCGGCTAGCTCAGCGGCTCTAGCCACCGTACTAACGTCTGGCCTATCCAAGACCCAGTACCGCACGTTCTCAGGTAACCGACTATAAAACTGTTCCAGCCCGAAACACTGCAGAACTTTCTCGTGATCACCCAACGCTTTCTCTTCTTTGAGCCACTCCTGCATGTTTGACATAAGCCTGTAGGCAAACTCTGTATATGATTCACTTTTACCTTTCTCATTTTCCCGAAACTTCCGACGGAACGCCTCCGCTGACAGCCTGTACTTTTTTAGCAGACTCGATTTCACTTTGTCGAAATCCTCTGCCTCCTCTCTCTCCAAGCGAGCGACTACGTCGGCCGCCTCGCCGGGTAGCAAAGTGAGCAAGCGCTGTGGCCACGTTTCCCGAGAGAACCCCTGCTTCTCGCACGTTCGCTCAAAGTTAACCAGGAACAAACCAATGTCCTCTCCAAGCTTAAACGGCCGCATCAGGTCAGTCATTTTGAACAATACTCGTTCTCCTGCACCGTGTGCCTGACTTCCATTACGAGCGCGTTCCATCTCTACCTCGAGACGCTTCATTTCCAAAGCGTGTTGACGGTCGCGCTCTTTTTCTTGTTGCTCTCGCTCTATCTGTTCTTTACGTTCACGCTCCTGTCTCTCTTTCTGTTCTTTAAGTTCGCGCTCCTGTCTTTTTGCCGTCTCCCTCTCCTCAATGGTCTCAAGGCATTCCGACAGCTCGTCATCCTCAGCTTCTAACTCAAGAATAGCCCTTAGCAGTTCTGGTTTTCTGAGTTTGTCTGAGACATCCAGACCCAACTCTCTTGCAAGCTCCAGCAATTTCGGTTTGCGCAACGACTTCAAATCCATGGCTGCTCTGAATGCTGCTTTCTCTACTGCCTACTATTGTCTTGCCGCAAACTAACCCGGCAGCAACGACAACCACAATTACCAGCTCTGTTTCTGACACTAACAAAAGCCTGGCAAAACTCAGAAGAAGAAAGTCCCGCACTCACCAAACCTCGCAGCCAAGAATTCAGCGCAGTCGTTCCGCTGCAGGCAACCAGTCATCACACAGGGCTCGTTGCACTGCTCCCGGATGGTCGTTGTGCTGCTCAGCATACAGTCAACCGCATATCTTCGCTGCTGGCCTCCGTTGTCGCGATCTCACCGCTGGCAACCAGTTGTTGGGATCGCAACGCTGGCAACCAGCTGTTACAATCGCACCGCTGGCACGAGTTGTGGCAAACAGGTCGCAAGCCCCAAGGGTAGCGTTGGCCTGGCGGCCTGGGGCACTGGAAGCATCCGAAGGTCCCGGCAAAGCATGAGTCGACTGGTAACAGAACGACTGGTTTATTCTAACATCGCAAAAGAGCGGCCGGTCAGGTCGACCGAAGTGGAGAGACGGGAGTGCACGTTACTCAACAGAAGAAATCGGAGCCTCCCTCTTGGCGTCCGGGGGCAGCTGCTCTTATACTCTCGGCGTCGCGGGCAAGAAGGAAGGTCACGGGATGGGACCACGTGACGGCGAGGCACGGACGAGCTGAGATACATGTTGAGACGAGTGTAGTGACTCAACCGCCAAGCAGGCGCCGTCAGACCTCCTCGCTTCACACTTGGGGAGCTCCTCTCCCCGGCTGCCGCGCTTTGACAAGCGTGGGCACACACACACACACGCACACACGAAGACACGTGGCACTGAAACACGCCTGGACGCGCTTGGCGGGGAGGCTGCGGGAGCTCCGAACGGGCCAAAATTTCCGCCGCTTTGAACGAAGCTCCGGCGTCCGTTGCATCCGCGCCGGCTATACCGCGCGTTGTAGGCGAAACGTAACAGAACCTTTGAACAAAAGAACCTGCATCACACCAACAGTATAAACCCTATAATTGTCCATTTAGTATTGTGGAGTTGAGAGCTGCCTTGAACGACACCGCATGCACGACACCGCATGCAACACCATGCTCACCCCACGTCTATTTCTGCAGGTGCTCATGTGCAGCCTATCGACTGGTTCGTGCTCTTCCCTTGAGCTTCTGCCACAGCCCAGCACCCTATGCCTTCACGAGGCAGGCGACTGCATAGATGGCCTACGGACCCGCCGACACCCCCGGAAATCCCAGACCCAGCCCGGATTCTTCTCCTGGCCTGGCAACTCCTATCGTCGATTACGTCACCGATCACGCATTCCGAGCACAGGCTACTTAAGGCGCAGCAACGAATCCACCACTTGGAGCACGACACCGCATGCAACACCATGCTCACCCCACGTCTATTTCTGCAGGTGCTCATGTGCTGCCTATCGCCTGGTTCGTGCTCTTCCCTTGAGCTTCTGCCACAGCCCAGCACCCTATGCCTTCACGAGGCAGGCGACTGCATCGTTGGATGGCCTACGGACCCGCCGACACACCCGGAAATCTCAGACCCAGCCCGGATTCTTCTCCTGGCCTGGCAACCCCTATCATCGATTACGTCACCGATCACGCATTCCGAGCACAGGCTACTTAAGGCGCAGCAACGAATCCACCAATTGGGGCACGACACCGCATGCAACCCCATGGTCACCCCACGTCTATTTCTGCAGGTTAGTTACCTCCGCTACTCATGCGAGTACCGGAGTGACAACCGTTATCTTGTTGCGGTGTCGTGCCCCTACGACCCCGATTGGGACCGTGCTATTGGCATGTGTACGGATGCTGTTGCCTTCAATTTGCTATACCACCTGCTATTGATTCTTTCCGGTGACGTTGAGCTGAACCCCGGTCCTACGAAAGAAATTCTGGCTGTCATAACTAAACTCAAAGAATGCCAAGATAATTTGCGGACCGAACTTAATGACCTAAAGACCGCTCAGTTAACACAGGACAAAACGCTCACAGAAATTAGCAACCGGCTAGCCGCACTGGAAATCGCACACCCGAAAACCAATCCCGACCCAGCTGCCCACGAGGCAATTCAAATCAGGCGTGACATCGCGGTTCTTAAAGCGGCTAGCAACGACACTAACAATCGAATGCGCAGGAACAATCTTCTGTTTCTTGGTTTCGATGACACAGAAAAAGAAACTTGGCAAGAGTCTGAAAAAAGATCCTAAAACTTTGCGCTGACACTTTTAAACTGCAATTGGACGGAAACGCCATTGAACGTGCGCACCGCTTAGGCAAATATGGTAACGAAAAGAAGAGACCAATTATTGTAAAGCTAAATCACTACAAGACTAGAGAAAACATTCTTGCTTGCGGCCGCCAACTGAATGGAACTGACTATGCTATCAGAGAAGATTTCGCTCCCTCTACTCGCCACGCGCGCTCCAAATTAATCCAGTTCATACGTCCTCAAAAATGTGCCTTTAAACTTTCCATTGACAAACTTCACGTAGGCAATAAGTCATATTTTTATGACACTGCAACCGATGCTGTCCTAGAATGCGCAAAACCCCCTGCATTACTACCTTACGCACATCAGTCGCGTGACAAGGCTGATACGTACAGCGAATGACACAGACTAAACAACAAAGGTCGTTCAAGCAACCGTTCATCTTTGTCAGTAAATGTACACATTGGTTTCACGAACATCAGAACACCACTTCCCCGTACTGCTGGGAACATCCAAAGAAAAGAAATCATCCGAAACTGAACAGGGCTCAGGCTGTTACTTTCAGGCTTTTACAGACGAGATCGTACCTCACCCCGAGAGCGCTTAGTTGAAGAGACCCGAACTTTCCGCAGTCGTGCTCCAAATGCGGTCACACGTGCTGCTCCTTCGACCACATGCTCTGGCTGTGCCCGTACAACGCGGGCTCCGACTTTCATAACAAGTCCAAGTGGGACGCCTTGCTGAAGAGCTCGGATTTCCCAAGCCAACTACAGGCCGTCCAGAGCGCCGGCGACGTCGCGGAGAGTCACCATCTCCCTGTCCCTTCGTGGGCGGAGCCACCAACTTGATTGGGGAGCCTTCGGTTCCCCCAATCAAGTTCCTCAGGACACTCTAATAAAGTTCTTGTCACTGTCACTGTCACAGGTTCCTCGGTGGAAGATTGATGCAGCAGATTGGGAGAAATTCCGAACTCCTACTAGTATCTCATGGGCTGACATGTCTTCGTTCGGAGTTGATGCTGCTGTGGAGTATTTTACAACCTTCATAATAGAAGCCGCTTCTAAATGCATATCTGAAGTAAGTGGTGTGGCATGCAAATGGCGTGTCCCGTGGCCGAATGACGAATGTGGGAACGCTCGTAGGAAACAAGAAAGCGTGGGGGTTGCAAGACGCTTCTACCACTCCGGAGAATCTTGTTAATTTTAAGAAGGTAAAGTCCCAAGGCAGGAGAATGCGCCGACAGGCCAGAATAGAGATTTGGCAGAAATCTTTATCGGGTATCAACTCGTATACAGATAAGGCCAAAGTCTGGAACAGGGATTATAAGGTAAGAGGGCGAGAAAGATATTCACTCCCCTTTCGTAAACATGCAGGGCGATACCTTGCAAGACCAGGCAGACTCACTTGGGGAGAACTTTGAAAGCGTGTCAAGCCTAACCTATTATTCACAATTCTTTATCAAATAAAATCAACAGAACAATGTAAGCCATTCATACGCACATGCCGACTGTGATGTGTGTAGTGCGCGACACGGTGCGT
This sequence comes from Dermacentor andersoni, assembly GCF_023375885.2. Classification (NCBI taxonomy): domain Eukaryota; kingdom Metazoa; phylum Arthropoda; class Arachnida; order Ixodida; family Ixodidae; genus Dermacentor; species Dermacentor andersoni. Next base: position 4,275,890 of record NC_092821.1, read on the forward strand.
TGGTTGGAAAGGACAGAAGCAGATGACAAGTAGTGCACGCGCCGAGGCGAATTCCGTGCTGGATGGAAAACAACAACGTCGAAGAATGTCTGGCACGTGAACATGCGGTGCAAGAAAACTAACTAAAAAAAAGCCAACTCAATCAGAAGAAACGGAATGTCAAACAGCCCACGAGCAAATGACGAATCGGCCAGAGCGGCAGAAAAGCGAGGCGCGCTGGAGGATAGAGCGGCGACGCGGGGAGAGCTCCAGGAAACGACGCCAGGAGAAGGTCGGCCACCGGACCACGAGTTGAAGACAGGCTGTCGGGTTCAAGACCCGAGCCACCAGGACTTCACCTGACCGGGGCCTCCTGCCAACCCGTTCCTGTGCGTCGCCACTCTACCCGATCTTGAACTGCTGCCCGAGGCCGGCGAGCTTCTGCGCCCGTGGGCAGAACGACACCAGTCGGGCTACGGGCCCGAGTTATATGTCCAGCTGCCTGGCCAGAACGCCGTGGCCATCTTTTCGTGCCACCAAGCCGCCTGCCTTCCCTCTCCAAGCCAGAGCTGCCGCGCTCTGCTCACCCAGTGAACAGTCCAACACCCAGACCTTTGGCGAGACTGACACCACTATTCTGGTCATCCTGTCTCCGCTTCTCCACGTCGAGACTACTATGTGCCCTCATAGTCGTGGTCAGCCCGGACTCGCGTATCCTTAATACCATCTTAGCCCTAAGCACGCTTCTTGTCGTGATATCTCTTTGAATGTCTATTTTATAGTTTTTATCCTCGTTCTAGTTTTATTAAAAATTATGTGTTTTTTGAAACAAACGGCTTTGTTCTCAATTGGGTTCTCGGAGGCTCCTCCTCAGAGAACCATATGAACTGTTGGGATCGCAACGCTGGCAACCAGCTGTTACAATCGCACCGCTGGCACGAGTTGTTGCAAACAGGTCGCAAGCCCCAAGGGTAGCGTTGGCCTGGCGGCCTGGGGCACTGGAAGCATCCGAAGGTCCCGGCAAAGCATGAGTCGACTGGTAACAGAACAACTGGTTTATTCTAACATCGCAAAAGAGCGGCCGGTCAGGTCGACCGAAGTGGAGAGACGGGAGTGCACGTTACTCAACAGAAGAAATCGGAGCCTCCCTCTTGGCGTCCGGGGGCAGCTGCTCTTATACTCTCGGCGTCGCGGGCAAGAAGGAAGGTCACGGGATGAGACCACGTGACGGCGAGGCACGGACGAGCTGAGATACATGTTGAGACGAGTGTAGTGACTCAACCGCCAAGCAGGCGCCGTCAGACCTCCTCGCTTCACACTTGGGGAGCTCCTCTCCCCGGCTGCCGCGCTTTGACAAGCGTGGGCACACACACACACACGCACACACGAAGACACGTGGCACTGAAACACGCCTGGACGCGCTTGGCGGGGAGGCTGCGGGAGCTCCGAACGGGCCAAAATGTCCGCCGCTTTGAACGAAGCTCCGGCGTCCGTTGCATCCGCGCCGGCTATACCGCGCGTTGTAGGCGAAACGTAACAGACCGCCCCGCCGGGGGAAGGAGATCCCGATGGTCAGGGGACTGCATCCGCTGTCCGGAGGGATGTCGCTTGATGATGCTCATAACCGAAGTCGGTCGTCCTTCGGCGTTTCTTGAGCGCAGCGCACAGAGAAGGCCTCGTTCTCTCGTTCAGGTTCACCCAGGACACTGCAAAGTGACTTCGGGAGAGTTGACATTTTTGTTCTCGTTCCCGGCAAGCGTTAGAACTACGCCGAAACTCAACCGCTCAGTCAGCAAGCACGGCACAACCCTCACTAAGCCCTGCCAGGCTCTTTCCCCTTTTATACTACTGCCTAGTTCCTTACAGTAGTTTAGCAGCACTCAGAACGCGTCCACAAATCGGAAAATTGCACTAGAAAGCACATCATCACTTTGAAACACTACACAAAAGCAATATGTTAAAAATCCTGCCTCAGGAAGAAAAACATCAGTAACGAACAATTTTGAGGCTGATTCCCACGTTAGGGGCTTCGACTTAAGCCATCGGCGTTACCGTTGAGACTCCCCTTTTTGTAACGCACCTCAAAGGAATGTTGTTGCAAAGCGAGGCTCCAGTGCAGGAGGCGGCCATTTGTGGAAGAGATAGTCTGCAGCCATTGGAGAGGGCAGTGATCCGTCTCGAAGCATGCGAAGCGGAGAACGCAGCGAGCGACCGTACACTAGCTCAGCTGGCGAAAACCCCGTAACTGCATGCGGCGCGGTCTTTAATGCCAACGTCACCCCAGGCAGACACAGCTCCCAGTCAGTTTGATGTTCAAAACACAATGCTCTCAACACGCGCTTCATGACGGAGTGGAGCTTCTCAACGGAATTCGACTGGGGGTGGTGCACTGAGCTGTGTAACAGCTTTACCCCGCACCTTTCGAGAAAGGCTGTCGTCAAAGCGCTAGTAAACACTGTGCCCTGATCTGATTGGATTTCCGCAGGAAAACCAACTCGCGCAAATATGGACAGTAGTGCATTGACTATCTCAACTGAGCTGAGTTCTTTAAGCGGCACTGCTTCAGGGAACTTTGTCGCTGGGCAGATCACAGTCAAAATGTGTCTGTACCCGGTGGCTGTTACCGGCAGAGGTCCCACTGTATCAATAACGAGCCGTCTGAAAGGCTCCGTAATGATAGGTACCAACTTCAACGGCGCCCTCGATTTGTCCCCTGGTTTGCCCACCCGCTGACAGGCGTCACATGTCTTCACAATGTGGTCTGCGTCCCGAAAACACCCTGGCCAATAGTACTCTTGCAAGAGACGGTCCTTAGTTTTCTTAACTCCTAGGTGTCCGGACCACGAACCCCCATGCGACAAGCGCAACAGATCCTGACGGTAGCACTGAGGCACGATCAGCTGATCGAACTCCACTCCTCTGCGGTCTAGATACTTTCGGTACAGGACCCCACCTCTTTCCACAAAGCCAGCATTTTTCTTGGCGATACCTTCCTTGACAATGCAGCGTATGTTTTCTAGGCTGCCATCCTTCTTTTGCTCGGCTATCAAAGCCGACCGGCTGACTTTTAGCAACCTATTAAGTCCGTCTGACGTAGGCGCGATGAGCAAATCTGCAGATAGCTCTTCTAACTTTCCCGCATCGGGAATTTCCTCTCCAGTATCTGGTGCCTTTAACGCTACTGGCTCAATTTTATTCAGTTCGGGCGTGCTCTGAATATCAGCTTGCTGCGCCTCTGACCCTTTCTCATCGTACGACAACGTCGGCCCCGCAACTACCGCCTTTGCAGCGAGCTCCCGAACCTTCGATCTGGTTAAGGCCTGAACGCTAGCCTCACCAAACAAAAGCCCCTTCTCGCGCAGGAGGTGATCGGACCTGTTCGAAAATAGGTACGGGTACTGGGGGGGCAGCATAGATGACACTGCCGCCTCCGTCTCAAGCGCTCCGAAAGGTCCTTCAATCAGCACTTTTGCTACGGGCAGACACACGCTGTGAGCTTCCACGGCTTGCTTGATCCATGCGCACTCGCCCGTGAACATATCGGCTTCTACGTAGGAGGGGTGAACTACATCCATCGTAGCTGCGGAATCGCGAAGCACTCGGCACTCTTTCCCGTTCACGAGGAGGTCTCGCATGTAAGGCTCGAGAAGCTTCATGTTCTCGTCAGTGCTGCATAAGGACAAAAACACGACTTTTGTTTTTGTTTCTGGACACTGCGCCGAAAAGTGACCCGGCTTCTGGCACGTATAACAAACGCGCGCTTGCCTCGTCTCGAACCGCTTTCTGCGTTCGGCTTCGGCTGCCGCCGTCTCCTTACGTTCGGTCGGACTGCTTTCACTCGCATCCGCACTACGTGTGTCCCCCTTTGCTCTCATGGGCGTGAACTTCGGCCTCTCAAACTTGGAGCCAAATTCACCCTTTTGACCGTCCTTAGCTCCGCGAGCCCGACGCGTCACAAACTCCTCGGCTAGCTCAGCGGCTCTAGCCACCGTACTAACGTCTGGCCTATCCAAGACCCAGTACCGCACGTTCTCAGGTAACCGACTATAAAACTGTTCCAGCCCGAAACACTGCAGAACTTTCTCGTGATCACCCAACGCTTTCTCTTCTTTGAGCCACTCCTGCATGTTTGACATAAGCCTGTAGGCAAACTCTGTATATGATTCACTTTTACCTTTCTCATTTTCCCGAAACTTCCGACGGAACGCCTCCGCTGACAGCCTGTACTTTTTTAGCAGACTCGATTTCACTTTGTCGAAATCCTCTGCCTCCTCTCTCTCCAAGCGAGCGACTACGTCGGCCGCCTCGCCGGGTAGCAAAGTGAGCAAGCGCTGTGGCCACGTTTCCCGAGAGAACCCCTGCTTCTCGCACGTTCGCTCAAAGTTAACCAGGAACAAACCAATGTCCTCTCCAAGCTTAAACGGCCGCATCAGGTCAGTCATTTTGAACAATACTCGTTCTCCTGCACCGTGTGCCTGACTTCCATTACGAGCGCGTTCCATCTCTACCTCGAGACGCTTCATTTCCAAAGCGTGTTGACGGTCGCGCTCTTTTTCTTGTTGCTCTCGCTCTATCTGTTCTTTACGTTCACGCTCCTGTCTCTCTTTCTGTTCTTTAAGTTCGCGCTCCTGTCTTTTTGCCGTCTCCCTCTCCTCAATGGTCTCAAGGCATTCCGACAGCTCGTCATCCTCAGCTTCTAACTCAAGAATAGCCCTTAGCAGTTCTGGTTTTCTGAGTTTGTCTGAGACATCCAGACCCAACTCTCTTGCAAGCTCCAGCAATTTCGGTTTGCGCAACGACTTCAAATCCATGGCTGCTCTGAATGCTGCTTTCTCTACTGCCTACTATTGTCTTGCCGCAAACTAACCCGGCAGCAACGACAACCACAATTACCAGCTCTGTTTCTGACACTAACAAAAGCCTGGCAAAACTCAGAAGAAGAAAGTCCCGCACTCACCAAACCTCGCAGCCAAGAATTCAGCGCAGTCGTTCCGCTGCAGGCAACCAGTCATCACACAGGGCTCGTTGCACTGCTCCCGGATGGTCGTTGTGCTGCTCAGCATACAGTCAACCGCATATCTTCGCTGCTGGCCTCCGTTGTCGCGATCTCACCGCTGGCAACCAGTTGTTGGGATCGCAACGCTGGCAACCAGCTGTTACAATCGCACCGCTGGCACGAGTTGTGGCAAACAGGTCGCAAGCCCCAAGGGTAGCGTTGGCCTGGCGGCCTGGGGCACTGGAAGCATCCGAAGGTCCCGGCAAAGCATGAGTCGACTGGTAACAGAACGACTGGTTTATTCTAACATCGCAAAAGAGCGGCCGGTCAGGTCGACCGAAGTGGAGAGACGGGAGTGCACGTTACTCAACAGAAGAAATCGGAGCCTCCCTCTTGGCGTCCGGGGGCAGCTGCTCTTATACTCTCGGCGTCGCGGGCAAGAAGGAAGGTCACGGGATGGGACCACGTGACGGCGAGGCACGGACGAGCTGAGATACATGTTGAGACGAGTGTAGTGACTCAACCGCCAAGCAGGCGCCGTCAGACCTCCTCGCTTCACACTTGGGGAGCTCCTCTCCCCGGCTGCCGCGCTTTGACAAGCGTGGGCACACACACACACACGCACACACGAAGACACGTGGCACTGAAACACGCCTGGACGCGCTTGGCGGGGAGGCTGCGGGAGCTCCGAACGGGCCAAAATTTCCGCCGCTTTGAACGAAGCTCCGGCGTCCGTTGCATCCGCGCCGGCTATACCGCGCGTTGTAGGCGAAACGTAACAGAACCTTTGAACAAAAGAACCTGCATCACACCAACAGTATAAACCCTATAATTGTCCATTTAGTATTGTGGAGTTGAGAGCTGCCTTGAACGACACCGCATGCACGACACCGCATGCAACACCATGCTCACCCCACGTCTATTTCTGCAGGTGCTCATGTGCAGCCTATCGACTGGTTCGTGCTCTTCCCTTGAGCTTCTGCCACAGCCCAGCACCCTATGCCTTCACGAGGCAGGCGACTGCATAGATGGCCTACGGACCCGCCGACACCCCCGGAAATCCCAGACCCAGCCCGGATTCTTCTCCTGGCCTGGCAACTCCTATCGTCGATTACGTCACCGATCACGCATTCCGAGCACAGGCTACTTAAGGCGCAGCAACGAATCCACCACTTGGAGCACGACACCGCATGCAACACCATGCTCACCCCACGTCTATTTCTGCAGGTGCTCATGTGCTGCCTATCGCCTGGTTCGTGCTCTTCCCTTGAGCTTCTGCCACAGCCCAGCACCCTATGCCTTCACGAGGCAGGCGACTGCATCGTTGGATGGCCTACGGACCCGCCGACACACCCGGAAATCTCAGACCCAGCCCGGATTCTTCTCCTGGCCTGGCAACCCCTATCATCGATTACGTCACCGATCACGCATTCCGAGCACAGGCTACTTAAGGCGCAGCAACGAATCCACCAATTGGGGCACGACACCGCATGCAACCCCATGGTCACCCCACGTCTATTTCTGCAGGTTAGTTACCTCCGCTACTCATGCGAGTACCGGAGTGACAACCGTTATCTTGTTGCGGTGTCGTGCCCCTACGACCCCGATTGGGACCGTGCTATTGGCATGTGTACGGATGCTGTTGCCTTCAATTTGCTATACCACCTGCTATTGATTCTTTCCGGTGACGTTGAGCTGAACCCCGGTCCTACGAAAGAAATTCTGGCTGTCATAACTAAACTCAAAGAATGCCAAGATAATTTGCGGACCGAACTTAATGACCTAAAGACCGCTCAGTTAACACAGGACAAAACGCTCACAGAAATTAGCAACCGGCTAGCCGCACTGGAAATCGCACACCCGAAAACCAATCCCGACCCAGCTGCCCACGAGGCAATTCAAATCAGGCGTGACATCGCGGTTCTTAAAGCGGCTAGCAACGACACTAACAATCGAATGCGCAGGAACAATCTTCTGTTTCTTGGTTTCGATGACACAGAAAAAGAAACTTGGCAAGAGTCTGAAAAAAGATCCTAAAACTTTGCGCTGACACTTTTAAACTGCAATTGGACGGAAACGCCATTGAACGTGCGCACCGCTTAGGCAAATATGGTAACGAAAAGAAGAGACCAATTATTGTAAAGCTAAATCACTACAAGACTAGAGAAAACATTCTTGCTTGCGGCCGCCAACTGAATGGAACTGACTATGCTATCAGAGAAGATTTCGCTCCCTCTACTCGCCACGCGCGCTCCAAATTAATCCAGTTCATACGTCCTCAAAAATGTGCCTTTAAACTTTCCATTGACAAACTTCACGTAGGCAATAAGTCATATTTTTATGACACTGCAACCGATGCTGTCCTAGAATGCGCAAAACCCCCTGCATTACTACCTTACGCACATCAGTCGCGTGACAAGGCTGATACGTACAGCGAATGACACAGACTAAACAACAAAGGTCGTTCAAGCAACCGTTCATCTTTGTCAGTAAATGTACACATTGGTTTCACGAACATCAGAAGTGTAATTCCGAAACGTGAGCAGCTACATGGTTTTATCACACACATCGACGCAGACCTAATTCTTCTCACCGAGACATGGCTGACTGACAACATCAGATTGTGAAATTTTCCCCTTAAATCAGAATTTCACGCTATACCGTCATGACCGCAAGGAAAGGAGAGGAGGCGGCGTCCTTATAGCAGTGAACAAAAAACCTATCGTCCTCACTCATCTGCCCTGATTCCAATTTAGAACTAACATGGGTATGTGTGCATAATTCCTCGATTAAATCAGTATACGGCATTTGCTATAGACCACCAGACAGTCATCCGCTTTTTTGTGATCACCTTCGCAGTTCCCTTACAAACATAAAAGATAAATTCCCCGATGCGCCTATTTTTCTTTTCGGTGATTTTAACTACCCTCACATCAATAGGGCCCTCCTTTCAGTAACTAATCAGTCGCCATTGAATGAATCCAAACAATTCCTAGACTTGGCACTAGACTTCAACCTCCGTCAAACAATAACCAGCCCCACTAGAGGCGATAACACAATTCTTCTTTTACTCGCCAGCTGCCCTGATGACATATCAAGTGTGACAATACTGCCCGGAATTAGCGACTACAACCTTCTTCGTGTATCCCTTTCTATACCACTAAAAAGAAGATCACCTACGAAGAAATTAATCACCGACTATAATAGAGGAAACTTTCAGCTAATCAATCATGAACTCACTCGCGTTTATGAACACTTCGAAAAGTCCTACGCTACCCGTTCTATGAATGCTAATTGGGAACTCTATAAAAACACGTTGCTGAGCTTAAAAAATAAATATATCCCTACAATCATTATTAAGTCCGACTCAAATAACCCATGGTTTAACAAACACTTAAAATCACTACTTAACCGAAAAAAACGCCTCTACAGAACCGCCAAAAGTAAAAATAGTCCTGAAGCATGGGAGCGACATCGCCTCTGTGAGACTGAATATATTAAAGCAATAAATGAGGCCAAGGACAAATTCTTCTCTGTTGACCTGATTACAATGCTTCGCTCAAACCCAAACAAATTCTGGCGTGTCATCTCCACGAAACAACAAACTAACGAAATAAATCTCGTTGACTCAGATGATGAATTAATAAGTCCTAATAATTCCGCAGCAGCCCTAAATCAATTCTTCACGTTGGTATTTCACGTCCCTAATCCCTGCACTATCGAACCTATACCTAGCTTCTCGGCAAAAACAATGCCTAAAGTGCAAATAAACCCGGATGGCATATCTAATTTAATTCGCTATCCTAAAATATCATCCTCGGCTGGCTGCGACGAGATAAACACCAAATTACTTAAAAGTACTATAAATCTTTCTACAAAATTTTTGTACCTTATATTTAATCAATCTTTAAACACAGGAAACGTTCCCGACGATTGGAAAAAAGCGAAGGTAATCCCCATTTTTAAAGCAGGAAGGCGCGATAACCCTACTAATTACCGTCCGATCTCTCTAACCAGTGTCCCATCTAAGCTCCTTGAGCACATTATAGCATCTAAACTAATGGATTACCTAGAATCAATCAATTTTTTTTACCCCTTACAACACGGTTTTCGTAAATGTTTGTCTTGCGAAACTCAACTTGCCGAATTTACCCACGACCTACTACTACACATGGACGATCACCTCCAAATAGATGCTTTTCTAGATTTTTCTAAGGCCTTCGACCGCGTGTCTCATAACCATCTCTTTGCAAAATTATCCTCCCTCGGTATCCGCCCCAAGATTATCAAATGGATTGAAAATGTTTTAACTGGACGCGTTCAGTTTACGTATGCTAACAATTTTCAGTCACCCCTTACCAGTGTAACTTCTGGGGTTCCCCAAGGCGCAGGTTTATCTCCTCTATTGTTTTTGATTTACATAAATGACCTTCCTACTAACATATCAACGAAGCTGCGGCTTTTTGCAGATGATTGCGTTCTTTATAACCCCCTCCATACACCTAACGACACAATCGCCCTACAACACGACCTTGACACTATCGCTTCTTGGTGCGAGAAATGGCACATGCCTCTTAACCTCACTAAATGCAAGGTAATATCCTTCACGCGCAAACACACCACCGTACACCACACTTATCGCATTAACTCTGTTCCTATTGACCACACGTGTACTTACAAATATCTAGGAGTTCATATGACGCCATCACTTTCATGGGTGAAACATATTCAAACAATTCGCTGCGAAGCTTCACGCACACTAGGGTATTTACGACGTAACTTAAAATCCGCATCGTCTGAAATAAAAAAAACTAGCATACTTAACGTATGTGCGACCCAAACTTGAGTACGCATCATCCATCTGGCATCCCTCACAAGCTTATCTCGCCGATGACTTAGAAGCCATACAAAACCGCGCTGCTCGCTTCATTACGTCACAATATTCAAGACATATCAGCTTAACCACCTTAAAACAAACTTTCTCTCTTCCACTGCTTGCTTCACGGCGCGTAACTTCTCGTCTTTGCCTTCTTCACACTTTCTTTTACTTCACCAATTCAGGACACGCCCTCTTAAAACGCCCGTTCAGAACATCATCCCGTTTATCTCACACTCACCCCCTGGCGGCGATAAAGTGCCGGACGACGGCGATGAGCAGCTCATTCTTCCCCCATGCCATAACACTTTGGAACGCACTCCCGGATGACATTGTCTCGTACAGCGACTGCAAAACATTTCGCGAAAAACTAAACGATTTTGATAATGCCATCATAACCACATGAACACCACATCTATTTATTTATTGCCTTGTTGGTACTGTGTATATGTTCCGTTTTCTTCTTTTTTGATATTTTCTTTTGTCTACCTATTACAACCAATGTGCACTTTATTATGTAACTTTCTTATGAAGCTGTTCGACTTTGATGCACGCCCCCCCTTATGTAATGCCTTCGGGCCCTTAAGGTTGAATAAATGAAATGAAATGTATGAGCTCTGCACCGGGATCTGACACAGTCATGTATTAAATGATGAAAAAGTTACACACTGACGCACAAGTTACACTACTTGCGCTTTTGAACACTATTTGTACTGTCAGATACCTTTCAACCGCAAGGAAAGAAGCCATTGTGGTCCCTGTCACGAAACAGGGCAAAGGCCCTTCCTCTGCGGCAATTTACCACCTGATAGTTATCACAAGTTGCCTTTGTTATGTAATAGAAAAAAACTCTTAATCGGCGGCTCATCCCTTTCGTTGAACTGAGCAAAATGCTTGATCCCTATTAGTGTGGCTTCAGAGAAGGGCGGTCCACAACCGATCATCTTGTTCTTATTGAAACATCCGTGACGCATTTGTCCACAAACAGTTTTTCTTATCCGTATTCTTCGATATGGAGAAGGCGTACGACACAACGTGGCGCTACGGAATCTTGAGAGACTCCTCGGAAAAGGTCATTCATCGCAATATGCTAAACCTAATTGAGAGATTTTTGTCCAATCGTACTTTCCGGGTAAAAATCGACAAATGTACTGTCACGCGCATTTATACAGGAAACCTATGTACCCCGGGGAGGCGTGCTCAGCTGCACACTTTCTTTTAATATGACCACATTTCGTGCTTCACTACCACCGGCCATTTTTTATTCCGTCAACATGGACGACATTTAGGTAGGTTTGAAATCCTGTAACCTGGCAATGTGCGAGAGACAGGGACATCATGGATTGACAAGGTATCTAAGTGGGCTGACAAAAATGCATTTCAAATCAACCCTCACAAAAGTGATTGTGTTCTCTTTACAAGAAAGAGAGGCCTGGTTCCGGGTCGTTTTGTATAACTGTGTGGACAACAAATACCTATCAACGAAGGGCATAATATTCTAGGTATTATACTTGACTCCAGGCTCACTTTCATTCCACAGATTAAATATATTTCAATATGTCTAAAAATAATGGCCTTACTGAAACTTCTATCCCACACGACATGGGGTGGTGACAGGAATAGTTTAATGAATCTTTACAAGAGCCTAATTGGGTCACAGATGGGCTATCGTGCCATCCTATATATACCTCTGACCCCCCAGGTGCGCTAAACATGCTAGATCTTATCCCCCATCGACGTATCCGCCTAGCCACTGGCGCTTTCAGGGCAAGCCCGATTGAAAGCTTGTACGCAGAATCAAAAGAGTGGTCACTCCACTTACGGAGAACCTATATCAGCCTAACATATTTCCTAAAAATACACTAAAATCATGAACATTCGTGTTTTAATACCGTTACCGATATGACGTGTTCTATTTTTCCGCTATCATCCCTCTGAGAGACAGCCTTTCTCACTGCGTGTGAGGGAGCTTAGTGATGAAATGCATTCCCAATCCTCTAGCATCGCTTAATGCATCCATTCAAGCTGTTACCTCCTTGGGAGTAGCAGGTGGTAGAGTGTGACATATTCTTTCTGGAAGTTGCAAAGAACGCTCCAGAGATCGAAATCCGAATGCATTTCCTAGAAACCCAGTACAAGCACTCGGGCACAGAGTTCAACACAGACGCTTCCAAGTTACGTGCCGGGGTGTCCTGTGCAGCCGTCGGTCCATCCTTCTGAATTCGATGTACTGCATCCGGAAACAAGAATCTTTACAGCAGAAACCTACGCACTATTGTCGGCTGCGAAGCGAGTAAGGAAATCAAAACTCTAAAAAGCAGTTATATATAGAGACTCCCTAGTTATATATAGAGACCCCCTAGGGCTTGATGTCTCTCTGTAAGCAGAAAAAATCCAATACTTGCTGAACTCTATTCCTACCTGCGCAAACTGTATTTATCTAATCAGCATACCATTATATGCTGGGTGCCTAGCCATAAGGGCATCGAGAGTAACGTTCTGGCGGACGAGATGGCCACGTTAATTGGATCGTATGCTGTTAATCCTACGGCTGCAGTCCCTGTCACAGATCTGAAGTCGTCCTTACGAAATAAACTTCTAAGCCACTGGCAACGCATGTGCGACGCCGAAAGAAATAATAAGTTGGACATGATAAGGCCGCAGTTACGTTTTTGGCCGTCCGGAACAGATTTTTGTACTCACAATTATGTACTTACTGGAAATGAATCTTCAAACTGTGTTAGATGTGGTGAGAGGCTGACCCTCCTTCACGTCCTCCTGGAATGTTGGGAGGCCGAAGCTGACAGAAAAAAAGATGTTCCTCTTGCATACAGCTATTATGTCTTTCTTCAGCCGGTTATGTTTCTTGGTGAAGAACCTCTCTTTAAAACCAAAGCAATCCTTAATTCTTTGAATGATTTTATCCTACATGTTATAGGTCCAATAAATTCATAGCGATTCCTCTTTCCAGAGGATGCCGCTCTGATAATTGGTTTGGATAGCACATTCGCGAGTCCCTTGTGTTTCAAGGGCTCTAACAAGGCAGTAGTGCTCTAGGCAATTTTAGCATTTAACATATTTTGTATATCGTATCATTCTTCCGCAATGCATTTTAATGCTCTTAGTAAACGTCATTTGTCATGGCCATAATCTTCTTACAAACTGATTTTGCGCACCTTAGAGCGACCATTTTTAAGTACCCTTTACAGTCACGTCACATGAACTTCATACAACTCATAACTACAGTGCGAACTCACTACCACGGTCATGGCGCTCTTTGGCCATACCTGGCCCTTGCGCGAATAAACGCCCCACATTCATATTTGCCGTAATGCTTTTCCTACTTCTGCATTATCAAGGTTAATCTTATACAATACGCTTAATAGGAGTAAGGTGGAATACGCCTCATTCATCTGGGACCCGCACCTCGGAATCCTTATTTAGTCACTTGATCTAATCCAAAACAATGGCGCGCGTTTTATTTATAGCAAACATAGCCGCTCAGCAAGCGTGAGTTCAATGAAAATCTTCTTGCTACTTCTTCCAGTCACAGTCGGGTGTGAGAACTTTCGCCTTGCTCTATATAAAAACTAATTCCACAATCCATACCTGCGCGATAACCTTATATCATCTACTACCTACATTTTCTCTCGCAATAATCAAAGCCATAAAGTTGGAATAATTCGCCGCGACACCAGAACCTCTTGCGAATAATTTATTCACGGGGCCTCTCAGGAATGAAACCACCTTCCCGACGCTGTTGTTGCAATCAAGGAGAATTCAAAATTTAGTTCGGCCATATCAGACATCGTTCCCGGATACAAGTAACTAATCAATTTTGATGTAATAACTAACCACTTTTTCGTCTTTCTTCTTATTATGTATATGATTCTTACCCACTCATTAATGTCCTGCCTTCTGCTTTTCTCCTTCCTTCCCGTATGTAAGACACCAGTTTTGAGAAAAAAAAGTTTCCTAGTGAGCCAGGTCGGCCTCGCACAGTATCTTTGAAGTGTGGCACATACCCAGTGATCAAAGTTGGCATGAAAGAGCTTTGGTGAGAAGAAGCACATAATCCGCAGTCGAAATTGGCCTAACGGTTGTTTTCGAACCTTTTTCCCTCAGCATAGCAGTCCGATGTTCTACACAATAGTCCAGGTACAGCGCAGTGACTCATGTTTGCGTAAAAACGGTGATAGATATAGACAAGTAGGTGGATATCATAAAGTGTGTGCAGTGCCGCAAGTATGCTAATCGCATAAAAAAATGTTCGTGTTCAGTGATTTGCGCGCACGTCAAAAAAGTTGCTGTTTTTCCCGAACGGTGAAGCATCCATCACGATATCAAATGAGTGGACAGTTATACAAAATAAGGATGGCAGTTTTATCGGACATATACAGTTGTAAACATAGACATAATAACTAAATTAACAAGCACGGTGTCACACGGGCGCAAGTAATAATTACGAACACATCTCAGTCGATGACCACCAGCATTCGTTGTTAAAACGCTGCAGTGAGGAAGCCCTGCAGCAGCAGGGAAGGAACAGACCTTCGGGCTGATCACGCATCAATGCGAACTAAGCCGCGAACTTACAGTGCGCGGCAGACTCTGTCCCCGTCGCAGATGGCTTTTTAGATACAATGGTACGGGCGTGCGCGCGCGGACGCCCGTGCCGCCCGGGGCAAGATGCACCTGTCTTCCCTACATTCCCTCCGGAACCGAGCAAGCGACGGAAGACGGCGCGCTTACTCTTCGGTTTCCTGCATTATTTCGCGAGATTGAGCCACAATCACCGGCTCACCCTCTCACGCTTTCCCTGACATATGCAACATACGGCACCCAGCGACAATTTTATGCCTCATCGACTTTATACCGAACCTCACGCGACAGTGACGCCTACTGCAGAAATACGCAGGGAGTGTCCCCATAACGGCTATCGCAATAATAATCTTAGATGGTCACATTGCTTTGTGTGCCCTCCTGCAGAGCTCATAGCATTTAGGTTCTTTAACCCTTTAAACCACAGCATTGTAACAAACAATTAGGTTTCGCGATAAGCGATATTTAAAGGTCAGACTTTTTGTGCTCTGTTATAGGAGACGTTCGCGATAACAAATGAGTAATCTTGAACATTCTTCAGTTGGATCTGGGCAACTAATAATTTTGGTATGATCAGCGAATACTTATCACCTCCACTCCACGCCTTTGTTCAGTCTTGTAAATGAACAAACTGCATTACTGTGAGCGCTCGCTTGTATTTAAGGCTGCAGGCCTTAATGATACCGAAGGCCGGAATGTCCGCTTTATGAACAGTGGAGAGCTGTTCACCGACAAAATATGAGCTGAGAAGTATTGGTCTATATATTGGTCTAGGTGCAAACACTTGGGTTGTGCCTCATCCGAATAGAAACAACTCGAATACCGCATTTCTCACGCTAACCTTTACATTACTTTCGGAATAGCAAGTAGCTGCAGGGGCGGTGTTCTTGGGTGATCACTTTCGAAGATACTTTAACTTCTCCTTGATTCCGTGAGGAACTGTCAGGCGTCTAGCACAGTTCACAAGGGGGCTAAAACGCTGTTGGCCGTCGACGCCGCGCGCGTTCTTTGAAAATCCCCTGAAAGTGAAAGTATCTCTGAAAGTGATCGCACGAGGATACCGCCCGACATGACCAGGAACAGCTGCGGTTATTCTAGCGAACTTTGTCCGCGTGCTTTATTCAGTGCTCGATATATGCATATTTAATTGGTAGGCAAATGTTAAATAGAATTCATGCTACCCCCAATACTACAAGCTCTTCTTCGCGTATTAACTTGACACATTGCTGTCGCTGTTGGTGGTGAGTTCTTCGGTCGAAAGTCTGGTTCCTAAGAAGAAGTGTGCTTGGAACCAGGATAACAGCAGACCTGGCCAGCTGGAACTGTGTAGAATTTACGAATTAGGTCGACATGGACATTACGGAGATTTAAATTGTAGGGCCTAACTAAGATGGTTAATATACATTATCACATTTATTCCACGAGCCTGCGAAGGTAAAATTGAGTTGAAAGAAGTTATAGGTCAGTACGATTCATAACAGCTCTCATCATGCTGCTATCCAAAAAACGCTTCACGATGACAATAAATATGATGCATGTGTAATGCTTCTTGGTTTATATAAATAATTATGAAATATCTGTTGTACCGTTCGCAGCAACATATTTTGTGTGTGTCAAGTACCACAAAAGTTGTTAATACGATGTTGGCTGTTGTTGTATATAACATTTTCGCATTGTTGTTGATAATACCGGACAAACTTCATTACCTAAGTACCGAGGTAAAATGAAGTAATCACTCTGAAACTCTCACGTGCCTTCAGACAACGCAGCAGGCAGAGCCTTCCAGATGGTATTGTTTATGGGGCACTAACGTATGCAAATATCGTTAATTATTTCTTAATTCTACATAATTTAATACAATACCCTTTTTATGCAGTACATTTGTTGGCGCTTCAACAGAGCGATTTCTCTGACGGCGTGTGTAATCTACATCTTTCTCACGGTAAGTAGATAAAATCACTTTGATTTCGCATAAGGTCCACTGAGAGAAAAGATATAGATAGATATTTTTAGCACCGTCTGCTGCGTTACAGATCTGACCACCCTCTTGTTCAGGTGCTCCGCAGCTGCTGGGGACTGAGGGCCATGGCTTAATTGTAGGAGTCATCAGAGGCCGAATACTACACCAGAGAAGCCAATTCCTGTTCTGGTGAGCGAGTGTCCTTGCTCTTGCTTAGTTAGCCTTCCTAATTTAGTTGTACCTGGATGAGCGTAGCCCCACGCGCTCTCGGCATCTTTTACTAATGTCAGCCGTCACTCCAAGGCTGCAGATTTAGTGCAGGGGAGGAGGCCAAAGTGAGGCACACCATCGTTAGTTGTTAAAAAAAGGATTCGTACTTTCGACTATCGCAACAGAGCATTCAACATAGCCCAGCACGATATTCCTGCAGGCGGCAAGGCTACATTACATTCGAAAACTACAGCCCAGGGAGCCCTACATGCCTAAGAGGTCCGTCGATTTATCCGCGCTCGGTGGGTTTTGCCTATAGTCAAAGGTTGCACGACAAAGTATCGATTCACAGTTGTCCCAACATCGTATTTCCCGAATCTCACGTAAGCATGCTGCCTTGACCACACCTAGGTACACGATATTTTTTCGGTGAATTTGAACAGCGTTTAAAACTTGTGTGTAATAGTAAGCAACGAAAAAAGATTTCAGTGCTTACCGAGAAGCCTCGAGCTGCGTATTGCCCGTTCGTTGTCATGTCTGCCTGCCTCCTGCCGTCCGAAATTTGCGCTCACTGACAAAAATTAAGAGTGCCTGGGCGAGCCGCGAAGAACACTACGGCTATGAGCCTCCCGTACAACAGACGACCTCGACAATTCCTAGGCGACTACGGGCTTTCGGCAGCCTTAGACCGCACTGATAATAGTGCTAATGAGAAGGGAGAAATGGGGGGATACTGGCGCCGTAGTTTTCTGGAAGCGCTTCGGGCCCACACCCTAGGGAGTCAGGAATGCTATGCCTCATTCAACCTACAATAGTGCCGTCGTCGGTCAGTCAGAGAGCGTTTGTACATATCACGCGTGGAAGCAATAAGTGGCCCTTCTTTCGCCGCGTTCCCAATACATTAAAATTCCCGGGAATACAAACAAACGTACGCTAGAAGAAATAACTGCAAATGTAAATGAGAGGAATGGACGCAAGTAGGATGGCTCTGACTACATCTCGGCATCTAGGCCTCTCTTAAACTTCTCCAACTACCCCGGCCATGTACTAAATGTGAGCGTGTTGTCCCTGAAAACTTTTTAATCTCATCCGCCCACCTAACTGTCTGCCGCCCCCTGCTACGCTCCCCTTCCCTTGTAATCCACTCCGTAATACTTAATGACCATCGGTTAACTTCCCTCCTCGTTACATGTCCTGCCCATTTCTTTATCTTGATTTCAACTAAGATGTCTCTAACTCGCGTTTGCTCCCTCACCCAATCTCTTTTCTTATCCCTTAACACTACACCCATCATTCTTCTTTCCATAGCTCGTTGCGTCGTCCTCAGTTTAAGTAGAACCCTTTTCGTGAGCTCTCAGGTTTCTGCCTCATACGTGAGTACTGGCAGCACAGAGCTGTTATATACTTTTCTCTTCAGGGATAATGGCCAACTGCTGTTCATGATCTGAGAATGCCTGCCAAACGCACCTCATCCCATTCTTATTCTTCTGATTATTTGTCCCATGGTCCGGATCCTCGGTCACTACCCGCCCTAAGTAAATGTATTCCTGTACAACTTCCAGTGCCTCGCTACATACCGTAAAATGCTGTTCTCTTCCGAGACTGTTAAACATTACTGTACTTTCCTGCAGAATAATTTTAGAGCCACCCTTCTGATTTCCCTCTCCAGGTCAGTAAGCATGCATTGCAATCGGTCCCCTGAGTTAATAATCAAGACAATATCATCAGCGATTCGCAAGTTACTAAGGTATTCTCCGTTAACTGTTATCCCCAATTCTTCCCAATCCAGGTCTATGAATACCTGTTGTAAACACGCTGTGAATAGCCATGGAGAGATCGTATCTCCCTGCCTGACGCCTTTCTTTATTGGGATTTTGTTGCTTTCTTTATGGAGGACTACGGTGGCTGTGGAGACGCTATACGTATTTTTCAGTAATTTTACATACGGCTCGTCTACACCCTGATTCCGTAATGCCTCGATGACTGCTGATGTTTCGACTGAATCAAACGATTTCTCGTCATCAATGAAAGCTACATATAGGGGTTGGTTATATTCCGCACATTTCTCTATCACCTGATTGATAGTGTGAATATGGTCCATTGTTGAGTAGCCGTTACGGAATCCTGCCTGCTCCTTTGTTTGACAGAAGCCTAACGTTTTCCTGATTCTAATTGCGATTACCTTAGTAAATACTTTGTAGGCAACGGACAGTAAACTGATCGGTTTATAATTTTTCAAGTCTTTAACGTCCCCTTTCTTATGGATTAGGATTATGTTAGCGTTCCTCCACGATTCCGGTACGCTCGAGGTCATGAGGCATTGCGTATACAGGGTGGCCAGCTTTCTAGAAAAATCTGTCCACCATCCTTCAACAAAGCTGCAGTCGCGTGATCCTGCCAAGCTGCCTTCCCCCTTTGCATAGCTCCCAAGGCTTTCTATAATTCTTCCGACGTTATTTGTGGGATTTCAGATTCCTCCAGACTATTATCTCTTCCATTATCGTCGTGGGTGCCACAGGTACTGTATAAATCTCTATAGAACTCCTCAGCCACTTGAACTATCTTATCCATATTAGTAACGGTATTGCCGACTTTGTCTCTTAACGCATACATCCGATTTAGGCGGCTACGATGCACGAAACGTGGTTGTCCTGGGGGAGCCGCAGTGCGCTTCGTCAGTGGTCGTGGTATCTACGCTACGGGGCAGGCCGCAGCTGCATGGAGCGTATGCGCAGCGTTTGCCTTGCGCAGGACATGGTTTGAGTGCGCGCTTGCGCTCAGATGTTCCAGTGTGGCCGTACAACGTGGTGCGAGCTGACTTTGTCCTGCTGCACCACATCCAACTTGCGCGTTTTGAAGTGGTGTCAATACCTCGATCATTACGAAGCAAGTTCTGCCAAGATGTCTAAGCAGAAGCGGCCACGACTGAGCGCGCTGGCAAGCGTGCGTGTGGTGTCGCCTTAAAGGGCCCTTCACGAGGCCCCATAGCAAATTTTGGTAATACGTTGGAAGTTCTCACGTGTCCTCTAGGGAGCGTTCTGCAACATGAATTTTTCATTTCGACTCATTATTAGCAGGTGGGCTCCACGGGATAGGGCGCCTCCCTCTTCCCTCGCCCCTTCTAGCATTCGCAAGCGAAATTCCTTCCCTGCCGTCGCGCATGCCGCACCTCGAGGATCGCGTGGCACATATATCACGGGCCCCGCCTGCACTTTTTTTTCTCCTTTCTTCTTCTTTTTTGACGATGCCAACTTCCGCTGACGAGCTGTTATCGTTTCGCGCAGCGCACGATATTGCGCGCTGTGCGCAAGGACACATGAATCGCGACATAATTCTGTGCTACATGAATGCTGAGGCAAAACAGGCAGATATCACAGCATGATCACGCCCTGGAACACGGTAGAAAATTGCATAGTTCCGGTACCTGTGCACGTGACCGCACGACCGTGGGAAGAAGACGGAGCGGAAGGATATCTCTTTTCTTCGGTGCGAAGTAAAGCAAAAATATGCAGGCATTTCCTTTGTGTGTATGATTACTTCTGTAAAGTTCAATTCGTCAACCCAAGCAACAGATCAGACAAATACCAGATGGTGCCTTGAATAATTCTTGAAGTCACGTGTCACCCCGTGCGACGTCACACTGCGGACTCGAGTACGTAGCGCAGGGACGCGAGTACGTCATCCTACGGCTTGGAGCGCGGCGGCCGCGAGGAGAAGGAAAAATGGCGTTCGGATTGAAATTTCAGATCTTTCCGCGGCGCGTAGCGATGTAATACTTTGCAGAAACAATCGTTATCGTGCTGCGCTCTGCGCTTGTTAGCTCAAAATGGACAGATTTGGTGAGGGGCCCTTTAAGTTTCGCACGATTCCAGGCTAGTTTGGTGTTCAAAACTGGAGAAAATTCACGAGAGCCAATGGCTACGAAATGAATAAGCAAGGTGGCCAAAGTTTGGTTCCTACGCATGCAGTCGCGGCCGAGTGTGCGTGAACGACAGTCGAATTCCCGCTGAAGTACGTATTTATTATCGATATTTGAAAGCATGTTTTCGCTTACATGAGCATGTTTATTAAGCTGCGTCAGTAATTATACATATTAAGGGTAGGAAGAAGGGCACTGATCAAAACGCCCTTCTAGATTTACCTAAGCTATCAACGAAAAGCAGCCACGTGTGAGAATGTGCTATATTACGAAAATGCGTCCTGAAAAGAGTCAGGAGCGAGCTCCTGTTTGAAAGAGAGCATTTGAGCGAAAGGTGACTTTGCGTTCCACTTGCGAGCTCCACGTTCCACGCACGAGTGCAAATTTTGACTGAGATGTTCACGGCAGCATATGTTATGCGTGGTCTGCGTTTTTTCACCAAGCCGGAGGCGTGGTTCAGGGTCCCTTTAAAAACGGGAACACCAAACTAGCATTTCCACCCTGATAAGCACTCAGTTCGTATAGGAAGGCTCGGAATTTTTTTTTTTCATCACTAGAATTTCTTGCCAGTATAATGAAGTTCGTGTTCTCGCTCAAGCTGAAGAAATAGCAAAATTGGCCAAAGTACCATCGTGGTTTTTCGTTGAATAGTGGTTAAAACTGTGCTTAAAGGGGCCCTGGGCAATTTTCGCGATACCTCCTTCCCCCTTGTTTCTTTCTGCTCCGTAACCAGCCGCCATTTGTGTAAATGCGTCTGCAACCGGGGATCAGCGCACTGTCACATGCCTTTTTCCGAGCCTTCCATGTAATTCCAAAGATTGTTTTACGACGGGTCGCTACGAAAAGACATCGCTGTGCTCCAAGGAACGGCGTTCGGCACAAGCGGCATTCTTGCGGTATTTCACAAACTTGGTAGCCCTGAAATAAAGAGTGGTCATCCCGTACACTCGTTTGCTTTCGAGAGGCAGTTTGTCCGCATTCTGAGGGTCGCGCGACCGCTAAGAGTAGATGTGCGTTGATTAAGTAGCCGTACATTTAGTCGTCGACAACCAACGACGCTGCACCGATTGTGCCTAACGAAATAGACAGTGTTCCCAATGGTGTGGCCGTAACAATTCGACGCCGTTCGATGTGATAACGGACCGCAACCCGTAGCAAAAAGGTTGTCCTAAAGATGTTCCCACGGGCAACCTCATCAGTGATTAACGGCCGTTGAAGCAGGGTTAGGTTCCGCGGTCTACCAGCCGAGAATAACCGCGATCACGGATGTCACGGTCGCCTGTGTGCTTGCGTGTAGGTAGAGAGCTCGGGACGGCTTGAATCTGAATGTGGGGACACTGAAATTGCGTTCGCATCAGCCTCCGTTCCGGCGGCTAATCGGTCTAATATTCGCACATTCATCCGTGCTTTCCACACGCGCTCCTTCTGCTTCTCTGTTTGTTCATGCATCATTTCGATTGGTGAAACCGTATAAAGATAAAGATCGCGCGTGAAGGCACAGACCACAGCCAGGCCATTCAGAGAAGGTGCTGATATTGGAGAAATCGAATATATTCAGCCTCGAATAATAAATACTCAAGGTGCGAAACGAATTATTCCAACGTTCCTTATTGCATTCGCAATGAAATATTAGAGTAATTGTACGCCCCAGTTTGAATGTCATGGCTGCGTGGCATTCTACTTACACTAAAATTCCGCTATATGTTAACATTCCTGTTCTAAATAAACGTCTTTTGAAAGTCAGTGCTTGTACGTCAGGCGTCTTCCAACTTTGATTTTTGCAATGTGTGCTCTCTCATCGCGAATGCATTATTATGCATAGAAGGAAATATCGGCTACTTGCGTGCTCTTCAGTCATGCGTCCCGTACTACGTGACGCATATGCGCTTTAACATGTAATCTACATCGGTCACATGTACCATGGGCTTTTCTACCTAATATACTCCTTAACAAGTTACTTCAAGCGACAGACCAACAATATGAAAAACGGGGCAGCGTTCACTGCAGATGAACTGGAAGATGGCCGCAGCTGTCGATTGTGCTTTTAGGTTCTCTTCCATGCAATGGTAAGGCGTCTTCCATTCTACAGCGAAGCTGTATACCTCTACAGTCCAAGGGCATTTTCGTGTCGTTGTAAGCAAAAAACTCCCCATACGTGAGCCGATCCCTGAGATAGTGCAATAGATGGCCGAGCGGCGGCGGAGGTGAAGCAGGCGTTAAGGACGCCCCATACGTGGGCTGACCCCGAAGATAGTGCAATGTCGGGCCTACCCGCGGTGGAGGTAGAGTTCGCCAATAAGGGCCCCGCATTCAGAGCGTCGCTTGTCATCCTTCTCCACAAAGTGTAAGGGCACAGATATATTTTTATTTTTATTTTTCTTTATTGGCAACGAAGATATCATCGTAGCTGTTACCTTCATTCGGAAATATATTGGCTCAATGAAAACAAAGTCGTCTTTTGTACTTTCCTGGCTTCCTTGTCCGCTGGTTTACCGCGCACGATATATGCTTTCTGAACTTTTTTCGTTTTGGTTTTAGTAGTTTTGCTAGCACTCAGAAAGCTATCTGTACCTAAAGATACAAATTAAAATGCGTACTCTTTAGTCTTTGCTTGCTCTAGCGGGGATTTTACGCGTTAATTAAACAATAGGTTTATACCCTGTCTCTATAAAATTTGAGGACTTTGATTTCCTAATTTTATAAGTCTTTTGTAATGTGGGATATGGGAAGCCTAGGAAGTCTAAAGCAAGAATATGGTCTTTATTATGAGAGGAAATTTAATCTACCCGTCTCGTCTGAACTTGTGCCAGCTTACATTCTATGTGCTTTCTTTAGGGAGGCCTCCGTGGAGTGGTATGAACGGATTGCATGCAGTTCATCAATATCTTGGTCGCCCCTGCCGTTGTGCTTGGAAAGATCATGGTGGACTCGCTGTCCGCAAACTCAACGGTGCAGCCACTGAGTGAGATGCACATGAGGGTGTACATGGGAGAGTAAGTAGAGATTTTGCAAGCACAACGAATATGTTCCTTTCCTCTTTTTATATGAGAGTATGCGTGAACAAGAAACAAGAACCAAGAAAGCAATTAGCGGGGTTTGTTTTCTTTACTAAAACTTGATTTCTATTAGTTGTACAGGACCAGCTCATTTTTATTTCGCCTTTGTTTTGGCTAACATTGAACAAGCAACTTTTAAATAACATTAAAGAGCGCTAGAACACCATTTGTAAAACTTAAAATAAATGCCAGCATACATAGCAGAATCAGTCGGGTCGAAAAGCGCACACATTAATACAGGATGAAAGAAAACAGGCACAGGTGTAGCACTTCTTAAACCGACATGCACTAACCAACTTGTTGAGGAGCATGTAATCTTAATATAGATAAAATATTACTCATGGAACATTCCGAAATCTTATTTCATGGCATGATTGACTGTCTTGTATTAGCCTACGTGGCGTGGCATACAAAAAAACAGAAAGCATAAAACGCAGATGTGTGCTCCGGCAACTTTTGACGTTCATTTGTAGCTATGTTTACCCCCGTTAATAGTACAATTAACGAGGCCTATTATACGAGATTTCTTCTCCTGAAGGTAGAGATGGTATTAAAACACATCCAGCACCCACGTGGCATAAAGTGTACATCAGGAACACCGATGTGGGGTGCTATAATGCGGCAGTTATCAAGAATGTGGTCGCGACTGCCTTTGAGGCGTGTGTGCTGCGGAAACAATACATAGCGTACGTTCAAGCATTTTTTTTTAGTTTTGCGCTTACAGAATTAAGCCTGTAAAAGGACTAGACTACAAGACCAGCATTCTTCATTAGAGCTGTTATGGATCTGCCAAGTTTATTTTCAGAGCTATCTTAGCCAGATTCACTCTGTTTGTTTAACCTTTGAAAAGTATTTAGAGGATCTGAACAAACACCTCGCTATTTATTTTTTCAACGCTGATATGCACCCAGGTACTCACGATGCGGAAATTCATTTGCCGCGTGCGGTACACCAATGACCTTCAAAACAGTTTTGAGCATGTACAAGCTGAAACCTCAAAAAGTTGAACTACACTTTCTCAGATGTAGATTTTCTAAAAAAATGTTTGTCGCTGCTGCGCGAGTCAATGCGCTTTCTTGAGTTTACTGTGTGAAACGCGTATGTAATAATCGATACATGAAAATGCTGACGCTGGAAAACAGTACCCAGGCTGTCTTTTCCAAGCTTACACGTGAATTAAATCTACTGCGGGAAATTCAACAAAGGCACGCAGTAAGGGATATGGAGTAGCGGTAAATGGAGTACAAGACCGCATCGCATATGCTAGTCATTGCACAAACAAGTTAGAAAAATATGCTGCTTCTGAATACTCCCTACTGTTGCTTCAATTGCCACTCAAGCTGTAACTTTTACTACGCTGAACTTCTATTTGTCATTTCCAATCGCGATGTTCAAAAGCCAGATACAGTGCACCAAACACTTGATTGTCATGTTTTGGCATTGAGCCAGACAGGGTTGCCGGTGCTCTTTTTAAAACCAGCCCTCCGCGAGTTCTGTGGCACAGGTTTTGGGCCACCTCCTTTGAGAGATGGCGCCAGGCTGCGTCCCTAGGCCGGCATCACTCGGTGAGCCGCGGATGGTTGTGATGGTTGTGAGTTTTCAGGAATTGTAGTGATTACCCTAACCGATCTGCTTTTCCGGTAGCCATTTCATGCTGACATCTGCTCTGGATTACGAGAGAGCCAGCATTTTTTACAGTAGTTCCTGCTTGCTAACTGTGATAGCCTGTTCGGAGCACTGAAGACAAGTTTAACGTCAAAGTGTTGTCATATTTTCTTGAGACGATGGGACATGCAATGTAGACAAGGTATGATGGCGATATTGTCGAGCTTATCTGCTCAACTTTGTAGCCCTCCGTCACCAACGCTGCCTTGTTGTTTTGTTTCTTCTGATGAACTGCCTCACCTACTGAGACAAAGAACGGTTCTCGGTAAGCTGTTCCTTCTAGACGCTTCGCCTGCGCTAAGAAACTGCCCCCCCCCCCCGCCCTCTAGGCGTGGTGGCGGGACTTGTCCAAAGCACTTGAGATATGTGGTTGCACAGTTGCCTTATTTACTAATTTACTATGGGCGGATGTGAATAGAAAGCGTGGCTTCTTCTGCGCACGAGGCTCATATAGCCAGCGCGTGAGAACCGCTGAGAACACTGTTCTAATATCTGGACCGAATGTAGTCCTTATTTCGGAACCTCATGTGTCAACACAAGTCACCACACACGGAGTTATGGTAGACTCAATTGAAACGCCCTCTTTTTTATAGTAAATACTCTCGTTTCATACCACGAAAGTGGACGTGAGGTACGAAGAGCTGAAGCAACCTACGAGCGCTCATGCCAGCATATTTCGGAATTGCAAAACTCCAAAATTATCAATACCTTCTTCAGTGTCCTTCAGAATATCTTTTGAATTATGCAGGTAATTTATGTCGACCGAGGAAGCTTTGATGCAGCTGCGTGATTACTGCATCAAAATTTCTACGACCTGTCCTGAATTTCGCATCATGGAGGGTCATCTACGGTGAAAAGTTGCAACTTACCTTTTAAGAGCCGCCCCAAATGATTTTGCCAGGATCCCTTTTCTGAGACAACTTACCTAAACGGTATCGAGTCTGCGCGTCTTGGGACAGCGTTTGGTACGTCTGGTTCCATTTCGTCTTTATCTTTTACGCGCTGTTTACTATTAGTACGAATCGCTAACCAGCCCAGGTAGCCACATTGCTATGTTACCTTGTATCCTTTATCATCATCATCAGCCTGGTTACGCCCACTGCAGGGCAAAGGCGTCTCCCATACTTCTCCAACAACCCCGGTCAAGTACTAATTGTGGCCATGTCGTCCCTGCAAACTTCTTAATATCATCCGCCCACCTAACTTTCTGCCGTCCCCTGCTACGCTTCCCTTCCCTTGGAATCCACTCCGTAACCCTCAATGACCATCGGTTATCTTCCCTCCTCATTACATGTCCTGCCCATGCCAATTTCTTTTTCTTGATTTCAACATAGGTGTCATTACCTCGCGTTCGTTCCCTCACCCAATCTGCTCTTTTCTTATCCCTTAACGTTACACCCATCATTCTTCTTTCAATTGCTCGTCGCGTCGTCCTCAATTTAAGTAGAACCCTTTTCGTAAGCCTCCAGGTTGCTGCCCCGTAGATGAGTGCTGCTAAGACACAGCTATTATACACTTTTCTCTTGAGGGGTAATGGCAACCTGCTGTTCATGACCTGAGAATGCCTGCCAAACGCACCCCAGCCCTTTCTTATTCTTCTGATTATTTCCGTCTCATAATCCGGATCTGCCGTCACTACCTGCCATAAGTAGATGTATTCCCTTACCACTTCCAGTGCCTCGCTACCTATGGTAAATCGCTGTTCTCTTCCGAGACTGTTAAACATTACTGTAGTTTCCTGTAGATTAATTTTTAGACCCACTCTTCTGCTTTGCCTCTCCAGGTCAGTGAGCATGTATTGCAATTGGTCTCCTGAGTTACTAAGCAGGGCAATATCATCAGCGAATCGCAAGTTACTAAGGTATTCTCCATTAACATTTATCCCCAATTCTTCCCAATCCAGGCCTCTGAATACCTCGTGTAAACACGCTGTGAATAGCATTGGAGAGATCGTATCTCCCTGCATGACGCCTTTCTTTATTGGGATTTTGTTGCTTTCTTTATGGAGGATTACGGTGACTGTGGATCCGCTGTGTGATCCGCTGTAGATATCTTTCAGTAATTTTACATGCGGCTCGTCTACACTCTGATTCCGTAATGCCTCCATGACTGCTGAGGTTTCGACAGAATCAAACGCTTTCCCGTAATCAATGAAAGCTATATATAACGGTTGGTTATATTCCGCACATTTCTCTTTCACCTGATTGTTAGTGTGAATACGGTCTATTGTTGAGTAGCCCTTACGGAATCTTGTCTGGTCCTTTGCTTGACAGAAGTCTAAAGTGTTCCTGATTCTATTTGCAATTACCTTAGTAAATAGTTTGTAGGCTACTGACAGTAAGCTGATCGGTCTATAATTTTTCAAGTCTTTAACATCCCCTTTCTTATGGATTAGGATTATGTTAGCGTTCTGCCAAGATTCCGGTACGCTCGAGGTCATGAGGCATTGCGTATACAGGGTGGCCAGTTTCTCTAGAACAACCTGCTGACCATCCTTCAACAAATCTGCGGTTGCGTGATCCTCCCCAGCCGCCTTCTCCCTTTGCATAGCTCCCAAGGCTTTCTTCTTCCGGCGTTACCTGTGGAATTTCGAATTCCTCTAGACTATTCTCTCTTCCGTTATCGTCGTGGGTGCCACTGGTACTGTATAAATCTCTATGGAACTCCTCAGCCACGTGAACTATCTCATCCATATTAGTACTGATATTGCCGACTTTGTCTCTTAACCCATACATCTGATTCTTGCCAATTTCTAGTTTCTTCTTCACTGCTTTTAGGCTTCCTCCGTTCCTGAGAACATGTTCCTTGACTGAGAGCATGTTCCTGAGAGCATGTTCTGTGAGAGCTTGTATCCTTGGCTGACGGTAAAGACTGGCGTGGACGCCCGTCTGTTTGCGGAGCAATAACGTTAGCCACAATCTCAAGAGAGGTTGAGGTGGTGTCGGCGCTTGAAACAGGGAGTTTTGGTTGCGCCGCGGTGTTCATTTTCTTTTGTATTCGTAGCCGTGCGCAGGCCATGGACATACATGGCACTGAGGTTGCCTTTCCAACAGTTTATACTGTTTGGCGTGTTCTGCGTGTAGCTTGACTCTAATAAAAACTTTTTCTGGGGGTTTGTTTCTGTTTCTAGGTTATCACTTTCAAGAAAGAAAAGAATCAATCACCCAGGAAATTTACTAAGTATAGTAAGGAATTAGTAAATTGGTATCCTTAGTAAATTTCCGTATTATCACGGACTTTGAAAAGCTGCACCCCACTACAATCCGTCGTTAATTCCTCAAGGAGTAGAGTTGGTGCCGAATCATCGGCACCGAATGTGCCCACTGCTTATTTGGAGGCGCTAACTATTTATTTATACAAAACCAAAAGAGAGCTATTTTTGTCAGATTTTCTTGCGTCCAGATTAGAAGTTTTACGTTTTATGGACACAATGAACCCATCTTCTTACCAATGCATGGCGCAGCTTTGCTAGTGCAGTACAGACACCCCTTTCACATTCTTTTTTTTGTTTTTCTATACAGATAGCTGTACACAGAAAATAAGTGGAGTATCTGTGTGCCAAATTTGCCTCTATTTTAGGTAATGCCATCGACATTTTTTTATGCGCGTTTGCGTGCCGAGATGCATTGGTATTAAAAGTTGTCTTGCATATCTATGCAGCCTGCTCACTGAAGCCCAAATGGCAACATGATATTACTGCCGTAGTGAAAATCCCGACGTCACTCCTTTTTATAGTTTCAGTTTCGACATGACCGTCGACGAAAACGTATGGTCCTGTATATTCGGAAACTCAGCACTGGGAATGTATCGACTATGTCTTGACCAAATTGTTGTACAACGGATTATGGCATCTCCTTCAGTGAAGAAAGCTCGAAGGCATACAATTCTTGCGCTTGAATGTGGAGGCGTTTTCTTTTTTCCGTTTTGTCACCTGAACTTTCGGCTTTAGCTCCTTTTGTCTCTGAGATACAGTTTACACCGTGGTGTTTATGTACTTCTACATGTGGATTCAATATTGTCACTTCTAACAGCAAATCACTGCTTTTTTATTGCAGCAGTATTTTTTTTATTTTGTTAATTATAAACAAATGCCGATTTAGCATTCTAGTGCACTTGCATGCATCACATGGTCAAGATGTTAACACATATGCAAAAACCACTTTCGAAACCAATTATACAGGATGACTTGCTCACGGGAACACTACGTGATATATCTTTATGTAGGCGGTAGATTAGAGACGGTAAACGACTATAAAAGAATCTAATCACCTCTATATTTGGCGCAAAAAACGGTAACTACGGTTTAGACTCACTCAGGTTTCAAACAATCGCGACATCGTATGAACGAGAGATGGGTGTTTCTAGAAATTTCGTCCCCTACATAATCTGGCGGCTGTTTCATATATCACCAAGGACTATCATGTTGTTTTTAATCAGCAAGAGCTAAGCTGCATACCTCACTGAGGAACCTAAATCTAAATATAAGTTCTAAAGAAACTCTAAGCAGCAGCAAGCATGCTGGGTGAAACACGCGGCAGCAGAATATGCTGTCTCCAGGCACGCCCAGTTAACCAGCCCAGTTAATGATTGCACTGTCCTCTTCAGTGGCCTGATTTACTTGAATAAAGTCAGAGGCAGAAGACGTGCCAAGCCCCGCGAAAGAAGTGCACGGGGCGTTCCGCTTCGGTTTAGTATTTCTGTCATCGTGGGCGTAGATTTCACTGTCCTGAGGACAAATAATAAAATTAAATTATGGAGTTTTACGTGCCAAAACCACTTGCTGGTTATGAGGCATGTCGTAGTGGGGGGACTCCGGAAATTTGGATCACCAGGAGTTGTTTAACATGCAAGTAAATTTAAGTACATGGGTGTTTTCGCATCTCAACCCCATCGAAATGCGGCCGCCGTGACCGGGATTCGATCCCGCGACCTCAGCTTAGCAGCCTAACAATATAGCCTAAGTAACCACGGCGGGTCCTGAGGACAAATAGATAATGTTTGTTGTTTCACCACTTAATGCCGTAAAAAACCTAGGGGAGGAATTCCCTTTGCAAAATTACGAACGAATTTTGGCGCAAGAAGAATCTTAAGAAAAAAAAATCCGTTCTTAAAGCTTAAAAAGTCTTCGCAAGATCAGCAAGTTTGTGGTGCCCACCGCTGCAAATATGAGCGCTGTAGTCTAAAAAAAAGTGCATATATGTCATAGTGGCATACACGCAAAATTCTGTACATCCGTCAATAGTTAGCGCAATTCGATTCACAAAACCTAAGCAGTCACCGAAGATGGCGACCTAAGTAGTATTTTTACGATAGCGGTATTGCAGTCCTACTAATGTGATTAACTTCTGTCTGCGCCGCCCGAGCTAACGCGCGTAAGCGTTGGAACGCGCTCATTCGACTGATTGGCCAGAGACCACAATTGATAGCCGAGGATGGCGGGTGCTTATATATTTGCGGGCCGGTCTCATTTGTCATGTCAAAGCACATTGAGCTGTTTGTGTGCATAACTGAAAATAATATGCCATAACACGTGAAAAAACTATATTTTCCTTAGACTTAGACGTGTAGCGTCCGTGCCTGACAGCCATCAAGTTTTACAGTTAAATCTCGATTCGACTAGCCTTCCGTAGTTTTTTCGCCGTCCGGAAAGAGAAACGGACTTTGCTATTTGTAACCAACCCATCCGGGTGAAGTGTGGCGGCGCAGATGTCAAAATGCGGAACGGATTAGAACGGGCGCCGTGTACAATAGCGTGACGTCAAGGTTATCACAGTATATAAGCAGGAGTTGTATCGGCTCTGAAAACAGCTGCTCTATGATGGGGCTGACACGTATAGTTCGTACACCCGAAGAACAATATGCGTACGAGGTACGTCGGAGGGAGCAGCAACGAGAATGTAAACGGCGCTGGCGCGAAGCGACCACCGATGAAGAATGCTCCCGCGATGCTGAACGAAAACGACAATCGCGCTCCCGGACACCTCCCAACGAGCAACGACGCCGGACCGCAACGCGTAAAAATTACAACCATTCCACTCCGTGAAGATGGAATGGCAGCGAAAACATTTTGCTTTTCGTTTCAGAGCCTTGACTGTCGTGAGTTTTCGCTGCCATTCCATCTTGACATAGTGGAACGGTTGTCATTTTATTTCATTGATGTGTTTTGAGCACTGCTCTCATTTGTTTTTCTAGTCTTAGCTTTCTCTTGGTCATAGTGCTGCGGATCACTAATTTTTCTAATGCTTTAAGGCTATAATTCTCCATGCAAGATGAAACAAGGAAAAAAAAACGCCTAGACGTTTCGGACTATCAAAGCTTCTTGCTCTTAAACAATTCCACAGTCATGTTCCGTGCTGTCAGCCTCGGCCTTGAATTATATAAGTCACAGTTTTAATTCAGGACTAAGTCGAAGAGGCGTAGTGTCTGTGCCCGCAATTTTGCTCATGCTCTGGCCTACGCTATAAACCAACGTATGCGTAGGACGTATGCCAATACTGTCTTTCATACGAAGCGGCACATCAATTCGGTGGCATAATGGTCCCATAATGGCCAAGCACCAGGCTGGGAGCGCGCATGTGGCTTTTTTACAAGTAGGTATTCGGCGGCAGCATTTGCCTACGGCTAGGAGTTGCCTTGAGTATGATCTTCATGTGATGTTACGCACATCACAGCAGTAGAATGTTCGCATCAGCAAACACAGTTGAAAATGTTGTTACAAGCAACGAAGTGTTGTAATACCAGTAGAAAATGTGAACTACGATTACGTCAAAACGTACACTCTTTCAAATAATATATCAGTATAGCGTTGTGACGTACAGCACTGACGGCTAATTTGTGACCGTCAAAACCAGAAGTATGGCCAAGGTTTTTGAATTGCGCTATAGAGTATTACAAGAAAGGAAGTGCTGGAGATTTTTACCTAAATTCTCTTTGTATATGTGCAGAACCGTGTTCTCAGGTGCTCCCTTCTTCTACCATATGCTTCGTGCACTCTATTGGGGATTGCGATAACAATACGGTACAGAGGATGTGATCCAATGCTATCAGGTGCCATAAAGAGGATTGACCAGGTGAGCATTTTATTCGAGCTGTTTATATCACAATGCATATCTACGGACTTCCCTAGAGGAGGTATAGCAATTGTAATGGCAACTCCAGCAAATTATAGAGGCCAACGAATCTCAACCAAACTTCTCTTACATGCTTTCTTTGGCACTGTCCTCATCTCGGCCGCACAGTACGGCTGAACTCGTTTAATAAGTTTTGCTGCGACAGCTGTTAATTGGTCTGAACAGGGTTTGTCTTGTCCATCCGTACAATTAATTACACTGACGATAGCCGCTGTCATCATCGGCGTTACTTATTATTCGTCAGCCCGCCTCATCATCCCGAGCTTCAACATCGTCATAGCACGGAGAAAAGTAAAATTGTTCCATGACGGCCTCCTCTTAGATTCGAGCTAATGCCGCTGCAGGAATGTAAATTTCCGTGTTAGGCACACTACCCAATATGCTTTGATGGATTTTTTATTGCTTGGAAAAAAAAGCAGCAGCTCATCTACAAGCAATGAAGTTTAGGTACATTCACACATGCAGGCAAACACATGCACGCAAAGAAAAGATTCTTTCTGGCTGAGGCGCCTGAGCGGCATGCTTACAATGTACACATGCCACACTTTCCAGAATAAAGCTATCTTGTTCGTTGCGGAGTTTATGCATTCCGATCGCACATCCAACGTTTACAGGGAATTTGAGACCAACTTTTGTAAACCGCAGCCCATCGCTTCGCCTCCGGTCTCACGGCGAATCCCGTGTCGGCTACCCGCTTCCAAAGACAAATTTGTGGCGCAGCGCTGACCGCTGGCCGCTATGCTTTCATTGTGGAGAAGTAGGACATGTTTACCGCGCGTGCCACTACCGTGCAGCTGGGTATCCAAGACTCCCCAACTGCAATTACCCCCTGTTTGATGCTGCACGTACCGGCGACGGCAATTCTACAAACTCTTGGTCGGAAGGTTCAACGGCGCCTCGATCGCGTTCCCCTTCTCCCGCTCGTTACACCCCACCGACCCATCGCGGTTTTCCTGACGCCTCTAGGAGCAGGTCTCCTAGCTCGCGTCAGAGAAACTAGAGGCAGCGACCTCCGGGGGTGAGGTTGCAAACCGTCTAGCTTTCCAAGAGCCTCCAGCACCGACGATCGACGACTTTAAAACTCCGACTACTCCAACCACACTCCCTATCACCAACGCCGTCAGCGGTGATCCTGTCATTTGCATTGCCAACCATCAGGTGCCCGTTCTCGTCGATACTGGTTCGCATTTTTCAATAATAAGTCGAAAGCTGGCCGACAGCCTGAGAAAAATGAAGACGCTGTGGACCGCGACCAACGTCAGAACAGCCGGCGGCCAGTGGATGGCGCTGATTGGAAAATGCGCAGCCAGAATAGTAATCGCCGGTGCAGCCTTCGTTGCCACCCTCATCATTATCTTTGAGTGTTGTAAGGAACTTATATTGGGGATGGATTTCATGAGAGAGTATGGTGCAGTGATTAATGTCCGCGACCTCGTCGTTACTAGTTCTACGAGCTCAGACGACGTCGACCCCACGGAAAACCAGCGACACCGCTAACGTATCGCCGATGACATCACGCTTTCGCTGCGAAGCTGTTCCCTTGTACCTGTAATCTGCAACAATTTGAACACTGGGACTTGCGTCAATGAAGATATCGACGGAATGGTGCTGAGTCAAGACGTTTCCATCGCCAGGCCCGTAATTAAAGTACGCGACGGACATGCTGAAATGCTACTGACGAATTTTACCAGGGAACGTCGACACATTGGTAAAGGCATGGGTGTTGCTACAGGACTGTCTCTCAGTCGAGCACGCGGTGTCCACCACGGCCATGCCTGCCCCTGTGGTTGATATCAGTCCCAACTTATGGCCCGTCGAACGCAACAGCCTTCTTGAGCTCATCGTTGAATTGAAGAGCTGCTTCTGATCTACATCACAAGTTAGTCAGACGCCGCTCACTAGACGCCATTCACACTTGGTTTTAGAGCAGGTGGAAGCGGACAGAGCTTCGCAATATCCGCCCGCCTCGGCGGAACAACGGGCGAAAGAGGAGGAGGAGGAAAAACGTTTATTGAGCTCGAGAAAATTTTATGAATTTCGCGGAGTCAGATGGTGTCTTCCATCTTCTTAGCAATGGCCGTCCGCCCCTAGTCCAGGGCTCCGCTGGATACCGCTGCCATCTGGGCCCGCCGGATCAGCCATAGTTGGACGTCTTGACGGTCGCTAGTAACGGGCGGAAAACCAGGTGGCGAAAAAATCGGTCTCGGACCGATTTTTTTTCACCGCGAGGAAGTGGAAACCGGTTCCTCTTCACCGGAAGCTGCACTAACGTCTAAACACCTGGTCGCAAAATTTAACGTTTTCCGTTGTTCATTGTCTATCTTTAGGAAAAGCAACTAGCTAAAACTATCGAAAATATGTCTTTGTTATCTTCCATGGTAGACTACAGTTAAAAACGACGCGCGCAGTTGCGCGAAATTATAGCTTTTAGTAACTGAAGGGTCAATGAATGAACGTATGTCTTGAAATAGTGTGATGAACTGCGCCACCACGCGGACAAACGTACGAAAGCTAGATGGATGTGGGCGAAAGCGGCAGTGGTTTCCGCTGCAGTGGCAAACAAATGTCAACATATTGTACATGCGCGGATATATTTTCCGGCCACTTTGGCTTTTCCGCTCGCTTGCCGTTTCCGAAGTGCAAACGTAGCCTAAGCACCATGTTGTCACCGAAGCCAACCCCAGACAAATTCGGCAGAATCCTTATCGTGTAGCACCGAAAGAGCGCGAGGCCATACAAACACCATTGAAGACGATGCTTGAGGACGGGGTTATTCGGCCATCTAAGAGTCCTTGGGCATAGCCTGTCATATTGTCATATTGTCATATGGTGAAAAAGAAGGACGGTAGCGTGCGCTTCTGCGTGGGCTGTCGAAAACTCAACCAGATCATAAAGAAACACGTTTATCCCCAACCGCGTATCGACGGATCACTGGACAGGCTACTAAACGCACGTTACTTTTCGTCAACGGACACTAAAAGCGGCAACTGGAAAATAGATATTGATGAGAGAGACCGTGCGAAAACCGATTTTGTGATGCCCGACGGACTTTATGAATCCCAGGTGCTTCCCTTCGGTTTGTGTTCTGCGCCTGCAACGTTTCAACGACGAATGGACACGGTACTGTCAGGCCTGAAATGACAAAGCTGTCTGGTGTATCTCAACGACGTGATTGTTTTCTCCACCACGTTCGAGGAACACTTAGGGAGACTAAAGACGGTCTTTGAAGCAATACTCTCAGCTCGTCTTATTTTGAAGCCTGCAAAAGTGCCATTTTGGTTTTTAAGAACTTTAATTCCTCAGTCACGTTGTTAGTCATAAAGATGTGCAACCTGACCCTGATAAAATATTTGCCCTCGCTGATTTCCCAACGCCATGACATAAAAAGGCCGTGCGACGTTTTCTGGGCCTTTGCGCGTACTACCGACGGTTTATTGTGGAATTTTCCTGCATCGAAAAGTTATTAAGACATCTCAACAGAGAAGATGTCCCCGTCGTGTAGGGTCGAGATTAACAACGGACATTTCACGACGTACTGCAACAGCTGCAGTCGCCTCCTGTGCTTGCACAGATTGATGAAGACGCTCTGACGATTCTTCATACCGATGCGCGTAATGCCGGCCTTGGTACATTGAATGTACAGCGGCAGAACTACCCTGAAGGAGTGATTGCTTACACCAGCAGGACGCTATCAAGAACGGAAGCTGACTACTCCACTACAGCAAAAGAAATCTGTCGCGCACTGGTGTGGGCCTTCCTAAAATTTCGGCCATAGCTGTATGGTCGGTGTTTCACCGTTCTCAGTAATGATGATGCACTTTGCTGGCTGACTAATTTAAAAGATACAGCTGGTCGGCTTGCGCGCTGGAGTCTTCGGCTCCAAGAGTTCGATTTCACTGTTGTATACAAATCGGGGAAACGACACACCGACGCCGACTGCGTTTCTTGGTCTCCTGTTGAGACTGCAGGGCACGACGATGATGACGCGGCTTTTCTAGACATGCTAGATAGTGCCGCAGTTTAGTAGTAGTAGTAGTAGTAATAATAATAATAATAATAATAATAATAATAATAATAATAATAATAATAATGTCTTTATTTGTGTCCCATAAAAATACACGATACGGGAGACCTGCACTAAAAGCTGTCATGAATGACAGCTTGACAGAGCCGTAGGCCCCCCATACACGGAGTAGTTACATAACGACAAATAAAAAGTCATATAATACATGGTTACGTTTATAATTACATTTCTCAAGCGTACAGTGTAACGTACACAAATTGTGAGGAAATAAGGCAAAATGGAAATACAAATTACAAATTCACGCATGTAATAAAACACAATCAATGACGGAGGAGTCACAAAAGAAACAACATAAATGCAGTTTCACCTATCCGCAAGAAAAACAGTAATACATATACAATGATGGTAAAGAGAAACAAAACAGATAATGCACACATTGTCAATTGAAAGAAGGGAAGACGGAACCATTCCCTCACCATGTACACTGTTATGGATAACGGGGTAGCGAAAAACTTGGTTTGCAGAAACGAAAAGTTAAGAAAATTTACGGCCTAGAATTTGTTAAAGTGCTGTCGAAGTTCTTTGAATGTCATATCTTCACGTTTAACGTGTTCATTATTTAATCTATTAAGTAATCTGGGTAATTTGTTCTGTAGTGTCTGTAGATCATACGTTGTTTTATAAGCTCTCCCTTTCCAGGCCGTAGCGTTACGTGTCAGGCGGGCAGAAGTGTTTTCCTGTAGGTTAGCTAAACGTTGTAAAAAGGAACTATTATTTACTTTTTCGTTTTTAAATGCATTGCCTAACATGTAGTCGAATAATTTGGCGACTGGGATTACGTTGTACTTGTCAGAAAGATGTTGTGTGTGAGAGTTATAAGCTCTCCCTTTCCACGCCGTAGCGTTACGTGTCAGGCGGGCAGAAGTGTTTTCCTGTAGGTTAGCTAAACGTTGTAAAAAGGAACTATTA
The DNA here is from genome assembly GCF_023375885.2 of Dermacentor andersoni. Taxonomy (NCBI): domain Eukaryota; kingdom Metazoa; phylum Arthropoda; class Arachnida; order Ixodida; family Ixodidae; genus Dermacentor; species Dermacentor andersoni. Next base: position 4,313,276 of record NC_092821.1, read on the forward strand.
TTTACTTTTTCGTTTTTAAATGCATTGCCTAACATGTAGTCGAATAATTTGACGACTGGGATTACGTTGTACTTGTCAGAAAGATGTTGTGTGTGAGAGTAATAGACCAAGCCCTCAACAATTCTGAGGAACTTTTTCGGCAACCTATAAAGGCTGTTTAAGCCGCCCTGTGTTTTTCAGACCATACTATGTGGCAGTAGCTTACTCTGCTGGAAAAGAATGAACTATACATTAACCTCATAATTTTTGAGGATGTATATGGCGAATTCAGTATGTTAAACCAATTACTTGCGCAAGTTTATTTGCCAGGCTATCCACATGAGCATCCCATGAAATATGTTCATGAAAAGTGACACCTAATGTTTTAACACTGGAAGTAATCTCAATAGGTGTTGCATTTTATGAAATAAGTTTGCTCATTGATATATGTTTGTTTTTAGTTCGAAAATATTACAGATTTTGTTTCATTCTCATTAATCAGGAGGCTATTAATCTACGCGCCCAATAATCTAATTTTGCTAAGGTGAAGTTTGCGTCGCCAACAAGGTCGCCATTATCTTTACCAGCTATCAGTATGCTGGTGTCGTGCACGTACATGATAAATTTCACACATTTATGAATTTTAACAATGTCATTCACATACATAATAAATAAAATGGCCCTAGTATTCTGCCCTTTGGGAGGCCTGAGGAGATAGGTAGTGGATCTGAGTGATAGCCATTTATGACCACTATTTGTCGGCGGTGTTCTAGATAACAACGTATAAGAGATGCGGCGTTGCCACGAAAGCCATAGCGTTCATGTTCTTGAATTACAAGATTGTGATTAATGCAATACAATTATCTTTGATAGGTCAATGAAGATGACCAGAACAAGTTTGCCTTCTTCCAAATGCTGTAGCATGTCTAGCAAAGCAAGTTGAGTGCCTATTCCCTCACGGAAACCACTCTGACTGTCGGTTAGCAGAGGGTGTTTTGCTCAAATTCAGTTAGCCCCCTCAATATAAATTTTTCGAAAATTTTTGAAAACACAGGAAGTATTGATAATGATTGGTAATTTCCGAAATCGTTCCTATCGCCTTTCTTAAAAAGTGCAATGGCGTGCGCTATCTGCATCCTATGAGGAAAGGTACCATGGTTTAAACAGAGGTTAAAGACATAAGTTTTGCACTGAGATATGAGATCAGCAACGTATTTTATTGGTTGAATTTGAAGGCCATCAATATCCCTGGCACTACTGTTTTTTAGGCTGAGAATTGCATTAGTTATTTTCCCCTCATGTACTGGATAAAGAAATATAGAACTGGAATTTTGAGAAATGTATTCAAGATTATTGATTGGTGCGCAATTGGCTCCAATTTTAACAAAATGTTTGTGAAAAGTGTAGTGTTATCAAGCACGCGTGATGTCACGTTATAAAGCCCGCGTGCTGGTGTATAGCATAAGCAAGACAGATTACACGTGTCGCACTCTTGCTATCATGTCGACTCATGTGACCCTTTTCTGTTTCGTTGTAAAACTAGCAACACCAAGCAATAAAGCGTTCTTTGATCTGCCACTACCCGCCGGCTACGTTCCGTCATTTCAATGGAGACGAGGATGGAATAGGACCGGCTGCACGATGATAGCCAGGCCACCTGAGTTCGACGACACGACCAGTAGCTGGAACACTTACCGTATCCGTTTGGAAGCCTTTCTTGAGGGCCACATCATCACAGATCCAGCGAAACAGCGTGCGCTTCTTGTGTCGGCACTAAGTGACAATGCGGTTCGCGTACTTCAAGGCCAGTGCCAGTCAGAATAGGTAAACCACCTGAGCTATGAGGCCGTCGTACAGCACCTGGACAACCACTTCAGTCCCCAAGTCAATGAGATAGCAGCGAGCTATGCTTTTTTCATGCGGAATCAAGGAGAAGGCGAAAAGGTACGGGACTACATAACCGACCTGAGACGTCTTGCAAAAGATTGAAGTTTCGATAAGTTTTTGGATAGCATGTTGCGGGATCGGATTCTCTGCGTAATCCGTGATGAACAAGCTCGAGGACACATGTTGGCTGAGAAGAAGTTGACCTTGGCGGAGGCAGAAGCTTTTGCTCTAGCAGCGGTAACCGCAGAAACAAATGTCCGGGCAATGCAAGAGAGGAGCTTCAACGACAATGGTGCAGCGAACTTTATACAGAAGCACAGGATAAATTCGCAGAAGTCCGGACGTGGGCATGAATCCATGACCGACGCCACTCAATGCCGGAGATGTGGCTCGAACCATGTTTCGGAAGTGTGCAGACACAAGAAAGCGACGTGCTACAAGTGCGGCAGGAAGGGACACCTGGCAAGGATGTGCTCCAGTGGTCGCGCTACCCCCCAGGAACGTACGCTGTGAAAGAGCTAGACGGCAATGACGAAAGTGGAGAAGAAATGCTCTACGCTTTGGTGGCTCACAGCTACAGTGGTAACGAGTCCGCACGGCCATTCGAAAGGGATTTCATCTGGGAAGGCCGGAAACTGCGCATGTTGGTGGATACAGGATCCACTATGAGCGTAATTCCAAAGACTGTATTCGAAAACCATCGCGAATGGTGGCCGACACTGGACAAGACTTCACTGCGGCTGACTTGCTTCCTGGGGCCTCTGCCGGTCCTTGGCCGAGTGGCCATGAAAGCCGAATGCGATAATACGCAAGTAGACAGCTCGCTGGTGGCAGCGGATTGCGACGGGCCTCTGGTGTGCGGCCGGAACACCATTCAAGCCTTCCGGAATGCTGGGATGGCGCTACTGGAAGAATGCGCGCCGCAGAGCGTAAATGTGGTTCAGTGCGACGCAGCGACAGCGAAACTATTCGCTAAATTTCTAGAAATTTTTGAAGAGAAGTTGGGGTGTTGCAGGGGCCGCCCGTGAAACTAAACAAAATGGAGGCCGCTGTACAACCCTTTCTCAAGGCTCGACCAGTGCCGTACGCGCTTCGAAAAAAGGGGTCTGCAGAAATTGACCGTCAAGTACGGGAAGGAGTGCTTTCACCAGTGAGGGTTTCCGAGTGGGCTACGCCCGTCGTGCCCGTAGTGAAGCGAAACGGTGATATTAGACTGTGCGGCGACTTCAAGCTAACCGTTAATCAGGCGACACATCTGGAACAGTACCCGTTGCCGAAAATTGAGGCCATCTTCGCATCTTAGTACGGAGGGGGGGGGGGAGTTGTTCACCACTTTGGATTTGTGGCATGCGTATAATCGACTTCCACTGGACGACAAGGCACGAGAAATGGCCGTGTTGAACACGCACAAAGGGTTGTTTGCATACAACCGCTTTGTTCCAGCGCCGCCTCGAATCCGTTCTGCAAGGCCTCCCTCGCGCGAAGGTGTACTTGGATGACATCATTATAGCCGAAAAGCAGAACGACAACTCCACTCTCCGGCAAGTCCTCGAGCGGCTGCGCGAGAATGGACTCAAGTTCAACCGTGACAAATGCAGGTTCTGCGAGAAGCAAGTTTCGTTCTTGGGCCACAAGATCGACGCAACTGGTCTACACCCTCCTGAGAATATGGAAGCCATCACCGCCGCACAAAGACCGGAGGCGGTGAGTCAGCTAAAAGCCTTTTTGGGATTGCTCACTTATTACGCGAAGTTTTTGCCTAAAGTTGCAACCACGTTAGTCACACTCTATAAGCTGCTGGCTAAAGGAGTTCGATTGCAATGGAAAGCCGAGCACGAGAAAGCCTTCCAGGTGATGCAACGTTATGCAAGCACACGTGATGTAACGTTATCAAGCCCGCGTGCTGAAGTATAGCATAAGCAAGACAGATTACACGTGTCGCACTCTTACTATCATGTCCCGTCATGTGACCCTTTTCTGTTTCGTTATAAAACTAGCAACACCAAGCAATAAAGCGTTCTTTGATCATCCACTACCCGCCGGCTACGTTCCATCATTTCAAAAAGCATCTGCGAATGCTTTGTGTTTTACCTCAATACCATTTATATTCGAATTATGTATCTGTTCCGTAGTAACATTGTAATTTACCAGAGATTGCAGGATTTTCCACGCAACAACCGAAGCTGAACTCGACCAACTAAAGGCATTGCTGCAGTGCTCGCGCCTCGCATTTTTTATGTCTTTATCTAGACGATTCCGAATTTTCTTAAGAAGGCGGAAAAGTTCAAGATCTTTGGTCTTAAAGAATTCAGCATATAAAGCATTCTTTTTAGTATTCGAACAGATAGCTCGGGAAAAATCCATGGCTTACGTATATTATTTTTCCGTTTTACGCACTTCAACAGAAAACAAGTGTCGTATATTAGTTTTAGGAGCCTAAAAAAGGTGGATAAGCGTCATTTGCATCTTTAGATTCAAATACAGTATTCCAGGCTGTTCGCAGGATATTGGTGCGAAACATAAAAAGTTTTTGTTCAGTTATGGTTGAGTAAGGTGTGCCGACCGTGATTCCTTATTCTGTAGATGACCCTTGTAGCATAGACATATTGGCATATGGTCGCTCAAATTCAACACGAATATGCCAGCTTTAACTGAATCTAGATTTATATTTGTAATGAATACGTCGATTAGAGATGACGTATTTTTGGTCGCCCTGGTAGGCAGTTTCATGGTATTCCAGCATGCATTGCATTTTAATATCGTTTCAAGCTTGAGTTTTGCTGAATCATTTTTCATCATGTTAATGTTGATGTCCCCACCAAAAATTTTCTAATTTGGTGTCATGAGTGAACGCTAGTAAACAGTCCAAGTTTTCAAGAAATTGTGTAAAAATTCAATTTCTGCGTTCTCCCGCCAGCAACGCGAGGACGCAGAACTGGTTCCTCTTTTCGATTCTTTAGAGGGAACGACAAGCAGCGTGCCAAGGTGATTTACCAGAAGGCTGCCTTCATTTTCCTTGCGCCACGATGTTCTCTATGAAAGGAACTTTTCACCTAGTGGGAGCAGCGTCCTTCTTCTTATTCCCGTATCTCTTCGCGACGAAGTCCTACATACCTGTAACAACGAGCCAACTTCTGGTGCCACGGGAGAAATGCCAAGCTGCCGGATCTACTCTCTCACAATTTATCGAATAACTTCACGCAGAGACGTGCCACAGCTCTCTGTTAGAATTGAAGCATTCATCGGTGAGTTCTTGCGATCAATATTGGTGGTACCGTTGGTGTAGTGCCCGTTGGATAGCGTTAGCCTCCTTGGTAAATTCAGCCAATGTCGTCGGTGGATTCCTCACGAACCCGGCAACCAGGTCCTCTTTCACTCCGCGCAAGAGACAGCGCAACTTCTTTTCTTTGGGCATTTCAGGGTCTGCTCTGCGAAAAAGGCGGGTCATATCTGTTGCAAACATGGCAACGCTCTCATAAGGTTCTTCAACACGGGATTCGAGAAAGGGCTGCGCGTTCTCTCTTCTGTCGCTACTAGTGAATGTGTCTAGCAGCTGGGTGCGTGAGGCATCCCATGTGATGAAACTCCTCCCTCGGTTCATAAACCACATGCGCGCACTGTCTTGAAGAGCAAAATAGACATTAGACACCTTTTGCCCTGAGCCCGAGTCATTACAACTGGCGACACGCTCGAATTGGTCCAGCCAATCTTGGACATCTTCAAAAACGTCACCATGGAAACTTTCTGAGATCTTAGGATTCTGCAGCGTCACCTGCGAGGGAGTGGCAGTGGTCATGGCGAAAGTAGCAAGAGGCCTTCCTGCTGGGTCCTGCCAAGGGTTGAACTCGGGCGTCAGGCATACCAGGCGGCGACTGTACCGGTAAACAGGAGTTTCGACGAACAAAGGTGATTCCGCGTTCGATGCATGTCTCCGCGATGGGGTGCCGAGCATGACGCAATCCTACCCCGCATCTCCACCAGTGTCACGGCCCAGTAGGAGTCGGTAAAGCCACTGCTACAAACGTGCTCTATCAGAGCAGTCAACGCGACGTCGTTGTCGTCTGTTTTTCTACCCGCGGGCTACGTCAGCGTCGTTTTCATTGCCTGGCACATACCCGCGGTGACCATATGGGATGTGGCAATATCACATGGCGGATTTTCGGGATTTTGAAAGACGAAAAGCAAATTAAGAGGCGTTACATTAATAGCATTCTTCACGGTTCTTAGAAAGACAGGATGAGGAGCAGTGTTTTATAGTTTCTTCATGTCGACTATAAGGAAATCTCTGCTCCAGGGCACATAACATGTGGCCTGCTGCTATGTAATAACAGGAACGGTTGCTGTCGAAACTACAAAAAGAGTTACAGTGACGTTTTGCTTCGTGAACGCGGGTGACGCGCAAGCGTATGCGTGTTATAGCGTACACGACGCTATCGGCCCTCGGTGTGCCTTGACGCCTACTCCATCCGCATCACAGAACGTGCTCAAGACAGTGCTCTCGCGGCCGTGCCACACGCAGCAGCCGCTGCAGAAGAGCACCTCGTTGTAAATATTCGCTTACTATTTCAATTACCTAGCACGGTACCAGCGCCCATAGGTAAACATGAACACTTCATAGTCGATGACCGCGGACACTCGCTGTCACAACGCTGGCCTTATAAATTGTGGAAGCGGTAGCGAGGGAAGTAACTTCGTGCTGTCTATCGCTTCAACCAAACCTCAGCGGTGAGAACACAGCGCACGCAAAGCTACAAGCCGTCGCCCCCATGGACTGTGCCTCCAAAGCACATCGTTTTCAAGATAAACGCCGCGCTACTGTGCGCAGCCGAAGTACAGCGCCCCCTCCCCTGGTATCATGGTGCAATGCGTGCTTAGGAAAACGGCGCGGTTCCTTTCATTGCGCACAGGAGATTGAGCCGCCATCGCCAACTCACCGTCGCGCGCTTCCACTCGCACACTTGGCGTATGGCGCGTGAGGATATCTTACCGCGAGACGAAACCATCCATTGAATTAGTAAGCGCAAGGCGCAGAAGACCAGGACTCAAGAAGAACACAAACGTCAACTTGCCTTTGCTACTTCAAGCATGAAGCAACTAGCGCAAGAAAGAGTTTTACTTCAAACTATCACGTGTACATCTCAGAGGAAACCTGTAGCAACTGCCAAAGGAGGTCAACCCAGCGCGCCTCCACCTATCTTCCTCCTCCGCGACGCTTCGCCTTCTTTCTCTCCCCACTTCGCTCAACGCTGTCTACACATGCCTCTAGTTGGCGGTACTTTACTGCGCGAGCACGCTCCTTCGAACTTTGCCCGGAGCGCGATTTTCCTCACCTCCAAGCGCCTCCTCGTTCGCTTGCTTCGCGGCCTAACAGATCTCGCGCGGATTTGAAGAGCTGGCCAGTTACGCTTGCGCGAAAAAAGCGATGCAGGGTCTGGCGTCAAGTACAATTGGCGTATGCATTTGAAATCCTCTTAATATACATCTATCAAGAAGAGAACGCGATAATTTTCTGCAGGCGGTGGTTTACGAAAAAAGGTACTCCACGCCAAAACGAACATTTATAAAAAAGGAATGTGTCAACAACGTCTTTAAGAAAAGCCACAAGAGACATCTGGCACTGCATAGAAGTGGATGTTACAATGAAGTCGGTAAGAAATTCGACAAAGCGAAGATACAACACCTCTCGCAAGAACAGATCATCAGCCTTATGTAGGAAAAAAGCATCAGACAAGCTGCCTAACAAGTAGGCGGGCCGCACCTGGACAACGCACTTTCAGAGGGAGAAAGAGATTGTCTTTTTCCTTCACAAGATGTGCCCGAAATGAAGGTGGGGAAACATGAAGTAGCGCCTATATCTTCAACCTCGAGCAGCAGGACACTTGCAGCAAATAGATAACAAAGTGTATTAAGACGTTTATCAGTCAACAGCGTTTGAAGCCGACCATTAGAGTACGGCACGGACTCGCAGCACGAGCGGCATTCCGCGCGTAAAAGGGTTGCAGAGGTTGACCCACTAGAAAGCGCTGGAGAGGATGGCCCACTATAGCGTCCTTCTTCGTTACAATTACCCACGAGAACGAAAAGGTAGCCGTCCAGTGACCTTACAGCTCCTCACTATGAGTGGATCATAGTGTTACGCGAAGGACGAGTCAGTCAGACACGAAACTATTTACAGGTTACACTTACAACAGCGCTTACAGCTCTGACCAGTTAGATTCACAGCGCGAGCCCAGTTCGTTCTTTCTCCTCTTTTATCGAGTGATGGTGCCCACGCGCCTCGTTCAGACAATCAACTACAACACACGTGTAGCATAATCCCCCGGCTGCAGAAGCGACGTCCCGGAGCGTCTAAACGTAATCACTGGGAGGGTGAGACTGCTTCAGTCGTGCAACGTGCATGATTGCACTGGACTTGGAAGCAGATGGGGCGTCAGAGGCGAGACCGTAGGTGACGGGAGTCACGGCACGAAGCACTGGGTATGGGCCTGTGTAATGAGACAGAAGTTTCTCTGACAGGTCGACCCGACGCGACGGAAACTACAGAAAGACAAAGAACTAGGCGGGAAGCGCACGTCTCGGTGTCGCCGGTCGTGGAAACGCCTTTGACTCTCTTGGGATTTCAGAAGGCGGTCACGGGCAATTTCCCTTGCGTGGGCACAGCGGGCGATGGCGTCAAGTGCAGATTCACTGGTCGGTGCCGCGTGAACAGGGAGGATTTTGTCGAGGGGCAGAGCTAGTTCTCGGCAGAAGAAAAGGAAAAATGGGGAATAGCCAGCTGTGTCGTGGCGCGAGGAATTATAAGCAAATGTGACTTACGGTAGAGCGGGGTCCCAGTCAGTATGGTGGTCTGAGGAGACATATTTGGCTTGCACGTCTGTGAGAGTGCGATTGAGACGTTCCATGAGGCCATTTGTTTGCGGATGGTATGACGTTGAAAGCTTGTGCCTCGCGGCACAAGACTGCAGGATGTCCGCAATGACTTTTGATAGGAATGTCCCGCCACGATCTGTGAGAAGTTGTCGCGAAGCTCCGTGTAATAAAATCACGTCGCGTAGAAGAAAACCGGCAAGATCTGTGGCGCAGCTTGTAGGTAGCGCTCGGGTGATGGCATAGCGCGTGGCGTAATCCATTGCCACAGCCTTTCTACCTGTTCCCACAGGTAGAAAGAGGAAAAGGGCCAAGTAAGTCCAAAGCAACCCGAAAGAATGGTTCCGCGGGAATGTCGAGTGGTTGAAGGTACCCAGCAGGGAGCGTCGATGGTGTCTTGCGTCGTTGACATTTCTCACACGCAGCTACGCATTTTCGAACGGAGCGAGCAAGCCCTGGCCACAAGATGCGTCGGCGGATCTGGTCGTAGGTACGTGACACACCTAGGTGACTGGCAGTGGGGAGGTCGTGAAGTTCGTGAACTGCCGTGCGAAGGTGTTTAGGTATCACAAGGAGTAATGCAGGGCCGTCAGGGTGAAAGTTGTAGCGGTAGAGTCCCCCATATTGAAGTGTGAATAAGCGAAGGGAACTGTAGGCAAGTGACGATCCCTGACGGTCAGTTATGATACGCAAGGACGGGTCATGGCGCTACTTGTCGGCGACATGGAGCAGTGTAAAAAGAGAGATAAACACAGGCTTCGGTGTCAGTATCAGACGTACAGGTCGCGTCTTCAACTAGGTAGCGAGAAAGGCAACCTGCGTCCTTGTCTTGGCGTCACGACTTGTATCTGACTGTGTAGGGATATTCCTGTAGTCGGATGGCCCAACGACCGAGCCGGCCAGTAGGATCCTTGAGCAACGAAAGCCAACAGAGCGCATGATGATTTGTGATTACTCAGAAGGGCTTGCCATATAAATATGGGCGGCACCTTGAAACAGCCCAGACGAGAGCAAGACATTCGCGCTCGGTAATCGGATAGTTGTCCTCTGAAGTTGTCAGGAGCCGGATAGCGTAGGCTATAACGCGGCGGTACCCCTGTTGGCGTTGTGATAAGAGGGCGCAGATTCCATAACCACTGGAACGCATTGGTTCGGACTTCTGTATGCGCGGACGGGTCAAAGTGGGCCAAGGCCGGTGGATTGGTGAGAATTGTGATAATGCGTGAAAATGGGGTAGCATGAGGGGAACCCCACGTAAACGGCGCGCCTTTTTTCAGAACTTCAGTGAGTGGTCGATCGATTGATGCGAAACATTTCACGAACCGTCGGAAACAAGAACAGGGCCCCACAAGACTCCGGACGTCTTTGACAGACTGAGGTACAGGAAAAGCTGGGACTGCTCGAACCTTCTCCGGGTCGCGTTGTGTTCCGGAAGCATAGACGAGATGGCCTAGCACTGTAATTTGTCGGCACCCGAAATGGCACTTCGACGAGTGTAACTGGAGCCCAGTCTTGCGGAAGACGTCAAGGATAGCTGCGACGCCCTCAAGGTGTGTCTCAAATGTAGGAGAGAAAACAAGAACGTCGTCGAGGTAACAAGGGCAAGTTGACCATTTGAAACGTTGAAACCAAGAGTCAATCAACCGTTCGAACGTGGGGGGGGGGGCATCGCATAAACGGAACGCCATAACCTTGAATTCGCACAGGCTACTGGAGTGACGAAAGCGGTCTTTTCTTGGTCTTGCCCATTGATGGAAACCTGCCAATAACCAGATCGAAGGTCGATTGACCAAAAGTAATTGGCACAGTGAAGACATTCAAGAGCGTCGTCGATTCGTAGCAAAGGGTAAACGTCCTTTTTAGTAATTCGGTTTAGGTGGTGGTAATCAACGCAGAAACGCCACGTGCCATCTTTATTTTTGACGACCACGACCGGCAACGCCCAAGGACTCCACGACAGCTCAACAGTGCCTCTGGCGAGCCTCTTGTTTATTTCCTGCTGAATAAATTGCCGCTCTAACGTGGACACGCGATACGGTTGGCGGTGGATGGGAACAGCATCACCAGTCTTTACCCGAGGCTTAACAAGGGACGTCTGACCAAGTGCCCGATTGTCAGTGTCAAATATCAGCGTGGTCCGGAGCAACCATGGGACGTAATAGGTGGTCGAGGTTCAAGGTATTCTGCGGGTACTCGGGAGGATCTGGAGACACGTCGGCTGCAAAAGCAGTAACGTGGTCATCTGTCACTGGTCGGAGCGTGGGCGCCGCTATGCCTGCAGGTAACGCTTCGTCAAGCCAAAATTGACAACGGGGAGACACATCCGATTAGCGGCAAGGGTTACTACGGAGTGTGGCACAGAACTGTCGCGCGCCAGCAGGACGTCACTAATAGGAGCGAGGACATACATGCTATCAAGCATGGTTGTCGTTGAGGCCAATTCGACGAAGGTTAGGACTTCTGGAGTTAAGCGAACAAATGCTGTAGTGCAGATGGTGTTCGGTTGTTCGGCGGACACGTCTTAAGGAAGAGGGAACTCTAGGCACAGTCGATGAGGGCAGATCGCGTCTTCAGAAAGTCTAGCCCGAAGATAACGGCATGAGGGCAACTGGTCAGCATTGTGAACAGGACTGGAACTTCGCGGCCAGCAATTCCTATGCGAGTGTAAGTATGCGCACTGTCATGTTAACACGTGCCCTTACGGTACGAAGTGCGCATGCTCATATTTGCATCTGTCCCTATATAAGCAGCCCCCTGTCTGATAATAAAGACATTTTGTTCCCTCCTTCCCGACCGTTCACATGGTGTCAGAAGTGGGGCGGCGACGCGTTTCGCAAGCCGCGTTCACCACTGTCCTTCCCCGCCCGCTCGTCCATCTGCACCCCTAGTACACTCCAGAGAAAGAAGTATGGAGTCGACGGTTCTACCACCGCCAAAGCTGCTGTAAAGTACGGGTGACGCTTACCAGAACTGGATCATCTGGAAAAGTGAGTTTACTCTATTTTCTACGGCGACCGGACTAAGGAAGCAGCCTAAAGAAGTTCAGGCAGCAACACTTCTTGTGACAGTTGGTGAAGAAGCAAGGCAGGTGTTCTATACCTTCAAATTCGCAAATGAGGACGAAAAGCAAGACCTCGATAAGCTCATTGAAAAATTCGAGGCCCACTACAAACCAGCGAAGAATTTAACGTTAAGCGAGTTTCGTTCGGCTCCCGAGATCAACGTGAGGGCGAATCTTTTAACGAGTGGCTGATCGACATCAGAACTCTTGCTCATTTGTGTGAATTTGGAGAACTAGAGGACAGATTACTGCGCAGTCGAATAATTCTAGGAGTTAGAGACAAGGACCTGCAGCAGAAACTTGTCTGAAAATCCGTCATATGCCAAAACAGTGCAAATATGCCTAGCAAGGCAACAAGCGAAGGAGCACTTTAACGAGATCAGGGAGGCAGAAGTAAGCGCAACCGATGAGGCCACCGTACATGCTGTGAAATCAAAAGCGAGCCTCGGAATTTGCTCAAACTGCTCTTACACACACATAAAAGCAAAGTGCCCTGCCCAAAGCAAGCGCTGTAACAAGTGTGGCGGCCGAAACCACTTCGCGCGGGCGTGCCGTCAACCAGAAGCGAGACCGAGGGGCCAAGCATGTAAGATAAAAGAAGTCGAAATGGCAGAGGATGAGGGATATTTTCTTCAAACACTAGAAGTGAAAGCAATTGATGGCCACGACCACTGGTCAGCGACTGTCGACATCGCAGGTTCCGCCATACGCTGCAAAATTGATACCGGAGCCAACTGTTGCGTCATGCCCGAAGAAATATACTCAGAAACATAACTACGAAGCCACCAGAAGACTGCTGCTCTACGCTACGGTCGTTTTTCGGGCACATAGAAAAGGCGACGAAGAAGATCGAGCTTCCGGTCGCCAGTACAACGCAGTCTACCACGGCGCTATTCTTTAGCGTGAAACAAGCGGTTCCGGTTACACTGAGCGGCAAGGTGGCGGAACGCTTAGGGCTCATTGGCCGCATAAACACCGTAGATGCCTTGGAAACTAACGAAATAGTGGAAAGATTTTGAGATGTTTTCCAGGGGCTGGGAGAAATCAAAGACGTAGCCTACCACATGGAGCTGAAACCTGAAGCTCGAGGCGTCGTCAAGCCAGCGCGACGAATCGCCATCGCCCTTCAGCGTCCGAGCTGAGCTGGACCGGATGGAACGCGACGGCGTCGTTGCTAAGGTAACAGAACCGACTTCCTGGTCTAGTCACATGGTTGTGGTAGTAAAGAAAGAAAAAGTACGCATATGCTTGGACCCATCCGACTTGAATAAGGCACTTCTAAGAGAGCACTACCACATGCCGACGTTAGAAGATATCCTGCCGCGGCTGCATGGAGCGAAATTCGTTTCTACTCTTGATGCATCGTCAGGATTCTGGCAGATTAAGTTTGACGAGCGGAGCTCCCGCTTATGCACTATGAGTACGCCCTACGGACGATACAGATTCCTGCGCATGCCGTTCGGCATCGCTTCCGCGCCGGAAATTTTTCAGCGGGTGATGCACCAGGTACTAGAGGGCTTGAGGGGCGTTGACGTCGTTATGGACGGCATATTGGTTTGGGGACAGTCACCAGAGCAACACGACAGAAATTTAGTAGCTTTGCTGTCCCGGTTTAGACAACACAACCTGAAGCTCAATAAGAACAAGTGCGATTTCTTCCAGCCCAGAGTCCGCTACATGGGCCACATTTTGACTCCAGAGGGGCTGTGCCTGGACCCGAGCAGAGTCGAAGACATCGTGCAAGTCCCGCCACTACAAAACCGTAAGCAACTGCAAGTTTTCCTCGGCATGATCAACTTCGTGGCTCGGTTTGTCCCTAACATCTCCACGTTGTCAGCGCCGCTTCGCGAGTTGTTAAAAAGGACGTCGCGTGGGTCTGGACAGACCAGCAAGAAAACAGCTTTCGTCAGCTTCGAGTGACCCTCACAAAGGCGCCAGTCCTTGCCTATTTTAACCAAGACAAACCATTGACCTTGTCAGTAGACGCGAGTCAGCATGGCGTAGGAGCCGCTCTTCTACAGGATGGACAGCCAGTTGCCTACTCATCCCGTTCGTTAACGGAAGCACAGCAGCGCTACGCGCAGATCAAGAAGGAAACATTTGCAATTGTTCATGGTTGCACAAAATTTCAAGATTATATCTTCTGCCAGTCAGCGGTTACCGTCGAGTCGGATCACAGCCCTCTGGAATCTATATTCAAAAAGCCAATTTGTGAATGCCCGCTACGATTGCAGCGCATGAGGCTCGTTTTGCAAAGATTGCCAATGAAGGTCACGTTCAAACCAGGCAAGGAGCTATTTCTAGCTGATGCGCTTTCTCGCTTCCCGAGTGCTACGGAACTAACCGACGAGACAGAACAATTCCAAGTCAGCGTTATTTCTTCGCTTCCTGTGTCAGACCAGCAGCTCGAGAGTATTCGGCACGAAACTAACAAAGACGCCAGTATGGCTGAACTGCGCCGTTACTCGAGCACAGAATGGCCGGAAACGAAGAATCATGTGCCGCATGCCCTGCGTCCATACTGGTGTTGCCGCAACGAACTGCATGTTGAGGAAGGCCTGCTCCTCAGAACCAACAAAATAGTCATTCCTCCGGCAAAGCGACCAGAAATTTAGCGTTTGCTACACACCGGACATGGAGGCGAAGAAAAAATGAAGATGAGAGCCAGAGAAGTAATGTTCTGGCCCGGCATGAACGCGGACATCTCGGCTCTAGCTAAGTCATGCGCAGCGTGCGAAAAGTACAAGCGCAGGAACACTAGACTGCCTATGCTGAGCCACGAGATACCAGGCCTGCCATGGCAAGTAGTAGGGCTTGATATTTTCCACCACGATGACCACTCCTACCTAAACCTCGTAGATTTCTACTCGTTCTTTTTTGAGATTCAAAAGCTACGCCATACAACAGCGACAGCGGTAAACAATGCGTGCATGCTCGTCTTCGCGACTCATGGAATTCCGGCAAAGCTGTGCAGTGATAACGGCCCACCTTTCAACAGCGCGTGCTCGCGCTCTTTTGCTGCGCAGCTCGGAATTGCCCGCGTAACTTCAAGCCCGTACTATCCTCGTGGTAACGGCATGGCGGAACGTGCAGTGCAGGAGGCGAAAAAACTGCTAACGAAGTGTCCTTTCGCAACTATGGAATTTTGCAGCGCCCTGCTGGAGTGGCGAAACATGCCAAGGGACGAGCAACTGAAGTCGCCCGTTCAAAGGTTGATGGGTCGCCAAACAAGGACGCAGTTGCCGGTTCTTCCCCAGCACCTCGAACCGCAGACTGTGCCACCACAAGCCGTTCGCAATCGCCTCCAGGAAATAAGAGAAAAGCAGCGGATCTTCTACAACTGGACGGCCAAGCGTCTATCCCATCTTCGCAGTGGGTCTCCAGTATCAGTGTACGACACCATACGCAGAACCTGGTCGCCAGCTGTGGTTGTAGGCCCTGCAGGCACACCTCGGTCGTACAACCTACTTACAGACAGCGGACAAGAGCTGCGGCGCACCAGGGAGCATCTCAGTTCCAAAGAAATGCAACCCCCGTCGGACCCTGCACCTACAGTTTCTGCGGAGTCGGTATCCCAGCCTGACCAGATGGCGGAGCCACAACCTGAAGACACCCTTCGTAGAAGTAACCGTCAGCGTAGACGGCCACAACGTTACCCCCTGCCAGAGAGACCGCAGCATTAGGTCCCTGACATGCGAACTTGTAAATTCTTTGTTCTCTATTTTGTTTTCTCTTGGAAAAGAAGGAAGATGGAAGTATGCGCACTGTCATGTGATGGTGCAGATCACGTGATGCAGCACTACCTCTAAGTGCTGCATGGCCTAGTTATCTGTCCGTCGATTTGACAAGGCGGCGAGTTTGGGGTGACGGGGAGGGACGGCGCTGTGGGGACGGCGATCGCATGGAGGAGCGGCCTTCAGGAGCATCGGAAGTAGGGTACAGATGGCGAGATCAATAACGGTGAGTGTTCGCGAATGGCGAAGAGCTCCAGTACGGCGGCATCCAGGTGGTGCGGCAGTGGCGGGCTACGTGGACAACGCAGTGGGCGCGGAAGCAAATCGGTTTGTCGTCTGGGGTTTGCATTCAACAGGATTCCGTGGTCTGGGAGTGAAATACTGGTCATTACATGTTGTGGACATGGGAATGGGTGCAGAATCAGGTCAGGGTACAGAGCAGAGGTAGGGATGCCAAAGTTTGAAATTTCCTGCCACACAACTGCTTGAATAACGGAAATAATGGGGGCCGCTTGGTCATAGGTACCGTCAAGGGGTCGTGGATGAAGGGGGCCGGACTCGCTGCTCCAATCTCACGGCGAAAGATACGTGTGTCGGCAAATGGTCGTGTTGCGGCAAGAGCGGCACAACAGACGTGGCAGCGGTGTTTGGGAGCCGTGAAAACTGTGGGACGACGCGACGCCTTTTTAGCTACCTCGAAGCGGCGGGATTCTTTGACGATGGCGTCGACGGTAGAGTCGTCATTATAGACAAGAAAATTGAAGATGTCGTCCACGATGCCTTTTAGGATATGGCTCACCTTGTCAACCTAGCTCATGTGGTCATCGACTTACCGGCAAGGCGCGAGCACTTCTTGTACGTAGGAGACATACGATTCGGTCGACGACTGGGCTCGGGTGGCCAGCTCTTTTTGCGCAGCCTCTTGGCGACCAAATACGTCCCGAAGTCGCTCTTTGAAGATGTCCCAGCAGGAGAGCTCGATCTCATGGGTGCGAAACCTGACACGCGGTGTCCCGTCGAGGTAAAAGATCACATTCGCAAGCATGATGGTAGGGTCCCAGTGGTGGCTTTGGCTAACACGCTCATACATGCTGAGCCAGTCGTCGATGTCAAAGTCATTTTGGCCGAAGAATGATCCAGGGTCACGGAGTCTAGGAACTGTAAAGTACGTTGTGGTTGGCGCCGCAGGTCTAGGTGGCAATGGGGTGGTTGCATCGCAAGCCATGGCTGAGAAGACGACGGTGCGGCCGCATCGGAGCTCCGCGTCGAGGACGGGGAACGTTCCACCTCCACCACAATATTACCTGAAGGACGAGTCAGTAAGACGCAACTATTCACCGGTTATATATATAACAGCGGTCGCAGCGCTGATCGGTTTGATTCACAGCGCGAGCCCAGTTCGTTCTTCCTCATCTTTTCTTGAGTGATGGTGCCCCCGTACCTCGTTCAAACGATCAAGTACCACACGCGTGTAGCAATAGCACAGCTTGAGGTGCTCGACGTTCACAATGTCTCTTGCACAACGACGCACGTCCGAATACGGATCAACGGGTTTGATCACGCAGTTCACGGGGAATGCGCGTTCGACGAGAATGTAAGGCCCCTAATACTTGGGTAGTAGTTTCAAGAGATACCAGGTGCAGCGGAAGGAACCGACAACCCCACTAGCGCTCCAGGAAGGAAAGTGGGCGCAGCAGTGGTGTCACTGCGAGTGCTCTTCTGGGGCTCTTGGTCATGCAGGTAAAGGCCTGAGCGAGAAAATGGCATCTTCATCATGTCTTGCTGTGGCAGAAATGGGCGTACATTCAGATGTGTCCGGCCGGTATGGTAGAATGGTGTCGATGGTGTGCGACGGGTGCCGGCCGTACAGCAAGAAAAAGGCTGAAACGCCGGTGGTGCTCTGAGTAGCGGTGCTGTACGGGTAGGTTAGGGAGGACAGAATGGCGTCACGATTTGTAAGATGGTAACGACGTACATAGCAAGCATGTCACCAAGCGTACGGTTGAAGCGTTCCGTAGGGCCATTGGTTTGAGGATTGTACGCCGTGGTTGTACGAATAACAGCGTGGCACTCATTAAAAATGACTTCAACTACTTTAGTTAGGAAGGCGCGTCCACGATCACTGAGCAGTGCCTGAGGTGGCCCATGTAGCAGCATGAATCGACGAAGCAGGAAGGACGCCATGTCGCGCGCTGTAGCTGCTGGGAGGGCGGCACTTTCGGAGTATCGCGCGAGGGGGTCGACTACTACAATGGCCCAGTGTTTTCCAGCTGATGTCAGGGGAACGGACCCATAGCAATCGATGCCGACAGGGCCAAAGGCCGGGTAGGGCAAGGTAAAGGCTGCAACACAACTGACGAGAAGCGGGGGGAAGATTTCCGGAGCTGGCAAACGGGGCAAGAGTGAAGGAACTTTTGAACTTAGCTGTACATCTCTCGTCAGTAGTACCGCTTTCAGGGGCGCTGATACTTTTTGAAAATTTCCGAGTCTGCACACTGTAGATCGGCGTGGAAAGCAGCGCTTATATTGAAACGCAGACTGCGAGATGCTACTAACATCCACTGGCACCCATCGGGGTTATAATTGCGTCGATGAAGCAGGTTATCGCTAATGGCGACATGGTGAACTTGACAACGCAACGTGCAAATGGTTGGTTCTGCTGATGAACCAGAAAGCAAGTCTAGAAGGGAAGCAATCTAATGGTCCTTTCTCTTCTCATAAGAGGTGGTGGTAAGGTGGAGCGAAGAAACGTAAACTGGCATAATGAGCGGCAGGCATTGTCGTCAGGTAAGGGTGAGCGCGAGAGGACGTCGGTGTCAGTATGCTGACATCCGTTGCGGTAAAACACGCGGACCTCGAGTCCTGCAGCGAAGTGACCATCGTGCAAGACGACCTGAGGGATCTTTCAAGGACGACAGCCAACCTTGTGCATGGGGGTCCATGACTACGTCAAATGGACGGCCATATAAATAAGTCTGAAACTTGGTAAGGGCTCAGATGATGGCCAGGCATCGTATTTGTGTCATAGTGTTGGTCGCAGCTTACGTAAGCATGCCACTTGCATAAGCCACGACATACTCCGGAAACCCTCATTTGCGGTGGGCAAGCACAGCGCCGAAGCCAACACCGCTGGCATCTGTGCTCACCTCGGTAGGGGCTGTCGGTCGCAATAGTACAAAATTATCGTAGAGGTTAGCAAGCCACAGAGCTTTGTGAATGCCTCGTCGCACTCGGAGGACCACGAAGTGAGGGGTCCTTTGCTTTAAGTAGTTTTGTCAGGGTGATGATGGTGGAGAAATTGCAAATGAAGCTCCTCAATTTAGAGCAGAAACCTATGAAACTGCGCAAATATTTGACGGATGTGGCTTAGTGAATTCAGCGACGACCCGACGTTTGGCTGGATCGGGGAGCATTCCATCCTTGAATACGACGTAACCTAGATTTGTCAATGACCAAGCAGCAAATCGACACTTCTTGAAGTTTAGTTGTATCCCTGTGTTGGTTAAAGACGTTCAAACAGACCGAAGGCTTTGAAGGTGCATGGTGAAGTTAGGAGCAAAAATAACAAGGTGGCCAAATAGCAGAAATACGTGTGCCACTTCAAGCCGCGCAGAGCTGTGTCTATCATGCGCTGAAGTGTTGCGGCCGCATTACTCAGTCCAAAAGGCAATGCGCTAAGTTCGTATAAGCCTGCGGGTGTGACATAAGCTGTCTTCGGCCGATAGGCGCCTGCCATAAATACTTGCCGATTCCCTTTGCACTAATCTAGACATGAAAAGAATTCTGCACCTTGTAAACTGTCAGTCGCGTTGTTTATGCGTGAGATAGCGTAGATGTCCCAGCGAGTTATCTTGTTGAGGCGCCGATAGTCAACGCAGCACAGCACATAACCATGCTTCTTCGTAACAAAGGCAACAGGGGATGCCTATGGACTTTTGGAAGGTTGTATCACCTCGTGACGAAGCATGTTCTCGAGTTCGTTGATTAAATGACGTTCTGCAGGAGATACAGGATAGCGCGGTTGCCACAATGGCGGTGGCGAGCGAGTGTCAATCCGATGAGTGACAGTTGACGTCTGGCCCAGGGATGATTGCCCTACGTCGAAAGAAGAACGCATTTTTCTAAGAGGCATAAAAGCTGAGACCACTGAAACTGTGTGAGGTTGTCGGCAATAGAATAACCAAAGATATCACCAGATGATGGGTCACACGTCACGATCAGCACTAAGTGCACTGGAACTAGTATACCAATGGTCATCGGGCTAGTCCACAACATGCATGTCCTGGATTGCTGCTGCACTGCCAATGCATTCTCCTCGAATCAGCGTGACAGGGTACGGAATCCGGTTCTAAAATAAAATGGAGCGGGTGCCCTATGTGATGCCCACTGTCGCGAAAGGTAGCAGCATACCTATCCGAGTGAGAGAACGTTCAGATGGAGACGGTAGTGCAACAGCGTCTGAGATTTCCGCTGCAAAACATGGGCACCACCGTTGACGCGTTCGGAGGAACGTGGGAGTCGTCTTGGACAAATAGTTTCTTCGAAAGCGAAGAAATGTCATTGAGCGGGAGATCTAGGAGTGACGTGCGTTCTATTTTGGCCCATGCGCAATGAATAGCAGCATTGTGGCGCGAGAGAAAATCCCAGCCGATGATAACGTCATGAAAGCACGAGGAAAGGATAATGAAAGATATGGCGTATAGAACGTCGGCAATGACAACGCCAGCAGTGCCAACCGCGAAATGGTGAATATTCTGAGCACTGGCTGTGCGGAGGTTCAATCCAGAGAGGGGCGTCGTGACTTTCCGAACTAGACGAAAAAGCTGTCCTTAACACATACGGCGGCTCATTTGCACACGAGTGCAGATGCACGAACACCGTCAACAAACACTTCGATTACGTTCGACGACTGCGTTAAGGATCTTCAAATTTCGACGGCGTCGCAGCCCTTGCCTTAGAGTGCGACGATTAGGTTTCCTCGCCCCGAGTCACGGGGCGAGGTCGCATCGGCAACAGCGAGCGATGGCGAGGTGACGGTGAACGGCGGGTAGTCGGCGTCGGGCGCAAAGTCGGCGACATAGCGGACGAATCGTGGTTATGTGGATGGTTGGGCTGGCTAGTAAAGGGTGGTGCGGCGTTAGGCAGCTGCCCACGATTGCGAAAACGTGCGAGTTGACCGGCGTCGCCGCACTCGAAGCATATAGGCCGGTTGTCAGGAGTACGCCACCGGTTCGCTGGGGCAGCTCCCATCCATTTCACAGGACACGTAGTATGGGGCGGCGGCTGATGTGATGGCATGGCGGGCTCCATTTTGGGCCTAGCTACGACGTCGGCATTCATCATAACCATCATCATCGGCCTGGCTACGCCCACTGCAGGGCAAAGGCCTCTCCCATACTTTTCCAACTACAGCGGCCATGTGCTAACTGTGGCCATGTTGTCCCTGCAAACTTCTTAATCTCATCCGTCCACCTAACTTTCTGCCGCCCCTTGCTAAACTTCCGTTCTCTAGGAATCCATTCCGTAACCCTTAATCACCATCGCTTATCTTCCCACCTCATTACATGCCCTGCCCATTTCCTTTTCTTAATTTCAACTAAGACGTCATTAACTCGCGTTTGTTCCCACACGCAATGTGCTCTCTTCTTATCCCTTAACCTTACACCGAACATTTTTCTTTCCATAGCTCGTTGCGTGGTCCTCAGTTTAGTAGAACCCTTTTCGTAAGCCTCCAGATTTCTGCCCCGTAGATGAGTACTGGTAAGACACAGCTGTTATACACTTTACTCTTGAGGGATGATGGAAACTTGCTGTTCGTGATCTGAGAATGCCTGCGAAACGCACCTCAGCCCATTTTAATTTTTCTGAATATTTCAGTCTCACGATCCGGATTCACGCTCACTGCCTGCCCTAAGTAGATGTATTCCCTTACCAGTTCCAGTGCCTCGCTACCTATCGTAAATTCCTGTTCTGTTCCGAGACTGTTAAACTTTACTTTAGTTTTCTGCAGACGTCGGCATTACGGTGAGGCATACTTTGAGAGAGTGGTTGGGTCCGCGCGGCGACTTCTGCATAGCTGAGTGGAGCAGCTACAGGAAAATGATGGCGCTGGTCTGGTAAGGCCTCGGGCGATTTCTGGCGCGAGCACTATGGAGCGGAGGCATAAAATTCAAGGCAGTCTATTGTATACGTGGCGGCTGAGCGAAGGTCAACAAGGAGAGCCAGCGTGCAACTTCATCTAGGACGAATGGTTTCATTTCTACAAGCAGCGGTGACTAATGGGACATGGTAGCCAAAACAGCAATGTGTTCGTCTTATGATGAATGGCGACGTTTCAGCGATCGCTGCCTGCGTAGCACCTCGTAGCTTTGGCATAGAGTGACGATGTCGGTCACCCATTGAGGATTCTTTTCAAGAAGCATGTTGAAAGCATCATCCCCTATCCCTTTCAAGACAAGTCGGATTTCGTCGTACTCCGTCATCTCTTACACAAGTACATAACGTCCTCAATGTAGCTGGTGAATGATTCATCCGGTTGCTATGCACGTTCTCCCAAACGCGATTCCGCTGGCAGCTAGCGCATAGCCGGGCGAGCAAACACAGCCACTAAAAAGGTGTTCAACGGGGACCATGTCGGAAAATAGGACTCATGGTTGTTGTGCCACAACCGCGAGATAGAAGAGCATGTTGCTCAGTTTTGCGGTGTCATCCCATTTGCTGTGGGCGCCTACCCTTCCATATGTCGTCAGCCAGTCCTTGATGCAGGTGTTATCCCCACTGGTGAAAATGGCAGGGTTCCTGCGGCGAAGCACACCAGCGCACAGGATGGTTGGAGGATGCACATGAGTAGGAGGGGTTAGCTGGCATGCACCTTCAGGCATGGTTGAGCGTAGGGTACGGAATCGAAGTTCCAGGATGGGAGTTGTAGGCCGGAGCACCCTCCACCACTTGTAAAGGCGTTTATTACTGACTAGCATTTGGGACCGACCGTTAGAGCATGACACGAACTCCCAACACGAGCGGCGTTCCCCGAGCAATAGCGCTGGAGAGGTTGACCGACTAGAGAGCGCTGGAGAGATTGGCCATCAACAGCGTCGTTCTTCTTCGCTACAAGGGTGATATATATATATATATATATATATATATATATAAATATATATATATATACATATATATATATATATATATATATATATATATATATAATATATTGCAGTCTGCTATGTTCCACAAAAAATAACGATTCTGTCATTCCGAAGAGTTGTCTTTCTAGTGTACGTCGAAGACTTCTGCTGTCCAATGAGAATATCAGTTCTAAAAGTGCAAGAGAGCCACTTATAGGTATCGCAGATCGTCTTTCGAACGAATCCCTGCATGACAAGAAGGTGTAGTGTACCACATATTAAATCAAAGCCCAGATGATTTTTCTTTATTGCAGTTGCCTGGTAGCATTAGAATTTTGCACTACTTCTGGTGGTATCATGCAAGGGCAACGCTGTGAAATTATTGCATTGTAATGCGCTCCACACAGACTCTCTGAGCAGCGGCTGCTGTGCATGTAGTTTTGAGGCCTAAACTACCAATAGTTTAGTGCTCCAGTATGATATGATGGGCATTTCCTTAAATTGTTCTTCACATGATGGTCTGGTGTTCGCGTGCATATCTCCGTTTTCATTCTGGAGAAAACAGTGTCAGTAGCACAAATTATTCGTACAGTACAATGATGTTGATCAGCCTGAAACATCGTACATGTACACAACCGAGCCTGAGATCATGGCGTTGATGTAAAACACATGTAAAGCATCGACGGCGTCAATTCCAACATCGCTGATGCAACAATAACGCTGCCTTGCTTTTACAAAGCACACGTGGCTCTCACATTTCATAGCTGCCAAGTGCTCGATGTATCAGCAACATGTTTCGCCTCCACAGCCAATTTATCCAGAAACCGGACACTGAAAACGAGTCACTGAGCCGGAATAGTAAGAAGGACAACTGCTTCGTGGCCGGCGGCGCAAACAATCATTTAAACAATATGTGCATTTCAAGAATACTGTAAAGAAACTTCATATAAAAAAGTAATCTCAACATACCACGCTGCCGACACAATGGTCGAATAGGTGCTTAGATGTTGCCCTAAATTTGATGTAAACAGGAACTATTAGCGTTCATGCGAAGTTTTCAAAGCATATTGCACTAACCACGAGGCAATGTCTCCATACCAGCACACAAAGGAAACAAATGTAAGCATAGTGTACCAAGATTGTTCGAATTAAATGTATTCCTATAGTAAAATGTGAGTTCATTTAGAAGCACATATAGCATCATTTGGTGAGGCAGCTGCTAACATACAGTTTGATAACAATGTAAATTTGGACTAAATATTCCAGCCTGCTTAGACATTGCGTGGCAGAGAGTCCGCCCCTTGGGCTTTTGCTGATCGTCATAGGTTGCACGATATAGTGTCAATTCTCCGTGGTCCTAACGTCTTCTTTCCCGAATCTCACTGACCATGTCAACCTTTAACAGCCGAGCACTGTCGAGTAAGGCTAGCTTAGCAGGACCCTTTGATTAACTATCAGACCTTGTTTGGGATATCTTAGGCCTTATCCAGTTTAGAAGAACTGGTGAGGCTTATAAACTGCGGAATAACGGCCATGTCCGCTGCTATAGATGTCTCCCTGATAAGACGCAATGCGGGGTAGGATTCCTAATCCATAAGGACTTAGCGTGCAACATTTACGAATTCTACAGCATAAATGAGAGGGTAGCAGTAGTCGTAATGAAATCTAATAAGAGGTATACATTAAAGGTAGCACAAGCCTACGCTCCAACATCCGGTCACGAAGATGAGGAAGAAGATCAGCTTTATTAAGACGTTGAATTAGCGATGAGAAAAGTGCAAACTTGGGGTACAGTAGTAGTGGGTGACTTCCATGCAAAAGTGGGAAAAAAGCAGGCGGTTGAACAGGAAATTAGGAACTATGGCGTTGATTCTAGTAATGCTAGGGGAGAGGTGTTGGTAGACTTCCCAGAAAGGAATAAGCTGAGAATAATGAGCAGCTTTTTCAGGAAACATAGTAAGAGAAAGTGGACCTGGAAAAGCCCTAATAGTGAAACAAGAAATGAAATTGATTTCAAACTTTCTGCCGATCCCTGCATAGTGAAGGTTGTAGAAGTGATAGGAAGGGTAAAGTGCAGTGATCATAGGTTAGTGCGGGATAGGATTCACCTCAATTTGAACAGAGGAATAAAATTGATCAAGAGGAAACAGACCAACTCAAGGGCAGTAAGGGTAAAAGCACGCAATTTTAGGCTGGTACTTGCAAACAAATATGCAGCCCTAGAATAGAGACATGATGGTGATGATGACATAGAGGTTATGAATGAAACTGTAATGAGGCTGGCTTCAGAGGCAGCAAGTGAAGTGGGAGGCAAGATACAGAGGCAACCAGTAGGCAAGCTGTCCCAAGTGACAAAGGATCAAATAAAGAAACGACGAGGAATGGTAATGTCCAGCTCAAGAGATAAGATAGAATTCGTGGAACTGTCAAAACTAATCAACTAGGCATAAATAGGTGACATTCGAAATTATATCCCTAGAAAGACTGACGAAGCCGTGAAAAAAGGATGCAGCCGGAAATCAATGAGAAGGAAACTTGGCATAGGACAAGCCAACATATATGCACCGAAGGATAAGTAGGGTAACATCATCAGCAATTTCCAAGGTATAATAAAAGCAGCGGAAGAATTTTATGCTGACCTGTACAGTACCCAGGGGACTCAGAAGTACCCCATTCGAAACAATAATGAACAGGATACAGAAACTCCTCGTATAACAAGAAGTGAGGTCAGAAAGGCCTTGAAAGACATGAAAGGGGGAAAGCGGCCGGAGAACATAGAATAACAGTCGATTTAATCAAAGATGGAGGAGACATAACGCTAGAAGAACTGGCGTTTCTCTAAACGAAGTGTCTATCGACTGCAAGGGTCCCACAAAACTGGAAGAATGCACACATCGTACTATTCTACAAAAAGGAAGACCTTAAAGTACTGAAAAATTACAGGCCCGTGATACCCTCGAAAATATCTACACAGGTTCCACAGGCACCTTAATTCTACACAAGAAACGAAGGAAGATACGTATAAAGAAAGGGGTGAGGCAGGGAGACACCATGTCTCGAATGCTATTCACTGCGTGCTGGGAAGAGTTATTCAAGCTATTAAACTGGGAAGGTTTAGAAGTAACCATCAATAGCAAATATTTCAGCAACCTTTGGTTTGCGGGTGACATTGTTTAATTCAGCAACACTGCAGACGAGTTACACCTAATGATAGAGGACCTGAACTGGGAGAGTGCAAGAGTGGGGTTGAAGATTAATATGCAGAACACAAAGATAATGATAAATGACCGGCCCAGAGAACAACAGTTCAGGATCGCGTCAGCCTGTAGAGTCTGTGAACGGGTACGTTTACCTAGGTCAACTAATCACAGGGAACCCTAACCATGAGAAGGAAATTCACAGAAGAATAAAAATGGGTTGGATCGCATACGGCAGACATCGTGAGCTCTTGAATGGAATGTTACCGTTATGATTCAAAAGGAACGTATACACTCAGTGCATTTTACCGTTGCTGACATATGGGGCAGAGACTTTGAGACTGACAAACTAGTTTGAGAACAAGTAAAGGACCGCGCAAAGAGCGATGGAACGAAAAATGCTACGCATAACTTTAACAGACACAAAGAGAGCGGTTTGGATCAGAGAGCAAAGGGAAAAAAGAGCAAAAAAATGGCGCTTGGCAGGTCATGTAAGCGGACATTAGATAACCGTTGCACCTTTAGGGTAACAGAATGGGCACCAAAAGAAGGAAAGCGCAGTAGAGGACGGCAGAAGACTAGGTGATGCGACAAAATTACGAAATTTGCGGGAGCTAGTTGGAATCGGTTGGCCCAGGATATGGGTAATTGGAGATGGCAGGGAGAGGCCTTCCTCCTGCAGTGGACACAAGATAGTCCGATGAAGATGATGATGATGATGTATAGACGCGTTAGCAAAATTGACACGTATGGTTCTTTATATTTCCTAAGTCACCGCTTTTCATCGGCTAACAAATGTTAAATGTTATCGCTCGCCGCAGGACGGGCCTGCCTCTACAGGAGTTTCTCGAATTTTATCGATAGTTCTATCCGTTGGCTGTGGTCACCCATAATTTTATCATATGATTGTATGCACGACACGAATTGTGTAGTACGGTCTGCGGGGGTATGAGCCATTGCTGCTGATGATATTTTTTTCATCGCTGATTTTTTGCATCACTGGGCTAGGCACCACTTTTTCCCTGTACGATCCATTGCAACGAGCCATTTAGGGCTTTCGCCTTAATAAACATGCAGATATAATCATGGAAGTTTCTTCATATTCAATATTTTTACACATATGAATTGCATTTTCGTAGCGTTTAAAGCCGACAAATGGCAAGATTTATTTTAACTGCGTGTGGTTTTATACACCAACGTTCATTTTGACAGTTCTTTTTTACGTTTCTAGAGATGATGTGACGCCGCAGCTGCGAGAGTCTGGTATTTACATTTCGTCAAACTTTGCCAGTTATTTAACCAGAACACTCCCACACCTGTCACGCTTTCAATACCAGTTGTAAGGTAGACAACCATTTCGTAGCAATCTTCAAACATTTCTTAATGTTTGTGCTTTCCTTAAACTTCTTGCCTAGAGCTATAACAGCAATTTAATATGTAGCAATTGCCAATCACCCTAGACCTTAAGACCACCATTTCAACGCAACTATTATTTCTAATTTCAGATTATACCGCACTGCATTACTACTAAACTTGTAAACATACCCGGATTCGCAGCGCTGTACTTGGCTGGTGTTGTATGCGCCGGAACAAGGTAAGAAGAATAAACAGATTACTTTGCTGTTGGATTTGCCGTTGGAAGCGTAGAGGGACAATGAATTTATTCAGAAGGCAGAGCGACTTCACTAGTGTATGAAGAGTACGATAACCTGCCAAGGTCATATTATTTCAGGCCTTGCGTACTAAGCTCCATTTCTACCTTTCTGGACAATTAAAGCCAGCCTTCATGTTAGTCCTACTGATAATGGTGCTGGTTACGAACAGTTAATTTTTCTAGTAGATTTGGTTCTTTACTTCAGTCTGTTGTGCTGCTGTTGTCCACAACGCCTGCGCATGTTTTGTTCTCTCCGCCTTTATGTAATTTACCACCAAATGGAGGAATAATATGTACTTTCTCGAAAAATTATGCAAAAATATTCGACAATGATGGCCAATTTTAGTGACAAGCCGAGCGCTGCTAGACAGCTATTTATATATTAAATGAATACAGCACCTAAAGGCGTATAATATTGCAATGATGACATATAGGTAGACATATCCACCATGGTTGCTCAGTGGCTGTGGTGTTGGGCTGCTGAGCACAAGGTCGCTGGATCGAATCCCGGCCGCGGCGGCCGGATTTCGATGGGTGCGAAATGCGAAAACACCCGTGTACTCAGATTAAATGCACGTTAAAAAACTCGAAGTGGTCGAAATTTCCGAAGTCTTCCACTACGGCTAATTTATTTTTTTATAGGTAGATATTGTTTCGTAATTCCGCAGCAAACAGGATCGTTTTCCAGTAGGTTTGTAGTGGTACCAGAGCACTCTCCTACTGCCGCAAAAGGTTGAGCGTGCTACCGCACAAGAGAAAGGCGGCCCTTTTCGAGTGCTCGACCACAGCATCAAAACCTTCAGATGCCTCAAACCTATCGCACATCCCCACAGGCCTGGCTAATCGCTTACACGCACAACGATGTTACGCAAGCGGGTGTTCGAGGAAGCCTAGGTTTACTTTCGCGTCGTTGCCCGTTGCCTTATTTTGATAACTATCGGAATAACCCTGGCTAATTCTCTATGCCGAACTCATAGGTCTGTGTGAATGGTGTTCACATCAAATGTTTTTTAGACAGATATATTTACGTGCCTTTTCTCTAATTACTGAACGTCCTATCGCAGAGAACCGACCTCGAAAATGTTTGAAAGCGCCGAAAAAAGCTGTTCGCTTTATTACTTCTACGTCCTACGTCACCTATGATAGGTTTTTTTTTTTTACAGGGAGTTTCCTAGCTTTTATAGTTATTCTCAGATAAGTTAAATTGTTGGATCTGATTTTTGACTGTGTAAGAGCGTTTTGTTTGGTTATCTCGCCTTTGTATATGTGCAGTCATTAAGCGCGACATAATGTCATTTGTTACATCACTATACGACCAGGAATATCTTTTCTATATGCAAATTTATGTGGTGGCTTGAAGTAGAGGTAGAACACCGGGTTTCTAATGTCAAGCTCGGAAGTTCGAATCCTTGTCCAGTCCACTACCTTTTCAGGGTGGGGGGTAGGGCGGATTACACCGAAAAAAAAGTTCGGAGAGCCGGTGAGGCTATACTAGTCAAGGGGAAAGCAAATTAGTAAGGCCCACTTAGCTTCAATAAAAAACTCTTTCAGCAGAACAGGAATTGTCCTCGTAGTGAAGTACATCACCACTACCTCCTTCCTGGCCTCCTTCCGTCCCAGTGGTTGCAGATCACCTGACCAAGGCACCGGTCAAGCCTTGCGACGCAGCAAAGGGTGCTAAGAATCTCCGGATCCAGACAGGCCGCCACTGGAATCTGAACCTGGCAACGTTTAATACGAAACCCATATGGAGAGAGACGAGCTTATCAAGATTCTTTGAGGAATTATCAGGCATTGCCTGGGATATTATTGGGCGTAGTTAGGTTAAAGGAACTGGTGAGAGTTACACAGTGCTGACTGGCGGTCACGTCCTGTGCTACAGAGTTCTTCCAGATAGGAGACAATACGGGGCAAAATCTCTAATCCGGACAGTCGTAGCGGGCAACATAGGATAATTATGCATCATTATTTAGAGGGTGGCCGTCGTCGTAATAAAGATATTGAGGAGATAAAGAAGAAAGGTAGCCCAGGCCCACCCTCCGACCTCCCGTCATTATGATGAAGATATAGTAGAGTTTTAGGAAGATGCTGAATTAGCAATGGAAATGGTGCTACCTCAATATACTTTTCTCGTGGGTGACCTAAATACTAAAGTGGCAGAAAACCAAGCCAGGGAACAAGCAATTGGCAACTAGGACAGTGACTCTAGGAACACTAGAAGAGAGATGTTGATAGAATTCGCGGAAATGAATAGGCTCCGAATAATGAATACATTCCTTAGTTACTGTTAGGTAGAGTAAAGGACCGTGACCATAGGTTAACGAGCCCTTGAATTTCTCTCAATTTGAAAATTTGTAATATTAGTCAAGAAGAATCAGGTCAGTCTAGACGCAGAAGGGGCAAATGTAGGCGAATTCAGGCTGCTGCTCGCAAAGAACTAGGTAACTTTAGAACAGCAAGACGGAAGATAGCATAGAAGTAATGAATGAAACCGTAACTAAACAGATTTCAGGATTTCAGAAGTGAAAGGTAAGGCACCAAGGCAACCAATAGGCAAGTTCTCCCAAGTACCAAAGGGCCTGATAACGAAACGACAAAGCATTTGAGTGCCTAACTCAAGATATCAGTGGAATTCAATGAATTGCCAAAACTGTTCAACAAGAAGAAAGTAAAGGATATTCGAAATAGCATCGTGGTAAAGATTGAGGAAGCATTAATAAATGGCTGCAAGTTGAAGTCAGTGAGACGAAAACTTGGCATAGGACAAGGCAATGTGTATGTACTGAAAGATAAACGGGTAATGTCGTCAGCAATTAGATGATATATTAAAGGGACACTAAAGGGAAACAATAAATCATTTTAGACTAATGAAACATTGTTTGAGAACGCAGCAAAAACTCATTTAAAAAATAGTTTGATTATTAGATGAGAAAATTATGGTCCAAGTATCAGTATTTGAATTTCGCGCCGACACGTTAGCGCCGGTAACTCAGCGTGTCGTCAGAGATTCCAAAGTATGTTTTCGCATTTGGGCCGAGTTGGCAAAATAGAGGTTCCGGAAACTTGCAATGTTTATTGTTTGGTTTCTTTAGAACACTACGCAGTCAATCTGTACCGCTAGATATAATTAGTAGGCCCTAGAAGATGCCATCAAAATTCAAAACGTCACAGCCCCCAGGAGCGGGAACTTAAGTAGGCGTCGCCACCCGTATTTCGTTCTTGCACTTTTTCTGGCTTACCAAACGTCTTATCGTTGTAAGAGTGGTGTTTTTGGTGTTTAAATTACCATCAGTAATGGCAATTTACTGACGCAGGAAAAATCATTTTTCACTTGAGTGTCCCTTTAAAAGCAGCAGAATTCCATACTGACATTTACTGTTCCCAGAGCAGTAC
This sequence comes from Dermacentor andersoni, assembly GCF_023375885.2. NCBI lineage: Eukaryota > Metazoa > Arthropoda > Arachnida > Ixodida > Ixodidae > Dermacentor > Dermacentor andersoni. Next base: position 4,344,172 of record NC_092821.1, read on the forward strand.
AGAGACCTGCTCTCGGTACTAGGTAAAAAAATACTTGGAATAAGTTTAACTTTCCCTCACTAACTTATATGGCCGTGGATACCAGGTCCTTTCTGCATTCGCTCATTCGTGCAGTACATGTAAAGATGACACGACGTGAAACTATCCGGTGTCAATTTCACAAGGAATAGTCATCTCGCAATGCCCAATTTTATGTCACAGAACAATTTCGCCACGCCTCCAGTATTGCCACTGCGGATTGATGGGGCCGTTGAGTTTCCCGCAAGACTCGCTAGTGAGAACTCCGGCGCTAGTGGCTATGGAAGCTGCAAGCATGGCGCGTTAGGCAGGATGGGATTGCTAGTTAGTACATTGATTTGCCAAAACAGGCACACTGAAAGTACTATCCCGCTTATACCTACCAAGCAATGATTCTTTAATGGCGACGTGAGCATATCTAATAGTTTGTAGCATTAATTTTAGTTTTTTCTTTTAGTCCGTGTAACAATCCCATTTTTGATGGCCATATTTACCTTCCGTACATGCGAGACATTTACATATCCATTGTTGGCCTAGAAGTGCTTTCAGCGATGAAATAAATCTTTCAGCCACTCGCAACAAAGTTTCCGAGTTGTGTTCTAAATGCGTGTGCAGCTACTGTTTTCTGGTAGTCTTTAACAAACAGTCCTCGAAATCGCTGTTACCCAATAAATCGAAAATAGCAAATATGATACGCGTTCATAAAAGTGCTCCTTGATACTATGCTTTCATTTACTGGCCTATATCTTGAACTGCTGTATGCTCCAAAATTTTAGAACACATCCTTTGCTCATTGAAAATTCGTCATTTGGCAGGCGTGTGTTTTTTGTGCGCTTGCTTTTTTTTCTGAAGTCTCTTGGGCATTGCACAGCTAGCAGAATTTTTGCACGATATTTTATTGGCTTAAGATGCATCTAAACTGTCAGGGTGCATTTCATTTGATTTCAGAAAAGCTTTCCACTCGCTACAACGTTTCCTTCTGCTTCTTAACTTCTTATGCGCTTAAACGGCAATGTCATTACCTGAATGAGTAATTATATCAACGGTCAATAAATAAATTCTCCAATTTACGGCTCGGACTATGAACTTGTTGATGGCACATCAAGTGTGTCCCTATAGTCTGTAATAGGACTCTTGCTATTGTTAGTCTACGTGAAAGACAAGAACGTCTCCCAAGCGGTCAGACTTTAAGCAGATTATTCTTGATTACAGAAATAAATTAGTTGTTTGGATGGTTACACAACCTTAAAAAACGACCTGATTTTAGAGCATCTTGTGGCGCGATAACGATAACTCGCAAGGAAACCCTTTAAATCTAAGAACGCCCCCTTAAGCCGGAAACGTTATGTAATTAAATTTATTCACTACTTGGAGATTAAAGTATTGCTGTACTCGAAAAGGTAAAAATGCCTTTTAATGTCCCTTAAAGAACCGGTGTGAAATTGACGTCTTGAAACGATAAATTTAAAGGGGCCTTAAGCAATTCTTACCGAAGTCGAGAAATGCATTTGAAGGTAAAGTCGGCTATATCTCAGATACCTTGCCGCAAAAAGTGCTTCAGTGCGATTAGCAGAAGCAGAATTATTAGCAATAAAACGTGTCTTTCGTGGTGCTTCCACTCATTTAATACTTTGCACGACGAAGGCTACGGCTGAGTGGCGCGTCCCCACATAGCTCCACCTATTGAAAGTCGCCGTGGCGCGCAGTTGCAATTTGATGTTGGATATTACGTAGATGCCACTACTTCTGGCTTGGATGCCTGCGACGCGACAAACGTAAGAAAACGCGGCTGTCCTCAGTGAGCCCCAGTGCGCTTAGCCAGTGGACTCCTCTCGGCACAACGCAGCGGCCGTGGTATCTACGCTGCGTAGAGCACCACAGCTACATGCATCTGTTGTGCGTACATGCGCAGCGTTTGCTTTCTGCACGACAGGGCTTAGAGTAAACGCTCGCGCTCATGTGCTCATCTGAGCGTGCTATGTGGTGCGGACTGGCTTTGTCCTTCACCAGCTTGACCGACGGATAATAGCCGCACCAAACTTTAGCACCTTGAAGCGATATCGATAAATCTGCCACGGTGACTGACCAGTAGTGACCAAGAGTGAGCGCGCGCTGGCAATCGCGCGTGTGGCCTGACTGGTCTGGCCTTAAGTTTCGCGATGCTTGAGGCTAGCGGAGCGTTCAGAACTAGTCGAAATCAGCGAGACCCGACGTCTACGGCATGGATGAGCCGCGTGGCGAAAGTTTTTTCGATACGCAGGTGGTTGCGGCCGAGCGTGAGTGTGAACCAACGAAAGACGCCGCGCACCACCTTGAAGCTCCACTCATCGCACACGACTGGGAAACTTGGCTGAGTCGTTCACAGATAGCAAGGTATGCTATCCGCGGACTATGTTTTTCCACTGAGCACGAGCAGTGGTCCACGACCACTTTAAAAGCCAGCCGACATTTTCATTTTTATTAGCAATACTTTTAAGGTGGCGCATCAAGAAATAAGAGTAGTGTGGTGTACAACCAACGTGTGACCCATTCTGGAATAAGCGGCATCTGTATGGAATAACCATTCTGTAACTCTAATGATACCCCTCACATCTACCCTTGGCACCATATCGCCTGCCCAGCTCCATTTCTTTTCTTTTTATGTCAACTAGAATATTAGCTATCGCCGCTTGCTCTATGACCCGCACCTCTCTCTTCCTGTTTTTTAAAGTCACACCTAACATTTTTTGTTCCATCGCTCTTTGCGCGGACTTTAGGTTCCTCTGGAGCTTCTTTGTTAACCTCCAAGTTTCAGCCCCATATGATAGCACCGGTATAATGCAATGATGATACACTTTTATTTCCATCGACAGGGGTTTGCTTCCAGTCAGTATTTAGTAATTCCTGCCTTGTTAACTGAATGCATATTTATTCTTTTGTAAATTTCCTTCTTTTGATCAGGGTTCCTTGTGAATAACTGACCTATATAAGCGTACTCCTGTAGAGGCTCTAGACACTGACTGGTGATCCTGAATGTTTGTTCCCTTGTTAGGCTATTGAACGTTACCTTTGCCTGCTGCATAATAATCATAAACCCCACTCTTCAATTTTCTTAGGTTAAAGTCATCAATCACTTTTTTGTGCAATTTATCTCCAGTGTTGCTGAAGGAGGCCAAGGGAGGGAAGCTTAGGGGTGGACGGCAGAAAATTATGTGGGGTTAGGAAATTGGGAAATTTGGAGGCTCAAGTTGAAACGAGCTAGCGCAAGACATGGGTTATTGGAGATCGCAGGGTGAGGCCTTCGTCCTGGCAGTGGACAGAAAAATAGGATGATGCTGATGACGCCATGCAACGCCTCCACTAATCTATTCATTAAAAAGTTAGACGCGGTTCAATCTTGTATCGCACGTTTTGCAACTAACCCATGCCGTCGTAACTTTAGTAATCTCTGAGACCAGGCTAGCTGGTAATCCTTTATAAAAACAGCGCGGCAGCGAACGGGCCCAATGAAGAAGTAATGCTAGATTGTGAGAGAGCTTCCCGCTTTAAGCACTTGAGTTCGTTCATTCATTCTTTCTGTCTTCCGTCCGCATTTGCGCTGTATTTGTGAGGTCACGTGAGTATTAGCACGCTCAAAACATGGTTATCTTAGGATTTATCGCAAACATGTCGCGCCTTGTTCGTGCTTTATTTTCTCAACCAGTTAAACCTCGATATCTATGACATCGATTGACTGAAGTACTAGAGGCCTCCGACATACTATTCCCAAAAAAATAATAATACTAAGAAGATCAAAGAGATTCAGCGCCATGTCGCCCCATCGAAGTCATTTCTTCTCCCGTGACGTCTGTATGATAAGTCCTCATTAAGCTTAATCATTCATTCGCGACACTACGCTCAGGGCACCTATTAGAATTGCGCCTTTCGGTACTTGGCTGGCACGCCTGATTTTCCTTCAATAGCACTGTCATTACGCGCTTGTATTGTTCTTCTTGTTTGTACCTTATATGGCACTCCGGGCACATGTAATAATTATAACAAAGTAAATAAATAGATATCGTAAACAAAGGGACGGCTGTTTTACTACAATTTCATTCGGATCGGCTGTTCTCGCTCACACTCGACCGCATGGCCTTCACTCAGCTGAATCGAAAGAAATGGAGCGCTGTGTGTTCCAACAGGAATGCGCCTTTTTAGGTGCGGTAGGCGTCCATGGAAAATTCGTTTTTCTTGCGTCAGTCTCAGCCACTTTCACACGCTGTAAATTCAACGTGCTAAGAAGTTTTCGGACCCAACTTTTCCATGATCGCACGAGTCAAAATCAGAGGAAGTGAAGGTCCTTACCTTATATATATATATATATATATATATATATATATATATATATGTGTGTGTGTGTGTGCGTGCGTGTATGTGTGTGTGTGTGTGTGTGTGTGTGTGTGTGTGTGTGTGTGTGTGTGTGTGTGTGTGTGTGTGTGTGTGTGTGTGTGTGTGTGTGTGTGTGTGTGTGTGTGTGTGTGTGTCTGTGTGTGTGTGTGTTGCGAAGTCGTGATGTCGCGAAGGCCAGCATTCAAAACAAGAACACGGGTAGCTGACTGGCAGGATAATGCGCGGAATGGCTGTTAGTAGCAAATTTTAGCCCTCGCAAGAATTCGACAAAAAGACAGATAAAGCGCGCCACAAGGAAGAGACTATGGCTTTCCTTATTTCAGAAAATAGATGACTAGAAGTGGCGATAGCCGAGGGGAAGAAACTTTTGTATTCAGAGCTTGTTAGCGAACTGTTATGCTTGTGGACACTGATATTGGTATTCCCTTGGACAAGTCTTTCAGTTTGCTCATTTTTCACTTCAGGAATATCACTGGTCACACAAATAAAGCACTAGTTTTAAGTGTTGTGTATAGCGTTGAACTGCTCGTATCGACAAGCTTTTGTTACATGCGATGCAAGCGCGAAACTGTTGAGTTTAACTGTGTCTCTGTTTACGTACCTACCTGCATAATATGTTTGTAGTAGTTTGTTTGTAGTAGTAGTTTGTTTGTAGATAATTAACTGGAACTACTGTTGCACTGTAGGTGCACTGGTGATACGCTGAAGAATGCCTGGCTCAGAACCGGCAAGTCACTATGTCGAACACTATAGTTTTTAAAATAATTTTCTTTCTTATACGAAGCGTTTCTTGGTGATGGAAAGTAGGATTCCATTACCAGAATACCCGCGTGTGATCGGAGTACAATGAAGAGAGAAGCCGAAAAACTACCCGAAGCGTTCTGGTGGCCACGTCGTCACACTGTTTGTTTATCTAACTTTGGTGTTATGTATTTTTTAGCAGGATTAGTGCTCTGGTGAAAATAAATGTGGCATGTTTCCAATATTTTTCGAGGGTTTTATCTCTGGTATTGTTTTTGAGTGGGTTCAAGAAACTAAAGTACATACAGAGGTTTCATGTGAATAACTTTTCGTACATGTAACTCTTGACAATAAAATACTTTACTCCTATCCAGCACAATATCATCAGCGATAAATTTCCAAACAGCAATCCTCTACGTCGACGTCATCTCTCGTGGACACAAAGGTGCAGACGAGCACGTCTTGACGGTAACACGCAGCCCCGGTTAAGTATAAACCTGTTCTTTCTTTCTTTGTGCCTAACTGAGATATCCCGCAGAGTAAGTCATTTCGTGAACAATAATTTTATTGTATCTTATGAGTGCTCACGAATCAAAAATAATCATATTTATTTCATACAGAGGCCGTGAAACACTTTCTTGAACATAGTAAGAAAATGTTTCCAATATGTCGCAGACGCTGCTGTTAACATGTGAGACCAAAGAACCTAACTACTACGGGCAGCAGGAAATCTAAAATCCCGCGTAATAATAATGACAAACCACTTGCTCTCGCCTCTGTAATGACGTCATGGAGCGTCATCGAAAGCATCTGGCCCACCGAGGATATTTCCTGGTTTTGTGAGCCCTATAGTATTCTCACTAATGTAGATTTTCTGATTTTACGGTAAAGAAATGAAAAATATGTATGTTTGTTATCTCAAACCGACAGAAAATCACTTTGCACCTTTGCATTCAGCGTGGCTGGTTCGGCTGCGCGTGGACTCCGAGATGGCAGCGCAGTGCTGCCTGGAGCAGCCTATCTCCCTCAGCCCTTACGGTGTTTCGTCACGAGCCCTCTCGCCACGGCGACACTCAACTTGTGGCCGGTGCTTTGCTCTGTTGCTCTCTCCTCTATATGGGCTCCAGCGCGCTAGCGGAGCAGAGAGTGAAGTCCGGGTATCGGTGCGATAACCCCCCTTATAGTTTTGAAACATTTTCGTCGCATGATATTCGTGAGACGACGCCCTCTAGTCTATGAGTAATTAGAAACTTCTTGCAGGGTTCCTGTGACTAAGAAACACTGTGAAGTGTGCGATATGTGTCTTCGTTGGGCACGAGCTTATGCAGTGTTATTCAGAAAAGAGCAGAATGGGTGAGGGAACAAACGTGAGTTCATGGCATCTTAGTTGAAATGAAAAAAAAAAAAGAAATGGGCATGGGCAGGACATGTAACGATGAGTGAAGATAATCGATGATCATTAAGGGTTACGGACTGGATTCCAAGGGAACAGAAGCGTAGCAGGGGGTGGCAAAAAGTTAGGTGGGCGAATGAGATTAAGAAGCTTGCATGGACGACATGGCCACAATTTCTACATGACCGGGGTAATTGGAGAAGTATGGGAGAGGCCTTTGCCCTGCAGTGGGCGTAACCAGGCTGCTGTTGCTGCTGCTCCTGCTAGTGCTGGTGCTGCTGCTGATAATAATGATTATGCAGTGTTTCAATCGGGTATATCTTAAGCTTAGTGTCCTCATTACTCCTTATGTGTGATTGAAGGTACTGCGTAACGCCATTTGCAAAAAAGAAGAGCAGTGCCTCATTGTAGGTACCATTTGACGATATTGTCACGTGGTGGTGACGTAGAAGAACACAGTAGCAATACTGTGAACGAGAAAACTAAATTTTATTGGGCGAACTTGTGCCCACAAAACAGGCTACACTTATAGCACAACGAAAGCGGCGAACACAGTCGGCGATCGTCGGAAAATCCGATCAGCGGGTCAAGCGCGTCGGCTTTTATACAACAGTCGTCGAATGTTCCAGACTAATCGTTGGGACCCGCATGCTTTCCACAAAGTTCTACAACATTCGAGTCACGCGATGAAATCAGATAATACAAGGTTCGGCGACAACAGACAGCGGTTAGAAGCATCGATAACTTTCCAGAAACTTCGGATACATGCAGACGCGTCCCGCGCTGTGCGATAACATTTGTTAGGCGGCGAAACGTGGTTGCCCGTTAAACATAAGTACACGTGTCAATACCCCCCTCTTAAAAAAAAGCATCGACCCGATGCTGCATACAAATGAAAGCAATCAAGAAAAACACCCGTAGTAAAGAAAACAAAAATAAGGAAGTTCGTCAGCGTCCGTAAAAGGGTTTCAGACGCACCACGTGGACCACTTCAGATCGTGCGCGGCGCCGCTGTGAACGCGAAATGCCGTCTCGCACGACCTCATAGTCCAGAGCGCCAATACGTCGGATGACCTTGTAGGGTCCGAAATAGCGTCGCAGTAGCTTCTCACTGAGTCCTCGTCGGCGTATCGGGGTCCATACCCAAACACGGTCGCCGGGCTGGTACTCGACGAAGCGTCGTCGGAGGTTGTAGTGTCGGCTGTCGGTCCTCTGCTGGCTCTTGATCCGGAGGCGGGCGAGCTGTCGGGCTTCTTCGGCGCGCTGGAGATAGCTAGCGACGTCAACATTCTCTTCGTCAATGACGTGGGGCAGCATGGCGTCGAGCGTCGTCGTCGGGTTCCTGCCGTAAACCAGCTTAAACGGCGTGATCTGTGTTGTTTCTTGCACCGCAGTGTTGTAAGCGAAGGTTACATACGGCAGGACCGCGTCCCACGTCTTGTGCTCAACGTCGACGTACATCGCTAGCATGTCGGCGAGGGTCTTATTCAGGCGCTCCGTGAGACCATTAGTTTGCGGATGGTAGGCAGTTGTCCTCCTGTGGCTTGTCTGGCTATATTGCAGAATGGCTTGGGTGAGCTCTGCTGTAAAAGCCGTTCCTCTGTCGGTGATGAGGACTTCTGGGGCGCCATGTCGCAGCAGGATGTTCTCGACGAAAAATTTCGCCACCTCGGCTGCGCTGCCTTTCGGCAGAGCTTTTGTTTCAGCGAATCGGGTGAGATAGTCCGTCGCCACGATGATCCACTTATTCCCGGATGTTGACGTCGGAAACGGCCCCAACAAATCCATCCCAATCTGCTCGAATGGTCGACGAGGAGGTTCGATCGGCTGTAGTAACCCTGCTGGCCTTGTCGGTGGTGTCTTGCGTCGTTGACAGTCTCGGCATGTCTTGACGTAACGGGCGACGTCGGCGGTAAGACGCGGCCAGTAATACCTTTCATGTATCCTCGACAGCGTCCGGGAGAATCCGAGGTGCCCAGCAGTGGGATCGTCGTGTAAGGCGTGCAGTACTTCTGGACGCAGCGCCGACGGAACAACAAGAAGGTAGTTGGCGCGGGCTGGTGAAAAGTTTTTCTTCACGAGTAGGTTGTTTTGAAGCGTGAACGAAGATAATCCACGCTTAAATGCCCTAGGGACAACGTCGGTGTGCCCTTCCAAATACTCGACAAGGGCTTTTAGCTCCGGGTCCCCTCGTTGTTGATCAGCGAAGTCTTCCGCGCTTATTATTCCAAGGAAGGCGTCGTCATCCTCGTTATCTTGCGGCGGCGGGTCAATGGGGGCGCGTGATAGGCAATCGGCATCTGAGTGTTTTCGACCGGACTTGTATGTTACAGTGATGTCGTATTCTTGTAGTCTGAGGCTCCACCGTGCCAGCCGTCCTGAAGGGTCCTTTAAGTTAGCTAGCCAACACAACGCGTGATGGTCGCTGACCACTCTGAATGGCCTGCCATATAGGTAGGGGCGAAATTTCGCTGTAGCCCAAACGATGGCGAGGCATTCCTTTTCCGTTGTGGAATAATTTCCTTCCGCTTTTGACAACGACCGGCTAGCGTAAGCTATCACGTGTTCATGTCCATCTTTTCTCTGGACTAGGACGGCACCGAGGCCTAGGCTACTGGCGTCAGTGTGGATTTCGGTATCGGCGAGCTCGTCGAAGTGCGCAAGTACGGGCGGCGACTGCATGCGTCGTTTGAGTTCTTCAAATGCGTCGGCCTGCGGCGTTTCCCACTTGAACTCGATGTCACATTTAGTTAGCTGTGTCAGCGGCTCAGCGATGCGTGAAAAGTCCTTGACAAATCGCCTGTAGTAGGCACACATGCCAAGAAATCTACGCACTGCCTTCTTGTCGGTGGGCTGCGGAAACTTTGCGATGGGAGCTGTCTTCTGCGGGTCGGGGCGGACTCCAGACTTGCTGATGACGTGGCCTAGGAACAGAAGCTCATCGTAGGCGAAGCGGCACTTTTCTGGCTTCAGAGTGAGCCCTGATGACTTGATGGCCTCGAGTACTGTTGCGAGCCGCCTAAGGTGATCGTCGAAATTTTCGGCGAAGACAACGACGTCATCCAAGTAAACGAGACAGGTCTGCCACTTCAATCCTGCTAAAACCGTGTCCATCACGCGCTGGAACGTTGCAGGCGCCGAGCACAGTCCAAATGGCATAACCTTGAACTCGTAGAGGCCGTCTGGGGTGATGAAGGCGGTCTTTTCGCGATCTCTTTCGTCGACTTCAATTTGCCAATAGCCAGACTTGAGGTCCATCGACGAGAAGTATTTAGCGTTGCAGAGCCGATCTAATGCGTCGTCTATCCGTGGGAGGGGGTATACATCCTTCTTCGTGATCTTGTTCAGTCGACGATAATCGACACAGAAACGTAGGGTTCCGTCCTTTTTCTTTACCAGGACAACAGGGGATGCCCACGGGCTTTTCGACGGCTGGATGATGTCGTCGCGCAGCATTTCGTCGACTTGTTCTCTTATAGCTTCACGTTCCCGCGTCGAAACTCGGTAAGGGCTCTGGCGTAGTGGTCGAGCGCATTCTTCGGTTATTATGCGATGCTTTGCGACTGGTGTTTGTCGAATCCTCGATGACGTCGAAAAGCAGCCTTTGTATCGTCGAAGCAGACTTCTGAGCTGTTGCTGCTTAATCACGGGTAGACTTGGACTTATGTCGAAGTCTGGCTCGGGAACTACGGTTGTCGGGGTAGATGCGATAGAATCCGAGAGGACAAAGGCATCGCTGGTTTCCACAATTTCCTCGATGTATGCGATCGTCGTGCCCTTGTTGATGTGCTTGAACTCCTTGCTGAAGTTTGTCAGCAACACTTTCGTGTTTCCTCCGTGCAGTCGAGCGATCCCTCTTGCGACGCAAATTTCACGGTCGAGCAGTAGACGTTGGTCGCCTTCGATGACGCCTTCTACGTCAGCGGGTGTTTCGGTGCCGACCAAAATAACAATGCTGGAGCGAGGCGGGATGCTCACTTGATCTTCAAGCACACTCAAGGCGTGGTGACTACGAGGGCTCTCCGGCGGTATTGCATGATCTTCCGACAGCGTTATTGACTTCGACTTCAGGTCGATGACTGCGCCGTGTTGGTTGAGGAAGTCCATGCCGAGAATGACGTCTCGTGAACACTGTTGGAGGATAACGAAGGTGACAGGGTAAGTCCGGTCGTGAATGGTAATTCTTGCCGTGCACATTCCTGTCGGCGTAATCAGGTGTCCTCCAGCGGTCCGAATTTGAGGGCCTTCCCATGCAGTCTTAACCTTCTTCAACTGGACGGCGATGTGTCCACTCATTACGGAGTAATCGGCCCCTGTGTCGACTAAGGCAGTGACTGCGTGGCCGTCGAGAAGCACGTCGAGGTCGGTGGTTCTTTGTCTGGCGTTGCAGTTGGGTCTTGGCGTCGGATCACGGCTGCGTCGTGTTGATCTGAAGCTGCAACGTCGCGTCGTCAAGTCGTCTTTCGTCGGTGTAGTCTTGGCTTCCCGACTTCTTCGGGACGGCGGCGTGTCGTCATTAAGTCGTCGAGATGGTTTCTTCGTCGTCTTCGTCGGCGGCGGAGGATCTTCGTCAGTTCGACGAACAGCAACCGCACCTCCATCGGTTGCTGCTTTCAGTTTTCCGGATATGGGCTGACGGACCGGCCCCGGGCTGGGCCAGTGTATGGTCGGTGCTGCGGCGACAGGTAGCGGCCTGGTGACGGTGAACGGGAAGCTCGTCGAGGGCTCCACTGAGTGGCGGCGAGGTAGTCGGCGATATCGCGAGGTCGTTCGCCAATCTGTGGCCGCGGCGCGTTAACGGCGAAACCTCGCAGTCCCATCTCCCGGTATGGGCATCGGCGGTAGATGTGCCCCGCTTCTCCGCAGTGGTAGCAGAGCGGGCGGTGGTCAGGAGCGCGCCAAATGTCCGTCTTCCTCGCGTAGGTCCGCTGGGCGACGGGTGGTCGTGCTGGCGCTGGCGGCGGCGGACGACGGAACTGCGGCGTGACAGGGCCCTGGCGCGGTCGCGGAGGGGGACCTTGACGGCGTGCGACGGCGGCGTAGGTCATCGCTTGCGGCTCAGGCTGGGGCGATACAGGGGCTACTCCAAGTTGTTGTTGGAGCTCTTCACGCACGGCGTCGGCAATCGAAGCCACTGGTGGGAATCGATGGTGGGAACAGCTTTTGTAGCTCCTCCCGCACGACTGCTCGGATAGCCTCGCGCAGGTCGTCGGTGGCCAGTGATTGAACTCCGGCGTAGTTCGTCGAGTTTGTGCGGCGGTCGAATTGCCGGTTTCGGATCTCGAGTGTCTTCTCGATGCTGGTGGCCTCGCGAAGAAACTCGTCCACGGTCTTCGGTGGGCTTCGTACCATTCCGGCAAAAAGTTCCTCCTTCACACCACGCATCAGCAGGCGGACTTTCTTCTCCTCGGGCATTTCAGGGTCGGCGTGGCGGAAGAGACGGCTCATTTCTTCCGTGTAGATCGCGGTCGTCTCATTAGGTAGCTGCACCCGGGTTTCTAATAGCGCTTGGGCTCGTTCTCGGCGTACGACGCTTGCGAACGTCTGCAGGAAGCCGCTTCGGAAAAGTTCCCAGGTCGTTAAGGTGGCTTCTCGGTTCTCGAACCACGTCCTGGCCGCGTCTTCCAAAGCGGAGAAGACATATCGCAGTTTGTCGTCGCTGTTCCAGTTGTTAAAGGTAGCGACTCTCTCGTACGTCTCGAGCCAGCTTTCCGGGTCCTCGAAAGTTGAACCGCGGAACGTCGGAGGCTCCCTGGGCGTCTGCAGCACGACGGGTGACGCTGGGGCTGCCATTGGGGTGGACGTGGTGGCCATCTTCCTAGTCGTCTCAGGCAAAAGTCCGTGCTCCGGGGGCAGTCCTTGCAGCCTGCGGCTACCTCGCTGGTTCTTGGCGACGTTGGTGTCTTCCGAGTGAGGGCTTGGGTCACGGCTTTGTGGGGGCGTCCGGTACATGAACGCAAAGCACCTCCACCAGATGTCACGTGGTGGTGACGTAGAAGAACACAGTAGCAATACTGTGAACGAGAAAACTAAATTTTATTGGGCGAACTTGTGCCCACAAAACAGGCTACACTTATAGCACAACGAAAGCGGCGAACACAGTCGGCGATCGTCGGAAAATCCGATCAGCGGGTCAAGCGCGTCGGCTTTTATACAACAGTCGTCGAATGTTCCAGACTAATCGTTGGGACCCGCATGCTTTCCACAAAGTTCTACAACATTCGAGTCACGCGATGAAATCAGATAATACAAGGTTCGGCGACAACAGACAGCGGTTAGAAGCATCGATAACTTTCCAGAAACTTCGGATACATGCAGACGCGTCCCGCGCTGTGCGATAACATTTGTTAGGCGGCGAAACGTGGTTGCCCGTTAAACATAAGTGCACGTGTCAATATTAACAAAAAAGCGCCAGTTTTTTTTTTCGGAAGTCCACATGGACAATCGAGGCGTTAGCCTAAACAACAAACTGCTGAACTAGAATATGCTCTTTAGCGGTAGCAACAGCACTGATATATCCTTCAGTGTCTATCTTGTAACTGTTCGTAAAATCGCGATAGGAAGCTTACGTCCTGCGAACACAATGCCCAGAATGTTGATAGGTTGCTAAATCTTGAATTCTTTCTCATTTGAAAATAAAAGCAATGCGTTCTGTGGTGTAAAATGCAGTTCCATTTTGATAGAATAGCTTCAAGAAAGTAGGCACGAAAGTCGTTCAGGTCCCTGTTGAATTCGTGACCGCACGCTTCGGCATCACTCACGTCGTGGTTCCCTGACGTCCGTTTGGTTACCTGCTTTAGAGCATACGTAGCTGACAGGGCATTTGCCCTGTTTGTTGTTTTTGTAGTGTAGCCTCTCGTAGATTTCGGATATCTGGATGTTTATGAAAATAAAAAATAAAGCAAAATTGCTGCCAATGAGAGAAATGTTAACCCAGAGCGTCTGTAGTTGCTTGAACCCCCAATACTCCCCCAATGCACCAACTGGCCCTGCAAACTCCACTACTAAAGCTAACTTATAGATTCGTTCTTATAATATATACGTTATACAATCTAGGCTCTTATAACTAGCCACCTGACAGAATGGCAAACAAATTGCCGAAAGGTGCAAGAGTAATATGTAATAGTAATTACTTCGAAGCGCGACATTTGAACTTTACAACAAAGTGGCACGACGAAAGAGCTAGCTTCTGTGACCCAACGTTCCTGAATGAAGCGTTTCATAAACTTGATTGAGCAGAAGAGGTGAATGGACGGCTCCAAAGAACCTGCGTGTAGTTAACACGCTCGCAGTGTGGAGCCCATGAGGGTGATGCCACACAAGAGAGGGAGCATGGACGCGTCGGTGCCACTGCAGACCATTAGTAGCTGTGCACAGACACGTGATGCGACCGCTTCTGTGACTCACACCAAGCGTTCACCAAGCGGCACTGTGCGTCAGTCATGCGTGCGGATTTTCAAGCTGCTGTGTCGCAATTAAACGGGGTCTGGGAGGTGTTTGTGCAAGTGCGCCAATGTGAACATCTAAATGTTATTTCTCGAAATTTCACTCGACCGTCGTGCTCATACCGCAGTGCTTGATTAAAATTTATTTGTACTTATCCTCGATACGTATTCGCATGCCATTGTGCTCTATAGTGAAAGTCGTTTCGTTATACCTTCACATGGACTAAAATGTGGTCCTAATAAGTAACCCATTGCGCACATATTAAATAATGTGAGAACATCTGGAATCAGACGCAACCTCCCTGCTAATGGTCGTTAATTACACAGACATTTCAACGCGACAGCGTTAACAGCCCCGTGTCGCAGAAAATCTGTTGTCGGCGTATGCACCGGCGTCTGCTGCTGAGAAAATCATTCCGAACCACGCATATTCTACATAGCACTAAATGTGTTCTTCTGTCACTAAAATTGTTCATACCTTGTCTGACATTCTTTACAAAGATATACCTCGGAATTTTGAGAATGTCAGCTGACAAAGAAATGTCATGAAACAAAACAGGGACAGCGCATGCCTTTTATGGTAAACATTCTCAAACTGAGATATCAAAAAGTGCGAAACAATAACAGAACATCGGCCTACACTACAGGCCGTGTTTCTACCAGAAAGCTCGTCTTCGTGCATGAATTTCGCCGCCAGCATTTCAGGGTATACATTACGGTGGCGTATAAGCTGCTGTTTCCCGGAAGTGCGAGGAGCAGTATGAGAATGAGAAGTATGAAAACGCAATGGGAAGTATGAATGCTATTGAATGCGGAAGTATGAGTATGCTACTGCGTTGCACTCTTAAAGGAGAAGCTTAAGCGCTCGTCCATATCTTTCCCTGAAGGATGACATCGTCACACCGGCTGTTTCATTTTATGATACTTCTTTTATGCAGGTCCTTGTTAGGTTTGATGCATATGCCTACTAATGATTGAAATAATTAAACCACCATAATTTCACCTGTGCGCAATCAGTGTTAGTTGCTCAGCTTTTCATGTTCATTGCCTTTTCTTTTTATAAGGCAGGTGACTTTCTTTCTGACATCACCCATCCACCTATCTCGCATTCTTTCTCGTATTAATGAATGATAACGAAATCATTATTTCTCGGAAATAGTATTTCATATGTGAGGTGAACATGTATTCATCAATACTACTAAAGCCAAGACGTAACTACTATTGAGTATTTCTGTTTGAAAAAATAATTCTAGTGCCCGCGATAATTTGCAAATTGCATTGGAACTTGAGAAGCTGTTATTTCAAGGTACTTGTCGCTGCTTTTCTTATGCCAATTTATTGCAAATTTTACAGCTTGTATTCTAGGCTTGTTAACTTGTTAATGACAGCGTACAGCACACAGATTATACACATGGGATCCTTAACTAGGGTGAGTAAATATTTCATTGTCCGGATATTGCAGCAGTACCATAGCTATCAGATGTAGAATGTCTTTAAAAAATAAATAAAGGACAAAGCAACTCCTCAACTGAATACAACGCTACCGAAAGGAAGTCCCTTTAAATAGCGCTGTAGATGATACGCCATTTCAATATTGTCGCCACACTTAAGACAGGTGCCATAACTATTGCTGGATTTAACAATACGCTTCATTCCTGCTCTGGCGCGCTCCTTCTAGCTGATGACAAAAGCACCTCGCGTTTCGTTTGACATTTCGCAATGAGACACCCACGTCAGAACGACGAGTATGGAGAGCGCATTATCCGCGAATATATTAAGACATTAGAGACATCGTGCACAGATCAAAGTTATTCAAATTAGGAGGAATCATATAAAAAGTCCCTCAGATGCTTGAAACTCTCCATATCTAAATTATGCGGTTTATTCGGGTGCCTACAAAGGAGCGTCAACGCAACCGCTGCATTGAATAGAGCACTAAAGCTGCCACGGATATGCAAACGAGGAGGCATGCACCCGGGCGTGGGGCTTTATTGGTAGCCACACCAAATTATAGAGTACTTATTCATATTGGCTGCATTTTCTTAGCTCCGATACAGCACGCTAGTCAGTTGTGTGTGTGCGCTATGTGCAGCCAGATAGGAAATTGTGGAACGGTTGGCTTATTTAAACCATTCGGTGACTATAGCAGTTCATCGAAAAATTGGCGTCCGTGTATGGCAGGCTAGCTGTTCACTAGTATAGGTTTGGCAATTGTTGTGATGGGATGCTCATGTTTCTAGGTCGTCCTCAAATGACCAAATGTGCGGCAACAGAAGGGCTATCAAAGAAAGTAATATTGCTCACCTGTAGGAGGCAATGATCGACAAATGTTCTGCAGCTTAATTTGTCTTTCAAGCCTTCGCAATGCTATAAGATGTCATATATATTTAGTGATCTCTGTGGAAGCACAGTACTTTATCAACGCCTAATGATGTTTATAAGAACGATGCGAGATCCCTTCTTCTTACCAATACTTACGCGCAATGTCGTCAATACGTAATTTTAATGACATGGTAAATATTGAAAAAGGAAACGTCAGATACACACACAAGAGAAGGCAAAATGTCGTGCTAAGTTTCAGTCTGTGTATTCCATCCATTGATCAAAACCTGTAGTTAGGGCTGATGAATATGGAGTACATGTCTAATCTTTTCATTTTGGCTGAAATGCGCCATTATGTCATTATAAGCAAGACCTGGATTTAATTCAATACAACTTATTTTGTAAGAAATCGAGAGTGTTTACCTAGAATTATTACCTGTCCAAAACGTCGCACAGCGCTTCCTGTTTCAGCGCTTAAAAGTCGTGGCCAAAGTCACTATCCGCCGTGGCCCGTGGATACTATTGGAAATTTTCTTTTCTGTACTGTCTTCAATACCTTGCCTACCTTCGATACATGACTTTGTTATTGTTTTCATTTTCATACTTTCATCTACGATAACATGGAATCCTTCAGGTCTTTCGCGTCATTTGAAATGGGAATTTTAGAACCTTTTCCACTGCTCTGTACGATTGGCTGCTGTGGTATAATTCTCAGTGGCCCTTGAACCTTAACATGGAATGACAGGAAGCTGATCGGTTTTATGAAGATTCTCAAATTGAAAGGTTAGGAATAGAACTAACAAACGGCATTTGCGTCGGCATTCAATTTTTATGTCCATGCTTTATAACTCAACATTCGAACCCATATCGATCACTGTTATTGCTTCTGTATTTGAGACATTCCGTCAGGGGAGCTATCTGTCACGAGAAAGCAGCTCACGCTCACGACACGCAGGTAAATACCAGGCACTCTGTTCTTTAGAGCTATTTAAACTTTAGTAATCGCCTGGGGCCTATACGAGGTCTCTCCCAGAAGTTGGTGCAGTAGGTTCAAGAAGGATACGTTTGCAAGCTTTGCGACAGAACATTGTGCTCGCTTGCAATGTTCTCCCTATTAAATGGACCAGACAAAGTGAACCGCTCATTATATGGCTAGACGAGCGCTTGAAAGTCGTCTTGTGTTAAGCACTTCAAAAACGTTCTGGTTTCCTTTTTAATTTCGTCATATCCATAAGATAATGCTGATGGAGCCCAAATTTTCATTTGGCGGTACATAAAAATGTCGGAGAACACTAAACTCAGCGAACGTCGATACGTTCGGCATATTGTTGGAAGTGTGCGGCAAAAACGCTCGCAGTTTCAATGCACAGGGCGTAGTGGCAATATTGTGGTGGAGAACCCAGCGCCCAACTTTCAACAAATTTGATCGCACCCGCCGCACACGATCTCTCACACGCCTCGAGACTTGTCAGTGAAGAAAGCTGAATCGACCAACTTAGCCCGGCCTTACACACTCGCGGTGCACAACTCCATAGCACTTAAGCGAGACCATAAACATGAAGTTGACTTTTCCGTTGTTCTTCCGCCCTTTTATCGCCTCGCCTCATTCTTTTTTCAGTAGATGGCGTGTAAAAAATTCAATTTTTGCCACTGGTGACAACGCCTCGAACGAATTATTCTTTCTTGTAATAAGGTTTCTGTTCAACGCAACATTGTTTTCATCGCAGCTGTTGCTCAGGAGCCCGCAGTTTTGGCCTCATCGTGTCCCAACAATAAAGACTTTCTTTTGCCTTTGTTAGTTTGTGCGCTTTGCAAAAATAGACGATGTGGATGGTCATCCTGATTTGCATCGTTCTTGGGGTCATTACAGATTTTCGGCAGCGCTTTATTGTTGGGACAGAATTCTTCCCTTAAGGTCATCCGTTCGATCAGCACTTCACTACACTTAGTGAATTTCTGCAGCATTTGTGCAAAATCTCACAATTGCATATTGATACTTTGTTCTGTCGGTGCGTCTGTCTACATTTCGACAAAGATTGAAAAGCAGTTCCCCAAAAGGTGCCCACGAGAAATTCTGCCTTGTCATGCAACAGTTCGGCTACAATAATAGGTTAACCTGGTCCGTTCGACTGGAAAGAGAGAAAGAGAGTTGCATAGCTACTACCCCCTCCTCCTTTGTTCGCTAACTTACTGAATAATCTTTTGGGACCGATCTCGCACAAAAATCAGATTTTTTACCTGCAGTACTAGAAGAAGCCTACATTACATGCAAAAAAGTCAAAATGCACAATTGACGAATAAAAAAAAGGAAATTGACTAGTTACATTTTTAACTGCTTTTTTGGACATATGTTGCAATTTACGTTCTGTAGGCTAAGTTCAGAAGGCACTACCACTTAGGACACATCTTGCAACTACCATTTTTTTCCGGAAAAAACGCAAATAAAGTCGACGGTAATGTGTCAATGTCCCACTAACCTTTTAAATAAAACGCCTTTTAGAGCACTGGAACACAAAAATTACTTAACCGCCGTTGTATATTGTGGGAAATTTTGAGAACAGACATCTCGAATCGGAAATTGGCGCGCGAATGGCCACTCGACGGGCCTTGCCTCTATTTCGCGGGCTTTCACCTTCGGAAAAACACATTTGTGTACCTCGTATTCAGCAACAGAAAGATGTATTAGGAGTTTTTCATGTTGCTTTACACATTTCTCATTGACAATTTTCGTCTAATTGGAATAGTAGAAAAATAGCAATAATATTTAAACCTAATAATCAACTTAGGTGGATTGTAAAAATTTATGTGAATATTTCCAAGCGACGGCAAGCAACATTACTTTGGTTTCGTCCAGCGACGTGGTATTTGCATATTTTTATTCTTTGGTTCAAGTTAAGTCAAATACCCTGTACACTACGCAGCCTGCAAAACGGGCTAAGCAACACGAAGTAGCACCCTACCAAGGAGCACCGTCATTAACGACCTTTCGCCTAACTCGTTTCTTTTGGCGCTTGATACGTTGTGGTAACTTTGCAATGACACGTCGTGAGATGACCCACCAGGTGTCCTGCGGTATAAAAGCACCGACTTCTGGTTATTTCCTCAGTTATAGGTTAGGCTTGGCCTACCAGTCCCCACGTGGGAGCGGCCCGTAGCTCTGCCTTAGGGCAGAGCTTCTCAGGACCTTGTCTATAAAGTTCTTTGTCTGTCTGTCTGTAGTCTTCCGCGTGATATTCTTCTATACCATGTACGGCGAATTCACGCTGCGTATCACTCTTTGCAGATACTTTTAATGGTGAATACACCAATCACGGCGCCTTTTGTCGGATTGTGCATCTTGGCTGTGCTGTTTTCTTTTGTTCACTGCAAGGTACGTAAGCAACCGGAAATACAGGTTTTTGGAACTTACTTCGTATTTAGCACACTACGTCATGTTACGTGCATTGTGAACGTCTTTACGGAGGTTACATTATCTAGGTCAACTAGTCCCTATGTTACCAAAGTCGTTGGCACAAGTTAATTCAGCCTGAGAAAGCAAGAATTGCCAACTTGCAAAGTCTAGGTTGTTCACATTTGCGGCTTGACAGTTCCATCTATATTTGGTACTGTTTATTGTTACAGTACCTACAGGGCTCCGGAGAACGATTGCTTAAGTGCTAAAGAACGGTGCGCATGCGTGCGTGGAGGCGGAAAACAATAAATGCTGCATTTTTGTTCTTTTATTTAGTAACGGAAAAATACAACCATGACTGCACAAAAGAATAACACGATTTTTCTGCACGGTCAACGTATGTTTAATATGAAGCTGTGGCCTTTTTATGGCATCGTTATTCTCCCGCCCCGGCATCCTAAATGTTGCCCAGGCACGGGAAAAGCGTGATCTGAAGGAATCTAAGCGGCTTACTTACAGCAGGATATTGCTTGACTGCTAGAAGCTGCTATGCAGGGTGTCCCTGCTCAGATTGATATGATATGAAAAATATTTATTGAATATACTATTATCACTGTTTGGAAGTTTCGTCAGCAGTCCATCCAAGGTAAATATACCTGGTAGCGAAGCTTCCATAGGAGCCCATACGTTCAAAACATGGCGGTCCATTGGCGGTTCATGGGGCTTAGCGCCATCTCTATGTGGTGTAAACACTTCCGGCGGAAGAAATAATGTGACGCCATGTCCGTTAAAAGCAGAAGTGACGTCATTTTCTTTTTGATGGCGCGAAATTTGTTTTGTTGTCCTTCCTTTGGAGCTATATATTCAAGTGCCCCGCCATTCGACTTGATGGGCGTTTCGAGCTTTCAGCGTGGAAAGCGATGCAGGAAAAGGCCAGCCGTACGGTTGTCGAAATCGCATCCCTGCACAGAACATACTTTCTTTGGAGGTCGACGAAAGCTTTAGGTGTAGAGTACTGATCCTATTGTCGGATGCCAAGCCCGTCGGCCAGCGCAGTCGCACGAAAACAACTAAACAATTATCTGGCGGTCGTAAGTTAGTATTTTTGACTGAACAGATTAAGAAGCGATGAAGCTACCCGCGTCACCAAATTCAGACAAACTTCGACAAGCAAGAAAGCACAAACTGTGAGGGGGGCGTATTTCAACAGGTGAACATTACGAGTGCGCCTTTCTGCCCATTTCAAGACGTGCATTGCATTGCGAGTGATAGCGGCGTCAACGCCCCCTGTAGCAATGGGCGCTGAAAAGAAATGCATTTATTAATAATATTAAAATTAAACTGGTATTTTTTTAACTCGTCACAAATATATAAAATTGACTAGGAATTTTATTTTCGTTGAATGAATCTAACTGTGTCTCGTTTGAATTAAAAAACGCGTTTTTCTTTCCCAATGTTTGTTCCCTCCAAACAAAGTCGCGCTTCAATCGCTGCTCCCATAACTCCCCATGCTGATGTCGGTGACAATCTGTACTGAACCGCTTTTCGCCCGAAGCTTCGCGACCTATTTCAATCGACCTTGGTCCATCTCCGCCACGATGGCAAATTCTTGTGCGCAAATTGTCTTGCTTGTGGGAACACAGCATTCAGAGACGTTTGCTTACTTTTTTAAGAACCTGGTGTCTAATTGCATAGGTGACACTGCGTCCTGAAACATCCGATTTCGTCGTTTCAACGCTCTATGCCCTGCGTAATCAGTTATTGGGCGTTTAACTCGTAGCGCATTAAATACGAAAAGTGCCGTGTAATTAGGCAGCCGCACGTCGCAACATCAGTCGCCCCATAAACGATCTGACGTAACTGACTGGGTTCATTGCCTGACTCGATAACATCATGCTAAATTGTGCATGTATTTTCGTCGCCAAAGTTATTTTGGCAAGCATCGGACATTCTTTAGGTTTTCGTGACGTCGCTGCAGCCCCAAGCATGAACTGGCGCTTGCATTTCGGCAAGGCTTGTGAATTATATGGAGCATGAAAAAAAAAATAATGCCCGAGAACGAAGTTTTCTCATCTGCGTTCGGTAAACATGAACATTGCATGAGAATACGCGGTGCATTGGGGGAGTATAAACAGAAACCTACGCGCTGAACTTTTATAGCCTTGATTGACCCGCTTCACCGGAACTTGCCTTGCCAAAGATTCGAGAATGTGCGTTCAATATGCACGTTGCTTTTCTGTTATTCGTATTTTTTGTATTTTTAATGCATGTGTGGACATTTTTGAAATCAGGAATACACCCTATGAAACTCTAGTTATGAGCAGTGTGCAAATCACATAACAGTTAGCTGCCTCATGCGCACTCGCACATAACACTTTGCTCGAAGTGTCATAAGCGGATACGACATAGCATGTGCCCTTTTGAATTCATAAGCAATTAGACAACCTTCGTGCGGACAGTCTTTCCTTTCTTTGCAAATATCTTAAAGCCGTCTTGGAAATGCTTGCTGGTAAACAGGCTGTGTTCATTGTAATGTGTTGATTTGTGTGATGCTCCCATTAGCATGAACTCGAACACAAGCAAATGTCTCGGATAAGCTGAACAAAGGCCGAGCATATATTTCATACCACGCGGGGCTAATAGACACACCCAAGCGCTGAACGCGAATTACTGTGCAGATGCTCGCATTAGGCCACACTTACGCAGCGAGCGGCACCACATGCGATTAAACGCAGAGAAGGTGCGCGGCAGCTACGAGGGCTATTCAGAAATGCATCGCAGGTAGGCGCGCGTGTGTGGCAGTAGCGCGAGCAGGGTTCTAGCACCTTCAACACTGCCAGTAAGTCCGCACCTGAAGCCACGCCAACCTCAAAAGCCTGACTGCGCGCACCGGTGCTTGACGCACGGTAAATGCTATTTTATTTGTAGCGTTTGCGAGAGCACTCCAGCGTGGGCTGGAAGGAACCGCAGGTGCAAAAATAAAAAATAAATAAATTGACTGCCGAAACACACGTGTATAACTGATTAATAGAGCTTTTTTTTTCTCGTTTACTGCTTGTGTTCGTCGAAATTTCAAAGCGCCTACATTTTACCCGAAATATCAACCCTGCGCGCATTTCGTCCATTTTATCCCCACACGGTGCTTCTGGGGCGACGCCACTTATCTACAGTCGAGTTACTCACTTTTGTTCCCACTTGTTCAGCTTCTAAATTCGGGAACACACACGGTCACGTACACATAGTGGCGGATAACCCAAGAATGCGCACATACCTACTGGCACATGCAGTTTCCCAATAAATTATCTACTCGGCAAACCAACAGAGAACAAACACCACTCAGCCACCAACCCCCACAAGGGTTGTGACAAGGGGAAAAGGGAATGAAGAGTTTTTATAAAAAGTTTAATCTTAATAATAGCCATGCGATAAAGGAAGCTGCACATATAGTGAAGCTGATAACAAAATGTATTCTTCAGCAAAACGAAAGCAATCAAACGTTTTTTCTTGGAGGGGGGGAGGAGAATAGAGGGATATTCTGCACGATTAGCATACCAAAAACAGGTAGGAATAAGTTGGAGAAAATAGTGCACAAACCAGTGCTTAAAATCACGCCAACCTAGCTCACTTTTTTGAATGAGTTAGCATTCTTTGCATACTTCACGACTTTCGGGGGCTAGCTATCCATCTTTCTATATGCTGATATCTAACTGCCTTCCTGATAACCTGGGTTACGGCGTAGTCCGCGGTCTAAGCGCTAAAACATCGGGCTGGCTCTGCTGACGGAACAAGTTTCTAACCCAATCCTCGGATCAACTGACGTCATTGAGTACGTGGCAATGTGTGCGTACGTGCAACTTGTCAACGTACCTGTTTCCCGCCGACATGGCTCAATGTAGATGTGGGACATTGGATGTGCCGCTCTTTAATGAATCTCTTTGACGCCGAATAGCACTGTCTGTGCTGGTCTGTGCGTCTGTGCTGGTCTACAGTGAGCTTTTGAGGTGCAGTGATCTACAGTGAGCTGGTTACAGTGAGCTATAGCGCCTGCAGGTGTGTACCGCACTACAATGAGAATGAAAACACTTTAAATTTCCGCGATGCTCAGCGGAATGGAACTAACGCCAGGCGAGTTCCTCAAGGAGAACCACCCCACATCCTTCGTAGGCTGGGTCACAAATGCTCTCGGTATGTGCCGATTTTCAATGAACGCCTTTTCTGCCAATGTTTTGTTTTAGCCAGCTGCACCACTGGGTAGGTCTTCAATGAACCTCTCACCAACTTGGCTCACACTGTATTTGCCACTTGGTGTGCGGAAATCGAGGGCACGATTCTCGGTGTGGGCTACAATTCGCGTCTCAGGGGCCACGTGCGGACTTCTAGTAAGCGCCACTAGATGGCCCAGCGTGTTTATAAAAAGCGCGAACTAGAATTTTGGCTGCCCCTTGGCGCATTTCTCAGCGTTCGCCACCCACCCGCACTCCATGCATGCCACTGCAACAGACGCACAGAAGGAGAGGAGGAAAAGCAGCCATGTGACTACAATGCCCAAAAATTCAAGCTCTTTCTTTGATAAAAGAATAGACGGCGCGCTAACACACTCGTCACCTGCTCTAGCTATCTCAGCTGCTTCGACAATTTCCCTCGTTATCTTATGCCTCTGGCGATAGACAACTACAGTTTGCTTTTAGAGAGGGAAGCATGGTGCTTCACGTCACATTTTCTACAATGGGCAGCGAGACGCCAATCTATTACGATGCTTTCCCCTTTTTTATTATGCTCCGCCAGACGCACTTTTCAACATCTGCCCGTCTGGCCCAGGTAGTACTTCCAACGCGAAAGTGGAATATTATACACCATGTTACGACTGCATGTAACAAAAGGATACTTGTGCGCGGTAGCGCAACACGGCTTTCGTTTTCTCATGGGACAGCTCAACACACTCAACCTCAAGAGTTTGTGAGGTGTTGTAAAAACAACGTTTATACCAGATCGTTGCCCTACCCTTTTTAGGTTGTGGTAAATCTTACGAAAGAAGGGAATTACAGCCACCTTTCGTTTGTCCCTTTGTTCTTTCTTCTTTCTTTCGTCATCCGCTCTCTGCTCATCGCTCATGCGTGAAGGTAGCTTACTTCAATGATGCTGGCTTTCAGCAACCGAGATAATGATATGTCTTGGATAGTTCGCTGCTTCCAGACGAACCACCTGCTTACTAAGGCATTCATCCAGCAAGTGAGCACATGACTTAGAGCACATGACAAGAAAGAACGTACGATGCTTCTTTTATGAGTTTTGAGTGTGAAGAACTGTACCTCAAGGGCGCCTTATTAGCTCTGGGCTCATATAGCGAACACACGTGTTCAGCCTTGAAATGCAAACCCAAGTCTAAAAACCTGATATTGTACTGCGCAGAAAATTGAGTGGTGAACGTAAGTGGCCTATAATGCTATAAGGCTGTATAACATTCAAGGGAGAATAATACTAGCAACTGTCATTATGGTGGGTCACGTCTACTACCACTGACATCTGATAAAACCTGTAGAATCGCGTACACATGCACTTACAGTTCCTAAATAGAAATATACTGTGAAACATTGAGAAATGTCGTGAGCGTTGGCAAGAAAGGATGTGTATCTTCTGGCTTGATTTGCAGTTGCAGTTTCAAGTCTCTTGTAACATTAAATAATATCCTATATTTGAATTATGTAAATGCCGGGCGCCAGCGTGGCGACACTCTTGATGGTTGTTTACCAACTGTGGCACATGGCTGAAGCTATCAAAGGAGGAACAAGAGCTGCAAGGCTTCCAGTGTCTCTTAACTATTGCCCTTGGAACCAAACTAGCACATTTGCAGGACTTAACATTACCTGGACAGTATCGAACCTCAAGTAAGTGGGCTAGAACCAGAACTTTCGTTCGTGTATATAAGAATGTATTTGCAGGAGCTTTTTTTCCGTAGCAAAAAAAAAAAAAAAAACATGGCATTTTTTTCCGGCCCTATTTGGTTGTAAGTGACCAAGCACTACGGCTAGTCGTGGAATAAGTTGGTTACAATGCCGCTCCGCCTGCTTGCATGACTTTAGAATTAATTTGCCAGTGAAAATTCTGAAATTTCCACGAGCCAGCCAACGTTGTTTCTGAATGGATAAGCTAAGACTTCGCTCGTTTAGAACGGTCCTTAGGACATGTCCTTGTGCTCTCTCTGTGTGGTAAAATATGCCGAACTTTCATCAGGCCATGCGCTTATTGTAGTTAAGGTGGCCTAAAAGAAGTCACCAATGTAGGCATACTATTCGTTTTACTGGAATAGCAAGCCCACCGTAGCATTGAAGGGATATATTGTTGTCGCAAATAATGAACTTTATGTTCTCTTAGACTTATCAGGATGATTTAGCTAGGGACCTTCTACAAAAATGCATGCGGATATACAGATTTTCCTCACTGCCATCCGCTCACCCCAGGGATGATGAACCAGGGATTGATGTTCGGATAATTATTGCGTGCACTGAATGTAGCATGTTTCTTTTTACATATATCATGTAGTTTTTGTCACAACAGCTGTAACTAAAACATTTAAGAACAAGAAAAGCATCGATTTTATAACACCAAATTTGCTATACAACTCAAGATAACAATTTTGGGACAGGTATCTATTCGTATATCTAGAACGGGCATAATTCATTTTTGAAATGTCACTACGAAGCACTGCGCTGATTTCTCCGTCTATGGGTTATTGAAGAAAGGAAATTATTTGTGCGTAAGATATGAAATAATGCGCCATCATTTGCGCGATCAAACAGATAACAAATAATGCGCCATCAAACAGATAAAGCTAGAGAACTGCGAAACAGTGTTGCATCAAAGTTGTGCCTTTGTAAATTTGCGTTTCTCACATATTTCAAAAAATTCCGGTAAATATTCAGGCCTATTCAATGCTCTTTCAAAAATTGAATTGAATATTTCTTGTTTGTTTTTACTGTATGAAGACTATGCTCAATCAAAGGGGTATGTTCTATAAATAAAGCGCTTATGTGCCGACAACAGACATGGATGTACATATGCCGCTTCCCTCGAGCTTAATTATCATCCTAATGGTGTTCAATATTGCATTTGCCATGCAGCAGCTATAACTGAAAACATTGTTGATATCGCTGAGAAAGTCAAGCGTTCTTATTGGCAGTTTTGGTTCTATTTTTTTAGGAGCGAAGAAACGTTCTTCATCTTTCGCCTGTCATACTTCTGGAGCAGCTTCTTCGCTCTCATCGCAACTATTGTCATTGCAGTAGTTATAAGTGCGGTTACAGGTAAGAATATGTTATTATCTTTTAATTTTAGTTTTTTTTTCTTTTTTGCTGTGGGAAGCGTCCTTGAGCTTTAAGTCTTTGGTGATGGAGTATCACACGAACCGCTAAACAGTGGTTCAATGTGATCTATAGTATATATCTTTGCTAATAGTGTGGGAGTGAAAGTGGCATATCCATAAAGGAACATCTCCATAATGACAATGGGGACCGTTGAACAAAGACAGTATTTTCAGGTCAGTAGCTTCCAACTGTATGCAAAATATGAATCCAAGTGAGTCTACAATGGCTGTCATCACCTGATTACTTACTTGTAAATGTGTGATACTTATAGTTGCTAAACTACTCCTCACTGGGTGGCGACAATGTTACTTCCTAATAAGCAGATATGATGTTGTTTCTAATTTTGCCGCTAAATTATGAACGCACCGTTGTAACGATCGGTGACAAAAATAATTTTTATTGATCTTGTACTGGTATGTACCTTTTGCATTTGGTTTTAAAATGCGTTTATAGCGCTAACCATCTAAATCCAACTAGCAAAGAATCCATCGATAAGATTACTGAAAAATAGAAGTTTTAAATGCTATATTGGCTTGACGTAAATAAAGCTACATTGGTGACAATATTAATGCGTGTAGCTGTGCCGATGGCATCCTAATCCACCTCCGTATCACGAGTGTGATATAATATCGATTCCGCTGCTACGGTAGCTCTTTCTCTCTCTCTCCGTATTGTACGGTATCTACATATGCACTAAACTCACAACTATACGACTCTTAAAGGGCGTTATGAAACAGGAAGACAGTGGTGTTCCTCACAGAGTAAACGGGAGTAACCGATGTAATAATTCGAATAATGAGGAAGAAATGGAGCTGGAAAGGCTGTCTAACGCGTAAGGCAAATTACCATCGGTATGTGAGAGTTACAGAATAGGTGCCGAGAGAAGGTAAGCGCAGTCAGCTTCGTCAGAGATACAGGCTGTGTCAAGGAATAATTTAGATAAATGCAACAGTATTGATACAGATGAAAACATAGAAAATGAGCTCCCAGGGCTACAAATCCCAGGCGGCGCCTTGTATAGTAATGTAGTGGAGAAAATACTATAGCAACAATAACCACTAAAATGGAGATGTCACCCGTTCAAGAACATTCTAAAAAGTGAAGAGAACTATATATGAAAATTCTCATGAAACACATTATTACCGGATTTATTGGATCAGAGCGGCTAAATATAGAATAAAAACATTTTATTCGTCTATAAACAATGTGACTCATTGACAACGCCAATGTGTAAAGTGACAACGCCACCTACAGCGTTTTCCCTCAGTACTGCAAGCGCACAGCAAAATGATCCGGTTGCAGCCTGCACGGGCAAGGTCGCCATTGCAGACGCACTGTGCAACATTGAGTTTATTGTGTTGACTTCGTGTTCACATGATGTGATCCTTGGGTGGGATTTCTTATGGCGCCATCACGCCGTTATAGACTACGCTCGCGCTCAGATGGAGCTGTCTGTGTTTGGTGATGCACCTTCGTCTCACGTGACCGTGCCTTGTGTTGAGAAGCTTGTCGTGGCTCGTGACACTACCCTTTCCCCTCTCAGTGCCGTCGAACTACAGTTCTGTTCATGCCATCTACCATATACAGTCGACGCCACCATGCGTCGCTGCCATTTGGCGTCCTAGAACTTCACGAGGATGCCTTCGAAATAATTATTTTCAAGACTACCTCATGCCCTCTCACGTTACGCCGTAATGAGATGCTTGGCCACGTTCAATCAGTCGTTGATGATGTTATCGCGACAATTAATTCATCCGAGCCCAGTCCGAAGCCTGAGCTGAACGCGGTGACACCGCACCTTGCATCCGCGGACGTATCCTCGGATGCATTTTTCCCTTCCATCGACAGCAACCTTGCTGTGGATCAACGTGCGCAGCTTCATACCCTTCTCAATGAGTTCACAAGTTTGTTTGATATCAACCAAGCATCATTAGATCGAACGAGCACTGTTGTTCGCAGAACGGACATCGGAATCAACACCCCTTTGTAACAGCGTCCCTACCGTGCATAACCGGAAGAGCGTCGTGTAATTACGGAGCAAGTTAACGACGTGCTTAGCGTGGAGTCATCAAGCCTTCCTGTAGTCATTGGTCTTCCCCCATTGTGCTGGTAAAGGAAGAATGCGGTTCAATTAGGTTCTGTGTGGATTACCGGCGTCTCAGCAAAATTACTATGAATCATGCTTACCTTCTTCCCGCATAGACGGCGCCCAAGATTGGCAATAAGGTGCCGAATTATTCTGTTTATTCGACCTGCGTTCGGGTTATTGGCAAGTCCCGATAGCCGAGTGCGATCGGCCAAAGGCGGCGTGCGTCACCCTGGATGGTGTGTACGAATTCACAGTCATGCATTTGAACTTTGCAATGCGTCTGCAAAATTCGAGCGAATGATGGACAGCATCTTACATGGCCTAAAATGGCAGATATGTCTGTGTTATCTAGATGACGTCGTCGTGTTCGTCCCCCGTTTTGCTACACATCTGGCCCGTCTGCTTACGTTTCTCCAGTGCCTTACCAACGCAAGCCCTCAACTCAACCTGAAAAAGTGCCATTTCGGGGCTCATCAGCTCACGATAGTAGGTCATGTCGTCCCGAAACACGGAATTCTTCCTGATGTTGACAAACATCGCGCCGTCACGGAGTTTCCTAAGCCGACCACCGTAAATGAACTGCCCAGCTTTGTGGCTTATGCTCGTATTTTCGTGGCTTTGTACAAAACTTAGCCTCCATCATAGCACCGCTCACGAAACTACTTGCTGGCCCTGGTAACGTTTCAAATTGGACTTCATAATGCTATGACGCCTTCACTACATTACGGCATCTGCTTACTTCACCAACTATTATGCGCAATTAAGACCCGACTGCATCCACCGATGTACGCATGGACGCCAGCGGCATTGGGCTTGGTGCCGTACTCGCGCAGCGCGCACGAGGCTTTTCTGAGTATGTTGTCGCTTATGGTAGCAGGGCCCTCACCAAGGTAGAATCCAACTGCTCGGTAACTGAAAAAGAGTGTCTCGTGATTGTGTGGGCAATAAACAAGTTTTGTCCTTACTTATACGACCACACTTTCGACGTGGTGACTGACCACCACGCACTGTGTTGGTCGGCATCCCTGAAGGCCCCGCAGGGGCGTCTGCGTCAGCAGGCGTTTGGTGTGTTGCGACACCACGGACCCGAGCACACGAGGGTTGGACCCTCCCGCGTGTACCCGTGTGCGGCTTAGTCGTGTCTGGGGAAAAGGGGATCCTGGGGGTTGAGCCGATGCTGGGTGTTTTGGACCTTTAAGGCACCCCGGCGGAGGCAACACACCTCTTCGGCCTCTGCTTCACATAGACGGCACCCCCGGACTGACCCACCCGGGGGAAATCGGTAGTTGCATTTTCCTGTCTCTCTTTCCCTCCAGCCTTCGTCTTTCTCTTACTTTTTCATCTTTCCTGTCTTCTCCTAGCTTCCGTTTATTCCAAATTTTCCCGGCAGCAAGGGTTAACCTTGTGTGAATAGCCAACCTAGGTTATTTCATTATTGGTTATAGTGGTAATGTACAGCTGGCGTATGCAGGCTGTGTTTCACAGGTCCTGCAGCGTCCCCTTATAGGACTCCACGGTGGGTGGCTGGCGTTACTGCCGAAATATCACATATATTTATGCATAGCTCCTTTCCTCAACTCCCTGATCGCCCTCAGAAAAGAGGGCGCACCGATGAAGTCTTTCAGTTTTTCGGACGCCAAGTCCACAACTTCCCACGTTTCCATGTAGTTCACTCGGAAAAACCAGACAAACCAGTGCGCACCATTTCACCTTTCCTTGTATCGAAGACTCTGACTGATGTTTTTGGAGCTGGTTATAAGGCGACCAGGATGGCAAGCGGTGATCTCCTCCTGGAGCTCCGCGGTAAGAAGCAATATGAGAAACTGCCTAAGCTAGTGTCATTTGGGGATAACCAACTAACAGTAACACCGCACCGTACTATGAACACCACCCGCGGCGTTGTGTCGGACGATGACCTGCTGGAGCTCACTGAGGCTGAACTCTTGGAGGGCTTCAGTGAACAGAACGTAATCAATGTCAAAAGAATTAAGATGAGGCGAGATGGCGAAGAAATCCAAACCAAGCACTTGATAATCACCTTCGGATCAAGTGTCCTGCCCGAGTCAATCGAGGCAGGGTATATTAGGCTGCGTGTTAGGCCATACGTGCCAAACCCACTGAGATGCTTTAAATGCCAACGTTTCGGCCACAGCTCGCAGAGCTGCCGAGGCCGCCAAACCTGTGCGAACCTGTGGAAAAAAGAAAAAGAAATAGTTACAATCAAAGTTAAAGAATATATATCTTTCAAAGAGGCACGCAGGCGGGTAGCATACCTGCCAAAGAAAAGCTTTGCCGAAGTGGCGCGTCAGGGGGCAGTGTCACAACGGCCTCCGGCGGCTGTCCGACCCACAAACAGCGAGTCGGCAGTTACGCCATCCGCGCCCGCGGCGGTTGCAGCTAGCTATGCTCCGTCTACCCAGCAGACGGGGCCATCGACCCCGAAGGTGGACGCAGCCGAGGCTGCCCCAGCCTCCGAGGCCCCTTCCAGCGCTGGCATCGGCCAGCGCAGCCAAATCCCTCTGGGAGCCCCATCGATCTCCGGGCTGGTGGGCGCAGGGGTCTTGCCCTCCAAGGCGGGACTCCCTCTAAAAACTTCTCGCTCGCAAGAGCGCTTGCCCGGCGTCTCACACGAGGCAATGGACACTACACCTGTCCGCAAGGCGCACCAAACGCCTAAGGAGCGTCGAGAATCGCTCGAACGCTTCAGAAAGAGCAAAACACCTATTACAGGGCCTCGAAAGGGCTCTCTAATATAAGGCACCCACTCCGTTTCCGTAAACACAGCACCAATTTACCTTAAACATGGATACACAAATCATTCAATGGAACATCAGAGGTCTCCTTAGAAACCTTGATGATTTGCAAGAACTCATCCACAAACATAATCCAAAAGTGCTGTGTTTACAGGAAACACACTTAAAATCTAAACACACAAACTTTCTCCGTACGTATGTTACGTTTCGCAAAGATCGCGATGATGCCGTCGCATCATCGGGTGGTGTTGCGATTCTTACTCATAGAAGTGTTGCGTGTCAACCTTTACAGCTACAAAAGCCCCTTGAAGCAGTGGCGGTTCGAGTTGTCCTACTAAACAAACTCATCACCATTTGCTCCCTTTACATACCTTCGCATTACCAACTGAACAAACATGAATGTCACTCCTTGATCGATCAATTGCCAGAACCTTATGCTGTTCTTGGCGATTTCAATGCGCACAGCTCCCTGTGGGGCGAGTCTCGTATAGATGCGCGAGGTCGCCTTGTTGAACAGTTCCTTTTTTCTTCTGGAGCATGCCTTCTCAATAAGAAAGAACCCACATATTACTCTCTTGCAAACCGATCCTTTTCGTCAATAGATCTTAGTATAGTCTCCCCGCCTGTACTGCCTGAACTTGAATGGGAAGTTACCGACAACCCTTACGGTAGCGACCACTTCCCTATACTGCTAAGATCACATAAAGAAAACGAATATCCACCACACGCTCCTAGGTGGAAGTTTGAGACAACTGATTGGGAGAAATTTCTATATCTAACTAGTATCTCATGGGCTGACCTGTCTTCGTTAGGAATTGACGCTGCAGTCGAGCTTTTTACAGCATTCATAATAGATGTCGCATTTAAATGCATATCAGAAGTAAAAGGCTTGGTCTGCAAACGGCGTGTCCCATGGTGGAACGACGATTGTAGGATCGCTCGTAAAAAACAGAACAGGGCGTGGGGGTTGCTACGCGCTTCTCCCACTGCAGAGAATCTAGTCAACTTTAAAAAAGTAAAATCCGAAGGTAGGCGAACCCGCCGACAGGCCAGACGAGAAAGTTGGCAGAAGTTTCTATCGAGTATTAACTCGTTCAGAGATGAGGCGAAAGCCTGGAACAGGGTCAATAGGATAAGAGGGCGACAAGCACATGCACTCCCTTTGGTAAACACAGAAGGCGATACCCTACAAGATCAGGCGGACTCACTTGGGGAGCACTTTGAGAGCGTGTCAAGTGCCAACCATTACTCGCAATCCTTTCTGAAATATAAACAAATAGAATAATGTAAGCCACTCATGAGAAAATGTCAACAGAATGAACCATACAACTGTCCTTTTAGCATTGCCGAGTTGAGAGCTGCCTTGAGCGCATGCAAGAGCTCTGGACAGGGATCTGACAGAATTATGTATGAAATGATCCAAAACTTACATAAAGACACCCAAGTTACACTAGTCACAATTTTCAACACGATTTGGGCTGCAGGATACTTCCCGACTGCATGGAAAGAAGCCATTGTGATCCCGGTTTTGAAACAAGGCAAAGATCCTTCCTCAGTGGGAAGTTACCGCCCGATAGCCCTGACAAGTTGCCTTTGCAAGGTATTTGAAAAAAATGATCAATCGCCGTCTCGTGCATCTCCTAGAGTCCAGTAAAATGCTTGACCCATTTCAATGTGGTTCTCGGGAAGGGCGATCCACAACCGACCATCTTGTGCGCATCGAAGCGAGCATTCGCGATGCCTTCGTGCACAAGCAATCTCTCTTATCTGTATTTCTGGATATGGAAAAAGCATACGACACAACCTGGCGGTACAGAATCCTGCGCGATCTTCCCGCGCTAGGTATCCGCGGCAATATGCTAAATACTATAGAGAGCTACCTAGAGAACCGTACATTTCGAGTGAAAATTGGTCCTGCACTGTGGCGTACATTTATACAGGAAACTGGGGTACCCCAGGGTGGCGTACTCAGCTGCATGCTATTTGTCGTAAAGATAAACACGCTACGTGCATCTTTACCACCAGCTATTTTCTATTCCGTCTACGTAAACGATATACAAATAGGTTTTAAATCCTGCAACCTCACAGTCTGCGAGAGACAGGTACAGCATGGTTTGAACAAGGTGTCAAAGTGGGCAGAGAAAAATAGATTTAAAATCAATCCTCACGAGAGTTCTTGTGTTCTGTATACAAGAAAGAGAGGCCTGGTTCCGGATCCTTGCTTAGAACTGTGTGGACAACAGATACCTGTAAACAAAGAACACAAATTTCTAGGTGTTATACTTGACAATAGACTCACTTTCATCCCACACATAAAACATCTTAAAGAAAAATGCCTGAAAACAATGAACCTAATGAAACTTCTATCGCAGACTACGTGGGGTAGTGACAGGACGTGCCTAATTAATCTCTATAAGAGCCTGATTCGGTCACGATTAGATTATGGTGCCGTGATCTATCATTCCGCCGCCCCGAGCGCGCTAAAGATGCTAGATCCGGTCCACCATCTAGGAATCCGCTTAGCCACGGGCGCTTTCAGAACGAGTCCCATACAAAGTTTATATGCAGAATCGAATGAGTGGTCACTTCATATCCAGAGAACATACATCAGTCAAACATATTTTTTGAAAGTCCACTCTAATCCTCAACATCCGTGTTATAATACCGTTAACGAGATGACATACGCTACACTCTTTCGCAATCGTGCCTCCGTAAGACAGCCTTTCTCGCTGCGTGTGAGGGAGCTTGGTGAAGAAATGCATGTTCCACTCCTCGAGCTTCGCCTAATGCATCCAGCCAAGCTGCTACCTCCTTGGGAATGGCAGCTGATACAATGCGACACACCTTTCGTTCAAGTTACAAAGCACGCTTCAGACATTGAAATCCGAATGCATTTCCGGGAACTCCAACACAAACACTCCTGCACGGAGTTCTACACAGACGCATCGAAGTCGCACGACGGGGTGTCCTATGCAGCCGTCGGTCCATCCTTCTCGGAATCCGACGTACTGCATACGGAAACTAGTATCTTTACGGCTGAAGCCTACGCAATATTATCGACCGTGAAGCATATAAGGAAATCAAAACTCAAAAGATCAGTTATATATACAGACTCCCTAAGTGTCGTGAAGTCTTTGATATCGTTCTGTAAGCACAAAAATCCTGTTATAATTGAACTCTATTCCGTGTTATGTAAAGCATATGTATCTAACCAGCATGAGATTATATGCTGGGTGCCTGGCCATAGGGGCATCCAGGGTAACGTTCTAGTGGACCAGATGGCCACATCAATTTCATTGCATGCAGTTAATCCTACTGCTTCAGTCCCTGTCACAGACCTGAAGCCTCTGTTAAGAAGGAAACTACGAAACCACTGGCAACGCATGTGGGACGAAGAAATAAATAATAAACTGCATGTAATAAAGCCACAATTAGGTTTCTGGCCTCCTGTAACAAAATCCCGCCGGACAGATATCCTCTTCTGCCGTCTAAGAATAGGACACACTTTTGGCACACATAACTTTTTACTCACGGGAAACGAGCCTCCAACCTGTGGTAGATGCGGGGAGAGGCTGACCGTCCTCCACGTTCTACTGGTGTGTCGGGAAGCCGAATCTGAAAGAAGGAAACATTTTCTCTTAGCATACCGGCAGCACATCCCCCTTCATCCTGTTATGTTACTTGGTCCAGAACCACTCTTTGACACCAACGCCCTCCTAGGCTTTTTGAAAGATGTTGTATTGCATGTTATTAGCCCCACACATTCGTAGCGCTTCCTCTCTTCAGAGGATGCCGTTGTGATAATTATTTTGAATAGCACATGCCTTTAGGCCCTTGTGGTTCAAGGGCTCTGGCGAGGCAGCAGTGCTCCAAGTAATTTTACCATCTTATATATTTTATATTTTGCATCATTCTTCTACGATGGATTTTAATGTTTATAGTATTCGTCATTAGTCATCGCCATAATTTTATAGCACGTAGATTTTACGCACTTTACAGCGACTATTTTTAGGCCACTTTACAGCCAAGTCACAGCTTCCATATTACATCGTCAACATTACCACTTGTCATGGCGCTCATTGGCCGAACCTGGCCCTTGCGCCATAAAACACCACATCATCATCATCATCATCATCCCTGAAGGATCCTTCTGGTCGCCTTGGACGTCGGGATCTTCGCCTGCCAGAATTTGACATGGGCGTGGGGTACCAATCCAGGTGAAAGCACTCTATCATGGATGCGTTCTCCCGATCTCCCGTGAAATCGACTGCACAACCGCAATCAACTGGTGCCTTTCCCTTGGCTGTTCTTGCCGCCACAGTCATGCCTTCTAAACATCGAAAGACCCCTGGATCGCATTCTTCCTGAATATTCTTTCCACTCCGCCCACTTCTGCACACCCACGTGCGCAATTGGCCGCGCATTTTGCGATACGGGACCAACTATCATATTTCGAACTATCATAAATATGAACTATCATATCATATTTATCAGATTGATTCTGACCGCGTCAGAATCAATTCTTATGTCCCCCTTCTGTGTTTTCTCACTGGTAACAGGTAACAGATGTGTCATTGTCGCTGTAGACCACCTAACGCGCTATACGGAAATGGGTGCGCTTCCTTCGGCTGCTGCTTGTGACATTGCGAACATCATCTTACGTCATTTCGTCCGGCGTGAGGGCGTGGCACGCGAAATACTCAGCGACACAAGGCGTGCGTTTTTATCCGATATCCT
This sequence comes from Dermacentor andersoni, assembly GCF_023375885.2. NCBI lineage: Eukaryota > Metazoa > Arthropoda > Arachnida > Ixodida > Ixodidae > Dermacentor > Dermacentor andersoni. Next base: position 4,380,790 of record NC_092821.1, read on the forward strand.
ACAGGAGCGCCTTTGATCATGCCGTTCAGTTCACCGCACTTCTGCAGCCTAAATCCGCAGACCAACGGAATAACGGAGCGCTTTAACCGCACGATGAAAGACATGCTGTCCATGTACATTAATTCTGACCACTCAAACTGGGATGTCGTTCTCCTTTTTGTCAATTACGCGAATAATACCGCGAAACAATGGACAACCGGATATTCCCCATTCTTTCTTTAATGTGGCCGCGAACAACGCATGCACCACACTCGACACCACTTTGTCATATCGTCAGACGCCTCCGAATTCAGCCCAGTTTCTGAAATGGATCAATAGGCTGAACAGTGTCAGCAGCTGGCCAGCTCCTTTACTTCGGTCGGACAGCCAAGCCCTCCAAATCGATCGCCATGACCGCAATCTGGCTGAACAAGGTTTCGCCATCGGCTCCCCCGTCTGGGTTCACACACCGCCGGTGTACTGTAGGGGGAATGAAACAACGCACGCAGTAGTGGGACACTTTCTGGGCGGGAGGTGCGAGCGCAGATTGCGAGCTGTCTTTGCTGTGCCCGTCGCGCGGTCTGTCCGTCTGCTGTCCAACATTACTAAACCCCTTTTCACTTATCGCGTATGAAGCTGCCGCTGATATACCATTACATTATTATAACAACAGATGTCTTAATTTTGCAAATTACGCATTATTGCGGCGATACAAGGCATTAAACGTCTTGGGTGACTCGTCTGAGGTACACCTAAATATGCTAACGCATTAATGAGTACAAGCAGTGCTCTCCAAAACCATTACCTACAATATATAGAAAACATATTCAGCAGTGCTTTGAGTGCACCTGGTGTGGCAGCTCACTTAGTTCGTGTATAAACAAGCTGCAGAGCAGGACGCCACAAATAGTGCGGTTGTACTGTCACAATCAATGGAGGCCAAAAAATAATTCGCCGATGATTAGGATAATCCCTGATGAGAAGTCTGAGCTCAGCTCTATACGTGAATGAAGTATCCGTGTCAATATTTCATATTATGGTTATATAGGGACACAGCTTGTATAAGGAAGAGAACGGCGCGAGTAGCGTAGTTAGCGCGGACAGTCTGTCTCATGCGGCAGAAACGGAGCGACGTGTGGCGCTAATGCCTCGCTAATCAGCAGATCACTAGAGAGAGCGTCTAGGTGACGCGTGGGCGTAATTGCCAGCAGCCGCCGCAGATAGGCCTCCGCTCACGCAGCAATCTGTTTCCATACATAATATCGCTAGACGCGCTGGCCGCATGCCTTATCGATGGCGTCATGCGAGAACAGACGATGGCGTGCGGCTCTGGCCCCATTACGTAGCTGTCGTTGCCGCAGAAAGCGTCCTGCGCGGCCCCATGATTTTCTTCTCCCGCTTTCGCCATACCCTCCTCCTCCGCTTTCGGCCTCATGGTTCCACGGCACCTCGTTCTGTGTTTCATTCTCGCTTTCTCTTTGCTATCGTCGTCCTTCATCACTCGCTGCGTTCCGCGCTCGCACTTTCATGTTTTCGGTGTGTTCGTTTCCTCCGTTACGTTAAGGACGTCACCGCCCAAAGGAGGAACGGGCGCCTGAGAGCTGCGTTTTAAAACGCAAGCGTGGCGAAAAATCTCCTAATGAAGAATAATAATCAGGAAACTGAACAGTGGGAAACATAAACATAAACATAAGCACTTTTGTTTTGTTGTCTTCTATAGTCCAACATCTTTAAAATGAAAGTACACCTACACACACACACACACACACACACACACACACACACACACACACTTATATCACTTATATATATATATATATATATATATATATATATATATATATATATATATATATATATATATATATATATATATATTGTTGCAGGAAGAAAGCAGGCCCACGACTGTAAAATAATGTATACTTACAACTGAGGTATATGGCGTTCCGGTAACTGCCAGACTTCGTCTTTCTCTAGACCAATTCAACTTCTTCCTTCCCTTCACCATAATACCACCCTCCCGGCGGAGTAGCACCGTCCCGGTGCAAGTTATCGAGCGTCAGTTAATGGGGGAGGCATATTGGCTTGAGCCTGACGACGTGAACAACGTGGGAGGCACTGAAGGCTGACCGACTGGGGCGATCTCGTATGTCATATCGGACAGTTGGCGTGAGATCTGGTACGGACCAGAATAACGCGAAAGAAGTTTTTCCGACAAGCCGACGCGACGTGAAGGCGTCCAAAGAAGGAAAAGGGAACCAGGTGAAAAATGGGAGTCTCGGTGCCGAAGGTCGTAGAGTCCCTTTTGAAAAGGTTGCGAGACTGTGAGGCGATGACGGGGTGACTTCTCGGGCCTGGGCGGCTAAGTCAATAGCATTGCGAGCGCAACCAGTGCTGGGTGATTGCACTGGGGAAGGTAGCAACGTGTCAAAGGGCAAGGTGGGGTGGCGGCTATACAACAGGTAAAATGGTGAAAATCCGGCCGAGCCGTGACGGGACGAGTTGTATGCGAAAGTGATGTATGGTAAAGCGACGTCCCAGTCGCGGTGATCGTCGGAAACGTACATGGGCAGCATTTCAGTTAGAGTGCGGTTGGGTCGCTCGGTGAGGCCGTTCGTTTGAGGGTGGTTGGTAACGCTCGAGCGATGGCAAATCTCGTGGCATAATCGGTTGCTACAGCAATGTGTTAGAGCATCATTATAATGATCAGCTGCATCATCATCCTCATCAGCCAATCTTTATGTCCACTGGCACCATGAGGGCCTTTCCCAGCGATATCCAATTACCCTTGGCTTGCGCTAGCTGATGCAAAGTTGCACTTGGAAACATACTAAATTCATACTCCATCTAGTTTTGTGTCGTCCCTGACTGGACTTCCATTCCCTTGGCACCCTTCCACTGGTTATCTGGGTCGCTATTTTGTAGCGATGCCTTATGCCTTATTCTATGCTATTCTTATCATCCACCACACACGGCCGCCTGATCCCGTTGATAATGTGGACAGACCGTCGCTCTGACCACTGGCCAAGCGCGAAAAGCCTGAAAAAGCATAGAATCGGAAAAGGCATCGCTACAAAATACCGGCACTGCACGAAGGATTCCATTGCCTGCCAAATTAATTTCTTTCTGTCGCCATATTATCACGTGGTAGTGACGGTGAAGAAAGCAGAATGGTGAATGGCGAAACTAGTAGCGTTTTATTGGGTGAACTTGTGCCCACAAAAGCAAGTTACACTCAAAGGAGATCAATAGCGGCGAACACAGTCGGCGATTGTCGAAAATCTAATCAGCTGGTTAAGCGCGTCAGCCTTTATACATCAGTCGTCGAACGTTCCAGAGTAATCGCTGGGACCCGCGCGTCGTCCACAAAGTTCTACACTATTCGCGTCGCGCATACATGCAATCAGATTACACAAGGTTTGGTGACAGACAGCGGATGGAACCATCGATAACATTCCAGAAACTTCCTATACGTGCAGGCGCGTACTGCGCTGTGCGATACCATTGTTAAGCGGCGAAATGTGGTCACCCGAGAAAGATAAACATTTACACGTGTCAATATCAACTAGGAGATCGGCTATCCCAGTTTGCTCTATCCGCATCGATCTCTTGCTGTCTCTTAACGTTACGCCTAACATTTCTCATTACATCGCTCTTTGCGCAGACCTTAACTTATTCTCGAGCTTTTGCGCTCACCTCCAAGTTTGTGCCCGTTATGTTAGCACCAATATAATGCAAATATTCTTCATTCTTTATTTCGGCGACAGTGATAAACTCCCAGTCATGATTTGGCAATGCTTGCAGTGTGCACGCCAGCTCCTTTTTAATCTTTTGTAAATTTCTTCTTCTAGATGAGCGATCCCTGTGAGCAATTTACGTATATGAGTGCTGCTGCACAGGCTGACTGGCGATCAAGAATTCTTGTTCCCTTGTCAGGCTATTCAACATCACGCATTCTGTCTATTAATCTACAAGCCCACTCTTACACTTTCTCTGTTACTATTTTCAATCATTGCTACAATTTTTCTCCACGTTACTCAGCAAGACAATGGCTTGTGCAAACAGAGTGTTCTTTTTTTATAAACAGGGTGTGTCAGCTAACTTTAGCCGGCGTTCAAAAGTATGCCGATGCACTATAAGACGACGCGACGAAATGCATGTTGCTCACTTTTGTATGTAGTGTGTCACGCTATTTTTCTGTTTTGCATAATTATATAATTAGTCAATATTATTAACCATCTTCAGCAACGAAGCTACGAAAAAAAATTCAATTTATATATTAGCGTGCCTATGGCTGTTTGTGCGCGGAACGTTTCGGAGCTGTGCAATCACCACGCGCAAGTGGGCATGTCAAGTGGAGGTTTTTTTTTGTGCCTGTGTTCTCGCGGGTGTCATCAGTAAGCTGAAAAAGACTGATACTTAATATATAGAAAGACAAACTGTTTATTAGCACGTTTTGCAAACCGCTCTGCAACTTTCTAATTGGAATTTCTTTCCTAGCCTCGTTGCTTCAGAAGTTGGTTAATAAATGTTGAGTATTTATCTAATTAAGCAAATTACTAAACGTGCGTGACACACTACATACAAAAGTGAACAACGTGCATTTGGTGGCGTCATCTTAGAGTGCGTCGGCATATTTTTAAACGGTCGCTAAATTTAGGCGAAACAACCTGTACATGAGTGTGTTGTCAATCGCGGAGAGCAACAAATAAATGAACTAATTACAACGTATTTACAAGAGCAGCACAGCAAGAGACCAAGATGGAAACCACCTCGTGCCAAGGGCCGATGCCCGTCTTCCTGTTACACTGCGACACGCCTCGTAAGCGTCTGCTGTAACGGAACACATCCTCGGCGGCAAACGCGCCGTTCTAAAAGGGTAGAAATAGATGATTGGCAGAGTTACAAAAAAAAACTGTTTAAGTTGCCGTCGCCGCTCCAAGGTCGTAAAAAAAAGGGGGAAAAAGGTTAGAAATTACATTGCGGGGATTTACGTGCCCCACCACGATCTGATTTTCAGGTACGCCGTAGTGACAAACTCCGTAATAATTTGAACCAGCTGGGGTTCTTTAGAGTGCACCTAAATTTAAGCACACGGGTGTTTTCGCATTTCGCCCCCATCGAAATGCGGCCGCCATGACCGGGGACGAAAGAAGTTAACTCATTTAATCGTTTTTATTGTGTAATAGTAGATCAGTACCAATTTCAGTTTATTTCTTCAATAAATAGATATACATGCTTACGCAAGTATACAGAAGGAGGTCCCAGATCATCTGGCTGAAAGGGGTCCTCCTGTCACAAAATAGACTCGTTAGAGCAAATATACAGAATAAAACAGCAATACTGTAGTCACTAAGCGAAAGATTATGGAAAGCAAATGTAGTACAAAGTGCAAATAATACAAAGGCAATAACTATTCGTAGTATAATTAAAACATTAATTAAGGCATTCGCAGCAGAACAAACCAAAAATATTCACCAACGCTACAAATGAAAAAGAACTCGAAAAAACGGAAAAAAAAACCAACAGGAGTGAGGTGAATAGCTTAGACATGTGGATTATTCTGGCACTCTAGTAGAAACCTAAAGACGAAGAGTGCTTCACACCTACTGGGAGGCTGTTCCAAGTTGATAATGCCGCGAAATATCACGATTCTTTTCCCTAATTAGTGCGTAATAATGACAATAAGAAATTGTTGTTAGCTGTTATATTGCGTGTTGTTTTGAATAACATTACGGCCAATCTATATTGATCAAGATTACTTACTTTGTTATTACTACTTTGTTATCAAGATTATTACTTTGTTATCAAGCCTTACTTTGTTATTGTGTACCCGTAACCTGTCATTTATGCATCTGCCTGTTTGACCAATGCAGGATCGTGCGCACACGAGAGGAATGCGGTATACCACAACCGCGATGCTATCATATAATTTGTTTTTATGTTCGTATTTGCATGCGGTACTTGCGATTCGTTCTGGCCTTGTATTTCTACACGGGCTGAAAAATTTATTAGGCGCCGAAAATACGACGTTTCTGCCGCTCCTTCCAGCAATCTTCTTTAATGTATGGGAGAACCCGTGTATGTAGGGAATGACAGCAACCTTCCTTTTGTTTATGTCAGTGCTTGTACCATGCACCTGCTACGATCTGCTTTCCTGTGCCTTCTTAAGCAATCCTTATGCGACAGACACAACTATGGAGCTCGGGTAACCAGTGCAGCTTAAACGCGAGGCTTGCCGTCGGGGGCTATCATGCATTAGATGCTGGCATGATTTCTTGAGTGCTCCGCAGAAGCACATCTTCGCGATTCCCCTCTCCACAAGCTTTGTATGCATGTAATGTAATGGTAAAAGTGGCTTACTTGCCCTAGGTTCGTAACACCGGCTGGTTTTCTTATCGGCGAGCACAAACTTGGTGTCAAGGAATCTAATCCTTCCATCGCATGGCATTTCAAAGGTCGCTTCTAGTGGGTCGAGGCACCCGCCGTGGTTGCTCAGTGGCTATGGTGTTAGGCTGCTGAGCACGAGGTCGCGGGATCGAATCCCGGCCACGGCGGCCGCATTTCGATGGGGGCGAAATGCGAAAACAGCCGTGTACTTAGATTTAGGTGCACGTTAAAGAACCCCAGGTGGTCGAAATTTCCAGAGCCCTCCACTACGGCGTGCCTCATAATCAGAAAGTGGTTTGGGCACGTAAAACCCCATAACTTTTTTTTTTTTTAGTGGGTCGAGGCGGCCACGAATACCGGTGAAAACTGGAGTACATTCATTAGTAAAATGAACGTGGGCTTGCCCTCTGGAGCACGTCCATACGAGCTCCAGAGGTCGAGGCCACGAGGATCCACTCCGAAGGTGTTGACGCCTTGAAAAGCTGTAAGCCTCCACGTCAGAAATTACCTAAGAAACATGCAGAATCGTACTTGTTACAGCGCGAAGTTTGTGTGCTGCGAGCTGATAAAAAGGTGGCTTCACAGTTTTTTCGCATGAAGAGTTCAATGAGAAAGCTATAAACGCTATTTCGGCGCTTTTTATTCAGAGAAATGGCATTTCTTCATGTAATCAGGTCAGAGCGAAAGCACCACAAATGTGTAAAAAGATGAATCTGCATGGTGTAATGAGCAGCATGAAAAAGATTGAAGGATGGTTTGGAAGTATATTTCAGCGCTAAGACTAACAAAGACGGTGCACCGTTGAGGCTGATAGTTTCTGAGAGGGGCACATGGCAGAAATATGTCGCCGTGTACATACAAGAAAAACTAATCTTTCTGGACATCAATGACCCTTTCCTGACAAAAGGTTCCTAAGAGGTTTTAAATTTTGTAGCAGCTCATGAAAATGAAGGTTCAAAGGCCTTCTCCGGAGATGTTGAAGATTTTTATTATTCTCTGCCACAATCAGAATTATTAACCTGTACTGACAGTTGCATCGATACATAAAAAATAATAAATTGAAATGAAGTTTTAAAGGCCTTCTCCACAGTTGTTAAAGGACTTTATTAATCTCTGCCACAATCAGAATGATTAACCTATACTTAGAGTGGCATCGATACATATTGTCAGGATTTGCAAGCAGCCGGAACAGATAAGAAAGGGTAGGACACTTTAATTGCAGGTCAAATGAAAAATGATCGTGCACAGACCTCTTTGACGCAGACCGCGAGATCTTCCTCTACGTGCCGCGTACTGGATGTGGCATTTGCCTCCCAACAGAGAAGAGCATCGTCCCGGCGCTCACCTAGCGCCTGTGAGATATGTCAGCCGAGGTGTGGGCACTTCATTTCGAACAATAGAGCTCCCTGCGCACGATGTGCACAACTTCTGGTGGACGCTGTCTTACATAGGAGGAAGCAGGACTGTCAGGCATAATCTCCCTTACGTCACTCTGCTCACTCAGGTCACTGAGGCGCTGTAAAACCTTGTACGGACGAAAGTGCTGCCTAAGTAGCTTTTCTGAAAGCCCTCGACGACAAATGGGACTCGAAACCCACACATTGTCACTTGGTCGATACGTGATGTAGATTGTAGCGTCGAGTGTCGCATTCCTGTTGTTGGGCGATTCTGACGCGGGCGAGTTGTCTCGCTTCTTCAGCACGTTGAGCGAAAGCTTCAGCGTCCGTGCCTGTATCACCGCAGTCATCTCGCAACATCGCATCGATCATCATTGTCATTTCACGGCCATGAACAAGGCTATATCGTGTCTTTCGTGTTGTTTCCTGCTGAACAGTGTTGTAAGGAATGTGATATACAGAAGAATGTTATCCCAATTTTTGTGCTCCACGTCTACGTACATGCTCAGCACGTCGGCGTTCAAGCGTTCTATTAAGCCGTTCGTTTGTCGGTGATAGGCTGCGGTATTTCGCTGAGCCATGCCGCTGAGGCTAAGGACTGTCTTTAGAAGCGTAGCCGTAAAGGCAGTCCCTGTGTACCATATTATCACCGCTGGTGCACCGTGCCTTAGGATCACGTTTTCAATAAGGAATCGCGCTGCTTCAACTGCGGTGCCACTTGGAAGGGCCTTGGTTTCTGAAGAGCGTGTCAGGTAATCGGTGGCAACTATTACCCACTTATACCCAGTATTTGAAGTCGGGAATTGTCCGAAAAGGTCCATGCCGATTTGTGTAAATGGGGCCGTGGACACTTCGACTGGTTGTTTTCGACTAGTTGTTTTTGACTGGCTGGTTTCATATATGGTGGTTTGCGTCGCCGACAATCGAGGCACGTGCGACGTAATGTTTCACAAAGGTGGCAATCCTTGTCGAGTAATATTTCTTTTTGACTCGGGCCAGTGTTCGCATGTAGCAGAGGTGGCCAGATATCGGTTCATCGTGGCAAGCTTGCAAAATCTCAGGACAGAGGCACGTTGGGACAAGTAGGTGGCTACTTCCGCATGCAGAGATGTTTTGCTTGTCAAGAACATGATTACGTAAGCCTAATGAGGGCAAAATACTTGCACATGTTTTGGGCGCGCTTGTAATCCGGCCGTATAAAAATTCAATGAGCGAGATCAGTTCGCTGTCTTCCCGCTGCTGACGAGCAATCGTGGCCGTGTCTAGAACACCTATAAAAGTCCTGTCTTCGTTATCTTCTGTGACTTCCTGCTGAATAGGTGACCTTGAAAAGCAGTCGGCATCGGAGTGGCTTCGTCCGGACTTCTTGAAGCCTTAGCCTTAAACGCGCTAGACGACCGGACGGATCCTTCAAGTTCGTCAGCCAGCAAAGTGAGTGATGATCGCTGACAACACTGAAGGAACGGCCATAGAGATATGGGCGAAACGTCATAACTGCCCATACCACCGCAAGGCATTCCTTTTCTGTGGTTGAGTAATTAGAGAATTAGTAAAGAATTAGTCTTGCCACTGCACGAGCAGAGCACCTAGACCTACGTTCTTAGCGTCCATATGAATCAGGGTAGGAACGTCCTCGTCAAAGTGAGCCAGTAAAGGAGGCGTTTGCAGGCGCTCTCAGAGATCATTAGGCGCTGCTCGTTTTTGTTCGCCCCATAAGAAGGCATCGTCTTCTCTTGTAAGGCGCGTTAACGGTGTAGCTATGTGTGAGAAAATGGCTATAAATCTTCCGTAATACGAGCAGAGACCTAGGAAACGCCTCACTGCCTTCTTGTCCATTGACGTTGGAAACATTGCGACGGGCATGATCCTGTCGGCGCCAGGGTGGACGCCTTGTTGATAACTCACAACATGACCTAAGAACTGGAGTTCCTTGAATCGAAAGTGACACTTTTTCTGCTTTCAGTGTTAAACGGCGGACCGGATCATTTGTAGAACCACCAGCAGCCATCTCAGGTATTCCTCGAACGTTTCAGGCCTGACAGAACCATATCCATGAGTCGCTGCAATGTTGCTGTAGCTGAGCATAAACCAAAGGCGGGACCTTGAATTCATAAAGCCCATCAGGTGTTACGAATGCAGCCTTTTCGCTGTCTCTCTCGTCAACCTCGATTTGCCCATAGCCGCTTTTGATGTCCATCGACGGGAAGTAGCGGGCATGCCTTTCCCGGTTGAGAGAATCATCGATATGCGATAATGTGTATACGACTTTTTTTGTCACCCGGTTCAGCTTACGATAGCCGAGAGAAAAACGTTGACTGCGTATTTCTTTTTGACCATCACTACCGGCGATGCCCAAGGGCGTTTTGATGGTTGGATAACGTCGTCACAGAGCATTTTCTTCACCTTCTCTGGGATCACTTCGCGTTCTTTTGGTGATACATGGTATGGGTTTTGTCGATTCGTCTCGCTGTCTCATCCGGGATAATCCTGTGCATCATCAGTGGCGCCTGACCAAATCCAGATGTCGACGAGAAGCAATCGCAAAAGTGGTGAAGCAGGTCCACAAGGCGCTGCTTTTCTGCTGGTGATAAGCTCGCGCTCACATAAAGAACAGGTAATGGTGCCGAAGCGTCTTGCTCTCCTTGTTGTAATACAAAGCATTCGCCTAATTCCGCCATCTCGTCGAGGTAAGCAACTGCTGCGCCTTTTGCAATGTGTTGCCGTTGCTTCCTGAAGTTTGTAGCAGTAGTTCTGTTTCACCATGCATTACTTTGGCGAAACTTCTGGGCGTGGCAATACCTTGAGTGAGCAAAAGCGCAATTATATGCTCGGAAATACTTTCCCGATCGTACTCTGTGTCGCACCTGACGGAAACTTGACGGCAAGATAACGTTGGTACGGTCACGTCGTATATGATGCGCAAGAACTTGCGTTGTAGTTTTACACTATCGACCACAAAAAAGGTTAGTATACCTTCTGGTATTTTGATGACGGCGCCGTACACGCGTAAGTTCATAAGTAAGATTACAGTCGGGGAGAAAACAAAATTTGCGACAACTGACGAATCCCCTATGTAGAATTTTGCAGTACACTTGCCAGTCGGTGTCAGTAGCTGGCCTCCAGCACCTGTTGTGTGCGTCCCTGATTATTCCACTCTCACTTTGCGAAGTCTGTCCACCAGTTTTTCAGTTACGATCGAAAAGTGCGTGCCAGTGTCGGCTAGCCCCGTCACGTAGCGGCCGCCAATTGATACAGTAACATCGCCGTTAACAACCTTGTCTATGGTCAAATCATTCGGCTGTAGTGGCTTCTCGTTCGACGGCAATGGGGGATTTTCGGCACTTCGACGTGTGGCAACCTTCCGCCTTGAGGTCGCGGCCCTCACTTTCCCCGGCGTTGGCTGGGAGATTACCCTCGGGCCATCTCGTTGCAACTGCGTCTGGCAACTGGAAAACGGTGTCCCGGAGAAGGGGAGCGTGACTGGTAACCGGGAGAATCGGCTTGCCGGCTCGTCGAATTTGCGTCGCTGTTCACTCGGCTGCCGTCAAAAGCACAACGAGGAGAAGCGATGAGGGCAATGACGGCAGATGTGACGCGCTTACCCACACTGGAAGTACAAGGGCCTGTAGCTAGCTGTGCACCAAATGTCGGTTCTGCGAAGCGGTGGTCGTGTCGGTTGTTCCCTATGGTACCAAGGTGATGCCGGTGCTGAGTGCTGGTGATACTCCGGCGTCGTCATCAGAGGTGGTGGTCGACGGACAAAATCTTCGTAGCTGGGTTCTCCACGTCTGTGAATGTGACTAAGGTGTCAGCATCGATTTTGGCTCGGGAGCCGCAATTGCTTGCTTTATTTCTTGGTGCACAACTTTAGCCACCGAAGCAGCTGTGCATTCATTTGGGGTGGTAGTGAGCTTAATTTCTTCCTGAACAATTACACGTATGAGACGGCACAAGGAACCTTCGTCTCTGACCATCACTGCTGTGGCGCTTGCCAGTCCAGTGCTGGTCAGGTGATCATACTGGCGTCTGCGTAGGTGTAACGCGCGCTCTACGGCCGTCGACTCTTTAATAAATTCATCGACGCTCGTCGGCGGGTTCCGCACAAGACCGGCAAACACCTACTCGTTTACGCCGCGCATGAGGTGGCTGAGGTGGCTGAGTTTTTTTGCCTCAAGCATATTGGGGTCTGCACGACGACAAATACGAGCCATGACCTCAGTGAACATGGCAACAGTTTCATTCGGCTTTTGAATCGGCGATTCGAAAAGATGCGTGTGGTGTCGCCTTTCGGTGCTCCCGAACGTATGGAAGATCTTCTTCTACGTGCCGCGTACTGTATGTGGTAATATTAGTACGGAAGCAGGTACATCCAATTAGAATTTTTTTAGAATTAGTAAGGTTTTATTTGTCGTCTACGTTTATCGAACACAAAGTTCCCTGTATCTGCACAAAGAGTAAGTTTGTATAGGTTCTATCCTAGCACTAGTGCTAAGCAGTCTACCTTTAGCCAAACTGCACAGCGACCTGTCAGAGCGCCTTCACGAATCTAAGGTTGACAAAGGTTTTAGATATATTGATGACTGTTTAGTTCTCATTGACTATAAATCCGCTCGTTTTACTAATGAATGTGCTCCCGTTCTTGCTGCTATTTGTGACTGCCTTAACCCACAAGAACTGACCTTTGAAATGCCATGCGACGGAAGGATTAGATTCCTTGACATCAAGCTTCCGATTACCTATAGCGAAACAGCTGTTTTTACGAACTTAGGGCAAGTAAGCCATTTTACCATTTCATTGCACGTATACAAAGCTTGTGAAGAGGGGAATCGCGAAGATGTGTTTCAGCGAAGCAGTGAAGGAATCATGCCAGCACGTAATGCACGATAGCCTCAGACGGCAAGCCTCGCGTTTAAGCTGAGCTGCTTACCAGAGCCACGTGCTTGTGTCAGTCGCAGGAGGACTGCTTAAGAAGTCACAGGAACGCAGTTCGGATCAGGTGCATGGTACAAGCACTAACATAAACAAAATAAAGTTTGCTGTCATCCCCTACGTACACGGGTTCTCCCATAGATTAAAGGAGATTCCTGGAAGGAGCGGCATCAACGTTGTATTTTCGGCGCCTAATAAATTGGTCAGCCTGTGTAGAGACAGAAGGCCAGAAAGAATCGCACGTACCGCATGCGAAAAGGAACATAAAAAAATTCATTCATTGCACTGTGGGTGTGGTATACCGCATTCCTTTCGGGTGTGGACGATCCTACATTGGTTAAACAGGCAGATGCACAAATGTCAGGCTACGAGAAGACTATAACAGAGTAAACAACTTGGCCGCTGCAACTTTCTTGCCATTCATTGCCAGAGATGTCAATGCAAACCTAGATTTAAAGAAACAGTCAAACAGGTCCCGGGTTCAAGGCCCGGACCAGGACGAATTTTTCTTCAACTATGAGGCTTTTCTTTCGAGGAAACCGTTTGGGTTTCCTTTCTAGCAATTGCTACGAACGGGTGGATGTCTGATTTTCTCTTTATTCAAACAGTCATCATGAGTAGAAGCAGGTATGAGATGAGGCGATTCATAAGAGAAGGTAGACACATATCAACATTCGGCGACGTATGCCTCAGTAAACGTTCAATTTCATTATCCTCAAAAGAGCTCAATTATCTTCGATCGTGCTGAACATGTATATGCTTGTGAATACGTGAGTCAAAAAAGTGCAAAGTGGTTCCCAGTTTTCTTGTGTTCATTTTTACCGAAATTTTACACGTGCTGTATAACGTTTCGAGGATGTAAATTTAGCGACGAGAACGGGAAATAAATCTGATGGAAGTTAGCGCTGTGTGTGTCAGATGTGCCTTTGTGTTGTCCTTGTTCAGCTTGCGCTAGAACACAATAAGATATGCCTTATCAACAAACATCTATAGCTATCCTCATCGAGCACAATGTAAATTTGTATTCCCGAATTGACGGTATTCGTCAAATTTTATGCCTGCGTGAATTCCCTGCATTAACCTAGTGCTCATAACAAAAGAAGCTGTATTAATTTTCTTCTGTTGAAAAGGTCCTAGAAATTCAATAGAACTACGCATTCATCTGAGGCAAGTATTAAGGATTGACTATATCTCCACGGTTTTATAGGAGTTTCCTTCATGAACAACATTGGAATAAATATGATAAACTTTGGAAGTTTCAGAATCGAAACATTGTACAATTTTTACGCATATCGCAATAATTGTTTAAGATATAGAGAATAAAAATTTAAGTACGGGACGGGAGACACTTGAGTGGTTACGCGGCGGCCTTCAGAATGCGACAGGGTCCGTAGGTGCTACCTCGATGTTACTACTAGGTTCTTCGTATGTATCTCCTATGCCCCATAGAGCCGGCAAGCGGCATGATCATGCGGGGTCTTATTGCAATTTTGGCCTGTGCTTGCTTTGCAATAAATGGCGCCCAACTAAGTCGAAATGCGAATCCATGTGTACATGTATTTAGAATTCGCATGCATCTTATGCGCGAACATGTTTATCACGCTTTCGATTGTAGTACTAGCATGGATGTAAGTCCAAAATCAAGAAAGGGGCTGACAGATGGAATAGCACATTGTGGTATAAAGTTTGTAAACAAGGATAAGGTGCCTCAGAAAGGCTGGCTAACGTTTCGATAGGAGGAACTATCTTCGACAAAGGCGAAGTTCTTTGACGAAGATAGGTCCTCCTGTTTACAAACTTTATACCATAGCATGAATGTAAGATTTTTAATATATTGACCCGCACTCAATTATTCAACTTTGTGTTGACGTCAGGAAAACGTGATCTCTTAAATATGGCCAAGAAATCCAACATCAGCAAAAAAAATTATTCACATCCACAGCACTTGTTGGAATAGACATGAGGCAAAGATATCACGCAATGATCAAATATATCCTATAAAACCATCTAAAACTTGTACAAATGTCTTAATTTTGTCCGATGCACACGGACTCCCACACGATGTTTCTTCGGCACCGCAGAGGTCACAACTTCATGGTCATAGAATGTATACATAGCTCGGTGAACCTGCTCAAACGCCAGCTCACTAATACTTGGCCCCACCTGTGAGGTTCAGTTGCCTGTGCCTGTCTGTGTACCATTTTGACGGATATTGGTGAGAGCAAGCTCGGCTGAGCAGAAATTTGGTTAATATCAGTGAGATCAAGGTCAGCTGAGTAGAAGTTTGGTGAATCTGAGTCAGAGCAAGCTCGGCTGAGTAGAATTTTGCTAAATTTGAGTCAGAGCAAGCTCCGCAGGGTAGAAATTTCGTAAGCAAGGCTAGGTACAATATTGCTGAATGCAATTGGGGCGGGGGTGGAGGCGGCAAGCTTGGCTAAGTAGAAGTTTGATGAATTATTATTTAAGATACCTTACAGGCCCCTTGACAGGGCACTGAGTAAGGGGGTAATAAAGGTACAAAGTAACTCGTCAGTGCACAAACATACGGCTCAAATTTGCACTTCAACACAAAGAAATGGAGAGGAATCGATGATAATATGGAATGACTGCAAATATAAGGTTAGCTAGGAAAAAGGATAACACGAAAAAAAATATTGGCTGGCATTATACGTATGAAAACTGCACACAAGGATAATAAATTGTACCAATCACAATGACAAAAGTAAAAAGAAAAACTAACCAAAGATAGACAGCCAAGTATGCGGATTCTAGGCGCAGGAACAGAGACTCTGCGCAAACTCGGCTTGGTAGAAATTTGGCAGATATAAGTGGGAGCAAGCACGGCTTAGTACAATATTGGTGAATACAAGCGGGACCAAGCTCGGCTTAGTAGTATTTTAGTGAATATGGGCCAAAGAAAACTAGGCTTGGTAGAAATTTGACGAATATGAGTTCCAGTGACATCGGCTGAATAAAAATTTTGTGAATGTGAGTGGGAAACAGCGCGGGTAAGTTAAATTTTTGTGAATATTAGAGCAACTACGGCTGAGTAATTATTTGGCCAATATGAGTGGGAGCAAGCTCGCCCGAGAATAATTTAGGGGAATATGAGTGGGAGCAAGCTCGGCTGTGCAGAATTTTGTGAATATGAGTCAGAGCAAACTTGACTGTGTAGAAATTTAGTGATTATGAGGGGGTGAAAACTCGGCCGAGTAGAATTTTGGTGAAGATAGGTAGGAGAAAGGTCGGCTGAATGGACTTTTGGTGAATATTTGTCGCAGAAATGTGGTCTCAGTAGAATTTTGGTTAACATTAGTTGGAGCAAGCTCGGCTAAGTATAATTTTGGTGAATATGAGTCAGAGCAAGGTCGACTGAGTAGAAATCTGGTGAATATGAGTGGGAACCAGCTCGGCTAGCTGAATACGAGTCCAAGAAAATCGGCTGACCAGAATTTTGGTTTATACGAGTTGGAGTAAGCTCTCATAAACATAAATTTGCCTGTGGCTAAGTTCGCGTCCACACACACATACCATTAAATCACACCACGGAGTAAAACAGGGGCCCTATGACGTAAAAATATTGCAATTACTTTTTACTTAAATCTCCTGACGTCAAACTTGCGTAACCGGCGACGCAAGCATTGGGCAGTCATCCGCAGGGCTGTCTGAACAGACCAATCAAACGCTCTCCTCGTGCAAACGAGATCACTTTTGTTTGCTTGAAAAACACGTAAAATTTCCCACACTGAGCGGCTTGTCTCATCTAATTAGCTGACAAGAGGCGGGGAGTACGCTCAAGAGGAGAGGGTTTCGATGGGGCTGAGCCACTGAACTGAAAGTCGATAGCCGGATCGGAGATACCTACTTTTCTTTTTTTGGGTCAAATTAGGCAAAGTCAGTGTGTGCACGTCATATCACATTGGGAGCTACCGCGGTTTTCGTGACGTCGCGTGACAAACAGATGAAGTGGGGCTAGTCCCAAAAAATTTTTGACCTATTGCGTAGGCTGATTGCCGAACCGGAATAAACGTTTTGAATAGTTTTACGTTATAGCGCCCGAGTAAGCACGGTATCTCACAATGTAACCAATAGAATATTCAGATACACAAATGCCGTCCTGTCTTTCTTTATCTTGCAAGTTACATGATACATTTTTGAAGCCGAACGAAGCGATATGGTTATGTGTTTCTGGAGTAATACGTGTAATTACATACTCATTTACAACATTGCCTCCCTCGTGATGGGCATGGTCTATATCTATACATACGTCTCGTTTTATTAGCTTTGATGTGCAAAAACTATTGGCACTTGGAAAGATGCTGTCATCTCCAGGAAGGAATACAAACGCTGACTTCACTGCGTGAATTTGATTCGCTTTTGTTTATTTTGGTATCTACTGCATAAAAAACAAATTTCTGCCGGCTTTTGATGTTGTTGTCGCATGTGTTTTACAAGTGTTACAGAGAAAAAAGCAAGGAAATACAGGAATGTTTAAAGCGAAGTTGTTTTTTAGAATACTGCAGTATGTTAGTATAAACAAACAAAAACTTCAATGCACTGAAGTAAGTGCGATATCCTATTCCATATAAGGTGAGCGTTACTATCGGTGCTCTAATGTTACAAGGTCCGAAACACATTGAATGCTTATTGGTTTGTGTACAGGAAAAAAATAATACATGACAAAGAAACAGACAAAGGTGTTTAAATGGTGCTCATTGCCCATCAACGCTTCGAAAACAAATTCACGGTGCCGTTTAGTTCTCCTCAGAGCGGAGAAAATGCTATGCTTTTGTAGAAAATAGGTTACGGAGTATAGTGTTCACGTTCGCTTTGCAAGCTTGATAAGCAGTCACGTCTCGCGGCGAGACAACCTTGAAGTGAGATGCCTCACATGGAAAAATACGGATGAAAGCCCAAATCAACAGAAGGCAATTAAGTGGTCACGCGCATAGCGCGACTTTAAACGTCACATACTCTGCTGTCTTGTCACATCCAACCGACAAAGCATTTGGCCTTAGCTGCATATTTCTTGTAATTTCTCCGTCCGTAAACGCATGTTACGCTATAACTGAGGCGTTTTCGTATATGGCGGCTATCTTGTCCACAACACGGTTATACCAGGAGAATGCCAGCAAATTTGAACGGAGGAAAAATTGAGAATCAGACGTGGGAGAAACGACAAGAAGGTGGCTCTCAATTTTCCCGTTTTCAAGTGTGCTGGTATTCTCCGAGTACAACCATGTACCAACTAGACTAACCATCCCCTCTTTTGTACGCAACAAACCAGGTTCTCGGGACGACATCCGAAGGCCTGGTCTCCTGGTGAGGGATTCCTCGTAGTATTCATAATTCGCAGAGCATGTGAATAACGGAAAGGCACGAAGTAGTACGTGCTATCGGCACCTCAAGCCAAAGTGACAAAAATATAGCGTCGCTTGATTAGCAGGCATAGCCTGTGAACAGACGAATAGAAATCACAGAACCGAATCTTACCTAGTAGCATTTATCTCCCTTGTTCGCGTGTCAGCGCCTACAGTGCCTGCAGCTTGGGCAACCCAGAGCTATCGTCAATTAGTTTCTGTTCAAGGCTTGTCGAGCCAAAGTTTGTCTCGCCACCTACGAAGTGAAGCTTCAAATTGCAACAACATGCTTACGTGCTGCTTGCTGCTTTGCTTGGGATGGCACCAACTACTAAATCTGTGGCGTTAAGTGGCGCAAAAAGGCAACAACGTTAACGAGCAAATCTCGCTTTGGTCCGGCGAGACACGCCAGTTTGAAGCAGAACACCTTTGCCCGTTGGCGGTGCACGCTGCGAACTCTGTCACTCGCATTCCTGACGCTGAGCGCATCGCCAGTCACGTGGCTGCCCAAGACACTGCGGAGCCAGAACAAAAGGCTCGTATCTTTACTGAAGCAACTCGGCAGCAGGACGCCAATGGCCAAGAGGACGCTGCAGTGGACCGCGAGTTCACGAAGTGATTTACTAAAAACACGTCCGGTTCCCCTTGTAGAGCTTGCGAACGTCTGTGGTTTATGGAGGATGTGCGCGGTGCTCCAGCGCATGCAATGCAGTGTCTTCAGGGGATGTTTCCCGGTCACGAGTCATTCCACTACATTCGCTTGTGGCAATTGTCGAAGATCCCTGTGCAGTGGTAGGGTGCCGTTGACGACTACTTGCAACTTAATTCTTCATGTACACAAACATGCAACAGCTTTTGTGACGGCATGTTTCACTTTCGTGCTCAACAAATTCCTATGAAAGAGCGATCAACCATATTTCTTGTTACCTTTTTTTCTGCTTCTATTTCGAATGTGAAATTTTGCCTGGCTATGCTGCTTTAAGCTGGGTTTATTGCACAGTCGCAATTTTTTTCACTTCGCATTAAAGTCACGTAGACAATTTTGTGTAACAATTCATTCTTTGTGCTATTTGTGTGGTGGGCTCTCATTTAAGAAAATGCACAAGGGTGAATTGCCAAAACTCTCATGAAAGTTGTAATGCTCACCAACACAGGCATATGCAGCTCATGCTGTTTCAGGATATCCTAGATGGTGTTTATTGTGCGTGTTGAAATATAATGCCTAATGCACCTATTTTTATTACAGATCCATGCTGCGAGTAAGCGGTGGCTCGAAAAGGAGGCTGGGACACTTTTTTTCGGGCCACAGTGGTATCCCTGGCTTGCGACATCGCAACCACTGTCCATTGGACGCCAGATCAACTGAGGAGCCGCAACGTGACAGGAACGCTGTCAAATAAGTGCCAAGCACAGGGGCAGATGGAGCCGAGGCCCACTTAAACCACCGAGAAGGTGGCCTCACTAAAAGGTTTGCAACATATTGAATTTAGACCTTATACTGGGACATGCAGTGGAATTTTTCAGTTCAGTGAACTACTGTTTCAACTGGGGTGGCCGACTACTGCGCATCACGTATTCAGATTTTTGTGGCTTACAATGTTCATAAATCATAGAAATTCGGTATGCTGAAGTATTGGAGCATGAAACCTCTTGCATTAGTAAGGTTGGCTATGTTGGCTTTGCTTTGTCAATGAAAGGAACTTTCTGTGTGTTTAGTTTAGCTGTGCTGTTTATCACTCAAGTAAAACCACAGTGCATGGCGCAGTTACAACAGTTTCTGCTGTTGAGCGTAGGGTCAGGGGTTCACGGTGGCCGGTGCCCAATCGTCCCAATAATCACGAATCTGAAATAGTGAATTTTCCAGGAAGTATATTCCAGAAGTAGCCAATGATGCTTGTCAATATCTTGTTGCGTGAGCGTACACTTACATGCTACCTGGCCAATCGGTATTTTGTCCATGTCATGGCATCGCTACGGATAAATTCATACGCGATGTCTACATTCTCTGGCAACATGACCAGAGATAGACTTCTCTCAAACACTTCAGTGGCCATGGGTTAGTTCGCAAGAGTCATTGTCTGCCATTATTCGTGCTCCAGTGTAGACATTAAGGGTAGAATTAGCACCATTTCAAGCTGCTTGATCACTGATTGTAACGACATAAAAAGAAAATAACGAGGAGCGGGTTGCTGATTAACATAAATGAACAGTTACATCGAGTCCCACAGATGTGTACTACGACATCCACATAATTGTTTAAAGTGAATCTTTCTTCGTGAACCTGCCTACACCTCTCTTGCCGACGGTGGATGCTGCTTGTACGTTCTCGCTGAATGGTTCATACTCGTCTGTGGAATGGCGCATCCATGTGGACTTCTTAGGAGTGGTTGGGTGGCCCCAAACAAATAGTGCAGAAAGCCAGCTTGCCTCTTTCAAACCCTATAACGCTGGTTGTATTCACAGGTGCATTGCATTCTTT
Organism: Dermacentor andersoni; assembly: GCF_023375885.2. Lineage (NCBI taxonomy): Eukaryota > Metazoa > Arthropoda > Arachnida > Ixodida > Ixodidae > Dermacentor > Dermacentor andersoni. The sequence goes on from NC_092821.1 coordinate 4,401,324, forward strand.
GCCAACATGCAACCTAAATTCACTTTGCACTCACATTGACTAAAATAGTACAAACATGGGTTATAGCACTCGAGTCTTATGCATATTTATGGAACGCTTCACTGTATACATATGCATTCCAACTTCATTTAAAAACATGTTTTTCAATTTGCTACTTGCTTTTCATGCGGAGCTCGCTTGGGTATGTATAAAATCATCATCAGCAGCAGCACCAGCCTCTCTTATGTCCACTGCAGGACGAAGGCCTCTCCCCGCAATCTCCAATTACCGCTCTCCTGCACCCGCAGATTTCAACTACCACCCGCAAATATCCCGATTTCGTCGCACCACCTAGTCTTCTGTCGTCCTCTACTGCGCTTCCCTTCTCTTGGTACCCATTCTGTCACCGTAATGGTCCAACGGTTATCTAAACGGCGCATTACATGACCTACCCAGCGACATTTTTTCCTCTTAATACCCGTTGCTCTCTGATCCAAACCTATCTCTTTCTGTCCTTAAAGTTATGCCTAGCATTCTTCGTTCCATCGCTCTTTGCGCAGTCCTCAATTTGTCCTCACTTTTCTTTGTCAGTCTCCAAGTCTCAGCCCCATAAGTCAGCACTGGTAAAATGCACTGATTGTATACCTTCCTTTTCAATCATAACGGTAAGCTTCTAGTCAGGAGCTCATGATGTCTGCCATATGCGATCCAACCCATTTTTTATTCTTCTGTGAATTTCCTTCTCATGGTCAGGGTTCCCTGTGATTAGTTGACCTCGGTAAACGTACTCCTTCACAGACTCTGGATGCTGACGGGCGATCCTGAATTCTTGTTCCTTTGCCCGGTTGTTCATCATTCTCTTTGTCTTCTGCGTACCAATCTACAGCGCGACTCTTACACTCTCTCTGTTAAGGTCTTCAATCATTTGTTGTAACTCGTCTGCAGTGTTGATGAATAGAACAATGTCATCGGCAAACCGAGGGTTGGTGAGGTATTCGCCGTCGATCCTTACTCTCAAACCTTCCCAGTTTAATAGCTTGAATATTTCTTCCAAGCACGCAGTGCACAGCATTGGAGAGATTGTGTCTCCTTGTTTGACTCCTTTCTTTATAGATATCTTCCTACTTTTATTCTGTCGCATTAAGGCGGCTGTGGGATCTCTGTAGATATTTTCCAAGATAATTACGTAAGCGGTATGTACTCCTTGAATATGCAATGCCTATATGAGTGCTGGTATCTCTACTGATTCAAATACTTTTTTGTAATCTATGAAAGCCATATATATATGCAGATTTGTCGACAACCTGATGATTGGCATGGATGTGATCGATTGTAGACAATGCTTTCCTGAAGCCCGCCTGTACCTTGGTTGAATAAAGTTCAGTGTTGCCCTCATCCTATTGGATAATATTTTGGTAAATATTTTATATAACACTGGGAGTAAGCTAATAGGCCTCTAATTTTTCAATTCTTTATTGTCTCCCTTTTTGTGGATTAGTATACTGTTTGCATTCTTCCAGTTTTATGGGACCTTTGTGGTTGATAGAAATTTCGTATAGAGAGCCGCCAGCTTTTAAATAATTATGTCTCCTCCATCTTTGTTTAAATAGACTGTTATTCCATCTTCTCGTGCTCCTTTTCCCCGTTTCATGTTTTCCAAGGCCTTTCTGACCTCATCTCTAGTTAAGGAGGAGTTTCTGTATCCTGTTTATTATTGTTCGGAATGGAGTTCTCCTGAGTCCTCTGGGTACTGCACAGGTGAGTATAGACTTTTTCCGCTTCATTTATTATACCTTCGTGATTCCTGATGATATTACCCTGCTTATCTTTCAGTGCATACATCTTGGTTTGTTCTATGCCAAGTTTCCTTCTCACTGCTTTTAGGCCGGGACCATCTTTTACGGCTTCCTCAGTCTTTATCCCATTATCATTTCGAATTTCACTTATTTTCACCTTGGTGATCAGTTTTGACAGTTCCGCGAATTCTATCTTATCTCTTGAGTTCGACACTTTCATTCTTTGTTGTTTCTTTATTAGGCCCTTTGTTATTTGGGAGAACTTGCCTACTGGTTGCCGTGGTGCCTTGCTTTCCACTTCATTTGCTGCCTCTGAGACCAGCCTCGTTACGATTTCATTCATTACCTCTATGTCATCATCATAATCTCTCTGTTCTAAGGCTGCAAATTTGTTTGCAAGTACCAGCCTAAATTTGTTTACTTTTACCCTTACTGCCTCTCAGTTGACCTATTTCTTCTTGACCAATTAATTGGGTATATATACATGGGGAGCGATGTGCGCGACAAAGACCAGAAAATGTTCGAAAGCACTTTTGACAGAAGCCAGGCGACGTGTGACGAAAGCGATTGTTTGTGCCGCAAGCTTTTTTGCCGACTGTGGTAATTTCGGTAAATAAAAATAATTTCAGGTATTAGTAGAAATACTTATTTTCTGCCAAATAACAAGGCTGTGTATGTGCAGGCCTGATAGGCTTAGGACATGAGCTCCAACAGGCCCATAAGCCAACAGGTCGATACGCCAAGAGGCCGATGCGGCAACGGGCCGACAAGCCGATATGACAAATTTCCGCATAGCCAACAGATAGCTTGTTGGAATTTTTGACTGGCCAGCTGCTATGTATGGAACCTCGAACTAGTGTGCAAACTACAGAAATAAGTCATGAACGTTTGCACATCACCATGTGATTCGGTGTGGGGCGTCGGATGAGGTCGCGGCCGGACTGGTGCCGACGTCGAGTGGGCTGCTGCTGAGGTACCCTAGCCGGAGTGGAGAGGCCAGATGACGTGACATGATGGGGCATGAGCGTAAGCCAGGAGGGAACGGCCAGGCGGCGAGAAGACGTGATCCGACGCGCCCGGAACATAGGCCAAGACAGAAGACCACGAACATAGAAGATGTAGTCCGTGCACCGCTGGACGTCCCGCAGACAAGCACCAGATTTAGAGCTTCAGCCGTACGCTCAGGCCCAGCATGCATAGGCAGGAGCCCAGGCCCGTCGTCCTACAGGTTGCTTCTTCCGCCGGCTGCTGCCTTCTTCTGACCATTTCTTTCCTCATTATGACGCCACTCCCGCTTTCCGCGCCTCCCGCCATGAGGCTCACCGACAATTCTTTTTTCTTTTCCTTTATCTGTTGCCACCACAGGATCATGCTCGTGCCTTCACCGTCGTGGTTGCCGTCTTCGCCTTTCGTTACACAGGACGTGCACCTCATGACACCACCTTGCAGTACAAGTTTATTTCCGAAAAATGAAAACGGACACGTCTGTGCATACCAGGTATTTGCACTTAACCAATATCCTGAAAATAAAGAAGTATCGTCCCGACATCAAGCACCCAGATGCTTGAAAACGAACACAGCAATGCTAACTACCCAATACTATTCTGCATGTATACGATGCCTGACATGTTCACCCTTCATATTTCTGTTTATGAAATTCCGGCTTTTGCACCGAATTGTATCGGCCTGAATGTCCGGATTTTCTCTATTATAAGGCCGTTCAAATAAGAGTGACTTGTCTCCAAGGGCTGCTGTAATGAAAACGAACTAAATGTGGGCTTGCTCTATGGGTCTAGGGATCTGTAACCCTGACTTTGCGCAAATCTGGACAAGAAACTGCACCTTCTTTTATTCTGATTATTCTTCGAGCTAGTTGAGATCTCTGTTGTGTACGGCACTCTGATTGGGCCATCGTGATCCTCTCCTTGGGTGCTCTGCTGCAGGTAATGTTACCAGAATAAATGGAGTCTTCTGGCGCCGTTAGAATATACTCGAGCGTTTTTTGCACCAGCGTTATGTTGACTAATCAATTCTTTATTATTAGCCTGTGGGACCTGCGCTTAGTAGAGTAGTGGTCTCCCGTGTTACGTGCCCCTTTAACGTTGCCCAGGACGACTTGTACATAGGTCATTCCGTACATCTCGCCAGCATTACTCAAGTAATATAAGGAGATGGCAACGCGACCAGGGCCTCGGTGAGAACTTGCATGGTTCGATAACCCAGTACCACGGCCCGTTGCTCACCGGTCTAAGCTTCCTAGGGAAGGAGACTACAGCGTTCCACTATGGTATTGCAGTTAGTGTACCGTAGAACTAGAAGGGTGCACCCGTTTAATGCTCCATCTATCATAGGCATATTCTCGGAAGTATCTTTTTAATAGTACTCCCCTTAGCTTTTAAAGTACTCCCCTTACCGAATCAGTCTGAGGAGTCCTGGCAAATACTTCCGTCGTTTGGCATGCCTTCGGCCTGCGGCCTGCATATGTTCGATGCTGCTGCTGAGCAACCCTAGCACGAGTTGGAAGGCGAGATGGCATGGCACGACAGGACAGGAACGTAAACTAGGAAAGAATCCCAGGAGCATAAAAGCTATGGTCGGTGCTCCGTAGGGCGCCCAGACACCAGCTTTCGACGTTTAGTCGTAGTCTCGGGAACACCAGGCATAGGCAGGGGCTCCAACAAATCGTCCTACAGGCTGATAATTCCGCTGTTGCTCCCTTCTTCGCTTCGCTTCCTCCCTCACAATGGCACCGCTCCCGCGTTCCACGCTCACGCCACTAGGCTTACCGGCAATTCATTTTCTTTTCCTTATTCGGTTGCCACTGCCCGTTCATGCTCGCGCCTTGATCGTCGCCATCTTCGCCTTTTGTAAAACAGCACGTGCGCCTCCTCACACTGACGCACATCAGTTTAATAATTATCAATGCCAATCATTGCGTAGCGGAGATTTCTGATAACAAGGCGTCCCACTTTGTACACAAAAAAAGGATTTTCGTATGATGCCATAGCTGAGCACTCGATATCTACGGAGAACTGTAAATTCTTTGCTACCTCGAATCACTGTTTTACTGTTGCCTTGGTTTACCGCCCCACCCCACATAAGATTGTCACCAAGGTTTTCATATTTTCAACGATTATGTGAATAGTTTGCATCTCTGGCTGTTTCAGCGGTCATTTTAGGAGACTTCAAGCTTACCCTAATTGATGAGATACAACGACGAGCAACCTTCCTGAGCTTGTGAATGCTGCCAGGTTCTTTAACATGATTACTGTACCAACTCGTGTAACAGGTGAAAATTAGGCACTTATAGACTTGTCATTTACGAACTCCGTAATTGAGAGCATTTGTGCAGGTGTCTTAACGAGACAAGTATGCGGGCACACGCCGCCTTTTATGGAATTAGCGACCGACGAAAGAACCCGGGTCATATTTCTACTGAAGTCTGACTAATGATAATAGCACTGCATATTTACACAATCTCCTGAGTAAGGCTACATGGAGAGATGTCCTCTATGTAAAAGCGAGCGAAATAAACTTTATTGCTAGACCAGGCTTCTTGAGCCCAAAGGTGGGTGGCCTCCTCAGTCCAGGTAGCCTTAGCTCGCTGCCGCCGCCCGAGCCCTGTTCACCAACCGTATCTTTTTGTCAGGGTCTTGCGTCACCAGGACCGCCTCCCAGTGGTCTTCCGATTCTTCCTCTGAATCCGCTTCTTCCTGCATGGTATCGCCTGGTAGTGACGATGAGGGTGGTGGTACTTCTCGGTTATTCCTGCATTCCAGCGTCATATGGCGCAAAATGTTGGCCGTGTTCGGCGGACAGAACTCCAGGCTCGTCCGTAGGTGCCCAGATGCATGGCGTGCAACAGTGTTACATACGGGTAGGTTCAAGCCTGGTGTCTTCTCCAGGCTACCACGTGTCCCCTACGCATCGTCCTGTACGCGGTCGGGTAGCGGGTAGCGTTCCTGTAGTGCCCCAAGATATCCGAATATTTCTTGGATATCCGTTCATCATCCTCGTCACAGTCGTTGGTCCGTGTTTTCTGCGTGTCGGAGATGGCTCGGCGTGCATGATCTTGAGCCGCGGCGTGCGCCGCCTGGTTTCCTACGAGAGACTCGTGTCGTGGCGTCCAAAGGATTTGTGCTGCTTCTAGCTCGGTGTTGTTCAAGACCTGAAGTGCTGCCTCTCCGATCCTTCCGTTAACATACCTTCTGCCTGGTTCTTGCGAGTGCGTCACCACGGTGACCAGGCTATTGCACGTTGCGATGGCCAGCGCTTCCGCTGTGCTCGCGTCCTTGGCACGTATGGATGTGGCTGTAGGTTGTTCGTCCTTCTCGTCGACCACGCTGATTGCAAATAGGTCGTTTGTTCTGTACGCAGCTGCGTCCATGTATCTCACATTTTCTTGTTCGTTGTTGGCGCGTTCGAGAATGTGCTTGAGCGCTTGTATTCTCGCTTGTCTCCTTTCCTTGTCGCACTAGGGATGCATGTTTCTGGGAATGGTACAGGTGTGTAGCTTCTCTCTGACTTCGTGTGGGATACGCTGAGGTAGGTGCCTCTTATCGTCGACTTGGTAGCCCAGGTCTTGGAGCGGGGCTCTTTCCGTCTTTGTCAGGTTTAGTGTCTCCAGTTGGTTGAAATTGTGCGCTTCCACGAGCTCTTCCCACGCGTTGTGGATTCCCATTTTGAGTAGTTTCGCTGTGTACGTGGAGGGCGACCGGCCTAATGCAATTTTGTAGGATTTTCTGATGAGGGCGTTTACTTTCTCTCGTTGCTGTTCGTCATGTCAACGTATGGGGTCCCGTACGGGACGGTATTCGTGAGCAGCGCTTCTATCATTCTCGCGCAGCCTTCTTCCTTGGGTCCGTGACTTTTGCTCGTGACTCTTTTGATAAGGTGGGTTATTTTTTGCACCGTTCTCTGAACTTTTTCCAAACTGCTCCCTAGGCCTCGTCCTTTTGAATCAGGAGTCCGAGGATGCGGAGCGTCGTAACCTGTGGAATCATGATGCTTCCCACCTTTACTTCCGGGTCTGGTATCTGCTGCGGTAGTCGGCCTCTTATGCGCTTTCTCAGCACAAAGAGCTCCGACGTTTCTGGCGTGCACGTCAGTCCACATGCTTGCAGGTGCTTTTCCGTTGTGTCAACCGCTTCTTGCAGATCGTCTTATTGTTTACCTGTCGACTCCCCCGTAGTCCAGATGGTGAGGTCGTCAGCATGTTTTGCGTGACCAATCCGTTGTAATTGCTTCAATTGCTTGGGTAGCGAGCTCATGGCCAGATTGAGTAGCATCGGCGAAATGACGGAGCCTGGTGCCGTTCCCTTTCGCGGTATGCCCGTAATTTCTGAAAAGCTTTGATGTAACTATATATATTTCCCCCGCAGTTGTGCACGTTAAGTTGGTGCATTATGCCTTCATGTGACATGTCATGGCTTTCACGTCAAGTGCGAGGATTGCGCTTTCAGATTTTCGTGTCCAGTTTGTCTATGACTTTTGCCTTGATCTGCAGTAACACGTCTTGCATTGACAGTTGAGTTCTAAATCCGAACATGGTGTTTGGGACGTCTCCGTTCTCTTCGAGATGTTTGATCATGCGGTTGTGCACCTTGTGTTCGTAGAGTTTTCCAGCACACGAGGTGAGGGATAGAAGTCGAAGGTTCTGCATGCTGATTGGTTTGTTGGGTTTAGGTATCATGGTTACCTCGGCATCTTTCCATTCCAGTGGTACCTTACCGGGTACCCACCACTCGTTGATGTATTTTAATCGTGCGTCTACGGAGGGTCCGTCAAGGTTCCGGAGTGTCTTGTTTATTCTGTCGTACCACGGCGCCGTGTTGCCGGCGAGCTTGCTCAATGCCCTCTCGATTTCTGCTTCTGTGAAAAGCTGATCCAATTCTACATTTGAGTTGCCTCGATACTCGTCAAAGTGCGTAAAGTTATCTTCCGCTCCTTACCGAGAAACTTCTCCTTCACTTCATAGATATTGTCTTCCTCTTTTTCCGGGGTGTTGTGCATGAGTCTCTGCACTTTCTGTATTGCGGTGTTCTTGTTCTCCTTTTTTTGATAGGAGAGTCTTGAGTATCGCCCAAGTGCGTTTGCTGCTTAATGTCTTTTGAAGCTTGTTACATGTTTCACGCCAGTTCTTTCTTTTCAAGTTATTTAGAGTACTCTTGCGTTTCCTTGATCAGTTTGGGGATTCGAATTATTAGTTTCCGGTTGCATTTGTTACGCAGCCAGCGTTTCGAGAGTCCCCTCCGCGCCTCCCGCAGATGGAGTAGGCGGGGGTCGACCAAGGGGGTGTCTTGCGACAGTTGGATTGTCCTCGTATGCATCTCGGCTCTTTCCACGACTCCGCTGATCCATATTTCTATGTCGTTTATCGTCGCATTGATGGCGCTTTCGCCCTTGCGAAAGGCCTGCCAGTTCGTGAACTTGGCTTTTCCGATCTTCATCATCGCTTTGTGGTGCGGGATGACTGTTTGCACTGTTGACACGTGTACTTGTCTTTATCGGGCGACACGTTTCACCGCCTAGCAAATGTTATCGCACAGCGCAGGACGCGCTTGTATGTGTCGGAAGTTTCTGGAATGTTATCGATGGTTCCATCCGCTGTCTGTGACTGAACCTTGCGTAATCTGATTGCAAGTGTGCGCGACGCGAATAATGTAGAACCTTGTAGAAGGCGCGTGGGTCCCAGCGATTACTCTGGAACATTAGACGACTGATGTATAAAAGCCGACGTGCTTGACCCGCAAATCAGATTTTCTACGATCGCCGACTGTGTTCACCCCCGTCGCCGTTCTTTGCGTGTACCCTGTTCTTTTGGGCACAAGTTCGTCCAACAAAACGCTACTTTCGTCTTTCCCAGTTTGGCTGCTTTCTTCACCGTCACTACCACGTGACAATATAATGGTCGCTGCCCAGATTTTCGTCCATACAGCTCCCTCATACTGTTTGAGTCCATGTATGGATGTGAGGTCTGGGTGGTGTTTACAGATACTGTTGCCGATGCGCGTGGGTGTCTTCAGGTCGTTTAGTAGCGTGCTGAGGTGTTGGGCTACGTTGTTCCCATCTTCTCCTTTTTTATTTGACACCCCATAACCTCAGGCCACATGGGGAGCATTAAAATCTCCAACAACTATCAACCCGTTACACTTGCTCAGCTTCTTCACTTCCCGCATTAGCTTGTCTGGCCTTTAGGAGGTCCTTTGGCGGGCTCTACACGTTTAAAACAAAGAGGCTTTGCTGCTGTTTTTTCTCGGCCACGATTTCGACAAGTGGGTGTGTTCGATGCGGTGTTGAATGTTGTGTCGTTGGGCGTTGATGACCTTCTTGGTCAGAATTACTGTTGTCGTCTTACCGTCGGTGACCTCAGTGAGGTAATCATTGACCTTGAAGTCTTCAGCTTCGGTTTCTAGTAAGGCTATAGTATCTGCGTCAAACTGCGCGGAGAATTATACAAGGCTGCTTGTACAAACTTCCATACCGCTAGGTTGCGGCTACGTTTGAAGAGACGTAAAAAGCTGAATAATGCGTAAAACATATTTTCATGCAAAGTAAAGGAATGTTCTAGCGTGGGATCTCGAAAACGATACGACCAATTATTAAAAAAATAGGAGGTAAAGCATGGATCACACAAAAGTTGCTAAACAGGATAAAGAATCGCGATTAGTTGTTTCATACCTTTGCGGCAATGAAAAAATTTGGAATGTTCTTTGAATATAAGAAATGACACAAGCTAAACATCAAGTGAAAGAAAAAAACTGTAGGGCACGCCACGTCCAGACGTTTTGGTGTCTCACATGTGCTCTTGGGACCAAGAAACCACAACGTGGTAGTGCGAATAATCACAAATGCATTAAATGCACCTTTCTTGCACTAATGCCTGAGAGCCATCACAATACAGCACATTCCGATGGGCGCGCGATAAATCTGGGAAGGCCAACTCGCATTCGTGTGTACCAATCAACAACCAACCAACGAACATTCGCGTGTACTGTGGCGCGAATAGTGTCGCGTTCGAACGATCGTGTTGGTCCATTGCGGTGTCCCTCGAAGTGGGTCGGTGCATGCGCGGAACATCGGTCGCACATGCCAACCCCGAGTCCGAAGAGGAGGAGCCTACTCTCTATCGCGCCCAACTAACCCCGCCGCTAGGTGGCGTTAGCAGTGCAACATTCGAGCCCTCTATCGTAATATGCTGCAACCGCACCGACCGCCGCTGGCCCTTAGCTACGGGCAGAAGCGGGATTACCGTACACGCGATAGTAATGCGGGGAAAACGAGATCCGGGAACCCGTATAATCGAACACCTCCGCATCTCCCTAACCTTCAATCGCTGCATACCCCGCCGAAACATGAAACATGTCAGATGGTATAACATCAACGCTTTATTCGTGAACAAGAGGTAGCACATGAGGCAGTGGCCGCACCGAGAATAAGTCCACGCACTGTCCATAACATGCTCGCCGACAATGCGCTTGAGGTTCACCGCTGGCGTCCGTTGATCACAGCAGCAGCTATGCGTGCTCGACGGCAGGATTCCAGCTCAGGATCCCGGAAACGGCAACGTACTAGCCAGCACGTGCAAGCGTCGTCCGTACCGACGCGCCCTGCTGTCGAGAGCCGCAGCAGCCGTTGGTGACTGCCGGCGCCGAGGGCCGCGAGCAGGAGATAGGCGGCCGCCGACGTCACTGCACCAAACTCTATTTTCTGCGGTTGCTGGATCGTATTCCGGGGCCGACGCGCAGACAATGTTCAGGTAACAGCAAAGCATGGGTGACTCCGCTCACGCTGCATATACTCAACGCACTCGACCAACATTAAACTAGTGCAAAACATGGGGCAGGCGGGAGATGAAAATTGTGAACTCGTGTCGAAAGGATGGATCTCGCTTTCACCATGTTCTCGTTTAGCTCATCGTCCTAAACTAGTGCAAGGAAGACGAATTCTGCATGCAATTTGTCCACGTGGTACGGTGTTTAAACCGGCTAGTAAAAGATCAGGCGGCCACTCAGACCCTAAGTTCACGTGAACAAAGCTCCCTTTCTTGTGTCAAACGAGTAATATAAATTCAGGCGAGTCTAACTAGAATGAAGGAAGCAAAGTGCGACACCTCAGCGTCACAGTCCACCAGGTTGTGTCACTCCACGTGTGACAGACGGCTTCGTAAAATCTCAGGCCTAATAAGTCGTTACCCTGACAACCGGCATCCAAAAGTGGGGACACGAGCAAAAATGGCGACAACACAGGTAGCCGTGAGGAGACATCAGCTTTGTCAGGTGGTCTTAGCCCGCTCGGTACGCACAGCATCCGAGTTGACTGCGCCCACCAACCCAGACGGTGTCGGAGCGCCTGCCAGTCCCCAACACCTGACAGCCGGTAGCGGCACCCGTGGCTTGCGGCCACCCAGTTCCGAGAGCACCGACTCCTGCATTCGAAGAGAAAGAAACCATTTACTTGAGGAAATTCAACCAGCCCCGACGCTTCAGTACTGATTCGTTTCAAGCTTGCAAGTGCTCCGCGCGCACTAAACCTCGCTCTCCCATTATGCAGACCACGTGGCTCTCGTACGGACTAATGTCCTTCAAAACACCTGCGAAAAATTTTAGCATGTCGAAAAGTTCAAACAAACTACAGCAACCGTCGCCTCGCTGAAGAAAGCACGCCACCTACGGTAGCGATCAAAGTACACGCTAGACCTGCGCTTCCATTCCAGCGAAGGTTGTCTCGAACCGTTTAAAGCTGTGAAAGGTATCGTCCGATGCCTCAAGCGCCCCACGTTGGACTCTAGACGCGAGGTCTCACACGTGCTCTTGGGGTAAAGGAACGAGAACACAGTAGCGAAAACAATGACAAGGGCATTTATTGCACCTTTCATACACTAATACCTCCTAGACAACTTACAACACATAGAACATTCAAATGGAAGCGCGACAAATCTAGGAAGTCCAACTCGCCGCGACCAGATAGCGAAAGTATATGTTCGCCCCCATGTTGGACACGAACATTGCCACGCGATCTGTGACGCGTTCGAACGATCGTCTTCCCCGGTTCCAGTGTACCGCGTAGCGAGTCGGAACCCCAAGGCGTTAGCAGCGCAACACTCGGGCCCTAATTCGTGATATGCTGCAACCGCATCGACCGGTCCGGTGCTGAGATAGATACGAGGAGAAGCCCGATTACTGGATACGCGAGAGCAATGCGGGGAAAACGACATGAGAGAACCCATGAGAGGCGAGCATCCCCGCAAAGCCTGCTGGAACATATAAGATTTCTCGGAAAACATGGTTGCTTCGTGCGCCATTGATGCGCTATAACACAAAACGTTGCCCAAAGAAATGACCGTTGATGAGATCTCCTTCCTACACTCACAGAGTTTTAGCAGACAAATTTAAGTCTTTTTTAACTTCACCAATCATAATATATACCCATCCATGAAAATCGAAATGTAACAATGATCCAGCAGAATTGCGCTCAAGTTTTCGTCACTGCCAACACCAGGCGAATTGAAGCATTCACCTATTGTTTTGAACACGCGTATTCAAGTTGTTAAGACAGAGCCGTAGTAAAGCCATGTAAACGTAAGCCCGGATATATTTTGGCTACCTCTTTCCCACATTTCCAACCGCACGATAGAACATGGCAAATGCCTTGGAAAAAATACAATTGGCCACGTCTGCGCAGCGACCAAAGGTGGAGACTATAATTGCGCCACCTATCTGCCGATATCAGTTCTATCCATTTTTGGAAAGTAGCAGAGCCTCTTATCAATGGCAGCTTGGTACGTTTCCGCAAGAAAAAAATGAATAATCATGGTACACAGTATGGCATCCAGAAAGGGAAGTCGGTAGAAAATGCTCACCTCAGCCTTAAAGAAGGCATAGGTAAGAGCATTGAAAAGAAACGTTACAATATTGGCTTACTCCTATGTTTCCGGAAAGCTTTTGAATCAATCACAAACGACATTCTGTTAATAAACTTTAATAGTACGCCATCCGGGGCAGCCGGTTCAACTAAGTAAAAGGCAACCGGTTTCAATTACGTCAGTTTAGAAAGAACAATTCGAACTGAGTCCTTATAAGGTATGGAATTCCGTAGGGTAAGAATTTAGGGTCCTTGTTGTTCTTGTCACATAATAAGTGTGTTGCATCAAACGTAATACTCTTGACATTATGCTATATACCGATAAAACCAACGTGTCCTTTCAGGGCGCCAACCTTAGTTATGTCATGGACACGGCAAATACATGAGCGCCCCATTTCCCCTGACGGCTTTCCCATAATATATTAGGTTTCATTGTCAACATACCAAGGCACAAAATATTCAGAGCTAAACTGAAATAACTTGATAATAATTTCTCATAGGTCATTCAATTTCGGGTAGTACCATCACACATTGCCTCTTTTCTTAGTAAAATTTTATGCACTTCCGATATATTTACTCAGCTCTTAGCGACATTCATATTAAATGTGATCAAAAAATACATGAGTGCTTTTCTAGGTTGTTATATTCACTTAGTGTGCCGCAATGAACAAGGGCATGGATCATTTTTTTTCTGGAAATCAACCAGATATATATACGTTATGCAATACCTTTTTTATCACACACCGGGCATCCTCAACATCCACCCTGAATATTTTTCCCGTCTTTGTCTTGCAATAACTTATCTGTTCACGAAACCAAAGTGAGAAGTGTTTAGCTGTTAGTAAGTGAGGTTATTACTTTAACATTGTATTTGATTTTTTTTCGTACGTGTAACGCCTCTATACATTTACAAGACAGTGCACGGTTATATTTTATGCAACTTGTATCATTTACATTTTCAATCAAATTTTTATTGCTGAGGTCTTCCGCACACTTTTGATTATCTCTCTCAAAAATGCAATGCGCGCCGGTGCGTAGCGAACGCTGAGAAATGGGTCAACGCTTTTTCCCATGCTGCGACTGGAGCGAAAAAAAAAATATTTGCATCTGTACGCTTCACGATGCGGTTTTCAGAAGATTCATTCCACACAATGCTATTTTAACAAAGCGGCTAGTGCGACGCCCAAGGTTGCTTGCTCCATATTTCGTCGCATACGCCGCATAGTTTTTCGCGTGTACAGAAAACCCCTATGAATTAAAATACCATCGAACACAGCAAATAATACGCGCGCTTTATAAATTAAACACACTTCAACGTTTAAATTGTTTTCGTGTGCCAGCAGCAGTTCCTGAAGATCAGTGTCAGGAGGCATGGCTGACCTAAACAGCTGTTCGCAGATGCTCGTTCGTTGGAACTCACTTTCGAACTTTCATATTTGCGCTAGCTTGGTTCGTCCATCAGGGCGCGTGTGCGGTAATTATGTGTGGCAGCGCTCTCTAGGTATTTAGGCAGGCGTAAAAACTAACGCCATATTTTTTTCTAGGAGCTTGAGTCACTTGTGCACGTATCATCGAACAATTCGAACAGACATGAGCGACGTCTACTTTCTGGTCATGTGTATCACACTGCTAGTATATTGTGACCCCCTATCAAGAAGCTTAAATGAATATACTGGTGTTCGTAGTGCGATGGCGTGGCCCCATGGCAAACTTTAAATACGTTCTTAAGAGTACATTTCTTTGTTTAATAACAAAACCGATCCCTATAATTTTGTGTTCGTAATGGCAAGGGTAAAGTTGTAACGCAGCCGTAACTGTCGGCTGATGTCCTTGACATGCGTGTGCTTCTGCTTGTTTTGCACGTTATACTTAGGTAGGTCTGAAATCCCAGATTACAAAATACCTATGCGACTAGAACAGACGTTATGGTTCCGTTACTGGAAATAAAGCAAGTATCCAAATATGTTAAGCCAGTCTTGCACTTAGCCAGTATTAGACCAAGGTTAGAACACACAGCAGAAATTCCATAAATTATGCTACACTAAGAAGAAAGCGCAAGGAATGCGTAAACGGACAATCTAATCATGTATTCCTGAACGGATGGTATTCGCCAAATTTGAGCTGTTGAAAGCTGCTCCAATTTAAATAGCATAGCACATTTCGTTCTGCAGAAGTATAAAAGAATGATTATGTCACTGAGGTTTTATATAAGCTTTCTTTATGAACAACAATGGTATAAAACTGTTTACCTAGAAGTTTCAGAATCAGAGCATTGTAAAATTTTCGTGGTTACCACATTAAGTGTTTAAGATATAGACAATAAAAAATGTTGTCTAGCTAGAAGTACAGGCTGAACATACTTCAGTGACTGAATGCAGGCTGCGGAATCCGACAGTGTCCGTAGCTGCTAGTTCGAGAAAACTTCTATGTTTCACTTATGTTTCTATATGCCCCATGGACCCGGCAAGCGGCATGATCATGCGTCGTCTTCTTGCAGTGTTGCCCTGCGCTTGTTTTGCAAAAAACGGCAGGAAACTCGGTAGCAGTTTAATTGCGTCTGTGCATTTATTTAGGATTCGTGTGTATCTAATTATGCGCATGTGTAATGTATCATATTCTCGACTGTGGTACTAGCAGTGATGCATGTGTTTTTAATAACATATGGGACCACAGTCATTTATTCAACTTTGTCTTCAACTGAACAAATTATGGCCGCCCAGAAATAGCCTAGATATCCAGCATCAGCAAAAAATATGACGCAGATCTAGTGCATTTGTTAGAATAGCCTTGAGGCGAAGATTTCATGCATTCGTCAGATAAATTCTATAAAACTAGTTGCAATGTGGATTGAAAGAAACTTGCAGTTTCCTTCGTACTCAGGATGATTTTAATAAAGACAGGGCACATGGGAGTCTTGTACATTCAACACAAACGATACACAGGCACTTTAACATGATACACAATGGGGTGGACTAGACTAAACTGATCCAGACGGCTGTCCGTCTATACTGTGATGTGCCTAGTACTCATGCAGCACGACTCGCTTGTGTGCGTCGTCGCTGCGGTGATCGGACGACTATCGTTGCCGCTGCGTCGCTGTGCATTCCGAATATTCAGCCCAGCTGGCATGTTGCTTGCGACTGCCACGTCCTGCAGGTGGGCACCACCCCGCAGCTCGCCATTACGTGGAAACAGGGCAGACAGCAGCGCTGGTAGAGCAGCAAGCCACTGCCGTAACTGCCCAGCGGCTCGCCGGACGCTCTTGGAACGTGTCGGTTCCCAGAACGAAGCACTGCAGTTGGCCCCTGTGACAAATGGCCGCTGGCGCACAGGAAAGCACAGCCACGAGGGAGACCTCAGCTCATGTCTGCACGGTCGCACGACAACCGGTTGCCAGGGCCCGAGCCTCGACCGCCGGTCAGCGAGCTGCCGTTGGAGCCTCGCCCTCGCTCTCCGCACGCCGCTTCCTTGTTAGTGGCACGGGGTCATCCGTAATCATCATCATTAATTCGCGTCTTGTTGTTGCCACGCAATACCCATCACTCCAAGCTGGCTAGTAAAAAAATGTGTGTTGTCACGGCCACACGCCCAATCCATATCATCACAAGCAGCCGCAACTTAGGATAGTTGCCCGCAACTATTGTAAACAACATAGGAGGAGGGCGTGCATGAGCGTAGGCACGTGTGGATTATTTAAGGAATGTTGTTTGTATACAGAAACTAATCATGAGCACACACTGATGACAAAACACGTCGAGATAGGAGCAAAATTCAGTAAAGCATTCTCACACACGCTAATAACTTAGACAAGAAAGCAATTATGAGCTCACGGGAGGTCCTGATAGAGTATGTGCGCGAACGGTGGCAAGAAAGCCGATAGAAAGTTTTGTCACTAGTGGCCTAAATGATGACTTGGGAAGGGCTGAGTGCCAAGTGGGTCGGCGACCCAAGCTGAAAATACGTGCCACGTTGTTCGTCGCACAACTACGGCGTACCACCCTCAACCGAATGGCCGCACAGAACGCTTCAACCGTACGCTCGGCCACATGCTTTCAATGTACGTCGCCTGCAACCACGCGAACTGTGCCGCCATCCTACCCTTCGAAAGCTACGCGTATAACACCGCTACGCAGACCACCACTAATTTTCACCCGGTTTCGTACTCTATGGTGGGCACCCTTCGCACACCATGGACACAATTCTGCCGTACCGGTCGGATGAATCCGAGTGCGTGCGTATTTCTGCCATAGTCAGAGATGTAGAATAGTCCTGCGACCTCGCTCAGGCCTTTACTTCCAATGATGAAAAGTGCCAGAGGAGCATTCGCAGTGACGCCACTTTGACGGTCACCTTCGATCTGGGAGCGCTCGAGTGGCTCTCAGCCCCTTTCACTGCCACTTGCCTCTCTTCAAAACTGGTTGCGAAGTATGACGGCCCTTATCGTGTCTTCGAAGGTGCATCTCCTATAAGCTATGTAATAGAACCAGTTCAGCTATCTTCAGACATGCGTCGCCCCTCACGGGACATTGTCCATGTCGACCGTCTAAAGCCTTACTACGACCCGCTCATCGTGACGAGCTTTTAGGTCGTCTGGCGGGTCCTTTATCCCTCCTGGTGGTGATTGTAACGAAGAAGAGAGACGCTAGTCGGTTCAGCGCTAATGGATCAAAACGCTAGTGGGTCGAGCGCTCTGGCTCGGCAATGGCTCTCGTGCTTGGAAGCTGTCACTTTCCTGACCGTTGGCGTGGCACTAATCCGAGCTCTGCCAAATAAACACGTTTAGATTACGCATTTTGTACGGTGGTAATGTTCGATCATGCCGTTGTCTTGTTCTAACCTCAGGTGAATAGAATACCTAGAGGCAACAACCTTAACATGTCCCGTTAGGATTTGATATTGAAATTTTAAAAGTGAATAGTGGTTTCTCGTGGGTAGATGTTTTAGGTTAGCTCTCTTTAACAAGTTTGTTACAGATGTGTGGTCATAACGACAGTAAATAGAACTGCTTTTTCTGACTCATTTTCATCTTTTCAATATTCATTTTTATAACGAATCCTAGACCACAATGGAGTAATCTAACCTGGACACAATGAGAAAAAGACTGTAATCGCCTAAAGAAAAAACAAGACGGGCTAAATCCAGTGATGTTGGTTGTATTGTGTCCTGGCTGCTCCATTCGACGTATTCATGTAGGTATAAGATACACTTAACCCTATTGTACGTGCTTGACTAAAACTGCAGTATGCCCTAATATGTTGGAGATAATTCGACGGTATATGATAGTATTTACTACACTATCATTCTATATGTGATAACACGTAACGGGTTCCTGAGCAACATAAATGACTTGACTGGTGAATTCCCGAGAGCTGGGGACTTTTACTGCTTTCGTAACGGCATTGCAACGTCAAATTATAAGCAGCAGCGAGGAGTTCCCCAAGTGAAAAACATTTTCTCCCCTGTTTTGATGACTATTATGACGCGCTCTGTCATGCGCCCAGAGGCTCACGTTTATTTCTACGTGAAGTGTACTGTGTCTCTGTGTCTGCGAGGGACATGCTTTCCCTCTATGAAATTCTACGCAGTTTTGTTCACTTGGCTAATGGCTAGATGGACCTCATTTATGCCCTTAATAACTAATGTGCCCTTCTTGCACTTCGTTTATTAGCTCCTATTTTTGTTTCCATCGTATTGTCGCGAAGCATGCCGCGGGTCGGTTTCTTTTCTTGGTGACTGTTGGCTGTTCTTCGATGCGGGACACTGGGGCAGAGAGCTGTGCCAGAGACGTGAAAACGACAAAACGAGGGCACGGTAGCGCCTTTGCGCGGGAATGACCACGACGGCAAGTCAGGTTGACGCAGTCCCACCTGACGGTAACTTTGTGTTCTGCATGCAGCCTACCTTGATAGATGACGAAAGTGTTGGGGACGAGTGCGTCTGCCGAGGTCTGTTCAAGCTCGGCTCTGGCAATCAGTCATGATCAGTTTTGTTCCCTGTGTGTTTCCGAGACCATGTCTAGTCGATCACACTCTGGCACCTATTCGATCTCACTGACTTGTTTCACTGGCCTGAGTTGGCGATCGCTGAAGAGGCCTGTGTCTGCAAACGGTCTGTGTCTCTCAATTTCAATTACATCAAGATGAAATAGCAGACTCGCTTGCCTATGTTTCCTTGAATGGTCCGGTAGTTCCCATTTTGCCAGTTACGGAGTATGTCTCTTCAACAAAATAAAGAATAAACTACCTTGATCAACAAGCAATGCTATCAAATTCTGAAATGCAGCAGCTGCACTTCCCCTGCGATGCTCACTGGTGTCCTTCAGAGTTATATATGCTGTTGCATTTGCGAGATGGGGATGCCGTATTCCGCAGTTAAACTTTTATTTGCACAAGGCTGGTCTTACGCGGTGCCCTCTCGGTCACTTCGGAAATAAAACGGAGACAATCAATCATTTCTTTTTGTCATCTCGTGGATTTACGCTACAAAGAGAAAAAAGAAGACTTCTTAAGGCTCCGTTTCCTCAACTTGCACTTATACCACTGACTTCTCAAGTTATGCTTTCTATATGGGCTTCAGCACTAGGCATCAGCTACAGGAGTGTTCACCTCGCCATATACAATGCCGCTGCCAACACAGAAATACTGGTGCTATAAACAGATATTTATCCTTATTTTCTCTAGCACATTCTGGACGTAGTTCCGAGTTGCGTTAAAGCGAAAGCATTATAGGCCCCAATACGCGAAAATCCAGCGTCATGACGCGGCGTGACCGATTGATGTTATAAAATATTGCTGACGGTGCAAAGAGGAAACTACGCCAGGAAATGTTCCAATTGACATCAACTTTGTCAGAAATGTTCCTGGGAACAAAGCAAATTATTCGCTTTCAAAATAAAGTTTCTCGCATTTCGGTCTGGGTAGGCATCGAGTCCGGGCCTCCGTGGTGCTAGACGAAACGCTTCCCGGACGCCGCGGCTGCTCCACGGTTCTGGCAGATTAAATGCGTGCCTAATGCATACGTCATTGCACGCCTCCGGTAGCAACCATCTGATTGACTAAGGTGTGGCCTAGTGCGTGCAATGGGTACGTGACGCGGCCGCCAATGGCGAAGAGGCGGCGCCACGTCGTGAGGGCGTAAAACGAGCGCGTGGCCTCCCGCGCGTCACTTGCTCTTCGGATTTCATCGGTGTTTGAACGCGACAGCGTTAAGGAGCTCGTGTCGCAGAAAAGCTGGCTTCGTCGGCGTCGGCGGCTTTGGCCATGAGCGAAAAATCCTGGAAGGCAATTCGTAAATAAAAACAAACTTGCAAGATGGGCTGGGTGGCAATCAAACCAGGGTCTCCTGACTGTCAGACGGAGACGCTACCACTCTGCCATGAGTTCGATGGTTCAAGGCGGGTCAAAAGCGCCTCTAGTGAATGCCGTGTTGCCTTAGAAACGTGCCGTAGAAATTTTAAACTGTGGTGTATATCGGTAATTATGAGCATGAAAATTACAAAAGTTGCAGTTAAACGAGTAGCAAAGTACCTTACCACTACATTTCTTCTGCGCTTGGCGCACACGCAGGGCCATCTTGCGGCAAACACTGAAGGCCCCCTCCTCGCAATATACGGCGCTGCCCCGAGAGGTGGCACGTCACTCGCCCGCTTCTCCCCTTTGTATCGTTTGAGCGCATTGGGGCCGTGTGGGGACCAGTGCGAGGATGCCCAATACCCTTGCGTTTATTAAGCGAACGGGTTGCGATAACGCTATCGCGTTCCACTTTTGAAGTCGAAGCTTAAGCGTCCTCCAATTTTTTACTACTGCGATGGGCTCTTGATACCACATCATGAGCGTCACTTGCACTAGGCACACCTTTAGTAAACCAGAACCGTGGAGCACCCATGGCGTCGGGGAAGCATTCTCAAGCCGCACCACGGAGGGCCGGACTCGATTCTCACACAGACCGTGTCAGCCGAAGGATCTTTAATGCATGTGGAAAATATCAAGGAAAAACATTTCAGCAAAGCGGCTATAACGCTTTCGCATTATCACGCATAAGTGGTCTTAAGTTTCTCCACCAAATTTTTGTTTATTCATTTTCAATCGTTCCTGTATTATAAATATTGCCTTTGCATTCCGGAACAGCTATATTGCCTGATATTTATTCTCGTTTTACTTTTGGCTCGCGGTTCTTGGCCCATACCTCTCTGTGGGTATTTGCCATAGCATAGAAATTGCCAAGCCCGCCGGGAGCCCCCGTGCTTGCTTCCTGAGCTGCTATCGGTTATTGTTGTTGTTGCCTCAAAACATGGCACGTACCCTCGGAGGGGATTGGCCACACTGTATGGAATGAAACGAACACCCAGCAACATACGACAAGGGTTAAGGGCGAACATTTAGGACAAATAATTTGGTAATCAGCTGATAACACCAATTTTGTGAGTACCTATACATCAAAAAAATGGAAAAAAAAATTAAGCTGAGAAGCTAAGGAATGCCACGCGCTTATCAACATTGCACACACGACAGCTAGCATGCCAATCTAAAAAGGTTCTGTCATACACGGCCTTTATCCAGGTAGTGCAGAAACTAACTGCTAGATGCTCGTGCACATTACTACAGCTGCTTGTGTTGAATCTGCCTGTTCTGTCTGCCTTTCAGTTTTGTTCCTGTACTTACCTGCGCATTCCCAACTCCGATTGCTGGTTCATTCTGCAAGGTGGTGGGTACGTGCCATGTCCAAGAATCTTCGCCATTGCTGTCATCATCAAACTAGCTCGCGACGTAACGTGCTCGCGTTGAACGGGACCGGCAGCTCGCACCGAATGCAGATGGCGGCGGACCGGCGCACACCTCGACCAGCAGCTGCAGTGCTACGCTACCCGTTGCTGAGCTGTTCGGGTGAGTGACGTTTATTTAATGACATGGCTGTGTACAGGCCGCCGCAGTGAAGCTCAGTATCCCTGATGCAAAGCCTGGATGTCCATCCGAGACGCGATGCCCATCGAGCCTGAGTATCCAATTGTTCAAGCTCGTTCGACCTTCAGGCCGAAAGCGTGTATCAATCTTGGTAAAGCACAAGAAACTCGAAGGAACACTTTGACTACCGTGATTTTTTAGGCAGCGTAGTGCATTAGGCTTATGTGCCTATTTTAGGGGCTATAAATTGTTTCACAAGCTCTAACAAATGCTTTAGACACGTTACGACGACCGGAGAAGTTAATTTTTACATCTCGGTACACGGAAATAGTGCAAGTCCAGGTGTCTGGAAAATTTACGCGTAACTTTTTATCTTTCCACAGCCCTCTCTCACCTAGGGTCTTTAATTTCCTGCGTTACTCTTCCATGCAGAATTAATATCATGTCGGCGACAACAAACGTGAGCCAAAATTTCTGTGTTTCATTCGGCTCTGTTTTGCCATCAGTAAAGCAATTATTCTATCTCTCATGGCCTCTACTTTAAGCTTCAGTATAGTACCTTGAGTGTTTACCCTGTCTTGTAGTACTTCTTGCGTCACAGGAAAGGACTGCTGAGGTAATTCGATATTTACTTTGTTGCTCTGTTCAAATGCCATGCAATCTCTCAGTACGATTTATCAATCTTCATATAATGCTGCTTTCTCTTTTTCTTTTATTTTGATTAGATTATCAAACATTTACGTTTTCTTTCATATGACAGCGTCCCATACTGCACGTGTGTTTTTACTCCGCTGGTATTTATTCATGTATATATTACTGCTACCAACGTTTTAGTCAAATACTTGTTATCAGTACGGCTCATTGTTTGGCGGCGACGAACTATACTCCATTATGCAAGTTTCTCGCAGAACTGTCAAACAGCAATGCTCGTTAGCCAATATGAAGGCCAAATGCAACCCGAGATGTGTTCAACCGTGCCGCGTCTTCTGCCCAGTGGCTGCCGAGATTCACGGTATAAGACGCGCATGCGCAGTAGTGCTAACATGTAAAATATGACTGTGAAGTATCACGTGCCAGTCAAAAACAAGACTTGGTCGTCCCGCCATTACCCACCCAGTTACACGCGGAACTGTATTCCGCTGCGCAGGGAATTTGCCTGCGTACGCCTCGTAATTTCGGCAGTGTTGGAAACGACTTGTGCAGTCGAGGTTATACTTTGTACTGGTATGTTGCAAGCGTACTCTGCGCAGTCTGACAAGAAAAAAATACAATTCTGTCCTTGAGACTGTAATGAGTCTTCTTGTACGTGGTCAACACATAGCCTCAGGCATCACTTCAGTCGCTACAGCTCTTCGGCCATTTATTGTGTGCTAGGTTCCCAGCGGAACAAGAAGAAAGGTCGTTAACCGATGGGCCCATTTTTCCTTAATTGTTTCATGAGAAGCCAACAAGGACGGACACTGAGGACAGCATAGGGGATATTACGTGCACTTACTAATTGAATTCATCAAATTATAAATTTTTGGCAATGGAAGCGGATGAAAAAAGAACTTGCCGCAAGTGGGAAACGATCCCACATCTTCCCACTACGCGTGCGATGCTCTATTCACTTGATTTACTGCGGCCCCCTTAACTCATCCACTTTGTTGGGTATTTACGTGTTACTACTTGAACTAATTTTGGGAGTGTTATGCAGCGCCGCCACTCATAATCCTTGGCGGCGGATGTGGAATATCCATTCTGCCACTGGCGTCACGAGTACGTGATCTCCCGCGAACTGGCCGATAAACCCGCACATGCTACCCGAAGGCATCAATGTTGCCGGACTCGAGACCCGCGTTATGCAAGAAGGAGAAGAAAGGGGGCTTACCGAGGGGTTTGATTTTTATTAATCGCATCATGAGAAGCCAACATACAAGAAAGATCCTTTATCCGTGACTCCTGCGGCAGAAGAGATGTTCCACATCCCCCGCCAATGTTTGTTAGTGGAGGCGCTGGCTAACGCTCTCAAGATTAGTTCTAGTAGTAACACAGAAATACCCAAGAAAGTGGACGGGGAAACGGCGCTGCAGTAGCTCAGTTGGTTAGAACATCGCACGCGTAATGCGAAGACGTGGGATGGTTCCCCACCTGCGGCAAGTTACTTTAAAGCGAAAGCTTTACTCGCCGCGAACTTGCGATTTCGCCGTAGCCGTGCTCCGAGGAGCCACATGACTTCTAACGTTGCGTTCGCCTCCGCTCGCTTGACCAGCAGCATCGCATGCGTGATAACATGTCACAGGATTAAAAAGGAGAGATCGCGTGTGCCGCAACCACAGTTTAGGCGGCAGTATGGACGGCAAGAATTCTGATAAGCAGGAGGAGGCCGGGAATCGATGTCGGAACGAGATTAATAGGAAACAAATCTTTCAGGAAACTGACGAACAGCGCGCCGAACGACTGGCTAAACGCCGCAACATTGCTAGACAACCAGACTAACCTGGACCTGCAATCAAGGTTAACCAAGGCTAACCACGTTATGTCATCCCTTTCGCTACGTATATCCTGGCATAGCCGAGCTAAGCCACTGCCATTTTTTTTATCAACTTCCATTGTCATTAATTTATAATTTCTTTAATTCAATTCGCGCGAAGTGTCTCAAGCAATTAGCTTGCACGCGAAGAATTCATAAGGGCATATTATATCGCTTATCGCTACATGCG
Source organism: Dermacentor andersoni (assembly GCF_023375885.2). Lineage (NCBI taxonomy): Eukaryota > Metazoa > Arthropoda > Arachnida > Ixodida > Ixodidae > Dermacentor > Dermacentor andersoni. Next base: position 4,425,564 of record NC_092821.1, read on the forward strand.
TCCGTAACGTAATGGTTTCCATATCGGGCTTCTGTCCTAGAGTTTCGGTCTCTTAATCCTGTCGTTGGGCAATATTAATATTGTTTAGTTAACTATTATTAGGCACTACTTTGTTTAAAATGTCGAGCTTACATAGTCACGAAGCCGTTTGAAGCGAGAAGGGCGAGGTTTAGGCAAACCCATGTACTTTCCATAAACCCCATGCTGCCTGTACCGCCCCTATCGCAGCTCCCGCAGACACTGGCGCGAGAGTTTCATCTAGTAATTTTTCTACGAAACTCTATGGCAGCAACAAAGGTGGGCAGCCCGCGCTCGCCAGATGTCCGCACACTTTGCTCTTTGCACCCACCTTGCCTGGCATGGGTATGCAGCGCGAATGCACAGTACACATAGCACCCACGGTTACGGGTTAAGTTCGTGAATTCGATGATGTGCTTGAATGTGTTGTCCAGTCAAAATTGCCTGCAGAATGATTCAGAAAACTGGAACCGATGCCGGGCATGTCCACTCTCTTCTGCTTAATCTTCCTTCTCCATCACCATAATGTAGAAAATAGTGCTGAAATATGGTGCTGAGAGTTGTGCAGTTTAGTGGTCCGTGTACGTTTAGGCACATTGTCTTGCGTTTAATTGCCTTTTTGCCACTGCTTCCCACACAACCACGCTAAGAAATCATTTTTATATGTGAGTGACTGAGGGTGTATAATCTTTCACTTATATTTTGTTACGTGCACTCTCAGAAGTGTTCTACTGCAAGCATGTTTCAATATAGTCCACTATTAGAGAGATTTAAAAAGGCGAGTGTGACCACCAGCATAGACATTCTCTCCACTTGCCCCGTCTGGTGTCGGATAGTGAAATTCTTCCCTTCCATCTCCAATCCCGATAGGTCGGAGTTCGGAAGCGTGTTGTCATTCGTTTCGAGCACAACAAAATATACATGCACCAAGCGCAAACGCTGCGGCAACGGTCATTCGGTTGAAGTTTTCAGCAGACGATCGCATTGACACCGGCGGAACCCAGCCGGCAGGATGAATTTGTCGCCGTCGTTCGAACTCGGCTCAGATCCCCGTCGCTCTGCCACAACCGACGGTCCTCTGTCATGTCGTTGTCGGCCAAGTATCATAACACTGTCCTTCAGCGACGCTGTAGTGCGCTGAGTGCGTCAAAAGAAGTCGGGCGATCGAACGTGTCGGCGTATTCGCCTCAGCGGCCATCATAGGCATAGCAGCGAGATGCCTCGCAACCTCTGACTGATGTATGCTTGCGACGCGTCACAGTCTCTGCTTGGTGCACGCTGGAGACGCGTCGCCACGCTTTGCCCTGTTCGGGACTGCCGTTTTTGGCGCGTAAGACGCATTGGCGCATGCCATAGCGTGCCGACTCGTCCCAACGCTTCGGCCATTAGGCGCACATTTCTGTGTGAAGCGCCGGCGTTCCTCATCGTGCCTTGGCATAACCGAGCGAACGAGCACGGGGAAGGATGAAAAACCGAACTTCGAGCGTAGCGGGAGTTGAAACATGGCAAGAGCGAAGACGTTGCAGCGTAAATATGGAAGGAAGAACAGGAGGAGAGTACAGCGTCAGGGTTAAAGGGAAAGTGGAGTGCCGTACGAGACATGTAAGACGGTGGCGACCAGGCATGCGGCGAGCGCGACCATCGATGCCATATATAAAAACAAGGCGCTGGCGTGAGATTCGAACCCAATGCGCTTGCGCTACTTTTACCTGCACTGCCGCCACTGACAAAGAATAAGCTCGGTGCGACACTGTTCAGGCTTTCTTCCTGAACAATGAGCGGCGCAACCGGTGGAAATGCTTCGTGTGCCGTGACTGCTAAACGACATGCTAAACGAGCGGCCCGATCAGAGGCTCAGCGCCGCCGCTGAGAGAAACCTGTCGTTCAGAATAAAAGTCTTTGCAATTATATCGCGTATCCAGAACACCTAAATGGCTGCGCTCATCATTCGCATTAGGGAGTATCGTAATCGTCGGTAAAATTTTTTCTCACTTTTTTCTCGTTTTTGCCTAGTAGAGCCCTTGCATTGATGGACCCGCGCGCGAGCTGCTGTGTTTTAGTTTTGCGCAGTGGAGGATTCTGCGTGCGCTGCACGAGAACACCCGGTTAACGGTATAAGTCAGTGCGACAATCATGAACGTTGATGCCGACGTGAGAATATTAAACAGCAAGATCTGAGCGCTAGAACATGACAGAAAATTATAGTTCCATTCTCGGCGCGTGCGACTGCATGACGAGGGAATATACAGACGAAACGGAAGCACATCTTCAGCGACGGCAAGAAAAACAAAAAGACGCAGCAAATGATTTGTATGCTTTTACGTTTTAATACTTCTACAAGCAGTAATTCGATTGTTGAGGGAAGAAATTAACATTTTACTTATGTGGCCTTGAACAATTCTAGACCTCGCGTGCCAATGTGAGTGACGTCACAGTGCTACCATATAAGTAGGCGCACTTGTGTGATTGACGTCGAATCTTAAGCTGGGAGCGCGGCGCCCCCGAAGAGTAAGACAAACGGCGTTTTGTTTCAAAGTTAAGCTCTTTTCGTGGCGCGTATGTATGTAATACTTGGCAGAAACGATCATTAGCGCCCACTCGATGCGCGGCGCTTGTCAGCTCAAAATGGCCAGATCTGGAGAGCTAGGCGCCCTTTATGGGGACAGTACATGAACTGATATGACCTCGCCCTAGGAAAGGTGCCCTATTGTATTGGCTAGAACGAACCCTGTTTTTCTCATTAAACGTGAAATTATATGTTTCGTGATTCACTAACGGTTGCGATAAATAACCTTTGGCGCTTCACGAGAGCAAAAGAAAATGAAAATGCATAAGTGACCTATCGTGTGACTGACTAGCATACGAAGTTTCTTGTCTTTATATTAGCGCTGAACTGCAGTGCACTTTTTTCTATTAAAAGCTTTTTCTAACTCACAAAGTGCAGTTAGCCATTTTCTTTGTAGTGGGTAGAAAAGCAGCGTTGCCTTCGCCTTCGCTTTTGATGAATTAGTTTGGCTCGACTATCGACAGATTACTATGATGGGTGCCAGCTAGCCATGTCGTACGCATTTACTTGAAAAAAAAAAACCGCTATAAACCTATCAGAAATGCCTGTAGAACATTGCAAGCTTATGGCACCAGGCTCTCATTTTTTTCAATTTGTTGAAATGGTCAGAAATAGGTAGCTCACCGCAGTTGCCCTCACTCCTGGTAAGCAGAACGCTGGTCGGCTTTCACAATTTCCGAGGTGGTCTATCTGCATCGATCCCACTTCTCAGCGTTGTCGGAGGTGGAATCTTAGAGGCTGCTGAAATCGAGAAACTGTTCTCGCGAACTATCCACGTGCGTTTAGAAGCAACTGCTGGAGGCGTATATACTACCGAGGGCGAGCTTTTTGTGGCGCCATAAAAAACCGGCTTCTTAAAAGTTGCTCGTCAGCCCCTTTAAAAGACACGATGGTTGGAGGAGGCAAAAAGCGTGCAAAATAACTCAATAAATATGGATTTTTCTCGTTAGGTGGCGCTGCCAAACCTATCATCCACAGCAGTTTGTGTGGAACGCTGCGGCGTGCTTGTTGATGCGTGCACTCCGACTGTTGGCGCGATGTATCTCGAATCACTTTATTAAACGCTGTTTTCAAAGATCGTTAACACAGGAAAATGATAGCTTCGGCGGCGGCACCATTTTTTTCACACTTGACTTACGTTTTAGCAACATTATGGTCAGTGAAACCTGTTAACAAAATAGTTTGGAAGCATTACAGTTGGCAACCTAAAATACGAATGTGCGAAATCCCCCTGATATACAAAGCGGGGGTGTGAAGATAGCGATTCAAAACGCTCTTACATGCCGCCTTCGCACTGATTTCACTGTAACTCATATTGACCTCGAAATACATTTCTTAGAAAGTTGTGGAAACAGCTTTTACCTATCGACCTGATAAACGCTACTTTTCCAATTTTGCTTCCTTGCTTGTCGAATATCTGCAATGGAACACAGAAAACATCCTGAATTTTGTTTTAGGTGGTGACATCAAGATTGATTGTCTTTCATATACTAACAAACTAGAGATTGGGCCCATATTGCAATGTTTAATTTCATACATGCATGGAACCACGTGAATATAGGCAGCGACGGCGATCAATGTCTTTCTTACCAGCTCCCAAGCAGATTGTCTTATATCATGAGCAATTATTATCTACATAAGTGACCACCTTCCAATATACTTTATTTTTGAGTCTGTAAACTCTCAGAAACATTACAAATATTCTACACTAGAGCTTCGGCGCATTATTAAAGACACTTTGAATTACTTTTGGGCAACACTTACCAATGTCGACTGCAATGCTGTGCGCAACAAAAATGATCCAAATAACATTTACAATGCATTTATTACGATGTTTAGCTCCTTACACTTTGAGACAAAGTTTACGCCACAAGACTCTTATTTATTCTCTCATGCGAGAGCCTCACGACGCATGCTCAAACGGTGATGATGAGCATGGAGAGACGAGAAGCTGAAGCGAAGGAATAATGCTCACACTAATTGCCCTACGAGCGCAAGCCGCCATTCAGGCCGCGAATTAGCCCGGAAGGAAATGGCGAACGGTCCACTTGAAGTGCGAAATGTGAACGATGTCCGAAGGACGGTAACGACGGTCCGAAGAAACCTCAACGGAAGAAACACGATAGTTCATGCAGATGTTTGTTCAGCAATAATGTAGGGCCCAAGGAAGCATGATTCAAACCTCTCACAGAATCCGGGTGTATGAACGGGCGTCCAAAGGTGCACTTCCTCTCCAGGACAATAGGAGGTGTCTCTACGAGAGATGTAACGTTGAATGCGATCTAGCTGACTGATTTCTGAGTTAAAGCGAGCACGCTGGCGACATTTATGACGCTTCCAGACGAACTGCTAGGACCTACTGTGTCTGCTGTCAGATGGCGCATTTAAGAAAGCAGGGTTGATGGTGAATGTCGGCTAATAACCGTAAACGCGGTAAATAAATTGCAGTTCTGTGAGCAAACGTCACAGCAGGCCAAATATTGTCCCTGTTGTACCTTGGCGTGATATAACTTGATATCATATTCGTTAGTCTGCGATAAAATCGCTCTCTTAAGCCATTTGTTTGAGGTTGGTACGCGTATGTCGTCTTATGATCTATGCCATGTGCTCTGAGTACTTCTTTCAGAATAGTTGGCATGAAAATCTTGCCGCAATCACTCAAAAAAACACGAGGTGCACTATGACGCAGTACAATGACTTCCAGAAAGAATGTGGCATTGACTGAGGCCTGAGCTACAGCAGTGCCTGCGTACCATGTGAGATGGTCGACAGCTTTGATGAGCCATCGATGACCTGCTGGTGCTATGGGCAGACGCCCGATTAAGTCTATCTCCACGATGGCAAAATGTCTCTCAGGACATGGGATGGGCTCTAAAAGGCCAACAGGAGGCGAAGTCGTTCGTTTCCGCCGTTTACATCGGGCGCAAGCGGTGACGCGCTTGGTCCGAAAGGTAGACATGCCACGCGAATAGAAACGGCTCCTAATCCGGTTTATTTTTTGTGGAAACCTAAGTGGCCACGAGATAGGTCGTCGTGAAAGACTTCAAGAACTTGTGAGCCCAGCGAACGTGGTAGAAAGATATGCAGCAGTGTGTGTCGGTGAAGCAAATGTAGCGGTGCTGCACACCGTTCTCGAGTTTATATAGTCACAGTTGTCGACGTAATCTGGCATTCAGTGCAGGAGGAGTTCCGCACAGGCAGTGTATAATGCGGTGGCTGTGTGGATCGCAACGCTGACCCGAGGCGAACTGCGCGCCGCCATCGGAAGATAGCGTGGAATTAACCGTTTACGGTGATAGCATATGTGGAGTCATAGTCTCAATATCAAGTGGCGAGCAATAGGGAGACGTGTCAGAGGATATTAGTGCCAGAGGGGGCGAGACATGGCGTCTCCATCCTGATCTTCCGAAACTTACACAGAACATCATAATTGTACTCTTGCAATGGGACCAGCCAGGGACATTGGCATCCAGACAAATTTTTCTGTGACAGCAACCAGAACCGGCGTGATGGTCGGTTCTGACACTACTAAAGTGGCGTCCATAAAAATATGACCAAATTTGTTCTATGGCCCGGAGTATTGCGATGCATTTATGCTGTGTTATCGTATACTGTTCGGCAGTCGTTAGTGCGCGACTGGCATAAGCAACAACTCTCTCTCGTGTAGTGGATTGACGCTGTAGAAGGACAGCGTCGATCCCAAGCCCACTAGCGTCGGTGTGCAAACAAGCTGGTCCGTTCTTGTCAAGGAGATAGAGGACAAGGTCGGATGTTAAAGATTGCTTGAGGGCTTGGAAAGAAAGTTTGTAGCTGTCTGTCGATGTGAAAGCAGCGCATGACATAAGCAACTTGTCCAGTGGCGACGCCATGGCAGGAATACGACTGAGCAAGCAGCGTAAGTAAGGTGCTAAGCCAAAGATACTCCTTAATTATTTTTGTTTAATTGTTTTTAGTTTCGCGGCGAGGGAACCGAATCATGGCAGCAACGTTGTCAGGATCTGGTCAAACGCCATTTTCACTGATAAGGTGGCCCAACACTTTCTTGTTCTTTCTTTGAAAGTGGCATAATTTTGTGTTGAGCTGGAGTCCAGCGTTAGAGATGCATGTCAAGATTTTGTCCAGACGCTCAAGGTGTTGACGAAAAGTGGTAGAAAAACACAATGTCATATAAATAACCCAGACAGGTCTTCCACTTAAGGCTACGTAAAATTGTCATTCCTTCAAATTTTGCAGGAGCATTTTATAAACCGAAGGCCATTACGTTGAAGTCGAAGATCCGTCAGATGTTGCAAAAGCTCTCGTGTCTTTGTCCGCCTCCTGCATATATATTTGTCAGTACGTATATCGGACGTCTAGACCTGAGAAATATACAGCGCCCTGGAGGAAGTCAATGTGATCGTCGATTTTATGCAATGGATATACGTCGTTGCGCGTGATATGTTATATTAAGTGCTCTATAATCGACGCAAAATTGTACACATCCGTGCTCCACAAAAACACAACATGAGGCGACCAAGAACTGGACGATGACCAAATGATCGCTCTATTGAGGATGTCATCACCGTGCCGCGCATTTATATTGCGCTCAGCAGAAGACACGTTATATGGGTTGCGGTGTATAATCGAACTTTCTTTGGTTTCGACATGATGCGCTGCAACGAAAGTGCGCGCCAGAAGCTTGGAGTGAACGTCAAACAATGCGCTGTGTTTTCGCAGTAGAACCAAAACGTCGTCTTTCTGTAGTGCAGTCAGTTCTGGATTTATCGTGGTTGTTAAAATTAGCAGTCGCAGTACGAGCATCAGTTATGCTACACAAAGGCGGTGATTAGGCGTAAAGAGGTACCGGTGAAAGAAGTTCGACTTCAGTAAAGCATGTCATGGGGTGCCCCTGGAGAGCACCACTGGGGAACAAGTGGGGTGAAGAACAGCGATGAACGCTTTACCGTCGTGAAACCGCACAAGGGCAGGAGCAACGCTAAGCCCACCAGATATGCAGTCATCGCTTGGTGCAGGGAACACATCATCATAAGCCTTGGTGCCGGAAGTCACTGGTATAATAGGCTCATTACGCAGGGGAATGGAACACTGGGTAGACGTGACGGCACGTAGGCTGTACGTGAGCGTCGACATCGAAACAAGATATCGTGCCCGTCATATGGATAATTCCTGGATGGCAAAAAATTAAAGCTAACGCTGAGGACAGCAAGCTCCATACCAAAATCATTTCCTGGACACGGGAAGACAGGACGACAAACAATGTGGCGAAGGATGCCATCGATGAAAACACACGCAATGCAAACACCGGAGGGCTGAATGAGAACTGCATTAGCATTACGAAGGGGGGGGGGGGGGGAGCTATTATATGGTGTCTCAACTTTTGCAAGGGGGAACACAAGTCACAATAATAATAACACAATAACGGAAAGTAGTGCACCTGTATCAACCAAGAATTCGCTCCGCACACCTTCAACGCACACGAAAAGTGCATTTAATGGGCGCTACGGAGGAGTTTCATGTCCGAGAGATGCCGCTTTCCCACCTGAAGTAGCGCTATTTAGTTTTCCAGTCGGTGAACGGAGGTCCAAGTAGCCGATCGAAGGGGGGAAGAGGATCACTGCATCGGTGACGGAAAGCAGCAACGCGGGAAACATAGTGAGCGGGCACTGTTGTATGATTGAGGATATGGGGAACGTCGTTGATAATTGGAGCAGGAGTGGCGACGTAGTGGTACAGGGCCAGCAAATTCAACCCTTTCAGATCCGGCCTAACCACGCCGTTCATCTTGTTGACGGCGTCGGCGAAACCGTGAAATGTGGCCGGGGATGCCGCAATATTAGCAAACAGGTCGAGGCGGGCTACAGGCATTGTAAGACTGAAGCGGCGGTGGTATTGTAGTGAGAGAATTCAGTGAACCATGCATCACAGGTGCCTGCTGTGGTGGCTGCATGCTCGGAATGTGGCATACGGAGGCCAGCTAAGCGTAGGGGTGTGGACTTGGCACGTGCGGGCACGTCACGGCAGGTATTTCTTCCCTCTCGAAGTGACTTAGGCCGCCAGCAGTACGCATCCCAAGCAGCTCAGTAGGAATTGAGGAAACTTGTGCGTGCAGTTCCTGTTGCAGGATAGAGCGGATGAAAGCCCAGAATATATATATATATATATATATATATATATATATATATATATATATATATATATATTCAGGATGGTTGCAATCTGGGCTTGTTCGTAATGCATCTGCAAGGGGTGCAAGGTGGCGCGATGCAAAGACGGGACGAAAGAAGACACACGCAGTGCTACCTGTGTCCCTATGTGTCTTATTTTGTCCCGTCTTTTAATCGCGCTGTCGTACACCCCTTGAAGATATACTGCTTCGACTAGATGAAACTTCGCGTGACCTCAAAGAATTTCTCGCTGAAGTGACACGGCCTTATATTAGAATTTGAATTAACAAGACCTCATAGTACCAGGCAGTTCAGTTTCGCAGCCTGAGTCCTCTCGCACCACTCGCACCACCACTCGGTGGTGTAATCTTCCTTCGTGTAATTGTCGTATACTTGGGTATCAATAGTACTGCTTCACCTTTCCGGCGAAATTGCCGCCTCTCTCTCCCTCGTCTTTTTTTTTTTTTCTTTGAGTCCGAGTATACGCGCTGCTGCGCATGACTGTTCTTGATTCTGATACCGAGTCAATCGGGCTTGGCCTCAATTCGGTTACTGAGTGGATTATATGCAGGGAGCTCCATGCACTAAGACTTAAATATAGAGCAATAGCGTTACTCCAGCCACCCATCATTTTTCGTTACTGAGATTTATTTCGGTAATTTCGAATAATTATCTTACTCAAGAAGTACCGTCCTAATAATCAAAGTATCCATGGGGCATTTCTAGGCACCACTGTGTGTCACCTAGCTGCGGCGTTTACTGCGAAGTACTACTTGCATAGACTTTTTTCGACTGGCGAAAAACCTCACAAAATATGAAATACCACGCACATCATAAAGCAGCGCCCTCTAATAAGCTGCTTGAAAGCAAGTGCATTGACTGTTGCAAACCCGAAGAGACAGCGCATCGCCTTGGTAAGGTTATGGAAGGAGCACCAACAGCATGTTTCGCGTTTCGAAGCTATTGTTTGTTCTCGTTTCTACGCGGCACTTATCCATCTTTCAAGGCCGCCTGGTCACATTGGTAACAAAAGCTTCTTGATGACGCTGCCGAAGCGCTTCTCTTACCCTGCACAAAACGCGAGAAACAATGGAATAGGCATGGCATGTTTCAAAACTCCCGCTCTGCTCGTGCCGCATCGAAAGAGCGCGCGCAGCTATATTTCGAGACAGAAACTTGCTTCAGAGCAAAGCCAAATTAAAGTGACAGTTCTATTTTTTATGGAAGTGTACGCGTGCTAAAAAGCAGGTTCGTGGCAAGAAATAAAAGTGAAACAAACAGACCGAGCAGCGACCAATGTGCAGAGAAAAGGCCAAACTGATGCGTTAAAGAAAGAAAATATACCCCTTTTAAATGAGCAGAATCGGCAATCTGGATGTCTGCACATGCAAAAAGTTCGAAACTAGAACATCAGATTTCAATATGGCCTTTTTATCTAGGAATTCTTAAGCCCCGTTGAACACCAGCTACAACCTAGTGGACGTGTTCGAATAGGTCTGCTTATGCAGCTACGCAGTACTCAGTCCGCTTTATCACAGCTTCAGTTGCTTCCTTGAGGGCCGACACTGTAATGCTACGGTAGGCATCCGTTATCCATCCCTTGAGCTTATCCGACATGCGTCTTGATCATATAAGCACAATCTTTCAGATAACAGCAAAGAAAGAAATGAAGTAGTGATAGGTGAGATGACTCATGCGGCCAATGTACAGGCCCATGCCTTCCAATCTATTGTGCGTGAAAAGTATCATCCAGCTAGTTCTGTGCTCTGCTGCTGCTGTGTGCGGGTGAGCCATCTTTCTGATGTCGCAGAAGTGGAGGACGGGACAGCGAGACTTCGCCGTGCAACTCATCATCCGGTCTTCAAGGATTTCATCCACGTAACGGTGTACAGTCAGTGTGTGATCGAAGAAGACGGGACCGATTATAGCGCTGGCGCAAATTCCGCACCACACAATGAACGATCACTGGTACTGGGGCTTGTTGTGTTTTACCTAATATTGATTGGAGTCACTTCAATAGTGTGCATTACGCAAAGTTATCTGGGCGTTTCTGATAAAATTTGCTTTGTCTGTGCACATGATGTTGCGCAAAAAGTCCGGTGTCGTATTGGCTTTTCTGAGGACCCCATTGGAGAAGACTAGCCGAATGTGCAGGTCCCTATTTTTCAAGCATTAGTTCTGGTTATGTTGGTACGGGTGAAAGGCCAACATTTAAGATCCTCTAGACTGATAACTTATTAATTGGTACCTGGACGGCCATGTCCAGCATGCTAGCATGATGGTTTGAGGCCATGAATGGTAGAACATCCGGCCGTAGGCTAGGACTCAAAGATGGAGTCATTCGCCACTGTTGCTTCAAGTTGCCGGTTTGTCTTAGGTTTTCATAACTTCTGGTGATAGTTGAAGCGTTTGGTCTCCCATCATACTTCCATGACGCATAAATATTTTTGGTCTTCCTCTTGTTGGCATTTGCAGTATCCAAGGCAAGGATCATGTTCTCATTCTGCTCATTAGAGAAAGACGTAGCAAGTGCGATGAAATAAAACACACCTTTAGTGATTTGGCAGTGAGGTTGTCAGTTCGCTTTTGTGGTATTAGGTTTTGCGGCAAGAAAGACATCTGTGCACTTTATCGACGCTCAGACAACAGATATCATGGCTTCATTCCAACTAACACCAAACCCAATGTGTTACTTTAGCCGGGGAGAGGCAGACAAAGCACTAGATCAATCCCGATGTTTTTCTTTATTTTCTTTATTTCGTCCTGGCTAACTCAGAGGGAAATGTTTAAGGGCGCTGTTTTAGGATGCGGTTGGGGGTGCAGTCACGTGGTATTTTTCGTATTTAGGAGGTCTTTTTTTTCAGTTGTAAAAAATTTGTACTTCGCTGAAAATACAACACTTAGATGCCCCTTGGCTGTGCCTACAAATGCCTTATTGACACATGATAATTAGGATAGTACGTCTCGAGTTAGGTAATCAATTGCAATGACTTAATGAAATCTCAGTAAGGAAACAATACTGGCAGCAACTCCACTATACTGGAAAAAATATGCGCTTGGTTTTCTTCGAGTAGCGCATTGCTCTTTTTTTTTTAAATCCAGGTGAATGTTTGTTCATTGAGACAAGGTGCCTTGTGGATGTCTCGTGCTGACGATGCCCTCTCGGTGAGCTCATATTCCCCCCCCCCCTCATCTTTTAAGAGGTTCAATACATACAAGCAATTGTCTCGCAAACCAGATTTTTTTTTTTAAGGGAATTTAGCACGTCTCAGTAATTTCTCTCGTCGTATTCGAGTGCTGATTGCCGTGCTATCGTTTGCTAACGAAACTTTCCCTCAAGTCTAAATATTTTAAGGCAGTTTGTCGTGTGCGTATCATGGCCACGCACGCTTATAACGCCTTCCGTTTCTCTACCACGGTTGCGCTTTAAAACCACGACGCTGCAAGTTTGCTTCAGAGACTATCCTTTCCTTCCCACTTCTCCGCGCTTAAACTGGCTCTCTCAACTACTACACGCAGAGACAAAGCAACAGCGCGCGCATTAGATCCCATAGATGAGATGAATATTTACAATTATTATTAGGGTTATAAATATATTCGAGTGCTGATTGCCGTGCTATCGTTTGCTAACGAAGCTTTCCCTCAAGTCTAAATATTTTAAGGCAGTTTGTCGTGTGCGTATCATGGCCACGCACGCTTATATCGCCTTCCGTTTCTCTACCACGGGATGCGCTTTAAAACCACGGCGCTGTAATTTTGCTTCAGAGACTTTCCTTCCCTCCATTCTTCTCCGCCCTTAAACTGGCTCTCTTAACTACTACACACAGAACAAAGCAACAGCGCGCGCATTAGATCCCATAGATGAGATGAATATTTACAATTAGTATTAGGGTTATAATTATATTCGAGTGCTGATTGCTGTGCTATCGTTTGTTACCCAAGCTTTCCATCAAGTCTAAATATTTTAAGGCAGTTTGTCGTGTGCGTATCATGACTACGCACGCTTATATCGCATTCCGTTTCTCTACCACGGGTGCGCTTTAAAACCACGGCGCTGCAGTTTTTGCTTTTCTTTTCTTTCTTCTTCTCCGCCCTTAAACTGGCTCTCTTAACTATACTACACGCAGAAACAAAGCAACAGCGCGCGCATGAGATCCCATAGAAGAGATGAATATATATATATATATATATATATATATATATAGAAAACTATCAGTCATAGCTCTCGTAGTATAGCCCTCTGGGCCGTTTCCTTCTTTTTTTTTGAAAGTAGTCCTATTAGGGTTATAATTACACGAAGGTATTTCACCCTCATCAGCAGCAGTCCTTGGTATAGTTATTCTGGCGGCTAGCTTCCCACGCTATGCGTGCCGCCATCGCACCTGGTTAAGCTTTTCCTAGACGCTAGAGTTATGCTTTGTCCGCGCAACCTTGAGCGATCGGAAAGCGCGTTTCCCCCTCTTGGCCGGCGGAAAAGGGAGGCTTCGTTCCGGCCGCGAAGCTCTCCACATCTCTGTAAGGTGCCTTGTGGATGTCTCGTGCTGACGATGCCCTCTCGGTGAGCGCATATTCCCCCCCCCCCCCCCCCTCATCTTTTAAGAGGTTCAATACATACAAGCAATTGTCTCGCAAACCAGATTTTTTTTGTTTGTTTTTTAAGGGAATTTTCCACGTCTCAGTAATTTCTCTCGTCGTATTCGAGTGCTGATTGCCGTGCTATCGTTTGCTAACGAAACTTTCCCTCAAGTCTAAATATTTTAAGGCAGTTTGTCGTGTGCGTATCATGGCCACGCACGCTTATATCGCCTTCCGTTTCTCTACCACGGTTGCGCTTTAAAACCACGACGCTGCAAGTTTGCTTCAGAGACTATCCTTTCCTTCCCACTTCTCCGCCCTTAAACTGGCTCTCTCAACTACTACACGCAGAGACAAAGCAACAGCGCGCGCATTAGATCCCATAGATGAGATGAATATTTACAATTATTATTAGGGTTATAATTATATTCGAGTGCTGATTGCCGTGCTATCGTTTGCTAACGAAGCTATCCCTCAAGTCTAAATATTTTAAGGCAGTTTGTCGTGTGCGTATCATGGCCACGCACGCTTATATCGCCTTCCGTTTCTCTACCACGGGATGCGCTTTAAAACCACGGCGCTGTAATTTTGCTTCAGAGACTTTCCTTCCCTCCCTTCTTCTCCGCCCTTAAACTGGCTCTCTTAACTACTACACACAGAACAAAGCAACAGCGCGCGCATTAGATCCCATAGATGAGATGAATATTTACAATTAGTATTAGGGTTATAATTATATTCGAGTGCTGATTGCCGTGCTATCGTTTGTTACCGAAGCTTTCCCTCAAGTCTAAATTTTTAAAGCAGTTTGTCGTGTGCGTATCATGGCTACGCACGCTTATATCGCATTCCGTTTCTCTACCACGGGTGCGCTTTAAAACCACGGCGCTGCAGTTTTTGCTTTTCTTTTCTTTCTTCTTCTCCGCCCTTAAACTGGCTCTCTTAACTATACTACACGCAGAGACAAAGCAACAGCGCGCGCATGCGATCCCATAGATGAGATAAATATATATATATATATATATATATATATATATATATATATATATATATATATATATAGAAAACTATCAGTCATAGCTCTCGTAGTATAGCCCTCTGGGCCGTTTCCTTCTTTTTTTTCGAAAGTAGTCCTATTAGGGTTATTATAATTACACGAAGGTATTTCACCCTCATCAGCAGCAGTCCTTGGTATAGTTATTCTGGCGGCTAGCTTCCCACGCTATGCGTGCCGCCATCGCACCTGGTTAAGCTTTTCCTAGACGCTAGAGTTATGCTTTGTCCGCGCAACCTTGAGCGATCGGAAAGCGCGTTTACCCCTCTTGGTCGGCGGAGAAGGGAGGCTTCGTTCCGGCCGCGAAGCTCTCCACATCTCTGTAAGGTGCCTTGTGGATGTCTCGTGCTGACGATGCCCTCTCGGTGAGCGCATATTTCCCCCCCCCGCCCCCTCATCTTTTAAGAGGTTCAATACATACAAGCAATTGTCTCGCAAACCAGATTTTTTTTTTTTTTTAACGGAATTTTCCACGTCTCAGTAATTTCTCTCGTCGTATTCGAGTGCTGATTGCCGTGCTATCGTTTGCTAACGAAGCTTTCCCTCAAGTCTAAATATTTTAAGGCAGTTTTCCTAGCCTCTAAAGCCGCTCGAGTTCGCTCTTCTCCTCGAGCGGCCATTTTTCCTAGAAAATATGCCTTCCAACTACTCGGAACCGACTATCGCGGACAACATGAGTCTCTTTCCACGTAAGTGTGAGGCTCGGAGCAGGAGCTGTGGCGCTTGAAAGTAGCCTGGGGCCTGACGAACCAACCGACTGAGCTATCTTTCCGGGCAACATCGAAGGGTCACGAGTTCAAATCACCTGTTATGTTCCTTTTTTTTTTCGCCCCATTTCTTTTTTTTTTCTTTCTTTTAATGCCTTTTCCTTTATTTTATCACTGTACGGGAACCCTCCTAAAAAAAAAAGAAAAAAAAGAACGATATATATCTTCAAATATGTATGGCCTCACACTCACATGTGCAGGTCATAAATACCAGGTTCTGTAGCCGAGTGCCATCCATGCGGTATAACCGAGCTCAGATTGGTCCACCTTGACTGACCAAATAGGGCACCACTGTAGGTTAAATGAGGCGTACAACTCCTGCGGGACCCGCCGTGGTTGCTCAGTGGTTATGGTGTTAGACTGCTGAGCACGAGGTCGCGGGATCGGACCCCGACCACGGCGGCCGCATTTCGATGGGGGCGAAATGCGAAAACACCCGTGTACTTATAATTAGGTGCACGTTAAAGAACCCCAGGTGGTCGAAATTTTCGGAGTCCTCCACTACGGCGTGCATAATCAGAAAGTGGTTTTGTCACGTACAACCCCATAAATTAAATTTTAATTTAACTCCTACGGGGACGGTAGAGTATCCGTCTCCAGTGCAAGAGGACCGTGATTCAAATCCCGGTGCCGCGCTATTCTCCACCGGAAAATACAAAAAAAAAAAAACCGTGTGTTGAGAAAATTGCACAAACAGGCCTGGAGTGCGGACTGATCCCGGTGACCAGAACCGGTAACACACTCTCTCACCAGAGCAGGATTGGCCACCCTGGTGCAGTACTTGGCCACAACCTCCTATATGAATACAACAATCGAACCCCGGCCCTCAGTCCCCAGCAGCCGCGAAGCAACTGACCACGGCGGCGGTCAGATCTGTGACGCTGCAGAGGGTGCTAAGAATACCTGGCTCCGGACAGGCCGCCATTGGAATCTGAAACTAGCAACGTTTAACGTTAGAACGCCATCTAGTGAGGCGAGTCTAGCAGTGTTATTGGAGGAATTAGAGGGTAGTAAATGGGATATAATAGGGCTCAGTGAGGTTAGGAGGACAAAAGAAGCATATACAGTGCTAAAAAGCGGGCATGTACTGTGTTACCGGGGCTTAGCGGAGAGACGAGAACTAGGAGTCGGATTCCTGATTAATAAGGAAATAGCTGGTAACATACAGGAATTCTATAGCATTAACGAGAGGGTGGCATGTCTTGTTGTGAAACTTAATAAGAGGTACAAAATGAAGGTTGTACAGGTCTACGCTCCTACATCTAGTCATGATGACCAGGAAGTCGAAAGCTTTTATGAAGACGTAGAATCGGCGATGAGTAAAGTCAAAACAAAATACACTATACTGATGGGCGACTTCAATGCCAGGGTAGGCAAGAAGCAGGCTGGAGACAAGTCAGTGGGGGAATATGGCATAGGCTCTAGGAATAGCAGAGGAGAATTATTAGTAGAGTTTGCAGAACAGAATAATATGCGGATAATGAATACCTTTTTCCGCAAGCGGGTTAGCCGAAAGTGGATGTGGAGGAGCCCGAATGGGGAGACTAGAAATGAAATCGACTTCATACTCTGCGGGAACCCTGGCATCATTCAAGATGTAGACGTGCTCGGCAAGGTCCGCTGCAGTGACCACAGGATGGTAAGAACTCGAATTAGCCTAGACTTGAGGAGGGAACGAAAGAAACTGGTACACAAGAAGCCAATCAATGAGTTAGCGGTAAGAGGGAAACTAAAGGAATTCCGGATCAAACTACAGAACAGGTATTCGGCTTTAACTCAGGAAGAGGACCTTAGTGTTGAAGCAATGAACGACAACCTCATGGGCATCATTAAGGAGTGCGCAATAGAAGTCGGTGGTAACGCCGTTAGACAGGAAACCAGTAAGCTATCGCAGGAGACGAAAGATCTGATCAAGAAACGCCAATGTATGAAAGCCTCTAATCCTACAGCTAGAATAGAACTGGGAGAACTTTCTAAGTTAATCAACAAGCGTAAGACAGCGGACATCAGGAACTATAATATGGATAGAATTGAACAGGCTCTCAGGAACGGAGGAAGCCTAAAAACAGTGAAGAAGAAACTAGGAATAGGCAAGAATCAGATGTGTGCGTTAAGAGACAAAGCCGGCAATATCGTTACTAATATGGATGAGATAGTTCAAGTGGCTGAGGAGTTCTATAGAGATTTATACAGTACCAGTGGCACCCACGACGATAGTGGAAGAGAGAATAGCCTAGAGGAATTCGAAATCTCACAGGTAACGCCAGAAGAAGTAAAGAAAGCCTTAGGAGCTATGCAAAGGGGGAAGGCAGCTGGGGAGGATCAGGTAACAGCAGATTTGTTGAAGGATGGTGGTCAGATTGTTCTAGAGAAACTGGCCACCCTGTATACGCAATGCCTCATAACCTCGAGCGTACCGGAATCTTGGAAGAACGCTAACATAATCCTAATCCATAAGAAAGGGGACGCCAAAGACTTGAAAAATTATAGACCGATCAGCTTACTGTCCGTTGCCTACAAAGTATTTACTAAGGTAATCGCAAATAGAATCAGGAACACCTTAGACTTCCGTCAACCAAAGGACCAGGCAGGATTCCGTAAAGGCTACTCAACAATAGACCATATTCACACTATCAATCAAGTGATAGAGAAATGTGCAGAATATAACCAACCCTTATATATAGCTTTCATTGATTACGAGAAAGCGTTTGATTCAGTCGAAACCTCAGCAGTCATGGAGGCATTACGGAATCAGGGTGTAGATGAGCCATATGTAAAAATACTGGAAGATATCTATAGCGGCTCCACAGCCACCGTAGTCCTCCACAAAGAAAGCAACAAAATCCCTATAAAGAAAGGCGTCAGACAGGGAGATACGATATCTCCAATGCTATTCACAGCATGTTTACAGGAGGTATTCAGAGGCCTGGAGTGGGAAGAATTGGGGATAAAAGTTGATGGAGAATACCTTAGCAACTTGCGATTCGCTGATGATATTGCCTTGCTTAGTAACTCAGGAGACCAATTGCAATGCATGCTCACTGACCTGGAGAGGCAAAGCAGAAGGGTGGGTCTGAAAATTAATCTGCAGAAAACTAAAGTACTGTTTAACAGTCTCGGAAGAGAACAGCAGTTTACGATAGGTAGCGAAACACTGGAAGTGGTAAGGGAATACATCTACTTAGGGCAGGTAGTGACCACGGATCCGGATTATGAGACTGAAATAACCAGAAGAATAAGAATGGGTTGGGGTGCGTTTGGCAGGCATTCTCAAATCATGAACAGCAGGTTGCCACTATCCCTCAAAAGGAAAGTGTACAACAGCTGTGTGTTACCAGTACTCACATATGGGGCAGAAACCTGGAGGCTTACGAAAAGGGTTCTGCTGAAATTGAGGACGACGCAACGAGCTATGGAAAGAAGAATGATGGGTGTAACGCTAAGGGATAAGAAAAGAGCAGATTGGGTGAGGCAACAAACGCGGGTAAACGACATCTTAGTTGAAATCAAGAAAAAGAAATGGGCATGGGCCGGACATGTAATGAGGAGGGAAGATAACCGATGGTCACTAAGAGCTACGGACTGGATTCCAAGGGAAGTGAAGCGTAGCAGGGGGCGGCAGAAAGTTAGGTGGGCAGATGACATTAAGACGTTTGCAGGGACAACATGGCCACAATTAGTACATGACCGGGGTAGTTGAAGTATGGGAGAGGCCTTTGCCCTGCAGTGGGCGTAACTAGGCTGATGATGATGATGATGATGATGATGATGATATATACTTGTGACCTCCGCATGCAAATGGCGATGGTTCCATCCCTAATAAATGTTAAAAATTATTTGAAATGAATTTTGTCATGAGTCGTTAACATTGTTTACTTGAAAGAAAAGCAATACTGAGATATCATTCACGTGCATTTTACACGCCATTGATAAGACTGACGATGGGGTCGCTGATGTCTATAGGTCTTTTTTCAGGGTAAAAAATCACGCAAAGCAATTGGAAGCGATGTGAAAATACAGCAACTTATTCATTCCCTCGGCGTTCACTCTCTATGCCTTTATAAATATTTGTTAATAGCTACCTCCTTCTCTTTGAAAGATATCATGAAATTTGTCTTCTTCATATATTTAAATACATTGTGTTTGTGCACAGTATTTACAGTGTAATTATAAACAGTGTTGAAGTGAGCAAATACGGGTGAGGCACCCGCCACTGCTGCTTCTAATACGCTTGTGCTCCTATTGTCAGAATATGCAGAAATCATGCGAAAGTATGAATTAAAAGTCATGGGTGTCTGCGCGAGAATTGGTGCACTTTCTGTTTAAATTTCATTTCACTCTCCTATAAATAACAATGAGTAAGTAACAAATGCTACGCAGACGATGGACCCAAAATAAATGAGTGCTACGGGAGTCCCGGCTCTAAAAAAGAAAATAGAAAAGGTATACAAAACATGGGCTAAAGCAGCGAAATTAAAAATGCACAAGGAAAACAAAGGAACGCGTGTAATACAATAGATTGATAAGAGAAAACAACAAAAATGTACATATATCAAAAAGCATAATTATGCACAAGAACATGTTATAGGGTATGAAACTATTTACAAAATTAAAACAATTTTTTCATGATAATTCATGTTTGAGTACATTCAAAGGTGGCAGTAGTTTAAGTGAATGTGGTAGGTCATTTAATATTTTTAATGCTGAGAACGAGGATGTCATTTTTCCATAGTTGGTGTTGCATTTAGGTAGTAAAAGGTGAAATTATGCGCCAACCTAGTGTGGTTGGTTTTAGTGAGTAACTTGCAGTCAGCTAATTCGTAAGGAAGCTGTTTCTTAAGTATTGTGAAAAAAAGAAAATACTTGAATGTTACTTAAACAAGCGAGAACCGGTAGTATACAGTGAGCCTGGAGTAGCAGGAGAGCAACTGAGTAAAAGGAACCGTCGGTGATTTGGCAAATCGCCTGGTTCTGTCTGTGTTGAATAGACGACAAGTGGCAGTTATATGTGTTTCCTTAGGAAGCAATATCATAGGTGATAGGACTATGAATGAACGCATAGTATAAAGATAATAATGTGTCTATTAAAAAACTGCACTTGATTTATTGACAACTCTTATGACGAAAGCACTTTATCTGTTTACCTAATGCAATGTGATTAGTAAACTTGAAGTTACTATCTAATTATGCCAAGAACGACACAAAGTCCGCTTCAGGAATAAGGTTTCTGTCTAGAGTTACTATATAGGGGGATGCACGGCACCATCCTCAGCTTTGTTTTAAATATCATGAACTGAGTTTTGAGTGTGTTTAAAATCAAAGCATTTAACTGACACCGTTCTACAACTTTAGCTAGTTCAATGTTCAGTTTATAGAGTAAGATTGTTTGAATTATCTGACATGGACATAGGGGTATCATCAGCATATCTTATTGCATTAAAAAGAATGAGAATATCAGGTAAGTCGTTAATAAAAATGCAAAACAAGAGGGGGTAAAACAAGGGGTATTGAGCCCTGTCGTACGTCTTGATTACTAACTTTCGACTCGGAATAAGCGCGCCCTAATCAGTCTATTTGCTCACGGTCACGCAAATTATTTTTTAGAAAATTGAAGCTGGACCTGTTATATCTAAAGATTCTAATTTGGTAAATAAAAACGCATGACTAGCGTTGTGAAACGCTCTAGTAAATCTAAAACTACTGAGCCAACAAATTTATCGCTGGTAATAAATAGAACACCTTACGGAATCAGTTCATTCAATAAAACCTAAGCTGGTCGAACTGCCAGGACGGGAACCAAAGTGCCAACATTTTAACAAATTAAACTTTGTTAGGTAGCTGTTTAATGTTTCAGAAATAACTTTTCGATAAGTTTCCTAATGGAGGACAACATAGATATTATGCGATGATTAAACATGACAGATTTATCACTTTGTTCAAGAACAGGAGTTTTGTGGTCTTGAGCGAACTAGTAAAGGCACCGCATTTAAATATTAGAATAATGCTGCTCATTGTTTCCGCAGTAGAAGGGGCAACACGCTTTGAGTGATAGGCAGAGACATTATATAGACGTTGGCAAGTGCACTTTAGATTAAATATAGCAGATCAGACCTCATCGGCTGAAACGGGAAAAAGAATGTCTGACTGCGACGGTTACATGAACACAAAGAGGCTATCCAGCTATTACTGTACACTTCATGAAAGTAATTACTAAATCTGGAAGCTATACAAGACTATTCAGTGCAAGTTACATATTATTAAGCTATTATATCCATGGTTCTACTAGCCTGGGGTGTATCCAAATGTCATTTAAAAGTTGTCATTTGTTCTCAGCATTATTATTAGCCATGCAGGATCCTCTCATACTAAAGCCCTTGTGATTTTTCCGTAGGTTGTTCAACATGGTACTGTACTTTTTTAGTTTGATGTGCTAGACTTACATTGAGCGCCTGTTTATTAGTCATCCTGTAAAGATAATATTTTTCACGTATACTGGTTAACATAACACACCTTTTGTAATCCAAGGATAACGTAGAAATTCAAACTTTTTTTGCATGTGACGTATATGGTGCAAGCGTACACAGCTTTCAAGAAGAATGAGCAGACTTTTTCGAGAGCCTTTTCAGGATCCCCTAAAGTACTAATTGATGAGCAGAGTGAAACAGTATTGTATCAATAAAGTTATCTCGGCGGAAGCTGCAAGCTAAATACCTAGTGTCATAGTGAGGCTTTTATATGGCTAAGGTAATAAAAATGGAAAGGTGATGTGTGATAGACATGTCAATGACATCTGCACTTTGAGGCAGTGCGATATTGCTTATAGCGTGATCAAGAACAGTATTATTTCCAAAAGCGGAAAATTGAGTAGAAATAATTAAAGACTGGAACCCAAATCGCTACTTGATATAACTTAACTTTTATTAGTATCCATAGAATTAATTTTGATATCGCCAACTATCAAAATATGTTTATATTCAGCTAAAATTTTATGAAGAATTGTGAAATGGTTGTGCAAAGAATGAGGAATAGATGAAGATGGGGAGCGATAAATGCAACTAATGATTATACCATTGCCATTACTAGAAAGCGACCGGTTAGTTTGGTCCACACTGATTCACACTTCGATGCGTTTAGACCTACAGTCGTACTTGATTTTAGATGATCTGAAAATAGTCGAACCGCCATGCCGATCCGAACTACGTGACAATATCTGGATTGAAACCACCGCAAACCATTTGCGTTGCAATCAGAAGAGCCAAGGCGTTTCAAATGCACAAAAATGAAAAGGAACGACCAAGTGAATCAATCAAGAGAGTAATGCTATCTTGGTGTTTCTATAAACTTCGCGCATTGATGTGTGGTAATGAACAGTTTGAATCAACGATCCACAATTTTGTTTCCGCCGTGAACAGCAATGCCACCTAGGGGTGTTGTCTAGAAGAGATTAGGAAAATTACAAACATTCAGATTGATATACAGGTAAAGATGCGCAGATCTGACTCGGCACTTATCCTGAATACCTTGCCGCCATTAGTCTTGCGCCCTTCGATATGGCAATTCTCGGTCCAAAGGCAAGGGCATTTAATTTCCTTTAGGGCGAGTGCTTTGCTAAGTAGACGTTTGTCAATGATCAGTTGTTATTTGAGGTAAACAGCTATGTCCTTATTTCAAGTCAGACCTACCTGAGACGTACGCAAACAAGCTCTACGAGCTTTCTGAAGGAATTCATTTTTAGTGTCACGCGAGCAAAAACAAGCAATGATGCTCTTTTCTGCTGTCTTGTTGGCACCACGGCAAACTGCGTCGATGTCTGTCGATGAAAAGGGCATTCAATATCTTCAGCAATTGTGTTCAAGATGACAGTGCAGTGCTCGCCCTGTGTACAGGTGATGCTTTTGATTTCAGTGTTAATCAGCCGGCTCTATTGCTGCATGTCTTCATTCCTCTTGGGGAACGCTTCACTTTCGGCCCTCACATCTTTGTTTGAATTCAGCAATGCAGCGACAGTCATCCGTACTTTATCATATTGTTCACTCATGTAACGCACACTGTCACCCAGAGACGTAAGGTTCCCAAGACCCTGGTCATCAACCTGCTTTGCAATTTTAAAAGAAAGGTTTTGAACAAAGTTATCAAGTATATTATTCAACAGTGATTCAAGCTGCTCAAATTTTTTCGGCAGTTCAGCATTTCAAGGCATGTTTAAAGAATTGGCCATACCCGAAGGATCACAAGTGAGCAGCAGCCGCAGGTAGATGCACAAAATGGCAGCAGTCGAGAGCTACGTTGATTCTTTTTGTCTCCCTGAAGCAAGGCAACGCAGGCGCAGTGGCTCCCAAGCGGAGGCGCCGTAGGCAGCACGTGCAAACAGGAGTGCAGCTGCACGCGGAAGAAAGCTGCAGTGTAAAGGCAGATATTCAGAAAAGACGTGCTAATTCCGGCAAATACTGCTCAAAAGTACTGCTATGCAGTAAGCTATGAGACACAATAAGATTTTAGGTGAAAAATGTGAGGCAAGTCAAAAGAAACAGCAAATGATGTCGGTGAAAAAAGCTCTAGTATTGACACTGCAGATGCGCGGGGGCGAGGACTGTGCCCCCCCCCCCCCCCCCTGCCCGCCGGAAATTTGGGAGGATGCTGAGTATCCAAAGCCCTCCTGCCCAACCACCGTAGTCAGTGCCTATGTAGTTCGTCATTGTTGTACGCTCTGAAATCAGGTCTATCAGGGTGTAAGCGGATTATATGAAGCTCATCGAGGTGCTGATAAGTACTAATGATGTCGGCGACGGTTGTGGGATTCGGCACTACAAGGGAATTGAATGGTAGAACAGGAAGAAAGGTTTCCTTTTGTGACGCTGAAAATGCCCCGCACAGGTAGAAACCGTGGATAACCACAGAATACCTTAAAATGATGAAAAAGACAACAGTCCTTTATAACTCGTTTACCCAAACCAGGGCAGCGGATGACGTTGCACAAGTTAAAACATTCCGAAACCAAACTGTGTCGTTTCTTGGTCAGGCGAAATAAGGATATACGGAAAAACTGTTCGATAATGATTTATTAGGGAGGAGCGATCTTGTGTAGCAAAACAGTAAACCAAATTATAATTCCAGCTTCAACTGCTAATAGTGTGCTTAAACTTTCAGTGGACAATGAATATGTGAGTGGATAAAGGCGTAGGTAGAAGATTTCAATAATTACTTTGTGTATCTGGTTGATGCAAATGTTGATCTCATCAATGCGAAATGCCTCGACTAACGGGTTGTTTCCAGTGCCTTCTTCTCACCAAGTGATTCGAATGATACCAGGAAAACCGAACTGAAACATTCCATTATTAAGGAATAATCACGACGAAATGGTGGTAAAGCCTTGTGGCTTTATGTAACGGAAGTACATCTCTCTTGTTGCGGTGCGAAGTAAAGCCAAAACACGCAGACATTCGGTTTGTATCTTTCATTATTTCTGTAAGCTTCAATTTGTGTATTCTGGCATCATATTACAGAAATAACATATGTTGCCTTGAATAGTTCTCCAAGTGACGTGTGACCACGAGTGACGTCACTGCACAAACCCATGTATGTGGGCGCACTAGCACGTCGAGTGACGTCACTGCACAAACCCATGTATGTGGGCGCACTAGCACGTGTACGTCACTCTTCGGCGTGGAGTGCGGCGTCCGCTAGGTGAAGGACAAACTGCGTTCGCTTTGAAATTTCAGATCTCTCTGTGGCGCGTAGCGCTGTAATACGTTGCAGACACGAGCGTTATCGCGTATGTATCCTCTGCGCTGGTCGGCTCAAACGGGATGACCTATTGAGGGGCCCTTTAACCTAATGTTGTATAATGCACAGTTTTCTGCTGTTGGTAATTATTCCTTACCAGCTTTGCATTTCACATATTTTTTCTACTATGAAGCGCTTGCATCTCTTTCAACAACAGCTATATTGTGAAGGTTGCGCGGATAGAACACCTTGATCCGATCTTTAAGCCATTTCGTATAACCCCCTTCCCCAGTTGTACGAAACGTTGCTCCTCTGACAGTATAAAGCAAGTATTATGAAAAAATAATTGTTTGAGGTTGCAGCTAACCGCATTTAAACGTAGACAGCCTAAGTACTCAACACGAACAAGTTTCAAATCGTCTGTACCTAAGGCCTGTTGAATTAATGGTTGTGAAATGCTGTGCAATACCCTCCCGCATTTATTAAACAAGGAATCTGAATCAAAGTATCTATAGTTAAACAATGCGAACTTTGTTATCTTGTGTTTGTTTTGTCAAGGTTCTGTTTTTTTTTTGCCTTAAAGTGCTTTCACGCTGTTTTCGTTTCTATGTTCTAGTGCAGCACTGCCAAGCCTCTGTAGGGTGTGTCGGCCACGCCTCGCCTTCTCGCCGGCTTTTTGCCAGTGCATCCAACCTGCTTACGAAGGTAAATAAAGATATTGTATTCCAATAAAGTGAGAACTCTTCATTCACTCTTTCTCGCACAGTGATACATGCTGTCATGACCACGTAAATGACCGATGGTTAGGGTAGGTATGGAGCTTCTCCACGTCTTCTCCTCGCGGCGCACTTTCACACTGCAGGTAGACTGCGGCTGACTAGTCTGCAAAGGAGCTGCCGAAGGGCTCACCCGCTCACGGGCTCTCTTGAAAAGAGAGAGGTGTCACGCGCACGATGGCGCCAGGGCCGGCAACACGGCGAGCAACGCCAGGAGCGGCGCCGGCACACCCAGCAGCAGGTGGACGATCGCAGACACGGACGCCCATAGTGGCGCCGCCTACCGCCGGAGTGGCCACGCAGCAAGCAACCAGAGTTCAAATGCCGGCAATACCGGGCTGCCCCGCGGGCCTGGAATACCTCACGGAGATCGACCGCCTAATCGTCGTCCAGTCTGTAGAGCTCTTAAATAGTACGTGTAGCTCTCCACTGTGGACGATTCGCTAAAAGGGTGCCAAATAACAGCACGTGAGGTAAGAACAGACAACCACCATGCCTAACCACGAAGTTTCAACAGCATATATAGCTCTACCACTTCGGAAGAAAAACACGTGAACATGGGATGGGAGCATGGGTAGAAGGAAAACAAGGATGTAAACAATCCTATATGAATGATATTTCCTTCGCAAGGAGTGAAATCGCAAGAAAAGTTCGCCCACAAAAACCGACTCAACTGAATGTTGAAGGCTTCAGAGATTATCCGGTGTGCACCAGTCATAAGTTTGGCAACATGACGTAATATTAAACAAGAAAGATGGTTCGCAGGCACATTCAACGCATTGCAATGACCAGTGGCTAATTTTATCGCCTTACTTGAGTGTTTGCGGATACGGTCATTCGCGCAACGCCTCGCTTGTTCGACATAATGATGTCCTCATCAAAAAGAAATCCGGTAAACGACGTTATAACGGCAACTAAAAACTGCTGTCTATGCTTTTCTCCGCAACTTTTTTTATTGTCGGTGCTAAGGTTGGGATATTGTGACGGACTACAAAGATTGTTTGGGGAAGTGAACAACCCTAACGCCTTAACTCTTGAAATATAGCTCATCTAATCTGATCTCTAGTGTTCATATCCATGCCTTTGTTTTTTATTGACTCCTTTGTTACTTGGAAATGCTTACCTATTGGTGGCCTTAGTACCTTACCTTACACATGAATTTCAGCTTCTGAAATCAGCCTAGTTGGCGATCACAATTGTGAATTTTTGACATTTTACTACGGTGGAAGCATATACCTCGCTGTCGTTTCTTTGCTTCCGTATGGTACTACGGTCGCTTTTCAAAAAGTACTTTAGCAAACCGGAAAATTTGGTGAATTTGTATACCAAGGCTTGGAAGTGCTTTTAGCTTCACCTTTAAGGGTGTAAAGCGATAGCACTCACAGATACATGACTGCTTCTCACGCTTCCCGGCAACGGCAACTTATGCGACCGCAATGTTTACCGGAAAACGATGGCGGCGAATGGTGGGCGCGAAAGCGGGCTTTCTTGTAGAAGAGCGTCTTTTTTGCGTAGGCAGATCCCCGAGAAATTGAACAGCCACGCCAGGAGAATGAAGCAATTTTATTGTTTTGTACTTTTAATATTAGGTCTTAGTAGTTTTGACATAAAAGGCATGCATCGTCGGTTATTGTTCCGTTACATTTCTTTGTGGGATGCCATTCTCAATATTCCGGATGATAACTTTGTCTAGATGTAAGACAAGGTATGAGCAACTTTAGTGATAGAATAGAATGGCAATATAACCAGCACATAGCGCATAGCATAAAGGAAGTATACGTAAAAATGTTTAGGATAATTTTTCTCTAAGGACAACTGCAAAGGCGCCAACACAGGATTTTCTGAGACACCAGGCGCTTAACTTTATCCAAAACTGTTTTTTTCTTATTTTTAGCTCTGGCCGTACGCGAAAGCATGGTCTCCGACCATTTCTTCTTGGCTTTTATAAATGAAGAAAACGTTTTAAGTCCTAAACTACACAAAATTCTTTTATGTCAAGCTCTGGCACGGGGCCCGAATGCTACTGATCGCTTCACCTGCGCGTCCGCTAGGTTACGATCACATGACGGTGATAGGTCTTAGAAGTTTTGACATAAAAGGCATGCATTGTCGGTATTTTGTTCCGTTATATTCTTTTTGGGATGCCATTCTCAATATTTCGGATAATAACTTTGTCTAGATGTAAGACAAGGTAACGGCAACTTTAGTGATAGAATAGAATGGCATAGAAAGTTGACAAGTAGGATGGATAGAAAGTTGACAGTACGGATGCAAAGAGAAATTGATCGCGCGGTACATGCCAACTCCAGTGACCTAGCGCTTGTTCTGTGCACGAAGTCGGCAACCCGCTAATCCGTAGGTAGAAGTAACTCTAAGGCCACTCCAGTACTTTAATACACATTTGGGATGTGTTAACGCTAACCACTGAGATATCGCGCAATCTTCGCACTTGGGAACCTCTTACACGCTTTTAGAGACTACTACTTTGGCAATGGTTGCGACTGGGCGCCTGTTTCACAGGGCACAAGAGGCAACGCTGATATTGCAATGTTGTTGTTTGCAGCATAGAGCACGTTTTGTTCTTGAGAAGATCACGATGTTCACGGTGAGAGCTTGCTCTTATCGCGCAAATCAAAGAACGCAAGCAATTGCTAAAATTTGCTGATTATACATGTTGCGCCCGAAGGGTTTCAGACACAAGATGAAATGCACGAGTGCAAATGCCAGGTATCGCAAGTAAATATTGCAGCGATGCAGCGGGCGCTTGCTAGACATGGGGCAAAGGAAGACAGGCATCTGGGCTTCGCACGAGCTGGATTCCATCTTTGTCTCTGGCTGCACTGCTGTAGTAAATATATAGTAATTGCTTCCTTTGTCTGTGTCTGTCCAAACATGTTATTTCGGTGGAGGTTAGCGATTCCTGTTATCTCCACGGGGATACACAACGGTCGCTACATCGAGCGCGTTGTCATGCCACCCGCAGACGAGACTCCGTCAGCATCGGCTACGGCTGGTTACTTTTATCCAGTCGTGACGCTTTCCCACGCTCGCGACAAAGGTCTCTCTTCTGGCTTTGACGTCGAAGAGTGGATAACGCTTTAAGAACGCGCTAGCACTAATAACAGATGGGATCCAAACATCATGCTCACTAACGTCGTTTTTTTACCTGAGTGGCACCGTACGCGTGTGATACCGAGCACATGAAAACAAATGAATATGCTTGGATATTTCCAAATTTAACTTAGCGAAATGTTAACTTACGCATTTGTTCGCGCAGCCAATGCAATAGCGTCCCTTGTGACGCGTGTTCAGAGCCCCACAGAGCCGTATTTCTTGTACATTTCTTGAACTTATTGATTGGCCGAATCTGTCATCATCATGCCGCTCCTATGCTGAATTTATTAGCTTAACACTAGATTACAACCTAACCCAAATAGTCGATCAACACACCCGTGGCCCCAATATCCGACATTTAGTATTAACTACCGCACCTGATACCACCTGGCCCATTGCTTACATTGATGGCTTGAGCGATTGCAAAATTCTTCAAGTAGACATTATTATTCCACAATCTTTCTATCAGGCTCAGAGTGAAAGTATTAGACATTACAATAGAGCCGACTTTAAAAATATTAATGCTGAATTGGCTATCTTTCTTAGTGAAGAGTTTCTGCCTTTCTTTAATTCAAGATCGGTAAACGACAGCTGGGAACTTCTGAATGAAAAATTAATAGATCTGGTAAAAAATTACGTGCCAAAGATCGTTATAGCAAATGGCAGATCTAATCCTTGGTTTACTAAGCACCTTCGAACATTAAGAAGCAAGAAGACGCGTCTGTATCGGGCGGCCAGATGGGACAATCAAGCCTCATCTTGGACAGCGTACAGTGATTTTATAAAATTTTACTTTCAGGAGCTATGCGCAGCCAAAGACGAATATTTCTCACGTGATCTGCCATCTCTTTTAATCAATAACCCCAGAAAATTCTGGCAACTCATATCACCAGGTAACACTGTCCGCAATATTGTGCTACATGATGACGGCGAAAGCCCTTTGCCTGACGCTGATTGTCCAGTAGCGTTTACCAATTTTTTCACATCTGTTTTTACACAATAAGACAAGTACTCTCCACGAAATTACCGTCCCATCTCATTAACATGCATCTGCTGTAAACTACTGGAAGATATCATAGCATGGCATATCTACCGCCATTTAGAATTAAATGAATTGTTTTAGTTTTAAGCAGCCTGGATTCAGAAAAGGCTTATCTTGTGAAACTCAGTTGCTCGAATTTACAACAGAATTACATTCCAGCATGAATAATAAACAACAGACTGACTGTGTATTCTTAGATTTTTGAAAGGCATTAGATCGTGCCGCTCATTCTCGCCTCATTTGAAAAATATCCGCACTTCGACTGGATTCATTAACTTTATCTTGGGTCCGAAACTTCCTCTCCTTGCGGCAAAAGTTCACTGTTGTTAATAACCACTCGTCGCTTATTTCTGACGTTACTTCTAGCGTACCGCAAGACAGTGTCCTTGGTCTTCTTTTTGTAATTTTCAATAATGAGCGTCCACAAAACATATCATCGCACATAAGGCTTTTCGCAGACGACTGCATTTTATACCATACGATAAAAACATCTGATGACCATATAGTATTACAGAACGACCTTAACCTTGTCAGTTCCTGGTATAGTACATGGCAGATGACTCTGAACTCAGACAAATGTAAACTTATGTCCTTCTCGCTAAAACAATCAAACTCTCGCTTTTCTTACGTCCTAAATAACACCGCTGTACCTCCGACATCGTCCTACAAGTACCTTGGCATTGAACTTACCACTCATCTTTCCTGGAGTACTCACATAACAGCTCTCTGCGCAAGAGCTTCAAAAACTCTGGGTTATTTTCGACCGAACTTGCGTAAATCTCCTGCTACAGTTCGTAAATTAGCATATGATACTTTTGTTCGCCCACAGTTAGCATTTGCGTCATCAGTGTGGTCACCACATCAAAATTATTTGCTTCATATGCTAGAATTAATTCAAAACAGAGCATTGCGCTTCATCACAAGCAACTACGACATAACTTGCAGCGTAAGTAAGATTAAAGCAGATATCTCGTTCCAGCCAATTGAAACTCGTCGCATGATAAGTCTTCTTTGCCTTTTCCATAGATACGTTCATGCTAATTGACCTCATGTGTTGCCGCTTGAAGTACCAGCGCGTGCGTCACGCGGCCTTAACAATAGCCATAGTTTCTAGCGCATATTCAGCAACACACTGTCATTTAACGCATCAGCACTGCCACGTGCGATAACAGTATGGAACAGTCTTCCTGATAACATTGCGTGCTTAACAAATCGTGACGCCTTTCGCGAAGAATTGCAAAGCATCCTGTAGACACATTGTATAAGGATGTTATTGACCTGCTTTCCTTCCCTGTTTCTCACACTTGTATTTTTGTATTTTTTGTGTGTATGAGTATATTACTGTGTTTACGCTGTCTAAAGCTTAGCCTAGACAAACATGTTTTTGAACTTTGCTTTACTTATCTTGTGACTGCGTGTATTTATATTTATATTGTTTATTCCTGTTGAAGCACTTACTTTGTGTCCCCCCTTACCCAATGCCATTAAATGGGCCTCTAAGGTACTTTAAATATACATATGAGCCGTCTGAGCTTTTTACCGCAAAGCTAACGACAAGATGTCTGGAACAAAGCGGCCCACATATTGAAGGGTATCGCAGACGACGTCTCCAACTTACTGGTTTCCGGCAAAGTTTCTACTATTGACACCATCATCAAAGAATGTCGCCGCATCGAACAAGCTAAGGGCCGACGTATCTCGCCACACATCGTGCGCCTGCCATGTAACGCTGTCACGTCGACAGGTGAGGAACATCCCTTCCAGCGAATCCCACGTGACAACGTAGCTTCTGTCGTTTGCCCTGAGCGTTAGGCCGCCGTATAGGCGGCCTATCCGACAAGAATTAAAAAGATATTTGTATTATCTCCGCGTGCTCATCGACCTACGTACCCTGCATGCAGTACTTCACTCATGGCCCTCATCGTCGCCGGCACTCTTTTACCACGAAAGCCCGCAATTCGTCTCAATGGCACATCAATGACAACAGGCACATCTGCTTCCACCGCTGCCGCATTGGCCACATCGCTCGTCAATGCTGCAACTATTTTTACCCGCGTGTCCGACTTAGAACAGTGCTAATTTCTGTAACTCTGCACATGATGCTCCCGATGCTTCCTGCCAGAATCGTACTGCTTCTGACGTCTCTGCTCCGAATCATCACTGTGGCCGATTGGCGCCATACCGACGTCGTCAGTCTCCTTCAACCCAGCCCCTTTCGTTCTTTGTCGCCATCCATTTGTCCCCTTATCCGCCCAGAAAACAAGCAAATGCAGCTTCAAGAAGTGAAGATGCGATGTCGATCTGGTCCTGCAATCCACCTATTACTTTCTGCATGAACCAGAACCTTCTTGAAGTTGATGTCGAAGACACTGTTGTCACTGCGCTGATCTACAAATGTGCCCACCTCTCCAACATGAGTGCCGCCTCCGGAAAACGAATTAAAAATCCTTACTCCTGCAAAAACACGCGGCGTCCGCGTTGCTGATGGCAGTACTGTTACTGTCGTCGGTATGCGCAGAGGCCACGTACGCATCACCAGCCGCCACACTGCTGTCTTTTTTACCACGATATTCTATTGCCCGCACGACCTCATTCTCTGTCTGGCTTTCCTTTCTGCGTATTCGGCTTTCACTGAGTGCTCCCGCTGCTCCCTGCGCCTAGAACTATTCTTTCGGATACTTGTGGTGCAACGCCCATCCGCTTAAGCCCCACCAGCTTTGTTGGACGGCTGCCCAAATAATTATCATACATCGAAGTGCCGACTTCTCCGTGTGTTGCTGATCTGTAGTATCTCGATGCTCATCTGCCAGACATTCCACTGAACTAGGTGGTCACCGTATTTCACACAGTTCTGGCTATCACGGCCAACGCATTTGCATTCCTGTTGTAAAATTTTGTCTAAAAAGTCAAATTTAACACACGGAATTTGCCTCGGCCAACTTGATCCCTGAGATTACCATCACGTGGCGCCTTTCTCATGCGACATTTTGTCTGAGCCTACCAGGTCTCTTAATTCTGCCTCTTATACGGATAGCAAGATAAAGATAATGATTGCGATGGGCATACTGGCACAAGCCGAGGACCTTTAGGATGTTTGTTTTCTTACAGGGATATTTTCGGCTTTCACAATTGTGCCTCACGCCAGCTGCTTGCTGTCAAGCATCGTTTTTTTACTGGCGATGCTGCTCAAAGTCACGGTATACCATATTGAGTATCTCTATCGGATCGCCCGTTAATCAAAACTGAAGTTAACAAAATGCTTGGCAAGAACATCACGGAATCTTCTATGAGCCCATGTGCGTCTCCGGTAGTATTGGTTCAGAACAAGGACGGGACATGGCCATTCTGTGACTACCGCCCTCTGAACAAAGCCACCAAAAAAGGAGTCTACCCGCTGCCACGAGTCAAGGACGCCCTTGACTGTATCTACGGTGCCAGCTATTTCTCCTATATGGCCCTTCAATCGGTACAGTGGCAGATCGGCGTCGACGATATGGACGGAGTAAATACCGCATTTATAACACATGATGCTCTTTTCCCGATCAATTTATGCTCTTTAGCTTATGTAATGCGCCGGCCACTTTCACCCTATGATGGACTCCTTGTTTCAGCGGTTAGACGACGTAATTGGATTTTCAGCAACAATATACACTCCCGTTGAACGTCTATCAGCCATACTTGACGTTTTTCTTTAGTGAAGGCTGCAACACATCTCATAGAAATGTCGTTTCAGCCCCAGCCAAAATGCAGTTTTCGGCTGTCTTGTCGGTGCTTCTTGAGTACATCCTGACTCAGACAAAATTCGTGCTCTCCGAAACATTCCGGTACCGAATCACTCCCGATCATCACCCACTTCGATCCTAAAGCCCCAACCTAATGGCGTATGGACGCCAGTGGTAATTGTGTATGCCTTCTCCTAGCCCAGCGACAGCATGGCCACAATCGCGCGATCGATTAGGCCAGCAGCCTCATGTCACCAGTAGCGCGCAACTATTGTATTACTGAACGGGACTACCTTGCAGTTGTTGGGGCTGTTGCCGTGTTCTGTTCTTACCTCTACAGCCGCCTGTTTTCCGTGGTAACTAACAGTCATGCTCTCGGCTCGTTTTCCTCCCTCAAGGATTCCGCGGGTCGGCTTGGTCGCTGGCCTTGGGAGCTCCAAGAGTTTTCATGCTCTATGATTCACAAATCTCAACGCCGACACCAAGACGCGGATATTTTGTTCGTTAACCCATTGACTGCTCTGGCGTTCCTGACATCGACAATGCCGTTTAGGTTTTCGTTGTATCACAGCTCCCCTGATCCTTATGAGCAACGTCGCGATGCCTCACTCAAAGCGCTCACCCAATGTTTCGAATACGTGCCCGACGATTCCTTACGCCTCTACGCTCTCCGGGATAGCACTGTGTGCCGTCGTAATGTTCATCCCGGAGGTCCCAATCTCTTCCTCTTCATCCCAAGGCACCTGTGTACGACCGTTCTTATAGAACGTTATGACGCGCCCACCGCTGCACATCTCAGCGTGTCTCGAACTTAGGACAGAGCACGTCACCGCTTTTTTTGACCCCGTCTTGCACTTCTTTGTGCGACGATATTTCGCAGCATGTGAGACATGTGAACGCCACATGAAGGCATCCTGCTTCCCGCTACACGGTAAAAACATCTAGGCTTATATAAGCGTTCGTTCGCAGTTTTTTTACACGCCAAATCTAAGCATGATATTTCTCCACGCTTGCCAATCACGCATGCTTCACGCTTAGTAGGCGTGATACTGACTCCTGTTCCCACGGTTATTAGGGCGCGACGAATCTCCACGCTAATGGAGACTGCCCGAGGGGGCAAAGGGGATGAGGTGTTGAGCATGCCGCATGCCCCCTCGCCCGTTCTCAGTATGTGTTGTACCTACGAAGACACCGCCCTATGTCATTTTGGGCATTTGGGCTGCTTCTCTGAAGGGAGCTTTGCTCACCAAGCTCTTCGCAGTCATCTTTGACTTCTGCTTCGCTGTTGCAGGCAGTGACGAACCAAGACACTATCATAGTGGCAGCATACCGGTGAATTAGAAGCTCAATGTGCTGCTGCGAGATTGCGCAAGACGCCCCCGCCGGTAACACAGACTAATCCACTAAGAAGGGGCTTTGCTAAGCCCTGGCAGATTTCAACAACGCCAGGGAATGTAAAACGAAAACAAGCCTCTTGGTATCTCCTTGCACAAAAACACGAATGCCCTCTCAACCGTGCTTGCGGCGCCCGCGTTCGAAGATAGCAAGCCTTGTGCAGGATCCGGACGTCAGGACAGAATTTACCGCAATCAAATCTTCATTCTATTGCACTCTTTCTGCAATTGTTGGACCAAAATACCTAATCAAATTCTTTTTCACTGGAAGCAATTTCTAACAAAGGCCAATTTTTAGGCAGCAAAAAAAAAATGTGACGCACATATTTCTCCCGGTCAAATCTTTTATTCATAATATTGATTCCCAGAAAATGTGATACAATGAAACGATGATGTTTGAAAACAAAACTTGCAGAGTTAAAGCATTTTCAGCTCGCTAAGAAAGCTTAAGCCTTTATATGAGCCTATTTAAATGAGCAACGCAGTGAACAAAACCTTTATTCTTGTTTGCGCCCGTGCTTGTTCTTAGCTTTATAATTTTTTGCACAAAAACTGGCCATTTACTGCCGGATATGTTATATAATACATACAATAAAGGCATAGGCACATCACTAGTGCATTTTCTAGGGATGTGTCATCACTGATTTCAATGCTTTCCTGCTCGCAGCCGCAGATACGAAGCCTTGCTTACCCCAAGCACTGCCAGGTCTTACAAGCTACATCTGAGATTTCTCCTACTGACTGCTCTTAAAATGTTGCAGTTTGGCAGTTTTTTTAAGTAGGTCATAGGAAAAAGAGACTCAACTTACCGCAGTAATGACGACATGCATTGCAAGGCTTGGTCACAAGAACGCTTCTCAAGTGACGTATGAAAGCTCAGAATATGTTAGTACTTTTTATATCATCAGAAGGAACTATTTCAATTTTTGTTCATTTTAATCAATCCTAATTACGAACTTCGCTTTCAAATGTAACCAGAAAAACAAGAGAACAAACTGTAAAACGCATCTAAGTGAGACATATAGCAGTAAATAACTTTATTCCCATCATGCTCTCAATAAAAATAAAGTTATAAAATTCGAGGGCGACTGGCAACGCATTAGATGAAACGTTTTAATACCTAATCCAAAATTCGCTAGAGAAACGTACTTACGCCTAATTCCAAGCCCAATGGAGATGGAAATTTTGACGGGAATGACATTCCACGTGAACTTATCCAATATCAACTCTCACTGCGGACATAAATAGGTTTGCAGCTGGAAATGGAGCGCTGCAAGGGGCAGAGTATCTTCATGTGCGTTGAATACACTCACACTTCCTATATTTAAAGCCCAAAATGTAAAATATGCGGAGCTACACTAGATAGATATCCTAATTTAGAGTGCAATTCAAGTTGAATATAAAGTAACACTTGTGGTTGCAACCTCACTTGCAGCGCTTCTGAGATGCAGGTTACTGTCACTCGAAAAATAGCTGACAAAATTACGAAGTTTCACTTCATAGGCAGCCGTATACTATGAGCAGCATACGCGACAACTATGCGGCGTACACGGCATACCACATTGATGCGCCACCAGCAGAGTTCTAAATCATGAGAAGAAGCACGGTGCAAAATGCACACTGACAACTCCCAGCTAACCACCCTTGGCCGAGGCGAAATGGCAGCGGGCAAGAAGAGAACCGTGAGCTAGCGAATACAAAATAGAAACACAAGAAATTCTGGGAATTTGGTACTTCATCACACAAAACTGAACAATTTAGAGGAATTCAACAGTCCTGAGCTCAAACTTTTTAAAAAAGCATTAGACTCACTACTCCCTATTTAGATCAAGGCTACTACACGCGTAAAAGGTTCCCGCTTTCCAATAAATTCACCATTACGGCAAGTTTTGCACATCATATAAGCACATAGCGTAAATCAAATGAGAAATAGGCAGTTAGCCGCCATTTAATAAAAGCGAATCATTACTAATGTTCTTTCCTATATGTTTCAATCATCCACGAATGGCAGGTGAGGGTGCGCAACATATCCATTATCCATATAGCAATGGTGCTCTGGAGTCATCAGATGGCTGTGGATTCTGTCTATGGTGATGTGGGTGCCTCGACCCTTTCCGCACAAGACCATAGTGATAGACTCGCAGGCTGCCTGCCGGGCCTTTGCGCAAGGACTAGTGACTGCACACACACTTCCAATTCTCTCCTGTGTCCCCCCCTCCCACGATACACAGGGTGCGTATCGTCTGGAGTCCTGCACACGCCTCTCTCCATGGTAATGAACGCGGTAATGCGGTAGCCCGAGGTCTGACTGGCCGGGCACCATCGGAAGAGCTGTCCAACCCAGACGACGCACCGCCAGAGCCCGTACAGTACACCGAGACGCTCCAGTACTATCGACAAAGTAGCCATTACTATCCCCCTCCTCATCCTTCGCTTAATAGGGCAGATGGCGCTGTCTGGAGGCAACTGCAGACCAATTCCTTTCCTTGTATCCACATGCTACCTATCTTTCACCCCTCCCTATACTCTTCCTATTGTCCCCACTGTGGGGCCAAACCCACGGTGTATCACTCCACATGGGAATGCCCTAACCCTTCAGGTGTTCCTCCTATACCAAACCCTACCCTTTCCTCTTGGGAGTCTGCGCTCCTCAGCACAAGCCAGCAGGAACAGCAACTGCTGATGCAGCAGTCGCGTATGGCAATGGAGCCCCGGACTGAGGGCCCCACTAATCGAGGAAATTTTCTACTTGGTTTGCGAAATAAATGTTTGTTCTCTCTCCCTCTCTCGTAAAGTCTAATATACTCGGCACAGTGCACAATGTATGCATGCACCACCCGCGTTGTACGATTGTCTGTAGCAGTGAACACGGCCATGCACACCAACTCTGACAATTAGACCGCAGGCTCTGTGCTGCAAGAACGAACGTTCCATGTGGCAGTCTGCTGGGAAATCCACACCAAAAATGGCCGAGCGCAGCCTTCAGAACACCACGGTATCCTTCATCCTCACCCCCCTAAACGTTTCGTATTCCCCGCAGGGCAGTGAGAAGGCGCCGAGCGTTGTTATTGCACATTCGGCGAAGACCACGTGACATATCACGGATCCCCTATTCGGATTTTTATATGCGTGATGGAAAGCTTCCGCGCGAGCGCTCCGCCGGATGGTAAGCGTGTGATTTGCGTTTCTCACGCGTGCGCGGCTCGCTCACGCTCGCACAAAACCGAAGCATAGCACGCAGTCTTGTCCTCACGCTGACATGAAGGAATGCCATGCATATTTTTGGTCACGTGGTGCTTGAAGCGTCATCTATGCCTCATTTAGAAGCGCGTCACGCTTAAACTTGCAGCTTAGCGTGAGAATAAGCGTGGATTTTTTTATAGTGTAGGTGCGTGCACCAACTTCAAATCCCGGTAGAGCCATTTGATCGTGTTGGCTTGGATGTCCTTGGATCTTTTCTGGCATGGGCGTCGGAAAACATGCTGCTTGCTATTGCTTTTGGCTAGGCATCCAGATACGCGATTGCATGCGCTCTGCCAAGCGGCTGCGTGACAGATGTAGATATTGTACTACACAACGTCACTTTGATGCATGGAGCGCCACGTCAAATGCAACCAGACGAAGCTCATACCGTCTTATCCAAGGTCATTGATGTATCATGCACGTATGCTCTATCCAGCATCAGCGTACCACCTCCTACCTTCCAGACACCAACGGCCTGACCGAGCGATTGAACCGGACGCTCTCAGTCATGCTTAAAAATAGGTTTCTGCGATCATCGAAATTGGGACTTCGCTTTACCTTAAATACTTTGCTTTATCATTCTTCTCGTTATGACAACGCCGGCTATTCCGCGTTCTGTCTCTTATATGGCCGTGAACCCCCACCACAAGTAGACACCTTGCTTTTATCGATTACGACCTCTACAAGTGGTGGCATCACTCGAACTGACCACGCTCGAAAAGTGGAAGCGTCTCCACGACATCTGTCACCGTGACGTGCAGATTTTGTCGGGTGCCCTAGCGCTGCTCTCGAGCAGCTCTTTGCAAGAAACACCTGTCTTGTTACAGAGGCCCATATCGCATGGTTTGACAAGTCACTGATGTTAGCTACGAAGTCGTTCCAACCAGCCTCGCAACATCCTCCGCTTCGGCCACCTGTGATATAGTCCAAGTTGCCAGACGCGAGCACTAATGCTCTCTCCTTGCCCCATTTATCTAACGGGACCACGACGGCACTTTTGCCGCCGCGGATTGGGTTGTGATACATGTGCGAGAGCAAGCGGGTATAGTCGATAGTCTGATTGGCATTAGGAGAAACAAATAAACCTGGGCTGGCCATGTGAGGCGTAGTTTGGATTACCGGTGGACCATAGACTTACCGAATGGGCGCCAATAGAAGAGAAGCATCGCGAGAATGGCAGAAAACTAGGTGGCGTAATGCACATAACAAGTTTGCAGAGGCAGGTTCTGATCATTTGGGGCAGGACAGCAGTAATTAGATATCGCAGGCAGATGCCTTCGTCCTACAGTAGACATAAAAATAGAATGATGTTGATGATGACTACAGGTGCTTAAGAGAAATGGCGCAAGCGAACACGAATACGGACACCTGAGCTTGGTACGAGCTCGTGTACATCTCTGTGGCTGCGCTTCTCTAGTAAGTAAATAAAATTAGTTCCTTTGTGTTTCTCCGCATGTAACAGCATAATGAATTGATCACTGGCACTATGACTCTGTCAGCCTTAAGATGATATCTTCTTATCTTGTGCGCCGCCTTGTTGGGCTATTAAATGAACAATTTCCGTGTTTTCTGCAAATTTACGTCGAATAACATGGCTGTGGAACATTGAACGCATCCGTGAGACAATTTCCAGCTATGGAAATGGACTACATAGTAACACGAATTCGGTTGTGGCCGATACAAGTAGGCAACGCTAACATCCCAACACAGCGGTACTCAAAACGCTTCCGTTAGATACTCTATACTGCCGCCGAACAGAAAGTTGGGTAAGTTCATTAGGGATCGTAGTGTGGCCTGCGCCTGGTTTGTCACCCGTGGCCTTCTTTGTTATCTGTATATGTTTTCGCATAGCCCACAACTCGAATTCACATTGTCAGGCCGTATACCCGTGGACAACATTCTGCGGCAATGAAGTGAAAGCTACGAAGGCTGAGCTTCTGCAGATGTGTTAATGCGAGAAGTAGTCAGGCTGCTACCTTACTACTACCAGATGCTACGCGGGAGGGTGTCGCGTTTGACAACACCACCCAAAGGAAAAGCCTCAAAATAGGCAAACTTTAATACTATGTCGTGTCATTTGTCTTATATAGGCTTTGTAAATCAGTAGCTTCTGCGTTCTTTTCGCCAGATTAAACTAACGTGGATGAAAATGGGGGGGCTGTTTTCTCAAGTGCTCTCGCTCGTTTGCGCTTCTCCTTGGTAGCCTTCCTTTCATTGCAAAAGGAAGTCCTCAAGAAATGTCTGATGTCAAAACTGAGTTCCGAATTTAACTCGAACCAGAGCACAGCAAAAGATATAACTCTCAGCATGATGATAGCAGCTAGCACACTCGTCGATGCTTGAAAATTTATTGTCCGGAATCAGAAGCGTCGGCTATTCATATATGGCGCAATGAACCTTACAGCGCAATCAGTTGTGCTAGAACAATTTTAGAATGCACACCACCATTTGTGTCGCGCATGTGATCTGATCACAGAAGGAAGGTGCAGCTAGAACATAGGCAAGAGAGATAACCAGTGAAACTTCCTTTATATAAAGGAGCGCCTCCCGCTGAGTCATAAATTTAAATTTGCTACATGGGCATACACCCTGTTACCAGGAAACATAGGTAAGTGCACGTCTCTTCCTTCTGTTCCTTTCTGTCTTTTCCTCAGCACCTTGAATTAATGAATGACTACACTGATGACCTTTTCGAGAGAGATGCCTGGACGAATGTTCGCAGAGTCGTAGACTACACACTTGCGATCATATGTTCAACTCGCGCAGCACTCTTCCCGGACCGGGTGGGGAGCAGGTATGTGGTGACGAACACGATGAACCAGTTTGTCTTCAGTGTGGTCGAGGACTTCAACTGCTTCAGGCGAACCTTGGGCCACTTGCGGCCCTTCCAGATGGCGGTGCGCGACTTCCGCAATGCCGAAGTGTTGCGGCTTGACCGGCCACTTCGCTGTGATTCATGTCTCTGCTTTTGCTGCCTTCAGGCACGTATATATCGCCAACGTAGCGTAAGGATATAGGTTGGCTGTAGAAAGTGTGCAAACGCCGTTCAGAAATGCGGAAACTTGGGGCCTTTCCGTCGCGTCCCACACAATATCCTCTGGAGCTATCTACACGTCGCATCAAGAGCAACCTTACGGATGTAATTATCCGAGACCCCGGCTAAAGAATTGCAGAAACTGAAGCGCTTGCGTTAAATCTACCGTGATACAGTCCAGAGGGGACCGAGGCATAGTGGTCGAGAGGAGGTGAGGAGAGGAGGCAGAGTAATGCTGCAAACGGCCACGTCACGAGATAACTGAAGAACAGCGTTGACACTCTTAGCGCACAGCTCCCATACATGGTTGGCATATGCGAGTGGCAAAAGACAGCGCAAGAAGGAAAGAAAACTACTACCTGACACGACAGCCCTTGCGGGTAAATTTAGGTTGAGGGTAACGTACGGTAAGTTTGCGGTATTTCCGGGCCGTACAACAACAAACCTCGCCAGTTTTATGGCCTACTCAAAGGAATCAGTCGAAAACAGGAGTCGACTACTCAAAGTGTAGTTCCCAACACTTTGCGAAACCGGTGTTTCATGACCTTTTTTACCTTTGTATCGGGACTACATGTCAGACTGCATATGTTTTGTCAGTTCCAGCGGGCCGTCTTCATGCATGCCCATAGCTACCAGTACTGTGCAGCAGGGCTTTGTGGACCGCTTTTCTACCGTCTCTCTAAATGATGTATCCACAGTTGTAAAGAACTTCCTTCCGTTATGCGCATGACAAACATTTTTTTTTAAATTCGCAGCCTTTGTGACTGCACTCCACTATAACAAGAGGCATCCACATTTGCGATGGGTGCGCGTAAAACAAACTAGTGCAAGATGAGCGAAGGCTTAAGTGATGTCACATACGCGCAATACAGATGAGTTCCATAATGTTTAAAAACAGCGCTAAAAACGTTCGCCGGACAACAGAATAGAGAACGGGAGGAAGAATGGGTTCGGATGGAAAGCGCCGTGTTTGTCCCATCTTCTATTCTGTTACGCAGCGTTTAGCACTGTTTTTTAAATATTGTCACAGACAAAGCCACGAGAGACTTCGGTCGACGCTATAGATCTCTTTATATATCGCTGTCCTGGCACCTTCGTCGTTTTCTTCTGGGAGCCACCCAACCTGCCTAGCATGTGGCACCGAATCGCACC
Source organism: Dermacentor andersoni (assembly GCF_023375885.2). Classification (NCBI taxonomy): domain Eukaryota; kingdom Metazoa; phylum Arthropoda; class Arachnida; order Ixodida; family Ixodidae; genus Dermacentor; species Dermacentor andersoni. The sequence goes on from NC_092821.1 coordinate 4,467,905, forward strand.
GAGTGGCTGTCAGCGGTGTCGACGTCGTGGCATTAGTCCCCTCCCTAGAAGCATCGTCTCGATGCGGAACATTGATGCACTGGAGATTGCCACGGGGATACTGTTAAGAGAGACGTAGATGGTGAGAGAGCTGTGGGACTTTGCGTTAAGCGCGAGTGGTATAACTTCAATCTAGAGACGTCAACGACATCGGACGGGCGTGGGCGTCGGGGACGGCGAGCGGTGCCTTCTCCTTCAGGAATCACCTTGTATGTGACGTTGCCGAGTCGTTGAACGATCCTATAGGGTCCAAAGTAGCGGCACAAAATTTTCTTCGACCGACCACGCTGGCGGATCGGTGTCCACACCCATTCTTTGTCACCTGGTTGATAAGTGACGTTGCGGTGACGAAGATTGTATCGGTCGGCATCGTTGCGTTGTTGGTAGGGGATACACATTCGTGCGAGCTGGCGTGCCTCTTCGGCACATCGAGCGAATTCGGCAGCATCATTGACAAAATTAGAACAGTAGGTGGGTAAAAGCATAGCGTCCAACGTTGTGACAGCTTCCCGGCAGTGCACTAAGCGAAAAGAGGTGAAGCCGGTAGTTTCTTGAACGGAAGTATTATATGCAAACGTAACATGTGGGAGAACGTCGTCCCAGTTTTTGTGGTCGACGTCAACATACATGGAAATCTTATCAGCGATCATTTTGTTTAGCCTTTCTGTGAGCCCATTCGTCTGGGGATGGTAAGCAGTGGCATTGCGGTGAACTGCACCACTGAGAAGCTTGATATCATCTGTGAGCTGCGCTGTAAATGCTGTGCCCCGGTCGGTTATAACCACTCTTGGAGCACCGTGGCGGAGTACGATACCATGTACAAAGAAGGTCGCAATATCATTAGCAGTGCCTCGTGGGAGAGCTCGGGTTTCAATGTAACGTGTAAGGTAGTCTGTGGCAACAGCAATCCAACGCTTACCATCCCTCGACGTAGGAAATGGTCCAAGCAAATCTATGCCAACCTGCCGAAGGAGGATCCACGGGATGGATCCACGGGATGGAGAAGTCCAGTGGGACGCACGGGTGGTGTCTTGCGTCTCTGGCAGTCGCGGCATGTCTTCACGTATTGCTTTACGTCACGGCGAAGGCTAGGCCAGAAGTACCTTTGGCGTATGCGTGAAAACGTCCGTGCGAATCCCAAGTGGCCCGAAGATGGCTCGTCGTGAGAGGCCCGCAGGATGTCGTCACGTAGTGAAGAAGGCACTACAAGGAGGCATGCGGTTGCGGTCGAGTGAAAACCAAATTTGTAGAGAACGCCATCGCGCAGAAAAAACGAGGACAACTTGCGGATGAATATACGAGGCGGTTCTGGTAGACGGTTCTCAAGGTAGTCGATGAGAGGCCGGAGTTCTGAATCATTGCGCTGTTGCTTGCTGATGTCCGATACTGAGATAATGGACAGAAATGCGGTTATACGTGCTCCTCTTCATCAAAGTCGCATGGTGACGGTTGAAGTGGATGGAGCACGTGACAGGCAGTCGGCGTCGGTGTGTTTACGCCCGGACTTGAACACTATCGTCATATCGTAGTCTTGCAAGCGAAGACTCCAGCGTGCAAGTCGGTGATCTGTCACAACTCGAACGATCGGCCGTACATGTATGATCGGAACTTAGCAATTGCCCACGCCACGGCCAAGCATTCCTTTTCCGTTGCGGAATAGTTACTTTCAGCTGGAGACAAAGTGCGGCTTGGGTACGCAATGACGCGTTCGGCTCCATTTTGCCACTGTACGAGGATGGCACCAAGGCCAACGTTGCTGGCATCCGTGTGCAACTCGGTGTCACTGTCTTCGTCAAAGTGTCCTAGAACAGGAGTTGTGTACAGACGTTTCTGGAGTTCACAGAAGGCCTCTTGTTCGTCCTGCTCTCAGACAAACGGAACATTATCCTCACTCAGCCGCTGCAAGGGTGTGGCTATCCATGAAATGTTGGCCACGAAGCGTCGATAATATGCGCAAAGCCCTAGAAAACGGTGGAGTTCGTGTTTGTTCGAAGGTGTTGGAAACGAAGCAACAGCAATGGTTTTTCGCGATCTGGTTGAATGCCCTCATAACTGACGACATGGCCTAAATATTTGAGTTCGTCATACCTGAAATGGCATTTTTCAGGCTTTAAAGACAGGCCAGCAGTACGAATTGCATCAAGAAGTGCTTGTAAGCGCTGGAGGTGCTGCTCAAAAGTTTCTGAAAACACAACGATATCATTTAAATAGGCAAGGCATGACTGCCACTTGAGACCTGATAGAACCGTGTCCATCATGCGCTGAAAAGTAGCAGGCGCAGAGCACAATCCCAAAGGAAGGACCTTGAATCCGCAAAGTCCGTCAGGCGTAATATGTGCGGTTTTCTCACGGTCACGCTCATCAACCTCTATTTGCCAGTAGCCGCTGCGAAAGTCCAATGACGAGAAGTATCGAGCATGTCGAAGGCAGTCCAAAGAGTCGTCGATGCGGGGAAAGGGATAAACATCCTTCTTCGAAACGTTGTTAAGCTTGCGATAGTTAACGCAAAAGCGCAGTGTGCCGTCTTTCTTTTTCACCAGAAACACAGGCGACGCCCATGGACTGGTGGAGGGCTGTATGATATCGTCGGTAAGCATTTGCTGGACTTGATTTCGGATGGCGTCTTGCTCTTTACGAGAAACACGGTAGGTACGTTGGCGCACGGATCTTTCAATGGCATTTGTAATAATACTGTGTTTCGCAATAGGCGTTTGGTTGACCTTCGATGTTGAAGCGAAAGAGTCCGCAAAAGACTGTAAAAGGCTTCGAATGCTAGCCTGTTGTTCACCGATGATCTAGAATTCACATCAATATTGCTGTTGGCTGGTACCTCACAGTTAGAATCACCATCAGTGTGTCCCACAGTTAAACAAGCGGGAAAGTCACTGACTGGCTCCAAATAGGCGATGGGGGAAGTGCTGGTATTCACGACTGAAATTGGTCACTAAAATCTGAGCAGTCCGTGACGACAGCTGCAAGATGCGGCGGGCTACTAAAATCTGTCGAGCCAACAAGACTGACAGATTGCCTTCAGCGATTCCGAAATGGGGAGGATCGTCGCCTATTTCTACGGTGATCAACGCAGTGCTCCGGGGGGGGGGGGGGTAAAGTAGCACAGTCACCAGAAACGCGTAACACCGTGGACTGTAGGTGGTAGTCGTTTGAATGAGTTGCGTGTTCGCAGGAAAAAGTGACAAGCAACTCGCAAAGGTTTATGATTGCGCCGTACTCCCGAAGGAAGTGCATGCCGAGTATGACCTGCCTAGAGCACCCTACCAGTATAATAAATGAACCGACAAATGTGACCTCACAAATTTGTACCCTCGCAGTGCATTTGCCGATCGGCGTGAGAACATGACCGCCGGCTGTACGGAGCTTAGCTCCTGGTCACGGTGTCGCCACCTTGCGAAGTGCAGTAACCAGTTGTCCACTCATGACAGAATAATGGGCACCAGTATCGACAAGAGCAGTTACCGGGTGGTTTTCTGCAGAAACGAGTATGTCGGCTGAAACAGGTTCACGGTTTTCGAGGGAAGGTGTCGAAGGTAGGCAGTCATCGTTGTCATCGTCGTTATCGTCGTCGTCGTCGACGCCGTCGTCGGGGTGTCGCAGCGGAGGATCTTTCGAAGTGCGTTGGACAGCGGCCCCACCCCCAGAGGTCACTGTTCTTAGTTTTCCCGACTTGGGCTCGTGGGCCGGTTACCCATGGAAGCGGAGAACGTAGTGTAGCGGCTAGGTGACTCCGATCGTCGAGAAGGTGGTGATCGTGACTGGCGCCTCTGTGGAGAAGGAGATCGGGTCATTGACAGGGACTGTTCAACCGGTAGGAACTGCGCGTTCGGCGACGAAGGTAGACTGACCAGATATTGCTGCATTTCTCTCGGGTGCTCTCCCTCACATGGGCGACGAGCGCCAGAGTGATATCCCTGGAGTCGCAGGCACGGTACAAGTGGCCCGCTTCGCCACAGTGGAAACAGAGTGGCTGATATTCAGGTGTGCGGCACACGTCTGACTTTCGCATATTGATTCGGGGGCTCGTGGACCCGTACATATTTCTACGTGAAGCTTGGCCCTGGAGATGGCACAGCGGTTCTTCAGAAGGTGGGTTACGATGGTTCCCGCGATCCGCAGGTAGCCTCACTGCTTGTGCATATGTCAGTACGGGGGTGGCTTCAGGTTTGGTTTGCACGAATGGCTGTGCCGCCTGGTGGACTTCTTCGCGGACGATACCTGTGAGGGATGTTACGGTCAGTTGAAATCGCACTCCCTGTAGTCGACCGAGCTCCTCACGCACCGACACTACGTACAAGCTCTCGAAGCGCGTCGGTGTCATAGGGCAACGAGAGAGAAGATGCTGATCCCAGGCCGATTTGGCGATCGTAGACCGAGGAGCGTTGCTGAATGCTCGCTCCATTGTTATCGCCTCACTGACGGACTTAGCTACTGTAGCTGGAGGCCTTCGCATCAGTCCAGCCAACAGCTGTTCTTTCACTGCACGCATCAGCAGGCGTACTTTCTTCGCTTCTGTCATGCCAGGGTCAGCATGCTTGAAAAGCCGCGACATGTCCTCTACGAACATGGCTACGCTTTCGTTCGGCCTTTGAACCCTATTCTGAAGGGCTTGCTCTGCTCGCTCTTTTCTTGCGGGGCTGCTGTAGGTATCGCGTATCTGCCGTTGAAATTCTTGCCAGGTGGTGAGGGGTGACTCGTGGTTAGCGAACCATGTTCGGGCAGAGTCCTCTAGGGCGAAGTATACACGTTCCTTAACTTTTTCTCCTCGTCCCAATAATTGACGTCAGCCACACGATCGAAGTTGTCGAGCCCGTTTTCCACGTCCTCAAAAGGCTCACCATGGAACGGCTGCGGCCAGCGTGGGGTGTAGAGAACCAGCGATGCAGGAGGCTGTCCCGTACCGTATTTCTCCTGTGTCTGGCTTGCGGTTGTGGTGGACATCCTCGGCAGATCTTGCAGGTCATATTCCGGAGGCAGTCTTTGAAGCCGTCGGCTTTCGCGTAGGTTGTCCGCTTGCAGTTCTTGGGGGTCAGAGTACATAGACGCGTACCCAGCACCTCCACCAGTTTGTCACAGACAAAGCCACAAGGGACTTCGGTCGACGCTATAGATCTCTTTATATATCGCTGTCCTGGCACCTTCGTCGTTCTCTTCTTCTGGCAGCCACCCAACACGCCTAGCATGTGGCACCAAATCGCACCGAAGGCTGTCAGCTGTGTCGAGGTCGTGGCAATATTGTGAAAACCACCAAACTGCCAAATATGCCGATCTTCAGATGAGTTACGTTCCTCTTACCACCTGGCAAGAGCCACACACTTTCTATAGTGGGAAGTTGGAATCTTGGAATCATGTTCGATTCCAACCTCACATTTTCACACCCACACACAATATATCACTAAGCGCGGTCGGCACACAAAAGGTGCAGCAAATAGAATCTTGGGGGAGTTCAGAAAGGCAGGTGTATTTCTTAAGCTGCACACCTCCATTTCGGACTTCGGTTGGAACATGTCGCTGTCGTTTGAAACATCATTTGCCGGTCTAAAGGAAATTAGGTAGACATGAGTTCAAAGAATTCTTTTTCTCTCTACCTGCATATCGCTGCTTCAACCATGTCATTCGCGAACACCAGTTTTGTTCTCAGCCCTCCCTTAGTCTAGGACACGTGGTCTGCTGACGCACGAAACCTGAGTTAACTTCCTTACTCAAGGTTTTAAATGGTCTCATTGAATACGCGGAAATATTGGATACCGAGAGTATAAAAATTCCGCTTAAAATAGGTGTCTGACCTTTCCGTGTGTACACCTCTCGCGCCTCAAAGAATTGCTTGACCACGGTGCTCCATCCCTGCAGCAAACACTCACAATAAATTGACATACTTCAAAGACATTTGCATACTTTGTAAGCAGCACTCAAATCGATTTCATGACTTGTTCCTAAAGATGGCGTTGTTGTTAGATAGAAGAAATGGAAGGGGGGGGGGGAGGTGGTGTGCTCCGGCAGCAACTGCGCATTTCGCTACTGTCCATAAGGGGAACTGACGATCGCGCCTCAATCATCATCATCATAATCATCAGCCTGGTTACGGCTCTTCCCACTACAGGCAAAGGCCTCTCCCATACTTCTACAGCTACCCCGGTCATGTACTAATTGTGGCCATGTCGTCCCTGCAAACTTCTTAATCTCATCCGCCCACCTAGCTTTCTGCCGCCCCCTGCTGCGCTTCCCTTCCCTTTGAATCCAGTCTGTAACCCTTAATGATTATCGGTTATCTTGCCTCCTCATTACGTGCCCTGCCCATGCCCATTTCTTCTTCTTGATTTCAACTAAGATGTCATTAACTCGCGTTTGTTCCCTCACCCAATCAGCTCTATTCTTATTCCTTAACATTACACCCATCATTATTGTTTCCATTGCTCGTTGCGTCACCCTCAATTTAAGTAGAACCCTTTTCGTAAGCCTCCAGCTTTCTGCCCCGTACGTGAGTACTGGTAAGACACAGCTGTTGTACACTTATCTGTTGAGGGATAATGGCATCCTGTTGTTCATGATCTGCGAATGCCTGCTAAACGCACCCCAGCCCATTAATATTATTATCATAATTTCAGTCTCATGATCCGGATCCGCGGTCACTACCTGCCCTAAGTAGATGTATTCCCTTACCACTTCCAGTGCCTCGATACATATCGTAAACTGCTGTTCTGTACCGAGACTGTTAAACATTACTTTAGTTTTCTGCAGAATAATTTTTAGACCTACCCATCTGCTTTGCCTCTCCAGATCAGTGAGCATGCATTGCAATTGGTCCCCTGACTTACAAAGCAAGGGAATATCATCAGCGAATCGCCAGTTACTAAGGTATTCTCCATTAACTCTTATCCCCGATTCTTCCCAATCCAGCTCTCTGAATCCAGGTCTCGCAGCTCAATATCGCACCCCATATATGAAGAAAAACGGGAAGGCAGTGCGGAAGGGAGGGAGATGGCTTCGACTCCGCGAACAAGTGCGCACTTTGCGCGGCCGCGTTCCGTCGCATGCGCTGTAGCTTGAAGTGGACGTTCAGACGGCTCATACCTTCGTGCGCGCTGGGCTCTCGCCGTTCTTGCGTTGAAGCGATGTGACGAAGGTCATTTCGATCGCTGCTGCTGCCACACTTGCTCGCACCATCGTTCTGACAGCGAGTCTCCGCGCTCATCAACTGCAATGCGTTCATGTTTGTTTCTGCGCGCTGAACACTATGCTTTTTATTTGCATTATTAAGCTAAAATTTCCAAATTTATACGGCCGTTAAAAGTACTATCCTTACTTCGTCTAGCTGCGTACGAATTCGCTATCGCAATCGGCGATTGGCCTTTCAAGCGAACCTACGTTATTTTTGGAAATCGCAATTGTATATAATGTGCACTTTTATTCCTGTTTGTTGATATGTATAGGAATGCGTATGATCATTTTTTAAGCGCTTTGCGAAATTTTTAGAAATCACCTGTTGCAGATAACATAAATCGCCTTTGAGCTAGGTTATTCCAAGCGGTCATAATTTGCACGTGAAATCAAAACGCATATTCAAATAATTGAAAAGCTTTACAGTTGTGGTAATTTCAAATTACGAATTGTATCCAGTGAGCTTGGCCGATGTATAAACTTGGAATGAATTTATAGAATGACACCGATTTGCACATATGCGCCATTACTATACCGCAAGAATGCACGGTTGTTCCACTTGCATATTTAACAGAACAAAATTTTGTGCACTGAAGCACATCAGTAAGTGGTACGCCCATGTATTTTGTCACACACGAATCATATATTGAAATTAGTGTCCCCCTGGATATTCATTCAAAGTGGTATGATACGTCTTGAAAAGTCAGCGGCTCCAAATAGTAATGAGCAGTAATGTAATTAAAATGTGAATAAGTGAGCTTTTCTTAAACAGTTGAATAATTGTTTCGATTTCTCGTAACCCGCCGTAGTTGCTCAGTGGCTATGGTGTTAGGCTGCTGATCACGAGGTCGCGGGATCGAATCCCGGCCACGGCGGCCGCATTTCGATGGGGGCGAAATGCGAAAACACCCGCGTACTTAAATTTAGGTGGACGTTAAAGAACCCCAGGGGGTCGAAATTTCCGGAGTCCCCCACTACTGCGTGCCTCATAATCAGAAAGTGGTATTGGCACGTAAAACCCCATAATTTAACTTTTTCGATTTCTCGTACATGTTCACCTATTCGAATAATCCCGTTCAAAGACAATAATTATGCTAACTTTTCAAAATTTTAAAACTTAACAACCATAAGCCCCTGTATATCTGTATACATACGCCACTACCTTGAAACCGATGTTTTACCCGGACATGTCAATAAAATTGATTATCATCGCAATCGTGATCCTTATTACTGTTACTATACTAAGTAGCTAGGTAAGTAAGTATCATAGGGGCCCACGGAAGGTTTCGGCAGACCTAGCAACATATCTGTACATATTGATATCTACAATAAAGAATATTATTAGTAGTATTAGTATTATAGGACCTAGCAGAATTCTCGTTTAAGGTTTAATGTGTTTAGCGTATAATGCCCAGAGGTTCCAACGTTTTGCTTATCATTTACTTTTGTTCTTACCTATTTTTTCTAGGTTTATTTTTTGACAATATGCGCGCGCGAGCCCTCGCACATTAGGGTTGCTCTAAGGCATAGTAAATAACTAATTACTATTATAATTCTCATTCTTGGGTGCAGAAAATGGACGTGCGCGACGCTTCAGGTGCAACAATCGGCTCCCTCCAGATGCAGTGCACCCTGATATATCAACATTTCTCAGTACTGGACAGCGAGAACAACGCTGTCCTGCTGATTAACGGGCCCTGCTGCACGAGATCCATCTGTTGTGAGGACGTGCAGTTCGATATCTTAACCACGGACGGCGTCACGAAAATTGGCGCGATAACGAAGGTCTGGGCCGGATTGAGCAAGGAAGCCTGCACCGTAGCCGACAACTTCGCGGTCACCTTCCCCTTGGATTTGAATGTGAAGATGAAAGCCGTGCTGCTCGGTGCCGTAATTCTACTTGTGAGTGGATGGTTGATTCTCCGATCTTGGCGCGTTGGAGAGCTACCAATTTAGACGACCTGGTGATGATTGCTTGCACTGAGAGCTTAGTGCACGACCGTTCTTGCATTTAGCCTCGATCCATACGCGACCACCGCTGCCGTGGAGTTGAACCGGCGATACCATGCACAGCAGTGGAACGCCACAGCCAGCGAGTGGCCGCGGCGGCTTACTGCAAGTGGACGGGAGCAAGCTCACACACACTCAGACCAGATCATCAGAGCTTTACAGTGAGCGAAAAAACGCACCCTAATAACACTGCTCGCGGACGGCTATCCTTCTAGCGGCAGCATTGTCCGTAGCTCACTTTTCTGGAGACAAAGAATTTCGCGATGTTTGGAGAGACTATGGCACAGTACGCGTCGGCTGGTCAGCGTTCCAGCATAGTGCCGAGCACTCGCCGCCCTGAGCCCGGTGTCAGGAACGCGTTTGGCCGTAGTTCGAGCGAAATCTCGCGAAAGTCATTGCAATCTCCAAAATCGAATGACCGAGAATGCCGCGCCTGGAATCTTACATGTATTAACAGTGTCACTACGGCTAGCTACTGCAATCATTTGCGAGTTCCCACTGAGGGCCTTTGCGCAAGGAACATTACTAGACGTTGCTCTCTATTGCCTGTTCGTCGCCCACTAGGCTGATATACATACAGCTTCATTTTAGTGCGTTAAGATAAGGAGCGACAACGAAGAAAAATGTATGCATGTGAAGTACGGGAAATCGGTCATGGAGTAGAAGTAAAATATATATTTTGACAAGGCGTGAGGCGTTTATTCAGAAGGATTGGCGCGAAAGCATTGGATGGGACGAGACCGCTAGGCCGAACATTCGACGTGCGGGGAACTAGTGTGCATCAAGCTACCATCCTTGTCGGCGTACCCTCGCACCTTTTCCCTCTCACCTGCAGCATATGGAACATGACGGCGACATGGACGGAGAAAATTGGCTTGTAGTGTCCGCATAATTGCTATCGCAATAAATAAGAACGAAAAGAAAAGGTAGGATCGTATCACATAATTTTTCTCTATGAAAATGTGGCACTGCAATGAAAGGCACAATTTCGACATCTGTTGCGCATTTTAGCAAGGAACCTGTAGTCCTGACGGTGCGAGGGCGAGCCGGGCGAACGTATTATAGCAGTGATGAGGTTGGAATGTTAAGGTCATGTCTTCTGATGAGTGTCGGAGGCGCGGCAGAGTAAAATGGCAAATTGAGCGGCACCACGGAACGCTCGCTGGGGTTGAAGCGCCTGCGCTTCCCGCTGGCGGCGCTCCTCGACGCGCTAGCGTTGGGGCTCTACGTTGTGCAAGCACGTCCGCTTAGTCAGTAAGGCCCCCTCCCCCCCCCCCCAACTGGAGTGCTTACTGTAATTTCTACTTCCCACGGAGCTTCAACACTCTTTATTATCGCTTATTATTTATAATAAACAACCTGGCTGCACCCTGATATTGCCTACAATAGAATCGCTTCCTTAGCGGACAGCTACATTGTCTACGGCTGTGATCGCAAGGATAAAAGAGTTGGCGGTGTCCTTTTGGCAATTAAAGAAACAATCACTTCGCACATCGTTAACACAAATTGTGATCTAGAGTTTGTATGGGCCGTGTGTCTCAGCAACTCTGCGAATGTCTTGAATAGTATTTGTTACCGGCCTCCTGACCCCACTCATTGCTTCACTAAAGGCCTCCAGTCTAGCATCGAGAAAGACACACAGTTCGAATAACTTCACTTTTCTTGGCGATTTAATTATTTCTCTAATTAATTGGCCGCAATGGTCTCTATCATGTCTTTTCTCAACAGATTTCATGAAGCTGCCCATAGACTCCAATGTATCCCCAAATTTTCTTTATCCGAGTCGAGGCACTAACCCGTGAGACCAAATTCATATGAACGCCCCAGAGACTACGGTGGAGGTTGCACATCTAGACGGTTTTAGTGATCACAATTTACTTCAAAGAACAATTAGTGTTCCTTTAGGCTTTGCGAGAGTTACAAAAAAGTCAATACGCGATTATAACAAGAGATATTAGACCGAAATTAGCCGAGAACTTGATTGCTTCTTTAACCATACACTTTTTCCCTAGTTCTACAGAAGGCCTATTGAATATAACTGGTTATTGAGCAAAGGCAGGCTATGCGCATTCTTCGAACAACACACGCCTCTAATAAAATGAACAGCAGAGAAAAGCAATACATGGTTAAGCAAAAATCTTCGTAAGCTCCGACGTGTGAAGCATCAATATAAAGTCGTAAAACGTTTGCGCAGACTGTCAGCTTGGGAAAAATATAACAACTGCGCAAACTACGGCCAACGTCTTTCTGCTGCTAAAGATAAACATTTTGCTCAAGACCATCCCTCACTGCTCAAATCTTACCCCTAGAAATTCTGCCTAATTTTGTCTCCTAATAGTCACGATAAACACATCACCTTGCACACTGCTGACGGTGCTCCGCTTTCAGAAAACGAGTGTCGATCAGTTTTCCATAGTTTATTTTCATCTATTTACACGATCGAAAGTGCAGATGATCCGCCAGAGTTTACGGATCCATACTACCATATGTGGCACCCTTACGTACTACCGTTGATAGCGTCGCTCACTTTTATAACCTCAAACTCTCCACTTTGGCTGGTATCGATAATGAGTTCCGCAATACTAAAAGGTACAGTTGCGGATTCAACAAAGATTCTATTTCCCGTTTTCGAGGATTCGCTAATAACTGGACAGATTCCCGATGAGTCGAAGACAGCCAAAGTAGTACCTATATTTAAAAACGGCGACAGAAGCCTAGTTAAAACCTATCAACCGATTTCAGTAATCTTCAGCTGTAAATTGATGGAACATATTATCGCCTCCCATGTTACCATGTTACCAGTTCGTCTCAGTAAGAGCATTGGTTCGGAAGAGCTTTGTCTTCTGAGACGCAATTATTAGACTTAACGACACATCTGCGCTTTTACATGGACTGAACCTTACAAACTGTCTGTATCTTTCTTAATTTTTCAAGAACGATAGACTGCGTACCTCTTTGTCGCCTTTCTATAAAAATATGCGCATTCAAACTTGATTCACTGACCCGATCTTTGCTCCGAAATTGCCTTTTTAACAGGCATCAATTTATTGTAGTTAACAAATCTTTTTGTCACTTTCCAATGTTTCCTCAGGCGTACCAGAGCAGAGCGTGCTTGGTCCCTTACTATGCAAGGTGTCTTTATATGGTCCCTTGGTCCCTATATATTATAGACCTGCCGAATACCACCTCATCCTGCATGCTCTTATTTGCTGTTGATTGCATTATATCTCGTGCCATCACCAGTTCTACAGACCACGAGACTCTTCAAGATGAGCGCAACCTACCTACCGCTTGGTCGCACAAATGGCTAATAAGTTTACGCGTAGACAATTTCAAAGGGCTGCAGCGGTGACATAGAGGGAGAGCATAAACCACGCGTCCAAGAGGACCACGGTTCAAATCCTGTTGCCGCGCAATTTTCTACCCGATTAAAGAAAAAATACGTGGGTACATAAAATATCATTAACAGGCCTGGAGTACGTGCGGCCTGATCCCGGTGACCAGAACCGGTAACGCACTACCTCAGCAGAGCAGCATTGGCCACCATGGAGCAGTACTTGTCCTCAACCTCGTATATGAATACAACGATCAGCCCTCAGTCCCCAGCGGCTACGAAGCAACTGACAAAGGCGGTGGTCAGACCTGTGACGCAGCCGAGGGTGCTAAGAATATCTGGGTCCGGACAGGCCGTCATTGCAATGTGAACCTGGCAACGTTTAACGCTAGAACGTTATCTAGTGAGGCGAGTCTAGTAGTGCTATTGGAGGAATTCGCGGGCAGAAAATGGGATATACTAGGGCTCAGTGAGGTTACGAGGACTAAAGAAGCCTATACAGTGGTCAAAAAGGGGGAACGCCTTGTGCTACAGGGCTTAGCGGAGAGACGAGAACTAGGAGTCAGATTCCTGATTAATAAGGATATAGCTGGCAACATACAGGAATTCTATAGCATTAACGAGAGGGTGGCAGGTCTTGTTGTCAAACTTATAAGAGGTACAAATCAAAGGTCACACAGGTCTAAGCCCCTACATCCAGTCATGATGATCAGGAAGTCGATAGCTTCTATGAAGATGTGGAATCGGCGATGAGTAAAGCCAAAACAATATACAATATACTGATGGGCGACCTAAATGCCAGGGTAGGCAAGCATCAGGCTGGAGACAAGTCAGTGGGGGAATATGGCATAGAATCTAGGAATAGCGGAGGAGAATTATTAGTAGAGCTTGCAGAACGGAGTATTATGCGGATAATGAATACCTTCTTCCGCAAGCGGGACATCCGAAAGTGGACGTGGAGGAGCCCGAATGGCGAGACTAGTTGTCAAATAGACCTCATCTCTGCGCTAACCGTGGAATCATACAAGATATGGACGGTCTCGGCAAGATGCGCTGCAGTGACGATAGGATGGTAAGAACTCGAATTAGCCTAGACATGAGGAGGGAACGGAAGAAACTGATACATAAGAAAGCGATCAATGCGTTAGCGGTAAGAGGTAAAATAGAGGAATTCCGGATCAAGCTACAGAACAGGTATTCGGCTTTAACTCAGGAAGAGGACCTTAGTGTTGAAGCAATGAACGACAATCTTATGGGCATCATTAAGCAGTGCGCAATAGAAGTCGGTGGTAACTTCGTAAGACAGAATACAAGTAAGCTATCGCAGGAGACGAATGATCTCATTAAGAAGCGCCATTGTATGAAAGCCTCTAACCCTACAACTAGAATAGAACAGGAAGAACTTTCCAAGTTAATCAACAAGCGTAAGACAGCGGACATAAGGAACAATAATATGCATAGAATTGAACAGGCTCTCGGGAACGGAGGAAACCTAAAAGCAGTGAAGAAGAAACTAGGAATAGGCAAGAATCAGATGTGTGCGTTAAGAGACAAAGCCGGCAATATCGTTACTAATATGGGTGAGATAGTTCAAGTGGCTGAACAGTTTTATAGAGATTTATACAGTACCAGTAACACCCACGACGATAAGGTGAGAGAGGATAGTCTAGAGGAACTTGAAATCCCACAAGTGTCGCCGGAAGAGGTAAAGAACGCCTTGAGAGCTATGCAAAGGGGGAAGGCAGCTGGGGAGGATCAGGTAACAGCAGATTTGTTGAAGGATGGTGGACAGATCGTTCTAGGAAAACTGGCCACCCGGTATACGCAATACCTCAGAACTTCGAGCGTACCTGAATTATGGAAGAACGCCAACATAATCTGAATCCCTGAGGAAAGGGAGGCCAAGGACGCGAAAAATTATAGACCGATAAGCTTACTGTCCGTTGCCTACAAAGTATTTACTGAGGGAATTGCAAATAGAATCAGGGACACCTTAGACTTCTGTCAACAAAAGGACCAGGCAGGATTTCGTAAAGGCTGCTCAACAATAGACCATATTCACAATATCAATCGGGTGATAGAGAAATGTCCGGAATATAACCAACCCCTATATGTAGCTTTCATTGACTAAAAGAAAGTGTTTGATTCAGTCGAAACCTCAGCAGTCACGCAGGCATTACGGAATCAGGATGTAGACGAGCCGTATGTAAACATACTGAAATATATCTTTAGCGGCTTCACAGCCAGCGTAGTCGTCCATAAAGAAAGCAACAATATGACAATAAAGAAGGGCGTCAGGCAGGGAGATACGATCTCTCCAATGCTATTCACAGCGCGTTTACAGGAGGTATTCAGAGACCTGGATAGGGAAAAATTCGAGTCAAGAGGTAATGAAGAATACGTTGGTAATTTGCGATTCACTGATATTATTGCCTTGCTTAGTAACTCAGGGGACCAATTGAAATGCATGCTCACCGACCTGGAGATGCAAAGCAGAAGGGTGTGTCTAAAAATTAAAAAGTAATGTAAGTAAAGTGATTAAATTAACGTAAAGTAAAAAAGAAACTAAAGTAATGTTTAACAGTCTCGGAGGAGAAGAATAGTTTACGATAGGTAGTCAGACACTGGAAGTGGTAAAGGAATACATCTACTAAGGGCAGGTAGTGACGCGTATCCAGATCATGAGACTGAAATAATCAGAAGACTAAGACTGGTCTGGGGTGAGTTTGGCAGGCATTCTCAGACCATGAGCAGCAGGCTGCCATTATTCCTCAAAACAAAAGGGTATAACAACTCTGTCTTACCAGTACTCATCGGCGGGGCAGAAACCTGCAGGCTTACGAAAAGGGTTCTACTTAAAGCAAGGCCGACGCAACGAGCTATCAAAGAAGAATGATGGCTGTAACTTTAAGGGATAAGAAAAGAGTAGATCCGTTGAGAGAAGAAATGCGAGGTAATGACATCTTAGTTGAAATCAAGAAAAAGAAATGGGTATGGGCAGGACACGTAATGAGGAGGGAAGATAACTGTCGGTCATTAAGAGATACGCACTGGACTGCAAGAGAAGAGATGCGTAGCAGGGGGCGGCAGAAAGTTAGATGGGCGGATGAGATTAAGAAGTTGGCAGGGACAACATGGCCACAATTAGCACATGACCGGGGTAGTTGGGGAAGTATGGGTGAGGCCTTACCCGTGGAGTGGGTGTAGACAGGCTGATGATGATGTTGATGAATTGGAAAGTAATGTGTTTAAACTGAGAGGGTTCTAATTTTCACTGCAGTATAACAAGCAGCAGAGAATACGAAGTCTCGTCATTTCAGCATCTTGGCATCACCCTCAATCCAAACTTCTCCTGGGCTCCTCACATTACTAACGTGCACACCACAGCAGCCAGGTCATTACGGTATTTACGTCGAAACCTTCGAAGCTCGCCTTCTCTCATTTGTAAGCTTGATTCGGAACCTTGGTTCGCCAAAACTTGAATTTTCCTCTTCGATCTGGTCCCCCTATCAAAGCTATTTAAGTAGCATGCTAGAAGCTATGCAAATTAGAGACGCTCGCTGCATTTCTTAAAATTACAATTACCACTGAAGCGTGATTACACAGTTAAGTAATCGCCGTGACATAGCCCTCTTGTGCTTATTTCATAAGTACGGTGGATCTGTTTAACCAAAATTTTTAGGCATTGAAACATCGCCGCACACGTCACGCAGACTACACCATAACGTAAGTTTCATGGGCATATACGGCGAAACTGACGCATTTTCCTCATTGCCAATTCCATGTGTCATAGGGCTACGATAGCCGTATACAGCCGTTGCTTAGCATAGTCGTTAAAGCTAACGCTGACAATGTTCGACAGTCACTCTTTGCTCATATAAACTGCTATCCTTTGATCCACCTAAATAATCACGCATAGTGAATTGTTCGCTGGGGTTCTTCGGCTGTTCGCGCAACTACCCATGTAGACATGATGTTTCCCTAGTAAAAAAATGAAATTACTAGTATTAACTTGTCAGTTTACTTTCATGATTAAATTTTGATTCATACGTACTCGTATGACGTTATCTTTTTTGTGTTTTATTTTACTGACTTATTTATTAAGCGGTACAACCACTCCATGAACAGATGAAATGTATCCCCCCCCCTCAACACACATATTTATTGTATCTTCCATAGTGTTACTACTGCTCAGTTGTCCAATGATTTGATTTTTTACCATTCTTGTGTATGTTTTTATGAAATTCGGCCACCTATCGTTTATATAACTTTTACTAATGCCCTTTACTCAAATAGGCCATCGGGTCCTGCAAGGTACTTTCAAATAAATAAAATAAATATGCTTTACCCCCACAGCGAAGAAGACATTACAATGCCGTGAGGCGTTGTAATGTACATTTGCCTAAAGCAGTAATGCCAATTTCAGGAGAACATCTTTTGAGATATATTTTAACAAAGACCGTAACACATTAACCATTTAACATGGCCAACAAAAATAATAAGCAAAGCAATGATACTGTTAGCAGAACTGTAAAAATACAGATAAACAATGTTGAACTGTATAAATCAACGAACTATGGGCAACAAAAACAACACCGGCCAGTTTTTGTCCTTGCAAGCCTGTTTTGCTGCTTCGGGTTGTACACGCTTACAACAAATTGAAATTACTAGTATAAAAATGACCAGATCTGCCATCTTTCCTTTGAAATTACCCTGGTTGGCGAAATCCTGCCTTCAACGTCACAGCTACCGTTCGCAATGCAGAGTAACGCGAGTGCTGCGTGCACTTCCTGGCGAATTACCACCGTTTACACTTAGGCGACGTCCGCTATAATGCGCCATTGTCGCACTCAAGCTGTTGACACGGCTACTTTAAGCAGAACGAGGATTCATTCACTCGCAGCCGGCAGGCTCTCAATTTATCATATGCTAGTTTTTCGTTCAGTGTTGAGAGCAAGAGATGTACATACATATACGAAGTATGTGGGTCCGGCCGGAGCATGTCATGCAGTCCCATCAGATGCCTTATTTTTGCCTTACAGATAGCCGCAGTTTCAGGTAGCCACTGTTGCAAGGATCATGTATCGTCTCTAGATGGCCTACTGTACGAGGAATATCTGCTTGATAAATACTCCTCGATCATCGGTACATGTTCTTTCCTACAACCGGACTGCAGCACGTGTGCTTTCTACAATTCGCAAGTTGTGAGCTGTAATTTGACCGAGGAACCTGTTGCGCATGGCCAGAACACAGAGTGACGACTACCTGCTCAACAACGCGTACAAGAACACCGGCTAGGACGCTCCTCTTTAGTCGGTCCGGCAGCAACAAGTCGTAAAGTCCCATGAAATCTCCTTTTTCACCTTACAGATTGCCGCAGTTTCCGGTAAACAGTATGGCGAGGACCACGTTTCATCCCTACATGACCTACGGTACCAGCAATACGAGTTTGATAATTACCCCTCAGTCATCGCTACATGTGCTTTACCACAACCGAATTCGAGCACGTTTGTTTTCACGATTCGCAAATCGTAAGCTGTCACCTGACAGAGGGAACCTACTGCGCATGGCCAGAACACACAACGACAGCTACCTGCTCAACAACGCGTAGAAGAACACCGACCAGGACGCTCCTCTTTAGTCGGTCCGGCAGCAACATGTAGTTAACTCCCATGATGTCTCTTTCTTAAACTTAGAGGCTGCCGCAGTTTCCGGTAAACAATATTTCAAGGACCACATTTCATCCCTACATGGCTTACTGTAGCAGCAATATCGGTTTCCTAATTACCCCTTTGTCATAGGTACATGTGTTGCCACAACCGAATTGGGAGCATGTTTGCTTTTTACGATTCGCAAGTCGTGAGCTTTCACCCGAAAGAGGAAACCTGTTGTGCATGGCCAGAACTCACATCGACAACTATCTGCTCAACAACGCGTACAAGAACACCAACCAGGACGCTCCTCTTTAGTCGGTCCGGCAGCAACATGTAGTTAAGTCCCATGAAATCTTTTTAGCTTACAGATAGCGCAGTTTATGATAAACGCTATTGCAAGGACCACGCTTCATCCCCACATGGCGTACTCTAGCAGCAATATCAGTTTGATAAATATTGTCGATCTGTACACGTACTTTGCTACCACCGGATTGGAGCACGTGTGCTTCTTACAATTCGCAAGTTGTGAGCTTTCGGCTGACTCAGGGAACCTGTAGTGCATGGCCAGAACACACATCGATAATTACCTGGTCGACAACGTGCGTAAGACCAGCGACCAGGACGCTCCTCTTTTTGTCGGTCTGGCAGCAGCATGTAGTTCAGTTCCATGAAATCTCTTTTCGCAGTGAATCTGTGTACTGCTACCCGCCAAGGAAATTTTCGTGTCGTAAGCAAAAAACTCCCCATGCGTTGGCCAATCTCCAAAAATAGTGCAATTCCGGGGCGACCCGCGGCGGAGGTGAAGCAGGCGTTAAGTACTGGTCATACGTGGGCCGATCTCGAAGATAGTGCAGCACCAACCCGACCCGCGGCGGAGGTGAAGCAGGTGATAAGCACTTTCAATACGTGGGCCGATACCGAACATAGTGCAATACCGGTGCGACGCGCGGCGGAGGTGAAGCAGGCGTTAAGCACTCCCTATCCGTGGGCCGATCTCGATGATAGTGCAATACCAGTTGGACCAGCGGCGGAGGTGAAGCAGGTGATGAGCACTCTCCATACGTGGGCCGAACCCGAACATAGTGCAATATTGGCGCGACGCGAGGTGGAGGTGAAGCAGGCCTTATGCACTCCCCATACTTGGGCGGATCGCGAATATTGTGCAATGCTGGGCCGACACCCGGCGGGGGTGCAGTTCGCCATTAAGGGGACCACGTACACAGCTTCGCTGGTCATCCTTCTTAACAGAGTGGAAAAGCAATGGTTTTTTTTTTCGCCTTAGAGATTGCCCGTTTCCGCTAAAGACTATTGCAAAGAACACGTGTCATCGCTACATTGCCTCCTGTAGCAGCATATCAGTTTGATAAATACCCCTCGTTCATCGGTACCTGTGCTTTGCCACAACCGACTGGAGCACGTGTGCTTTTTACGATTCGCAACCCGCGAGCTGTCATCCTTTCGAAGGAACTTGCTGCGCATGGCCTGTAGACACAGTGACAAATACCATCTCGTCAACGGCTATCAGACCCGCTACCACGATGCTTCTTTTTAGTAGGTCCGGCAGCTAGATGTCCTTCACTCCCGTAAAATGCATTTTGTCACTTTACAGATTGCTGCAGTGTGTGGTAGAAACTATTGCAAAGACCGCGTTTCCTCCCTGCATGGCCTACAATATCAGGAATATCAGTTTGATGAGGACCCATCGATCATAGGTAAATGCGCAATTGCACAACTGAACTGGAACAGATGTGTTTTCTAGGATTGGGAAGTCGTTAGCTGTCACCTGAACGGCGAAATATTATGCGCATGACCACAACACACAGCGATATCTATTTGTTCACAAAAATTGTAAGACCAGCGCCTGCTTCCCTTCAGTGGGTGCGGCAGCGGCATGTCTTTCATTTCAATGAAATGTTTTTGTCGCGCCTTACTAGCAGGTTTTAAATAGGAGTATTGTTTTTGTGTGTCTGATTAGGAGTATTTGAGTGTCTGATGGCCGGTAATACGTATTGGTTTGGGATATTGCTACATTTATGTCGCGACGTGGAGAGTAATACAGGTTCCGCTGAAACAGCACAAATCCCAGCTGACTTTCAAGCCGGCCAGGTTGCACTGGCACTGAGTTCGTGAGCCTGAGTTCCACGTTCGCAGCATTCGATGAACATTTAGGTCAATTAGGATTGACGGAGCTGACATCACTGACGTAAGCGAGCGTGTGCAAGATCTGGAGTACGCAGTCACTCAACTTCAGGAAACAGCGTAAAGGTTTTCGAAAAGCGGTGACCTGGAAAAGCGTTCGCGACGTAACTTAGTAATTTATGGTCTCCCTGAACGACCTCCCAATAGCACTGAGCAGCTGTTAAAATTAGTAACTGATCTTTTGTCGACAAAACTGGAAATCAAATGTGACAACATCGAGCGCTGCCACAGACTTGGGACACCTAATCCGGACAAAGAAAGGCCTATGATTTTACACTGATGGAATGCGGCACGAAGATTGAAATACTACATAACGCAAGTAAACTGAAGAATTCCAAGGTTTCCATTACCAAAGATTTTTCTTTTAGCGTGTGCGAGATTCGTGGCAAGCTACGGAAGCACTCTTAATCTCAGAAAAATTCCAAGGCACGATTGCACTATGACTCGCTTTATCGTAGATATTATTAGCTACACTTGGGACGATGCGAAAAAATGTATTGTCAAGACTACAAGAACTTTCTTTACCAGCAGGTCCAATTGACTGCAATCTAACTGGAGACTGACGTTTCTATGTATAAGTCCGCGTTTTGTACCAAGTAAAAGTGATCACTTAAACTGGTTGTGGATTGTCGCGATGCACCTTTTGTTTGTTTAACAAAAACTTGACTAAGCGATGTTGTATATATATATATATATATATATATATATATATATATATATATATATATATATATATATATATATATATATATATATATGTATATATATATATATATATATAGCAACGATGCGGTCGAAATCATTAGTAACGCCTGGGTTAAACTTCCTATGTATGCTGACAATTGTGTGCTTTACAGAAATGTTACTATCATGAAAGACCAAAGCGAGTTAAATAGCGTTTTCCATTGATTTTTCGACTTTAGCCACTTCTGTCAAATCTTGGTTACTTTTAAATGAACGGCGCCAATGACTGCTTTTAACAAAACGAAATAACCTTTGTATTTCCCTTGCAGTAACGGAAATGAATACCTCAAGGGCGTCAACGAATTGAAGTGTCTTGGAGTCGCTTTCACGACTAACATAAAATGGGGCGAGCACATTAACCTCATCTGTTCAAAGGCGTTCCAGAGGCTTCGTTATGTCAACCGCGCACTGAAAAAATTAACTAAAAAGTGCAAACTCACTGCTTACTGCACGTCAGACCGACCCCTCCTTGAATACGCCTTTATAATCTCGTGCCTTCACCATAAATGCGGCATAGATAAACTTGAAACTGTACGAAAAAAAAAGCGATGTGATTTATATACGACAGGTACCATCGTCATTTTCCACCCTCCTCTCATGCTCAGCTATTGCCCCTAGAGTTGCTGAATCAGACAGGCTCATGTGGTCGTCTTATCATGCTCCACAAAACTGTCAGTTCTGTTCATGTCCACGCGCTTATATTTCCCGCCACGAGCTCTGTGCGCTGGAAGAGTCACTCAGATTCGTTGAGTATTTTACCGCTTATGTCGCAACTGAACTGCTTTAAATTTACTTTGCTTCCGTCAGCAATTCAATGGTGGAGCACGCTCGATGGATCTATTAGACGACTGCCCACGGACCTATTTTCTGCGGCAGTGATAAAATATATATCTGTTAGTATTCGTTAGTATTCTTACGATTGTTCTGGATTCTGTCAAACTGTTTTACCTCGTTCGTGTGATCATTTAGCCTGTTATATTCTGCTAATGTGTTGTTGCATCTTTTTTTAATTTTGTATTGACCCCTCCATGCTCGGTGTCGCATGAAGGCCGCAATATTTGTAAAATATATAATGAAGGAATTGGTAGTAGATGAATCTCAACACTGTGACATATATTGAGCACTTGCCCATAGAATGCGGGCAACGTAACTTATTGTTCTTCTGAGACTGGCAATATACTTTCCTTTTATGAAATGCCGAAATGATCATAAAGCTTGTTCGGCGTAGAGAAAGCGGGCATATTGAGTTTTACTCGAGAACATAAAAGGCAATAATTACATATGCAGTGTCGATTGTCTCGTAATGAAGGATATTCCGGTAAACGATGCTGTGGACATGGTCTACGAATACTATAAAGGAAGAAAAAGTTTAAACACATCGGCAAGAAAATTTGAAGGCATCCCAAGAGAACCATAAGATTGATGACTTGGTAATGTACTTCGATTAGTGCTCTTTTACCTTAGGCTATCCTGAAGCGACCAAATGATGTGGCGCTGCACGGCAATAGTCTGCGATAGCATTTACAACACAGTGCATATATATATATATATATATATATATATATATATATATATACCACAACTCAGGAAATCAAGCGCCATGGCTACGCAGCAACGCCGGTCGTTGTGTTTTCTCACTCGCTCGAGGTCGCTCGGTCAGTTGCCACAGTGGTACATCCGTGAAAAGTGGTAGCATAGTGAACGACCGAGCGAGCCGCAAAGTCTCCCATGATGTTGAAATGTCTTTGTCCAACTACCTCGTTCGTGATGACGTCACAAAACATATACGCATCGTTGGAAGCGACACTGAAACTGGTTACGAAGGAATATTCTTGTTTGTGTACTTCTTTAGTCGGGTAGGCTGCTGCATTTTGTAGGTATACGAGACGTGATGTGAACAGTTAGAAGGTACTAGTTCCTAATGCCGGTTTAACTTGAAATCTGTTTTATGTACCATAACCACAATCTGATAAAGAAACACGATGCAGTGAAGGACTGCGGATTCATCTTGACCACCAGGGCGTCTTTAACCTGCTGCAAAAGCTGCGGACTGGAATATTTTTTTTGTTCATTTCTGCTCATAGAAATGCGACTGCCGCGGTCGGGATTTATCTCGCGACCTCGTGCTCAGATACTGCTTAGAAGCACAACACAATAGCCGAAAGCCACACGGCTGGTTTGTAATCCTGGTTGGTTTCTCCCAAGCTGAAGCAGGGAGCACATCGTCATAGAAAAATTTCATTCATAGCGGGCTTGATTGCTATAAGAAGGGAGCCCATCGTGATAGAAAAATTTCATTCGAAACGAGCTTGATTGCTATATGAAGTTCTCCGTGTGACAACTTGTGTAATTCGATACCTGATCTGTATTTCTGATATAATGCAAACAGCTGTCGACCACTTAGGGTATAAGAAACCCACTAACTGGACGTGGTATTGTGACTCTGTGCAGGACCGCATATACTTCGAGGGCGGAGTCGGTGGGACGTGCCTGCGTTGTGCCTGGTACCTAGCCAGCAGACCTCGATAATGTTTACATCAGATTAGGCATACGCACAAGTTTCCAAATTACAACACCCTTGACTGCTGCGAAAAAAGAATACATAGGAACAATGTTTAATGCCATTGTATTCAAGTACCGTCAAATTCAGTATGCAATGTGCCTAACGACTAATTGCAAATAGCACTTAAGATTCTAATGGCGTGCTAAAGGTATACAAATATTTCTTGTGTAAACATAAACGTTATCCAATGTGTACATCATTATGAATCAACAGCAAGCGCACAAAATCAATCGCACATACAATTCGGGAGCTGAAATACAAAATAAAATCATAAAGAAAGGAAATTGGAAACACGGACATGGATGCATTCAAGTAGATATGTATGAAAGCAAAAACACAAAAATAAAAATAGTTCATCAAATGATATGCGTATTCTGAAAACAAATTATGTTATTCATGGCAAGCCATTGTTCATTTACTCAGCTCATTTTAATTTGAAAGAATGTCTTGCCTTTTTAACCATTCTTTTATTTCGTTTATAGAGTACGTAAAGAAGAATTTAATAGCACAGCTTTACTCTCTGTTCATTCTTTTTGTGGACTGATGGATAAATGAGCCTGTCACGTAATTTCTCCTTGTTTTTCGTGTGTGTTATGCGCTGCGTCTGAAGACGAATTCTGAACGGTTACCTTCAAGACATCTAGCACTTGGGCTTCTTTCGAATTTCTAGCAGTTGCATAAGTTCTATCCTGTCTGCACGTAACTTATCACGTTTTTGTAAGAATGGTCTTGTTGTTAGTTGGGGAAAAAGCGATAGTAAAATGGGAAAATACCTTTTTTTGAGCTTATTAATGTCGTCTATTACGTTGTGGTGGTCGTACCCCATAAAAATACTTTGAAGCAAAACTTTGAATGAATACGTGCTTCAGGGGTGCAATTCTGTAGATTACGTCGCCATTATATTTTAATTCACTGCACATGAAAATTACATGTGTATTCCGCGATAATTCTGCACTAGAATGTGTTCCCGCAAAATTTTTTTGTTTCACATGTTTGATAAGTGAGTTGTTGAATTTTACTTGTATTGTGCCCGAATTCCAAATATATATGGTTTTATTTTCTTTCGCTGGCGTTTGTTCGTCACCAACCAATCAGAGAACGCAAATGTAGACTCGTTTACACACTGCGGCAATTCTGTAGTGTTATCGGCTGTAAAGAACACATTTATATCACCTGGATACATTTCAACCTTTTGGTAACCTGACAAATTTGATATCAACCACGTAAATTAGAAACATTGCCGGACCAATGTGTGCACCTTGTGGAACATCTTGCTGCAGCATACGCATGTCAGATGCAGTAGTAACCAGCTGAAATGTTATTTGATAGATAACTTTTTATCAAATCATTAGCAAGCGCTCGTACTGCGTGCCTTTCCAATTTATCACTCAGAATGTAGCAGTCAGTGAAATAAAATGCCTTTCTCAGATGGAAAACGACAGGCGAACAGTTCATTTTCTCTATGTAATGTTTGTGTCCGTTTGACCTTTTTATTTTGTGTACCCTCAGGGCCAGGGACTTTAGAATCCAACAAAGCTTGCTACGCTGACTTAATTTTTTCAAAGCCGTGTATTGATATGGCACATTCATATTGTGTTTCATGAACAAGTTTGACAGTCTTGCATAGATAACACTTTCAAATACTTTTTGAAAATAAACCGAACTGAAATCGGCCGCTAATTTGACAACTGCTCTAAGCTTCCCCCTTTCCAAAGTGGCGTGAACCTCGCTATGTTGAGCTCGTATGCAAAAATGCCTGGATAAGCGGGATCAGTTCGCTGTCTTCCCGCTGCTGACGAGCAATCGTGGCCGTGTCTAGAACACCTATAAAAGTCTTGTCTTCGTTATCTTCTGTGACTTCCTGCTGAATAGGTGTCTTTGAAAAGCAGTCGGCATCGGAGCGCCTTCGTCCGGACTTCTTGAAGCCTTAGCCTTAAACGCGCTAGACGACCGGACGGATCCTTCAAGTTCGTCAGCCAGCAAAGTGAGTGATGATCGCTGACAACACTGAAGGAACGGCCATAGGAATATGGGCAAAACGTCATAACTGCCCATACCACCGCAAGGCATTCCTTTTCTGTGGTTGAGTAATTAGAGAATTAGTAAAGAATTAGTCTTGCCACTGCACGAGCAGAGCACCTAGACCTACGTTCTTAGCGTTCATATGAATCAGGGTAGGAACGTCCTCGTCAAAGTGAGCCAGTAAAGGAGGCGTTTGCAGGCGCTGTCAGAGATCATTAGGCGCTGCTCGTTTTTGTTCGCCCCATAAGAAGGCATCGTCTTCTCTTGTAAGGCGCGTTAACGGTGTAGCTATGTGTGAGAAAATGGCTATAAATCTTCCGTAATACGAGCAGAGACCTAGGAAACGCCTCACTGCCTTCTTGTCCGTTGACGTTGGAAACATTGCGACGGGCATGATCCTGTCGGGGCCAGGGTGGACGCCTTGTTGATAACTCACAACATGACCTAAGAACTGGAGTTCCTTGAATCGAAAGTGACACTTTTTCTGCTTTCAGTGTTAAACGGCGGACCGGATCATTTGTAGAACCACCAGCAGCCATCTCAGGTATTCCTCGAACGTTTCAGGCCTGACAGAACCATATCCATGAGTCGCTGCAATGTTGCTGTAGCTGAGCATAAACCAAAAGGCGGGACCTTGAATTCATAAAGCCCATTAGGTGTTACGAATGCAGCCTTTTCGCTGACTCTCTCGTCAACCTCGATTTGCCCATAGCCGCTTTTGATGTCCATCGACGGGAAGTAGCGGGCATGCCTTTCCCGGTTGAGAGAATCATCGATATGCGATAATGTGTATACGTCTTTCTTTGTCACCTGGTTCAACCTACGGTAGCCGACATAAAAACGTTGACTGCCGTATTTCTTTTTGACCATCACTACCGGCGATGCCCAAGGGCGTTTTGATGGTTGGATAACGTCGTCACAGAGCATTTTCTTCACTTGCTCTGGGATCGCTTCGCGTTCTTTTGGTGATACAAGGTATGGGTTTTGTCGGATTCGTCTCGCTGTCTCATCCGGGATAATCCTGTGCAGCATCAGTGGCGCCTGACCAAATCCAGATGTCGACGAGAAGCAATCGCAAAAGTGGTGAAGCAGGTCCAGAAGGCGCTGCTTTTCCGCTGGTGATAAGCTCGCGCTCACATAAAGAACAGGTAACGGTGCCGAAGCGTCTTGCTCTCCTTGTTGTAATACAAAGCATTCGCCGAATTCCGTCATCTCGTCGAGGTAAGCAACTGCTGCGCCTTTTGCAATGCGTTGCCGTTGCTTCCTGAAGTTTGTAGCAGTAGTTCTGTTTCTCCATGCATTACTTTGGCGAACCTTCTGGGCGTGGTAATACCTTGAGTAAGCAAAAGCGCAAATATGTGCTCCGAAATACTTTCCCGATCGTACTCTGTGTCGCACCTGACGGAAACTTGACGGCAAGATAACGTTGGTACGGTCACGTCGTATATGATGCGCAAGAACTTGCGTTGTAGTTCTACACTATCAACCACAAAAAAGGTTAGTATACCTTCTGGTATTTTGATGACGGCGCCGTACACGCGTAAGTTCATAAGTAAGATTACAGTCGGGGAGAAAACAAAATTTGCGACAACTGACGAATCCCCTATGTAGAATTTTGCAGTACACTTGCCAGTCGGTGTCAGTAGCTGGCCTCCAGCACCTGTAATGTGCGGCGCTGACCATTCCATTCTCACTTTGCGAAGTCTGTCCACCAGTTTTTCAGTTACGATCGAAAAGTGCGTGCCAGTGTCGGCTAGCCCCGTCACGTAGCGGCCGCCAATTGATACAGTAACATCGCCGTTAACAATCTCGTCTATGGTCAAATCATTCGGCTGTAGTGGCTTCTCGTTCGACGGCAATGTGCAATGGGGGATTTTCGGCACTTCAACGTGTGGCAACCTTCCGCCTTGAGGTCGCGGCCCTCACTTTCCCCGTAGTTGGCTGGGAGATTACCCTCGGGCCACGTCGTTGCAACTGCGTCTGGCAACTGGAAAACGGTGTCCCGGAGAAGGGGAGCGTGACTGGTAACCGGGAGAATCGCCTTGCGGCTCGTCGAGTTTGCGTCGCTGTTCACTCGGCTGCCGTCAAAAGCACAACGAGAAGAAGCGATGAGGGCAATGACGGCAGATGTGATGCGCTTACCCACAGTGAAAGTACAAGGGCCTGTAGTCAGCTGTGCACCAAATGTCGGTTCTGCGAAGCGGTGGTCGCGTCGGTTGTTCCCTATGGTACCAAGGTGATGCCGGTGCTGACAGCTGGTGATACTGAGGCGTCGTCATCAGAGGTGGTGGTCGACGGATAACATCTTCGTTGTTGGGCTGCCATGTCTGTGAATGTGACTGCGGTGTCAGCATCGATTTTGGCTCGGGAGCCGCAATTGCGTGCTTTATTTCTTGGTGCACAACTTTAGCCACCGACGCAGCTGTGCATTCATTCGGCGTGGCAGTGAGCTTTATTTCTTCCTGAGCTTAATTAATTCCTTCGTTGACGCCGCGCATTAGGTGGCTGGGTTTTTTTTTTTTTGCCTCGAGCATATCGGGGTCTCCACGACGACTAAGACGAGCCTTGTCCTCAGTGAACATGGCAACAGTTTCATTCCGCTTTTGAATCCGTGATTCGAAAAGATGCGGGCGGTGTCGCCTTTCGGTGCTCCCGAACGTATGGAAGATCGTCTTCTTCTACGTGCCGCGTACTGTATGTAGTAATATGGTGCCGTTAGGTTTACTACGGAAGCAGATACATCCATTAAGAATTTTTTTTAGAATTGGTTAGGTTTTTTTGTCGTCTACGTTTAACCAACACAAAGTTCCCTGTATCAGCACAAACAGGAAGTTTGTATAGGTTCTTGCCTAGCACCAGTGCTAAGCAGTCTACCTTTAGCCAAACTGCACAGAGACCTGTCAGATCGCCTTCATGAATCTAAGGTTGTCAATATTTTTAGACATATTGGTGACTGTTTAGTTC
Source organism: Dermacentor andersoni (assembly GCF_023375885.2). Taxonomy (NCBI): domain Eukaryota; kingdom Metazoa; phylum Arthropoda; class Arachnida; order Ixodida; family Ixodidae; genus Dermacentor; species Dermacentor andersoni. The sequence continues at coordinate 4,496,604 of NC_092821.1, forward strand.
TTTGCATATATATCCGCTGGTTTTACTAATGAATGTGCTCCCGCTCTTGCTGCTATTCGTGACTGCCTTAACCCACAAGAACTGATCTTTGCAATGCCATGCGACGGAAGGATTAGATTCATTGACATCAAGCTTCCGATTACCTATAGCGAAACAGCTGTTTTTACGAACTTAGGGCAAGTAAGCCATTTTACCATTTCATTGCACGTATACAAAGCTTGTGAAGAGGGGAATCGCGAAGCATGCCAGCACGTAATCATGCCAGCACGTAATGCACGATAGCCTCGGACGGCAAGCCTTGCGTTTAAGCTGAGCTGGTTACCAGAGCCACGTGCTTGTGTCAGTCGCAGGAGGACTGCTTAAGAAGTCACAGGAAAGCAGTTCGGATCAGGTGCATGGTACGAGCACTGAGATAAACGAAAGAAAGTTTGCTGTCATCACCTACATACACGGGTTCTTCCATAGATTAAAGAAGATTGCTGGAAAGAGCGGCATCAACTTTGTATTTTCGGCGCCTAATAAATTGGTCAGCCTGTGTAGAGACACAAGGCCAGATAGAATCGCACGTACCGCATGCGAAAAGGAACATGAAAAAACTCATTGATTGCACTGTGGGTGTGGTGTACCGCATTCCTTTCGGGTGTGGACGATCCTACATTGGTTAAACAGGCAGATGCACAAATGTCAGGTTACGAGAAGACTATAGCAGAGTAAACAACTTGGCCGCTACAACTTTCTTGCCATTCATTACCAGAGATGTCAATGCAAACCTAGATTTAAAGAAACAGTCATCATGACTAGAAGCAGGTATGAGATGTGGCGATTCATAATAGAAGCTAGACACATATCAACATTCGGCGACGTATACCTCAGTAAACGTTCAATTTCTTTATCCTCAAAATAGCTCATTTATCTTCGATCGCTCTGAACATGTATAATATGCCTGTGAATACGTGAGTCAGAAAAGTGCAAACTGGTTCCAAGTTTTTTTGTGTTCATTTTTACTGAAATTTTACACGTGCTGTACAACCTTTCAAGGGTGTAAATAGAGCGACGAGAACGGGAAATAGATCTGTTGAAAGTTAGCGCTGTGTGTCAGATGTGCCTTTCTTTTGTCCTTGTTCAGCTTGCGCTACAACAAAATAAGATATGGCTTATCAACAAACCTCTATAGCTATCCTGATCGAGCACAATGTAGATTTGTATTCCCGAATGGATGATATTGGTCAAGTTTTATGCCTGCGTGAATGGCCTGCATTAACCTAGTGCTCATAACAAAAGAAGCTGTATTAATTTTCTTCTGTTGAAAAGGTCCTAGAAATTCAATAGAACTACGCATTCTTCTGAGGGAGGTATTAAGGATTGACTTTATCTCTAAGGTTTTATATTAGTTTGCTTCATTAACAACACTGGAATAAAAATGTTTAACTTTAGAAGTTTCAGTATCGAAACATTGTAAAATTTTTGCGGTTATCACAATAATTGTTTAAGATATAGAGAATAAAAATTTAAGTACGGATGGGACACACTTGAGTGATTACCCGGCCGGCTTCAGTATGCGACAGGGTCCGTAGGTGCTACCTCGATGTTACTACTAGGTTCTTCGTATGTATCTCCTATGCCCCATAGACCCGGCAAGCGGCATAATCATGCGGGGGCTCATTGCAAATGTGGCCTGTGCTTGTTTTGCAATAAATGGCGCCCAACTAAGTCGACATGTGAATCCATGTGTACAAGTATTTAGAATTCATACGCATCATATGCGCGTACATGCTTATCATGCTCTCGATTGTAATACTAGCATGGATGTAAGTACAAAATCAAGAAAGGGGCTGACAGATGGAACAGTGCACTGTGGTATAAAGTTTGTAAACAGGGATAAGGTGCCTCAGAAAGGCTGGCTAACGTTTCGATAGGAGGAACTATCTTCGAAAAAGACGAAGCTCTTTGACGAAGATAGGTCCTCCTGTTTACAAACTTTATACCATGGCATGCGAGTTTTTTTATATATTGATACGCACTCATTTATTCAACTTTGTGTTGATGTCAGCAAAACTCGATCACCTAAAAATGGCCAAGAAATCCAACATCAGAAAAACATATGGTTCACATTCAATGCACCTGTTGGAATTGACATGAGGCAACGATGTCACGCAATGATAAAATAAATTCTATAGAACCAGCTAAAGCTTGTACAACTGTCTTAATTTCGTCCGATGTAACACGGACTCCCACACAATGTTTGCTTGGGCACCGCAGAGGTCAAAACTTCATGGTCATAGAATGCAAACATAGCTCCGTGAACCTGCTCAAACTTCAGCTCACTAACACTTGGCCGTACCTGTGAGGTTCAGTTGCATGTGCCTGTCTGGGTACAATTTTGACGGATATGGGTGAGAGGAAGCTCGGCTGAGCAGAAATTTGGTTAATATCAGTGAGATCATGGTGAGCTGAGTAGAAGTTTGGTGAATCTTTGTCAGAGCAAGCTCGGCTGAGTAGAATTTTGCTGAATATGAGTCAGAGCAAGCTCCGCAGGGTAGAAATTTCGTAAAGAGAAGTCGTAGCAAGCAAGGCTAGGTACAATATTGCTGAATGCGAGGGGGGGGGGGCAGGCTTGGCTAAGTAGAAGTTTGATGAATATATTATTTAAGATATTTTACAGGCCCCTTGACAGGGCATGGAGTAAGGGAGGTTATTAAGGTGCAAAGCAACTCGTCAGTGTACAAACATGCGGCTCAAATTTGCACTTTACCATATAGAAATGGAGAGGAATCGATGATAATATGGAATGACGGCAAATATAAGGTTGGCCAGGAAAAACGATAACAAGAAAAAAATATTGGTTGGCATTATACATATGCAAAACTGCACACAAAAATTATAAAGTGTACCAATCACAATGACAAAAGTAAGAAGAATAACTAACCAAAGATAGACAGCAAAGTATGCGGATTCTAGGCGCAGGAACAGAGACTCGGAACAAATTCGGCTTGGTAGGAATTTGGCATATATAAGTGGGAGCAAGCACGGCTCAGTACAATATTGGCGAATACAAGTGGGAGCAACCTCGGCTCAGTAGAATTTTAGTGACTATGGGCCAAAGAAAACTAGGCAGGACAGAAATTTGGCCAATATGAGTTCCAGCGACATTGGCTGAATAAAAATTTTGTGAATGTGAGTGGAAACAAGCGCAGCTAAGTTAAATTTTTGTGAATATTAGAGCAGGCTCGGCTGAGTAATAATTTAGCCAATATGAGTGGGAGCAAGCTCGCCTGAGAAGAATTTAGTGGAATATGTTAGGGAGCAAGCTCGGCTGTGCAGAAATTTCGGGAATATGAGTCAGAGCAAACCCGGCTTTGTCGCTGATTGAGTGAATACGAGTGGGAACAAGCTCGGCTGAGTAGAATTTTGGTCAATATGAGTCAGAGCAAACTTCACTGTGTAGAAATTTAGTGAATATGAGGGGGTGCAAGCTCGGCCGAGTAGAATTTTGGTGAGGATAGGTAGGAGAAAGGTCGGCTGAATAGAATTTTTGTTAATATTTGTCGCAAAAATGTCGTCTCAGTAAAATTTTGGTTAACATTAGTTGGAGCAAGCTCGCCTGGTAGAATCTTGGTGAAGGTGACTCAAAGCACACTCGGCTGAGTAGACATTTGTTGAATATGAGTGGGAAAAAGCTCGGCTTAGTATAATTTTTGTGAATATGAGTCAGAGCAAGGTCTACTGAGTAGAAATCTGGTGAATATGAGTGGGAACAAGCTCGGCTAGCTGAATACGAATCCAAGGAAATAGGCTGAGCAGAATTTTGGGTTATACGAGCTGGAGTAAGCTCTCATAAATATAAATTTCCGTGCCTCTAAGTTTGCGTGAGCTAGACCGAGTAGAATTTTATGAAGTCCACACAAACTTATCATTAAATCCCACCAAGGAATAAAACAGGGGTGCTATAAGGTAAAACTATTGCAATATGTTTTTATTCAAATCTTCTAACGTCAAATTTGCGTAACCGGTGACGCAAGCATTGGGCGGTCACCCGCAGGGGTGTCTGATCAGACCAATCAAGTGCTCTCCTCGTGCAAAGGAGATCACTTTTGTTTTCTTGAAAAACGAGTAAAATTGCCCACACTGAGCGGCTTGTGTCATCTAATTAGCTGACAAGAGGCGAGGAGTACGCTCAAGTGGAGGGGGATTCTATGGGGCTGAACCACTCCACTGAAAATCAATAACGGGATCGGAAATACCTACTTTCCTTTTGTTCGGTCAAATCATGCATAATCAGTGTGTACACGTCATATCACATGGGGAGCTACCGCGGTTTTCATGACGTCGCGTGACAAACAGGTGAAGTGGGGTAGTCCAAAAAAGTTTTTGTCCAATCGCATAGGGCTGATTGCAGAACTGGAATGGAAAAGTTTTGAATAGTTTTACGCTATAGCGCCCGAGTAAGCACTGTATCTCAGAATCTAACCAAAAAAATCGTCAGATACACAAATGCCGTCCTCTCTTTCTTTATCTTGCAAGTTACATGATACTTTTTTAGAAGCCGAACGACGCGATATGGTTATGTGTTTATGGAGTAATGCGTGTAATTGCAAACTCATTTACAACATTGCCTCCGTCGTGATAGGCACGGTCTATATGTGGACATACGTCTCATTTTATTAGGTTTGATGTGCAAAAACTATTGGCACATGGAAAGATGGTGTCATCTGCAGCAAGGAATACAAACGCTGACTTCACTGCGTGAAATTGATTCGCTTTTGTTTATTTTGCTATCTACTGCTTCAAAAACAAGTTTCTGTCGGCTTTTTATGTTGTTGCATATGTTTTACAAGTGTTATAGAGAAAAAAGCAAGGAAAGGCAGGGATGTTTAAAGCGAAGTTGTTTTTTAGAATACTGCAATATGTTAGTATAAACAAACAAAAAATCCTATGCACTGAAGTAAGTGCGATATCCTATTGCATTTAAGGTAAACATTACTACTGCTGCACTAAGGTTACAATGTCCAAAACGCATTGAATGCTTATTGCTTTGTGTACTAGAAAAAAATAACACATGAGAAAGAAACAGACAAATGTGTTTAAATGGTGCTCATTCGCATCAACGCTTGGAAAACAAATTCAAGGTGCTGTTTATTTCTCGTCAAAGCAGCGAAAATGCTATGATGTTGTACAAAATAGGTTACGGAGTGCAGTGTTTACGTTCGCTTTGCAAGCTTGATAAGCAGTCGCGTCGCGCCGCGAGACAGAACCTTGAAATGAGATGACTTAAGGGAAAATTACGGGTGAAAGCCCGAACCAACAGAATCCAATTAAGTCATCACGCTCATAGCGCGACTTTGAAACGTCACATACTATGCTGTGATGTTACATCCAACCGACAAAGCATTTGACCGTAGCTGCATATTTCTTGTCATTTTCCGTCCGTAAAAGCATGCCACGCTTTAACTGAGGCGTTTTCGTATATGGCGGCTATCTTGTCCTCAACACGGTTTTACCAGGAGAATGCCAGGAAATTTGAACAGAGGAAAAATTGAGAGTCAGACGTGGGAGAAACGACAAGAAGGTGGCTCTCAATTTTCCCCATTTCAAGTGTGCTGGTATTCTCCGAGTATAACCATGTACCAACTAGACTAACCATGCACACTTTTTTACGCAACAAAACCAGGTTCTCGGGACCTCGTAGTATTCAAAATTCGCAGAGCATGTCAATAATGGAAAGGCACGAAGGAGTACGTGCTATCGGCACCTCAAGCCAAAGTGACAAAAATAAAGCGTCGCTTGATTAGCAGCCATAGCCTGCGAACAGACGAATAGAAATCACAGAACCGAATCTGACCTAGCAGTATTTATCTGCCTTGCTCGCGTGTCGGAGCCTACATTGCGTCCAACTTGGTATACTCAGAGCTATCGTCAATTAGTTTCTGTTCAAGGCTTGTTGAGCCAAAGTTTATAGAAAAAAACGTACATAGACGTTGTGTTGTGTGACAGACGCCATTTACCAAGACAAGCGACGATTTAGCTTTGCGCGTCTCGGCGAAATTTCAACGAAAATCACAGCGATCGGTGCGATGTACGACCAACCGGCTCGTCCCACGCCTGCGACTGCGATTTCGTCGCATCGTCAATGCACCCGAAATCGCATTGACAATGCGAAGAAAATGGAATTATGGGAAACATGCTTCGTGGGACATTCAGGTTTATTTTTCACGCTTCTTTTCGGAAGCAGGGCGCCATCAGGTCACACTGCCGGGAGATGCGTGCGTGGCTTCCGAGGATGGAAACCTGGCGCACCGGTGCTGGCGAACGCTGAGAATTGTTCTCTCGCTTGCCGCACACGCGGTGGCACACATTTAGCGACTCATGTTGGTGATAGGTTCATTGAACAGCGGCACGTACCCATTGCATTCATGGCGTAGTGTGATAAAGCGTTAACGCCAAAGGGATTCAGTGAGGCGGTACACACCCAGTGCTTTTTTTACGCAACCTGTTAATGCCTCATGTTGCTGTACTCGACGAATCCTCGTGAAGTGCGTTCGATTCCGCTCAGCACCGGAGAAACTTAAGGAAACTTTCTCGTCATTGTAGAGTAGAGTGTTGCCAGGGACGCATACCTGGTTACCAAAGTTAGCCCCACAGACGTTCATTGAAGAGCGGCTCACACTTACTGGCATGTACCCAGTGACCCAAGTTGGCAACAGAGATGTTCACTGAAGATCAGCACTGATCGAGTTGCAAGGAGCTGGTGTTTGTCACTTCAAATAGTTTCTTGAAGCAGTGCTGCCGTCCCAGTCTCGCGTTTGCAGTGACCTACGTCGGCGTTAATGAGATTCGTTGAAGAGCCGCACGTATGTGCATATTGGAATTTATTCAGTCACCCAAGTTGGTTCGATGGCTGGTTTTGAACGCTGTTACCTTGTGGGCAGCCGAATGGCCACCGCGCAGCACCCCAACAATAGAATCAGCGTTGCAGGCTTCTAGAAAACAACAGCGCGTGTACTGCTTGCGCATCGAGCACGCGCTGCTCAAGAGCAAGATGGATTTCTTGCAGCAGTACAAGATGGCACTCGCCTGCGCGCATGCCGGCCGCCACCGCTGCAGCACCGTTGCAGCACCGTTGCACAGTTTGTGTGCATGGCACGTGCTGTTCTAGCTTTCCTATGCGGCAAAAATGCAGGTGCTAGGTTGTGGGAGTCGCATGCTGGGCTTAGATAATACAATCGTTTGCAGCCTGAACTGAGAGATCTTGGAGGTCGCGTATGAACAGTGTGCTGGCCACGTATGCAGAAGAAGCACGTAAACACGCGCTAGCACAGCTCCAGAGCGTGCGCTCAGCGTCTCGGACTCCTAGCCGCAAATAAACGTCGTGCGGAACAGGAGCGTCATCGCTACGCAGCGAAACGTCATGCAGACCACGAATGTATGTACACAGCGTACACATACAATTATAATTATTGAATTACGTTCAGCCCCGTGATTCAATTAGAGGCTAACATTTCTGCCATGGTGTGATCTGCCATGTGAGGCAATGATAATACTCAGCCTTCTCAGACTTTATGAACCATCACACCCAACCAACGTGCCCCAAGCAAACACGTCCCACTGTGTTTTCTGCGAACTATGCAGACAAACAGCAGTGGTCCACGGAAGCTAGCATGTAACATCACCTGATGGCTTTCGTATAGGATTAATGGGTGCTTGGGCACTGTCAAAATGTCTGTGACGTGTTTTCACCTAAGAACCTCCGACTCGGTGTTGTTGGAAATAAACTTGACGTGATTTCACTTTACTTGAATAAACCCTGAAGAAATTCCTCATGCGCTGCCAGCATCAACGCTAATTAGTGTCCTTCAATGTTAAGAACATACAAAGCATAGCTTAAAACTGTTGGAAGCTCGGTTTAGTGGCGGCAATAAAAACACGTTTTGGCAGGTTGGGAGCGGATAGCCGGCTCACTTTAGTGAAAATTAAATGCAGGTTTGCCCAGTGGCTGTGGTGGCACCGCAGTCGGGCAGCCGGCCCGACTCCAAGAAAGGGCAGCAGGCAATGACCCTCGCTACGAGGCAAGGTGAAGCAAACTGGATTACCGCGAAGCAGGGACAACGTAGCGACAGACAGCCGCTACAGGGGATCTCCCCCTCGAATGCCGAATACTTGGGTGTGAATGGGGGAAGGAAAGAAAATTTTATATTCAAAATAGGCTGTTTTGATATGGTCGCATGACACTGTCTCTTCTTTGGTGCGAATGTCAATCTTCAAAGTTTTCTCTGAACGCAAAACCACGCAAAAAGGGCCTTCATAGGAACAAATCAATCGTGGCCTGGTATAGTGGCGTCGCAGAAACACGCGCGTGGTTGTGTCCATCGTCGAGAAACTAAACACTAGCAGCTGCGGGCGATACGTGGGGGTGTAGCCTCTCCACGAATGTAGCCTCTCTAGTGCTGTGTGGGCGCTTGCGGTGTGCCTCGCTAGGTGCCGAAAAACTGGCTTGGAACGCGGATTGCTCACCCATAGAGCATCTTGGCTGGGCTGACTTTGAGGTCATGCTTGATTGTTGTTCGCAGCCCGAGTAGTACCATGGGTAGCCTTTCCACTCAGTGCTGTCTGTAGAGCGTGGCCGTCAACGACGCCTACTGTTGTCGGTGGGGACGCTCCGCTTACCACCCACGTTGCTCTGTGGGTGGTAAGCCGTGGCGTTATGAAGGCCCGTGGGGAGTAGTTCCAAGAGCAGTTCTAGAATTGCCGGCCTCGGTTAGTAGTTATGCGGGGAGGGCAACCGTACCACGGCACCCACTTAGCAACAAATGCTTCCGCCACTGTTTCGGTCGTGATGTCTTGCAGAGGTGTGCCCTCAGGTCATCTTGAGTACCAGTGGACACACGTGTGGAGGTAGGTACCTGAAACCTTGACAGAGCGGAAGAGGCCCTACTAAGTCTAAATCTACGTGATCGAAACGGATTACTGGTGGTCAAAACCGCTGCCCCACAGAACGCGTGAGCCGGATCACTTTCACGGTTTGAGAGGCTTGGCCGCTTCTTGACCAGCTTCGAACAAGTCTGTTGATCCCTGGCCAGACGAAGCGGTCTGAGATAAACCTCTATGTTGCTCTGGTGCTGGGCTGGCTTAGCCCGTGCAGTGAATCAAATATTAGCTGCCGCAAATGAAGGACCACGAACGGGCGCAGAGCTGCATGTGATGTGTCGGACGTGTCTAATCTTGTAGTGTAGGGAAGCCGCACCTCTTCAAGGAGGAGCAACCAACCTTTTTACCGCAAGTGGTGAAGTTCGGGGCCGGTTTACCGAGCGGAGGCTAGAGTTTGGAAATCCACCGGGCCAGCATCCAATGCGCCGATCCACGACAGTGCGTCAGCTCTCTCATTTTCAGTCCTCGAGATGTAATGGATGTCCGTAGAAAATTCGGAAATAAAAAAAAAGTTGTCGAAGCTCATGTTCTGAGTACGAGGTACTGTTGTTGTAGAAAACAAAGGTTCATGGCTTGTGGTCAGACAGAATGTAAGATTACTGCCTTCAAGAAAAAAAAAAGCGGAGATACTTTCAGCGCAATAGAGGGCCAACATAAAATATTGTTCCCGAAGGTGCTTTAGCGACCTTCTGTAGGTTTGGAGCGCTTTGAGAAGAAGCCTAGCGGCGTCTAGTCTGTGCTATCGTGCCGCTGCAGTGCTGTACCCACTGCCGTGGTCGACGCGTTCACCACCATACGAGTTGTCGCGTGGGGTGACGGATGAATCAGCAACACTGCAGTCGCCGACCACCTTTTGGATTCCTGAAAGAACTTTTCCTGCTCCGAGGACTAGTAGAAGGAGGGCCTTTCTTTTGTTGTTTTTTTGTAGTCCCGCCGCAGCAAGTAAGTGAGCGGCTTAAGAACTTGCGAGAGGAAGGTATGAAGTGCCTGTGAAAATTTATGAGCCCCAGATTGTCGCGCAACTTTCGGAAGGAGATTGGAAAGCGAAATTCCTCAATTGCCTGCGCTCGTGATTCCAGTGCCTTGAAATGCGATGGCCGAGAAACTTCAGAGCTTCAGCTCCGAAAATGTATTTCTGGGGCTTTACTACCAGACCGTGTTTATACAGTCGCTCAAATAGAAGGCGGAAGTGCTCTTCGCGCTCTTGGTCTGTATGACTTGGAAGAGCAATGTCGTCAACGAAGGCGAAAATTAACGGGAGTGCGCGTGTAACCTCGTCCATGAACCTTTCAAAACCTTGAGCTGCATCCTTCAAACCGTAATGCACTCGGGCAATCTGAAATAGGCCAAATGAAATAGAGATTGATGTCATCGGACTGTCGCTTGGTTTAACAGCAATTTGATGGTAGACGCTCATCCAATTTATCTTGCTTCATATATTGGTACCTGTGAGACGGTCGCCAAAGTCATGCATGTGTGTGGGGAAGGGGACATTGATCCGGTTTAGTGAAGGTATTGAAAGCTCGGTAATCTGCACACGGCAGCCAGTCGACACTGTCCTGCTTTCGAACCAGATGGAGAGAAGACCAATTGCTCAAGGGAGGACGAATAACGCCGAGCTGAAGCATGTGCTCGAACTCATGGCGGCCGACTTCCAACCTGTGTCGTGCGACCACGGCCAGGGAGAACCGGGCTTCGACAGGTGGGCCGGTGGCGGTAATATGGTGCGTCAGCTTGTGTTTTATGGGCAGCGCATTGCTTCGGGGCTTCTTGGGTTATGGCTAGTCAGCAAGTATCTTCTCGTACGTTGAAACCGGCCGAGACATACGTATATCACATGAGGTGAGGTTGGACTGCAGGCCAAGCACATCGAGGGAAGTGACGTTATTCATAAGGCGCCGATCGCAAATACTCACATCTAGGTTGAAATGGCTGAGCAATTCTGCTCCCTGTATGGAAAAGCTGACGTCAGCGATCACAAACACCCATCTGTACAAGCGCCGCAGTCATGTCTAGCGTTATTGACCGGAGCCCATACGACGCGACGGCAGGGCTGGTCGCTGCGTGGACCGTGGGTGCGGACATGCCGCGTTGGCGATATTCGGTCGTGGCGGGAACGACAGACTGCTCGGCTCCGGTGACGACGAGGGCACAGAGCCGATGTCAGATGCCGCCGTTAGCGGTTGACCGGTGCGTTTTTCATGCACGAACAGGGCTGGGTGCAATGACTTGCTTGCTTGCGATAGCGACGGTTGCAGCACCACAACTGCCGCAGCGAGTGTTTAGATGCGCATCAAGACTGTGAAGGCCCATATGGCTGCGCCTAAGTTTGACGCCAGTGCTTCCACCAGACGTCAGCTTCTCCAGAGCACTAGTAATGCGGTAGACTGTTTCCTCCAGTTCGCGAGAGTCGGTTTTCTGGCTCTGAGACTATCACAGCCGTTATAGAAAGCTGTGCCGTTGACGAACAGTCGCATATGCCGTGAGCGGGTGTAGCTAGCCGATTGAGACTCATATCATCAGAGCCCGCCAGTACCATGCGTGCGGACTGTGGGAGGCACTGCAAGAACAGCTGGGGGCAAAATTGGAAGGTGCATCACGTTGGCAGAAGGCTCATCCAGTAGCTGACTGAACCGGTGCAGTAGTCGTGACGGTCATTGGCCGCCGAGTTTCTCAGTAGGAGCTGTTGGAGCCTGCTCTGTTGCGATGGCTCGACACATTGCAGGACCATGCATTTCATGTCGTCGTATGCGGATGCCGAAGGCGTACCCGCTATCATGCCGTCTATGGCATAAGCGATGTGTGAGGGTAGCACGGCAACGAAACTATGTGCAGGTACTCTGCTGTCTGTGAAGTGATGCGCTGGAGATGAAAACGGACCTCTACTTGCGTAAACCAGACTCAGGCATTCGTGGGGCAAAAAACTGGAAACCAAAGCTCTGCAGTGATGACAGAAGACGCAATCGTGGCGTTGTCTCTGTCAGCAGGAGTAGGAGCAGCGTCTTCTACGCCTAGTGTTCGAAAAAAAAAATGTAAGTGGCCTGGGTCAACACTTGTTGCGTGCTCGGTTTAGCGGAGTCAAAAATACAGGATTTTAAAGGTTAAGAGTGGAGAGTCGATTGGCTTTAATGAAAAGCAAAAGCAGTTTTGCCGAGTGACTGTGGTGGCGCCCCAGTCGGGAGCGTCCCCGACTCCATGAAAGAGCAGCGGCAATTAAGCCCTCGCCGAGGCAAGGTGAGGGAAACTGGATTTCGGCGAAACGAGGACAACGTAGTGACGCTCAGTCGCTCCACATCTAAACCCAAGGTGTTTAGGATCCACTGATCTTTTTTTTTCGTCTTAAATTAAAATCGCGCTAGCCACACTAGACCCAACATGCCACACCATCGTCTCTGACTCCCGCTCCACCGTTATCAACTGTATCAACGGCCGTATTTCACACCAATCCTTGCACATCTTGCAACAAGCGCCCCGCTCAACCGACCATCAGGTTACACTCGTCTGGTTCCCGGCTCATGTAGGCACCGTCCACCCGCACCTCGCCAACCTCAACGAGGTTACCCACTCCCTAGCGCGAGGCCTAGTTAACCGCGCGGGAGAAGGGGAGGCTGCCCCCACCGGTAGGGATCGCCTGACACGCTACAATGATCTTGTGAAGTCCTTCTACATAGAGCGTAGAACCTTCCCCGGCCCACACAACAAACTATCCCGAGCGCATGCTACAACCTTCCGCCTGCTACAAACCAATACTTACCCGTCGTTACAACTTTATAACAAGATCTACCCAGACATTTACCCCAATCCCACGTGCCATATCTGCAAGACACAGCCAGCCACACTACCACACATGCTTTGGGACTGTACACACCAATACCCCGACACTAACCCCACGACCCTCTCGTCGAGATGGCACGCTGCCCTGCGTAGCCCCAACCTTGACGACCAACTCTTGGCGACCCAGCAGGCCTGCGAGGCGGCGAAGAGGCAACACCTCGACGTCCCCACGTGGGAGGCCTAGGCCCAGCCACCATCTCTTGCTGGTTTCAATAAAGTTTATTCAGTCAGTCAAATTAAAATTGGGCGTTGTGAAATTTTTGAGCTCGTCTTTCAGCGTTGGCTCTTTTTGACCCATCACAACCTTCTCGAAAACAATTTCTAAACCACCTCTGTAAAACCTGCCTTGAAAGTAGTTTCTGACTTGAAATTTTGGCGTGAAGAAGATGAGGTACCTTTTGTATGTTGTATTTCAAAAAATTATTAACATAAACAACTATTCCATATTTGACATACATTGAGAAGAAAATAAATAAAACTAAGCCTCAAAGCGATCACATTCTTACGGAAATGTCATCGAAACACCCGACTGGCCTTGTCCTGCTCTATAACCCCCTAGAAGGTATCTAATTAGAACAATCAGTACGCCTTCATTATTTATTATAGGATGTATTTTCTAAACTGACATGTCTACTTGATCCGTATGACAGCCATAACATTTTTTTTATTTCCCCTTTATAATGAACTTTAGACCACGTACTCAAAACCAGATGAGACATAAATCTATGCCATTAGCACACTACGTAATAACTGCTGTGTACCTGATGTAAATGATGGACTCGTTAGACACCATAACTAGTCGCACATATGAAGTCGCACATTCTTTGCGATAGGAAGCGAGCTCTTTACCTAAGGGCTATGAAAGCTGGAAGCCATTCTCGTTCTGAATCGCACACGTTGGCGTGAACCTGGTTCCTTTGAGTACATCCCGTAACTAGTGGTGGCCCATACCAATCGGCCCATATTGGTCCGACAGTTGGTTTCCATCTCCGTTCTGAGCAGAGCAAGCCGCTGCTCTAATGGACTACGGAGTTCCCTAAGCTGGTGTCGAAGCTGTTAGTAAAAAGCATCCCGTTAGCAAGTGTGAATGTCGCAAGCCACTCGCACCTTCGAGATGTACACAAGACAACGACGCACTTGGCTTCTCACATTACCCACAGGAGCAGCGGCAAATGAAGCCATAGAAATTACCCTTCGCCTTGTACATGCGCAGGTTGCCCTGTGACTTTTATATATTTCATTCTCTCTAGTATAAGTCATTTCCTTTCGAATGCTGATGCTTGAAGCGGTATGAGCTTTCGAATAGAATACGAAGAAGCGCAGGACCTGGGTACAGGAGAAGAGGAAAATCAATTGAGAATAAAGGTAGACAAGATGAATGCCAGTTACACAGCAATGCTTTACGTCTATTGTGTCCTTTAACTAGGAAGGCTACATTATTTTCGCGCAGCCGACAACCGACTCCAGCATGTGGGTGACTTTTTTTTCTTCAGGAGACCTCCATTGAGAACATCATCTTTTCGAGATACCGAGCTCAAGATAAACCAGCAGTGGAACTACCTCGCGAACTCAACTCGGCAGTACTGGTGAACCTGGTTTTAGAGAAGCCTTCCATGGACACTGCTGAACTACGTCGGAAGGTTGCTGTGAAAGTGAACTTGCGTCTGGCCATCTTCGACGAAATAGTTCTTCAATCGATAGAAGGAAAGGACTCTCGATCATGGTCTTCTATGGAAGAGGTGAGCCTCGTTTTGAAACCTCTTCAGCTACAGCAAGAACAGATTGCGCAACAAAACCTACTGGCGACATCGGGTATAAGGTCTCTAAACGCTGAGAAGCCGGTGACTAAATTTGGAGAACCCGATGTGTTCGACGGCATGTCTTGAAGTCCAGAAATGTGGCTTGCATTCTATGAATAGGCCTCTGAGAAGAACGACTGGCACTCTAATGAGGACAAGATTACTAACATGCGTAGTTACTTAAGAGGTGTTGCACGGAACTGGAACGATCTGCACATTATTGAAGAAGCTGGCAACTCTTGGAATCAGTGGAAGGAAAAATTCTTGACGACATTCCGAAGCAACGCTGTGCAAAGATGCGACGCCGCGCCTAATTTCAAATTCAAGCAGCGCTCCCTCGTCGCGCATTTCCTTGAAAAACGCCGCCTTTCAGAGCTGGCCGAGCCTATGCTTCCTTCTTCTGCAGTATTAGCACTAATACTGCAGGGACTGCACGCGGAAGTCCTGAAGCAAGTGCAAGTACGATCACCTAAATCTATGGACAGGCTCATGGGGTGCCTTCGGGGCCTACCATCTGCTTCAGAAGAAAATATAACCGTTAACTCAAGCAGTCGCTTCTGACGGACCGGCGCGGATTGGTAAAGCCGTAATCAGCGAGAAGCGTGCCACCTTGCAGGCAGCACTGTGAACTTGGGTTGGCGAGCTCCCAGAAGTCGGGTGAATAACGTCGACAACGACCCTGTTCCCCTAATTGCGGATGCTCAAGGGTTTCCGACGTCCAAAACTAATAAACGAGGGCAATCAGACCGACCCAATGACCAAAACTGAGACTCTTTATTTAACTTGCTTTAGCCTACTTCGCATTCCTGTCAAAGTGGGAAACAGACATATGATGGCTTTGGTTGACAGTGGTCCTTTCTGTCTAAAATAAATGCCAAGCTAGTAGATGCAAGCCACCTGCATCGTAGAAGAGTACTACTGGTGCATCGTTATGATTGAAATGTACCATTGCATAACAGTGGGCCTCAGCAAAGATCGAGTTCCAAGGTCATGAAATAGAGAGTGAAGTACGGGGGGTAGAGGGGGTGATGTACGACTTTCTGCTATCCAGGACAAATATAAAGAAACTAAATATCAACGTTTACTGGGGCGATGAGGTTTTAGTGGAAGGACTATCAAGGGAAGAGACACAGCAGGGTAGAAGAGAGCACCTACGAGTTGTCAAGTGCGTGGAGGATATTGCAACAATCTACCCTGAACTGGTATGTATAGGAAGCTATCCACAAGCGATGAAGTCACACAAGGTGCCTTTCGAACTAACTGACCAGACCGTCATCCGAAAATCACCTTATAGCAAGTCAAGCGAGCGCAAGATATGGTTGAAGAAAGAATTGCAGGAGATTGACGCCGATATAATCCGACCTTCGGTGTCACTCTTCGCTTCTCCCGTAACATTTGCGCCGAAGGAAGATGGAACTTTCAGATTTTGCGCGGATTACAGGGTTCTCAATTGCCAGACAGAATTTATGCCATTTACCATGCCGAAGATAGGCACGATTATAGATGAGACAGGTGATTGCTGAAATTTTTCATGTATTTCCTTGTGAAGAGGTTTTTGGCAGATACCGCTAACCGAAGAAACAAAAATGTGCACTGCTCTTATCACGCCCTTCGATCTGTAAGAGTATAAGCGGCTTGCTTTCGGCTGGGAAAACTCGCCAACATGGTTCCAGAAGATTATGAACGAAGTCTTGAAGCCTTTCCTCCAGAAGATTATGAACGAAGTCTTGAAGCCTTTCCTAGTTGTATTTTGTAACGTGTACATAGAGGATATTATCGTCTTCTCCAAAATAGAGCCTGAGCATCAGGAACACCTGTCTCAGGTATTAAATGCCTTTGGCTTGGCAGACCTCAAGGTTAATTTTTCAAAGGCATTGTTTCAAAGGCATTGTCTCAAGGCATTGTTTCAAAGAAAAGTTGTCTTTCTTGGAAGAGTTTTTGATGGGACTACTAAAAGCACGAAGCGAGAGTCCGTCGAGAGGATATCCCATCTGGTAAGACCATATGACGTCCACTCATTGCGTGTGTTTTTGGGATTAGCGGGACACTTCAGATTTTTCATAAAAGACTTTGCCATAAAAACAAGATGTCTCACGCGTCTAACGCAGAAAGAAGTTTCATTTGAGTGGGATGAGGAATTTGAGAGAGTCTACCGCGATCTGGTGCACAGAATCTCTGCTGACGCTACTCTACGCATACCAGATTTCACTTTACCCTTTGAAATAAATATCGACGCCTCACACTAAGGAACAGGTGCCGTCTTGTACCAGAAATGTCCAGAAGCATCCGCCCTAAAAAGTGACACGTAGTAGGTTACCATAGCTACACCCTCAACCCATCGGAAGTCAACTACACCACCACTAAAAAGGAAGCTCTTGCAGTCCTTAAAGCAATTCAGTACTTCCGTACGTACCTAGAAGGTGCGAAGTTTACTTTGTTCACAAATCACCGGGCCCTCACTCATCTCTTGAATATGACGCAACCTATGGGACATATCGCTAGATGGGGGAACTACTTGCAGCAGTTCGATTTCACCATCTCCTACAGACCTGGACCTCTTTTGACTGATGCAGATGTATTGTCTAGACTGATGATACAGGCCAACAAAGAACAATCGGAAGAAATCAATGAAATAAATTTGTGGGAAGGCACTGAACAATTCATTTTTATGAAAGCTTGCTATTAAATCCCGCCAACGCTGGTTTCTAGGGTGCTTTATTTGTACCACGATAGCCCAGAATCTGGAGGACACGACGGATTTTGGCAAACATACAAGCTAGTCAAGAGATTTACGTCGCCTCACATGAAAGAAGATGTCAGTCAATACGTTCGTCCATGCCAAATTTGTCAAGTCACAAAGTGAAATATAAGCAGCCTACGGACGCCATGATAATACCTTGCGACTCGAACGGGCCTGTTGAAGTTATACACCTGGATTTCGCCGAGCTAAATAAGAAACGAGAAGGAGTGCGAAAAAGGTAAGTTTTTGTTCTGGCCACAGATGAATGCACCAGTATGGTCGTGTCATGGGAGGAAAAGAAGATGCGAATAGTGTCATCGCCCTCCTCGTAGGGCATATGTTTAGGACAACGAAGACGACCGTATGTAACAACGGTCCAGCGATCAAGAGTTAAAAACCTAGCAAGATGGGCTCGAGACCACAATATAATAATCAAATTCTGTGCGCCATACCATCCGGTGGCGAATGGGCTTGCAGAGCGTGCTATACGAGATGTGAAACAATACATCAGGGTCTACAATAGTTTCCCTGGTGAATGGAAATTCTCTTTAGAAGCAGCTGTAAGACATCACAATCGCTCCTACACCAGTTGCTTGGGATGCAGACCACAGTTCGCTTCTTCAGGATAAACCCCTGAACTTCTGGCGGACCATGAGCGGGGCCTGTTAGAATATCTCAAGATCGTCGAGGAGAGGAAACAAAAATCGCAGGAGGAGAGGCACCGTACACGCATGAAAAGAAATTCGACAAGATACATTGCTCAGATTTCCCACACATTCAAGTCACCGACTTCATTCTAGTTAGGAAAGGAGTAAGAGAATCCAGTGAGAAATTTCACGCTCCTTACTCAGTAACTATGATGTGCGTATGGCGTGACACGGAGCAGTGGTTGGTGAGGACAAGAAGCAGACGACAAGTAGTGCGCTCGCCGAGGCGAATCCCATGCTGGATGGAAAAGGACAACGTCGCCGAGCGTCCCCCAAGTGAACACGTGGCGCAAGAAAATAAGCTAAAAGAAAAAAAATAGCCAATCCAAACAGAAGAAACCACGGAGCTTGAAGCAGCCAATGAGCAAACGACGAATCGGCCAGAGCGGCAGAAAAACGAGGCGCGCATGCAGAAGGGGAGAGAGTTCCAGGAAGCGACGCCAGGAGAAGGTCGGCCACCGGACCAGGAGTTGATGACAGGCCGTCGGGTTCCAGACCCGAGCCACCAGAACTTCACCAGAGCGGGGCCTCCTGCGAACCCGTTCCTGTGCGTCGCCACTCTACCCGATCGTGAACTGTAGCCCGAGGCCGGCGAGCTTCTGCGCCCGTGGACAGAACGAGAGCAGTCGGGTTACCGGCCCGAGTTCTACGCCCAGCTGCTTGGACAGAACTCCGCCGCCCTCTGCTCGTGCCGCCAAGGCGCCTGCCTTCCCTTTCCTAGCTAGAGCTGGCGCGCTCTGGTCGCCCGGTCAACGGTCCAACACCATGACCTTTAGTGAGACCGACACCACTTTTCTCGTCATCCTGTCTCCGCTCCTGCACGTCGAGACTACTATGCGCCCTCAGAGTCGTGGTCTGTCTGGACTCGCGTACTGTTAATACCCTCCTAGCCCTAAGCGCGTCTCTTACCGTAATGTGTGTTTGAGTGTTTATTTTATATATTTATCCTCGTTCGAGTTTTATTAAAAGTTTGTGTGTGTTTTCGAAACGAACGGCCTTCTCGTCTACAGGGGTCTCGGAGGCTCCGCCTTAGAGAACCGTCTGAACCCTTAAACAAAAGAACCTGCATCACAGTGACGAAGACAGCCACTAAGGAAGGAATATTGAAGAAGGTGTGGTACATTGGTGAACCCGGCACAGTTGAATGTGTTTCGATTGGAAACGTTTTCAAATATTACCCTAGGAGGGGTTAGAAAAAGAAACCTGGAAGGGAGAAGTGGTATGAGCCTTCGAATAGAAGATGAAGAAGCGCGGTAACCTGGGCACGAGAGAAGAGATGAAAAGAGTGAGAATAAAGGTAGACAAGATGGATGCCATTTCAACAGCAATGCTTTACGTCTGTTGTGTCCTTTCACTAAGAGCGCTACAATGCTGTTGATGCTGTACTTGTTGTAGCATTGATTTTTCAAGGCACACGAAATTCGGCAACGCTGAGATTTGTTTATAATATGACAGGGCACAGACACAGAGCTGTGAAGTGTGCATTGTGTGCCTCCCGTGTCTCTGTTGGTTCTCACACTGTAGCCTTCCACTATGTTAAACTAAAAAGCCCGACTAGTTAATCTGATCACAAGGCCGTCACGAAAGCCTCACTTCTTTTCAGGTCTTCTGGACGCGCTTCCGCTTGCCATGCTGTAAATTGCTCACAAGTGGCAAAAACAGCAGTAAAAACCAAAGCGGACAGAAGGAAAGAAAACGTGTCTATGTTGTGCGTGCAAATCTTCAAAGTGAAGGCGCAGTCACAATGCTGCCAAAACTGAACCGGAGCAAGATGCTGACAACATGGCAAAAGTAACCATCATTATTCAAACAAAAGCTTTGTTATTGCCACTTCTGCTCAAAATAGTTGATGTGATTAACGAAAAAGACATGTTCTATGTATCGAAAAAGCAGTCCAGTTTGTTTTCTTCTCCATAATATTTTATACACTGATGATTTTGCCCATTACGCCGTTTTAAAGAGTTGCTGAGCCTAGGGCGAGGTCATATTAAACAGAAGCGCGCACTTCAGAACAGGAAGTGGGGGAACTAAAATAGATGCTAACGAACTTTACAGTACACCTGGAGAAAAAATCTAGGAAATACATGTGGTAGAGCAGAATGAGGGTGAGCATATATTAGACCACTGCAACGGCGTAGGTGGGAGACTAAATTTTGCTGACTTTCAATCAAAAGATGTTGAAGCAGTACACAGGTTGTCTTTTAAATGGAAGTAATTCTGTCATTTTCTGATAAGACTCACCTCTCCGTGAAAGAACAGTGGTGGCTACAGAAATAACTATCGCTAAGTAAGCTTGCTTCCTTGTGCGTGACAACCTGACTGCATAAAATAGCAAAACTGTTACCATTGACTAGATCACGGACGACTGAGAAATCATGCCGATAATATCGAAAAGAAATGACCAAATTTTGTTCAGAAAACGTAGGGTTACCCTGCCGCTCAAATAAGACCAGAAGAGGGTATCACAAAAATTCTGTATAGGCAGTGCTTTATTGAACATAAGCTAGTACATTTATGGACACTGTTTATGAGTCAACTTTCATTTGCCGTTACTATGACACTATGCCTTTCCTGAGTGTCACGCACAACGTACTAACAGGACATAAAGTGTTACCGTTTTCTCCATATGACTGCGCATAGTTTGCCGAACAAAAAGAATCGCGTTGACTCTTACTGGGCTATGCGAGGGCTCGCATTTGATGTTCTGGCTTTTACAAAGACTAGGTTCAATAACTTTGACTATATTTCTTGGTGAAGATTTTTTTTTCACCCTAGTCGGTTCTTTGATATGGTCAATACAGACCAACTTAGAAAAAGATACGAAGCGTATACTCGCTGTTGCACACACACAAACAATGTTTTTTATTAATTCATCGACATTCAACTTGTCGCAAACACTAATACGAACTATTCCCTTTCAAAAATTTCCACAGAGCGATCTTGTTGGACTAACAGAGTTCTTGGCGGTGCTTCAGGATTTCTTGTAGGCGCCTTTCCAGCACCGATAAGATTCCTGAAGGTCCCTCAGGGCAGCCTGTGGGAACGCTTCCCCCAACAAGAATATTCATGAGGGTGCCTCCGGACGCTCTATCGTCACGCTTCTCACACCAATAAGATTCTTGAAGGTCCCTCAAACCTGCTGTACGCGAGCCGCCGACAGCAGTATGCAAGTTGGATTTCCCTGAAGGCTTTCTATGGGCACGCTTTCCACAGCAATGAGATTCCTGAAGGTCCCTCAAGCTTATAGGTGACCCTCCAACAGAAATACGAGCTTCTAACATGTCGCTTGAAGACCCCTTCCAACAGCAATGCGATTGGGGAATCATATATGTGCCTGGTATATGCTGAGAACTTTTGACTCCGTAAATACGTTTCACAAACAAATTAGTAGGCCGACAGCTTAATGTTGTCATAATAGGCCGACAACGACGTGACTGACGAACACGAGTCCTCGCAGTGTGGGGGCTTCAGCGAACTTCCATGCAATGCCGACGAAACTATCGATCGACTGCCGTCCCACATATCAACATTTAATCGATAGCGCAATTTCCACAATGCCTCCGCGTATATACCGTATTTTCGCGATTCTAAGCACCCCCCGATTCTAAGCACCCCCCCCCCCCTCTATTCCCGCGAAAAAATGGGGAAAAAAGTTTGCATGCGAATCTAAGCACCCTCTATTTTTTAGGAAGAGCGCGTAGCCAAGGCCTCGAAGCGCGCTTGCTCACTCTGTTATCGAGCCGGAGCCGTCGGAGTCCCGAGGTGGCCCGGCGTCCGCGGCGCGATCTCGCCGCACAGCCGGACTGTACGGCTGTACGGCGAAAGCTGCAGAAAGCGTACCCATCAACCATCTCAAGTGGATTCGGACGCTTGGAAGCAGGTCCAAGTGGACGTTGTGGTCAAATCATTTAAGAAGTGCTCAATCACAAACCACTTCGACGAAACGGAAGACGACCTGCTGTGGGATACCGAGAGCGGCGGTTCAGGCTGTGCGACGAACTCGAGTGGCAGTGATTGTAACTGAGCATCCGACACAAGCAGTGGGTTCACTGCACCGATTTTCTTTTGAATGTTTACAAAATAAAATGTTATTTCTAGCACCCATCTCGTCACGATGTCGCAGCGAAAAGAGGGAAGGGGGTCATTCTAGATTTTTTCGAATCTTAGCACCCCCCCTCACTTTGGGCATCGCGATGGTGAAAAAAAGGGGGTGCTTAGAATCGAGTAAATATGGTATATACCTTCTCATGCTCCTAAAGAATTGAACCATTCCTCGAGTGCTGGAATGGACAAACTTCAATCAGGCTTTTTACGTTCAGCGAAGAATAGATATGTAGCGCAGTCAACGAATTCGTACACTCACGCCACTGGCGGATTTTAACTGACAACTGCTTTTATGATTCAGTTTGCGTTCGTAGCGATTAGAAATATACCCCATTTTCCTTCGCACATTGCAAGCGGGAAGCGGCGACACGGCACTGTGCCCATGCCATTGTTTCAGCGAAAGCTGCCTGCACGTCGCACTCGATCGCCGCGGCACATCGCTGAATGAAATGTGGCTGTGTAGACGGCTGTATTTGTGCGCAATGTTATGCTGACACGCTTAGCTATTCAGATACAGTGGTTGCTTTTTACTGTACGCCAAACAGTCAGCAAGCGACGGCCAAAATGAGTGTGCTCGTGAAAACTACTTCGACCTGAATGTTAAATTGAGACTTGATCGAGCACACACTTCTATGAGGGAGAGCTACTATATATGGCATGGTTTTGATCTTTCCCTCACATTATCGAGCAAGAAACTGACGTGAACGAGCTTGTTTAATTCGCGGATTCTTGCACTTTCCCATTGCGTAACGCGGCTGATGGGCAGCTTCGCTGACTATTTCAGCGGGTGCCAAATGCGCGAGATAGTCACCGGGTGCCAGATCCCTGGGCGCACTGCCCGAAAGACCTCCGCGATAATCGCACGTACGCGGTATCGATTTTTCAGAAAAAAAAAAAAAAACCGTTCGGAAATTTAGGTTGATTGCATATGTTGTACTGTACCTATACGTCCGAAATGCAGCCAGGGAAGCATGGAAACACTCAAATACGCTTAAAAACTTGGCAGTGGCGTAGCTAGGTCGTCTGGCACCCGGGGTCCAAAGGTCCTCTGTCAGTGCTCCCCTTACAACCCCCCCCCTCCCCCCAGATGTACTCAGGAAGGCGAGGATATCGAAAAGTTTTAACGAGAGCGGGGTGGTGTTTCAGCACCAGAACAACTGACTTGGACGCTCTCTTTCTTGCTTTCGTTCCCAGAGATCACTAATGTAGGAGTGATACAGGCTGCTTTATTTTCTGCACCGAATAGCACAGGGTGCTGCACTGATGGCTGGTGATAGGCGCATTCGCACACCTGCTGTCAGACTGTGAGGCTTGGCAGCCACTGCAGATAAAGTTTAATTAGCGATCTTAGAGGCGGTATTGCATTTGAAGAATTGAAGCCCGACAGTCATATGTTGCCCAAGAACAACTTCACAAAAATTGTCGTAGGTATACTACGGCGTGCAGTATTTTGGCTGTCACAAGCCCTCAACAAAAATGAAAATTAAATAGCGTGTCAGTGATGCTGATCTCCCCACGCTATCAGAAAACGCCACCTGCTTCCTTTGCTGAGCAGGTCACAATGCTACGACAATAACGAGTTCTCTTCATTCTGATCCATAAAGCCTTTCTTTATTTGCTGCTATTGGCAAAGTGATCATCCGAGCTGTTGTACCACCACAAAATTGGAAACAGAATGGAGCATTCTCCACGTCGATTCCTGGCGTCACCATGCAAAAATCTAGAAGGCCACCATGATGACCGTTCCAGAGAAAGCTTGTGCTACTGTTGGTCTGCACTGGTAATGGAGAGGAAAGAGAGATCGACGTTACTAGTGCACTATTTTTTATTTCTTTCAATACTGCTATATTGGGCCGCCCACAGTGCCAAAGTACTGCATGTCCTAGCGCTTAAGACGATCTTGTTCAGGGAAGAAGTTTTGTTTAGTTCATGTTACGAATTTGGGTCCTCAATTCCCAAAGAGCAATGTTTCCTCTGTAATTGCTAATTAAGCGGTTATATAAGATGTCTTGATTAATTATCTGCCGTATTTTGGACGATACCGAATTCCTAGTGGTTACAAAGACACGTAACCTGATAGAACACCGGGAGATATCCCTACAACATTCACTTTTTTGTAAAAAAAATAGGCACTGTATTTGCGACATGAAGTCACACAACAACAACAACAACGATAACAGGAGGAGGTAGAGGAGGAAAAAAAGAAAGAAGGAAAGGTAGGAAGGAAGGTCAACCAGACGCATTTAGTTTCCTACCCTAGAGAGGCAGAGGTGTTTAAGGGAAGAAGGGAAAGGTGAAGGAGCGAAGAAGGTACTATTAATGTGAATATGTACTATGTCCATAACTTCGCGCCCATAATCAGTCACTGAGGCAAGTCGATTTCATGAAACGTAGCAGTGCCCGCATCGCTTTGTGAGCCTGTGACGCCTGGTGCCATGGTCCAAAAATCTTAGTCTCTGAAAATGGTCTGATATCTAATCGGTTTAACACCATCCGAAGAATGTCGCATTCGATCTCATAGAGCTTACAAAAATGCAACACGTGCTTGATTTTCTCTTCACGTTTGCACGAGTAACAAATCGGTGTGTCGGTCATTCCAATAAGGAATGAGTAGGACATGTTCCTATGGGTGGGCACCGCAACCCGGACGAAAGACAAGAGGAAGTATACGATACAAGCGCAGACTAACAACTGGCTTATTTTTTCAAACAAGGGACTAAAATATACAGACCATGTAAACATGCTTATGGAAGCCTATGTTTGAACAAACGGAAATATTGTATAAAAACGTGAATCAATTCAACAGCGAGATTGTGCAAGCCTACTTCATGCATGCAAACTCAGGTGCATGCGTCAGCCAGACTTCTATCACTCTGCAGGATAAAGAAATTAGGTTTTTGAATGACAAAAAAGGCTAACATCCTTTCACTCTTGTAAGCGTCACTTTACACGTGCTTACGTTTTGTGTATATTTTAGTCCCTTGTTAGAAAAAATAGGCCGGTTGTTAGTCTGCGCTCGCATCGTATAATTCTTGTCTTTCGTCCGGGTTGCGCTGCCCACCGATAGAAAATGTTCAATCACCAACTCGCCCAGCTGACCGTGTGAATGAGTAGGCTCTTGTAAAAGCTACACCTAACCAGGGGCGGCACAGTAAAGTTGCATCACAGCGGAAGAAGTTCGATGGAATCTGCGGCCGGAATGTAGGATGCAGGCCGTGAAGACGGCAGTGGGAGATAATCGGGGTGTTCAACAAAGTTTCAGTCTTGGTTTGAGCAAGTAAACGATCCCTCGCTGTGTCTATCCTTGATAGGGTTTAGGAAGTGTAACGGTTTCTTTATGGACTGACCATGCGGCATCATCACCAAGGTCATTTCCGACGATGCCACATTGCCCCGGAACCCATTGGAAGACGCTGTCATGTCCGTTCACGAGGGCTTCTTGGAGAACCTCTCTGGTCTAAAACACCACTTGTTCATGGGTCTTGCGTCATAAGGCTGACTGCAGAATCTGAAGGGCTGCATTGGAGTCGCAGAAAACGACCCACTTTCAAGGTTTGGCTTGTGCGATGTAATTAACAGCAGCATGTAAAGCGGCAAGTTTTGTGGCCGTAGGGGTCATTATATGGGGCACTTTCAACGTAATTGTGACTTGTAAGGCCGAGGGGATTCCAGCACCTGTGGATCTGGTGGCTGAGACAGATCAATCAGTGTTAATTTGCGTGCGTTCTTTGTTCATATGTCTCACTCAAAGTTAGCATTGTGAACTGACGTATAGCCAGTGTTGATTGACAGGTCTTCTTCGTAATTCCCAGAATCGTGAGGTGTACTTGTGGCTGTCGTAGGCACCAGAAGGGTAATAGTGGTCTTGCTGCTGCGTAAAGCCCGACGGTAAGTAGCTTTGATGTAGCCTTGAGTTTGGAAAATGTGGCTTGAGGTCTTTGCACTGGCAAAGCAGCAATATAGTAACTGGGTAATGTGTTCTTTAAGGTGGTCCGTCGTTATATATGTTTAAACTAAGCAAGCATGAGTGTTGCATGAATCGAGGCACACTGTGGTAGTCCAAGACGTGTCCGTTGAGCCTAGCCTTGAAAACATTTGAGGGTAGGAATGCCTATTTTACATGTGTTCGCCAAAACCAGGCAAGCTGTATAGTAAAGAGCCCAGAAACAGTGCTTTGTAAAGCTGCAGCATGCAACATACAGACGTTCCCCAAGTTTATTGCGCAGGAGCCTCACAATATGTGTAATCAAAATTAGTCTTCGCTTCAGGTAGATGTAGTGGCTGCTCCATGAAAGGTCCCGATCAATAATCACGCTTAAGAAGTGGTGATACTTCCAGTATTTGATACCCTGCTCATTGAGGGAAAAAAGGTACAGTGCCATGTGTTTGCGCATAAACGCGATTAACGCGCATTTTTCGATGGATACACTAAGGCCTTGTTTGTGGAGATACGAATATGTTCGGGTGGTTGCACGCTGAATTCTTGCGCTCACTTGAAGATGAGTCACTGCAGAAGGCCAAAGACAAATATCATCCGCGTACATTGTTGAATTTTCTTGGGTAATATTTCAGCGATGCCAACCATAGTTAGGGTAAAGAGAATAGGGCTCGATACCCCACCCTGTGGGACGCCACCGCGGCAACAAGAAAATGACAAAGAGATCGTTAGCTATGGCTAGGACACAGTGTTCTTATTCAATACCACGAAACTGATACAAAACTAATACAACCGATACAAAATTGATGGATGGAATACTGTATAGATATTGATGATACACAAACCATGGTGGGACATGAGCGCATCGCACGAGCGCCCCACCCACGCACCGTTCCGCCACCATTTACGCCCAGTCAAGCCTGCATATATGACAGACATATGTGACACCCCCTCTTCACCTGCTACCTGGCACTCAAGGCCCACATCCCCCCGGCCAGTGCCCTTACTATGCCACTGCAACTTGGTATTTTATTAATTGCGTAAGCCTTGTCAGTGCACCTAGACATTATACATTTGCCTAGTATGTTGAAACAAAGGTGATTTTCGACGCATGGTATACTCTTGGCACTGCACCAACACAATTGAGCCATGTAGCATACAGTTTAGTACCAATACTGTAAGGTAACTATATCTATACATAAACTATCAGGTTGACGTAGTAGCTCTGCGGAAACCCGCAAGGTGGAGAGAAGTAATGAATAAAGAGAAAATCGGGTGGATATCTGATTTTCCCTTTATTCAAACTATCAGGTTGTGCACACATAATATATATCTATCTATTACACAATCAACATTTACCTATACAAACCCACTGTTCCTTCAGCTTAAGTATTAGATGTTGGTTCTCTTTACACACTGCTGAAATGCGTGTCAAAGGAACAGTATACTTTCACTGGAACAGCAGATTTGAATTAGATAAGTTCGGTATTGGATGCTGTATACTCTGATAAATCAAACTCCCACACAATCTCGAGATAGCCAATTCAGCATTTACGAGAATCTCCACTAACCCTGTTCGAGATAACAATGGTCAACGCAATGCTCTATAAATCTATGAAGCAACGAAATACTTTAAATTTGCGCTAAGATACACAAATAAATGAATTTTAAGATTTGCACTAATTAGTATGGGAAATAATGTCAACACTGAAATATGTGTCATTAACTCCAATTTCACATGGTCAGCTGGCAGCCACCTATTGTCTGAAAAGGAGAACACCCTTTAGCCTCATAATCAACCTTTACCTACTAAACTGATTTATTGATGCTATTCAGTACGCATACAGTCTTTAGCTTGCCTCATGCTTTGTGTTATTTTTTTGTGATGGGTAGCAACCATGCGACCCATTCATCTACTGCAACAACAAGGCCTTTCCAGGCCACCTCTATAACACCCACTTTGAACCCGCATGCTCAAGAAGATTTTTTTTTTTTTTGAGTTTGCAGATATTTATACCACGTGCACCTTATACGTAATAACACTGTCATAAAGACTGGCCATTGCCTTTATGAGCAGATTGGGTGAGGGAACAAACGCGAGTTAATGACATCTTAGTTGAAATCAAGAAAAAGAAATGGGCATGGGCAGGACATGTAATGAGGAGGGAAGATAACCGATGGTCATTAAGGGTTACGGACAGGATCCCAAGGGAAGGGAAGCGTAGCAGGGGGCGGCAGAAAGTTAGGTGGGCGGATGAGATTAAGAAGTTTGCAGGGACGGCATGGCCGCAATTAGTACATGACCGGGGTTGTTGGAGGAGTATGGGAGAGGCCTTTGCCCTGCAGTGGGCGTAACCAGGCTGATGATGATGATGAAAATAACTACGCAATCAAGAAGAAGATGCAAGAATGTATTGAAAGCTTAACTTCACAAAACAAATTTTTACGAAAGCGCCTAGATGATATGGAGGACAGGTCACGCCGCGATAATTTGATTTTCCATGGACTAACAGATTCATCTGAAACTTGGCAACAAGCTGAAAGCACACTGACCAGTGCACTAACGAAGGTTCTTGACTCGCTACCAAACGACCTATTTCAGCGGGTTCATCGTTTAGGGATATTTTCCGGTAATAAATGCAGACCCATCATTGCGAAGTTTGCCAACTACAAAATAAAAGAGTTAATCCTATCACATCGCAATTATTTCAAGGAACACAAAATTTCAATAAGCGAAGATTTTTCACCCGCCACTCGAAATCCGAGACGGAAACTTACCGAATTTGGAATTGGCCATCCGGGATCACCCAAATTCACCTTCGCTACAATAAGGTATACATACGCGGCAAATGCTTCATGTACGATCCTTCTAATGACACAATCGATGAAATCGAGCAGCCATCCGAACACGCGCCCCAAGGATCAAGCGCTTCGTCACATAGGGCGTCCTAGTGGCGCGAGAGCGGCAGTGGTCATTCATCACTATCTGATGTAACGATTCTGTATACTAACATCAGAAGTATCTTGAATAAGAAAACTTCTCTTTCTCTTTCATCGGCAATCGACATCTGTTCTGCGCATATCATCGCACTTACTGAAACTTGGCTATCATCTCAAATGCACGATAACGAACTCATTCACAACGCACACCGCTTCGCAGTATATCGCAATGACCGATCTAATCAACAGGGAGGCGGCGTACTCCTTGCTACTTCGAAAGACATACCGTCATCATGCATCTACACTAATAGCGTCTTGGAAACTGTCTGGGCATCAGTTACTCTTGACCATCAGAAAATAATATTCGGCGTGTGCTATCGTCCTCCTTCTTCTCTACGCTCGTTTATTAACGACCTTCATGACGAACTTAACATAATACACACCAGATTTCCATCGGCTTCCTTGTTTTTACTAGGTGATTTTAACTTTCCGAATATTTCTTGGATTACCCAGCCTCCCACCCTATCTCCATTTTCATCCGATGCCAGCGATTTTCTTGATTTATGCTCTGTTTTTTCACTTACCCAATTAGTCACTAACGCTACCAGAATCTCTGTCAACACAGCCAACACTTCAGATTTGATCCTAACCAATTGAGCCGACTTTGCTTCAGCCATCTCCTATTTACCTAACATAAGTGATCACTTTTTGCTCATTATCAACATTAACACTGCCTGTTCTAAACCTGCAAGAAAGAAAAAGACCATACTAGATCATATTAGAGCAGACTTCGATGCCATTAACAATGAATTATCAGTTTTTACTCAAAACTTCTTCAGAAACTTTAACGAACGCTCTGTGCAAGCTAACTGGGATATGTTCACGGCCAAAGTTCACGAACTAACTCAAAAATATGTTCCAAGACGCACCATCACTTCTAATCCTCAAGCCCCATGGTATACTGGCCGTATAAGACGCCTATCTAACAGAAAAAAGCGCCGTTATCGTACAGCCAGGCTATCACAATGTAACGCACACTGGGACGCATAGAAGACTGCCGCTGATGCGTACGTAACTGCGCTTAAGCAAGCAAAAGATAACTTCCTCTCTAACACTTTACCATCGATGCTATCTACCAACATTAAAAAATTTTGGCTCGTCATCAACCCGCATACCGAAGAATCTATTAACTTAACTGACGCGTCAGGTGACCGTATTCCGGCTCATTTATGCGCATCAGAACTTAACGAAACCTTTGTTCTAAACTTCTCGCGCACATCAAACACCAAACATCCCGTTCCACTCCGGTATAATTTCCCAACTATGCCTCAAATTTTCATCGATTCATCTGGCGTTGC
Source organism: Dermacentor andersoni (assembly GCF_023375885.2). NCBI lineage: Eukaryota > Metazoa > Arthropoda > Arachnida > Ixodida > Ixodidae > Dermacentor > Dermacentor andersoni. Next base: position 4,526,945 of record NC_092821.1, read on the forward strand.
TAAACTTATTGATGCCCTAAAATTTCATTCATCGCCCGGTTTTGACTGCATTCATGCTAAATTAAAAAAATACAATTGTCTACAGTTCCTTAATACTAACAAAGTTATTTCAGCAGACTCTCGATAGTTCCACTCTGCCAACACAATGGAAAGTCGGGAAGGTGGTTCCATTATTCAAGTCAGGAAATAGAACATCCCCTATAAATTACCGCCCCATCTCGCTCACTAGTACTTTCTCTAGTCTAATTCATTTTTTGCACCCGCACAGCATGGATTTCGTAGGTCATTTTCTTGCGAAACACAACTTGCCAGTTTCACTATCAAACTTCACCATATTTTTGATCGCGCATCAGAAGCAGACTGCATTTTCCTTGATTACTCGAGAGCATTCGACAAGGTATGTCACCGCTTATTATTTTTAAAGCTAACCCAACTGAATATCGACTACAATGTTCTGAAATGGATTGAATACTTTCTTTTTAACCGATCGCAGTTCGTTTACGCTAATAATTTTAACTCACCTTTCAGCGATGTTTACTCGGACGTGCCACAAGGGTCAGTGCTTGGAACCCTTTTATTTCTTATTTACATCAATGATCTCCCTTCCATTGTATCATCTAACATTCTTTTGTTTGCTGATGACTGTGTTGTTCTCCGCGAAATAAAATCCCCCGACGATGCTAACAATCTTCAGCGTGACCTCTCTAACATTTGTGTTTGGAATAATGAATGGCTTATGGAACTTAATACTAATAAGTGCAAAATTATGCGAATATCAAGAAGTGCAAACTCTCCGTCTGTATACTACCTAAATAACGTTCCGTTAGAAGCGGTTACTTCATATAAATACCTGAGTGTTCATATTTCTACTGACCTTAACTGGACGCGCCATATTGAATACATTACTAACAAAGCTAACAGCATGTTGGCCTACGTGCGCTGTAACTTTTCCAAAACTCCATCTTCTTTCAAATTACTGCTTTATAATGCACTAATACGTTCTAATTTGGAATATGCCACCGCGATATGGGATCCGCGTCATGAAAAACTGATAACATTACTTGAGCTGGTTCAAAATCACGCTGCTCGTTTTATCCTGTCCAAATTTAACCGTACCGCAAGTGTAACAAGCATGAAAGCTAATCTTTCTTTACCTCTTCTAGCATCCCGCCGGCAGACAATTCGTTTGAGCATTTTTCATAAACTATACCATCACCCCATGCTACGCGATTCCCTCATTTCGTCCCCCAGATACGTGTCAAATCGCATTGACCATCGTCACAAAGTTGGCATTGAAACATGTAACACTAAAACTGCATTTCAGTCTTTCTTGCCTCGCACATCACGCGAATGGAACCGAATTCCCGCAGATATAGTCGACATAATTGATAACCAGCATTTTCGTTCTGCAGTAGCTAACATTGTATAACAGGAAGATGATAATACTTGTTCTGTAATATGCATTGTAATAATTTATGTATTTCCGTTGTGTAACCACTCCCCGCTTTAATGCCTTTGGCCCTGAGGGTTGAATAAATGAAATGAAATGAAATGTGTGCATGGAGCCAGATTGTCAGGACATTGCAGCATATGTGGCCCCCATTTGGTAAAGGAATGCACTATTCATAGGAAAGAGGGGGATCTCCTTATGAGAGAATTCACAATAGAAAAAGATATCACGTTCACGAGATGTCCCTGTCAGCACAGTGTCAATTGCTTCATTAGAAGAATTATCATTTATTAAGCATCAGCGTGATAGTTTGCTTAGGAGACTTCTCTAGTATGTTTTACCAAATGAACTTGCATTTGTTATGCGTCTCATCACTTCTGCCTGTTCAACATTGTGTTTTTCATGCTGTACAGTGACTTATGTCTTATCGCTAGGCATGCCAATACATACCTCGTGGTAGAAAGACTACCCAGCAGTCTTACTAAATAGTTAAGATCTTTGTTGTATACTGCTGCTTTGCATAATACACTATCAAAGGTGTCCAACATTAAAGCAGCACACTATTCTCAGCTTTGTTTTCCTAGCAGCTAGTAAAGAATATCCAAGCAACAGACCATGGAACCATGGACCATGGCTTAAGTTTCACAGCTGTCTACAGTCTTATGGGTGTTACTGAGGAACAAAATTTCAAGAAAATAATAATGTATATCTTACTACTCAAATTGATGATATTGCTCTTTAGAATGCTACTCTACAGCTAAGTTGGCACACTCTTCAAGCTGCTCAGCTACCAGGTAACTGAAATATTGCCATCTTTTAGTGGTAGATTTCAATCGCTTTATCCCTACAAGAAGAAAATAATGCAGACCCAATGCAATGCGGGAATCGATGTAAGCGAAGCTTTCTGTTCTGTTTGCTTGATCGACGATAATTAGCAGTGATGTTGAAGGCGAGTTGATGTTACACATGACCTTGCATGCACCACTGCTGTTTTCCTGAGTACTACCCAAAACACAAAGGCGAGGTGTTTGCTTGAGATGGTGTTTTGCACTGTACTTCATAACCTCTGAGAGAGAGAGAGAGAGAGAGAGAGAGAGAGAGAGAGAGAGAGAGAGAGGGTTGAACATATTAAGTGCCTCACATGGTACATCGCATCGTGGCACAAATATTAAGCTTTAATTAAATCATGTGGCTGTACAAGCCAAAATAGCAATAGGATTATGAGGCATGCCGTAGTCTCGGCCTCTGAATTAATTTTGACACCGTGGTCTTCCTTTAACGTGTCCCTCAATCTATGTACACGAGCATGTTTTATTTCAACCCGATCAAAATGCACCTACCGCGATCAAGATCGAACCCGTGACCTCCAGCACTGCCATAGACGCAAAGCTACTACAGCGGGCACTGCAGTTCTGATTTGAGATGTGACCACTTCCGTAATTATCGCCTTGACGATAAAGGTGTGCTTTAATGCGGCTCTTCTTCAGCACACCCCGAGTAAGTTGTCCGCTCGACAAATTAGCATATTGTTTATTTTTAAGTAATAACGGAAACGTACCGTACGGTAGCTTGAACTTAAATTTATTATATTGGGCTGCAACCACTGTCACGTCTTCAGCAGCGTTTCCTTGCGTTCTCACGTCACCTTTTCCCTAACCCCCATTCTATTGTATAGGAACCTCGAGTGAAGAGTGGCACGCCTCGTTTCGCGACTGCGTCGGTTATTTCTTCTCTATGCTTCTACCATGTATACATACAATCGGAACCCCTTGCCCCCCCCCCCCCACCCCATGCGGTGTGCCAGACAGCAGCAGCAGCAGCAGTGGGAAAGTCACAGGAAGAGGCAAAGAAAGCTTCGCTTTAAAAAAATAAACGGCCAATGCATGACTCAGATCAATCTCAGACCGGCACTTTCAACCACCTTTTCTCATCTCGGAGCTAACAGCTGCTGCCCCACACGTTGCACTGCACTATGGAGATGTCAGAGAGTATGGCTAGCTCCCTTACCTACTGCTATTTGCTCCATAATCAAAAACAGGGAAGCCTAAAATGCCGCTTGGCTTCTACCACACACTTCCTTAAGCATACAGAAACTTTGAGGCCTCTACTGTTCTTTCCTTCCTTTATATATATATATACATGCATTTGTTTATGAAACAGCGAGCTTCACAAGCTTTTTCATAATAACGCCACTGTCAAGGTCTAGCTAGCAGTAGTGTCAAAAGAGCAAGTCAATCGAAACTGCTGAAAAACCAAGCATTTCACATGTGCCATTGTCATCATTTATTGTCACACAAAAGTATCTCTTTCAATATTCACCAGAGATTATGCAAAACAAAAAATTGTGGAGACATCGATTCTTACACTAAGCGGCCACTAATCATGGTATATATATATTGTTACAGTGTTAAGAACAGTCAAACGTGTATTTACAGAATATTTACAATAACTATAGCAGCTGTCAAGATGGTAGGCGGCGCGCAAAGCCCACAACATCATCTTCTTCCGACGATGATTGAAACATCTTCTTCGTCAGCGTGTCGCATGACCCCCGTTGGCTGAAGCACTGGCTCGGGGCTGGTTAGGAGGTGGGCAGGTGATACAACTTAAGACGCGTGACGCGGACCACGTCGGAGCGATGCTGAGCAACGGTTGGCTCAAGAGGGGAAATTTCGTAAGTGACATCAGTTACTTGACGCAAGACACGGTAAGGGCCGGAATAGCGTGAAAGTAACTTCTCAGAGAGGCCAACGAGCCGTGACGGCGACCAAAGGAGGACCGGGGCGCCCGGTGTGTAGTGGACGTCACGATGGCGGGCGTATTCTAAGCGCCGCTGATTGTCCTGCAACTCCACAAGTCAACGTCGGGCAATATGACGTGCTTCTTCTGCTTTGAGGATGGCTTCACGGGCGTACTCGGATATGGAATTCAGACTAGCAGGCAGAATGGTGTGGAAAGGTAACGTAGGGTCTCGGCCAAACAAGAGGAAGAATAGAGAGAAGCCTGCGGTATCATGGAGAGACGAATTATAGGCGAAAGTAATGCACGGCAGCGCAACGTCCCATTCGCGATGGTCATCTGAGACATACATGGACAGCATGCCAGTAAGGGTGCGGTTCAGGCGCTTGGTTAGACCTTTCGTTTGTGGATGGTAAGCAGTAGCAAATTTGTGTTTAGTCGCACACGAGTGTAGAATCTCATCGACAACTTTAGAAAGAAAGTAGCCGCCTCGGTCGGTGAGGAGCTGTCGAGGGGCGCCGTGGTGAAGGATGACGTTTTCTAGGAGGAAGTCGGCGACATCGGTTGCACAGCTTGTCGCAAGAGCCCGTGTGATTGCATATCGGGTGGCGTAGTCTGTTGTTACAGCAATCTACTTGTTTCCCGAAGCAGACGTAGGAAAACTGGCCTAAAACATCAACACCTACGCGGAAGAATGGTTCTGATAGTACGTCAAGTGGTTCAAGGCGACCAGCAGGGAGTGTTGTCGGCTTTTTGCGTGGTTGACAAAGATAACACCCAGCGACGTAACGGCAGACTTCAGGGTATAGACCAGGCGAAAAGAAGCGCGGACGAACACGGTCATAAGTCCGTGACACGCCAAGGTGTCCTCCAGTCGGTAAATCATGAAGCGGGGCGAGAACAGTGTGACGCAGATGCGCAGGCACAACGAAGAGTCGGGCGGGGCCGTCCGGGCGCATGTTATAACGGTACAATAGACCATCTTGAAGTTGAAGCATGCGAAGGGAAGGATCGGGCGTAGTTGAAGTGACCCGTTGAATAAGGTGTTGCAAGGGGGCGTCCCGACGTTGTCCGGCTACAATGTCGAGAAAAGCAGCCAGAGAGGGAACTGTGACAGGTATGCCGGCCGCAGAAACTTCTGGAAGGTCGACAGGATTGTGCGACAAGCAGTCCGCATCTTGATGTAACCGGCCGGTCTTGGATACAACTGAATTGCTGTATTCTTGGAGGCGTAGAGCCCAGCGGCCAAGGCGCCCTGAAGGATCTTTGATGGACGAAAGCCAACACAGCGTGGTGATCAGTGAGGACTGTGAATTGGTGACCGTACAAATAGGGGCGGAATTTACCCACTGCCCAAACGAGAGCCAGACACTCGCGTTCGGTGATAGAATAATTGCTCTCCACAGAGGAAAGAAGGCGGCTGGTGTAGGCAAGAACACGTTCTCGCCCTTGTTGTTTCTGTCCCAAGATAGCTCCAAAACCGTGACCACTGGCATCGGTACGTACTCCTGTTGCAGCTGATGCATCAAAGTGGGTGAGAATGGGTGGGGACGCAAGCAGCCCAATCAGCTCAGTGAAAGCACCAGCTTGCTCAGGGCCCCAAATGAATGCAGCGCCTTTCGTGAGGAGCTTATTGAGAGGGCACGCAACGTTCGCAACATTTCGGACAAACAGACGGAAGTAAGAGCAAAGGGCCAAGAAGCTGCGAACATCCTTGGCACATGTTGGCACGGGAAAGTCTTTGACTGGCCGTATTTTATCGTGATCAGGGCGTACACCAAAAGAATCAACAAGATGCCCGAGCACCGAAATTTCACGATGACCGAAATGGCACTTGCACGAATTTAGATGTAGCCCCGCCTGACGGAAAACAGATAGGATCCTCGACAGGCATTGGAGTTGTGTCGCAAAAGTCGGAGAAAAAACGATCACGTCATCCAGGTAACAGAGGCAGATGGACCACTTGAAACCGTGTAGGAGAACGTTCATCATTCGTTCAAATGTGGCCGGGGCATTAAATAAACTGAAAGGCATCACTTTGAACGGACACAGGCCATCGGGAGTAATAAAAGCTGTCTTCTCGCAGTCCATGTCATCGACGGCAATTTGCCAGTAGCCGGAGCGAAGGTCGATGGACGAAAAATATTGTGATCCATGAAGGTAATCCAGGCCATCGTCAATGCGTGGTAGCGGAAAGACGTCTTTCTTTGTTACCTTGTTGAGGTGTCGATAATCGACGCAACATCGCCAACTGTTGTCCTTCTTTTTAACTAGTACAACAGGAGGTGCCCATGGGCTGCAATTAGGTTCGATGATGTCTCGAGAAAGCATCTTGTCAACTTCGTGTTTAATGAAATGTCGCTCAGTACGCGAGATGCGGTAGGGTCGCCGATGGATCGGGCTCGCATCGCCGGTGTTTATTCGATGTTTTACGACAGATGTTTGTCTCAGAGGGCGTTCTACAAGGTAGAATATGTCCGAGTACGAGGCAAGGAGGCAACGTAGTTCTTGAGCACGCTGGGGAGGAAGGTCGGGAGCAATCATTTTTGTTAGGGCATTCAAGTCTGAAGGGTCAGGGGGTGAAGCAAGAGTTGAACACGACGAGCTGTCACAAGTTAAAGCAGAAATGTCGTAGTCTCTGGCTGGCGTTATTTGCGCCAGGGATATTCCGCGCGGGAGTACTTGTATACAGATCCAAAGTTCACAAGTGGAAGGCAGGATGTGTTGTCCGAAATGGTAACGACGGTGTGAGGAAAAGCGACGTTATGCGAGAGCAGGACATCCGGATTAGGAGATACGATGTAGTCACCGTCTGATAAAGGCGGAATGGGTGTGACACCTATGTTGGTAACGGCACCATGAGGGAGGCGAATATGCTCTGTGGAACATAGCCACATCGGACCACTCTCGGGAGGGTCAATAGCAGCAGGTAGAGGGAGTTGCACAACACCAGCAGAAGAGTCTATCAAAGCGGAATGTGTAGACAGAAAGTCAAGGCCCAGGATGAGGTCGTGAGGGCATTGCTCTAGTACATAAAATAAAACAGAAGTGTGATGTCCGGCAACACTCACGCGAGCCGGACACATGCCAATAACGGCTGGTGTTCCACCGTCGGCGACTTGGACCACAGGAGAAGGGGCAGGAGTGAGGACTTCAGACGATTCCGAAGCTGAGCATTCATCACAGATACGTGCGCGCCAGATTCAATCAGAGCCGTAACAGGTACACAATCCACGTTCACGTTAATGAGGTTCCGATGTGTGGGCAAGGTCAACAGAGGATTTTTGCGTCGGACCGGTTTCGCAGCATCACCTCTAGGTGCTGTACCCGTTACTTTTCCAGAAGGGTGCACCGGAAGGCGCTAGGGGACGGTGATCGGCGAGAGGGATGGGGAGGGACGGCTTGAGAGGGATGGCGAGAGGGATGGGCGATGGGGAGAAGCGGCGACGTGGCGAAGGAGAGCGGCTAGAGAGGGTAGGAAGAGAAGTGTTGCCGGAATTTGCTGGCTGCGCTTCAAGTGTTACGTTTTGCGCCAGGCGTGTCGAAAGGATCAGACAAGTTCCGGGCGAACGACGTTTATTAACCCATGCTTGTGGGTTGAGGCTCGGCAAGAAAGAGAGGGGCGCTAGCAAGGGGCACTCTGCTATTTAACATTTATTGGCGAATGCGCACTTCGCGGAGTGCTCTTTTCAAGATGAGCGCCAGCAGACACAACACCACCTCCCCTTTTAATGGAGCACACAGTCACTCAGAGTCCAGCTTAGAATCAATCCGGTGGGCGACGATTTCGCATGCGGTAGCGTCTTGCCTCGGCGGGTGCTGGTGTTGCCTGTTGCGCAACCGGGGTTACCATGGGCGGTTGTGGACTGGAACTGGTGCGCCGGCAGTCTCAGGATAAAACAGGAACTCGCTGGTCGTAACTTCGCCAGCTGTTCCACGCCTAGGGGTAACGTCCTCTGCAGGCCTCTGTAGCAGCTGATCCTGGTGACGACGCCAGGTGAAGGTGCCCCTCGGGGTGGTTGCACGTACTTGGAAAGAGACAGGTCCTGTTTGAGCAACAATCACAGCGGGAGCCCACTTTGGTTTTCCAGAATAATTACGTGCTACCACGCTGTCGCCTACCAAGAAGTGACGTTCGCGACACGGACGACTTAATGCCTGAGTGCACTGTCTGTGTGCTACTCTTTCCCCAACGGAAGGCTTTACGGCATCTAGCCGACTGCGTAAGCGTCGTCCTAGGAGCAATGCCGCTGGTGATTCACGAGTCGTCGCATGTGGCGTGTTGCGATACGACAGCAAAAATTTATGCAGCTTTACCTGCAATGTTCCTCCTGTGCCGTCTTTGCGCAACGCATTCTTTAAGGTCTGGATGAAACGCTCTGCCAACCCATTGGAGCTGGGGTGGTAGGGAGCCGTGAGGACGTGGCGCGCTCCCATTGCCTGCACGAAGTGCTTGAACTCCTGCGAAACAAACTGAGGTCCATTATCGGAAACAATTGTTTCAGGGTAACCAAAACGTGCGAAGAGCTCAGTGAAACAACGAATCGTGCTTTCTGTAGTTGTCGATCTCATTTCGAAAACCTCTGGCCATATAGAATGTGCGTCGACCACCACTAAAAGCATGGTATTCTGAAAAGGTCCCGCAAAGTCTACGTGAACACGCTGCCACGGTGAAGTCGGCCATGACCACGCGTGAAGAGGTGCGTTGATTGGAGCGTTACGTTGGTCTTGACAACTAGCGCAGTTTCTGATACGAAGTTCGAGGTCCGCCTCAAGAGTTGGCCACCACACGTAGCTGCGTGCTAGTTCTTTGCTGCGCACGATGCCGGGATGGCCGTCATGGAGTTCGTCCTGAACGAACCCTTGCAGCTTTGCAGGCACGACTACTCTTGCGCCCAGCATGACGCATCCCTGATGCACCGTCAGTTCGTTGCATCTGCGAAAAAAAGGCTTCAACTGTTCATCCTTGATCGACGCGGGCCATCCCACATTTGTGAATTCCTTCACTTGACAAAGAATTCGGTCTTTACATGTGGCAGCTGCGATATCTCGACTAGAAACAGGCAACGAGTTCAATCGCAACGAATAAAATGTTTCTTCTGTTTCTTTGGTTTCCGCTTCAAGATCTGGCAGCGGCAGACGCGAGCAGAAATCGGCTTCCGCGTTCTCGCTCGATTTCTTGAAGATAAGATTGTAAGAGTAGGCTGCCAACGTAACGGCCCAGCGTTGCAAACGAGCAGCTGCGATGGTGGGAATACCGGTTGTCGGGCCCAATATTGTTTGAAGAGGTTTATGGTCTGTGACTAAGGTGAATGAGCGCCCATAAAGGTAGAAGTGGAACTTCTTTACACCGAAAATGATGGCTAACGCTTCTTTCTCCAGTTGACTGTATTTCTTTTCCGCTTCAGATAGCGTTCGTGAAGCGTAAGCAATGGGCCGTGCCCTTCCGTCATCGTAGACATGAAATAGGACTGCCCCTACACCATACTGAGACGCGTCGCATGACAGCCTAAGTTGTCTTTCAGGGTCATAGAGTGCGAGCGTAGGTGGTTGTGCCAATAGCGCTTTCACTTGGTTGAACGCTTTTCTAGCATGCTCGTCCCAGTGCCACGCTACCTTTTTTTGCAGAAGTCTGAAAAATGGTTGAGCTATCGTTGCTAACTGGGGCACGAACTTGCTGTAATAGTTGACAACGCCCAACAAAGACTGAAGCTGCTTTTTTGATTTCGGCTCTGGTGCCTTGAGTAGTGCGTCAACTTTATCTGACAATGGGGAAATGCCTTCAGCGCTGATTGTGTGCCCAAGGTAGTGAAGTTCGCTTTGAAAAAACGAGCACTTCTCTTTCTTTACCCTGACACCTCGGCTTTGAAGATGCTCCAGCAGCGCTTCGAGATTAGCTAAGTGGTCTTCTAGTGTTTTCCCAGTTACCAAAATATCATCTAGGTAGCAGCAAACACCCTTGAGGTCCTTCAACATCGTGTCCATTATCTTTTGGAATATCCCCGGCGCGGAAGCGATTCCAAAAGGTAATCGGTTGACGACAAACAATCCCTTGTGGGTGTTCAAGGTTAGGTATTGCTTTGAGGCATCAGACATGACCACTTGCTGATAAGCGCGGTTCAGGTCGATCTTTGAAAAATGTGTGCCTCCAGACAGAGCCGCGAATAAGTCATCGACCTTCGGCAACGGGTAGCGCGTGACGTCAAGGCACGGATTTACTGTCACCTTATAATCGCCACAGAGGCGTATGCCACCGTCTTTCTTGATGACGGGTACCACTGGCGTTGCGTAATCTGATGTGGCGACGGCCGTTATGATGCCCATTTTTTCCATCTTCGAAAGTTCAAGCTCAACCGCCTTTCGCAGTGCGAATGGCACGTTTCTTGCTTTGAGAAACTTCGGTGCCTGATTAGGCTTAAAATACAGCTCGGCCCTTTCTTCTGTAATCATGCCTAACTCATCTTTAAATAGAGAGTCGTACTTTGCGATCAAGGCGTGCAGCCTTTCCTCTAAACGACAAGAAAAAGGCAGCTCTGACCTTGGCAGATGGTGGACGTTCCAGATTTTGTTCCACTCCAGCCTTATTGCCTGAAGCCATTCCCGACCGAGCAACGGTGGCCCCTCCTGGTCGACGACGTATAGAGGAAGGCTCGCCGTGTTGCCGCCGTGCTGCACCTTGACTTGCAGGACGCCTTTTGGGATCACCAGGGCTCCTGTATAGGTGCGGAGCTTCACTTCTGTCGGGTTGAGCCTGGCTGATGAAAGAAATTGGCGGTATTGTTTGAAAGGCATGACTGTGACGGCGGCACCTGTATCTAGCTCCATAGGGATTGTCACATCATTTACTTTCATCGGTACCATGATGGGCTCAATACTGGGAGCAGATACGCCCCTTACGGCTACCACTTCCGAGCGGGATACCACCGATAGCGTTTTTACAGTGTCCTTGATGGGGCGTTTCCCCCGCGACTGGCCGGAGGTGCTACGGCAAACTCGTTGCAGGTGTCCCCTTTTGTTGCACTTAAAGCATTTGTCATTTACGTGGGGACATGCTTTGCCGGAATGTTTCGGCGACCCGCAGCGAAAACATGCCTGCGACTGGACACTCGAAGTCGCCTGTACCTTATGCATGGGGTCGGCTGTAGACATACCTGTACGGGCTTCCGCAGTGCTTTTCGTTGCCGCCTCCATAGCCACAGCGCGCTCTACCGCTCTCTGAAACGTAAGCTTGCTATCCTCAGTGAACAGCACTCGCTGTATATCCTCTCTTAACAAGCCGCAGACGAAGCGATCCCGGAGGGATTCATCTAACACGCTTCCCAAATCACACGTTCGTGCTAGCTTCCGTAGCTCGGCAACGTAATCAGAAATGGACTCGCCTTCGACTTGCTGCCTCCTGTGGAACTTTGCTCGCTCGCCAATGACCGATGGTTTCGGTGACAGATGGTCCCCCAGCGTCTTCTTTAGTACCTCGAAGCTCTTGGCTGAAGGCAGCTCCGGGGCAACCAGTGATTTCAGAAGACTATAGGCACTGGGGCCTATGATGCTCAGCAATGCATGTACTCTGTCACCTTCGGGAACGCGGTTGACGATAAGAAACGACGTCAGCCGTTCTTCGTACGACGCCCAGTCATTCGTGGAAACGTCGAATGGTTCCATCTGGCCCAGTTGAGCAGCAAACTGCGTCGAACCTGCACTGGCTTCTCCGTTCATGATATCAGTCAGCGAAGGAAAGAAAAAGCAGCACTCTTCAATCGTCGATTCTGAACAGAGGCTGAATGCCGAGAACACTTGCCTTCCTTGACGCTGCGCAACTCTTCAAAATCCCACCCTCGTCGCCACGTGTTACGTTTTGCGCCAGGCGTGTCGAAAGGATCAGACAAGTTCCGGGCGAACGACGTTTATTAACCCATGCTTGTGGGTTGAGGCTCGGCAAGAAAGAGGGGGGCGCTAGCAAGGGGCACTCTGCTTTTTAACATTTATTGGCGCATGCGCACTTCGCAGAGTGCTCTTATCAAGATGAGCGCCAGCAGACACAACAACCTAGGGGCAGCATGAGGGCCGTGGGATGGGTGGTAGGACCAGGGGGTCGAATTCTACTAAGACTGGGAGTGACGTGAAACATGGCCGATACGGCCACAAATGAATCATTAGGCGTGTCGTTTGGAGTGCGCCATTCGGCCGGGTGTCGATACCGCGTTGGGGCATTGAGGTTGCGGGTCCGTAAGACAGTGCTGGATGGAGTGTAGTCAGGCCAATTAACTGAGCAGACGTTGGTCAAGCCAACGTTGGCGAATTTTTGGTGCACGACGGACTGTATCAATGAGACGGTCGCCTGGCAATTGTCGGGGCCATGGGTTGGGGTCGTGAGAGGAGATGCGGCTTCTATTTCACGTCTGATCACATGGAGGATGTCATCAGAGCGATTGGCTGTGAGTGGACTGTGGAGGTCTTCGTAGGTCTCTTGGTGGTCTCTTCGTAGGTCTCTTCGTGGTCTCTTCGTGGTCTCTTCGTGGCCTCTGCGGAGGTCTTTGTAGCAGCCGTGTTGGTAAGGCGGGGAAATGACTGGGCAACGCGGCGACTCTTGGCTTCTTCAAACCGCCGGCATTTGTTAATGATGGCTTGTACAGTGGAAGAATTCCTGAAGATAAGGAGATGGAAGGTATCATCTGCGATGCCCTTAATGACATGTGACACATTATCAGGTTCGGACATCTTCGGATCCACTTTACGGCACAGAGCGAACACGTCCTGGATGTACGTGAGATAGGATTCAGTGCACGTCTGGACACGCGAAGCGAGGTCTTTTTAGGCGGCGTGCTGACGTCCCATAGGCTTGCCAAACAAATCTTTGAGTTTCTGTTTACAAATGTCCCAGCTGGTAAGTTCCTCCTCGTGGGTCTGAAACCAGACGCGTGCCGTGCCCATGAGGTAAAATATCAAATTAGCGAGCATGATGGTCTGGTCCAAGTGGTTGCTGGCGCCCACTCGCTCATTTAGTTGAAGCCAGTCTTCAACATCAGTGTCGTCGGTGCCAGAAAAGGTTCCTGGGTCGCGGGGTTCTGCTAGAATGACGGTGGGCGTGGGTGCCGCGGGCCCGAAGCATCTTCGCCTTGAGCTGGCATTGTAGATGAAGCCAAGGAGCGCCCGCTGCGTAAATCTGTCTTGATAATGGTCCCGCAACCTCAAACAAACATGCGACGGCGTTAAATACAGTCAGACGTGTATTTACAGAATATTTACAATAATTATAGCAGCTGACAAGATGGTAGGCAGCGCGCGAAGCCCAGAACATCGTCTTCTTCTGACGATGATTAAAACATCTTCTTCGTCAGCGTGTCACAATATATATATAGAAGTCAGGCATCGAAAACTGCCAGCATGACAGCTCATGTAGCAATCATACAGGTATGCACTAAGCACAGTCGCAGTGAAGTCCATTGCAGAACATCTTCATCCGAAACTTCTTCCGAGAATAAGAGAAAATCTAAATTACACAAAACAAGCTTCACAGTCCACTTTTTACCACAGCGATGCTGAGGAACATATTTATACACTAATTATTTATAAAGTATAATAAACAATATATGCAACATCGCAATTTCCAAAACCATTGTTTTTTAGTACTTGAGTAAAAAGTGGCAAATCAATTCGACAGAAATCTATGCTTGCTGAAAAATTATAACACTTGTGTGTAGAGTAGAGAAACATACTAAACACGGATCTCTGAACAGCAAATTTTCTTCTACATCAATCCTTGCACTTCGTGCCAAAGTTCAATTAACAATATCAGGATTCAAGTGGATAATTCACTCTCCTAACTAGGAATTCTGGAATTATGCGCTTTTAAGTGCCAAACCCATGATTACATTGTGATCCACGCAATAGTGGGGGACTCCGCAATAATTTTTACCACCAGGACACTTTTAACGGGCCCCCAATGCACGGGGCACGGACATTTCTGCATTTCGCCCCCGTGAAATTGCAGCTGTCATGGCCGTGACGCAAAACATTGTTCACATCTTTGATGCACTTTCACTATACATGGTTCTCTTATACTATCCTTGTATGAATGCCGTTCAAAAGGCTTCCTAAACAGCATTTTCTCTTTTGCTTCTGGCACACTGCACACATCACACAGCCATGGGGCAGGCCCCATTAGGTTTTTATTGAAGCCATAAATCCACAACCCTGCCAAGTGACACTTGTTTTAGGCAGCCGTTGCGAGAGAGACACGGGCAGGCCCTAGTCACAAGGTCGCCTGCTCTGCCATGGGCTTTTATGTTTTGCTCTGTGTTTCTAGTGGCCCTCCAATTGAATTTCACATGCCCACCTACTGCTGCAAGCAACTATGCAAGCAGTGCCCTTCCGTCATAAGACAAGTCAAGCACCGAGACAAGCAGCCCGTGTGACCGTCAGCGTGATGAAACAGAACCAGCTGGGATCGAGACGAGACTACAGCCGGGCGTACGACACCTGTTGACAGTAGCGTAAACTCATGATAATTCAAATCGATATTTCGTACTCTCAGTTCATTCAAACAAATCTGTAATTTGGTTGGCCCATTATATTGCCAATGTATTTTAAAGCTAAATAATCCAAACTGCCTGCTTCGGTTAACTCTGTTCCCTCATAATTCTAGCTTGTCCACACCAGAAGTATGAGCTGCTTTCGTCACTTCTAGCTGAACATTTGCGCTCATATGAAAGTGAAGCCAACTACCTGTCGACGCTTCCTAATATGTTAAAAACCACAAGTAGAAAAGCTGTCCTTGTTGAAATAGAAAAATTCTTGTTTTGAAGTCGCTTGCTGCAAGAGAGCAGTCCGAAATTTGCAATTTATTTTCAATATATGATCAAATGGATATTTTATTACAGTATAAGCTGATGTATTGCCCCAGGACATACTTATACCTGCATTTGGCAATTGAAACAAAATCTTGGGGCCCCCCAAGTATGAATTATCGGAAGTGTACTATATTTTTAATCAGTTATAAGCAACGAACGCAGCACCGTCACCGCCAGGCCCCGTTTTTCTCGGAAACCGAGGTGCCTCGAAGACATTGACGAGAGTGCCACAAGCGGCGGGCTGCATGCCTGCAGCCTCGCCGCCAGCTCCGGCTCGACCCCCTTCGCTGACCGCAGGCATCTACCCTACACCTCGAGCCCCGCGTCTTACGATCATGGCAGCGTACAGTAGCCTGTGTCGTACAGGGAGTAAAATTGCGTTTCAAAGAGAAAGGTTGTGTGTCTGTTTGCTCCCACAAGTTCGCGAGGCACCATTTTTGCATGGGGGCCGCTTGGTATGAGTGTACGCCTGTGCCTTACTTTCTGGTCCACAGTGGCACATTCGCGGGCCACTGTCGACCAGAGCCAGTTTTTTAACCAAGTGTGCGGCTAGCTTGCCGAGTCCGCGGTCGAGAACTTTTACACAGTTGTCACTCTGTTGACCCAGAGATAGACGGCCAAATCTAAATTAGTCAAGTGTCTCAGCACGCTTGCTTGCCCAAGAGAAATCGCCAAGGGAGTTCTATGGGGCTTGCCGAACGACATATCAGTGGCGTAGTGGTTAAAACATCCTGCTTCTGTGCTTGAGGCCTATGATCAAATCTGGCATGCAGGAACTTTCCTATGTATTTAATACGATATTTAATAGTGCAGTAAACTATATAAAATACAGAGGGACGATAATGTGTAAAGCGAAAAAGATAATGTTCATACAAATCCACATAAGCAATCATTCCCACACTAGCTAAAGCGCCATGCTAGCTTCTCACATTTGCATTAACACTACACTTCTGTCAATTGTAGTCTATGGCCACAACAGCCAGTATGCACCAGAAATGACATACTGATCCAGCATGTTCATACCGCCTCAGCAAGAGACGATACCAGATTTCGAACATTCGTGACTTCTTCAACAAAGTGTGTAATGAAGAGGTGCATTAGTGGCTGAGTCCTTGAGAACCATATCCCTGAGATGAGCACATTTTCCCACCACATCAAAGCTGGAGGCTCATTTATCATTACTTGAACTGGCCAAATTGTGCTCTTGCTGGAATCAAACGCTGGTGCCCCATCCCTGTTGAAGGTCAATGTGATGTCACACCATGCTATGTTTACCTGCTTTCATACAGTACAGTACAAACTTCCATCTGTGATGCCAGAAAAAGCGCCTAGCAATAGAGGCCCTGACGATAGCTTCTGAAGGTAGTGTGAAGAGGTCTGCCAACTTGTTTTAAGAGTTCAAGCAACTGCTGTTTCAAGTTAAACATCGAAAAGAAACTCCCAGAACTCATTAACTCTTGAGGCCTCTTTTCTGCACAACATGAATCACAGGTGATACTGGGCTTGTTTTCTTAGTGAGGCAAAAATACTCATTCGGGTAGCTATTTAATGGTGTTTTATTTCTTTTCACATTGAAAAAGGGGAGAAAGAACTAAAAGCTGTGGCACAGCTTGGCGAGGGTCCCGTCCCATTATACGTTTGACAGCATAGCACTGCAGGAACCTCACGAGAAATGCAACAGTTAGGCGGCGAAACATGGTCGCCCGATAAAGACAAGTACACGCGATAAGTACCCCCCTCTTAAATAGCATCGTCCCTATGCTACAAATATAAGAGAGCGAAACACGAAAGGACACTTATTAAACATAAGTAACAAAACAACGAAAAGAAACAAAGTCCAAAGGTCAGTTACGCGAAGTCCCAAAGTTCATTAACGCTGGTAGTACGGCTTGAGTCACACAACGTGGACTATTTCAGGTCGTGAGCGGCGCCGCTGTGATAGCGAAATGCCGTCTGGCACGACCTCATAGTCCAGTGCCCCAACACGTCGGATGATCTTGTACGGTCCGAAATAGCGACGCAAAAGCTTCTCGCTCAGTCCTCGTCGGCGTATAGGGGTCCAAACCCAAACACGGTCACCGGGCTGGTACTCGACGAAGCGTCGTCGGAGGTTGTAGTGTCGGCTGTCGGTACGCTGCTGGTTCTTGATCCGCTGGCGGGCGAGTTCTCGCGCTTCTTCGGCGCTCTGGAGAAAGGCCGCGACGTCAAGATTGTCTTCGTCGGTAACGTGCGACAGCATGGCGTCGAGCGTCGTCGTCGGGTTCCTGCCGTAAACCAGCTTAATCGGCGTGATCTGTGTTGTTTCTTGCACAGCCGTGTTGTAAGCAAAGGTTACGTACGGCAGGACGGCGTCCCACGTCTTGTACTCGACCTCAACGTACATTGCTAGCATGTCGGCGAGGGTCTTGTTCAGGCGCTCCGTGAAACCATTCGTCTACGCGTGCTAGGCAGGTGTCTTCCAATGGCTTGTATGGCTGTACTGCAGAATGGCTTGGGTGAGCTCTGCTGTAAACGCTGTTCCTTTGTCGGTGACGAGGTCTTCTGGGGCAACATGTCTCAGCAGAATGTTCTCGAAGAAACATATCGCCACTTCGGCTGCGCTACCTTTCGGTAGAGCTTTAGTTTCAGCGAAGCGGGTGAGATACTCCGTCGCCACGACGATCCACTTATTGCCGGATGTTGACGCCGGCAAATGTCTCAACAAATCCATCCCGATTTGCTGAAATGGTCCGCAAGGGGGTTTAATCGGCTGTAGTAATCCTGCTGGCCTTGTCGGTGGTGTCTTGCGTCGCTGACCGTCTCGGCATGTCTTGACGTAACGAACGACGTCGGCGGTCAGACGCGGCCAGTAATACCTTTCCTGTATCCTCGACAGCGTTCGCGAGAATCCGAGGTGCCTAGCGGTTGGATCGTCATGTAGGGCGTACAGTACTTCTGGACGCAGCGCTGACGGAACAACAAGAAGGTAGCTGGTGCGGACTGGTGAGTAGTTCTTTACGAGCAGGTTGTTTTGTAATGTGAATGAAGACAATCCGCGCTTAAATGCCCTAGGTGCTAGGTCGGTTTTCCCTTCCAAATACTCGACGAGGCCTTTTAGCTCCGGGTCTGCTCATCGCTGTTTAGTGAAGTCTTCTGCGCGTATTATTCCGAGGAAAAACGTCGTCATCCTCGTTGTTTTCCGGCGGGGGATCGATGGGGGCGCGTGATAGGCAGTCGGCGTCTGAGTGTTTTCGTCCGGACTTGTAGATTACCCTGACGTCATATTCTTACAGTCTGAGGCTCCACCTCACCAGCCGTCCTGAAGGGTCCTTTAATTTAGCTAGTCAACACAACGCGCGATGGTCGCTGAGGACTTTGAATGGCCTGCCATATAGGTAAGGGCGGAATTTTGCTGTAGCCCAAATGATGGCCAGGCATTCCTTTTCAGTCGTAGAATAATTGCCTTCCGCTTTTGACAGCGACCGGCTAGCTTAAGATATCACCCGTTCATGTCCGTCTTTCTTCTGGAATAGGACGGCACAGAGGCCTAGGCTACTGGCGTCAGTGTGGATATCGGTATCGGCGTCTTCGTCGAAATGTGCAAGTACTGGCAGTGACTGCATGCGTCGTTTTAGTTCTTGAAATGCGTCGGCCTGCGGCGTTTGCCATTTGAACTCGACATCAGATTTGATTAGATGCGTTAGCGGCTCAGCGATGCGTGAAAAGTCCTTGACAAAGCGCCTGTAGTAGGCACACATGCCAAGAAATCTACGCACTGCCTTCTTGTCGATGGGCTGCGGGAACTTTGCGATGGCAGCGGTTTTCTGCGGGTCGGGGCGTACTCCGAATTTGCTTATGACGTGGCCTAGGAACAGAAGCTCGTCGTAAGCGAAGCGGCACTTTTCTGGCTTCAGAGTGAGCCCTGATGATTTGATGGCCTCTAGTACTGTCGCAAGCCGCCCAAGGTGATCGTTGAAATTCCGGGCGAAGAGGACGACGTCATCCAAGTGTACGAGACAGGTCTGCCACTTCAATCCTGCTAAAACCGTGTCTATGACGCGCTGGAACGTTGCAGGCGCCGAGCATAGTCCGAATGGCATAGCCTTGAACTCGTAGAGGCCGTCTGCTGTGATGAAGGCGGTCTTTTCGCGATCTCTTTCGTCGACTTCTATCTGCCAACAGCCAGACTTGAGGTCCATCGACGACAAGTATTTAGCGTTGCAGAGCCGATCCAATGCGTCGTCTATCCGTGGGAGGGGGTATACGTCCTTCTTCGTGATCTTGTTCAGACGACGATAATCGACGCAGAAACCTAGGGTTCCGTCCTTTTTCTTCACAAGGACAACAGGAGATGTCCACAGGCTTTTCGACGGCTGGATGATGTCGTCGCGGAGCATTTCGTCGACTTGTTGCCTGATAGCTTCACGTTCTCGCGTCAAAACTCGATAAGGGCCCTGGCGGAGTGGTTGAGCGCACTCTTCGGTTATTATGCGATGCTTTGCAACTGGTGTTTGTGGAATCTTCGATGAAGTCGAAAAGCAGTCCCTGTATCGTCGGAGAAGACTTCTGAGCTTTTGCTGCTTGCTCATGGGGAGACTTGGATTTACGTCGAAGTCTGGTTCGGGACTATGGTTGGCGGGGTAGATGCGGCAGAATCTGAGAGGACAAAGGTATTGTTGTGGAAATTGTGGAAATTTCCTCTATGTACGCGATTGTCGTGCCCCTGCTGGTGTGCTCGAACTCTTGCCTGAAGTTGGTTAGCATCACTTCCTTTTTCCCTCCGTGGAGTCGAGCGATCCCTCTTGCGACGCAAATTTCACTGTCTAGTAGTAGACGTTGGTCACCCTCGATGAAGCCTTCTACGTCGGCAGGTGTTTGGTGTCGACGGAAATGACAATGCTCGAGCGAGGCGGGATACTGACTTGACTTTCGAACACGCTTAAGGCATGGTGACTACGAGAGCTCTCCGGCGGTATCGCTTGATCATCAGACAGCGTTATCGACTTCGACTTCAGGTCGATGACTGCGCCGTGTTGGTTTAGGAAGTCCATGCCGAGAATGACGTCGCGTGAACATTGTTGGAGGATAACGATGGTGGCAGGGTAAGTCTGGTCATAAACGGTAATTGTTGCCGTGCAGATTCCAGTCCGCGTAATCAGGTGTGGTCAAGCGGTCCGAATTGAGGGCCTTGCCATGCAGTCTTAACCTTCTTCAACTGGGCGGCGATGTGTCCACTCATGACGGAGTAATCGGCCCCTGTGTCGACTAAGGTGGTGACTGTGCGGCCGTCGAGAAACACGTCGAGGTCGGTGGTTCTTTGTCTTGCCTTACAGTTAGGTCTTGGCGTCGGATCACGGCTGTTTCGCGTTGACCTGTGGCTGGTATGGGACGTCGCCAGGTCGTCTTTAGTCGCCTTATTCTTTGCTTTCACACTTCGTCGGAACGGCGGCGTGTCGTTATGTCGTTGAGGTAGTTTCTTCGGCGTCATCGTCGTCGGCGGAGGATCTTCGTCAGTTAGACGAACAGCAACCGCACCTCCATCGGTTGCTGCTTTTAGTTTTTAGGATATGGGTTCGCTGACCGGGATATGGGTTCGCTGGGCCAGTGATGGACGGCGCTGCGGTGACAGGTAGCGGGCTGGTGACGCCAAACGGGACGGTCGTCGACAGTTGCACTCAGTGGCGGCTAGGTAATCGGCGAAGCCACGTGGGCGCTCCCCAAGCTGTGGACGCTGCGCGTTGACGGCGAACCCTCTCAGTCCCAAGGCGCGGTATGGGCACCGGCGGTACACATGGCCGGCTTCTCCGCAGTGATAGTAGAGGGGGCGGTGGTCGGGGGCTCGCCAAATGTGCGTCTTCCTCGCGTAGGTGTGCTGGGCGACGGGTGGGCGTGCTGGCGGCGGCGGTGGCGGACGACGAAATTGCGGCGTTACAAGGCCCTGGCGCGGTTGTGGAGGGGGACGTTGACGGCGTGCGACGGCGGCGTAGGTCATCGCTTCTGGCTGTGGCTGCGGTAATTGAGGTTGCACCTCAAGAACCCCAAGCGATCGCTGCGCCTCATATTTCACGATGTCGGCGATCGAGGCCACTTGAGGCTGCGACGAAGGCAGGACATCGCGCAGTTCTTCGCGCACAATGGCCCTGATGGTCTCTTGAAGGTCGTCCGAATCCAGTCCTTGGATGGCGTACTGCGGCGTGAGCCCCTGGCTGTTATATTGCCGGGTGCGCATTTCCAGACTTTTCTCGATCGTCGATGCCTCTGCAGAAAACTCAGCCACAGTCTTCGGTGGGTTACGAATAAGTCCGGCGAAAAGTTGTTGCTTGACTCCCCGAATCAGGAAGCGGACTTATTTCTCCTCCGACATTTCCGGGTCGGCGTGTTGGAAAAGACAGGCCATCTCCTCTGTGAATATTGACACGTGTACTTATCTTTATCGGGCGACCAGGTTTCACCGCCTAACAAATGTAATCGCACAACGCCGGACACGCCTGCATGTATCCGAAGTTTCTGGAAAGTAATCGATGCTTCTACCCGGCTGTCTGTTGTCTCCGAACCTTGTGTTATCTGATTTCATCGCGTGACGCGATTGGTGTAGAATTTTGTGGAAGGCACGCGGGTCCGAACGATTACTCTGGAACATTCGACGACTGCTGTATAAAAGCCGACGCGCTTGACCCGCTGATCAGATTTTCGACGATTGCCGACCGTGTTCGCCGCTTTCGTTGTGCTATAAGTGTAGCCTGTTTTTGTGGGCACAGGTTCGCCCAATAAAACGCTCGTTTCGTTCATCACAGTATTGCTACTGTGTTCTTGAACGTCACCACCACGTGACAATATCGCTATCCTCTAATTTACCAGCTGCGCTCTGGTTTCTAGTAGAGCTTGGGCTCGCTCTTTTCGCACCACGCTTGTAGATGTTTGCAAGAAGCCGCTTCCGAACAGGTCCCACATCGTTAAGGTGGCTTCTCGATTCTCGAACCACGTCCTGGCAGCGTCTTCCAATGCGAAGAAGACATGTCGCAGTTTGTCGTCGCTGTTCGAGTTGTTAAATGCAGCGACCCTCTCATACGTCTCGAGCCAGGTTTCTGGGTCCTCGAATGTTGAACCACGGAACGTCAGAGATTCCTTAGGCTGCTGCAGCACGATGTAGGACGTTGGGGCTGCCATTGGGGTTGCCTTGACCGCAATCTTCTTGGTTTTCTGAAGTAGAAGTCCGTGCTCCAGGGGCAGCTGTTGAAGACGTCGGCTGCTCGATGCTCCGGGACTACTTTGGTGTTCTCTTTGTGGTCCGGGCTTGGATCACGGCTTGCCCGGGGCCTCCGGTACATGAACGAAAAGCACCTCCACCAGATGTCACGTGGTGGTGCCGTCAAAGAACGCAGTAGCAATTCTGTGAAAGGCAAAACTAGCTTTTATTGGGCGGACCTGTGCGCACAAAACAGGCTACACTTAAAGCACGAGAGCGGCGAACACAGTCGGCGATCATCGAAAATCTGATCAGCGGGTCAAGCGCGTCGGCTTCTATACAGCTGTCGTCGAATGTTTGAGACGAATCGTTGGGACCCGCGTGCCTTCCACAAAGTTCTACACCATTCGCGTCACGCGATCAAATCAGATAACACAAGGGTCAGCGACAACAGACAGCCGGATAGAAGCATCGATTACTTTCCAGAAACTTCGGATACATGCAGGCGCGTCCCGCGCAGTGCGATAACATTTGTTAGGTGGCGAAATGTGGTCGCCTGATAAAGATAAGTACACGTGTCAATATGCACAAGCGATACACACAGATATATATACACGTATGGACAGGTGTGCTAACACGCACTCATGACTGTAATATGTGAATAAAAATGTGAGATACTAGTCTATTTGGCATAACTGACAAAATAGTCTTATTTTATTATTGCAGTTGCATAAAGAATCAGTCTTCCTGTGCAAGTTGATTAAGTAGAATGGGTACTGTAAGTGTGAATGATTGTTTATCGTAATCGGTCCGAGGTGTGCATAGGTGCCGTTCCTCTTTATGCCTAGTATCAGGGATAATACGGTTAGCTTTTAAATCGGCCAGCGAAAACAAAATATATTTATTAGACTTCAAGTGTGACCTGTAGCTCAAAATTAAACTATACTTGTATAAAGAGAATACAGGCAAGATTTCAAACTTTGAGAACAGATTTGTCGTAGAAAATGAACGAGTGACATTGGCAATGTATCGCACTGCTCTTTTCTGGAGCAACTGCAATTCCGTAAGAGTTATCTTGCTAGTAATGCCCCAAACGAGGTTACAATGTTGCAGAACTCACAATACTAAAGCATTCTAAAGTAAAATATTAATTTCAACGGGAAGAAAGGATTTCAATCGACCTATTATACCTACAACAGAAGATAGCGTTTTACTTGCATGTTCCACGTGATCATTCCAACTTAAGTCTTTAGCGAATGTTCCGCCCAACACAGCGATCATGTTAACAATCTCTAATTGATCCGTATCTATTTTCATGTTTATTGTACTTCGTAACTTTTTGCCTCTTTGCATGTAGACAACAACTTTCGTCTTGCTGGCATTTGTGGCAAACAGGTTGCATGAGGCCCAATCTATAAATTCTCTTAACGCTCTGTTCCCCTGAAATTCAAGTTAGGCTTCTGACGTAGCTGTGATAAACATTGCTGTACCATCAGCATAAGAAATAAATTTTGCCCGTTTGGAACTTTGTGGCATATCGTTTACAAACTTTATGAACAGGAGTGGTGCAAGGATGTTTCCCTGCGGAACTCCAACTCTTACAGCCCGAAGACTGGACTTCGCCCTTTCGAACTCTACATATTGTGCTCGATGCGATAAATCAGATTCAGAGCTCTAAGGTGATAGCACGGATACCATAAGCTAGCATCTTAGCAGGTGAAATTTTATAATTTACAAGATCGACTGCTTTGGAAAATCTATATATATATATATATATATATATATTGATATTCCCATAAGTAATATTTTATTGTTGAACGGTTGTAGAATGGTTTCGTTATGAATTAAAAGAGCTGTTCCAGCGGAGCGATGCTTCCTAAAGCCACGTTGGAAATTGACTAACAAATTATTTTTGTCAAGATATGATGCGATTTTTGCTTTAATTATTTTTTCAATGCCTTTCGAAAATACTGGTAGGATTAAAATTGGACGATAATTGCCTAACAAATTTTTGACACCTTTTTTAAACACAGGCTGCACTAGAGTAATTTGCATGTCTTTCGGAAATTGGCCAGACGATACAATCAAGTTGTAAATGTGAGTAAGAACAGGACAAATGATGTCAGGTACACTCTTTATAGGTCCAATTTGAACAGCATCTGTGTCCTGCGATTTACTATTTTTAACAGATCTTATAAAAGAAAAATCTCAGCACAATGCGTAGGTGCCAAGAAAAATGATTACGCATTCATGTTTTTAATGCGCAAGGCATCATAATGGCTACTCTGTAAAACACTACAGGGGTTCACTTGTTGGATAAAGAAATCGTTAAAAGCATCTGCTAGTGCTGCGTCAGATAGCTGTTTGCCTTGATGTAGAAGTTTATCGGGAATAATGTGAGGTTTACCTGGACTTAGCAAAAAGTTTAAATTTCTTGATGTCGCATCGGATCGCATAGGCACCGGCTTTCAATATAAATTTTGTAGATATAAGGTTTAGCTGTTCACAGTTTACTTGTAAGTTTATTTCGGTACGACCTATATTCTTCCAAACCAGCTGGATTTTTATGTTTAACAACATGGGCGTAACGTGCATTCTTATGCCTAATCATGTTTATTATTTCACAAGTGGTCGAAGGTTTACGAGCTTTCGAAGCATTTTCCAACTTCTTTAATCGAAAACGTTCATGGTATATTTTTTTCAGTGTAATGATGAAAGCGGAATATGCACTTTCACTATTGTTTAAATTTAAAACATTGCCCCACTGCTTTGAATTGATGCAGCTGCGAAAATCTTCCAGAGAATGTGCCGTTATGTCTTAAACAAAGCGAATTGGCGTGCTGTTTTTTTACTAAACGGAAGGTACTGTTGAATAACAACAATTCCAACATGGTCGCTGATATCTGTGTAAATAATATCCGCTATTACATCATCAAAATAAGTGTTTGTGATGAAAATATCTAACAGTGTGTCAGTTTCCTGAGTAACACGTGTTGCCGTTGCAATTACATTGCTCCAACTGTTCGCGATTATCAGGTCCTGAAATTGTTGCTTATAGTGCGTGTGCGTAAGCACGTGTACATTACATTCCCCTCTTAGAAACAGGCTGACATTTTTCTCCGCAACATGACCGAAAAGCTTTCCGGTGAAAATCAAAAACCGATTAAAATCACCGGAGAGTGGCCGGTAGATGACACAAAAAAGATTGTCGCGGTTTCGGAGTGTAATTACTTCGATATCAGAACTAATAGCGCAGAAATCGTCCACAATTTCGCATGTGAAGTCCTTTGATAGCTTTGATAGCCATGGACAAAACACTTGAGACGTGTTAGTGTACCACGTTTCCGTAAGCATTATAGCCGTGAACGGAACATTTATGATTTCCAAGAGCATTTCCATTTCATCAGTTTTATTTACTAATGAACGAACATTTTGGTGAAAAAATGACAGTGCTGGTCTTTTTTTATTCATCAGTATGTTAACATCATCTAATAAAAAACCCATAACTGAACACAAAACATAAAAAAGGAAAGCACATAAATGACTGAGCTTTCCTACACGATGAACCTTGAATCATGCACGCTATTTTGAGAACAACAGGCGTCCCAGCAGATTTGCGAACGAATATTTTGCCGTTTCTTGGGCAGGCATACTGCCATTTACAATCTTTCCTCTTTTGAATCACGGCGCCGAATAGCCACTTCATGACACGGCACAAATGATCATTTACATAAACGGGCACTTTTGGTGAAAACCCCAAGGCATCGGAAAATTGCTTTTGTTTCGTAGCCCTGTCTAGGAAGGAGTCTCGCAATGATCTTAAGGCAAAGTGAATGACAATGTTAGGAGCAGTAGTATTGCCTGATGTTTTAACATGGGTGCAGATTTCAATGTCAGAGTCCTCAAGGCGCATGCCTAGCTTGTCCAAGTTTTTTGGCGATTTCTTTGATGTTTTCGTTCGAACCATGGTGCGCGCCCTTCAGTTCTACATTATTGCATCTCAAGTGCTGTTCACTGTGCATAACTCTAGTCTAATGTTGCTTCAGCTGAGCAAACAGGGCATGTTGCTTACTCTCCAACACTATAACACTTTCTTTTAAAGCGTGATTTTCTGTCTCGACTCGATCTACGGACACCTCCATTGAATCGTAGCCTTCGTTTATGAAGTTCAGGCTAGCCTTCATTTCCCTGATTTCCTTTCCTAAATCCCCCTCAAGGCTTTCTCGAAAATCACGAAATTCCTGCATCATTGTTCGCTTGAGGTCCTCAAACAACTTATTCATTTCCTTTGTCATGCTATGCAAGTACTGCGAAATTCAAAGTAGCAAGATTAAGTACAACACTACAAGTGGATACAGAGGCATTATAGCACAGCGCAAGAAAAGGTAGGCACTTTAACAGCAACAGCAGGAGGTGTGACAGCTACAACAAATACTTGGTAGAAACACACTGACCTGTACGGTAAAAATTTCACGTGTCAGACAGGTATACTCGCTACCGCAAGCCGCTGTCGCCAAATGGAATGTTCCTGGGTTTTCGACGAGCTTTTAACGGCCACGCTGGGAACCACGCAGGCGCAGTACGATGCAGTCGGCGCACGCGTTCCCACGAAGGAAACAGCAGGAAATTGTGGCTGGCGCCGCAGTGGTCTTTCGGCAGTATCGGTAACGGGCAGTCTGTACGGTAACAATTTCAAGTGTCAGACAGGCATACACGCTGCCACAAGCCGCTGCTGCCAAAATAACTTTGGAAGATATTCAAGACAGATATGCAATATATATGCAGACATTACCTTTTCAAGATAATCCGAGGTACTTATGGAAGGCTTTGCAATATAAGTGCACCCTCAGGACTTCTTTCTTGCTCTTCCACAGCTTTCTCAGGGAGTAGGTAATGCATAGCACAACTTTCTCTCCAAACAGGGCATTGATCAAAGTTAGAAGTCCTCCAACTTGTGCCCATTTCTGTCCTGCAGTGACAATGTATGTAAGTACAAGCAGGAAATCTTGTGCTTTTGTTGTTGGCTGATAAGGTAAGGTATCCTGTCCAAGTTTTCCAAAATACTTAACGAAATCATCTCCTGCAGCTTCACTACCACTTCCTCGGCATCACGCATCTGTGTACTTCCTTCATCATTGCTGCACATTTCATCTGTTTCTTGAACAGGATCACTATCGGAGCTCAGCTCAAAGGCACAATTGAGTTCATTGCCACTGAAGCTTGTTGCACCTTCATCAGAAAGAACATCTGTTTCACTTGTAGCTCAGCTAGTTTCCTCTTCTTACACAGAACTGGCAGTTGCACTTGTATTCGCACCAGCACATATTCCTGCAAGGCTGGAGCAGTTTTGCCTTGAATCATCACTGTAGACTGAGTAAAAATGCGACAAGTGGCATCCATCGGAGGGCTGTGCAAGTGGGCTGGCGTGTTCTGAAACAACACGGAGCAAATGAAAAATGGAATGCTATCACAGTGACATCATTTGAAGCTCAAGTGTTCTATCTAGAAATGCTGCTTGCAGTGAAGCTTTGAGGAATGTTGAGACACACTAACTAAATTGTGCATGGTAAAGCTTCTGTATTGCACCATGAATAACATGCGAAGTCGCCGGCGTCTGATATTTTAAATTCTCATTTATATTCTATTCGGGAAACGGGTAGTAATTACCTGCGTGTTGAAAGGAAGGTCATAAGCTGTGGTTAATGGTGAATATCTTCTGCACCTTCTCCGTACCGGCTGAGCTCGTTCCGGCAACGTTAAACAAAATAAAACCTGGTGTTTTAGGTGCAAAACCTAAGATCTTATTATGAGGCATGCTACAATGGGCGAGTTACGTGCACTTCAACTTGGGTACACGATCATTTCTGCGTTCCGCTTACATCGAAATGCGGCCGGCGTGGCCGGGATCCAACCTCCAGTTCAGCAGTGCAACACCATTGCCTACTGCTGCGGGTGCCGGTGCCGCGCTCTTGTAGGCTTTACATCCAATAAATTGGCTTTAAATAATCGATGGCAGCAGTGGCACAACACCGAAAATGTTACGTGAGCCACACGTAATTTTTCTGATAGTCATGCCAGTTGTAAAGACGGCGCTTGGTGTGTCGTTCTTGTAACATATCGCAGAGATATGCTGCTTGTTATCCGCTATTAATTTGGTGTTTGTGCTCCAATGAATTCCAATAAAGTTGATGAAGCTTCCAATACATACATACGTACCTTAGCTGTAGCTGCGGCACGTGTTGTTCGTTTTTACGCGTACTTCCAATTTTGCCTTGGGACTTGGCTGCTCAATCCAAGCTGCAGATACTGCCGGTACCGTTCCGACATTATTTTCGACACAGCATACACTACCATTTCCACCTAGCTGCCGAACGTGCGTCAGTCACGTAGCGGGAGAGGTCGTTTCTCGCTTGACGCGCAGGTAGATGACATTGTTTCCTAGGTTTCCTACGTAGAGGAAGGATAGGAGGATGAATGCTATGAGTGTTCCCTTTGGAACGGGGTAACCGGTTGGGCCACCAAGCTCTTGTACCAAACTATCGGAATCCCTATTGAGAACTTCGTTTTTGTGCACCGCCGTTGCTTGTCGTTTGCCTACTTTTCTTCCACCAATCTTAGAATCGTCCCTTACTAATCCCTATTGCGGACATTTTTACTTTCCCCTTTCTCTCGCTGAACGCAAGCGCTTGAAGAGGAGGAAGGAGAGAACAGGCCCTCATATGCAGCAGATGAACGAAAGCCTTCAAAGAAACCTGGGCTTTATTCTTGGTGTAAGTATGTTTTACGTGCGACCAAAGCTCGAGTACCTGTTATAAATATGACATCCCTCATAATGATCTCTCACCAATGAAATTAAAGCAGTAGAAAACCGAGCAACACGTTTCATAACACATTTATATGCTCCGTACACCAGTATAACCACTGCAAAACAGGCCTTCCCCCTTTCAGCAATAGAATCACGTCGCATAATTGCTCGACTTCGCCAGTTTCATTCGTCGTTTTTTCAGTCGCGTATAAAGCACCCAGTGCTATACTCACAACTCTTACAATCCTCGAGATTAACCCACAAAGGTCCCGACGGACCCATACGCTGCCGAACACCTGCAATCAATAATTCATTCTTCTCGCACACGATACCCTTGTGTAAAACGCTTCCTAACGCCATAGCTTCATGCTCAGATCGAGCTAAATTTCGCGAACAATTAATCCGCTGCCTGCTTTTCGACAAAACGCACCTAGCGTAGCATGTTCTTGACTTGCTTTCGTACTACTGTACGCTACTATGACTTGCTTTCCTCCTTTTCCTAATTTTGTCACTAGTTGGTTTTAATTGTATTCTATTTGAAAACTCGATGTACGCACCCGTTATGTAAAGGCTTCAGGCCCTTAAAGTGCAATAAATGAAATGAAATGAAGTTATGTTACTGAAGATGTGTCCACAGATGCGTTATCTGAGCACCATGATAAGGCAGGCCATTCCATAGGCTGGGACTTGGCGTACATTGTCCTCATGGACAAGCTGTTACCTTCGCGATTATTGTTAGTGTCCCTGCATATACAGACGACGTCCCAAGCGTTGAAGAGGAGACGTCGTAATGTGCCTGAAATCTATGCACATGCACTGTGCCATTTCACCCATACTTAAACAGCCATTGCCTTTGCTGTCATAGAGAACACGGGACCCGTGCGGGCACCGAATCATCACATTTTTGTGTTTTTATTATGGTCCTCGCTGGTGTTGGTTTTAATTTCATAACGTTCTTCTCTGGAAAGAAGGGTTTTTGTTCAACGCTTGATTATGCAAGTAGGAACACCAAGTTTCCGTGGCAGTTTCAGTCCGTAAGGTGTAAGCTATGTTCTTCTCAGAAAAAATTCACGGCATATACCCGAGAAACAGAATGTATAAACAAAATTTTTACTCTGGGTGGACCCTGAGGGCACACCCAACTAAAAGGCGTGGTCTGAATAGCGACTGTTGTGGGTCTAGACTAAGCTCGACCATGTTAAGCAGCACCTGCAAGGAGACCAATCAGAACATTTTTCTAAAGATGGTATTAGGTGATTGCATATGTTCTCAAACAAAAATATCTCGACATTGAGCAGTAGATCATGTCTACAGCAATAACTAATATTTTGGCAAATGAATCTTCAATGCCTTAGGAACATTTCTTGTGACAATGGTGGCACCTCACTTGTATAGAACAATGGTGAAGCTAAACCTAACTGCTGCACTGAAACACAAGTAGAGAAACTGCGGGAGATTCGGTGGGGACACGAAAACAACCGATCCTGTGTTCAGACTCCAGCTACCCTTTGCGGGTCATTGTTAAATATGCTAAGCTTTCCATAGGCAATTTCTATGACAGTCTCCAAGATTCAGTCCTGTGGCTTTCAAAGGTTATCAGCAGAAAGCACTAGTTGCTTTCTTCGGTCTTCATGCGCACGAGGCGACAAAAATTTTATCAACTCGTTTTGATTCATACGAAAAATAAATACGAATTTACACCATCACACCTGCATATGAAATGAGCAAAGTGCAAATTTTAAGAATTATTCTAACGTGTAGCCACCTACCGCTATCAATCGTTTTATATGTTAAAAAAAAGAGTATAGCACATTTTAATTTGTGATATAAATATAGATCGTAATTAGCACAAGCCGTAAAATAGGAGTGCACACTGTTGTCTGTTCAATTTATCTCTATTTGCTAAATTGGCTTGCGGCTGTTGAATATGCTCTTCAGGCGTAATATATAGGTTTAGGTAATGCCTAGTTTGCAAATTCTTCTTGACACAGTCTTGTTGAAGAAGACCGAGCTAGCAAGGAATTGCTATGACAGCACGGTGGATGGGACTCAAGCTACGTGCTGCAGGAGGTTATTTTGTTACCGATAACAGAAAAAATGGATACAAACGGCAAAGCTTCAGTATCCGGTCCTATATAAACTAAAATCAATCATTGTCTAGGCCACCAAACATCAGCCTAACCAGTCAAGAGACAGTTGCTCTTCGGCGTCTCCAAACAAACTTCTATATACACAACATTATAATGCATAGAACGCACCCGACCCGATTCCGATACATTTACCTATCTTGCGGGGCACCGGACACCCTTTGTCACATGATGATGGGGTGTCCTAATGTTGCTGTACCCAACCTCCAAGAAGCTCAGCCAGGAACCGACAACAAAAACACACAAAATGGCCGGCAAGAATCGTAGGAGGCCATGCTCGCGGCCCAAGATTTAGTGGACCAGCGAAAGCAGGTAAACCAGGCCAAGGAAGCAGCAGAGGCCAATGGCTAACTGGACTGAGAGGGCCACTGACCTTCGGTGGAGAAGGAACTGTCTCTTACTGATTCGCATTCGTGAATATTTGTTCTCTGTATCTAGGCTGTAATTTTCATTTATTAATCGGTTGCTGTCTGCAATTACTCTTTTTTTACTTTCACAATTTTACAGTAAAAGGTGCGTTATACTCAAAGAGTGCTGCATTGATATATTGACCATTGAATTTGATATATTTATGTTAAAATGACGACATTATTAAGATTACTGCAAGATTTTTTATCCTTTTCTTTCCTCGTTCTTCTTTTCTACTTTTTATATGTAATCTCTGTTGATAGCGTGGTTTATAGAAAACCTTGGCTAACAATGGGAGCAACACCAGATCATTTTATTTAGTTTTTACGTTTCTTTCTTTCCCAGGAGCCCTAGTATTATGACAGCACCTAGCGCACCTCCTCCACTCATATCACTAGAAGACTCATTTCTCCTTTTGAATGGTGTATCACAAAACAGTTCAATTACACTTATGTAACTTGCTGATGTTCTTCGCTCCGGATAAAAACTTGCACTACTAAGCACTCATAAATAAATCAAGCCTTGCCCTGAAATAGGTGACGCTGCTTTTCAATACATTGAAATGAGGCTGAGGCAACCATTGCTCGCTCAAAGATCATTACACGTTCATGACAAGGAACTAAGCAGCCTTTGTATCGTCGGAGCAGACTTCTGAGCTGCTGCTGCTTAATCACGGGGAGACATGGATTAATGTCGTAGTCTGGTTCGGGAACCACAGTTGTCAGGGTAGGTTCGACGGAATCCGAGAGGACAAACGCATTACTGGTTTCCAGAATTTCCTCGATGTACGCGATCGTCGTGCCCTTGTTGATGTGCTTGAACTCCTGGCTGAAGTTTGTCAGCAACACTTTCGTGTTTCCTCCGTGCAGCCGAGCGGACCCTCTTGCGACGCAAATTTCACGGTCGAGCAGTAAACGTTGGTCGCCTTCGATGACGCCTTCTACGTCAGCGGGTGTTTCGGTGCCGACCAAAATAACAATGCTGGAGCGAGGCGGGATGCTCACTTGATCTTCGAGCACACTCAAGGCGTGGTGACTACGAAGGCTCTCCGGCGGTATCGCTTTATCTTCCGACAGCGTTACTGACTGTGACTTCAGGTCGATGATTGCGCCGTGTTGGTTCAGGAAGTCCTTACCGAGAATGACGTCTCGTGAACACTGTTGGAGGATAACGAAGGTGGCTGGGTAAGTCCGGTCATGAATGGTTATTCTTGCCGTGCAGATTCCAGTCGGCGTGATGAGGTGTCCTCCAGCGGTCCGTAATCAGGTGTGGTCAAGCGTTCCGAATTCCAGGGCCTTGCCATGCGGTCTTAACTTTCTTCAACTGGGCGGCGATGTGTCCACTCATTACGGAGTAATCGGTCCCTGTGTCGACTAAGGCAGTGACTGCGTGGCCGTCGAGAAGCACGTTGACGTCGGTGGTTCTTTGTCTGGCGTCGCAGTTGCGTCTTGACGTCGGATCACGGCTGCGTCGTGTTGAACTGAAGCTTGAACGTCGCGTCGTCAAGTCGTTTTTCGTCGGTGTTGTCTTGGCTTCCTGACTTCGTAGGGACGGCGGCGTGTCGTCATTAGGTCGTCGAGATGGTTGCTTCGTCGTCTTCGTCGGCGGCGGAGGATCTTCGTCAGTTCGATGAACAGCAACCGCACCTCCATCGGTTGCTGCTTTTAGTTTTCCGGATATGGGCTGACGGACCGGCCCCGGGCTGGGCCAGTGTATGGTCGGCGCTGCGGCGACAGGTAGCGGCCTGGTGACGGCGAACGGGAAGCTCGTCGAGGGCTCCACTGAGTGGCGGCGAGGTAGTCGCTGATATCGCGAGGTGGTTCGCCAATATGTGGCCGCGGCGCGTTAACGGCGAAACCTCGCAGTCCCATCTCCCGGTATAGGCATTGGCGGTACACATGGCCGGCTTCCCCGCAGTGGTAGCAGAGTGGGCGGTGGTCAGGAGCGCGCCAAACTTCTGTCTTCCTCGGGTAGCTGCGCTGGGCGATGGGTGGGCGTGCTGGTGGCGGCGGCAGGGGTCGGCGGAATCGCGGCGTTACAGGGCCCTGGCGAACGGGAAGCTCATCGAGGGCTCCACTGAGTGGCGGTGAGGTAGTCGGCGATATCGCGAGGTCGTTCGCCAATATGTGCCCGCGCGCGTTAACGGCGAAACCTCGCAGTGCCATCTCCCAGTATGGGCATCGGCGCTACACATGGCCGGCTTCCCCGCAGTAATAGCAGAGCGGGCGGTGGTCAGGAGCGCGCCAAACGTCTGTATTCCTCGGGTAGCTGCGCTGGGCGACGGGTGGGCGTGCTGGTGGCGGCGGCAGGGGTCGGCGGAATTGCGGCGTTACAGGGCCCTGGCGAACGGGAAGTTCATCGAGGGCTCCACTGAGTGGCGGTGAGGTAGTCGGCGATATCGCGAGGTCGTTCGCCAATATGTGGCTGCGGCGCGTTAACGGCGAAACCTCGCAGTCCCATCTCCCGGTATTGGCATCGGCGGTACACATGGCCGGCTTCTCCGCAGTGGTAGCAGAGCGGGCCGTGGTCAGGAGCGCGCCAAACGTCTGTCTTCCTCGGGTAGCTGCGCTGGGCGACGGGTGGGCGTGCTGGCGGCGGCGGCAGTGGTCGGCGGAATTGCGGCGTTACAGGGTCCTGGCGCGGTCATGGAGGGGGACCTTGACGGCGGGCGACGGCGGCGTAGGTAATCGCTTCTGGCTGGGGCTGCGATGATTGTGATTGTACCTCGGGAACTCCGAGCGATCGCTGGACTTCTTCTTTGACAACTTCGGCGATTGAGGCCACTTGAGGTTGCGATGAAGGGAAGATCTTCTAAAGCTCCTCTCGTACCCGGATGGTCTCGCGCAGGTCATCGGTGGCCACTGATTGAACGCCGGCGTAGCTTGTTGGCTTGGTGCGTCGGTCGAATTGCCGGTTACGGAATTCCAGTGTCTTCTGAATGTTCGTCGCCTCACGAAGGAACTCGTCGACGGTCTTTGGTGGGCTTCTTACCATTCCGGCAAAAAGTTCCTCCTTTACACCACGCATCAGTAGCCGGACTTTCTTACCTTTGACATTTCCGGGTCGGCGTGGCGGAACAGACGGGTCATTTCCTCAGTGAAGATCGCAATCATCTCATTCGGCAGCTGCGCTCTGGTCTCCAGTAGAGCTTGGGCTCACTCTTTTGGCACGACGCTTGTAAATGTTTGCAGGAAGCCGCTTCGGAACAGGTCCCACGTCGTCAAGGTGTCTTCTCGATTCTCGAACCACGTCCTGGCGGCGTCCTCTAATGCGAAATAGACATATCGCAGTTTGTCGTCGCTTGCCCAGCTGTTAAGCGTAGCGACCCTCTCATACGTTTCCAGCCAGCTTTCCGGGTCCTCCAATGTGGAACCGCGGAACGTCGGTGGTACCCTGGGCTGCTGCAGCACGATGGGGGACGCTGGTGCTGCCATTGGGGTTGCTTTGGCCACAATCTTCTTAGTCTTCTCAGGTAGAAGTCCATGCTCCGGTGGCAGCTGTTGAAGACGGCGGCTTGCTCGATGGTCCGGGACTACGTTGGTGTTCTCTTTGCGGTCAGGGCTTGGATTATGACTTGTCGGGGGCGTCCCGTACATGAACAAAATGCACCTCCACCAGATGTCACGTGCTAGTGACGGTGAAGAAAGCAGCAATACGGTGAAATACAAAACTAACTTTTATTGGGCGAACCTGTGCCCAGAAAACAGGCTACACTTATAGCACAACGATAGCGGCGAACACGGTCGGCGATCGTCGGAAATCTGATCAGCGGGTCTAGCGCGTGGGCTTTTATAGAGCAGTCGTCGAATGTTCCAGACTAATCGTTGGGACCCGCGTGCCTTCCACAGAGTTCGACACCATTCGTGTCAGGCGATGAAATCGGATAACACAAGGTTCGGCGACAACAGACAGCGGATAGAAGCATCGATAACTTTTAGAAACTTCGGATACATGCAGGCGCGTCCCGCGCTGTGCGATAGCATTTGTTAGGGGGCGAAACGTGGTCGCCCGATAAAGATAAGTACACGTGTCAATAGACTAAACATTTTTTCAAGTCGACAAAGTGCCTCAAATCAAGGACAGACAGAAAGGTATGCAGAAGAGAGAGAAAAACACTTTTATTGTCAAGGTTTAGTGGAGTTTTGTTACCAGCGGTGTGGGCTAGCGTGGTGTGGGTGGGTTAGCCCATTCCGCCAACCGTATCTGGTCTAGCGGGTTGCAAGTTTTCGTCTTTATCTCCCACTCTTCGTGTGAAGGAGCTCGCCTAAAGATTTCGCTCGGGGGAGGGTTCTTTTGGCATCCCCACAAGATGTGATCTTGGTCCGCCAGGGGGCAGTTAAAATGTTTGCAGTTTGGTAGATATTCACCACAGGTAATTGCAGCTAGTCTTTTGGGACTAAGTACAGACCTAGTCTGTACTCCCCTGAGGGCAGTGGCCTGTATTCTTGTCAGTGTCTCGTGCGGGGGTGGATATATTCGCCTCGATTCGCGGTAATAAACGGTCATATTGTTCAAGGTGTGGATACATTCATGTCGCTCAACACCATCGGGCAATCCCACCTCCGGGTTACTAGCTGCTCGGGCGGCTAGGTGGACGGCCTCATTGCCAGGGTTGTCCGCATGAGCGGGTACCCACGCCAACTGCAATTGATTGAGTTCTTTGTTGATGATTATGAAAGCTTGAGGGGAAATGAAACCCGACGGTGTAGTTACGAATCGCTGTTTTCGACTCAGATCTAATAATCTTGGCGTCCAGGATGGAGGTGCTCATGGCGATGGCGGCCTCTTCCGCCTCCACAATGGAAGATGTGTTTACCGTCGCACAGATGATGGTCGCCAGTAGTGCCGGCTATAGTGCATCGACCATCACTGGTGCGAGCAGCATCCAACGTATATGGCGGGTTGGATTTTGTAGCATTGCCAGAGTGCCGCCGCCCTAGCTTTGCGTCTACCGCTTTTTTCAGTGCTGTTGTTTTTCGGAAGTGGGGGGATAATTATCTTGGTCCGGATAGTGTTAGATATTCGCTGTCGTTGCGGGATGTCTAAGGCTAGGCGATATCCTAAGGTGTCCAGGATCTGCTGTCCCGTGTGTGTGCCGGATAATCAAAGTGTTCGAGCCCATTTGTTGGCCTCTATGATTTCTTCAACGTTGTGATGCACCCTAGACTCACGAGTGCCTTCGTATTAGTCCATTTTGGTAGCCCAAGAGGCTCTTTGAATAACGTTCGGATTAGACCGTTTATCCGCTCTATGTCCCTCTTCCTGAGATGCAAATAAGGGCAGACATACGCCACTCGTCTCAGAAAAAAAGCCTGGATTAGTCTGCAGGCATCTTTCTCCTCAACTCCGTGCCGTCGGTTGGAGGCCCTCCTCAGTAGGTTCTGTAATTGCCCAGCTGTAGTTTGGAGTCATGCGACGGCTTCTTGGTGGTCTTGGTTCTTCTTGGTTGTCTTGGTTCTTGGTCTGGATCCACGATCCTAACACTCTGATTTAAGGAATGGGTGGGACCGGTTGTCCAGCTACCTCCACCTGAATGTGTGCGGGCATGTTGGAAGCCGGATTTGTGGGATTTTTGTTCCGGACAATAAGCAGTTCTAATTTTTCTCGGCGAACAGCTGAGGTCATTGTTGCGAGCGTGTTTCTGCACTGCGTCAGCCACTGCCTGCAGTGATTCTGAAATTTCTGCATCCGACCCAGCGCACGTCGAGGACGTTACGCCATCGGCGTAGATGGCGTGCCTGACATGAGGAATCTCTTTGAGCTGTCGGGGTAGGCCACTCATGGTGGTAATAAAGAGAAAAGGAGAAAGTACTGCTCCCTGTGGTGTACCTCTAGTGCCGAGTTCTATGGTTTTGCTTTCAATATCGCCTGTTTCCGATGGCAGTACGCCCCTTGAGAAATGTGGTAAGACCTTATTTTGTTATAGCGCAAGCTTGACAAGGACAAAAGAAGGCACATATGACACAAACAGCGCTGTGTATTGGTAAGACCAATACACAGAAAAACAGCGCAAAGTGCATGAAGTTTCCAAAAAATGGTAAGCTTAATACAAGCGTTTTATCAACAGCAGGTGAATCGTATTGCTCGTTCATATACCGCTTGTTATTTGTTGATACCGTGCTTTCTAAATTAATCTCAGATAACGAATGCATACCCCTTATTCCTCCGGATAAGGATCTTCTTTGTTCGAAGCTTGGTGGCTTGTACAGATTATATGCACTGTACATGCCAGAAAGCTTAAGCGAATTTTTTTAAAGTTATGTCGATCTGTCGCCATCATTGTTGTTCATTAAATCTATCATTAAATAAATGTGGTACGTCTTTATTTGATAGCAGGCAATGAGTGACCAAATGTAACGAAAACATGATGCAGATCCAACATACATGCTGTAGTCTATGTGAAATTAAGCGGTTATTCAAGTGCTTTAAATTTGCCCATTTACCTTCTGCTTCATTCGCGTAGGGGAAACTGGCCCGCATGAGCTTTCGTGCACCCATACTACGCATTAGTTCCATGTCCTAAATTAGCTTGCATTTCTTGATCTCTTATTTCTCGAAACGTACCAGCCACTTAGCCAATTTATCGTTGTGAGTATGTGCCGCAGCACGTAAATTATAATCATGTGCAGCAAGCAGCGATCATCACGAAGAGCTCGTTGGTCGCTTGATATGTACCGCCCGCTTCTTGGCCGATCCCTCTTCGTGGTTATGTGCCAAATTATGGATGGAAATCGCCATGGTAATCAACACTTCGAGATGGTACTTGACCGATCCCTCGTTGTCTCTATGTGTCCTAGTAAAGAAATCCTAATTACTGGCATACCTCGCGATCAAATCAAAGTGCTTCCGTTTCGGGTATGTGTCGTATTATGATAATATTCCTTATAATAAACACGCGACGAACTCCCGAGAGAGAGTTGGAGGTGGCCAGACAGAATTTTGCATACGAGTGTCACTTAATAGGTTGAGTATCGTGCGGCTGCGCTGGGGAGTCGAGGTCCCAATTCTGCCGCGCGACGCGCCTTCTTTTACGCATAAGTAGAAATCAACTCAGTAAGAACCCAAACCAACGAATGACCGACCGACCGAGGCAGTACCATGGGTTAGAAGGAAAAAAAACGTTTTGCTTAATATGATCAGAGGTTCCGGATCCCCGTCAGCTGCTTAACAATTCCGCGCTCATGTCCCAACTCTTCCTTGGATGGCTCCTATAAAATGCTTTCAGTAGAAGCAACATGTTTCTAATTTATAATAGTAGTAGTGTGGGCATTTATTGTGCACTTATTCATCATCTGCATATTATCATCAAAATGTGTGTGCCCTTCATTATTTGGGGAGGCGCATCATCATAGTGGAATGTGCCGAGGGTCCTTCGCCGCGTCTCTCGGGCTCAATAAAGGTCGGCCCCTACTGTGACGTCACAAGTGGTGGAGAAGCTTCTTGGTCACCCGTCCTCTACACGCCTGGCCTACATCCTGTAACTTGGTTCTGGTTGCCGATTGTGCCGGCTGTCCGCCAGCGTGTCGCACTACGAGCAGCCTGGCACTTCTGCTTTAGCCATCTCGCCCCCGCAAGCCGACCTTCTGTGATTGTCAGTGGCCACCAGTGTGATCCCCCTCTGTGTGCTCGTCTCGCGGTCGAGATTTTGAGGACCGGTTGGACGAGCTGGTGCGGATCAATAAATACTTTGTTTGGCGCGATACAACGGACACAAGAAATGCGACAGTCTGTCAACCATGAGATTAATTTCTCCGATTGGACCACCTTCAACCGGCACTTTCGACAAGTATTTGGAACGCCAGCGGTTCGATGCGCCCTTGCGAATAAAACTCTTGATGCTCGCGAACAACACTTCGAGGAGTATTACACATCATACATCGAGGTTGTGCGTGCACTCAGTCGCCGTGCCAGTGATGCTATGGCTGAGTCGGACAGGGTACGTTATATTCTTAAACGTATTCGGACGGTGGCCTTCAACGTGCTCGCCGTGAAGAACCCGGCTGCCTTCGCTGACCCCCGCACGGGCGTCTGCGTCAGCAGGCGTTTGGTGCGTTGCGACACCACGTACCCGAGCACACGAGGGTTGGACCCTCCCGCGTCTAACCGTGCGTGGCTTAGCCGTGTCCGGACAAAGGGGACCCTGGACGTTGAGCCGAATGTTGGGAGTTCGGACCTTTAAGGCTCCCCGGCGGAGGCAACACACCTCTTTGGCCTCTGCTTCACGTAGACGGCACCCCCAGACTGACCCATCCGGGGGAAATCGGTAGTTGCCTTTTCCTACTTCTTTCTCTCCCTCCAATATTCGTCTTTGTCTTACTTTTCATCTTTCCTGTCTTCTCCTAGCTTCCGCT
Source organism: Dermacentor andersoni (assembly GCF_023375885.2). Lineage (NCBI taxonomy): Eukaryota > Metazoa > Arthropoda > Arachnida > Ixodida > Ixodidae > Dermacentor > Dermacentor andersoni. Next base: position 4,566,857 of record NC_092821.1, read on the forward strand.
TACTTCCAATTTTTCCAGGCAGCAAGGATTAAACTTGTGTGAATAACCAACCTAGGTTATCTCATATTTGGTTATAGTGATAACGTAAAACTCGCGTTTGCAGGACCTGTTTTTACAGTCCCTGTAACGTCCCCTTTGTAGGGCTCCACGGTGGGTAGCTGGCGTTATTGCCGAAAATTCAATTCCTTTATGGCAACCTCCTTCCCTCCGCTTCCTGATCGCCCTCAGAAAAGAGGACGCACCGATGAAGTATTCCAGTTTTTAGGTCAGCAAAAAGAATCTTTCCCTCGTTTTCACGTGATCCACTCTGAAAAACCAGCTAAACCAGTGCGAACAATCTCACCATGCTTTGTTTCTAAGACACTGACTTAAGTCTTTGGTCCAGGTTATAAGGCGTCGAGGATGGCAAGCGGGGATCTCCTTTTGGAGCTCCGCGATCAGAAACATTATGAGAAATTGACAAAACTAGTGTCATTTGGTGAACCCCAAGTAATTATAACCCCGCACCGTACGACGAACAAAAGCCGCGGTGTTGTCTCGGACGATGACGTGCTGGAGCTCACTGAGATTGAAGTCTTGGAGGGCTTCAGTGACCAGAATATCATCAATGTTAAAAGAATTAAGATCAGGCGTGACAGCAAAGAAATCAAGACCAAACACCCTATATTGACTTTCGCCTCTAGTATTCTGCCCGAGTCTGTACAGACCGGGTACATCAAGCTCCGTGTTAGGCCAGATGTGCCAAGTCCCCTTAGATGTTTCAAATGCCAACGTTCCGCCCACAGTTCGCCGAGCTCCCGAGGCCGTCAAACCTGTGCGAAGTGCACTGCACACGAACATACTTCTGATGCTTGCGAGAGCACTCTCCATTTTTAAACTGTGAAGGGGAGCACGCCGCATACTCGCGGTTGTGCCCGTCCTGGAAGAAAGAGAAAGAAATTGTTACGATCAAAGTAAAGGAAAACATAACTTTCAAGGAGGCACGGAGGTTGATACCCTACCTGCCCAAAAACACATTTGCTGAAGTGGCGCGTCAGGGGGCAGCGCCACAACAGTCTACGGCGGCTGTCCGACTCACACGCAGTGAGGCCGCAGTAACGCCATCCACCCCCCCCCCCCCCCCCGGCAGCTGGAGCTAGCGCTGCTATGCCAACCAAGCAAAAGGGACCCTCTACCTCCGGGCAGGTGCCCCCAAAGGCCTCGTTCAACGTGCCGAGGCCTTCACGTCAAACAAAGCGCTCGGAAGAGCGCTTGCTCAGAGCCTCGCAAGAGGAGATGGACACAACCACCAGCAAGACGGCGCCATCAGCGCCAAAGGAACGGCGAGGCACTCTCGATCTCTCCAAAAGAGACAAAACTGCCGTCACGGCGCCTGAAAAAGCCCGTGAGCTAATCCTAGTCTCTTAAACAAACAGCACCCAACACTTATAGCATAATGGATGCACAAATACTACAATGGAATGTGAGAGGACTTCTCCATAACCTCGACGACATTAGACAACTCCTACACAAACACAATTCCAAGTTGCTGTGTGTTCAAGAGACACACCTAAAATTAACGTACACCAACTTTCAAGGCAATAATCAATTTCCGCAAAGACCGTGATAATGCACTCACCTCGTCAGGGGGTGCAGCCATATTAGTCGATAAGGGCGTAGCATGTCAGCAAATAAATCGAGTTCGATGTACGTCTCCCCTTCTTGTCAACTTACTAAAACAGAGTTCGAAAGCTTCATCGAAACACTTAATCCGCCATATATAGTCGTTGGTGATCTAAATGCACATAGCCCCCTGTGGGGTGACACGCGTGCCGATGCGCGTGGGCGCCTGATAGAAAATTGTCTGTTTTGTTCAGGTGCTTGTCTATTGAACAAAAAGGAACCAACGTACTACAATGTTACACATAAAACATACTCGTCCATAGACTTAAGCATAGCTTCGGGCTCATAATTTCCGTACCTGAAGTGGTCTGTTCTCAAGAACCCCTATGGGACTGACCACTTCCCAATTACATAAAATCTAACAAAACCGGATACATGCTCCCCCATTTCCCTCGATGGAGCCTCGAATCAGCAAACTGGGAACTGTTTCGAGAACTCACATATTAAGGCGAGGATGACATTTCTGATTCTAATATAGACGATGCTGTGGCATACCTAACTGGTTTTATTATTGACGCTGCAACGAAATGCATTAGCCAATTTAACGGACTGGCAAAGAACCGTCGCATCCCATGGTGGAATGACGAATGTCGAGAAGCACGCAAAAATCAAAACAAAGCTTGGGCATTGCTTCGCAATTCTCCAACGGCTGAAAATCTTATTAATCTTAAACAGGTCAAATCACAAGACAGGAGAACACGTCGCCGTGCAAAGAGAGAGAGCTGGGAGCGTTACATATCTGGGATAAATTCTTACAAAGATGAGGCAATTGTGTGGAATAGTGTAAATCGGCTAAAAGGCCGAGAGACGAACCCCCTGCCCTTAGTAAGTACCCAAGCAGATGGCCTGGAAGACCAGGCAGACTGTCTGGGTGAACACCTTGCCTATATCTCCAGTGCATCTGATCACACGCAGTCATTCCTAAAGTTCAAAGAACGTGCAGAGCGACAGCCTCTTGATACGAAATGTGGCCATTATGAAGAATACAATCGCGCGTTCAGTTTAGCTGAGCGTGAAAGTTCTCTTGCATGTTGCAACAGCTCAGCGTCAGGTGGTGACTGTATCATATATCAAATGATCAAGTCCCTCCACCCTGAAACACAGAAAACACTCCTCTCACTGTAGAATGTCATGTGGGCGGCTGGACCTATTCCACCTTGTTGAAAGAAGCTATAACAATACCTATACTCAAACGAGGTAAGCACCCACCCTTGCCTAGTAGTTATAGACATATCGCTTTCACAAGCTGTCTTTGCAAGATTTTTGAAAAGATGACAAACCGGCGCTTAGTATATCTCCTTGAGAGCAACGTGCAATTAGATCCTTACCAGTGTGGCTTTAGAGAAGGCAGGTCGACTGCAGACCACCTCGTCCGCATTGAGGCAAATATAAGGGATGCCTTCATACACAAACAGTTTTTCCTCTCCGTATTTCTTGATTTGGAGAAAGCATATGACACCACATGGCGCTTTGGTATTATCCGAGAGCTTTCCGCTATGGGTATCCGCGGCAGTATGCTGAGTATCATCGAAAGTTACCTTTCTAACTGTACATTTCGTGTAAGGGTGGGCCATGCTTTGTCGAGGTCTTTCACCCAGGAAACTGGTGTTCGACAAGGTGGTGTGCTAAGCTGCACACTCTTTATTGTGAAAATGAATTCTTTGGCCATGGCTATCCCACGAACGATGTCTTACTTTGTATACGTAGATGATGTGCAGCTTGGCTTTATATCATACAACTTGACTATCTGCGAACGCCATGTCCAGCATGCCTTAAATAAAGTGGCCAAATGGGCTGACGACAACGGTTTCAGGTTGAGCCCACAGAAATGTAGCTGCGTTCTTTTCACGAATAACAGAGGAATAGTACCACGTCCTGCTATTGAGCTGTCTGGTAGCGGAGAACCTGTAAGCGCCGAGCACAAGTTTCTCGGCATCATACTGGATTAGAAACTGACATTCATCCCGCATATTAAATTCTTGAAGGCTAAGTGCCTCAAAACAATGAACTTGTTCAAACTTCTATCAAGTACAACATGGGGCAGTGACAGGAAATGCCTTTTGAACTTGTATTGGTGTCTTGTCGGCTCACGTCTCGACTATGGCGCTATAGTATATCAGTCCGCTACACCAAGTGCTTTAAAGACGTTGGATCCTGTCCATCATTTAACAATCCGCCTCGCGACCGGAGCCTTCAGGATAAGCCCCGTACAAAGCCTTTATGCAGAAGCAAATGTATGGTCACTCCATTTTCAGAGATCATATAGTAGTTTTACATAATTCATCAGAGTATATTCTAACCGCGAACACCCCTCATATTCATGCATAAACGAAATGACCGATGCCATACTCTTCGATAGCCGACCTGCAGCGAGAAGACCGTTCTCTTTGCGTGCAAGAAACCTCAGTGGGGAAATGGGTATTCCGGTGCTTCAACATTGTCTTATGGCTCCAAGTGGCAGCTGATACACTGTGACACATCCTTTGTAGAGGTCACTAAACATGCACCAGAGACACATATCAAAATGCATTTCTTCGTGCTCCAGTACAAGTACTCGTGCCCAGAGTTTTACACAGACGCTTCTAAGTCGCATGCCGGGGTGTCCTACGCAGCCATTGGTCCATCCTTCTCGGAATCCACTGTACTGCACCCTGAAATAAGTATATTTACGGCTGAGGCCCATGCACTATTGTCGACTGTGAAACATATCAGAAAATCAAATCTTCAAAAAACAATTATATTTACAGACTCCTTAAGCGTCGTAAAAGCCTTGAAGTCACTCTGTAAGCACAGAAACTCAGTACTTACTGAGCTCTATTGCATTCTTTGTAGAGCGTATATATCTAACCAGCATGTCATAATATGCTGGGTACCTTGCCATAGAGGCATCGAGGGGAATGTACTAGCTAACGAAATGGCTACATCAATCAGCTCGCAAGCTCCTATTCCTACGGCTGCTGTCCCTGTCACAGATCTGAAGCCTCTCTTACGGGAGAATCTGCGAAGCCACTGGCAACGCTTGTGTGACATGGAAACTACAAATAAGCTTCACTTGATTAAGCCGAAGTTAGGTTTTCGGCCCCCGAAAACGAAAACACGATGAACTGATGTCCTGTTCTGTCGACTCAGGATATTACACACCTATGACACCCACAATTTTTTACTGACTGGAAAAGAACCTCCAACGTGTGATAGATGTGGTGAGGGGCTGACCGTTCTCCACGTCCTCCTGGAGTGTCGGGACGCCGAAGCTCAGAGAAAGAGACATTTTCCCTTTTTATATCGCCAGCACACCCCTCTCCATCCAGCAATGTTTCTTGGTGAAGAACCGTTCTTTAACACCAAAGCAGTTCTGGGTTTCTTGAACGATGTCGACTTGCAAGTTTTTAGCCCCAGAAATTCACAGCATATCCTCTTTCTAGAGGATGCCGCTGTGATGGTAGTCTTGCATAGCACATGCCTACAGGCCCTTGCATCCCAAGGACTCCGTTAAGGCAGTAGTGCTTATTGCAAAAAGTATATCTGTGAGATATTTCACTAAATAATCATTATTTCACAATGTGTATTTCGTGTCCATTGTGCAGCCCATGAACCATCGGCATAGTTTTATTTTGTATAGGTTTTATGCACATTAGAGCGACTATTTTTAGGCCCCTTTACAGCCACCGTAACATCTGCCCTTCGTTATTCATAGCTCCATTGCGAACGCATTACCACCGGCCTGGCGCTCTTTGGCCAGATTTGGCCCTTGCGCCACAAAACACCACATTCATCATCATCATCATCAGCGTCGCTGACATCATCTTGACGAGCTCGAGTCCGCCCACTTGCAGCCGGACTGCAAACACCGTTCTACAGCGGGCCCTAACATTTGTGTAGTGATTCGGGCAATTATCCACGAGAAACTTCAGTCACTTGGCTTTACATCTCCGATGGTCCTTCCTCCTCAGCCTTCTGGTGCAGCGCGACGTCATCGAGGAGGAGCTCCTGTCCCTGACTTGCTCTGCGCATGTTGACCCTGCTGCTCCTCGCCACCTACCAACATACACCCAGGTTACTACCGCGCCTCCAACCGGCGTCCGTTCAAGGTTGCCCCTACCCACATACGAGCAGGTTGGTCTCGCTCCTCCGGCTAATGTCCCCTCAATACCACTTGAGCCTTGAGATCACCAGTCACTATTACTTAGGGCGCAGTGCATTCGCACTGCCACATTCTAAATCAAATAGGCCACAGGCGGTTACATTAAGGCTTCTGCAGACACGAACGTGCCGTAACCCGGTCATCACGACTAAAATTAATCTGGACTGCGAGGTTTCAGTCTATCGTAGTAAGTGTGGGGGTTTGCTCGATTTACAACACATGCTTTGGCGCTGCGGGGCGTTGGCCGGCGATGGTTCTCGATGTGAGCAGTGGTGGCAGCGGGTGCGGCACAGTGAAGTGCTGGCGGACCAACTCAGCACTATCCAGAGGGCCCGTGTGACGGCAAAGGGGCTCGGTCTCTCTGTCCCGACGTACGAACGGCCGCATCAGTCCCAGACTGATATGTCAGGACCTAAATAAAGTTCTTCATACCATACCACTTGAGCCTTCATCGCACCATCTGACCACACTATCTCCCAGCGTACCGAGCGGCCCCTACTATCCGCATTGCCGACTACCTCGTGTTGTATGCTATTATGGTGGTTATAGCGGCCACATATTACGTTTTTGCCGCACGCGCGAAGAAGATAAGCGTCGCGTGTACGACTTGAGTGAATGCGATGCGTATATTGGTGGGGTCACTTCTCAAAATGGGCGTTACGGGTCCCCTCCGCGCCGTTCGACATCTCCGCCCGCAACGATCGAGACACCCAACGGTTGCCGCAGCACCAAACGGCGCTCACCGTCGCCCTACTCGTCACCGCTCCGGCCTGCCACGTTCACCTATCTGACCGTCGGCCAGAAAATTAAGTAATGCAGTTTTCGGAGGAAAAACTGCATTTACCGACAGGACTACAATTCCTCCAGCGCATCTTTGTAATATGATGTCTGTGCTCGTTGAGGTAGTGCAGTTTGAAGCTTTGGTCGACACTGGTGCCACTTTACTTGTTATGCGGGGTAATTTGTGTAAGCGTCTCACGATAGTTACAATTCCTTACGATGGACCACTGCTGGCGGACCACTGCACGAGGCGACTCAATCCGCCGTACCGCGTTTCTTACTGTGCGTGTAATGGGTGTAATGATCGCCGGCATTATCCACCACATACAGTGTGCTGTGCTGTCGCCCTGCTTCCATCAGCTAATTTTAGGATGCGATTTTCTTGCCTCTGCTCCTGCTGCTATATGTTGTGGGCAATGTGTCGTGCATATGACCGACACCGATTATTCGCTTGGTGATGAAAAGTACAAGGCACTTCGTCTGCTCGCTTCAGAATATACTGAGCTACCTCCCGGCTTTCAGCGAATTGTGACGATCATGTCGGACGTCATCGACCATGGAGATCCGTTAGTGTTACCTTCTGCGCGGTGTTTCACAAAGGGGATAGCCATTGTATCAGGCCTAGCTAAATTTGACAATGGGTCAGCGCTTCTTGCCACAAGGAACACAACAACCGAGAAAATTCTGCCTTCCTAAAGGTGCCACTTCGGCTTGGGTTGTTGATTCCGAGCCGTAACAGTTACTTAGTTTGTTCTAGAGGCATGAAACCTAATTTTACGCCCATTTTTCGGCACTAGGCCAGGCTTCCGTCACAACGCGTCGGATTCAGACAGATGGCGGACCCATCGTACGTCGCCGGCCCCATCGCGTGTCTCCAGCCGAGCGCAACATAATTGAGGAAAATGTCGCCGACATGCTGCAACTTGAGATAATGCGCAACTCTGTTAGCCCTTGATCGTCTCCCATCGTGGTGGTCGGAAGTAAAGGTTGCTCCGTGCGATTTTGTGTCGATTACCAAGGGCTCAACAACACCAAGCGCAAGGATGTATACCGCCTGGTTCGCATTGACAGTGCCCTCGATTCTCCGCAAGGTGCCGAATACTCCTCCAGCCTTGATCTGCGTTCAGGTTACTAGCAAGTTCCGACACGAAGACGCACAGAAAAGACAGCGTTTGCAACTCGAGATGACTTATACGAGTTTAACGCCATGCCTTTCGGCATCTGCAATGCTCCGACAACATTAGGGCGCATGATTGACATTGTTCTGGGCGGCCTGAAGTGCAAAAACTGATAAAATTTCGGCAGTGCTTTGCTTTCTTCGACCAGAAAAGGTCAAAGAACTATGCAGTCTCCTTGGCATCGCTTCCTTACTTTCGCCGATTTATACGCGACATCTCCTCTATCTCTGCTCCTTTACGCAACCTTCTTGATTCTGGTACTCCCTTCGTGTGGTCACCGGAATGGCAATCTGCCTTTGACCAGCTGAAGGGTGCCCTTGCATCTGAACCGGTTCTGTGTCATTTTGATGAGACTGTCATACAAGACTGTCATACAACTGTCATACAAGACAGCATAACACGTTGATTGATCCATAGGAACGTACATGAAAATGGACGAGACTAAACAAGAACTGGAAGATTCTATATTAATGCTCAAAACTTCAGGGGACGGTTATTAGAGTTTTCGGGTAGGAGGGAGAGATCATTTTTAGAGAATTATTCGAGCGAACAATTCAGTAATCTAAGTTGTTCAATATTCGTTACAATTGGTATAAATGAATGATACTTAGCTTAACAAGTCTTAAGATCAACTAATAGACACAAGTTCTCACTGTACCGAATGATACTACTGACCGGAGCAGAAGAATCTGTTTTTCGAAACGCATGAAGCAGGCCGGAAAATTATGTTGATTGAAACAGGACCCTTTAGCCCTGTTTCAATTTGTCCTTTCTTTTTCGACAGTGACTTATTACTTCGACAATGTTTCCATGAATGCAAACAGTTTTCCCTATTTACTCTATGCAATGTGGCCAGTTTTGTATTTTCTTGAAAGAGTGCTGCTTAGTCATCTTCGTCTTTCAATGAGCACTACATTTTAAAATGTATATTAAGGTGTACTTTTCCTATAGTTGATTACTGTCATTGTGATAGTGCTCCAGTTCTGATAAAATAAGAGTCGTTTCTGATTTATGAGCTCCAGGTTTTATCGGGCGTCCTGTTCTCAAGCGCAAAGGGAATATCAAACAACGCAAAAAATACTAGTGTTTATATTATTGACAAGCGGCTGCCACGGAACTCTCGACTTTCACATTGTTTGGACAAAGAACTGTATAGTATTCGATATAAATTCTAACGATCGCTTTTCTTCAACATTCGGTTTCGAATCTACGCGTAAATCATACCAAGGGTGCAAATTCTTCTTTACACCGTAGATGAGCATTGAAAAATCAATATTTGTAGGTAATGACTTCTCACTATATTTATATGGGAGAAAAAAACATGATTTTAAGGAATATATAGCGATAGCAAGATGAAAAAATAAAAAAGGAATGCAAGCGCACATCCATTTTTAATATCTACCTCTGGTTAACCGTAACCTGGTTTCGCAATCCCAACAACTTCCTTTTATTGGACTTAGGCGTGTTGTCGTTTTCAGTTATGTAGCAACTTAGCTGTTCATAAGCGCCAATTACCTAAAGTTTTTTGGTTTACTTTATGTGGGAAGCCTTGTTCATTTCTCGTTATTTTGTAATTCTACTATTATTCCATAAGTACTGCTATAGCAAGGGTTTGCTGGTTTTGTACTACCTGGTTTGAGCAGCGTCAGCAATCGGGAGACACAAAGTGTTTGGATGCCGCGATCACTGGCATAAAAAGGCTAGTTTTGACAAAAATTGTTTAGAATTTGGCACATGCTAGTACATTTCGATTGCGTCCGCTTTATGTTAAGCTTTTTCTTTGCGCCTATATTTGCCAATCTATATAAATTTTGAATGGACAGTACTTCTGGTAGCAGATGAACTCTTATTTATTCATTGCATTTATATTCGGAAACCACCGTTGAGTGCACTGTGACGTCACAGTAAGGGGCTACATTTATTGAGCCCGAGAGACGCGGCGAACGACCCTCGGCATAGTCCACAGTGATGATGCGCCTCCCCACACGATGAAGAAGAAGCGCACACATATGACGATGATAATCTACAGATAATGAAGAGTTGCACAATAAATGCACGCACTAATCCCCCCCCCCACCCCTCTGCGCGAGAGAGGCCGTGCTGGCCGCAGCCTAAAGGTACGGGGAACGCCTCGTGAAGGGCTTCATACGAGAAACGTGGACCACTATGGTAGAGCATCGACGGCTTTCAGTTGAGGGAACAACAGGGGTCACAGGATAATTAACGGCAGAAGTCATTTCCTGGACCGTGTATGGGCCAATAAAGCGGGTCTGAAATTTCTCACACAACCCAGGATTGTGAACTGGTGTCTGGAGCAGCACTTCATTGCCGAGCTGGTAGAAAACGACTGGATGAGATGCGTCGTAATGATCCTTGCGGTCCTGTTGTCAGGCATCGGTGTTGAAGCGGCCATGCTGGCGACAATGGTCAAGGCGGGAAGCATATTCTTCGCAGGAAGATGGAGATGAACTAACAGGGGCAGTGAAGAAAGAATCGTCGAGAAGGTAACTGGGCGAACGGCCACAAACAAGGTAGAATGGCGAGTAACCGGTAGCGCGTTGAACGGCGACGTTGTACGCGAAGATGACGAATGGCGAAATTGCGTCCCAGTTTCTGTGATCTGGTTGAATATAGGCGGCTATCATGCCAGAGAGCGTACGATGAAACAGCTCAGTCAGGCAGTTGGTCTGAGGATGGCTTTCCGCGGTCACTCAGAAGTACATGAGGGGCGCCGTGACGCAGGATTATGGGTTGAAGAAAGAAGGTAGCAACTTCGGAAGCAGATGCAGAACTGACACAAGCTCTTTCGGTATAGCGCGTGAAGTGGTCGACGGCTGCAACTATCCATCGACTACCACTGGAGTCATGGGAAGTGGCCTATAGAGATCAATGCCAACAACCTCGAACGCTTCCGCAGGACACGGAACAAGTATATAGTAGCTGCCCGGCAGGAGCTGATGTTGGCCGATTTCGACGCTGACAAATGGCGCAGGAAGCGACGTATCTCAACACGCTTGTAGATAGGCCAGGCCAGTAGAAGGGACTTCTTAGGCGGTCGTAAGTCTTGTGGATGCCAAGGTGGCTAGTAGTGAAATCGTCATGAAAAGCCAGAAGAACACGAGCACGAAAGCAGTCAGAGCACCAGGCGTTGTCCGTCAGGATGATGGATATGGTTGTACAGCACGGAGTTTTGCAATTTCAACTGTGTCAGCTGTCGATCGAGTCGGGCGTTAGGCGGGCGCGAAGCTCCGCGAAGGCGGTCCATCATACGTCGGCAGTACGAAGGAGCGAATTGTTGAGACAAAAATGATTCATGGTCGTCCGAAGTGGCTGGTTTAGGCTGGTGCAGGACAAAATCACGGTTGAAGAGACGCCAGGAAGGGCGTCTCTGGAGGTGGTTGGGCAGTCTTTTATGCGTGCAGATGTAGAAGCGGGCCGCGAAAAAGAGGGTCTGCTTCTCGGTGCCTTTTACCAGCCTTGTAAATGATCTCAAAGTCATATTCTTGCAGACAAACAATCCGGCGACCAAAACGTCCGGACAAGTTATTTAGTGTGGACAGCCAACATAAGGCGTGATGGTCCGTAACGATGGTAAAAGGCCGGCGGCGTATATAAGGGCGAAACTTCTGTATGGACCAAACCACATCTAGGCATTCCTGCTCGGTGAAGGTATAGTTCCTCTGGGCAGGTGTGAGTACGCCGCTTGTATACGCAACGACTCTGTCACGCAGAGAGGTGTCTCACTGGAGGAGGACAGAACCAGTTCCATGGCCGCTAGCATCCGTGGGTGCAGTCTCATCAAAATGACACAGAACCGGTTCAGATGCAAGGGCACCCTTCAGCTGGTCAAAGGCAGATTGCCATTCCGGTGGGCACACGAAGGGAGTACCAGAACCAAGAAGGTTGTGTAAAGGAGCAGAGATAGAGGAGATGTCACGTATAAATCAGCGAAAGTAAGGAAGCGATGCCAAGGAGACTGCATAGTTCTTTGGCCTTTTCTGGTCGAAGAAAGCAAAGCACTGCCGAAATTTTATCAGTTTTTGCACTTCAGGCCGCCCAGAACAATGTCAATCATGCGCCCTAATGTTGTCGGAGCATTGCAGATGCCGAAAGGCATGGCGTTAAACTCGTATAAGTCATCTCGAGTTGCAAACGCTGTCTTTTCTGTGCGTCTTCGTGTCGGAACTTGCTAGTAACCTGAACGCAGATCAAGGCTGGAGGAGTATTCGGCACCTTGCGGAGAATCGAGGGCACTGTCAATGCGAGCCAGGCGGTATACATCCTTGCGCTTGGTGTTGTTGAGCCCTTGGTAATCGACACAAAATCGCACGGAGCAACCTTTACTTCCGACCACCACGATGGGAGACGATCAAGGGCTAACAGAGTTGCGCATTATCTCAAGTTGCAGCATGTCGGCGACATTTTCCTCAATTATGTTGCGCTCGGCTGGAGACACGCGATGGGGCCGGCGACGTACGATGGGTCCGCCATCTGTCTGAATCCGACGCGTTGTGACGGAAGCCTGGCCTAGTGCCGAAAAATCGGCGTAAAATTAGGTTTCATGCCTCTAGAACAAACTAAGTAACTGTTACGGCTCGGAATCAACAACCCAAGCCGAAGTGGCACCTTTAGGAAGGCAGAATTTTCTCGGTTGTTGTGTTCCTTGTGGCAAGAAGCGCTGACCCATTGTCAAATTTAGCTAGGCCTGATACAATGGCTATCCCCTTTGTGAAACACCGCGCAGAAGGTAATACTAACGGATCTCAATGGTCGATGACGTCGGACATGATCGTCACAATTCGCTGAAAGCCGGCAGGTAGCTCAGTATATTCTGAAGCGAGCAGACGAAGTGCCGTGTACTTTTCATCACCAAGCGAATAATCGGTGTCGGTCATATGCACGACACATTGCCCACAACATATAGCAGCAGGAGCACAGGCAAGAAAATCGCATCCTAAAATTAGCTGATGGAAGCAGGGCGACAGCACAGCACACTGTATGTGGTGGATAATGCCGGCGATCATTACACCCATTACACGCACAGTAAGAAACGCGGTACGGCGGATTGAGTCGCCTCGTGCAGTGGCCCGCCAGCAGTGGTCCATCGTAAGGAATTGTAACTATCGTGAGACGCTTACACAAATTAACCCGCATAACAAATAAAGTGGCACCAGTGTCGACCAAAGCTTCAAACTGCACTACCTCAACGAGCACAGACATCATATTACAAAGATGCGCTGGAGGAATTGTAGTCCTGTCGGTAAATGCAGTTTTTCCTCCGAAAACTGCATTACTTAATTTTCTGGCCGACGGTCAGATAGGTGAACGTGGCAAGCCGGAGCGGTGACGAGTAGGGTGAAGGTGAGCGCCGTTTGGTGCTGCGGCAACCGTTGGGTGTCTCGATCGTTGCGGGCGGAGATGTCGAACGGCGTGGAGGGGACGCGTAACGCCCATTTTGAGAAGTGACCCCACCAATATACGCATCGCATTCACTCATGTCGTACACGCGACGCTTATCTTCTTCGCGCGTGCGGCAAAAACGTAATATGTGGCCGCTATAACCACCATAATAGCATACAGCACGAGGAAGTCAGCAATGCGGATAATAGGGGCCGCTCGGTACGCTGGGAGATAGTGTGGTCAGATGGGGCGATGAAGGCTCAAGTGGTATGGTATGAAGAACTTTATTTAGGTCCTGACGGATCAGTCTGCGACTGATGCGGGCGTTCGTACGTCGGGACAGAGAGACCGAGCCCCTTTGCCGTCACACGGGACCTCTGGATAGTGCTGAGTTGGTCCGCCAGCACTTCACTGTGCCGCACCCGCTGCCACCACTGTTCACATCGAGACCCATCGCCGGCCAACGCCCCGCAGCGCCAAAGCATGTGTTGTAAATCGAGCAAACCCCCACACTTACTACGATAGACTGAAACCTCGCAGTCCGGATTAATTTTAGCCGTGATGACCGGGTTACGGCACGTTCGTGTCTGCAGAAGCCTTAATGTAACAGCCTGTGGCCTATTTAGTTTAAATGTGGCAGTGCGAATGCACTGCGCCCTAAGTTATAGTGATTGGTGATCTCAAGGCTCAAGTGGTATTGAGGGGACATAAGCCGGAGGAGCGAGACCAACCTGCTCGTATGTGGGTAGGGGCAACTTTGAACGGACGCCGGTTGGAGGCGTGGTAGTAACCTGGGTGTATGTTGGTAGGGGGCGACGAGCAGCAGGCTCAACATGCGCAGAGCAAGTCAGGGACAGGAGCTCCTCCTCGATGACGTCGCGCTGCACCAGAAGGCTGAGGAGGAAGGACCATCGGAGATGTAAAGCCAAGTGACTGAAGTTCCTCGTGGATAATTGCCCGAATCACTACACAAATGTAAGGGCCCGCCGTAGAACGGTGTTAGCAGTCCGGCTGCAAGTGGGCGGACTCGAGCTCGTCAAGATGATGTCAGCGATGCTGATGATGATGATGAATGTGGTGTTTTGTGGCGCAAGGGCAAAATCTGGCCAAAGAGCGCCAGGCCGGTGGTAATGCGTTCGCAATGGAGCTATGAATAACGAAGGGCAGATGTTACGGTGGCTGTAAAGGGGCCTAAAAGTAGTCGCTCTAATGTGCATAAAACCTATACAAAATAAAACTATGCCGATGGTTCATGGGCTGCACAATGGACACGATATACACATTGTGAAATAATGATTATTTAGTGAAATATCTCACAGATATACTTTTTGCAATAAGCACTACTGCCTTAACAGAGTCCTTGGGATGCAAGGGCCTGTAGGCATGTGCTATGCAAGACTACCATCACAGCGGCATCCTCTAGAAAGAGCATATGCTATGAATTTCTGGGGCTACAAACTTGCAAGTCGACATCGTTCAAGAAACCCAGAACTGCTTTGGTGTTAAAGAACGGTTCTTCACCAAGAAACATTGCTGGATGGAGAGGGGTGTGCTGGCGATATACAAGGGGAAAATGTCTCTTTCTCTGAGCTTCGGCTTCCCGACACTCCAGGAGGACGTGGAGAACGGTCAGCCCCTCACCACATCTACCACACGTTGGAGGCTCTTTTCCAGTCAGTAAAAAATTGTGGGTGTCATAGGTGTGTCCTATCCTGAGTCGACAGAAGAGGACATCAGTTCATCGTGTTTTCGTTTTCGGGGGCCGGAAACCTAACTTCGGCTTAATCAAGTGAAGCTTATTCGTAGTTTCCATGTCCCACAAGCGTTGCCAGTGGTTTCGCAGATTCCTCCGTAAGAGAGGCTTCAGATCTGTGACAGGGACAGCAGCCGTAGGAATAAGAGCTTTCGAGGTGATTGATGCAGCCATTTCGTTAGCTAGTACATTCCCCTCGATGCATCTATGGCCAGGTACCCAGCATATAATGACATGCTGGTTAGACATATACGCTCTACAAAGAATGGAATAGAGCTCAGTAAGTACTGAGTTTCTGTGCTTACAGAGTGACTTCAAGGCTTTTACGACGCTTAAGGAGTCTGTAAATATAATTGTTTTTTTTTAAATTTGATTTTCTGATATGTTTCACAGTCGACAATAGTGCATGGGCCTCAGCCGTAAATATACTTGGTTCAGGGTGCAGTAGACTGGTTTCCGAGAAGGATGGATCAATGGCTGCGTAGGACACCCGGGCATGCGACTTAGAAGCGTCTGTGTAAAACTCTGGGCACGAGTACTTGTACTGGAGCACCAAGAAATGCATTTCGATATGTGTCTCTGGTGCATGTTTAGTGACCTCTACAAAGGATGTGTCACAGTCTATCAGCTGCCACTTGGAGCCATAAGACAATGTTGAAGCACCGCAATACCCATTTCCTCACTGAGGTTTCTTGCACGCAAAGAGAACGGTCTTCTCGCTGCAGGTCGGCTATTGAAGAGTATGGCATCGGTCATATCGTTTATGCATGAATAAGAGTGGTGTTCGCGGTTAGAATATACTTTGATGAATTATGTAAAACTACTATATGATCTCTGAAAATGGAGTGACCATACATTTTCTTCTGCATAAAGGATTTGTACGGGGCTTATCCTGAAGGCTCCGGTCGCGAGGCGGATTGCTAAATGATGGACAAGATCCAACGTCTTTAAAGCACTTGGTGTAGCGGACTGATATAATATAGCGCCATAGTCGAGACGTGAGCCGACAAGACACCTTTACAAGTTCAAAAGACATTTCCTGTCACTGCCCCATGTTGTACTTGATAGAAGTTTGAACAAGTTCATTGTTTTGAGGCACTTAGCCTTCAAGAATTTAATATGCGGGATGAATGTCAGTTTCTAATCCAGTATGATGCCGAGAAAGTTGTGCTCGGCGCTTACAGGTTCTCCGCTACGAGACAGCTCAATAGCAGGACGTGGTACTATTCCTCTGTTATTCGTGAAAAGAACGCTGCTACATTTCGGTGGGCTCAACCTGAAACCGTTGTCGTCAGTCCATTTGGCCACTTTATTTAAGGCATGCTGGACATGGCGTTCGCAGATAGTCAAGTTGTATGATATAAAGTCAAGCTGCACGTCATCTACGTATACAAAGTATGACATCGTTCGTGGGATAGCCATGGCAAAAGAATTCATTTTCACAATAAAGAGTGTGCAGCTTAGCACACCACCTTGTGGAACACCAGTTTCCCGGGTGAAAGACCTCGACAAGGCATGGCCCACCCTTACACGAAATGTACAGTTAGAAAGGTAACTTTCGATGATACTCAGCATACTGCCGCGGATACCCATAGCGGAAAGCTCTCGGATAATACCAAAGCGCAATGTGGTGTCATATGCTTTCTCCAAATCAAGAAATGCGGAGAGGAAAAACTGTTTGTGTATGAAGGCATCCCTTATATTTGCCTCAATACGGACCAGGTGGTCTGCAGTCGACCTGCCTTCTCTAAAGCCACACTGGTAAGGATCTAATTGTACGTTGCTCTCAGCGCCGGTTTGTCATCTTTTCAAAAAGCTTGCAAAAACAGCTTGTCAAAGCGATATGTCTATAACTACTAGGCAAGGGTGGGTGCTTACCTTGTTTGAGTATAGGTAATATTATAGCTTCTTTCAAGAAGGTGGAATAGGACCAGCCGCCCCCATGACATTCATGTTTACAAACTTTATACCACAGTGTGCTATTCCATCTGTCAGCCCCTTTCTTGTTTTTAAAGTGAGAGGAGTGTTTTCTGTGTTTCAGGGTGGAGGGACTTCATCATTTGATATATGATACGGTCACCACCTGACGCTGAGCTGTTGCAACATGCAAGAGAACTTTTACGCTCAGCTAAACTGAACGCGCGATTGTAATCTTCATAACAGCCACATTTCGTATCAAGAGGCTGTCGCTCTGCACGTTCTTTGAACTTTAGGAATCACTGCGTGTGATGAGATGCACTGGAGATATAGGCAAGGTGTTCACCCAGACAGTCTGCCTGGTCTTCCAGGCCATCTCCTTGGGTACTTACTAAGGGCAGGGGGTTCGTCTCTCGGCCTTTTAGCCGATTTACACTATTCCACACATTTGCCTCATCCTTGTAAGAATTTATCCCAGATATGTAACACTCCCAGCTCTCTCTCTTTGCACGGCGACGTGTTCTCCTGTCTTGTGATTTGACCTGTTTAAGATTAATAAGATTTTCAGCCGTTGGAGAATTGCGAAGCAATGCCCAAGCTTTGTTTTGATTTTTGCGTGCTTTTCGACATTCGTCATTCCACCATGGGATGCGATGGTTCTTTGCCAGTCAGTTAAATTGGCTAATGCATTTCGTTGCAGCGTCAGTAATAAAACCAGTTAGGTATGCCACAGCATCGTCTAAATTAAAATCAGAAATGTCGTCCTCGCCTAAATATGTGAGTTCTCGAAACAGCTCCCAGTTTGCTGATTGGAGGCTCCATCGAGGGAAATGGGGGAGCACGTATCCGGTTTTGTTAGATTTTATGTACTTGGGAAGTGGTCAGTCCCATAGGGGTTCTTGAGAACAGACCACTTCAGGTATGGAAATTTTGAGCTCGAAGCTATGCTTAAGTCTATGGACGAGTATGTTTTATGTGTAACATTGTAGTACGTTGGCTCCTTTTTGTTCAATAGACAAGCACCTGAACAAAACAGAAAATTTTCTATCAGGTGCCCACGCGCATCGGCACGCGTGTCACCCCACAGGGGGCTAAGTGCATTTATATCACCAACGACTATATATGGCGGACTAAGTTAATCGATGAAGCTTTCGAACTCTGTTTTAGTAAGTTGACAAGAAGGGGAGACATACATCGAACTCGATTTATTTGCTGACATGCTACGCCCTTATCGACTATTATGGCTACACCCCCTGACGAGGTGAGTGCATTATCACGGTCTTTGCGGAAAATGGATTATTGCCTTAGAAAGTTGGTGTGCGTTAATTTTAGGTGTGTCTCTTGAACACACAGCAACTTGGAATTGTGTTTGTGTAGGAGTTGTCTAACGTCGTCGACGTTATGGAGAAGTCCTCTCACATTCCCTTGTAGTATTTGTGCATCCATTATGCTATATGTGTTGGGTGCTGTGTGTTTAAGAGACTAGGATTAGCTCACGGGCTTTTTCAGGCGCCGTGATGGCAGTTTTGTCTCTTTTGGAGTGATCAAGAGTGCCTCGCCGTTCCTTAGGCGCTGATGGCGCCGTCTTGCTGGTGGTTGTGTCCATCTCCACTTGCGAGGCTCTGAGCAAGCGCTCTTCCGAGCGCTTTGTTTGGCGTGAAGGCCTCGGCACGTTGAACGAGGCCTTTGGGGGCACCTGCCCGGAGGTAGAGGGTCCCTTTTGCTCGCTCGGCGTAGCAGCGCCAGTTGCAGCCGCCGGGGGGGGTGGGGGGGGGCTGGATGGCGTTACTGCCGCCTCACTGGGTGTGAGTCGGACAGCCGCCGTAGACTGTTCTGGCACTGCCACCTGACGCGCCACTTCAGCAAATGTGTTTTTGGGCAGGTAGGATATCCGCCTGCGTGCCTCCTTGAAAGTTATGTTTTCCTTTACTTTGATCGTGACAATTTCTTTCTCTTTATTCCAGGACGGGCACAACCGCGAGTATGCGGCGTGCTCCCCTTCACAGTTTAAAAACGGAGAGTGCTCTCGCAAGCTTCAGAAGTATGTTCGTAGGCACTGCACTTCGCACAGGTTTGACGGCCTCGGCAGCTCTGCGAACTGTGGCCGGAACGTTGGCATTTGAAACATCTAAGGGGACTTGGCCCATCTGGCCTAACACGGAGCTTGATGTACCCGGTCTGTACAGACTCGGCAGAATACTTGAGCCGAAAGTCAATATAAGGTGTTTGGTCTTGATTTCTTTGCTTTCACGCCTGATCTTAATTCTTTTAACATTGATAATATTCTGGTCACTGAAGCCCTCCAAGAGTTCATCCTCAGTGAGCTCCAGCACGTCATCGTCCGAGACAACACCGCGACTTTTGTTCATCGTACGGTGCGGGGTTTTAATTACTTGGGGTTCCCCAAATGACACTAGTTTTGTCAATTTCTCATAATGTTTGTGATCGCAGAGCTCCAAAAGGAAATCCCCGCTTGCCATCCTCGACGCCTTATAACCTGGACCAAAGACTTATGTCAGTGTATTACAAGCAAAGCATGGTGAGATTGTTCGCACTGGTTTAGCTGGTTTTTCAGAGTGGATCACGTGAAAACGAGGGAAAGATTTTTTTGCTTACCTAAAAACTGGAATACTTCATCGGTGCGTCCTCTTTTCTGAGGGCGATCAGGAAGCGGAGGGAAGGATGTTGCCATAAAGAATCGAATTTTCGGCAATAACGCCAGCTACCCACCGTGGAGCCCTACAAAGGGGACGTTACAGGGACTGTAAAAACAGGTCCTGCAAACGCCAGTTTTACGTTATCACTATTACCAAATATGCGATAACCTAGGTTGGTTATTCACAGAAGTTTAACCCTTGCTGCCTGGAAAAATTGGAAGTAAGCGGAAGCTAGGAGAAGACAGGAAAGATGAAAAGTAAGAGAAAGACGAAGATTGGAGGGAGAGAAAGGAGTAGGAAAAGGCAACTTTATTGGCTCCAGCGATGCTCCTTGTTCAACGGCTCTTTATCATTTCATGTCTCTGTCTTACTGTGTACCTCTGTACTTTCAATATTGTGTCAATGAAATTGTAATAACGTATAATTAGTAAATGTAGCTGATGATGAACTTGGGTTGCTTGGTAGATAACGACAGATTAACTGCGCAACATTGAGATACGGACAAAAGAGACTTGTGTGTGTTGTCTCCTCCAGCCATGTCTCCCCTTTGGGCGATTACTGTATCTCAATGTAAAACTATTACCCTTTGCACAATAGTACTAATATGAATAAAGACTGGAAAGTGGGCACAAAAATTACAGCAAATATCATCATATGCTAATGATATATGGGAAAGTGCCTGCTACGATTTTTCTCACCCATAACATGCTGGACAAAATGGCGACTTCTGGCTGTTGCCATTTCTTGAATACCTAAAATAAATTGCATTTCAAAATTATAAAAATACACAGGATAACAACAGTAGCCGAGGACATAACGCATTGTTTAGTACTAGAAGGTAAGCTAATCTGATACACGGCAGACGAAATTTCCTTTTTTTAGCTTAGTAGAATACACCACACTTCATTTCATTCAATGCTGTCAGCGTTTCTTGGTACAAGAAAAAAGGTGTTTCTGCATGGAAGATGTAAAATAATAAATAGCCTTCTACCTTTACAAGATATGCTGCAGCGACTAAGTCACGCACAGCTGTATAGACTTAAAATTCTTGTGTGCACACAACAATCATCATCATCATCAGCCTAGTTACGCCCAGTGCAGGGCAAAGGCCTCTCCCATACTTCTCCAACTACCCCGGTCATGTACTAATTGTGGCCATGTTGTCCCTGCAAACGTCTTAATGTCATCCGCCCACCTAAATTTCTGCCGCCCCCTGCTACGCTTCCCTTCCCTTGGAATCCAGTCCGTAACTCTTAGTGACCATCGGTTATCTTCCCTCCTCATTACATGTCCGGCCCATGCCCATTTATTTTTCTTGATTTCAACTAAGATGTCGTTTACCCGCGTTTGTTGCCTCACCCAATCTGCTCTTTTCTTATCCCTTAACGTTACACCCATCATTCTTCTTTCCATAGCTCGTTGCGTCGTCCTCAATTTCAGCAGAACCCTTTTCGTAAGCCTCCAGGTTTCTGCCCCATATGTGAGTACTGGTAACACACAGCTGTTGTACACTTTCCTTTTGAGGGATAGTGGCAACCTGCTGTTCATGATTTGAGAATGCCTGCCAAACGCACCCCAACCCATTCTTATTCTTCTGGTTATTTCAGTCTCATGATCCGGATCCGTGGTCCCTACCTGCCCTAAGTAGATGTATTCCCTTACTACTTCCAGTGCTTCGCTACCTATCGTAAATTGCTGTTCTCTTCCGAGACTGTTAAACAATACTTTAGTTTTCTGCAGATTAATTTTCAGACCAACCCTTCTGCTTTGCCTCTCCAGGTCAGTGAGCATGCATTGCAATTGGTCTCCTGAGTTGCTAAGCAAGGCAATATCACCAGCGAATCGCAAGTTGCTAAGGTATTCTCCATCAACTTTTATCCCCAATTCTTCCCACTCCAGGCCTCTGAATACCTCCTGTAAACATGCTGTGAATAGCATTGGAGATATCGTATCTCCCTGTCTGACGCCTTTCTTTATAGGGATTTTGTTGCTTTCTTTGTGGAGGACTACGGTGGCTGTGGAGCCGCTATAGATATCTTCCAGTATTTTTACATATGGCTCATCTACACCCTGATTCCGTAATGCCTCCATGACTGCTGAGGTTTCGACTGAATCAAACGCTTTCTCGTAATCAATCAAAGCTATATATAAGGGTTGGTTATATGCTGCAGATTTCTCTATCACTTGATTGATAGTGTGAATATGGTCTATTGTTGAGTAGCCTTTACGGAATCCTGCCTGGTCCTTTGGTTGACAGAAGTCTAAGGTGTTCCTGATTCTATTTGCGATTACCTTAGTAAATACTTTGTAGGCAACGGACAGCAAGCTGATCGGTCTATAATTTTTCAAGTCTTTGGCGTCCCCTTTCTTATAGATTAGGATTATGTTAGCGTTCTTCCAAGATTCCGGTACGCTCGAGGTTATGAGGCATTGCGTATACAGGGTGGCCAGTTTCTCTAGAACAATCTGACCACCATCCTTCAACAAATCTGCTGTTACCTGATCCACCCCAGCTGCCTTCCCCCTTTGCATAGCTCCTAAGGCTTTCTTTACTTCTTCTGGCGTTACCTGTGGGATTTCGAATTCCTCTAGGCTATTCTCTCTTCCACTATCGTCGTGGGTGCCATTGGTACTGTATAAATCTCTATAGAACTCCTCAGCCACTTGAACTATCTCATCCATATTAGTAACGATATTGCCGGCTTTGTCTCTTAACGCACACATCTCATTCTTGCCTATTCCTAGTTTCTTCTTCACTGTTTTTAGGCTTCATCCGTTCCTGAGAGCCTGTTCAATTCTACACATATTATAGTTCCTGATGTCCGCTGTCTTACGCTTGTTGATTAACTTAGAAAGTTCTGCCAGTTCTATTCTAGCTGTAGGATTAGAGGCTTTCATACATCGGCGTTTCTTGATCAGATCTTTCGTCTCCTGCGATAGCTTACTGGTTTCCTGTCTAACGGCGTTACCACCGACTTCTATTGTACACTCCTTAATGATGCCCATGAGATTGTCGTCCATTGCTTCAACACTAAGTTCCTCTTCCTGAGTTAAAGCCGAATACCTGTTCTGTAGTTTGATCTGGAATTCCTCTAGTTTCCCTCTTACCGCTAACTCATTGATTGGCTTCTTGTGTACCAGTTTCTTTCGTTCCCTCCTCAAGTCTAGGCTAATTCGAGTTCTTGCCATCCTGTGGTCACTGCAGCGTACTTTGCCGAGCACGTCTACATCTTGAATGATGCCAGGGTTCGCGCAGAGTATGAAGTCGATTTCATTTCTAGTCTCACCATTCGGGCTCCTCCACGTCCACTTTCGACTAACTCGCTTGCGGAAAAAGGTATTCATTATCCGCATATAATTCTGTTCTGCAAACTCTACTAATAATTCTCCTCTGCTATTCCTAGAGCCTATGCCATATTCCCCCACTGACTTGTCTCCAGCCTGCTTCTTGCCTTCCCTGGCATTGAAGTCGCCCATCAGTATAGTGTATTTTGTTTTGACTTTACCCATCGCCGATTCTACGTCTTCATAAAAGCTTTCGACTTCCTGGTCATCATGACTAGATGTAGGAGCGTAGACCTGTACAACCTTCCTTTTGTACCTCTTATTAAGTTTCACAACAAGACATGCCACCGTCTCGTTAATGCTATAGAATTCCTGTATGTTACCAGCTACTTCCTTATTAATCAGGAATCCGACTCCTAGTTCTCGTCTCTCCTCTAAGCCCCGGTAACACAGTACATGCCCGCTTTTTAGTACTGTATATGCTTCTTTTGTGCTCCTAACCTCACTGAGCCCTATTATATCCCATTTACTACCCTCTAATTCCTCCAATAACACTGCTCGACTCGCCTCACTAGATAGCGTCGTAACGTTAAACGTTGCCAGGTTCAGATTCCAATGGCGGCCTGTCCGGAGCCAGGCATTCTTAGCACCCTCTGCAGCGTCACAGATCTGACCGCCGACGTGGTCAGTTGCTTCGCGGCTGCTGGGGACTGAGGGCCGGGGTTCGATTGTTGTATTCATATAGGAGGTTGTGGCAAAGTACTGCACCAGGGTGGCCAATCCTGCTCTGGTGAGAGAGTGCGTTACCGATTCTGGTCACCGGGATCAGGCCGCACTCCAGGCCTGTTTGTGCAATTTTCTCAACACACGGTTTTTTTTTGTATTTTCCGGTGGAGAATTGCGCGGCACCGGGATTTGAATCACGGTCCTCTTGCACTGGAGACGGATACTCTACCGTCTCCGTAGGAGTTAAATTAAAAATTAATTTATGGGGTTTTACGTGACAAAACCACTTTCTGATTATGCACGCCGTAGTGGAGGACTCCGAAAAATTTCGACCACCTGGGGTTCTTTAATGCGCGCCTTATTCTAAGTACACGGGTGTTTTCGCATTTCGCCCCCATCGAAATGCGGCCGCCGTGGTCGGGGTCCGATCCCGCGACCTCGTGCTCAGCAGTCTAACACCATAACCACTGAGCAACCACGGCGGGTCCCGCGGGAGTTGTACGCCTCATTTAACCTACAGTGGTGCCCTAGTTGATCAGTCAAGGTGGACCAATCTGAGCTCGGTTATACCGCATGGATGGCACTCGGCTAGAGAACCTGGTATTTATGACCTGCACATGTGAGGCCATACATATTTGAAAATATATATCTTTCTTTCTTTTTTTTTTAGGAGGGTTCCCGTACAGTGATAAAATAAAGGAAAAGACATTAAAAGAAAGAGAAAAAAAAGAAAGAAAAAGGGGCAAAAAAAGGAACATAACAGGTGATTTGAACTCGTGACCCTTCGATGTTGCCCGGAAAGATAGCTCAGTCGGTTGGTTCGTCAGGCCCCAGGCTACTTTCAAGCGCCACAGCTCCTGCTCCGAGCCTCACACTTACGTGGAAAGAGACTCATGTTGTCCGCGATAGTCGGTTTGGAAGTGGTTGGAAGGCATACTTTCCGAGTGGTTGGAAGGCATACTTTCTAGGAAAAATGGCCGCTCGAGGAGAATAGCAAACTCCGGCGGCTTTAGAGGCTAGGAAAACTGCCTTAAAATATTTAGACTTGAGGGAAAGCTTCGTTAACAAACTATAACACGGCAATCAGCACTCGAATACGACGAGAGAAATTACTGAGACGTGGAAAATTCCCTTGAAAAAAATCTGGTTTGCGAGACAAATGCTTGTATGTATTGAACCTCTTAAAAGATGAGGGGGGAAATATGCGCTCACCGAGAGGGCATCGTCAGCACGAGACCACCACAAGGCACCTTACAGAGATGTGGAGAGCTTCGCGGCCGGAACGAAGCCTCCCCTCTCCGCCGGCCAAGAGGTAAAAACGCGCTTTCCGATCGCTCAAGGTTGCGCGGACAAAGCATAACTCTTGCGTCTAGGAAAAGCTTAACCAGGTGCGATGGCGGCACGCATAGCGTGGGAAGCCAGCCGCCAGAATAACTATACCAAGGACTGCTGCTGACGAGGGCGAGATACCTTCGTGTAATTATAATAACCCTAATAGGACTACTTTCGAAAGAAAAAAAAAAGGAAACGGCCCAGAGGGCTATACTACGAGAGCCATGACTGATAGTTTTCTATATATATATATATATATATATATATATATATATATATATATATATATATATATATATATATATATATATATATTCATCTCATCTATGGGATCGCATGCGCGCGCTGTTGCTTTCTTTCTGCGTGTAGTAGTTAAGAGAGCCAGTTTAAGGGCGGAGAAGAAGAAAGGAAAGAAAAGCAAAAACTGCAGCGCCGTGGTTTTAAAGCGCACCCGTGGTAGAGAAACGGAATGCGATATAAGGGTGCGTAGCCATGATACGCACACGATAAACTGCCTTAAAATATTTAGACTTGAGGGAAAGCTTCGGTAAAAAACGATAGCACAGCAATCAGCACTCGAATATAATTATAACCCTAATACTAATTGTAAATATTCATTTCATCTATGGGATCTAATGCGCGCGCTGTTGCTTTGTTCTGTGTGTAGTAGTTAAGAGAGCCAGTTTAAGGGCGGAGAAGAAGGAAGGAAAGGAAAGTCTCTGAAGCAAAATTACAGCGCCGTGGTTTTAAAGCGCACCCTGGTAGAGAAACGGAAGGCGATATAAGCGGGCGTGGCCATGATATGCACACGACAAACTGCCTTAAAATATTTAGACTTGAGGGAAAGCTTCGTTAGCAAACGATAGCACGGCCATCAGCACTCGAATATAATTATAACCCTAATAATAATTGTAAATACTCATCTCATCTATGTGATCTAATGCGCACGCTGTTGCTTTGTCTCTGCGTGTAGTAGTTGAGAGAGCCAGTTTAAGGGCGGAGAAGCGGGAAGGAAAGGAAAGTCTCTGAAGCAAACTTGCAGCGCCGTCGTTTTAAAGCGCAACCGTGGTAGAGAAACGGAAGGCGATATAAGCGTGCGTGGCCATGATACGCACACGACAAACTGCCTTAAAATATTTAGACTTGAGGGAAAGCTTCGTAAACAAACTATAACACGGCAATCAGCACTCGAATACGACGAGAGAAATTACTGAGACGTGGAAAATTCCCTTGAAAAAAAATCTGGTTTGCACACAACAATAGCCAAGACATAAAAAACTTGGGTTCATATTCAGCTCAATGGAAGCTATAACTTTGCAATCAGCTCATTTGTGCTTGGCAAATATGCGCACTAACAAAAAAGTACATATAAAAGGACCCTTTTTTTCATAAAACACCGGACCCAATATAGAAAATCCTGTAGCAATATTACAAATTCACCACATAACACAATCAGGTTTCGTAAGCCTAGTAGGATTTACTATATAAATGTTGCAGCAAATTCATGCTTTTAAATATTAACAACCGTGAAAATAAAGATTACGTAAAAAATAATACACTATATACAGGCTATTGTGCGCTATTGTGTTTTCTACTTACTGCCAAATGCATATTACATTTGTTGTGTTTCAGCGCTTTTAAAGCGCTGTGTCTGTACGCTTGTACATGCAGCCGCTTTACCGCTACGAAAATATCTTCGCTGCCACATCGCCAGACACTGCCATATAGCGTTGTAGCGCTTTTATTATTCGCGGTAATATACCTAAAGCGCTAGTAAATCTTCAGAATACACAAGCTGTCTTTTCCACGACCTGTCTTCGCCAGTGAAAGTCACACTGGTGGTAGTATTTTATCCACGCTTCAAGTTACACAGTACTTGATAATCTACGGATTTTACGATGAGACAGGCCACTCGTCACTAGAGTCGTTAAGAACGGTGTTTCTCCTGGCAGTACAGCTTCGCTATAATTTCAGATGCTCTCCTGAGGCTTCCGTCTGCCAGTAGTAATTTCGCATACATACGCACACGCATGCCTAAGAAACGTCTGTGATTTGCCAAGAGAAACATGGCGCAAGATGTAGCCATACCGGAAGGGCCTAGTACGCGCCGTTTGTAAACACGGAACAAAAGCTGATATGCTTACCTGAGACGTTAAGAGAAATACGGCACAGGTCACTGCCCCCTGGTAGTCTGTCGTATGCATCTGGTCGACTCTGTACGTTGCGATCTCCCGTATCACAATGAAAGATGCAGTGCAAACCGCAGTACTTCGGGCGCTTGTGACGGTCCGGCGAGCTGCACTTGCTCGATGTCGGCAAAGACGAAATCGGCGACACGCTGCTGCTGGCGGCGGTCCTCCTCGTCGCAATCGCACAGCGCGGAAATAAGTTGCCAACGTAACTTGCCGCAACGCCTGGTTGCAGTCGCGCCTAACGCAGCGCTTTCAGAACCACTCAATGACAACGTACTCAGATAGCGCCATTTCCAGTTTCGGAGACGCTATGGAGGAAGAGGCAGTAGAAGCGTTCTGTCCGCTTTGTTTGCGCTCTTCATCACGCCGACGCTGTGACAGCGAGTGTTCGCGGTCATTCAGTGAGATCTGTTCATGTTTGCACGTGCGCGCGTAACCCCATGCTTGCTAATGTAAGGAGTAAGCGAATGTTTACTGCAGTTTATTCTGCCGATGAAACTACGAACCTTGGTTCGTGCAGTTGTTCGTGCAGTGGTTCATGCAGCATTGGGGGGAAACTGCTACATCTTTGTTTTTATAGTTCTACGGGGGTTAAAAAGCAGTGTTGCGGACGCTAATATTTGTTTCTGGTCGCTGAATGCAACTAACGGCGGTAGCCCAATGGCTTTGGTGTTGCGCTGCTGAACTCGAGGTCACGGGTCCAATCACAACCGCGGCAGTCGCATTCCAATGTGGGCAGAATCCGAAAACGCGCGTATACTGTGCATTCAACGCAGGTTAAATAACCCGAGCTGCTGAAAATAAATCTGCAGTTTTCCATTAATATGCACCTCAGAACAAGATCTTGATTTTGGAACTTATTTGATTGGAACATTTAATTTTACGAAGCGGAATTACATTTACAATCGACACTGTTTAGTGCGCCTACTGAAATTGTTATCTCGTTGCTGTGCTTTCTTTAGTAGCCAATAGTTTTTTTTTTAGATTTACTTATGGTCAGACTCCAGTGTGACAAATCCGGGTCTGTTTTAGCATAGGAAACCAGCTATCGCTTAAGCGTGTGAGATATTAACAAACATGGTGAAAGAAAATCGATATTTAGAGTTCGGTGTAATTGTAGAACATGACAAGGACGAAAGAATGGTACACCGCAATACAACCAGGACAGGAACCCGAGGGCCTGCCTAAAACAGAAGACGTTATCTGGTATTTCTTCTCCTGCATTATAATCTTTCTCTCGCCAGACTCATGTCGAATACCAGAGGAGTCGCGATCTTCCACGACGACTCTTCGCGTGCTAATGAGAGTCAAACGTGCCATACACAAACGTTGACTCTTGTTTTGTGACTCCACTCGCGAAATAATGGGTGTAGGATTGGTGCATCACGTAACCTCAAATTTCTAACTTCTGAAGGAGTGGTTCAACATATTCCAGGTCGGCTCTAGAATTCTTTTCTACAAAGGCAACCTACAGAATAAACGTGAATGCATGTTCTACAATAAAATCCGCCTTTCAGCAGGTATCGCTTGTAGCTTTATGAAACTATCCCTAATTTTCATTCATAAATTGTCATCAAACTCACAGATCTGCTCCGCCGTGGAGGCAACGCTGCTGACGTGGCGCTTGCCATGGCAGCCTGCATGCAGGTTCTTCAGGCATATGCCACCGGTATTGGAGGTGACTGCTTCGCCGTGCACTACGACGCCCGCACAAAGAACGTTCGCTTCGTCGATGGATGGTGAGTGGCAGAAGAGGTGGTGCACAGCGGTCATAGCCTCTTAGCTTGATATTCTTTTGTTAGTTAGCTTTTTATATAACCCATTCGAACGCTAACGTTCCAGACGCGACACCAGTTTTGACCTCGCTATTAACAATAAAAAGCAAAACTGAGGGGCCCAACTTTTGTGAGTCAGAAGCATATGAAACCAACTGATATTGAGCCAAGGAAATCACAGTGCAGTGTTGGTTATGCTATCACCTGCAGCAAGTTACTTATTTTGTCCATTTTACTTTACCGTATCACTTGTACACAATAAATAAAAAGTCAGTAATGTCCTCCTCTTTTTCCTTGAATTTAATAACACAAGACAAACAAAAGTGTTGCACACCCTTCGGAGTACCGCGCTGCAGAACTGCGGTGGAAGGCTGTCAGTGCTGCTCAGTGACTGTCTACCGCTTCGCTGGTTTTGTGGCCATGCATACTTAGGTAAAGAACAGTAACACTCGCAACTGGGTCACTTCAGCTAGGTACACCATTGTCATTCTGGCGGGCTCGCGTATTGCAGCACTTACCTCTCATTTATTACTAGCAGCGTGCCGAACTCACGGAAAAGTAATATTAAAGAAACGTGCCGCAGCAATGTGCTTCTGGCTTAGCCACTAATTCAACAACGCCTTAGCCCACACGTAGATATTGCCTTCTCGGCAGCTGTAATCACATTGATGAACATATTTAATCGAATAACGAGACACAGTATTCGCAGGAAGCTCGATATCACTGAACTACAATTTGAGCTGTTAAAAACACTCTCCCACCAACAGAGAACAATGTCATGGCAACTCAAATCATATTCGGATTCTTCTAGGAAGGCTGGGTGTCTTATTAACTACCATATGTCTCTCGTAAATTTTATTAGGGCCTTATTGCATTTGCCAAATCGAGAATGCACGTAGTCCAGCTTCTAATGTGCGTACGCACCTATTGTTGTTCATTTATCTTAACTTCCTAACCAGTCCAACCTTCCTCTTAAAATTCATGGCACTTATAGGGCTCTTCATGTCGACTGGTCATGGTTCATCTTTTTGTAGTTGTTTTTTACTGCTGCGTAGTTGTGCCTTATGACATTTAATGATACTTCTACGTAAACCTATTTATGTTCCTTTGAGTATGAAACTTTTTGAGAAACTGCCAGAAAAGCTTGTTGGTCGAAAAACTAAGCAGAGAACTGACCCAGCTGTTAAACGTCAACTTTAGGTCCCATATACCTTGGCCCAATATTATGCTTAAAACTGGTTTAGCAACTATCACCTCCTATTTATGACAACAGTTGGTGCTCACAGAAAAACGTTTGACATCCTGTTACAGCACTGAGCTTTCACATAACTACCTTTTTTATGTAAATATGCCAAATTTGCACTATAGCTTTGTGCGTATTCAGTAGAATGTCAAGGCAAAATATTCAGATAACTTGTACTGATGATTTTAGCTTACTTACATACGTATGTTTTCTTGATTAGGTAACATTTATCCTTAAGAATCTCGTAGCATGGAACATAGCATGGAACAAAATGAAGACCACAACTCTTGCGCAGGAGGTGTCAACTTTGTTTCTACACAATATAGTTAGTTTTAGCCAGGTGAAGTGTGAGTTCCGTTCTGGCCATGATCGCTGTCCGTGTCCATTTCGTGGAGTCTGCACGGTAGTAAAATACTCGGTTCCTCTCACGTAAAGTAAACGTTTAAGTCATGATGCCGACACCCTTTTGAAGTGGTTTAATACAGGTGTGGACTGTTATGAAACAATATAAGGTTGTGGGCGCCACGGATGCATCAAAAATCTTCACAAGCTGACGTAAACAAATAATTAGTCTTTGTGGAACTGCATCAATAACCACCACGTGAATAAAGACACGCCTTAGTTGGGGACCATTGACTCATTTCGAGCACTTGCGATTGTTTAATGGGCACCTCAACAAAAGTACACGAGCCTTTTCGCATTGCGCAAGTCATAGGAATGGAACCAATGCAGTTGGGTATGCAATGGCTTCATGGGTGCTATTTGCTGAATAATGAAGTTTTAAACTATTCGAAGTTGCAGTATATGATACAAAAGGCGTTTTATATACAATCAACCATGAATTTTTCAAAGGTCATAAACGTCACACAAGTCAATACGCGTCGTGACGTCATACCCGGTTGAACGATAATGGAGCGACAACTGTGACTGGTAAATTCTGCACTTCGAGTGCAGTGTGCATGCACAGTGTTAGTGCCATTCGGCTTCTGCACGCAGTTTGTGAAAATAACCATGTTTCTCTAAATCGGACCGTAAATGCTACGTTACAACACTTAGTAAGGTAAACAAGAGCGTTGGCGTTGCTTGCAGGACGTTTGACGCAGGCGGTTGGTATGGCAAGGTTTTGCACGTTGCCATCGTATAACGCCGATGCGTTCTATGTCACAAATGGAACACGATCGCATAACGTGGTTCTTTGTCGCATGTTCCTCTGTAGTTCCTTGTTTGATAAGACGCAGTTGCTGGATTGAGATAAGTCCCAACTGACAAGAGAGATTAGCGTAATTTTTTTTATCCCAATTCAATGCGCAAATATTGGTCAAACATCGATCGCCTGTCGCATATCCTTAAGTGTGCAGGTTTATTTCTATGCTATAGCTTACAAGTAAGATGGCCTCTTAACTAAGATTTTTAATTATGTTAATTCTCACCCGCTGTGGTTGCTCAGTGGCTATGGTGTTAGGCTGCTGAGCACGAGGTCGCGGGATCGAATCCTGGCCACGGCGGCCGCATTTCGATGGGGGCGAAATGCGGAAACACCCGTGTACTTAGAATTAGGTGCACGTTAAAGAACCCCAGGTGGTCAAAATTTCCGGAGTCCTCCACTACGGCGTGCCTCATAATCAGAAAGTGGTTTTGGCACGTAAAACCCCATAATCTATTTTTATTTTTTATGCTAATTCTTAAACAATTTTTAGCGAATCTGCCGTGACGCGAAAAATGTCGCACCCCCCCCCCTCCCCCTTATCTACAACATAAATGGATAAGTGATGAATTTAAGGCATTTGATCGTTATGATATTGTCAATATAGATGGTTGGTAGATTTAGGTTGAATAAGGAAAGAATACAAAATGAAAAAAAAGAAAGACAACAGTTCTCTTCATGCACATTTGAACGCTTACTTTCTCGCATTACTCTTTAGTTTGCAAAGAAGCCTGCTCTGAGTTTGCATGCTGCAAAAACGGTAGAATGGCTGATTGCTAGGTTTGAGAATACTTTAATAGCAAATGATTAGTGGGCTTAAAAAAGAAAAAAAAAACTTGGTGACGTCACCATGATCTGGTCGCAAAAAGGAAATATTTATAAGGAAAAGTAATAAAAATAAAAGTGTAAGCAACTCGGCATTAAAAAAGAAAGATTGTATCACGTGATTCCATGCAAGACAATTGTGTCTGGAACGTTCAGATATCGTCTAAACATGACTGACATAACAATCAACAAAAACATTACAGAAATTCTGAGAATTGTCCACTACTACATACGCATTCTTTGGTGCCGGAAAAGCGATGAGTAGACATGCATAAGCTAGAAAAGCAAGTAAGCAAAAGCGAAGTAACAGCCGAGCCACATAATTCTTACGCATTGATAGACCCTTCTCTGGATTTCTGTAGAATTTTGTCCTCCTTCCATTAGTTACTGCTATATCTATCCCTCACATGACCCGAACTAAACTTTCGGTTGCGAGCCAGCACTGTTTTTGTTGCCTTCTTTTATTGCAATATCATTCCTAAGACACTTCACATACTTTCTAGGGGCTATCTATCTATCTATCTATCTATCTATCTATCTATCTATCTATCTATCTATCTATCTATCTATCTATCTATCTATCTATCTATCTATCTATCTATCTATCTATCTATCTATCTATCTATCTATCTATGTTTGCGGCAAACTCTTATCGCGCCTACGTGGCTCACTAGTTCGTCCGTGGTCGAATGGTTAGTGCATGGGGCTGCTGTGCTCAAGTAGCAGGGTTCCGGACCAATCAAGGTTCATCTTGCGTCACTGAGTATGTTGCTGTGTCTATAGTGTCACCCACTTCTGTGTGCAACACGTGGACGGCGCACTTTGCAATGTGGAAGGACACCTGGCGGTGGCTGCTCTATGCGAAATAGCGTGCCCAGGAGTATGCGCGGCCTATTCTTGCCAAGCGCCCTTTTTATCTTGATCAGTTTGTGAGCGCATTTAATTTGTTGCGGAAGGACTGGGGCACATTATCAGGCAATACGCTTCATTCTAGGGCATTTCCCGTGTCGCAAGTGCCCTCAGGCTGAGTGCAGACTAGGGTAAACAAAGGCGCTTTCCATCGCCGCCACACGTCAGAAGCAGTTCTGCATGTGTATCAGGCCATGCCTGCTCTTGGCTACACTATTTCGGACCCAGCAGGTGCCGTCAGTTGGCGCCCTGCAGAGCAAAGCCGGCGCGCTCACGTGCTCCACACAGCAAAAGACGGCACTGTACATACATGTCTCACGTCAACGAAGCTCTTTCACGCCGGCATGTTCCCCCGTAGATGCTGGATCGCATAGACAAGGATGTTCGAAGAAACATTTTGACGCTGACTTGGAGCATTAAGCATGTGTTTCTCTGTCTGTGCTTACCTTCGATGAAGCACTTTGACGCCATATTGGGTAACTACGTATTTGCACAGGAAGTTTGACGATATACATCAAGCGCAATGTTCCCGAAATTTATTCGTTGTTAAGCAGAATTGAACCAACCTCACAAAGTTTCCTCAAGAAGCATGGTTAGCATGGTTTACAAACAAGCTTCGGCGGCTTAATAACAAAAAGAAAAAACTTTACAGGCAGGCTAAGCTGACTGGTCTAGCGAGTGCCCATGACAAACCAAAGCGTGTGAAAAGGCTTATAAGGCATTGCTAAAATCCACTCGCAATAACTTTTTTCTCATTATTTACCATCCATGCTAAAAAATAATACTCGTCACTTTTGGCGTGTGGTGAATCCTGCAATTCGCACTGACATCATTCTTACTGATTCTTTTGGTGTTCCCATCCCCGATTCAGATTGCGCTCAACTTCTTAAAGATACGTTGGTAACAATTTTTACTCATGAAAACATTAACTCATTGCCAGCTTTAAAGACATTAGTGGGAATCACAATGCATGAGGTAGACATCAGTGAGGCTGGTGTTTTATCTCTACTAACGAATCTTAAAATGTCATCTAGTGCCGACCATCTAGGTTTCAACAATAAAATTTTAAAGAAGACATCGCATAGTATTTGTCCTATGTTAACAGCTCTATTTTCCCAGTCACTATCAACTGGTGGCATTCCTAATGACTGGCGCATTGCTAAAATAATACCAATTTTCAAATCAGGTGATCGTGCTTCTCCCGTTAATTATCGTCCCATCTCCTTAACCAGCACCATTTGCAAATTACTCGAGCATATCATACACAGTCAAGTAATCAACTTCCTCGAAGACCATAACATTATTTTTAAGCATCAGCACGGTTTTCGCAAGGGCTACTCATGCGACACACAACTTGCCGGATTTATTAACGACATACACGCACTAATAGACGCCGGGTTCCAAGTTGACGCGATATTTTTAGATTTTTCTAAGGCATTTGACCGTGTTCCAAACCATAGGTTGTTACTTAAACTTTCACAGCTTAACATTCACCCTACTATAATTGCATGGATCACTGATTTCCTCTCATCTAGAATTCAGTTTACATCAGTTAACAATTCCAACTCATGTTATGCTTATGATACATCTGGAGTTCCACAAGGCAGCGTACTTGGTCCTTTACTCTTTCTAATTTATATTAATGATTTACCCAGTTGCTTGTCATCTGAAATCAGACTATTTGCAGACGATTGTGTAGTTTACCGATGTGTAACAATTAACACTGATAGCCACTTACTACAAACTGACCTGGACGCAATAAGTGCATGGTGTTGTAATTGGTTAATGCCATTAAATATTTCCAAAACTAAACTCATGTCTTTCACCAATAGGCCACGAATTCTAACCACCTACTCCCTTGATAACAACCCTGTGGAACTCGTAACTACTTACAAGTACCTTGGCATCAATCTTCAGTCAAACTTATCATGGAATAATCATATTAACCTTACCCTTGCCTCTTCAAATCGTACTCTCGGACTTATTAAACATAACTTAAAAGAAGCTCCAATGCATGTTAAAAAACTAGCATACACAACATTATTCAGTCCTAAGCTAGAATACGCGTCTGCCATCTGGGATCCTGAACAAACTTATATCATCAGTAACATCGAAGCCTTGCAGAACCGTGCTGCGCGATTTATATTTTCAGATTATTCACGTTACACCAGCGTCACCTCGTGAAAGAATAAAGCTGACTTGGACAACTTAGCACTTCGCCGTAAAATTTCTCGCCTAACACTTTTCCATAAGCTTTATCACCATCCATCACTTCACGATGATTTCTTTCAGCCACCAACAGTTATTTTTCCACGCCGTGACCATCCATACAAAGTCAAACGCATTACCTGCCAGTCATCCCATTATGCATATTCGTTCTTACCACGCACAATAACTGAATGGAACGCCTTACCATCAGTCATTGCCACGGAACCAGACTTGACTAAGTTTCAACATTTAATTCGCTCACGACTTGTCGACTAATCGTAATATTATTCTTTTTGGCACTTTTACAGTGTTTTCGATGTTTGTTGGTGTTTTTCATTGCAGTTGCCTTATGTTCTCCTAATATGTACTAATTTTTTCTCTGTAATAATTGTGACTTAATTATCTTGCATATTACCTATGTTTCACTGTATCATTACTTTTGTTACACTCTCTTGTTTTTAGTATGTACAAACTATGAGCAGTGCTTGTGATTGCCCCCCCCCCCCCCATGTAATACCCTCGTAATGAGGGCCTTTGGGGGTATTTTGAATAAATAAATAAATAAAAGCAGCCCGACGCTTTAGCAGGCTTTGCGACGAATTCACAGGGTATGTGTCGCTCTTCAATGGACGTCTCGCCAAATTTGGTCACTTAGTACGAGCCACTTATTGTGGGACAAGTGAATGCACAGTTCTATGTGTTTGCCGGCCCCGGCACGTCAAGCTTTTCGTCTAGGTGGCTACGATCGCCACAGTATGTAACAGCGTGTCCAAAAAGAAGGGTAAGAGAGGAGCCCGGTTGTCGCATGACGCGCTTCTAAGCATTGGCACGCATCGGTGCGCCATACATTTCTGCTGCCACCCCAGGATTCGAAACTGCGGCACTATAGGCCCTCCAGTGTTCTTAGTATGCTTAGCAGCTAGCCGAGGAATTATGCTTCGATGTGCTGAACCACCGTGCCGAATATGAGGTCGCGGTTACTTGGTACTCCAACACCAGTCACACAAACGTTCACGATGCACTCGCATCGCATGGTCTGGCACGTGAAGTCAGTGAGAAGCACTTTGCGACCAATTAGGCTAGTCCAGCGTAGGAAGTGATCAAACGGCATTCGTACAACCATATCTACATCCACATTGCATAGCGCAGGCAAAGAAACACGATACCTAGGAGCACGATGCCAGCCAGTAACCACCAAAGTGGCTGTCGCGGATGAAGTGGAAGAGCACCTGGGCTGAGAAAAACGCATGGGCTACGAGGACTATGTGAAACAAATGAGCCGAAAGACGCGAAAGCATGAAATTCGCAAGAGTGCACGCGGTGGAGTCCGTTGCAAGGGATGCTGAGACACGGAATCACAAATGACTTATAGGTTGGTGATAAAGGCACTCGTGCTGGACCGAGTCCTTGTGCGAATTGTGCGCGCAAGGCAGCAAACAGGCACCATCGCAGCAATGTCGCTGCATGTCGACGAATGCCACGAGGCCTGG
Source organism: Dermacentor andersoni (assembly GCF_023375885.2). Taxonomy (NCBI): domain Eukaryota; kingdom Metazoa; phylum Arthropoda; class Arachnida; order Ixodida; family Ixodidae; genus Dermacentor; species Dermacentor andersoni. The sequence continues at coordinate 4,603,534 of NC_092821.1, forward strand.
CAGTCCTGCAAGAGATCGTACAAAGAAAGATCGCAAAATATGATCACGATCGGCTCTTTTCAGGCACTGTGTCCGCTCGCAATGGAGCACAGAAATTTTGGTCATATGGATGCTCTCGATCGGAAATTTTCTCACCAAGAACATGACCACTCCGGTCACTCCGTCTCGGATTATGAGGGACCTCTTGCAAGCCATTTGAAGCAACTGCTCGCTTCCCAGCCTGTACAGCTTCCAGGCTGGGAAGACGATCCCTAGGTTCCGCCATCCTACGCAAGGGCATCGGAGATAGTTTAGAGAAATGCAAGTGGGTAAGGGTACTCGTGCTGGACCGAGCCCTTGTGCGTATTGGGGCCTATACAGGTGAGGGATTGGACAAAATCCCAGCGGGCCTGGTGAAATATCTGCACAGTACATCCTGAGAATGCCTCGCCGTCATATTTACCGGTAGCCTAAATGGTGAATCCATCCGGCCAGCCTGGCAATGCGGGCGCGCTAGTTTCCTGTGCAAGAGGGATGGAAACGTGGGACTGCTGAAGTACTACAAGCCACTCATGGTCACGAGCGTGCTATACCGCCCCTTAGCGCAGGTAGACAAGAGGGGGATGTCCGCATGGGCCGAAATAATGGCGTTCCAACGGAAATGCAGAACGAGTTCAGGCAGAGTCGCAGAATTTAGTGGGATGCTTTGTGGACATTGCGAAAGCCTACGACAGTGTCCCGCAAAATCAGATACTACACCGCATGATCGAATTGGCAACGTCGTACACACGGACCAATCATCTTTGTCGCGAGTAGGCAACAAATACGTTAGTTGCCTGTTTGCGAGGGTCACCGCGAGATTGGTGGCGGCAGGCAGAGGTCTGAAGCCAGAGTGTCCGCTGTGCTGCTTACTTTGCTTTACGCCACTTTTGAATGGTCTTGGCTTCGAGTTCGAATACATGGTTGACGGTCAGCCGAACTCTTGCAGATTGCCGAGTCTGCTCTTTGCTGACAACATTGCGCTACTTGCCGAGAATCTACAGCTCGTATTGAGGTCGGTCTGTTTGTCTGCTGTCCACCTCTGTCGGCTAGGACTAGAGTTCAATGCAAGGAAATCTTCGCTGCTACAGTCCTCCGGTTCTGATGATGACACACTCGTGATTTTGCCAACGGTAACACTATACCATGGTGAACGGAATACCATTTCCTCGGCTTAACAATTAGTACGTCAGAAAAGACTGCGGAGGAACACGAGGACCACTTTAAACGGGCTGCTAAGATCGCATGCAATTTACTGTGCAGATAATGAACGTGGGGTAGCAGCCGCTCTGTGATGGTACGAGAACTATAGGAGGTGATACGCGTGCGTGGTTCCAACTTTGCCAATGGTGCTATGTGCCTCTCGGCCAACACGTGAGGACGGATAGAATGCAGTGAGCGCTAAGTTGGAAGGTCAATTGTGGGTTGCTATGGGCGCGTCGGTGTCGATGCGATTCGGGGCGAGATCGGCTGGCCTTCTTTAGAGGTGACCAGCAAGATTTCTTTCTACGGTTGTCTAAAGTTAATGAACGACAACAGGTGGGCTCGACGACCGTTAAGATATTTACATTTTAAGGGTGTACAAGCTCAATGGAGTAGACGCATATACATTGTTCAGCGCAAGCCTGGGTTCTTTGCTCTTGCCGTGCAGGAAGACAGTAAACACTAGTGGGCGAAGGCAGTGAGGGCTCAGGCTAGGCAAAAGGGGACCTCGTTATGGCAGTCCACCACGCTCTCTAAACGAATGCTGCACTTATACAGTACCCACAAAACAACCATTGCAGTGGAAATACTATATGATAACAGCAATGTGAGCGGTCTTCATTTTAAGGATCACGCAGGAGCTCGGCACACTCTTGTGTATCGACGGCGCTATGAGCCAAAACGGTGCCAAAACTTCGCAGCCAAACAGTGCTGGCTGCGAAGTGCCGGGCATGCGAAAAAAAAAAGCAGAAGAGAACGCGGATCATTTCGTCCTGGGCTGCAGATGCCTCACGTCAGCCTAGCCACACAGAGAGCACCACGCTACTCTAAGCGATGAGATTGGACGTTGTCGTAGAATCATGTGCTCGTGAAGATACCGATGGTACTCCGGACGCGCTCCGGACTGTCCCAACAGCATAGAAAGCGTATTCTTAGCCGTACTAAAGCATGTAGTAACTTGCAGTTCAAGACATTTTAGCACAAACCGCACACATAAGAAGACCTGAACATCAGGGGCCGAATTTACAAAGCTTTTCGTTCGTAAGTGATGTTGTTCATTGGCCGATCGCCTTCGTTAACAATATGTCCTACATCTCTATTGGCTCGCACGAAAGCTTTTAGCGTAGGCATTTTTTCAGAATACGGGCCCAGGACCCTTGCTCATGAAACGTCTTACAGTATAATGTTTTGTAAAAAAAATCTGAGCTAAACTTTCTTCTACACGTATCGAGAACGAAGTAGGCTGGCCAATGACAAAGAGCACTTACGAACGGAAATGTTTACGAACTAAGCCACAGGGACCAAATTCACAAAGCTTTATTTCGTAAGTACGGTTTGCCATTGGACGGCCGCCTTCGGTAATGATAGGTGCAGCATCAGGATTAGCTGAAATTTTTTTCTTAAATACAATTCTAACGTAAGAGCGTTTCGTGATTGCAGGCACAGAATTTCACTCTCCGAAATTGGTAATGTGCAATAATGCGGGATAACTGAGACCAATTAAAGTAATTATGTTGTTTCACATTCCGGAATTGGACAGTTGGCTATGACGAACGCCGCTATAGAAGGGCAGCAACTTAATTTTTACAGGGCCCCAAAACACGGTATTGAAGCCTTTTCGCATTCCATCATCAAAGGAAAAGGGCCGCCGCGGTTGCGATTTAAACAGATCACCTCGGGCTAAGGAGCGCCATGCCTTAGCTGCTAAGCCAGTTAGCAGCCAGTTATCTGCTAAGCCAGCTGCTAAGACATAAATATAATTAAAGAGCTCCGGCTACCACAATGCCAAATCTACTAAAAATATTCATACAATTAAGAGCATCAAATACCCCACGAAATACTGAAGTTCGCGAGCGGAACTCCCTGCTAGGCACTAGGCACCCTTTGTGCGCAACCATGCGCCAACACATCGCTGGAGCGCCGTGTGCGTATGAATTCGCTGTGCCACGTGCACGAACACTGTGCCATGCGGTTAACAGCGGCAGTGCCAGTGGGAAACGTACGAGCGCCTTGGCGTAGAAACATAACGGTTACTGTGGATTCTCGATGCCTGGCCGCACTTACGCGGCTACAGGATACGTTTCCAAGGTTAGTAAGAAATTTCGTGCCATGGCTGATTTGTGCCACGAAAGCAGGCCTCGGCCAGACATATATTTGAAAACATTGGATGCGCTTCTTTTAGACAATCACAAGGAAGGAAGACAGGACAGGCGCAAACTAACAACTGAGGTTTATTCGAGGAAGACACTTAAATATCAGACCAACCCAGAGCAGGCGCTTCAGGGTGAAGCGCCTGCGCTGGCTTGGTCTGATATTTAAGTGTCTTCCTCGAATAAACCTCATTTGTTAGTGTTTCCAATGTTTTCAAATACAATGAACCAACTTGCCCAACAACGCATTCTGCTAAACTTCAGACATATATTGGAATGCGTTATAAGCGAGTAGGAGCTGTGACCTGTCTTACTCAGTCCCTAATGTTGCCTACTATCAGAGCTTCACTAAGGCTATGTCAATGCCACCGCCCACTCGGTAGCGTTTGAGCGGTACTTTCTCCGCATGAGAATGGTTGTCGTGCAATATACATGTCACATACGTATACAACTCGCAGTGGCAGGATCTCAGCCGCGCTTACGCTGGAGATGGTGGAGTCCAAGAGCAGCTGCGACTGGACAAGGGAGAGGTACATGTACGGCTTGCAGGCGACAGTTCCCGGTGCAGCGAGGGTCTGGTTCTACATTGCTACTCGTTTTGGCTCGGGAAAGGTGCGTCTCGCTGCGTAAGTTCTGCCAGCGTAGGGCTAGCTATAACCAGAACCGGCACCACAATGCTGGAATGGTACTTCGATCACGCCATTTCCCGGTTCACCGTAAAACTATTTTAGATGTTTGAGAAAGCTACAATAAGGGTAAGGCATAACTCTTCACGAAATGTTTCAGATTGTACGGGCAGTGCCCGAGAAATTTGCGTCCAACAAGTGATCACAATTTAATCGATACTTAGTTTTGCTAAATCTTTGAGCAAAAGGGCATAATTTTGATTCCGCGTAGGTGCTCCTGTAGTAAAGCAACATGGGGGTATCTTCTTTTATGTGAAATGCACTACACAGTCATTACTAACGTGTAGACTTGCAAAGCTAGGAGGCTACATTTGCCATCCAAACTGATGTGGCCGGCTCGTGAAAGGAGGTGCTAATTTTTCACCATTGTTTTATTTTCAGCTTCAATTTCCGTTAATCGTGATAAGCGATAATTGGAAGATCAGTGCACTTTGTCATAGAAGTGAAGGACGCATGCGCCAAGATAGATGCAAATGAGAGAAAGGCAGGGAGGTTAACCAGTGTTAACGCCTCCGGTTTACTACCCTGCACTATGGGAAGGGAAAGGGGAAGTAAAGACGGAAAGTAGAGCATGAAGAAAATAAAAGTGTGAGAAAAAGAATATGAAGAGGGATGGAATAGGGTCATTATAGTCTTTCTAATAGGTCACTGTCAGGTAAAAAGTCAACAAAGCCTTAACCGACTTTTGCTGCGACGAGAGTTCATTTCGGCATTCCAAAACTGATTGTTATGAATGTTGCCTGTCGTCAAGGCGTGCCAGCACGCTCGCTAGTGACAGCCGGTGCGCGCTGTATTGAGCACACTGGCTAAGTACGTGTTCGATAGTCTCCTCCCAGCCACAGTGAGTGAAAGCGGCGCTGTCGTCCATACCGACTCGGAAGGCGAAAGATCTTGTGTAGGTGACATCAAGCCACAGTTGGCAAAGTACTGCTGTTTCGAGTCGAGAGAGTCCAGATGGGGGTCGAAGTTGAAGGGATAGGTCCAGTCGGTGTAGACAGTGTGTACTTCAAGCTTGATGTGTTCTAAAGCTATGCAAAACACAATTGACCTGCTCTATAGACAGGAGTTGATTATGGCTCGTATTCTAGTTCGCAATTCAGGTGTATGGCCTAGAGTGAAATGCAAAATTTATAATTACACTTTGTTAATATGTAAGATCAAAATTCGTTGCTCTTGTAAGTAATGTTCGACTGCACATCCAATACATTTGATTTGGCAAAAGTGCGCAATCTGAAAAGAAAACTTTTCATAAGTGGATCTTCATTGGAACACTCTTTCAAAGGTGTTCCAAATTATAAATTAAATTGCCGAACCCTATAGTAGCACGGCGTTGATGAGGAGATTGCATTCGGTACATTGCAATGCTCACGCACGTCCGAACACCCGGCAGCGGCTCAACCCCCAGGATCCCCCTTTCCCCGGACACGGCTAAGCCCCGCACGGCTACACGCGGGAGGGTCCAACCCTCGTGTGCTCGGGTCCGTGGTGTCGCAACACACCAAACGCCTGCTGACGCAGACGCCCCTGCGGGGTGCATGCTCAACAAGCGGTTTGACACAAATGCATGCGCTTGCGCTGAAAAGCGCAGCATGGGCTGGCTTAGCACGTGGTTTGGCAGAAATCCACTTGCACGCTCTGGCAAAAGCAGCATGTGCATGCTTAACTTGTGGTTTGGCAGAAAACAACGTGCGCGTCTACCAAAAGATGCATGTGCATGCTCAACAAGTGGTTTGGCACAAATGCATGTGCGTGCGCTGTAAAGCGCTACATGGGCGTGCTTGGCACGTCGTTTGCCAGAAGTCCACGTGCACGGTCTGGCAAAAGCAGCATGTGCATGCTTAACTTGTGGTTTGGCAGAAAACAACGTGCGCGTCTACCAAAAGATGCATGTGCATGCTTAACAAGTGGTTTGGCACAAATGCATGCACGGGCGCTGTAAAGCGCACCATGGGCGTGCTTGGAAAGTCGTTTGGCAGAAATCCACGTGCGCGCTCTGGCAAAAGCAGCATGGGCATGCTTAACTTGTGGTTTGGCAGAAAACAACGTGCGCGTCTACCAGAAGATGCATGCTCAACAAGTGGTTTGACACAAATGTATGCGCGTGCGCTGAAAAGCGCAGCATGGGCGCGCTTAGCACGTGGTTTGGCCGAAATGCACTTGCACGCTCTGGCAAAAGGAGCATGTGCATGCTTAACTTGTGGTTTGGCAGAAAACAACGTGCGCGTCTACCAAAAGATGCATGTGCATGCTTAACAAGTGGTTTGGCACAAATGCATGCACGTGCGCTGTAAAGCGAAGCATGGGCGTGCTTGGAACGTCGTTTGGCAAAAATCCACGTGCGCGCTCTGGCAAAAGCAGCATGTGCATGCTTAACTTGTGGTTTGGCAGAAAACAACGTGCGCTTCTACAAAAAGATGCATGTGCATGCTCAACAAGTGGTTTGACACAAATGCATGCGCGTGCGCTGAGAAGCGCAGTATGGGCGTGCTTAGCACGTGAATTGGCAGAAATCCGCTTGCACGCTCTGGCAAAAGGAGCATGTGCATGCTTAACTTGTGATTTGGCAGAAAACAACGTGCGCGTCTACCAAAAGATGCATGTGCATGCTCAACAAGTGGTTTGGCACAAATGCATGCACGTGCGCTGTAAAGCGCACCATGGGCGTGCTTGGAAAGTCGTTTGGCACAAATCCACGTGCGCGCTCTGGCAAAAGCAGCATGTGCATGCTTAACTTGTTGTTTGGCAGAAAACAACGTGCGCGTCTACCAGAAGATGCATGTGCATGCTCAACAAGTGGTTTGACACAAATGCATGCGCGTGCGCTGAAAAGCGCAGTATGGGCGTGCTTAGCACGTGAATTGGCAGAAATCCGCTTGCGCGCTCTGGCAAAAGGAGCATGTGCATGCTTAACTTGTCGTTTGGCAGAAAACAGCGTGCGCGTCTACACAAAGATGCATGTGCATGCTCAACAAGTGGTTTGACACAAATGCATGCGCGTGCGCTGAAAAGCGCAGCATGGGCGTGCTTAGCACGTAAATTTGCAGAAATTCACATGCACGCTCTGCCAAAAGCAAAATGTGCATGCTTAACTTGTGGTTTGGGAGAAAACAACGCGCGCGTCTACCAAAAGATGCATGTGCATGCTTTACAAGTGGTTTGGCACAAATGCATGCACGCGCGCTGAAAAGCGCAGCATGGGCGTGCTTAGCAAGTGGTTTGGCAGAAATCCCATTGCACGCTCTGGCAAAAGCAGCATGTGCATGCTTAACTTGTGGTTTGGCAGAAAACAACGTGCGCGTCCAGCAAAAGATGCATGTGCATGCTCAACAAGTGGTTTGGCACAAATGCATGCGCGTGCGCTGAAAAGCGCAGCAGGGGCGTGCTTGGCACTTCGTTTGGCAGAAATCTAGGTGCGTGCTCTGGCAAAAGCAGCATGTGCATGTTTAACTTGTGGTTTGGCAGAAAACAACGTGCGCGTCTACCAAAAGATGCATGTGCATGCTTAACAAGTCGTTTGGCACAAATGCATGCACTTGCGCTGTAAAGCGCTGCATGGGCGTGCTCGAAACGTCGTTTGGCAGAAATCCACGTGCGCGCTCTGGCAAAAGCAGCATGTGCATGCTTAACTTGTGGTTTGGCAGAAAACAACGTGCGCGTCTACCAAAATGTGCATGTGCATGCTCAACAAGTGGTTTTTCACAAATGCATGCACGTGTGCTGTAAACCGCAGCATGGGCGTGCTTGGCACGTCGTTTGGCAGAAATCCACGTGCGCGTTCTTGCAAAAGCAGCACGTGCATGCTTAACTTGTGGTTTGGCAGAAAACAACGTGCGCGTCTACCAAAAGATACATATGCATGCTTAACAAGTGGTTTGGCAGAAATACATGCGCGTGCGCTGTAAAGCGCTGCATGCGCGCGCTTGGCACGTCGTTTAGCAGAAATCCACGGGCACGGTCTGGCAAAAGCAGCATGTGCATGCTTAACTTGTGGCTCGGCAGAAAACAACGTGCGCGTCTACCAAAAGATGCATGTGCATGCTTAACAAGTGGTTTGACACAAATGCATGCGCGTGCGTTGAAAAGCACAGCATGGGCGTGCTTAGCACGTGGTTTGGGAGAAATCTACTTGCACGGTCTGGCAAAGCACCATGGGTCGGCATAACTTGTGGTTTGGGAGAAAACAACGTGTGCGTCTACAAAAAGATGCATGTGCATGCTTAACAAGTGCTTTGACGCAAATGCATGCACGTGTGCTGTAAAGCACAGCATGGGCGTGCTTGGCACGTCGTTTGGCAGAAATCCACGTGCGCGTGCTTGCAAAAGCAGCATGTGCATGTTTAACTTGTGGTTTGGGAGAAAACAACGTGCGCGTCCACCAAACGATGCATGTGCATGCTCAACAAGTGGTTTGACACAAATGCATGCGCGTGCGCTGAAAAGCGCCGCATGGGCGTGCTTACCACGTGGTTTGGCAGAAATACACTTGCACGCTCTGGCAAAAGCAGCATGTGCATGCTTAACTTGTGGTCTGGCAGAAAACAACGCGCGCGTCTACCAAAAGATGCATGTGCATGCTTTACAAGTTGTTTGGCACAAATGCATGCACGCGCGCTGAAAAGCGCAGCATGGGCGTGCTTAGCAAGTGGTTTGGCAGAAATCCCATTGCACGCTCTGGCAAAAGCAGCATGTGCATGCTTAACTTGTGGTTTGGCAGAAAACAACGTGCGCGTCCAGCAAAAGATGCATGTGCATGCTCAACAAGTGGTTTGGCACAAATGCATGCGCGTGCGCTGAAAAGCGCAGCAGGGGCGTGCTTGGCACTTCGTTTGGCAGAAATCTAGGTGCGTGCTCTGGCAAAAGCAGCATGTGCATGTTTAACTTGTGGTTTGGCAGAAAACAACGTGCGCGTCTACCAAAAGATGCATGTGCATGGTTAACAAGTCGTTTGGCACAAATGCATGCACTTGCGCTGTAAAGCGCTGCATGGGCGTGCTCGAAACGTCGTTTGGCAGAAATCCACGTGCGCGCTCTGGCAAAAGCAGCATGTGCATGCTTAACTTGTGGTTTGGCAGAAAACAACGTGCGCGTCTACCAAAATGTGCATGTGCATGCTCAACAAGTGGTTTTTCACAAATGCATGCACGTGTGCTGTAAACCGCAGCATGGGCGTGCTTGGCACGTCGTTTGGCAGAAATCCACGTGCGCGTTCTTGCAAAAGCAGCACGTGCATGCTTAACTTGTGGTTTGGCAGAAAACAACGTGCGCGTCTACCAAAAGATACATATGCATGCTTAACAAGTGGTTTGGCAGAAATACATGCGCGTGCGCTGTAAAGCGCTGCATGCGCGCGCTTGGCACGTCGTTTAGCAGAAATCCACGGGCACGGTCTGGCAAAAGACGCATGTGCATGCTTAACTTGTGGCTCGGCAGAAAACAACGTGCGCGTCTACCAAAAGATGCATGTGCATGCTTAACAAGTGGTTTGACACAAATGCATGCGCGTGCGTTGAAAAGCACAGCATGGGCGTGCTTAGCACGTGGTTTGGGAGAAATCTACTTGCACGGTCTGGCAAAGCACCATGGGTCGGCATAACTTGTGGTTTGGGAGAAAACAACGTGTGCGTCTACAAAAAGATGCATGTGCATGCTTAACAAGTGCTTTGACGCAAATGCATGCACGTGTGCTGTAAAGCACAGCATGGGCGTGCTTGGCACGTCGTTTGGCAGAAATCCACGTGCGCGTGCTTGCAAAAGCAGCATGTGCATGTTTAACTTGTGGTTTGGGAGAAAACAACGTGCGCGTCCACCAAAAGATGCATGTGCATGCTCAACAAGTGGTTTGACACAAATGCATGCGCGTGCGCTGAAAAGCGCCGCATGGGCGTGCTTACCACGTGGTTTGGCAGAAATACACTTGCACGCTCTGGCAAAAGCAGCATGTGCATGCTTAACTTGTGGTCTGGCAGAAAACAACGTGCGCATCTACCAAAAGATGCATGTGTGTGCTTAACAAGTTGTTTGGCACAAATGCATGCACTTGCGCTGTAAAGCGCACCATGGGCGTGCTTGGAAAGTCGTTTGGCAGAAATCCACGTGCGCGCTCTGGCAAAACCAGCATGTGCATGCTTAACTTGTGGTTTGGCAGAAAACAACGTGCGCGTCTACCAAAAGATGCATGTGCATGTTTAACAAGTGCTTTGACACAAATGCATGCGCGTGCGCTGAAAAGCGCAGCATGGGCGTGCTTAGCACGTGGTTTGGCAGAAATCCACTTGCACGCTCTGGCAAAAGGAGGATGTGCATGCTTAACTTGTGGTTTGGCAGAAAACAACGTGAGCGTCTACCAAAAGATGCATGTGCATGCTTAACAAGCGGTTCGACACAAATGCATGCACGTGGGGTGTAAAGCGCAGAATGGGTGTTCTGGGTACGTCGTTTGGCAAACATCCACGTGCGCGCTCTGGCAAAAGCAGCATGTGCATGCTTAACCTGTGGTTTGGCAGAAAACAAAGTGTGCGTCTACCAAAAGATGGTTGTGCATGCTCAACAATGATGATGTGTAGTGTTTTATGGCGCAAGGGCCAGGTATGGCCAAAGAGCGCCATGACAAATGGTAGTGTTAACGATGTATTATGGAAGATGTGACTTGGCTGTAAAGTGGCTTAAAAATAGTCGCTGTAAAGTGCGTAAAATCTACGTGCTATAAAATTATGGCGATGAATAATGACGAAGACTGTGAAGATTAAAATCCATCGTAAAAGAATGATGCATTGTTTAAAATATGCGAGACGTTAAATTGCTTACAGCACTACAGCCTCGCCAGAGCCCTTGAACCACAAGGGCCTAGAGGCATGTGCTGATTCAAAATAATTATCGCAGCGACATGCTCAGAAGAGAGGAAGCACTACGAACGTGTGGGGCTAATAACATGCAACACAACATCTTTCAAAAAACCTAAGACGGCGTTGGTGTCAAAGAGTGGTTCTGGACCAAGTAACATAACAGGATGAAGGGGGATGTGGTGCCTGTATGCTAAGAGAAAATGTTTTTTTCTTTCGGTTTCGGCTTCCCGACACTCCAGTAGGACGTGGAGGACGGTCAGCCTCTCCCCGCATCTACCACAGGTTGGAGGCTCGTTTCCTGTGAGTAAAAAGTTATGTGTGCCAAAAGTGTGTCCTATTCTTAGGCGGCAGAATAGCACATCTGTCCGGCGGCATTTTGTTACAAGAGGCCAGAAACCTAATTGTGGCTTTATTACATGCAGTTTATTATTTATTTCTTCGTCCCACATGCGTTGCCAGTGGCTTCGTAGTTTCCTTCTTAAGAAAGGCTTCAGGTCTGTGACAGGCACCGAAGCAGTAGGATTAACTCCATGCAATGAGATTGATGTGGCCATCTGGTCGGCTAGAACGTTTCCCTCGATGCCCCTACGTCCAGGCACCCAGCATATGATCACATGTTGGTTAGATATATATGCTTTGCGCAGTGCGGAGTAGAGCTCGTTAAATACTGGATTTTTGTGATTACAGAAAGACATCAAGGCCTTCACAACACTGAGGGAGTCCGTATATATAATTGATTTCTGGGGTTGTGATTTATTTATATGCTTTACGGCCGACAGCAGTGCGTAGGCCTCAGCCGTAAACATACTAGCTTCCGGGTGCAGTACGTCGGATTCCGAGAAGGATGGACCGACGGCTGCATAGGATACCCCGTCGTGTGAATTTGATGCGTCTGTGTAGAACTCTGTGCAGGAGTATTTGTGCTGGAGTTCCCGGAAATGCATCTTGATTTCAATCTCTGGGGCATGCTTTGTGACTTCCACGAACGATATATCACATTGTATGAGCTGCCACTCCCAAGGAGGTGGCAGCTTGGCTGGATGCATTAGGCGAAGCTCGAGGAGTGGAACGTGCATTTCTTCGCTAAGCTCCCTCACACGCAGCGAGAAAGGCTGTCTTCCGGACGGACGATTGCGAAAGAGTGTAGCACATGTCATGTCATTAATGGTACTAAAACAGGGATGTTGGGGGTTTGAGTGGACTTTCAGAAAATATGTATGGCTGATGTATGTTCTCTGCAGATGAAGTGACCACTCATTTGATTCTACATATAAACTTTGTATGGGACTCGTTCTGAAAGCGCCAGTGGCCAGTCGTATTCCTAGATGGTGGACTGGGTCTAGCATCCTTAGTGCGCTCGGGGCGGCAGAGTGGTAAATCATGGCGCCATAGTCTAGTCGTGATCGAATGAGGCTTTTATAGAGATTCATTAAGCACTTCCTGTCACTACCCCACGTAGTCTGGGATAGAAGTTTGATTATGTTCATTGTTTTTAGACACTTTTCTTTGAGATGTTTAATGTGGGGGACGAAGGTGAGTCTGTAGTTAAGTATGACACCTAGAAATTTGTGTTCTTTGTTTACAGGTATCTGTTGTCCACGCAGTTCTATGCAAGGATCTGGGATAAGTCCTCTCTTTCTTGTAAAAAGAACACAAGAGCTTTTGTTAGGATTGATCTTAAACCCATTCTTGTTTGCCCACATTGACACTTTGTTCAGGCCATGTTGTACCTGTCTCTCGCAGACTGCGAGGTTACAAGATTTGAAAGCTATTTGAATGTCGTCCACGTAGACAGAGTAAAAGATGGCGGGTGGTAGCGAAGCACGAAGCGTGTTCATCTTCACGATAAATAGCGTGCAGCTGAGCACGCCTCCTTGGGGTACACCCGTTTCTTGCGTAAAAGGACGTGAGAGTGCATTGCCGACTTTTACCCGGAAGGTACGATTTGACAGATAGCTTTTTATTATATTAAACATATTACCGTGGATGCCCATTTCTGACAGGTCTCTTAAGATTCCGTAACGCCACGTTGTGTCATACGCCTTTTCCATATCGAGAAATATCGATAGGTAGAACTGTGTATGTATAAATGTGTCCCGGATATTCCCTTCAACACGCACGAGATGATCGGTTGTGGAGCGCCCTTCTCGGAAGCCGCACTGATAAGGATCAAGCATTTTGCTCTGTTCAAGGAAATGAATGAGTCGCCGATTTATCATTTTTTCGAACACCTTACAAATGCAACTTGTGAGGGCTATCGGGCGGTAACTTGCCACTGAGGAAGGGTCTTTTCCTTGTTTCAAAACAGGGACTACAATGGCTTCCTTCCACGCAGTTTAAAGGTACCCTGCATCCCAGATGGTGTTGAAAAGTGTGAGTAGTGTAAGTTGCGTGTCATTGTGTAAGTTTTTAAGCATTTCATACATGATTCTATCAGATCCTGGTGCGGAACTCTTGCATGCGCTCAAGGCAGCTTTCAACTCGGCAGCACTAAAAGGGCAATTGTACGGTTCATTCTGTCGGCATTTATTGATGAGTGGCTTGCATTCTTCTATTTGTTTATATTTTAGGAAGGATTGCGAATAATGATTTGAGCTTGATACACTCTCAAAGTGCTCCCCAAGTGAGTTTGCCTGGTCTTGCAGTGTTTCGCCCTGCGTGTTTAACAGGGGGACTGAGTATGTTTGCCTACCTCTAATCCTATTAACTCTGTTCCAGGCTTTGGCCTAATCCCTAAACGAGTTAATACTCGATAGATACTTTTGCCAGCTTTCTCTTCTGGCCTGTCGGCGGGTTCTCCTACCTTGGGATTTTACTTTTTTAAAGTTGACAAGATTTTCTGCAGTGGGCGAAGCGCGTAGCATCTCCCACGCTTTGTTCTGATTCCTACGTGCGATTCTGCATTCATTGTTCCACCACGGGACATGCCGTTTGCATGCCGAGCCACTTAATTCACGTATGCATTTAGATGCGGCATCTATTATAAAGGCTGTGAAGTACTCCACAGCAGCATCGATTTCTAAAGAAGACATGTCGTCCCATGATATACTAGTTAAGTTTCGGAACCTCTCCCAGTCTGCTGTGTCAATATTCCACCTAGGAGCGTGTGGTGGATGTTCATTTTCTTTAGGTGATCTTAGCAGTATAGAGAAGCGGTCGCTGCCGTAAGGGTTGTCGGCAACTTCCCATTCAAGTTCAGGCAGTACAGACGGGGAGACTATGCTAAGATCTATGGAAGAATCGGTTCTGTTTGCTAGAGAGTAATATGTGTGTTGCTTCTTATTCAACAGACACGCACCAGAAGAAAAAAGGAATTGTTCGACAAGACGTCCTCGCGCATCTATATGAGGGTCGCCCCACAGGTAGTTATGCGCATTAAAATCACGAAGAACAACATAGGGTTCTGGCAATTCATCTATAAAGGACTGAAATTCATGTTTGCTTAGTTTATAATGTGGGGGAATATAAAGCGAGGAAATAGTGATAAGTTTCTTCAGCAGAATAGCCCGAACCGCCACTGCCTCAAGGGCCGTTCGTAGCTGTACACGTTGACAGGCTATGCCTTTTTGAATTATAATTGCAACACCACCCGATGATGCGACAGCATCATCGCGATCTTTGCGAAATGTGACATACTGTTGAAGAAAGCTTGTGTATGTTGATTTCAAGTGTGTTTCCTGTAAACACAGCACTTTTGGATTGTGTTTATGGATGAGTTCTTGAACATCATCAAGATTCCTAAGTAGACCTCTGACATTGCATTGAATGATTTGTGTATCCATATTTTAAATTAAATTAGTGCTGTGTTTACGGAAAGGGAAGGGATGTCTTAGATTACAGAACCCTTTCGAGGCCCTGTAATAGGGGTTTTGCTCTTTCTGAAGCGTTCGAGCGAACCTCGGCGCTCCTTAGGCGTTTGGTGCGCCTTGAGGACAGGTGTAGTGTCCATTGCCTCCTGTGAGACGCCGGACAAGCGCTCTTGCGAGCGAGATGTTTTCTGCGAGAGTCCTGCCCCGGAAGGCAAAACCCCTGCGCCCCCCAGCCAGGAGGTCGATGGGGCTCCCTGAGGGATTTGGCTGCCCCGGCCGTTGCCAGCGCTGGAGGGGGCCTCGGAGGTTGGGGCAGCCTCGGCTGCGCCCACCTTCAGTTTCGATGGCCCCGTCTGCTGGGTTGGCGGAGCAGCGCTAGCTGCAACCGCCGCGGGGGCAGATGGCGTAACTGCCGACTCACTGTTTGTGGGTCGGACAGCCGCCGGAGGCCGTTGTGACGCTGCCCCCTGACGCGCCACTTCGGCAAAGGTTTTCTTTGGCAGGTATGCTACCCGCCTTCGTGCCTCTTTGAACGATATATTCTCTTTCACTTTGATCGTTACTATTTCTATTTCCTTCTTCCAGGAGGGGCACGACCGCGAGTACGCGGCGTGCTCCCCATCACAGTTTACACAGTGGGGAGCGTTCTCACACGTTTCAGTGGTGTGTTCTTGGGCACTACATTTAGCAGAAGTTTGGCGGCCTCGGTAACTCGGCGAACTGTGGCCGAAGCGCTGGCACTTGAAACAGCGGAGTGGGTTGGGCACGTACGGCCTAACGCGGCGCTTGATGTAACCGGCCTCGATTGACTCGGGCAGGACACTTGAACCAAAGGTGATTATTAAGTGATTCGTTTGAATCTCTTTACCATCTCGCCTTATCTTTATTCTTCTAACATTGATAACATTTTGCTCACTGAAGCGCTCCAGGAGCTCCGCCTCAGTCAGCTCAAGCAGATCATCATTGGAAACAACACCGCGGGTGATGTTCATTGTACGGTGTGGCGTTTCTGTTATGTGGGTCTCCCCGAATGACACTAGTTTCTGTAGTTGATCATATTGCTTCTGGTCGCGGAGCTCCAAGAGGAGGTCACCGCTTGCCATCCTGGACACCTTGTAACCTGGTCCAAAAACATCAGTCAAGGACTTCGAGACAAGGAATGGTGATATGTTTCGCACTGCTTTGTTTGGCTTTTCAGAGTGAATGACGTGGAACCGGGGAAAATTCTGGATTTGGTGTCCGAAAAACTGAAAAACATTTTCGGTGCGCCCTCGTTTCGGAGGGCGATCAGGAAGTTTCGGGAAGGGAGTTTCCATGAGAATATATAAGATTCGGCAGCAGCGCCGACCGCCCACCACGGAGCCCAACGAGGGGACGCGGCAGAGCTTGTGTACAAGCCTCCACGACGCCAGCCGTACGCCATCAGTATAACCCAATATGGTGTACCCAAGGCAGGATATCCACACAAGGTTAACCCTTGCCGCCGTGGAGAAAGGAAGTAAATGGAAGAGAGAAGAAGACAGGAAAGATGTAAAGTGAGAGATAAAGACGAAGGTTTGAGAAGAGAGAGACAGGAAAAGGCGACTACCGATTTCCCCCGGGTGGGTCAGTCCGGGGGTGCCGTCTACGTGAAGCAGAGGCCAAAGAGGCGTGTTGCCTCCGCTGGAGGGCCTTAAAGGTCCGAACACCCGGCATCGGCTCAACCCCCAGGATCCCCCTTTCCCCGGACACGGCTAAGCCGCGCACGGCTACACGCGGGAGGGTCCAACCCTCGTGTGCTCGGGTCCGTGGTGTCGCAACACACCAAACGCCTGCTGACGAAGACGCCCCTGCGGGGTGCATGCTCAACAAGTGGTTTGACACAAATGCATGCGCTTGCGCTGAAAAGCGCAGCATGGGCTGGCTTAGCACGTGGTTTGGCAGAAATCCACTTGCACGCTCTGGCAAAAGCAGCATGTGCATGCTTAACTTGTGGTTTGGCAGAAAACAACGTGCGCGTCTACCAAAAGATGCATGTGCATGCTCAACAAGTGGTTTGACACAAATGCATGCGCGTGCGCTGAAAAGCGCAGCATGGGCGTGCTTAGCAAGTGAATTTGCAGAAATTCACATGCACGCTCTGACAAAAACAGCATGTGCATGCTTAACTTGTGGTTTGGCAGAAAACAACGTGCGCGTCTACCAAAAGATACATATGCATGCTTAACAAATGGTTTGGCAGAAATACACGCGCGTGCGCTGTAAAGCGCTACATGGGCGTGCTTGGCACATCGTTTGGCAGAAATCCACGCGCACGGTCTGGCAAAAGCAGCATGTGCATGCTTAACTTGTGGTTTGGCAGAAAACAACGTGCGCGTCCACCAAAAGATGCATGTGCATGCTCAACAAGTGGTTTGACACAAATGCATGCGCGTGCGCTGAAAAGCGCAGCATGGGCGTGCTTAGCACGTGAATTTGCAGAAATCCGCTTGCACACTCTGGCAAAAGGAGCATGTGCATGCTTAACTTGTGGTTTGGCAGAAAACAACGTGCGCGTCTACCAAAAGATGCATGTGCATGCTCAACAAGTGCTTTCGCACAAATGCATGCGCGTGCGTTGAAAAGCGCAGCATGGGCGTGCTTGGCACTTCGTTTGGCAGAAATCCAGGTGCGCGCTCTGGCAAAAGCAGCATGTGCATGTTTAACTTGTGGTTTGGCAGAAAACAACGTGCGCGTCTACCAAAAGATGGATGTGCATGCTCAACATGTGGTTTGACACAAATGCATACACGTGCGCTGAAAAGCGCAGCATGGGCGTGCTTAGCACGTGGTTTGGCAGAAATCCACTTCCACGGCCTGGCAAAAGCAGCATGTGCATGCTTAAATTGTGGTTTGGCAGAAAACAAAGTGCGCGTCCACCAAAAGATGCATGTGCATGCTCAAAAAGTGGTTTGACACAAATGCATGCGCGTGCGCTGAAAAGCGCAGCATGGGCGTGCTTAGCACGTGGTTTGGCAGAAATCCGCTTGCATGCTCTGGCAAAAGGAGCATATGCATGCTTAACTTGTGGTTTGACAGAAAACAACGTGCGCGTCTACCAAAATATGCATGTGCATGCTCAACAAGTGGGTTGACACAAATGCAAGCGCGTGCGCTGAAAAGCGCTGCATGGGCGTGCTTAGCACGTGAATTTGCAGAAATCCACGTGCGCGCTCTGGCAAAAGCAGAATGTGCATGCCTAACTTGTGGTTTGGCAGAAATCAACGTGCGCGTCCACCAAAAGATGCAAGTGCATGCTCAACAAGCGGTTTGGCACAAATGCATGCGCGTGCGCTGAAAAGCGCAGCATGGGCGTGCTTAGCACGTGGTTTGGCAGAAATCCACTTCCACGGCCTGGCAAAAGGAGCATGTGCATACTTAACTTGTGGTTTGGCAGAAAACAACGTCCGCGTCTACCAAAAGATGCATGTGCATGCTCAACAAGTGGTTTGGCACAAATACATGCGCGTGCGCTGTAAAGCGCTCCATGCGTGCGCTTGGCACGTCGTTTGGCGGAAATCCACGTGCACGGTCTGGCAAAAACAGCATCTCCATGCTTAACTTGTGGTTTGGCAGAAAACAACGTGCGCGTCTACCAAAAGATGGATGTGCATGCTCAACAAGTGGTTTGACACAAATGCATACGCGTGCGCTGAAAAGCGCAGCATTGGCGTGCTTAGCACGTGGTTTGGCAGAAATCCACTTCCACGGCCTGGCAAAAGCAGCATGTGCATGCTTAACTTGTGGTTTGGCAGAAAACAAAGTGCGCGTCTACCAAAAGATGCATGTGCATGCTCAACAAGTGGTTTGGCACAAATGCATGCGTGTGCCCTGAAAAGCGCAGCATGGGTGTGCTTGGCACGTCGATTGGCAGAAATCGGCGTGCGCGCTCTGGCAAAAGCAGCACGTGCACGCTTAAGTTGTGGTTTGGCAGAAAACAACGTGCGCGTCTACCAAAAGATACATGTGCATGCTTACCAAGTGGTTTGGCACAAATACATGCGCGTGCGCTGTAAAGCGCTGCATGCGTGCGCTTGGCACGTCGTTTGGCAGAAATCCACGTGCACGGTCTGGCAAAAGCAGCATGCCCATGCTTAACTTGTGGTTTGGCAGAAAACAACGTGCGCGTCTACCAAAAGATGCATGTGCATGCTCAACAAGTGGTTTGACACAAATGCATGCGCGTGCGCTGAAAAGCGCAGCATGGGTGTGCTTAATACGTGGTTTGGCAGAAATTCACGTGCACGCTCTGGCAAAAGCAGCATGTGCATTCTTAACATTGTGGTTTGGCAGAAAACAAAGTGCGCGTCTACCAAAAGATGCGTGTGCATCCTCAACAAGTGGTTTGACACAAATGCATGCGCGTGCGCTGAAAAGCGCAGCATGGGCGTGCTTAGCACGTGGTTTGGCAGAAATCCACTTGCACGCTCTGGCAAGCGCAGCATGTGCATGACTAACTTGTGGTTTGGCAGAAAACAACGTGCGCGTCTACCAAAAGATGCATGTGCATGCTCAACAAGTGGTTTGGCACAAATGCATGTGCGTGCGCTGTAAAGCGCTACATGGGCGTGCTTGGCACGTCGTTTGGCAGAAATCCACGCGCACGGTCTGGCAAAAGCAGCATGTGCATGCTTAACTTGTGGTTTGGCAGAAAACAACGTGCGCGTCTACCAAAAGATGCATGTGCATGCTTAACAAGTGGTTTCGCACAAAGGCATGCACGTGCGCTGTAAAGCGCAGCATGGGCGTGCTTGGAACGTCGTTTGGCAGAAATCCACGTGTGCGCTCTGGCAAAAGCAGCATGTGCATGCTTAACTTGTGGTTTGGCAGAAAACAACGTGCGCGTCTACCAAAAGATGCACGTGCATGCTCAACAAGTGGTTTGACACAAATGCATGCGCGTGCGCTGAAAAGCGCAGCATCGGCGTGCTTAGCACGTGGTTTGGCAGAAATCCGCTTCCACGCTCTGGCAAAAGGAGCATGTGCATGCTTAACTTGTGGTTTGGCAGAAAACAACGTGCGCGTCTACCAAAAGATGCATGTGCATGCTCAACAAGTGGTTTGGCACAAATGCATGCGCGTGCGCTGAAAAGCGCAGCATGGGCGTGCTTGGCACTTCGTTTGGCAGAAATCCAGGTGCGCGCTCTGGAAAAAGCAGCATGTGCATGTTTACCTTGTGGTTTGGCAGAAAACAACGTGCGCGTCTACCAAAAGATGGATGTGCATGCTCAACATGTGGTTTGACACAAATGCATACACGTGCGCGGAAAGCCCAGCATGGGCGTGCATAGCACGTGGTTTGGCAGAAATCCACTTCCACGGCCTGGCAAAAGCAGCATGTGCATGCTTAAATTGTGGTTTGGCAGAAAAAAAGTGCACGTCTACCAAAAGATGCATGTGCATGCTCAACAAGTGGTTTGGCACAAATGCATGTGCGTGCGCTGTAAAGCGCTACATGGGCGTGCTTGGCACGTCGTTTGGCAGAAATCCACGCGCACGGTCTGGCAAAAGCAGCATGTGCATGCTTAACTTGTGGTTTGGCAGAAAACAACGTGCGCGTCTACCAAAAGATGCATGTGCATGCTTAAGAAGTGGTTTCGCACAAAGGCATGCACGTGCGCTGTAAAGCGCAGCATGGGCGTGCTTGGAACGTCGTTTGGCAGAAATCCTCGTGTGCGCTCTGGCAAAAGCAGCATGTGCATGCTTAACTTGTGGTTTGGCAGAAAACAACGTGCGCGTCTACCAAAAGATGCACGTGCATGCTCAACAAGTGGTTTGACACAAATGCATGCGCGTGCGCTGAAAAGCGCAGCATGGGCGTGCTTAGCACGTGGTTTGGCAGAAAACCACTTGCACGCTCTGGCAAGCGCAGCATGTGCATGCTTAACTTGTGGTTTGGCAGAAAACAACGTGCGCGTCCACCAAAAGATGCATGTGCATGCTCAACAAGTGGTTTGGCACAAATGCATGTGCGTGCGCTGTAAAGCGCTACATGGGCGTGCTTGGCACGTCGATTGGCAGAAATCGGCGTGCGCGCTCTGGCAAAAGCAGCATGTGCATGTTTAACTTGTGGCTTGGCAGAAAACAACGTGCGCGTCTACCAAAAGATACATGTGCATGCTTAACAAGTGGTTTGGCACAAATACATGAGCGTGCGCTGTAAAGCGCTGCATGCGTGCGCCTGGCACGTCGTTTGGCAGAAATCCACGTGCACGGTCTGGCAAAAGCAGCATGTCCATGCTTAACTTGTGGTTTGGCAGAAAACAACGTGCGCGCCTACCACAAGATGTATGTGCATGCTCAACAAGTGGTTTGACAGAAATGCATACGCGTGCGCTGAAAAGCGCAGCATGGGCGTGCTTAGCACGTGGTTTGGCAAAAATTCACTTCCAAGGTCTGGCAAAAGCAGCATGTGCATGCTTAACTTGTGGTTTGGCAGAAAACAACGTGGGTGTCTACCAAAAGTTGCATGTGCATGCTCAGTAAGTGGTTTGGCACAAATGCATGCGTGTGCCCTGAAAAGCGCAGCATGGGCGTGCTTGGCACGTCGATTGGCAGAAATCGGCGTGCGCGCTCTGGCAAGAGCATCACGTGCATGCTTAAGTTGTGGTTTGGCAGAAAACAACGTGCGCGTCTACCAAAAGATACATGTGCATGCTTAACAAGTGGTTTGGCACAAATACATGCGCGTGCGCTGTAAAGAGCTGCATGCGTGCGCTTGGCACGTCGTTTGGCAGAAATCCACGTGCACGGTCTGGCAAAAGCAACATGTCCATGCTTAACTTGTGGTTTGGCAGAAAACAACGTGCGCGTCTACCAAAAGATCCATGTGCATGCTCAACAAGTGGTTTGACACAAATGCTTGCGCGTGCGCTGAAAAGCGCAGCATGGGCGTGCCTAATACGTGGTTTGGCAGAAATTCACGTGCACGCTCTGGCAAAAGCAGCATGTGCATTCTTAACATTGTGGTTTCGCAGAAAACAAAGTGCGCGTCTACCAAAAGATGCATGTGCATGCTCAACAAGTGGTTTGATACAAATGCATGCGCGTGCGCTGAAAAGCGCAGCATGGGCGTGCTTAGCACGTGGTTTGGCAGAAATCCACTTGCACGCTCTGGCAAGCGCAGCATGTGCATGCTTAACTTGTGGTTTGGCAGAAAACAACGTGCGCGTCTACCAAAAAATGCATGTGCATGCTCAACAAGTGGTTTGCCACAAATGCATGTGCGTGCGCTGTAAACCGCTACATGGGCGTGCTTGGCACGTCGTTTGGCAGAAATCCACGCGCACGGTCTGGCAAAAGCAGCATGTGCATGTTTAACTTGTGGTTTGGCAGAAAACAACGTGCGCGTCTACCAAAAGATGCATGTGCATGTTTAACAAGTGGTTTGGCACAAAGGCATGCACGTGCGCTGTAAAGCGCAGCATGGGCGTGCTTGGAACGTCGTTTGGCAGAAATCCACGTGCGCGCTCTGGCAAAAGCAGCATGTGCATGCTTAACTTGTGGTTTGGCAGAAAAAAACGTGCGCGTCTACCAAAAGATGCATGTGCATGCTCAACAAGTGGTTTGACACAAATGCATGCGCGTGCGCTGAAAAGCGCAGCATGGGCGTGCTTAGCACGTGGTTTGGCAGAAATCCGCTTGCACGCTCTGGCAAAAGGAGCATGTGCATGCTTAACTTGTGGTTTGGCAGAAAACAACGTGCGCGTCTACCAAAAGATGCATGTGCATGCTCAACAAGTGGTTTGGCACAAATGCATGCGCGTGCGCTGAAAAGCGCAGCATGGGCGTGCTTAATACGTGGTTTGGCAGAAATTCACGTGCACGCTCTGGCAAAAGCAGCATGTGCATTCTTAACATTGTGGTTTGGCAGAAAACAAAGTGCGCGTCTACCAAAAGATGCATGTTGCATGCTCAACAAGTGGTTTGACACAAATGCATGCGCGTGCGCTGAAAAGCGCAGCATGGGCGCGCTTAGCACGTGGTTTGGCAGCAAACCACTTGCACGCTCTGGCAAGCGCAGCATGTGCATGCTTAACTTGTGGTTTGGCAGAAAACAACGTGCGCGTCCACCAAAAGATGCATGTGCATGCTCAACAAGTGGTTTGGCACAAATGCATGTGCGTGCGCTGTAAAGCGCTACATGGGCGTGCTTGGCACGTCGTTTGGCAGAAATCCTCTTGCACGCTCTGGCAAAAGGAGCATGTGCATGCTTAACTTGTGGTTTGGCAGAAAACAACGTGCGCGTCTACCAAAAGATGCATGTGCATGCTCAACAAGTGGTTTGGCACAAATGCATGCGCGTGCGCTGAAAAGCGCAGAATGGGCGTGCTTGGCACTTCGTTTGGCAGACATCCAGGTGCGCGCTCTGGCAAAAGCAGCATGTGCATGTTTAACTTGTGGTTTGGCAGGAAACAACGTGCGCGTCTACCAAAAGATGGATGTGCATGCTCAACATGTGGTTTGACACAAATGCATACACGTGCGCAGAAAAGCGCAGCATGGGCGTGCTTAGCACGTGGTTTGGCAGAAATCCACTTCCACGGCCTGGCAAAAGGAGCATGTGCACGCTTAACTTGTGGTTTGGCAGAAAACAACGTGCGCGTCTACCAAAAGATGCATGTGCATGCTCAACAAGTGGTTTGACACAAATGCATGCGCGTGCGCTGAAAAGCGCAGCATGCGCGTGCTTAGCACGTGAATTTGCAGAAATTCACACGCACGCTCTGCCAAAAACAGCATGTGCATGCTTAACTTGTGGTTTGGCAGAAAACAACGCGCGTGTCTACCAAAAGATGCATGTGCATGCTCAACAAGTAGTTTGACGCAAATGCATGCGCGTGCGCTGAAAAGCGCAGCATGGGCGTGCTTAGCACGTCAATTTGCAGAAATTCACGCGCACGCTCTGCCAAAAACAGCATGTCCATGCTTAACGTGTGGTTTGGCAGAAAACAACGTACGCGTCTACCAAAAGATACATGTGCATGCTTAAGAAGTGGTTTGGCACAAATGCATGCACGTGCGAAGCGTAGCATGGGCGTGCTTGGCAGGTCGTTTGTCAGAAATCCAGGTGCGCGCTCTGGCAAAAGCAGCATGTGCATGTTTAACTTGTGGTTTGGCAGAAAACAAAGTGCGCGTCCACCAAAAGATGCATGTGCATGCTCAACATGTGGTTTGGCACAAATGCATGCGCGGGCGCTGAAGAGCGCAGCATGGGCGTGCTTGGCACGTCGATTGGCAGAAATCGACGTGCGCGCTCTGGCGAAAGCAGCACGTGCATGCTTAAGTTGTGGTTTGGCAGAAAACAACGTGCGCGTCTACCAAAAGATACATGTGCATGCTTAACAAGTGGTTTGGCACAAATACATGCGCGTGCGCTGTAAAGCGCTGCATGCGTGCGCTTGGCACGTCGTTTGGCAGAAATCCACGTGCACGGTCTGGCAAAAGCAGCATGTCCATGCTTAACTGGTGGTTTAGCAGAAAACAACGTGCGCGTCTACCAAAAGAGGGATGTGCATGCTCAACAAGTGGTTTGACACAAATGCATACGCGTGCGCTGAAAAGCGCACCATGGGCGTGCTTAGCACGTGGTTTGGCAGAAATCCACTTCCACGGCCTGGCAAAAGCAGCATGTGCATGCTTAACTTGTGGTTTGGCAGAAAACAACGTGCGCGTCTACCAAAAGTTGCATGTGCATGTTCAATAAGTGGTTTGGCACAAATGCATGCGTGTGCCCTGAAAAGCGCAGCATGGGCGTGCTTGGCACGTCGATTGGCAGAAATCGGCGTGCGCGCTCTGGCAAAAGCAGGATGTGCATGTTTAACTTGTGGCTTGGCAGAAAACAACGTGCGCGTCTACCAAAAGATACATGTGCATGCTTAACAAGTGGTTTGGCACAAATACATGAGCGTGCGCTGTAAAGCGCTGCATGCGTGCGCTTGGCACGTCGTTTGGCAGAAATCCACGTGCACGGTCTGGCAAAAGCAGCATGTCCATGCTTAACTTGTGGTTTGGCAGAAAACAACGTGCGCGTCTACCAAAAGATGGATGTGCATGCTCAACAAGTGGTTTGACACAAATGCATACGCTTGCGCTGAAAAGCGCAGCATGGGCGTGCTTAGCACGTGGTTTGGCAAAAATTCACTTCCAAGGCCTGGCAAAAGCAGCATGTGCATGCTTAACTTGTGGTTTGGCAGAAAACAACGTGCGCGTGTACCAAAAGATGCATGTGCATGTTTAACAAGTGGTTTGGCACAAAGGCATGCACGTGCGCTGTAAAGCGCAGCATGGGCGTGCTTGGAACGTCGTTTGGCAGAAATCCACGTGCGCGCTCTGGCAAAAGCAGCATGTGCATGCTTAACTTGTGGTTTGGCAGAAAAAAACGTGCGCGTCTACCAAAAGATGCATGTGCATGCTCAACAAGTGGTTTGACACAAATGCATGCGCGTGCGCTGAAAAGCGCAGCATGGGCGTGCTTAGCACGTGGTTTGGCAGAAATCCGCTTGCACGCTCTGGCAAAAGGAGCATGTGCATGCTTAACTTGTGGTTTGGCAGAAAACAACGTGCGCGTCTACCAAAAGATGCATGTGTATGCTCAACAAGTGATTTGGCACAAATGCATGCGCGTGCGCTGAAAAGCGCAGCGTGGGCGTGCTTGGCACTTCGTTTGGCAGAAATCTAGGTGCGCGCTCTGGCAAAAGCAGCATGTGCATGTTTAACTTGTGGTTTGGCAGAAAACAACGTGCGCGTCTACCAAAAGATGGATGTGCATGCTCAACAAGTGGTTTGACACAAATGCATACACGTGCGCTGAAAAGCGCAGCATGGGCGTGCTTAGCACGTGGTTTGGCAGAAATCCGCTTGCACGCTCTGGCAAAAGGAGCATGTCCATGCTTAACTTGTGGTTTGGCAGAAAACAACGTGCGCGTCTACCAAAAGATGCATGTGCATGCTCAACAAGTGGTTTCGCACAAATGCATGCGCGTGCGCTGAAAAGCGCAGCATGGGCGTGCTTGGCTCTTCGTTTGGCAGAAATCCAGGTGCGCGCTCTGGCAAAAGCAGCATGTGCATGTTTAACTTGTGGTTTGGCAGAAAACAACGTGCGCGTCTACCAAAAGATGGATCTGCATGCTCAACATGTGGTTTGACACAAATGCATACACGTGCGCTGAAAAGCGCAGCATGGGCGTGCTTAGCACGTGGTTTGGCAGAAATCCACTTCCACGGCCTGGCAAAAGCAGCATGTGCATGCTTAACTTGTGGTTTGGCAGAAAACAAAGTGCGCGTCCACCAAAAGATGCATGTGCATGTTCAACAAGTGGTTTGGCGAAATGCATGCGCGTGCGTTGAAAAGCGCAGCATGGGCGTGCTTGGCACGTCGATTGGCAGAAATCGACGTGCGCGCTCTGGCAAAAGCAGCACGTGCATGCTTAAGTTGTGGTTTGGCAGAAATCAACGTGCGCGTCTACCAAAAGATACATGTGCATGCTTAACAAGTGGTTTGGCACAAATACATGCGCGTGCGTTGTAAAGCGCTGCATGCGTGCGCTTGGCACGTCGTTTGGCAGAAAACCACGTGCACGGTCTGGCAAAAGCAGCATGTCCATGCTTAACTTGTGGTTTGGCAGAAAACAACGTGCGCGTCTACCAAAAGATGCATGTGCATGCTCAACAAGTGGTTTGACACAAATGCATACGCGTGCGCTGAAAAGCGCAGCATGGGCGTGCTTAGCACGTGGTTTGGCAGAAATCCACTTCCACGGCGTGGCAAAAGCAGCATGTGCATGCTTAACTTGTGGTTTGGCAGAAAACAACGTGCGCGTCTACCAAAAGTTGCATGTGCATGCTCAATAAGTGGTTTGGCACAAATGCATGCGTGTGCCCTGAAAAGCGCAGCATGGGCGTGCTTGGCACGTAGATTGGCAGAAAACGGCGTGCGCGCTCTGGCAAAAGCAGCACGTGCATGCTTAAGTTGTGGTTTGGCAGAAAACAACGTGCGCGTCTACCAAAAGATACATGTGCATGCTTAAAAAGTGGTTTGGCACAAATACATGCGCGTGCGCTGTAAAGCGCTGCATGCATGCGCTTGGCACGTCGCTTGGCAGAAATCCACGTGCACGGTCTGGCAAAAGCAGCATGTCCATGCTTAACTTGTGGTTTGGCAGAAAACAACGTGCGCGTCTACCAAAAGATGCATGTGCATGCTCAACAAGTGGTTTGACACAAATGCATGCGTGTGCGCTGAAAAGCGCAGCATGGGCGTGCTTAGCACGTGAATTTGCAGAAATCCACGTTCGCGCTTTGCCAAAAGCAGAATGTGCGTGTCTAACTTGTGGTTTGGGAGAAAACAACGCGTGCGTCTACCAAAAGATGCATGTGCATGCTTAACAAGTGGTTTGGCACAAATGCATGCACGTGCACTGAAAAGCGCAGCATGGGCGTGATTAGCAAGTGGTTTGGCAGAAATCCAATTGCACGCTCTGGCAAAAGCAGCATGTGCATGCTTAACTTGTGGTTTGGCAGAAAACAACGTGCGCGTACACCAAAAGATGCATGTGCATGCTCAACAAGTGGTTTGGCACAAATGCATGCGCGTGCGCTGAAAAGCGCAGCATGGGCGTGCTTAGCACGTTGTTTGGCAGAAATCCACTTCCAAGGCCTGGCAAAAGCAGCATGTGCATGCTTAACTTGTGGTTTGGCAGAAAACAACGTGCGCGTCTACCTAAAGTTGCATGTGCATGCTCAATAAGTGGTTTGGCGCTAATGCATGCGTGTGCCCTGAAAAGCGCAGCATGGGCGTGCTTGGCACGTCGATTGGCAGACATCGGCTTGCGCGCTCTGGCAAAAGCAGCACGTGCATGCTTAAGTTGTGGTTTGGCAGAAAACAACGTGCGCGTCTACCAAAAGATACATGTGCATGCTCAACAAGTGGTTTGACACAAATGCATGCGCGTGCGCTGAAAAGCGCAGCATGGGCGTGCTTAGCACGTGGTTTGGCAGAAATCCGCTTGCACGCTCTGGCAAAAGGAGCATGTGCATGCTTAACTTGTGGTTTGGCAGAAAACAACGTGCGCGTCTACCAAAAGATGCATGTGCATGCTCAACAAGTGGTTTGGCACAAATGCATGCGCGTGCGCTGAAAAGCGCAGCATGGGCGTGCTTGGCACTTCGTTTGGCAGAAATCCAGGTGCGCCCTCTGGCAAAAGCAGCATGTGCATGTTTAACTTGTGGTTTGGCAGAAAACAACGTGCGCGTCTACCAAAAGAAGGATGTGCATGCTCAACATGTGGTTTGACACAAATGCATACACGTGCGCTGAAAAGCGCAGCATCGGCGTGCTTAGCACGTGGTTTGGCAGAAATCCACTTCCACGGCCTGGCAAAAGCAGCATGTGCATGCTTAACTTGTGGTTTGGCAGAAAACAACGTGCGCGTCCACCAAGAGATGCATGCGCATGCTCAACAAGTGGTTTGGCACAAATGCATGCGCGTGCGCTGAAAAGCGCAGCATGGGCGTGCTTGGCACTTCGTTTGGCAGAAATCTAGGTGGCGCTGTGGCAAAAGCAGCATGTGCATGTTTAACTTGTGGTTTGGCAGAAAACAACGTGGGCGTCTACCAAAAGATGGATGTGCATGCTCAACAAGTGGTTTGACACAAATGCATACACGTGCGCTGAAAAGCGCAGCATGGGCGTGCTTAGCACGTGGTTTGGCAGAAATTCACTTCCGCGGCCTGGCAAAAGCAGCATGTGCATGCTTAACTTGTGGTATGGCAGAACACAACGTGCGCGTGTACCAAACGTTGCATGTGCATTCTCAATAGGTGCTTTGGCACAAATGCATGCGTGTGCCCTGAAAAGCGCAGCATGGGCGTGCTTGGCACGTCGATTGGCAGAAATCGACGTGCGCGCTCTGACAAAAGCAGCAAGTGCATGCTTAAGTTGTGGTTTGGCAGAAAACAACGTGCGCGTCTACCAAAAGATACATGAGCATGCTTAACAAGTGGTTTCGCACAAATACATGCGCGTGCGGTGTAAAGCGCTGCATGCGTGCGCTTGGCACGTCGTTTGCCAGAAATCCACGTGCACGGTCTGGCAAAAGCTGCATGTGCATGCTTAATTTGTGGTTTGGCAGAAAACAACGTGCGCGTCTACCAAAAGATGCATGTGCATGCTCAACAAGTGGTTTGACACAAATGCATGCGCGTGCGCTGAAAAGCGCAGCATGGGCGTGCTTAGCACGTGGTTTGGCAGAAATCCACTTCCAAGGCCTGGCAAAAGCAGCACGTGCATGCTTAACTTGTGGTTTGGCAGAAAACAACGTGCGCGTCCACCAAAAGATGCATGTGCATGCTCAACAAGTGATTTGGCACAAATGCATGCGCGTGCGCTGAAAAGTGCAGCATGGGCGTGCTTGGCACTTCGTTTGGCAGAAATCCAGGTGCGCGCTCTGGCAAAAGCAGCATGTGCATGTTTAACTTGTGGTTTGGCAGAAAACAAAGTGCGCGTCCACCAAAAGATGCATGTGCATGCTCAACAAGTGGTTTGGCACAAATGCATGCGCGTGCGCTGAAAAGCGCAGCATGGGCGTGCTTGGCACGTCGATTGGCAGAAATCGACGTGCGCGCTCTGGCAAAAGCAGCACGTGCATGCTTAAGTTGTGGTTTGGCAGAAAACAACGTGCGCGTCTACCAAAAGATACATGTGCATGCTTAACAAGTGGTTTGGCACAAATACATGCGCGTGCGCTGCAAAGCACTTTATGCGTGCGCTTGGCACGTCGTTTGGCAGAAATCCACGTGCACGGTCTGGCAAAAGCAGCATGTCCATGCTTAACTTGTGGTTTGGCAGAAAACAACGTGCGCGTCTACCAAAAGATGGATGTGCATGCTCAACAAGTGGTTTGACAGAAATGCATACGCGTGCGCTGAAAAGCGCAGCATGGGCGTGCTTAGCACGTGGTTTGGCAGAAATCCACTTCCAAGGCCTGGCAAAAGCAGCATGTGCATGCTTAACTTGTGGTTTGGCAGAAAACAACGTGCGCGTCTACCAAAAGTTGCATGTGCATGCTCAATCAGTGGTTTGGCACAAATGCATGCGTGTACCCTGAAAAGCGCAGCATGGGCGTGCTTGGCACGTCGATTGGCAGAAATCGGCTTGCGCGCTCTGGCAAAAGCAGCACGTGCATGCTTAAGTTGTGGTTTGGCAGAAAACAACGTGCGCGTCTACCAAAAGATGCATGTGCATGCTCAACAAGTGGTTTGACACAAATGCATGCGCGTGCGCTGAAAAGCGCAGCATGGGCGTGCTTAGCACGTGGTTTGGCAGAAATTCACTTCCACGGCCTGGCAAAAGCAGCATGTGCATGCTTAACTTGTGGTTTGGCAGAAAACAACGTGCGCGTCCACCAAAAGATGCATGTGCATGCTCAACAAGTAGTTTGGCACAAATGCATGCGCGTGCGCTGAAAAGTGCAGCATGGGCGTGCTTGGCACTTCGTTTGGCAGAAATCTAGGTGCGCGCTCTGGCAAAAGCAGCATGTGCATGTTTAACTTGTGGTTTGGCAGAAAACAACGTGCGCGTCTACCAAAAGATGGATGTGCATGCTCAACAAGTATTTGACACAAATGCGTACACGTGCGCTGAAAAGCGCAGCATGGGCGTGCTTAGCACGTGGTTTGGCAGAAATTCACTTCCACGGCCTGGCAAAAGCAGCATGTGCATGCTTAACTTGTGGTTTGGCAGAACACAACGTGCGCGTGTACCAAACGTTGCATGTGCATTCTCAATAGGTGCTTTGGCACAAATGCATGCGTGTGCCCTGAAAAGCGCAGCATGGGCGGGCTTGGCACTTCGTTTGGCAGAAATCCAGGTGCGCGCTCTGGCAAAAGCAGCATGTGCATGTTTAACTTGTGGTTTGGCAGAAAACAAAGTGCGCGTCCACCAAAAGATGCATGTGCATGCTCAACAAGTGGTTTGGCACAAATGCATGCGCGTGTGCTGAAAAGCGCAGCATGGGCGTGCTTGGC
Source organism: Dermacentor andersoni (assembly GCF_023375885.2). Taxonomy (NCBI): domain Eukaryota; kingdom Metazoa; phylum Arthropoda; class Arachnida; order Ixodida; family Ixodidae; genus Dermacentor; species Dermacentor andersoni. Next base: position 4,634,286 of record NC_092821.1, read on the forward strand.
ACGTCGATTGGCAGAAATCGACGTGCGCGCTCTGGCAAAAGCAGCACGTGCATGCTTAAGTTGTGGTTTGGCAGAAAACAACGTGCGCGTCTACCAAAAGATACATGTGCATGCTTAACAAGTGGTTTGGCACAAATACATGCGCGTGCGCTGCAAAGCGCTGCATGCGTGCGCTTGGCACGTCGTTTGGCAGAAATCCACGTGCACGGTCTGGCAAAAGCAGCATGTCCATGCTTAACTTGTGGTTTGGCAGAAAACAACGTGCGCGTCTACCAAAAGATGGATGTGCATGCTCAACAAGTGGTTTGACACAAATGCATACGCGTGCGCTGAAAAGCGCAGCATGGGCGTGCTTAGCACGTGGTTTGGCAGAAATCCACTTCCAAGGCCTGGCAAAAGCAGCATGTGCATGCTTAACTTGTGGTTTGGCAGAAAACAACGTGCGCGTCTACCAAAAGTTGCATGTGCATGCTCAACAAGTCGTTTGGCACAAATGCATGCGCCTGCGCTGAAAAGCGCAGCATGGGCTTGCTTGGCACTTCGTTTGGCAGAAATCCAGGTGCGCCCTCTGGCAAAAGCAGCATGTGCATGTTTAACTTGTGGTTTGGCAGAAAACAACGTGCGCGTCTACCAAAAGAAGGATGTGCATGCTCAACATGTGGTTTGACACAAATGCATACACGTGCGCTGAAAAGCGCAGCATAGGCGTGCTTAGCACGTGGTTTGGCAGAAATCCACTTCCACGGCCTGGCAAAAGCAGCATGTGCATGCTTAACTTGTGGTTTGGCAGAAAACTACGTACGCGTCCACCAAAAGATGCATGTGCATGCTCAACAAGTGGTTTGGCACAAATGCATGCGCGTGCGCTGAAAAGCGCAGCATGGGCGTGCTTGGCACTTCGTTTGGCAGAAATCTAGGTGCACGCTCTGGCAAAAGTAGCATGTGCATTCTTAACATTGTGGTTTGGCAGAAAACAACGTGCGCGTCTACGAAAAGGTACATGTGCATGCATAACAAGTGGTTTGGCACAAATACATGCGCGTGCGCTGTAAAGCGCTCTATGCGTGCGCTTGGCACGTCGTTTGGCAGAAATCCACGTGCACGGTCTGGCAAAAGCTTCATGTGCATGCTTAACTTGTGGTTTGGCAGAAAACAACGTGCGCGTCTACCAAAAGATGCATGTGCATGCTCAACAAGTGGTTTGACACAAATGCATGCGCGTGCGCTGAAAAGCGCAGCATGGGCGTGCTTAGCACGTGGTTTGGCAGAAATCCACTTCCAAGGCCTGGCAAAAGCAGCATGTGCATGCTTAACTTGTGGTTTGACAGAAAACAACGTGCGCGTCTACCAAAAGTTGCATGTGCATGCTCAATAAGTGGTTTGGCACAAATGCATGCGTGTGCCCTGAAAAGCGCAGCATGGGCGTGCTTGGCACGTCGATTGGCAGAAATCGGCTTGCGCGCTCTGGCAAAAGCAGCACGTGCATGCTTAAGTTGTGGTTTGGCAGAAAACAACGTGCGCGTCTACCAAAAGATACATGTGCATGCTCAACAAGTGGTTTGGCACAAATGCATGCGCGTGCGCTAAAAAGCGCAGCATGGGCGTGCTTGGCACGTCGATTGGCAGAAATCGACGTGCGCGCTCTGGCAAAAGCAGCACGTGCATGCTTAAGTTGTGGTTTGGCAGAAAACAACGTGCGCGTCTACCAAAAGATACATGTGCATGCTTAACAAGTGGTTTGGCACAAATACATGAGCGTGCGCTGTAAAGCGCTGCATGCGTGCGCTTGGCACGTCGTTTGGCAGAAATCCACGTGCACGGTCTGGCAAAAGCAGCATGTCCATGCTTAACTTGTGGTTTGGCAGAAAACAACGTGCGCGTCTACCAAAAGATGGATGTGCATGCTCAACAAGTGGTTTGACACAAATGCATACGCGTGCGCTGAAAAGCGCACCATGGGCGTGCTTAGCACGTGGTTTGGCATAAATCCACTTCCAAGGCCTGGCAAAAGCAGCATGTGCATGCTTAACTTGTGGTTTGGCAGAAAACAACGTGCGCGTCTACCAAAAGTTGCATGTGCGTGCTCAATAAGTGGTTTTCCACAAATGCATGCGTGTGCCATGAAAAGCGCAGCATGGGCGTGCTTGGCACGTCGATTGGCAGAAATCGGCTTGCGCGCTCTGGCAAAAGCAGCACGTGCATGCTTAAGTTGTGGTTTGGCAGAAAAGAACGTACGCGTCTACCAAAAGATACATGTGCATGCTAAACAAGTGGTTTGACACAAATGCATGCGCGTGCGCTGAAAAGCGCAGCATGGGCGTGCTTAGCACGTGGTTTGGCAGAAATCCGCTTGCACGCTCTGGCAAAAGGAGCATGTGCATGCTTAACTTGTGGTTTGGCAGAAAACAACGTGCGCGTCTACCAAAAGATGCATGTGCATGCTCAACAAGTGGTTTGGCACAAATGCATGCGCGTGTGCTGAAAAGCGCAGCATGGGCGTGCTTGGCACTTCGTTTGGCAGAAATCCAGGTGCGCCCTCTGGCAAAAGCAGCATGTGCATGTTTAACTTGTGGTTTGGCAGAATACAACGTGCGCGTTTACCAAAAGAAGGATGTGCATGCTCAACATGTGGTTTGACACAAATGCATACACGTGCGCTGAAAAGCGCAGCATGGGCGTGCTTAGCACGTGGTTTGGCAGAAATCCACTTCCACGGCCTGGCAAAAGCAGCATGTGCATGCTTAACTTGTGGTTTGGCAGAAAACAACGTGCGCGTCCACCAAAAGATGCATGTGCATGCTCAACAAGTGGTTTGGCACAAATGCATGCGCGTGCGCTGAAAAGCGTAGCATGGGCGTGCTTGGCACTTCGTTTGGCAGAAATCTAGGCGCGCGCTCGGGCAAAAGCAGCATGTGCACGTTTAACTTGTGGTTTGGCAGAAAACAACGTGCGCGTCTACCAAAAGATGGATGTGCATGCTCAACATGTGGTTTGACACAAATGCATACACGTGCGCTGAAAAGTGCAGCATGGGCGTGCTTAGCACGTGGTTTGGCAGAAATCCACTTCCACGGCCTGGCAAAAGCAGCATGTGCATGTTTAAATTGTGGTTTGGCAGAAAACAAAGTGCGCGTCCACCAAAAGATGCATGTGCATGCTCAACAAGTGGTTTGACACAAATGCATGCGCGTGCGCTGAAAAGCGCAGCATGGGCGTGCTTATCACGTGGTTTGGCAGCAATCCGCTTGCACGCTCTGGCAAAAGGAGCATATGCATGCTTAACTGGTGGTTTGGCAGAAAACAACGTGCGCGTCTACCAAAAGATGCATGTGCATGCTCAACAAGTGGTTTGGCACAAATACATGCGCGCGCGCTCAAAAGCGCAGCATTGGCGTGCTTAATACGTGGTTTGGCAGAAATTCACGTGCACGCTCTGGCAAAAGCAGCATGTGCATTCTTAATATTGTGGTTTGGCAGAAAACAAAGTGCGCGTCTACCAAAAGATGCATGTGCATGCTCAACAAGTGGTTTGACACAAATGCATGCGCGTGCGCTGAAAAGCGCAGCATGGGCGTGCTTAGCGCGTGGTTTGGCAGAAATCCACTTGCACGCTCTGGCAAGCGCAGCATGTGCATGCTTAACTTGTGGTTTGGCAGAAAACAACGTGCGCGTCCACCAAAAGATGCATGTGCATGCTCAACAAGTGGTTTGGCACAAATGCATGTGCGTGCGCTGTAAAGCGCTACATGGGCGTGCTTCGCACGTCGTTTGGCAGAAATGCACGCGCACGGTCGGGCAAAAGCAGCATGTGCATGCTTAACTTATGGTTTGGCAGAAAACAACGTGCGCGGCTACCAAAAGATGAATGTGCATGCTTAACAAGTGGTTTGACACAAATGCATACGCGTGCGCTGAAAAGCGCAGCATGGGCGTGCTTAGCACGTGGTTTGGCAGAAATCCGCTTGCACACTCTGGCAAAAGGAGCATGTGCATGCTTAACTTGTGGTTTGGCAGAAAACAACGTGCGCGTCTACCAAAAGATGCATGTGCATGCTCAACAAGTGGTTTGGCACAAATGCATGCGCGTGCGCTGAAAAGCGCAGCATGGGCGTGCTTGGCACGTGGTTTGGCAGAAATCCACTTCCACGGCCTGGCAAAAGCAGCATGTGCATGCTTAAATTGTGGTTTGGCAGAAAACAAAGTGCGCGTCCACCAAAAGATGCATGTGCATGCTCAACAAGCGGTTTGACACAAATGCATGCGCGTGCGCTGAAAAGCGCAGCATGGGCGTTCTTATCACGTGGTTTGGCAGAAATCCGCTTGCACGCTCTGGCAAAAGGAGCATATGCATGCTTAACTTGTGGTTTGACAGAAAACAACGTGCGCGTCTACCAAAAGATGCATGGGCATGCTCAACAAGTGGTTTGACACAAATGCATGCGCGTGCGCTGAAAAGCGCAGCATGGGCGTGCTTAGCACGTGAATTTGCAGAAATGCACGTGCGCGCTCTGGCAAAAGCAGAATGTGCATGCCTAACTTGTGGTTTGGGAGAAAACAACGCGCGCGTCTACCAAAAGATGCATGTGCATGCTTAACAAGTGGTTTGGCACAAATACATGCACGTGCGCTGAAAAGCGCAGCATGGGCGTGCTTAGCACGTGAATTGGCAGAAATCCACGTGCACGCTCTGGCAAAAACAGCATGTGCATGCTTAACTTGTGGTCCGGCAGGAAACAACGTGCGCGTCTACCAAAAGATGCAGGTGCATGCTCAACAAGTGGTTTGACACAAATGCATGCGCGTGCGCTGTGAAGCGCAGCATGTGCATGCTTAACAAGTGGTTTGGCACAAAGGCATGCACGTGCACTGTAAAGCGCAGCATGGGCGTGCTTGGAACGTCGTTTGGCAGAAATCCACGTGCGCACTCTGGCAAAAGCAGCATGTGCATGCTTAACTTGTGGTTTGGCAGAAAACAACGTGCGCGTCTACCAAAAGATGCATGTGCATGCTCAACAAGTGGTTTGGCACAAATGCATGTGCGTGCGCTGTAAAGCACTACATGGGCGTGCTTGGCACGTCGTTTGGCAGAAATCCACGCGCACGGTCTGGCAAGCGCAGCATGTGCATGCTTAACTTGTGGTTTGGCAGAAAACAACGTGCGCGTCTACCAAAAGATGCATGTGCATGCTCAACAAGTGGTTTGGCACAAATGCATGTGCGTGCGCTGTAAAGCACTACATGGGCGTGCTTGGCACGTCGTTTGGCAGAAATCCACGCGCACGGTCTGGCAAAAGCAGCATGTGCATGCTTAACTTGTGGTTTGGCAGAAAACAACGTGCGCGGCTACCAAAAGATGCATGTGCATGCTTAACAAGTGGTTTGGCACAAAGGCATGCACGTGCGCTGTAAAGCTCAGCATGGGCGTGCTTGGAACGTCGTTTGGCAGAAATCCACGTGCGCGCTCTGGCAAAAGCAGCATGTGCATGCTTAACTTGCGGTTTGGAAGAAAACAACTTGCGCGTCTACCAAAATACGCATGTGCATGCTCAACAAGTGGTTTGACACAAATGCATGCGCGTGCGCTGAAAAGCGCAGCATGGGCGTGCTTAGCACGTGGTTTGGCAGAAATCCGCTTGCACACTCTGGCAAAAGGAGCATGTGCCTGTTTAACTTGTGGTTTGGCAGAAAACAACGTGCGCGTCTACCAAAAGATGCATGTGCATGCTCAACAAGTGGTTTTACACAAATGCATGCGCGTGCGCTAAAAAGCGCAGCATGGGCGTGCTTAGCACGTGGTTTGGCAGAAATCCGCTTGCACACTCTGGCAAAAGGAGCATGTGCATGCTTAACTTGTGGTTTGGCAGAAAACAACGTGCGCGTCTACCAAAAGATGCATGTGCATGCTCAACAAGTGGTTTGGCACAAATGCATGCGCGTGCGCTGAAAAGCGCAGCATGGGCGTGCTTGGCACTTCGTTTGGCAGAAATCCACGTGCGCACTCTGGCAAAAGCAGCATGTGCATGCTTAACTTGTGGTTTGGCAGAAAACGACGTGCGCGTCTAGCAAAAGATGAGTGCATGCTCAACAAGTGGTTTGACACAAATGCATGCGCGTGCGCTGAAAAGCGCAGCATGGGCGTGCTTAGCACGTGGTTTGGCAGAAATCCGCTTGCACACTCTGGCAAAAGGAGCATGTGCATGCTTAACTTGTGGTTTGGCAGAAAACAACGTGCGCGTCTACCAAAAGATGCATGTGCATGCTCAACAAGTGGTTTGACACAAATGCATGCGCGTGCGCTGAAAAGCGCAGCATGGGCGTGCTTATCACGGCGTTTGGCAGAAATCCGCTTGCACGCTCTGGCAAAAGGAGCATATGCATGCTTAACTTGTGGTTTGACAGAAAACAACGTGCGCGTCTACCAAAAGATGCATGTGCATGCTCAACAAGTGGTTTGACACAAATGCATGCGCGTGCGCTGAAAAGCGCAGCATGGGCGTGCTTAGCACGTGAATTTGCAGAAATCCACGTGCGCGCTCTGGCAAAAGCAGAATGTGCATGCCTAACTTGTGGTTTGGGAGAAAACAACGCGCGCGTCTAGCAAAAGATGCATGTGCATGCTTAACAAGTGGTTTGGCACAAATGCATGCACGTGCGCTGAAAAGCGCAGCATGGGCGTGCTTAGCAATTGGTTTGGCAGAAATCCAATTGCAAGCTCTGGCAAAAGCAGCATGTGCATGCTTAACTTGTGGTTTGGCAGAAAACAACGTGCGCGTCCACCAAAAGATGCATGTGCATGCTCAACAAGTGGTTTGGCACAAATGCATGCGCGTGCGCTGAAAAGCGCAGCATGGGCGTGCTTGGCACTTCGTTTGGCAGAAATCCAAGTGCGCGCTCTGGCAAAAGCAGCATGTGCACGTTTAACTTGTGGTTTGGCAGAAAACAAAGTGCGCGTCTACCAAAAGATGCATGTGCATGCTCTACAAGTGGTTTGACACAAATGCATGCGCGCGCGCTGAAAAGCGCAGCATGGGCGTGCTTAGCATGTGGTTTGGCAGAAATCCACTTGCACGCTCTGGCAAGCGCAGCATGTGCATGCTTAACTTGTGGTTTGGCAGAAAACAACGTGCGCGTCTACCAAAAGATGCACGTGCATGCTCAACAAATGGTTTGGCACAAATGCATGTGCGTGCGCTGTAAAGCGCTACATGGGCGTGCTTGGCACGTCGTTTGGCAGAAATCCACGCGCACGGTCTGGCAAAAAGCAGCATGTGCATGCTTAACTTGTGGTTTGGCAGAAAACAACGTGCGCGTCTACCAAAAGATGCATGTGCATGCTTAACAAGTAGTTTGGCACAAAGGCATGCACGTGCGCTGTAAAGCGCGGCATGGGCGTGCTTGGAACGTCGTTTGGCAGAAATCCACGTGCGCACTCTGGCAAAAGCAGCATGTGCATGCTTAACTTGTGGTTTGGCAGAAAACAACGTGCGCGTCTAGCAAAAGATGAGTGCATGCTCAAAAAGTGGTTTGACACAAATGCATGCGCGTGCGCTGAAAAGCGCAGCATGGGCGTGCTTAGCACGTGGTTTGGCAGAAATCCGCTTGCACACTCTGGCAAAAGGAGCATGTGCGTGCTTAACTTGTGGTTTGGCAGAAAACAACGTGCGCGTCTACCAAAAGATGCATGTGCATCCTCAACAAGTGGTTTGGCACAAATACATGCGCGTGCGCTGAAAAGAGCAGCATGGGCGTGCTTAATACGTGGTTTGGCAGAAATCCAATTGCACGCTCTGGCAAGCGCAGCATGTGCATGCTTAACTTGTGGTTTGGCAGAAAACAATGTGCGCGTCTACCAAAAGATGCATGTGCATGCTCAACAAGTGGTTTGGCACAAATGCATGTGCGTGCGCTGTAAAGCGCTACATGGCCGTGCTTGGCACGTCGTTTGGTAGAAATCCACGCGCACGGTCTGGCAAAAGCAGCATGTGCATGCTTAACTTATGGTTTGGCAGAAAACAACGTGCGCGGCTACCAAAAGATGAATGTGCATGCTTAACAAGTGGTTTGGCACAAAGGCATGCACGTGCGCTGTAAATCGCAGCATGGGCGTGCTTGGAACGTCGTTTGGCAGAAATCCACGTGCGCGCTCTGGCAAAAGCAGCATGTGCATGCTTAACTTGCGGTTTGGCAGAAAACAACGTGCGCGTCTACCTAAAGATGCATGTGCATGCTCAACAAGTGGTTTGACACAAATGCATGCGCGTGCACTGAAAAGCGCAGCATGGGCGTGCTTAGGACGTGGTTTGGCAGAAATCCGCTTGCACGCTCTGGCAAAAGGAGTATGTGCATGCTTAACTTGTGGTTTGGCAGAAAAGAAAGTGCGCGTCCACCAAAAGATGCATGTGCATGCTCAACAAGTGGTTTGACACAAATGCATGCGCGTGCGCTGAAAAGCGCAGCATGAGCGTGCTAAGAACGTGATTTGTCAGAAATCCGCTTGCACGCTCTGGCAAAAGGAGCATATGCATGCTTAACTTGTGGTTTGACAGAAAACAACGTGCGCGTCTACCAAAAGATGCATGTGCATGCTCAACAAGTGGTTTGACACAAACGCATGCGCGTGCGCAGAAAAGCGCAGCATGGGCGTGCTTAGCACGTGAATTTGCAGAAATCCACGTGCGCGCTCTGGCAAAAGCAGAATGTGCATGCCTAACTTGTGGTTTGGGAGAAAACAACGCGCGCGTCTACCAAAAGATGCATGTGCATGCTTAACAAGTGGTTTGGCACAAATGCATGCACGTGCGCTGAAAAGCGCAGCATGTGCGTGCTTAGCAAGTGGTTTGGCAGAAATCCAATTGCACGCTCTGGCAAAAGCAGCATGTGCATGCTTAACTTGTGGTTTGGCAGAAAACAACGTGCGCGTCCACCAAAAGATGCATGTGCATGCTCAACAAGTGGTTTGGCACAAATGCATGCGCGTGCGCTGAAAAGCGCAGCATGGGCGTGCTTGGCACTTCGTTTGGCAGAAATCCAGGTGCGCGCTCTGGCAAAAGCAGCATGTGCATGTTTAACTTGTGGTTTGGCAGAAAACAAAGTGCGCGTCCACCAAAAGATGCATGTGCATGCTCAACAAGTGGTTTGGCACAAATACATGCGCGTGCGCTGTAAAGCGCTGCATGCGTGCGCTAGGCACGTCGTTTGGCAGAAATCCACGTACACGGTCTGGCAAAAGCAGCATGTCCATGCTTAACTTGTGGTTTGGCAGAAAACAACGTGCGCGTCTACCAAAAGATGGATGTGCATGCTCAACAAGTGGTTTCACACAAATGCATACGCGTGCGCTGAAAAGCGCAGCATGGGCGTGCTTAGCACGTGGTTTGGCAGAAATCCACTTCCAAGGCCTGGCAAAAGCAGCATGTGCATGCTTAACTTGTGGTTTGGCAGAAAACAACTTGCGCGTCTACCAAAAGTTGCATGTGCATGCTCAATAAGTGGTTTGGCACAAATGCATGCGTGTGCCCTGAAAAGCGCAGCATGGGTGTGCTTGGCACGTCGATTGGCAGAAATCGGCGTGCGCGCTCTGGCAAAAGCAGCACGTGCATGCTTAAGTTGTGGTTTGTAGAAAACAACGTGCGCGTCTACCAAAAGATACATGTGCATGCTTAACAAGTGGTTTGGCACAAATACATGCGCGTGCGCTGTAAAGCGCTGCATGCGTGCGCTTGGCACGTCGTTTGGCAGAAATCCACGTGCACGGTCTGGCAAAAGCAGCATGCCCATGCTTAACTTGTGGTTTGGCAGAAAACAACGTGCGCATCTACCAAAAGATGCATGTGCATGCTCAACAAGTGGTTTGACACAAATGCATGCGCGTGCGCTGAAAAGCGCAGCATCGGCGTGCTTAGCACGTGGCTTGGCAGAAATTCACTTGCACGCTCTGGCAAGCGCAGCATGTGCATGCTTAACTAGTGGTTTGGCAGAAAACAACGGGCGCGTCTACCAAAAGATGCATGTGCATGCTCAACAAGAGGTTTGGCACAAATGCATGTGCGTGCGCTGTAAAGCGCTACATGGGCGTGCTTGGCACATCGTTTGGCAGAAATCCACGCGCACGGTCTGGCAAAAGCAGCATGTGCATGCTTAACAAGTGGTTTGGCACAAAGGCATGCACGTGCGCTGTAAAGCGCAGCATGGGCGTGCTTGGAACGTCGTTTGGCAGAAATCCACGTGCGCGCTCTGGCAAAAGCAGCATGTGCATGCTTAACTTGTGGTTTGGCAGAAAACAACGTGCGCGTCTACCAAAAGATGCATGTGCATGCTCAACAAGTGGTTTGACACAAATGCATGCGCGTGCGCTGAAAAGCGCAGCATGGGCGTGCTTAGGAGGTGGTTTGGCAGAAATCCGCTTGCACGCTCTGGCAAAAGCAGCACGTGCATGCTTAAGTTGTGGTTTGTAGAAAACAACGTGCGCGTCTACCAAAAGATGCATGTGCATGCTCAACAAGTGGTTTGGCATAAATGCATGCGCGTGCGCTGAAAAGCGCAGCATGGGCGTGCTTGGCACTTCGTTTTGCAGAAATCCAGGTGCGCGCTCTGGCAAAAGCAGCATGTGCACGTTTAACTTGTGGTTTGGCAGAAAACAAAGTGCGCGTCTACCAAAAGATGCATGTGCATGCTCTACAAGTGGTTTGACACAAAGGCATGCGCGCGCGCTGAAAAGCGCAGCATGGGCGTGCTTAGCATGTGGTTTGGCAGAAATCCACTTGCACGCTCTGGCAAACGCAGCATGTGCATGCTTAACTTGTGGTTTGGCAGAAAACAACGTGCGCGTCTACCAATAGATGCACGTGCATGCTCAACAAATGGTTTGGCACAAATGCATGTGCGTGCGCTGTAAAGCGCTACATGGGCGTGCTTGGCACGTCGTTTGGCAGAAATCCACGCGCACGGTCTGGCAAAAAGCAGCATGTGCATGCTTAACTTGTGGTTTGGCAGAAAACAACGTGCGCGTCTACCAAAAGATGCATGTGCATGCTTAACAAGTAGTTTGGCACAAAGGCATGCACGTGCGCTGTAAAGCGTGGCATGGGCGTGCTTGGAACGTCGTTTGGCAGAAATCCACGTGCGCACTCTGGCAAAAGCAGCATGTGCATGCTTAACTTGTGGTTTGGCAGAAAACAACGTGCGCGTCTAGCAAAAGATGAGTGCATGCTCAACAAGTGGTTTGACACAAATGCATGCGCGTGCGCTGAAAAGCGCAGCATGGGCGTGCTTAGCACGTGGTTTGGCAGAAATCCGCTTGCACACTCTGGCAAAAGGAGCATGTGCGTGCTTAACTTGTGGTTTGGCAGAAAACAACGTGCGCGTCTACCAAAAGATGCATGTGCATCCTCAACAAGTGGTTTGGCACAAATACATGCGCGTGCGCTGAAAAGCGCAGCATGGGCGTGCTTAATACGTGCTTTGGCAGAAATTCACGTGCACGCTCTGGCAAAAGCACCATGTGCATTCTTAATATTGTGGTTTGGCAGAAAACAAAGTGCGCGTCTACCAAAAGATGCATGTGCATGCTCAACAAGTGGTTTGACACAAATGCATGCGCGTGCACTGAAAAGCGCAGCATGGGCGTGCTTAGCACGTGGTTTGGCAGAAATCCACTTGCACGCTCTGGCAAGCGCAGCATGTGCATGCTTAACTTGTGGTTTGGCAGAAAACAACGTGCGCGTCTACCAAAAGATGCATGTGCATGCTCAACAAGTGGTTTGGCACAAATGCGTGTGCGTGCGCTGTAAAGCGCTACATGGCCGTGCTTGGCACGTCGTTTGGCAGAAATCCACGCGCACGGTCTGGCAAAAGCAGCATGTGCATGCTTAACTTATGGTTTGGCAGAAAACAACGTGCGCGGCTACCAAAAGATGAATGTGCATGCTTAACAAGTGGTTTGGCGCAAAGGCATGCACGTGCGCTGTAAATCGCAGCATGGGCGTGCTTGGAGCGTCGTTTGGCAGAAATCCACGTGCGCGCTCTGGCAAAAGCAGCATGTGCATGCTTAACTTGCGGTTTGGCAGAAAACAACGTGCGCGTCTACCTAAAGATGCATGTGCATGCTCAACAAGTGGTTTGACACAAATGCATGCGCGTGCACTGAAAAGCGCAGCATGGGCGTGCTTAGGACGTGGTTTGGCAGAAATCCGCTTGCACGCTCTGGCAAAAGGAGTATGTGCATGCTTAACTTGTGGTTTGGCAGAAAAGAAAGTGCGCGTCCACCAAAAGATGCATGTGCATGCTCAACAAGTGGTTTGACACAAATGCATGCGCGTGCGCTGAAAAGCGCAGCATGAGCGTGCTAAGAACGTGATTTGTCAGAAATCCGCTTGCACGCTCTGGCAAAAGGAGCATATGCATGCTTAACTTGTGGTTTGACAGAAAACAACGTGCGCGTCTACCAAAAGATGCATGTGCATGCTCAACAAGTGGTTTGACACAAACGCATGCGCGTGCGCTGAAAAGCGCAGCATGGGCGTGCTTAGCACGTGAATTTGCAGAAATCCACGTGCGCGCTCTGGCAAAAGCAGAATGTGCATGCCTAACTTGTGGTTTGGGAGAAAACAACGCGCGCGTCTACCAAAAGATGCATGTGCATGCTTAACAAGTGGTTTGGCACAAATGCATGCACGTGCGCTGAAAAGCGCAGCATGTGCGCGCTTAGCAAGTGGTTTGGCAGAAATCCGCTTCCACGCTCTGGCAAAAGCAGCATGTCCATGCTTAACTTGTGGTTTGGCAGAAAACAACGTGCGCGTCTACCAAAAGATGGATGTGCATGCTCAACAAGTGGTTTGACACAAATGCATACGCGTGCGCTGAAAAGCGCAGCATGGGCGTGCGTAGCACGTGGTTTGGCAGAAATCCACTTCCAAGGCCTGGCAAAAGCAGCATGTGCATGCTTAACTTGTGGTTTGGCAGAAAACAACGTGCGCGTCTACCAAAAGTTGCATGTGCCTGCTCAATAAGTGGTTTGGCACAAATGCATGCGTGTGCCCTGAAAAGCGCAGCATGGGTGTGCTTGGCACGTCGATTGGCAGAAATCGGCGTGCGCGCTCTGGCAAAAGCAGCACGTGCATGCTTAAGTTGTGGTTTGGCAGAAAACAACGTGCGCGTCTACCAAAAGATACATGTGCATGCTTAACAAGTGGTTTGGCACAAATACATGCGCGTGCGCTGTAAAACGCTGCATGCGTGCGCTTGGCACGTCGTTTGGCAGAAATCCACGTGCACGGTCTGGCAAAAGCAGCATGCCCATGCTTAACTTGTGGTTTGGCAGAAAACAACGCGCGCATCTACCAAAAGATGCATGTGCATGCTCAACAAGTGGTTTGACACAAATGCATGCGCGTGCGCTGAAAAGCGCAGCATCGGCGTGCTTAGCACGTGGCTTGGCAGAAATCCACTTGCACGCTCTGGCAAGCGCAGCATGTGCATGCTTAACTAGTGGTTTGGCAGAAAACAACGGGCGCGTCTACCAAAAGATGCATGTGCATGCTCAACAAGAGGTTTGACACAAATGCATGTGCGTGCGCTGTAAAGCGCTACATGGGCGTGCTTGGCACATCGTTTGGCAGAAATCCACGCGCACGGTCTGGCAAAAGCAGCATGTGCATGCTTAACAAGTGGTTTGGCACAAAGGCATGCACGTGCGCTGTAAAGCGCAGCATGGGCGTGCTTGGAACGTCGTTTGGCAGAAATCCACGTGCGCGCTCTGGCAAAAGCAGCATGTGCATGCTTAACTTGTGGTTTGGCAGAAAACAACGTGCGCGTCTACCAAAAGATGCATGTGCATGCTCAACAAGTGGTTTGACACAAATGCATGCGCGTGCGCTGAAAAGCGCAGCATGGGCGTGCTTAGGAGGTGGTTTGGCAGAAATCCGCTTGCACGCTCTGGCAAAAGGAGCATATGCATGCTTAACTTGTGGTTTGACAGAAAACAACGTGCGCGTCTACCAAAAGATGCATGTGCATGCTCAACAAGTGGTTTGACACAAACGCATGCGCGTGCGCTGAAAAGCGCAGCATGGGCGTGCTTAGCACGTGAATTTGCAGAAATCCACGTGCGCGCTCTGGCAAAAGCAGAATGTGCATGCCTAACTTGTGGTTTGGGAGAAAACAACGCGCGCGTCTACCAAAAGATGCATGTGCATGCTGAACAAGTGGTTTGGCACAAATGCATGCACGTGCGCTGTAAAGCGCAGCATGGGCGTGCTTGGAACGTCGTTTGGCAGAAATCCACGTGCGCGCTCTGGCAAAAGCAGCATGTGCATGCTTAACTTGTGGTTTGGCAGAAAACAACGTGCGCGTCTACCAAAAGATGCATGTGCATGCTCAACAAGTGGTTTGACACAAATCCTTGCGCGTGCGCTGAAAAGCGCAGCATGGGCGTGCTTAGCACGTGGTTTGGCAGAAATCCGCTTCCACGCTCTGGCAAAAGGAGCATGTGCATGCTTAACTTGTGGTTTGGCAGAAAACAACGTGCGCGTCTACCAAAAGATGCATGTGCATGCTCAACAACTGGTTTGACACAAAACAACGTGCGCGTCTACCAAAAGATACATGTGCATGCTTTACAAGTGGTTTGGCACAAATACATGCGCGTGCGCTGTAAAGCGCTGCATGCGTGCGCTTGGCACGTCGTTTGACAGAAATCCAGGTGCGCGCTCTGGCAAAAGCAGCATGTGCATGTTTAACTTGTGGTTTGGCAGAAAACAACGTGCGCGTCTACAAAAAGATGCATGTGCATGCTCAACATGTGGTTTGACACAAATGCATACACGTGCGCTGAAAAGCGCAGCATGGGCGTGCTTAGCACGTGCTTTGGCAGAAATCCACTTCCACGGCCTGGCAAAAGCAGCATGTGCATGCTTAAATTGTGGTTTGGCAGAAAACAAAGTGCGCGTCCACCAAAAGATGCATGTGCATGCTCAACAAGTGGTTTGACACAAATGCATGCGCGTGCGCTGAAAAGCGCAGCATGGGCGTGCTTAGCACGTGGCTTGGCAGAAATCCACTTGCACGCTCTGGCAAGCGCAGCATGTGCATGCTTAACTAGTGGTTTGGCAGAAAACAACGGGCGCGTCTACCAAAAGATGCATGTGCATGCTCAACAAGAGGTTTGGCACAAATGCATGTGCGTGCGCTGTAAAGCGCTACATGGGCGTGCTTGCCACATCGTTTGGCAGAAATCCACGTGCACGGTCTGGCAAAAGCAGCATCTGCATGCTTAACAAGTGGTTTGGCACAAATGCATGTGCGTGCGCTGTAAAGCGCTACATGGGCGTGCTTGGCACGTCGTTTGGCAGAAATCCACGTGCACGCTCTGGCAAAAGCAGCATGTGCATGCTTAATATGTGGTTTGGCAGAAAAAACGTGCGCGTCTACCAAAAGATGCATGTGCATGCTGAACAAGTGGTTTGGCACAAAGGCATGCACGTGCGCTGAAAAGCGCAGCATGGGCGTGCTTAGCACGTGGTTTGGCAAAAATCCGCTTGCAGGCTCTGGCAAAAGGAGCATGTGCATGCTTAACTTGTGGTTTGGCAGAAAACAACGTGCGCGTCTACCAAAAGATGCATGTGCATGCTCAACAAGTGGTTTGGCACAAATGCATGCGCGTGCGCTAAAAAGCGCAGCATGGGCGTGCTTGGAACGTCGTTTGGCAGAAATCCACGTGCGCGCTCTGGCAAAAGCAGCATGTGCATGCTTAACTTGTGGTTTGGCAGAAAACAACGTGCGCGTCTACCAAAAGATGCATGTGCATGCTCAACAAGTGGTTTGACACAAATCCATGCGCGTGCGCTGAAAAGCGCAGCATGGGCGTGCTTAGCACGTGGTTTGGCAGAAATCCGCTTCCACGCTCTGGCAAAAGGAGCATGTGCATGCTTAACTTGTGGTTTGGCAGAAAACAACGTGCGCGTCTACCAAAAGATGCATGTGCATGCTCAACAACTGGTTTGACACAAAACAACGTGCGCGTCTACCAAAAGATACATGTGCATGCTTTACAAGTGGTTTGGCACAAATACATGCGCGTGCGCTGTAAAGCGCTGCATGCGTGCGCTTGGCACGTCGTTTGACAGAAATCCAGGTGCGCGCTCTGGCAAAAGCAGCATGTGCATGTTTAACTTGTGGTTTGGCAGAAAACAACGTGCGCGTCTACAAAAAGATGCATGTGCATGCTCAACATGTGGTTTGACACAAATGCATACACGTGCGCTGAAAAGCGCAGCATGGGCGTGCTTAGCACGTGGTTTGGCAGAAATCCACTTCCACGGCCTGGCAAAAGCAGCATGTGCATGCTTAAATTGTGGTTTGGCAGAAAACAAAGTGCGCGTCCACCAAAAGATGCATGTGCATGCTCAACAAGTGGTTTGACACAAATGCATGCGCGTGCGCTGAAAAGCGCAGCATGGGCGTGCTTAGCACGTGGCTTGGCAGAAATCCACTTGCACGCTCTGGCAAGCGCAGCATGTGCATGCTTAACTAGTGGTTTGTCAGAAAACAACGGGCGCGTCTACCAAAAGATGCATGTGCATGCTCAACAAGAGGTTTGGCACAAATGCATGTGCGTGCGCTGTAAAGCGCTACATGGGCGTGCTTGGCACATCGTTTGGCAGAAATCCACGCGCACGGTCTGGCAAAAGCAGCATGTGCATGCTTAACAAGTGATTTGGCACAAATGCATGTGCGTGCGCTGTAAAGCGCTACATGGGCGTGCTTGGCACGTCGTTTGGCAGAAATCCACGTGCACGCTCTGGCAAAAGCAGCATGTGCATGCTTAATATGTGGTTTGGCAGAAAAAACGTGCGCGTCTACCAAAAGATGCATGTGCATGCTGAACAAGTGGTTTGGCACAAAGGCATGCACGTGCGCTGAAAAGCGCAGCATGGGCGTGCTTAGCACGTGGTTTGGCAAAAATCCGCTTGCAGGCTCTGGCAAAAGGAGCATGTGCATGCTTAACTTGTGGTTTGGCAGAAAACAACGTGCGCGTCTACCAAAAGATGCATGTGCATGCTCAACAAGTGGTTTGGCACAAATGCATGCGCGTGCGCTGAAAAGCGCAGCATGGGCGTGCTTGGCACTTCGTTTGGCAGAAATCCAGGTGCGCGCTCTGGCAAAAGCAGAATGTGCATGCCTAACTTGTGGTTGGGAGAAAACAACGCGCGCGTCTACCAAAAGATGCATGTGCATGCTGAACAAGTGGTTTGGCACAAATGCATGCACGTGCGCTGTAAAGCGCAGCATGGGCGTGCTTGGAACGTCGTTTGGCAGAAATCCACGTGCGCGCTCTGGCAAAAGCAGCATGTGCATGCTTAACTTGTGGTTTGGCAGAAAACAACGTGCGCGTCTACCAAAAGATGCATGTGCATGCTCAACAAGTGGTTTGACACAAATCCATGCGCGTGCGCTGAAAAGCGCAGCATGGGCGTGCTTAGCACGTGGTTTGGCAGAAATCCGCTTCCACGCTCTGGCAAAAGGAGCATGTGCATGCTTAACTTGTGGTTTGGCAGAAAACAACGTGCGCGTCTACCAAAAGATGCATGTGCATGCTCAACAACTGGTTTGACACAAAACAACGTGCGCGTCTACCAAAAGATACATGTGCATGCTTTACAAGTGGTTTGGCACAAATACATGCGCGTGCGCTGTAAAGCGCTGCATGCGTGCGCTTGGCACGTCGTTTGACAGAAATCCAGGTGCGCGCTCTGGCAAAAGCAGCATGTGCATGTTTAACTTGTGGTTTGGCAGAAAACAACGTGCGCGTCTACAAAAAGATGCATGTGCATGCTCAACATGTGGTTTGACACAAATGCATACACGTGCGCTGAAAAGCGCAGCATGGGCGTGCTTAGCACGTGGTTTGGCAGAAATCCACTTCCACGGCCTGGCAAAAGCAGCATGTGCATGCTTAAATTGTGGTTTGGCAGAAAACAAAGTGCGCGTCCACCAAAAGATGCATGTGCATGCTCAACAAGTGGTTTGACACAAATGCATGCGCGTGCGCTGAAAAGCGCAGCATGGGCGTGCTTAGCACGTGGCTTGGCAGAAATCCACTTGCACGCTCTGGCAAGCGCAGCATGTGCATGCTTAACTAGTGGTTTGTCAGAAAACAACGGGCGCGTCTACCAAAAGATGCATGTGCATGCTCAACAAGAGGTTTGGCACAAATGCATGTGCGTGCGCTGTAAAGCGCTACATGGGCGTGCTTGGCACATCGTTTGGCAGAAATCCACGCGCACGGTCTGGCAAAAGCAGCATGTGCATGCTTAACAAGTGATTTGGCACAAATGCATGTGCGTGCGCTGTAAAGCGCTACATGGGCGTGCTTGGCACGTCGTTTGGCAGAAATCCACGTGCACGCTCTGGCAAAAGCAGCATGTGCATGCTTAATATGTGGTTTGGCAGAAAAAACGTGCGCGTCTACCAAAAGATGCATGTGCATGCTGAACAAGTGGTTTGGCACAAAGGCATGCACGTGCGCTGTAAAGCGCAGCATGGGCGTGCTTGGAACGTCGTTTGGCAGAAATCCACGTGCGCGCTCTGGCAAAAGCAGCATGTGCATGCTTAACTTGTGGTTTGGCAGAAAACAACGTGCGCGTGTACCAAAAGATGCATGTGCATGCTCAACAAGTGGTTTGACACAAATGCATGCGCGTGCGCTGAAAAGCGCAGCATGGGCGTGCTTAGCACGTGGTTTGGCAGAAATCCGCTTGCAGGCTCTGGCAAAAGGAGCATGTGCATGCTTAACTTGTGGTTTGGCAGAAAACAACGTGCGCGTCTACCAAAAGATGCATGTGCATGCTCAACAAGTGGTTTGGCACAAATGCATGCGCGTGCGCTGAAAAGCGCAGCATGATCGTGCTTGGCACTTCGTTTGGCAGAAATCCAGGTGCGCGCTCTGGCAAAAGCAGCATGTGCATGTTTAACTTGTGGTTTGGCAGAAAACAACGTGCGCGTCTACCAAAAGATGGATGTGCATGCTCAACATGTGGCTTGACACAAATGCATACACGTGCGCTGAAAAGCGCAGCATGGGCGTGCATAGCACGTGGTTTGGCAGAAATCCAATTGCACGCTCTGGCAAAAGCAGCATGTGCATGCTTAACTTGTGGTTTGGCAGAAAACAACGTGCGCGTCCACCAAAAGATGCATGTGCATGCTCAACAAGTGGTTTGGCACAAATGCATGCGCGTGCGCTGAAAAGCGCAGCATGGGCGTGCTTGGCACTTCGTTTGGCAGAAATCCAGGTGCGCGCTCTGGCAAAAGCAGCATGAGCATGTTTAACTTGTGGTTTGGCAGAAAACAAAGTGCGCGTCCACTAAAAGATGCATGTGCATGCTCAACAAGTGGTTTGGCACAAATGCATGCGCGTGCGCTGAAAAGCGCAGCATGGGCGTGCTTGGCACGTCGATTGGCAGAAATCGACGTGCGCGCTCTGGCAAAAGCAGCACGTGCATGCTTAAGTTGTGGTTTGGCAGAAAACAACGTGCGCGTCTACCAAAAGATACATGTGCATGCTTAACAAGTGGTTTGGCACAAATACATGCGCGTGCGCTGTAAAGCGCTGCATGCGTGCGCTTGGCACGTCGTTTGGCAGAAATCCACGTGCACGGTCTGGCAAAAGCAGCATGTCCATGCTTAACTGGTGGTTTGGCAGAAAACAACGTGCGCGTCTACCAAAAGATGGATGTGCATGCTCAACAAGTGGTTTGACACAAATGCATACGCGTGCGCTGAAAAGCGCAGCATGGGCGTGCTTAGCACGTGGTTTGGCAGAAATCCACTTCCAAGGCCTGGCAAAAGCAGCATGTGCATGCTTAACTTGTGGTTTGGCAGAAAACAACGTGCGCGTCTACCAAAAGTTGCATGTGCATGCTCAATAAGTGGTTTGGCACAAATGCAAGCGTGTGCCCTGAAAAGCGCAGCATGGGCGTGCTTGGCACGTCGATTGGCAGAAATCGGCGTGCGCGCTGTGGCAAAAGCAGCACGTGCATGCTTAAGTTGTGGTTTGGCAGAAAACAACGTGCGCGTCTACCAAAAGATACATGTGCATGCTTTACAAGTGGTTTGGCACAAATACATGCGCGTGCGCTGTAAAGCGCTGCATGCGTGCGCTTGGCACGTCGTTTGGCAGAAATCCAGGTGCGCGCTCTGGCAAAAGCAGCATGTGCATGCTTAACTTGTGGTTTGGCAGAAAACAACGTGCGCGTCTACCAAAAGATGCATGTGCATGCTCAACAAGTGGTTTGACACAAATGCATGCGCGTGCGCTGAAAAGCGCAGCATGAGCGTGCTAAGCACGTGATTTGGCAGAAATCCGCTTGCACGCTCTGGCAAAAGGAGCATATGGATGCTTAACTTGTGGTTTGACAGAAAACAACGTGCGCGTCTACCAAAAGATGCATGTGCATGCTCAACAAGTGGTTTGACACAAACGCATGCGCGTGCGCTGAAAAGCGCAGCATGGGCGTGCTTAGCACGTGAATTTGCAGAAATCCACGTGTGCCCTCTGGCAAAAGCAGAATGTGCATGCCTAACTTGTGGTTTGGGAGAAAACAACGCGCGCGTCTACCAAAAGATGCATGTGCATGCTTAACAAGTGGTTTGGCACAAATGCATGCACGTGCGCTGTAAAGCGCAGCATGGGCGTGCTTGGAACGTCGTTTGGCAGAAATCCACGTGCGCGCTCTGGCAAAAGCAGCATGTGCATGCTTAACATGTGGTTTGGCAGAAAACAACGTGCGCGTCTAACAAAAGATGCATGTGCATGCTTAACAAGTGGTTTGGCACAAATGCATGCACGTGCGCTGTAAAGCGCAGCATGGGCGTGCTTGGAACGTCGTTTGGCAGAAATCCACGTGCGCGCTCTGGCAAAAGCAGCATGTGCATGCTTAACTTGTGGTTTGGCAGAAAACAACGTGCGCGTCTACCAAAAGATGCATGTGCATGCTCAACAAGTGGTTTGACACAAATCCATGCGCGTGCGCTGAAAAGCGCAGCATGGGCGTGCTTAGCACGTGGTTTGGCAGAAATCCGCTTCCACGCTCTGGCAAAAGGAGCATGTGCATGCTTAACTTGTGGTTTGGCAGAAAACAACGTGCGCGTCTACCAAAAGATGCATGTGCATACTCAACAAGTGGTTTGGCACAAATGCATGCGCGTCCGCTGAAAAGCGCAGCATGGGCGTGCTAGGCACTTCGTTTGGCAAAACTCCAGGTGCGCGCTCTGGCAAAAGCAGCATGTGCATGTTTAACTTGTGGTTTGGAAGAAAACAACGTGCGCGTCTACCAAAAGATGGATGTGCATGCTCAACATGTGGTTTGACACAAATGCATACACGTGCGCTGAAAAGCGCAGCATGGGCGTGCTTAGCACGTGGTTTGGCAGAAATCCACTTCCACGGCCAGGCAAAAGCAGCATGTGCAATGCTTAAATTGTGGTTTGGCAGAAAACAAAGTGCGCGTCCACCAAAAGATGCATGTGCATGCTCAACAAGTGGTTTGACACAAATGCATGCGCGTGCACTGAAAAGCGCAGCATGGGCGTGCTTAGCACGTGGTTTGGCAGAAATCCGCTTGCACGCTCTGGCAAAAGGAGCATATGCATGCTTAACTTGTGGTTTGACAGAAAACAACGTGCGCGTCTACCAAAAGATGCATGTGCATGCTCAACAAGTGGTTTGACACAAAACAACGTGCGCGTCTACCAAAAGATACATGTGCATGCTTTACAAGTGGTTTGGCACAAATATATGCGCGTGCGCTGTAAAGCGCTGCATGCGTGCGCTTGGCACGTCATTTGGCAGAAATCCCGGTGCGCGCTCTGGCAAAAGCAGCATGTGCATGCTTAACTTGTGGTTTGGCAGAAACAACGTGCGCGTCTACCAAAAGATGCATGTGCATGCTCAACAAGTGGTTTGACACAAATGCATGCGCGTGCGCTGAAAAGCGCAGCATGGGCGTGCTTAGGACGTGGTTTGGCAGAAATCCGCTTGCACGCTCTGGCAAAAGGAGCATATGGATGCTTAACTTGTGGTTTGACAGAAAACAACGTGCGCGTCTACCAAAAGATGCATGTGCATGCTCAACAAGTGGTTTGACACAAACGCATGCGCGTGCGCTGAAAAGCGCAGCATGGGCGTGCTTAGCACGTGAATTTGCAGAAATCCACGTGCGCGCTCTGGCAAAAGCAGAATGTGCGTGCCTAACTTGTGGTTTGGGAGAAAACAACGCGCGCGTCTACCAAAAGATGCATGTGCATGCTTAACAAGTGGTTTGGCACAAATGCATGCACGTGCGCTGTAAAGCGCAGCATGGGCGTGCTTGGAACGTCGTTTGGCAGAAATCCACGTGCGCGCTCTGGCAAAAGCAGCATGTGCATGCTTAACTTGTGGTTTGGCAGAAAACAACGTGCGCGTCTACCAAAAGATGCATGTGCATGCTCAACAAGTGGTTTGACACAAATCCATGCGCGTGCGCTGAAAAGCGCAGCATGGGCGTGCTTAGCACGTGGTTTGGCAGAAATCCGCTTCCACGCTCTGGCGAAAGGAGCATGTGCATGCTTAACTTGTGGTTTGGCAGAAAACAACGTGCGCGTCTACCAAAAGATGCATGTGCATGCTCAACAAGTGGTTTGGCACAAATGCATGCGCGTGCGCTGAAAAGCGCAGCATGGGCGTGCTTGGAACTTCGTTTGGCAGAAATCCAGGTGCGCGCTCTGGCAAAAGCAGCATGTGCATGTTTAACTTGTGGTTTGGCAGAAAACAACGTGCGCGTCTACCAAAAGATGGATGTGCATGCTCAACATGTGGTTTGACACAAATGCATACACGTGCGCTGAAAAGCGCAGCATGGGCGTGCTTAGCACGTGGTTTGGCAGAAATCCACTTCCACGGCCTGGCAAAAGCAGCATGTGCATGCTTAAATTGTGGTTTGGCAGAAAACAAAGTGCGCGTCCACCAAAAGATGCATGTGCATATTCAACAAGTGGTTTGACACAAATGCATGCGCGTGTGCTGAAAAGCGCAGCATGAGCGTGCTAAGCACGTGATTTGGCAGAAATCCGCTTGCACGCTCTGGCAAAAGGAGCATATGGATTCGCACCAACTAGCCCGCCAACGCATTGTGCTGAGCATATGGATGTTTAACTTGTGGTTTGACAGAAAACAACGTGCGCGTCTACCAAAAGATGCATGTGCATGCTCAACAAGTGGTTTGACACAAACGCATGCGCGTGTGCTGAAAAGCGCAGCATGGGCGTGCTTAGCACGTGAATTTGCAGAAATCCACGTGCGCGCTCTGGCAAAAGCAGAATGTGCATGCCTAACTTGTGGTTTGGGAGAAAACAACGTGCGCGTCTACCAAAAGATGCATGTGCATGCTCAACAAGTGGTTTGACACAAACGCATGCGCGTGCGCTCAAAAGCGCATCATGGGCGTGCTTGGCATTCGTTTGGCAGAAATCTAGGTGCGCGCTCTGGCAAAAGCAGAATGTGCATGCCTAACTTGTGGTTTGGGAGAAAACAACGCGCGCGTCTACCAAAAGATGCATGTGCAAGCTTAACAAGTGGTTTGGCACAAATGCATGCACGTGCGCTGTAAAGCGCAGCATGGGCGTGCTTGGAACGTCGTTTGGCAGAAATCCACGTGCGCGCTCTGGCAAAAGCAGCATGTGCATGCTTAACTTGTGGTTTGGCAGAAAACAACGTGCGCGTCTACCAAAAGATGCATGTGCATGCTTAACAAGTGGTTTGGCACAAATGCATGCACGTGCGCTCTAAAGCGCAGCATGGGCGTGCTTGGAACGTCGTTTGGCAGAAATCCACGTGCGCGCTCTGGCAAAAGCAGCATGTGCATGCTTAACTTGTGGTTTGGCAGAAAACAACGTGCGCGTCTACCAAAAGATGCATGTGCATGCTCAACAAGTGGTTTGACACAAATCCATGCGCGTGCGCTGAAAAGCGCAGCATGGGCGTGCTTAGCACGTGGTTTGGCAGAAATCCGCTTGCACGCTCTGGCAAAAGGAGCATATGCATGCTTAACTTGTGGTTTGACAGAAAACAACGTGCGCGTCTACCAAACGATGCATGTGCATGCTCAACAAGTGGTTTGGCACAAATGCATGCGCGTGCGCTGAAAAGCGCAGCATGGGCGTGCTTGGAACTTCGTTTGGCAGAAATCCAGGTGCGCGCTCTGGCAAAAGCAGCATGTGCATGTTTAACTTGTGGTTTGGCAGAAAACAACGTGCGCGTCTACCAAAAGATGGATGTGCATGCTCAACATGTGGTTTGACACAAATGCATACACGTGCGCTGAAAAGCGCAGCATGGGCGTGCTTAGCACGTGGTTTGGCAGAAATCCACTTCCACAGCCTGGCAAAAGCAGCATGTGCATGCTTAAATTGTGGTTTGGCAGAAAACAAAGTGCGCGTCCACCAAAAGATGCATGTGCATATTCAACAAGTGGTTTGACACAAATGCATGCGCGTGTGCTGAAAAGCGCAGCATGAGCGTGCTAAGCACGTGATTTGGCAGAAATCCGCTTGCACGCTCTGGCAAAAGGAGCATATGGATGTTTAACTTGTGGTTTGACAGAAAACAACGTGCGCGTCTACCAAAAGATGCATGTGCATGCTCAACAAGTGGTTTGACACAAACGCATGCGCGTGTGCTGAAAAGCGCAGCATGGGCGTGCTTAGCACGTGAATTTGCAGAAATCCACGTGCGCGCTCTGGCAAAAGCAGAATGTGCATGCCTAACTTGTGGTTTGGGAGAAAACAACGCGCGCGTCTACCAAAAGATGCATGTGCATGCTTAACAAGTGGTTTGGCACAAATGCATGCACGTGCGCTGTAAAGCGCAGCATGGGCGTGCTTGGAACGTCGTTTGGCAGAAATCCACGTGCGCGCTCTGGCAAAAGCAGCATGTGCATGCTTAACTTGTGGTTTGGCAGAAAACAACGTGCGCGTCTACCAAAAGATGCATGTGCATGCTCAACAAGTGGTTTGACACAAATCCATGCGCGTGCTCTGAAAAGCGCAGCATGGGCGTGCTTAGCACGTGGTTTGGCAGAAATCCGCTTCCACGCTCTGGCAAAAGGAGCATGTGCATGCTTAACTTGTGGTTTGGCAGAAAACAACGTGCGCGTCTACCAAAAGATGCATGTGCATGCTCAACAAGTGGTTTGGCACAAATGCATGCGCGTGCGCTGAAAAGCGCAGCATGGGCGTGCTTGGCACTTCGTTTGGCAGAAATCCAGGTGCGCGCTCTGGCAAAAGCAGCATGTGCATGTTTAACTTGTGGTTTGGCACAAAACAACGTGCGCGTCTACCAAAAGATGGATGTGCATGCTCAACATGTGGTTTGACACAAATGCATACACGTGCGCTGAAAAGCGCAGCATGGGCGTGCTTAGCACGTGGTTTGGCAGAAATCCACTTCCACGGCCTGGCAAAAGCAGCATGTGCATGCTTAAATTGTGGTTTGGCAGAAAACAAAGTGCGCGTCCACCAAAAGATGCATGTGCATATTCAACAAGTGGTTTGACACAAATGCATGCGCGTGCGCTGAAAAGCGCAGCATGAGCGTGCTAAGCACGTGATTTGGCAGAAATCCGCTTGCACGCTCTGGCAAAAGGAGCATATGGATGCTTAACTTGTGGTTTGACAGAAAACAACGTGCGCGTCTACCAAAAGATGCATGTGCATGCTCAACAAGTGGTTTGACACAAACGCATGCGCGTGCGCTCAAAAGCGCATCATGGGCGTGCTTGGCATTCGTTTGGCAGAAATCTAGGTGCGCGCTCTGGCAAAAGCAGAATGTGCATGCCTAACTTGTGGTTTGGGAGAAAACAACGCGCGCGTCTACCAAAAGATGCATGTGCAAGCTTAACAAGTGGTTTGGCACAAATGCATGCACGTGCGCTGTAAAGCGCAGCATGGGCGTGCTTGGAACGTCGTTTGGCAGAAATCCACGTGCGCGCTCTGGCAAAAGCAGCATGTGCATGCTTAACTTGTGGTTTGGCAGAAAACAACGTGCGCGTCTACCAAAAGATGCATGTGCATGATTAACAAGTGGTTTGGCACAAATGCATGCACGTGCGCTCTAAAGCGCAGCATGGGCGTGCTTGGAACGTCGTTTGGCAGAAATCCACGTGCGCGCTCTGGCAAAAGCAGCATGTGCATGCTTAACTTGTGGTTTGGCAGAAAACAACGTGCGCGTCTACCAAAAGATGCATGTGCATGCTCAACAAGTGGTTTGACACAAATCCATGCGCGTGCGCTGAAAAGCGCAGCATGGGCGTGCTTAGCACGTGGTTTGGCAGAAATCCGCTTGCACGCTCTGGCAAAAGGAGCATATGCATGCTTAACTTGTGGTTTGACAGAAAACAACGTGCGCGTCTACCAAAAGATGCATGTGCATGCTTAACAAGTGGTTTGGCACAAATTCATGCACGTGCGCTGAAAAGCGCAGCATGGGCGTGCTTAGCAAGTGGTTTGGCAGAAATCCAGTTGCACGCTCTGGCAAAAGCAGCATGTGCATGCTTAACTTGTGGTTTGGCAGAAAACAACGTGCGCGTCCACCAAAAGATGCATGTGCATGCTCAACAAGTGGTTTGGCACAAATGCATGCGCGTGCGCTCAAAAGCGCATCATGGGCGTGCTTGGCACTTCGTTTGGCAGAAATCTAGGTGCGCGCTCTGGCAAAAGCAGCATGTGCATGTTTAACTTGTGGTTTGGCAGAAAACAACGTGCGCGTCTACCAAAAGATGGATGTGCATGCTCAACAAGTGGTTTGACACAAATGCATAGACGTGCGTTAAAAAGCGCCGCATGGGCGTGCTTAGCACGTGGTTTGGCAGAAATCCGCTTGCACGCTCTGGCAAAAGGAGCATGTGCATGCTTAACTTGTGGTTTGGCAGAAAACAATGTGCGTGTCTACCAAAAGATGCATGTGCATGCTCAACAAGTGGTTTGGCACAAATGCATGCGCGTGCGCTGAAAAGCGCAGCATGGGCGTGCTTGGCTCTTCGTTTGGCAGAAATCCAGGTGCGCGCTCTGGCAAAAGCAGCATGTGCATGTTTAACTTGTGGTTTGGCAGAAAACAACGTGCGCGTCTACCAAAAGATGGATGTGCATGCTCAACAAGTGGTTTGGCACAAATGCATACGCGTGCGCTGAAAAGCGCAGCATGGGCGTGCTTAGCACGTGGTTTGGCAGAAATCCACTTCCGCGGCGTGGCAAAAGCAGCATGTGCATGCTTAACTTGTGGTTTGGCAGAAAACAACGTGCGCGTCTACCAAAAGTTGCATGTGCATGCTCAATAAGTGGTTTGGCACAAATGCATGCGTGTGCCCTGAAAAGCGCAGCATGGGCGTGCTTGGCACGTCGATTGGCAGAAATCGGCGTGCGCGCTCTGGCAAAAGCAGCACGTGCATGCTTAAGTTGTGGTTTGGCAGAAAACAACGTGCGCGTCTAGCAAAAGATACATGTGCATGCTTAACAAGTGGTTTGGCACAAATACATGCGCGTGCGCTGTAAAGCGCTGCATGCGTGCGCTTGGCACGTCGTTTGGCAGAAATCTACTTGCACGCTCGGGCAAGTGCAGCATGTGCATGCTTAACTTGTGGTTCGGCAGAAAACATCGTGCGCGTCTACCAAAAGATGCATGTGCATGCTCAACAAGTGGTTTGGCACAAATGGACCTGCGTGCGCTGTAAAGCGCTACATGGGCGTGCTTGGCACGTCGTTTGGCAGAAATCCACGCGCACGGTCTGGCAAAAGCAGCATGTGCATGCTTAACTTGTGGTTTGGCAGAAAACAACGTGCGCGTCTACCAAAAGATGCATGTGCATGCTCAATAAGTGGTTCGGCACAAATGCATGCGTGTGCCCTGAAAAGCGCAGCATGGGCGTGCTTGGCACGTCGATTGGCAGAAATCGACGTGCACGCTCTGGCAAAAGCAGCATGTGCATGTTTAACTTGTGGTTTGGCAGAAAACAACGTGCGCGTCTACCAAAAGATGGATGTGCATGCTCAACATGTGGTTTGACACAAATGCATACACGTGCGCTGAAAAGCGCAGCATGTGCGTGCTTAGCACGTGGTTTGGCAGAAATCCACTTCCACGGCCTGGCAAAAGCAGCATGTGCATGCTTAATTTGTGGTTTGGCAGAAAACAAAGTGCGCATCCACCAAAAGATGCATGTGCATCCTCAACAAGTGGTTTGACACAAATGCATGCGCGTGCGCTGAAAAGCGCAGCATGGGCGTGCTTAGCACGTGGTTTGGCAGACATCCACTTGCACGCTCTGGCAAAAGGAGCATAGGCAAGCTTAACTTGTGGTTTGACAGAAAACAACGTGCGCGTCTACCAAAAGATGCATGTGCATGCTTAAGAAGTGGTTTGGCACAAATGCATGCACGTGCGCTGAAAACCGCAGCATGGGCGTGCTTAGCAAGTGGTTTGGCAGAAATCCAATTGCACGCTCTGGCAAAAGCAGCATGTGCACGCTTAACTTGTGGTTTGGCAGAAAACAACGTGCGCGTCCACCAAAAGATGCATGTGCATGCTCAACAAGTGGTTTTGCACAAATGCATGCGCGTGTGCTGAAAAGCGCATCATGGGCGTGCTTGGCACTTCTTTTCGCAGAAATCTAGGTGCGCGCTCTGGCAAAAGCAGCATGTGCATGTTTAACTTGTGGTTTGGCAGAAAACAACGTGCGCGTCTACCAAAAGATACATGTGCATGCTTAACAAGTGGTTTGGCACAAATACATGCGCGTGCGCTGTAAAGCGCTGCATGCGTGCGCCTGGCACGTCGTTTGGCAGAAATCCACGTGCACGGTCTGGCAAAAGCAGCATGTCCACGCTTAACTTGTGGTTTGGCAGAAAACAACGTGCGCGTCTACCAAAAGATGGATGTGCATGCTCAACAAGTGGTTTGACACAAATGCATACGCGTGCGCTGAAAAGCGCAGCATGGGCGTGCTTAGCACGTGGTTTGGCAAAAATCCACTTTCAAGGCCTGGCAAAAGCAGCATGTGCATGCTTAACTTGTGGTTTGGCAGAAAACAACGTGCGCGTCTACCAAAAGTTGCATGTGCATGCTCAATAAGTGGTTTGGCACAAATGCATGCGTGTGCCCTGAAAAGCGCAGCATGGGCGTGCTTGGCACGTCGATTGGCAGAAATCGGCGTGCGCGCTCTGGCAAAAGCATCACGTGCATGCTTAAGTTGTGGTTTGGCAGAAAACAACTTGCGCGTCTACCAAAAGATACATGTGCATGCTTAACAAGTGGTTTGGCACAAATACATGCGCGTGCGCTGTAAAGCGCTGCATGCGTGCGCTTGGCACGTCGTTTGGCAGAAATGCACGTGCACGGTCTGGCAAAAGCAGCATGTCCATGCTTAACTTGTGGTTTGGGAGAAAACAACGTGCGCGTCTACCAAAAGGTGCATGTGCATGCTCAACAAGTGGTTTGACACAAATGCATGCGCGTGCGCTGAAAAGCGCAGCATGGGCGTGCTTAATACGTGGTTTGGCAGAAATTCACGTGCACGCTCTGGCAAAAGCAGCATGTGCATTCTTAACATTGTGGTTTCGCAGAAAACAAAGTGCGCGTCTACCAAAAGATGCATATGCATGCTCAACAAGTGGTTTGACACAAATGCATGCGCGTGCGCTGAAAAGCGCAGCATGGGCGTGCTTAGCACGTGGTTTGGCAGAAATCCACTTGCACGCTTTGGCAAGCGCAGCATGTGCATGCTTAACTTGTGGTTTGGCAGAAAACAACGTGCGCGTCTACCAAAAGATGCATGTGCATGCTCAACAAGTGGTTTGGCACAAATGCATGTGCGTGCGCTGTAAAGCGCTACATGGGCGTGCTTGGCACGTCGTTTGGCAGAAATCCACGTGCACGGTCTGGCAAAAGCAGCATGTGCATGCTTAACTTGTGGTTTGGCAGAAAACAACGTGCGCGTCTACCAAAAGATGCATGTGCATGCTCAACAAGTGGTTTGGCACAAAGGCATGCACGTGCGCTGTAAAGCGCAGCATGGGCGTGCTTGGAACGTCGTTTGGCAGAAATCCACGTGCGCGCTCTGGCAAAAGCAGCATGTGCATGCTTAACTTGTGGTTTGGCAGAAAACAACGTGCGCGTCTACCAAAAGATGCATGTGCATGCTCAACAAGCGGTTTGACACAAATGCATGCGCGTGCGCTGAAAAGCGCAGCATGGGCGTGCTTAGCACGTGGTTTGGCAGAAATCCGCTTGCACGCTCTGGCAAAAGGAGCATGTGCATGCTTAACTTGTGGTTTGGCAGAAAACAACGTGCGCGTCTACCAAAAGATGCATGTGCATGCTCAACAAGTGGTTTGGCACAAATGCATGCGCGTGCGCTGAAAAGCGCAGCGTGGGCGTGCTTGGCACTTCGTTTGGCAGAAATCCAGGTGCGCGCTCTGGCAAAAGCAGCATGTGCATGTTTAACTTGTGGTTTGGCAGAAAACAACGTGCGCGTCTACCAAAAGATGGATGTGCATGCTCAACATGTGGTTTGACACAAATGCATACACGTGCGCTGAAAAGCGCCGCATGGGCGTGCTTAGCACGTGGTTTGGAAGAAATCCACTTCCACGGCCTGGCAAAAGCAGCATGTGCATGCTCAACAAGTGGTTTGACACAAATGCATGCGCGTGCGCTGAAAAGCGCAGCATGGGCGTGCTTAGCACGTGGTTTGGCAGACATCCGCTTGCACGCTCTGCCAAAGGAGCATATGCATGCTTAACTTGTGGTTTGACAGAAAACAACGTGCGCGTCTACCAAAAGATGCATGTGCATGCTTAACAAGTGGTTTGTCACAAATGCACGCACGTGCGCTGAAAAGCGCAGCATGGGCGTGCTTAGCAAGTGGTTTGGCAGAAATCCAATTGCACGCTCTGGCAAAAGCAGCATGTGCATGCTTAACTTGTGGTTTGGCAGAAAGCAACGTGCGCGTCCACCAAAAGATGCATGTGCATGCTCAACAAGTGGTTTGGCACAAATGCATGCGCGTGCGCTGAAAAGCGCAGCATGGGCGTGCTTGGCACGTCGATTGGCAGAAATCGGCGTGCGCGCTCTGGCAAAAGCAGCACGTGCATGCTTAAGTTGTGGTTTGGCAGAAAACAACGTGCGCGTCTAGCAAAAGATACATGTGCATGCTTAACAAGTGGTTTGGCACAAATACATGCGCGTGCGCTGTAAAGCGCTGCATGCGTGCGCTTGGCACGTCGTTTGGCAGAAATCTACTTGCACGCTCGGGCAAGTGCAGCATGTGCATGCTTAACTTGTGGTTCGGCAGAAAACATCGTGCGCGTCTACCAAAAGATGCATGTGCATGCTCAACAAGTGGTTTGGCACAAATGGACCTGCGTGCGCTGTAAAGCGCTACATGGGCGTGCTTGGCACGTCGTTTGGCAGAAATCCACGCGCACGGTCTGGCAAAAGCAGCATGTGCATGCTTAACTTGTGGTTTGGCAGAAAACAACGTGCGCGTCTACCAAAAGATGCATGTGCATGCTCAATAAGTGGTTCGGCACAAATGCATGCGTGTGCCCTGAAAAGCGCAGCATGGGCGTGCTTGGCACGTCGATTGGCAGAAATCGACGTGCACGCTCTGGCAAAAGCAGCATGTGCATGTTTAACTTGTGGTTTGGCAGAAAACAACGTGCGCGTCTACCAAAAGATGGATGTGCATGCTCAACATGTGGTTTGACACAAATGCATACACGTGCGCTGAAAAGCGCAGCATGTGCGTGCTTAGCACGTGGTTTGGCAGAAATCCACTTCCACGGCCTGGCAAAAGCAGCATGTGCATGCTTAATTTGTGGTTTGGCAGAAAACAAAGTGCGCATCCACCAAAAGATGCATGTGCATCCTCAACAAGTGGTTTGACACAAATGCATGCGCGTGCGCTGAAAAGCGCAGCATGGGCGTGCTTAGCACGTGGTTTGGCAGACATCCACTTGCACGCTCTGGCAAAAGGAGCATAGGCAAGCTTAACTTGTGGTTTGACAGAAAACAACGTGCGCGTCTACCAAAAGATGCATGTGCATGCTTAAGAAGTGGTTTGGCACAAATGCATGCACGTGCGCTGAAAACCGCAGCATGGGCGTGCTTAGCAAGTGGTTTGGCAGAAATCCAATTGCACGCTCTGGCAAAAGCAGCATGTGCACGCTTAACTTGTGGTTTGGCAGAAAACAACGTGCGCGTCCACCAAAAGATGCATGTGCATGCTCAACAAGTGGTTTTGCACAAATGCATGCGCGTGTGCTGAAAAGCGCATCATGGGCGTGCTTGGCACTTCTTTTCGCAGAAATCTAGGTGCGCGCTCTGGCAAAAGCAGCATGTGCATGTTTAACTTGTGGTTTGGCAGAAAACAACGTGCGCGTCTACCAAAAGATACATGTGCATGCTTAACAAGTGGTTTGGCACAAATACATGCGCGTGCGCTGTAAAGCGCTGCATGCGTGCGCCTGGCACGTCGTTTGGCAGAAATCCACGTGCACGGTCTGGCAAAAGCAGCATGTCCACGCTTAACTTGTGGTTTGGCAGAAAACAACGTGCGCGTCTACCAAAAGATGGATGTGCATGCTCAACAAGTGGTTTGACACAAATGCATACGCGTGCGCTGAAAAGCGCAGCATGGGCGTGCTTAGCACGTGGTTTGGCAAAAATCCACTTCCAAGGCCTGGCAAAAGCAGCATGTGCATGCTTAACTTGTGGTTTGGCAGAAAACAACGTGCGCGTCTACCAAAAGTTGCATGTGCATGCTCAATAAGTGGTTTGGCACAAATGCATGCGTGTGCCCTGAAAAGCGCAGCATGGGCGTGCTTGGCACGTCGATTGGCAGAAATCGGCGTGCGCGCTCTGGCAAAAGCATCACGTGCATGCTTAAGTTGTGGTTTGGCAGAAAACAACTTGCGCGTCTACCAAAAGATACATGTGCATGCTTAACAAGTGGTTTGGCACAAATACATGCGCGTGCGCTGTAAAGCGCTGCATGCGTGCGCTTGGCACGTCGTTTGGCAGAAATGCACGTGCACGGTCTGGCAAAAGCAGCATGTCCATGCTTAACTTGTGGTTTGGGAGAAAACAACGTGCGCGTCTACCAAAAGGTGCATGTGCATGCTCAACAAGTGGTTTGACACAAATGCATGCGCGTGCGCTGAAAAGCGCAGCATGGACGTGCTTAATACGTGGTTTGGCAGAAATTCACGTGCACGCTCTGGCAAAAGCAGCATGTGCATTCTTAACATTGTGGTTTCGCAGAAAACAAAGTGCGCGTCTACCAAAAGATGCATATGCATGCTCAACAAGTGGTTTGACACAAATGCATGCGCGTGCGCTGAAAAGCGCAGCATGGGCGTGCTTAGCACGTGGTTTGGCAGAAATCCACTTGCACGCTTTGGCAAGCGCAGCATGTGCATGCTTAACTTGTGGTTTGGCAGAAAACAACGTGCGCGTCTACCAAAAGATGCATGTGCATGCTCAACAAGTGGTTTGGCACAAATGCATGTGCGTGCGCTGTAAAGCGCTACATGGGCGTGCTTGGCACGTCGTTTGGCAGAAATCCACGTGCACGGTCTGGCAAAAGCAGCATGTGCATGCTTAACTTGTGGTTTGGCAGAAAACAACGTGCGCGTCTACCAAAAGATGCATGTGCATGCTCAACAAGTGGTTTGGCACAAAGGCATGCACGTGCGCTGTAAAGCGCAGCATGGGCGTGCTTGGAACGTCGTTTGGCAGAAATCCACGTGCGCGCTCTGGCAAAAGCAGCATGTGCATGCTTAACTTGTGGTTTGGCAGAAAACAACGTGCGCGTCTACCAAAAGATGCATGTGCATGCTCAACAAGCGGTTTGACACAAATGCATGCGCGTGCGCTGAAAAGCGCAGCATGGGCGTGCTTAGCACGTGGTTTGGCAGAAATCCGCTTGCACGCTCTGGCAAAAGGAGCATGTGCATGCTTAACTTGTGGTTTGGCAGAAAACAACGTGCGCGTCTACCAAAAGATGCATGTGCATGCTCAACAAGTGGTTTGGCACAAATGCATGCGCGTGCGCTGAAAAGCGCAGCGTGGGCGTGCTTGGCACTTCGTTTGGCAGAAATCCAGGTGCGCGCTCTGGCAAAAGCAGCATGTGCATGTTTAACTTGTGGTTTGGCAGAAAACAACGTGCGCGTCTACCAAAAGATGGATGTGCATGCTCAACATGTGGTTTGACACAAATGCATACACGTGCGCTGAAAAGCGCCGCATGGGCGTGCTTAGCACGTGGTTTGGCAGAAATCCACTTCCACGGCCTGGCAAAAGCAGCATGTGCATGCTCAACAAGTGGTTTGACACAAATGCATGCGCGTGCGCTGAAAAGCGCAGCATGGGCGTGCTTAGCACGTGGTTTGGCAGACATCCGCTTGCACGCTCTGCCAAAGGAGCATATGCATGCTTAACTTGTGGTTTGACAGAAAACAACGTGCGCGTCTACCAAAAGATGCATGTGCATGCTTAACAAGTGGTTTGTCACAAATGCACGCACGTGCGCTGAAAAGCGCAGCATGGGCGTGCTTAGCAAGTGGTTTGGCAGAAATCCAATTGCACGCTCTGGCAAAAGCAGCATGTGCATGCTTAACTTGTGGTTTGGCAGAAAGCAACGTGCGCGTCCACCAAAAGATGCATGTGCATGCTCAACAAGTGGTTTGGCACAAATGCATGCGCGTGCGCTGAAAAGCGCAGCATGGGCGTGCTTGGCACTTCGTTTGGCAGAAATCTAGGTGCGCGCTCTGGCAAAAGCAGCATGTGCCTGTTTAACTTGTGGTTTGGCAGAAAACAACGTGCGCGTCTACCAAAAGATGGATGTGCATGCTCAACATGTGGTTTGACACAAATGCATACACGTGCGCTGAAAAGCGCAGCATGGGCGTACTTAGCACGTGGTTTGGCAGAAATCCACTTCCACGGCCTGGCAAAAGCAGCATGTGCATGCTTAACTTGTGGTTTGGCAGAAAACAAAGTGCGCATCCACCAAAAGATGCATGTGCATGCTCAACAAGTGGTTTGACACAAATGCATGCGCGTGCGCTGAAAAGCGCAGCATGGGCGTGCTTAGCACGTGGTTTGGCAGACATCCACTTGCACGCTCTGGCAAAAGGAGCATAGGCATGCTTAACTTGTGGTTTGACAAAAAACAACGTGCGCGTCTACCAAAAGATGCATGTGCATGCTTAACAAGTGGTTTGGCACAAATGCATGCACGTGCGCTGAAAACCGCAGCATGGGCGTGCTTGGCACGTCGATTGGCAGAAATCGGCGTGCGCGCTCTGGCAAAAGCATCACGTGCATGCTTAAGTTGTGGTTTGGCAGAAAACAACTTGCGCGTCTACCAAAAGATACATGTGCATGCTTAACAAGTGGTTTGGCACAAATACATGCGCGTGCGCTGTAAAGCGCTGCATGCGTGCGCTTGGCACGTCGTTTGGCAGAAATGCACGTGCACGGTCTGGCAAAAGCAGCATGTCCATGCTTAACTTGTGGTTTGGGAGAAAACAACGTGCGCGTCTACCAAAAGGTGCATGTGCATGCTCAACAAGTGGTTTGACACAAATGCATGCGCGTGCGCTGAAAAGCGCAGCATGGGCGTGCTTAATACGTGGTTTGGCAGAAATTCACGTGCACGCTCTGGCAAAAGCAGCATGTGCATTCTTAACATTGTGGTTTCGCAGAAAACAAAGTGCGCGTCTACCAAAAGATGCATATGCATGCTCAACAAGTGGTTTGACACAAATGCATGCGCGTGCGCTGAAAAGCGCAGCATGGGCGTGCTTAGCACGTGGTTTGGCAGAAATCCACTTGCACGCTTTGGCAAGCGCAGCATGTGCATGCTTAACTTGTGGTTTGGCAGAAAACAACGTGCGCGTCTACCAAAAGATGCATGTGCATGCTCAACAAGTGGTTTGGCACAAATGCATGTGCGTGCGCTGTAAAGCGCTACATGGGCGTGCTTGGCACGTCGTTTGGCAGAAATCCACGTGCACGGTCTGGCAAAAGCAGCATGTGCATGCTTAACTTGTGGTTTGGCAGAAAACAACGTGCGCGTCTACCAAAAGATGCATGTGCATGCTCAACAAGTGGTTTGGCACAAAGGCATGCACGTGCGCTGTAAAGCGCAGCATGGGCGTGCTTGGAACGTCGTTTGGCAGAAATCCACGTGCGCGCTCTGGCAAAAGCAGCATGTGCATGCTTAACTTGTGGTTTGGCAGAAAACAACGTGCGCGTCTACCAAAAGATGCATGTGCATGCTCAACAAGTGGTTTGACACAAATGCATGCGCGTGCGCTGAAAAGCGCAGCATGGGCATGCTTAATACGTGGTTTGGCAGAAATTCACGTGCACGCTCTGGCAAAAGCAGCATGTGCATTCTTAACATTGTGGTTTCGCAGAAAACAAAGTGCGCGTCTACCAAAAGATGCATATGCATGCTCAACAAGTGGTTTGACACAAATGCATGCGCGTGCGCTGAAAAGCGCAGCATGGGCGTGCTTAGCACGTGGTTTGGCAGAAATCCACTTGCACGCTCTGGCAAGCGCAGCATGTGCATGCTTAACTTGTGGTTTGGCAGAAAACAACGTGCGCGTCTACCAAAAGATGCATGTGCATGCTCAACAAGTGGTTTGGCACAAATGCATGTGCGTGCGCTGTAAAGCGCTACATGGGCGTGCTTGGCACGTCGTTTGGCAGAAATCCACGTGCACGGTCTGGCAAAAGCAGCATGTGCATGCTTAACTTGTGGTTTGGCAGAAAACAACGTGCGCGTCTACCAAAAGATACATGTGCATGCTTAACAAGTGGTTTGGCACAAATACATGCGCGTGCGCTGTAAAGCGCTGCATGGGCGTGCTTAGCACGTGGTTTGGCAAAAATCCACTTCCAAGGCCTGGCAAAAGCAGCATGTGCATGCTTAACTTGTGGTTTGGCAGAAAACAACGTGCGCGTCTACCAAAAGTTGCATGTGCATGCTCAATAAGTGGTTTGGCACAAATGCATGCGTGTGCCCTGAAAAGCGCAGCATGGGCGTGCTTGGCACGTCGATTGGCAGAAATCGGCGTGCGCGCTCTGGCAAAAGCATCACGTGCATGCTTAAGTTGTGGTTTGGCAGAAAACAACGTGCGCGTCTACCAAAAGATACATGTGCATGCTTAACAAGTGGTTTG
The DNA here is from genome assembly GCF_023375885.2 of Dermacentor andersoni. Classification (NCBI taxonomy): domain Eukaryota; kingdom Metazoa; phylum Arthropoda; class Arachnida; order Ixodida; family Ixodidae; genus Dermacentor; species Dermacentor andersoni. Next base: position 4,671,567 of record NC_092821.1, read on the forward strand.
GCACAAATACATGCGCGTGCGCTGTAAAGCGCTGCATGCGTGCGCTTGGCACGTCGTTTGGCAGTAATGCACGTGCACGGTCTGGCAAAAGCAGCATGTCCATGCTTAACTTGTGGTTTGGGAGAAAACATCGTGCGCGTCTACCAAAAGATGCATGTGCATGCTCAACAAGTGGTTTGACACAAATGCATGCGCGTGCGCTGAAAAGCGCAGCATGGGCATGCTTAATACGTGGTTTGGCAGAAATTCACGTGCACGCTCTGGCAAAAGCAGCATGTGCATTCTTAACATTGTGGTTTCGCAGAAAACAAAGTGCGCGTCTACCAAAAGATGCATATGCATGCTCAACAAGTGGTTTGACACAAATGCATGCGCGTGCGCTGAAAAGCGCAGCATGGGCGTGCTTAGCACGTGGTTTGGCAGAAATCCACTTGCACGCTCTGGCAAGCGCAGCATGTGCATGCTTAACTTGTGGTTTGGCAGAAAACAACGTGCGCGTCTACCAAAAGATGCATGTGCATGCTCAACAAGTGGTTTGGCACAAATGCATGTGCGTGCGCTGTAAAGCGCTACATGGGCGTGCTTGGCACGTCGTTTGGCAGAAATCCACGTGCACGGTCTGGCAAAAGCAGCATGTGCATGCTTAACTTGTGGTTTGGCAGAAAACAACGTGCGCGTCTACCAAAAGATGCATGTGCATGCTCAACAAGTGGTTTGGCACAAAGGCATGCACGTGCGCTGTAAAGCGCAGCATGGGCGTGCTTGGAACGTCGTTTGGCAGAAATCCACGTGCGCGCACTGGCAAAAGCAGCATGTGCATGCTTAACTTGTGGTTTGGCAGAAAACAACGTGCGCGTCTACCAAAAGATGCATGTGGATGCTCAACAAGCGGTTTGACACAAATGCATGCGCGTGCGCTGAAAAGCGCAGCATGGGCGTGCTTAGCACGTGGTTTGGCAGAAATCCGCTTGCACGCTTTGTCAAAAGGAGCATGTGCATGCTTAACTTGTGGTTTGGCAGAAAACAACGTGCGCGTCTACCAAAAGATGCATGTGCATGCTCAACAAGTGGTTTGGCACAAATGCATGCGCGTGCGCTGAAAAGCGAAATGTTGGCGTGCTTGGCACTTCGTTTGGCAGAAATCCAGGTGCGCGCTCTGGCAAAAGCAGCATGTGCATGTTTAACTTGTGGTTTGGCAGAAAACAACGTGCGCGTCTACCAAAAGATGGATGTGCATGCTCAACATGTGGTTTGACACAAATGCATACACGTGCGCTGAAAAGCGCAGCATGGGCGTGCTTAGCACGTGGTTTGGCAGAAATCCACTTCCACGGCCTGGCAAAAGCAGCATGTGCATGCTCAACAAGTGGTTTGACACAAATGCATGCGCGTGCGCTGAAAAGCGCAGCATGGGCCTACTTAGCACGTGGTTTGGCAGACATCCGCTTGCACGCTCTGCCAAAGGAGCATATGCATGCTTAACTTGTGGTTTGACAGAAAACAACGTGCGCGTCTACCAAAAGATGCATGTGCATGCTTAACAAGTGGTTTGGCACAAATGCACGCACGTGCGCTGAAAAGCGCAGCAGGGGCGTGCTTAGCAAGTGGTTTGGCAGAAATCCAATTGCACGCTCTGGCAAAAGCAGCATGTGCATGTTTAACTTGTGGTTTGGCAGAAAGCAACGTGCGCGTCCACCAAAAGATGCATGTGCATGCTCAACAAGTGGTTTGGCACAAATGCATGCGCGTGCGCTGAAAAGCGCAGCATGGGCGTGCTTGGCACTTCGTTTGGCAGAAATCTAGGTGCGCGCTCTGGCAAAAGCAGCATGTGCCTGTTTAACTTGTGGTTTGGCAGAAAACAACGTGCGCGTCTACCAAAAGATGGGTGTGCATGCTCAACAAGTGGTTTGACACAAATGCATACACGTGCGCTGAAAAGCGCAGCATGGGCGTGCTTAGCACGTGGTTTGGCAGAAATCCCCTTCCACGGCCTGGCAAAAGCAGCATGTGCATGCTTAACTTGTGGTTTGACACAAATATATGCGCGTGCGCTGAAAAGCGCATCATGGGCGTGCTTGGCACTTCGTTTGGCAGAAATCTAGGTGCGCGCTCTGGCAGAAGCAGCATGTGCATGTTTAACTTGTGGTTTGGCAGAAAACAACGTGCGCGTCTACCAAAAGATACATGTGCATGCTTAACAAGTGGTTTGGCACAAATACATGCGCGTGCGCTGTAAAGCGCTGCATGCGTGCGCTTGGCACGTCGTTTGGCAGAAATCCACGTGCACGGTCTGGCAAAAGCAGCATGTCCATGCTTAACTTGTGGTTTGGTAGAAAACAACGTGCGCGTCTACCAAAAGATGCATGTGCATGCTCAACAAGTGGTTTGACACAAATGCATGCGCGTGCGCTGAAAAGCGCAGCATGGACGTGCTTAATACGTGGTTTGGCAGAAATTCACGTGCACGCTCTGGCAAAAGCTGCATGTGCATTCTTAACATTGTGGTTTCGCAGAAAACAAAGTGCGCGTCTTCCAAATGATGCATGTGCATGCTCAACAAGTGGTTTGACACAAATGCATGCGCGTGCGCTGAAAAGCGCAGCATGGGCGTGCTTAGCACGTGGTTTGGCAGAAATCCACTTGCACGCTCTGGCAAGCGCAGCATGTGCATGCTTAACTTGTGGTTTGGCAGAAAACAACGTGCGCGTCTACCAAAAGATGCATGTGCAAGCTCAACAAGTGGTTTGGCACAAAGGCATGCACGTGCGCTGTAAAGCGCAGCATGGGCGTGCTTGGAACGTCGTTTGGCAGAAATCCACGTGCGCGCTCTGGCAAAAGCAGCATGTGCATCCTTAACTTGTGGTTTGGCAGAAAACAACGTGCGCGTCTACCAAAAGATGCATGTGCATGCTCAACAAGCGGTTTGACACAAATGCATGCGCGTGCGCTGAAAAGCGCAGCATGGGCGTGCTTAGCACGTGGTTTGGCAGAAATCCGCTTGCACGCTCTGGCAAAAGGAGCATGTGCATGCTTAACTTGTGGTTTGGCAGAAAACAACGTGCGCGTCTACCAAAAGATGCATGTGCATGCTCAACAAGTGGTTTGGCACAAATGCATGCGCGTGCGCTGAAAAGCGCAGCGTGGGCGTGCTTGGCACTTCGTTTGGCAGAAATCCAGGTGCGCGCTCTGGCAAAAGCAGCATGTGCATGTTTAACTTGTGGTTTGGCAGAAAACAACGTGCGCGTCTACCAAAAGATGGATGTGCATGCTCAACATGTGGTTTGACACAAATGCATACACGTGCGCTGAAAAGCGCCGCATGGGCGTGCTTAGCACTTGGTTTGGCAGAAATCCACTTGCACGGCCTGGCAAAAGCAGCATGTGCATGCTCAACAAGTGGTTTGACACAAATGCATGCGCGTGCGCTGAAAAGCGCAGCATGGGCGTGCTTAGCACGTGGTTTGGCAGACATCCGCTTGCACGCTCTGCCAAAGGAGCATATGCATGCTTAACTTGTGGTTTGACAGAAAACAACGTGCGCGTCTACAAAAAGATGCATGTGCATGCTTAACAAGTGGTTTGGCACAAATGCACGCACGTGCGCTGAAAAGCGCAGCATGGGCGTGCTTAGCAAGTGGTTTGGCAGAAATCCAATTGCACGCTCTGGCAAAAGCAGCATGTGCATGCTTAACTTGTGGTTTGGCAGAAAGCAACGTGCGCGTCCACCAAAAGATGCATGTGCATGCTCAACAAGTGGTTTGGCACAAATGCATGCGCGTGCGCTGAAAAGCGCAGCATGGGCGTGCTTGGCACTTCGTTTGGCAGAAATCTAGGTGCGCGCTCTGGCAAAAGCAGCATGTGCCTGTTTAACTTGTGGTTTGGCAGAAAACAACGTGCGCGTCTACCAAAAGATGGATGTGCATGCTCAACATGTGGTTTGACACAAATGCATACACGTGCGCTGAAAAGCGCAGCATGGGCGTACTTAGCACGTGGTTTGGCAGAAATCCACTTCCACGGCCTGGCAAAAGCAGCATGTGCATGCTTAACTTGTGGTTTGGCAGAAAACAAAGTGCGCATCCACCAAAAGATGCATGTGCATGCTCAACAAGTGGTTTGACACAAATGCATGCGCGTGCGCTGAAAAGCGCAGCATGGGCGTGCTTAGCACGTGGTTTGGCAGACATCCACTTGCACGCTCTGGCAAAAGGAGCATAGGCATGCTTAACTTGTGGTTTGACAGAAAACAACGTGCGCGTCTACCAAAAGATGCATGTGCATGCTTAACAAGTGGTTTGGCACAAATGCATGCACGTGCGCTGAAAACCGCAGCATGGGCGTGCTTAGCAAGTGGTTTGGCAGAAATCCAATTGCACGCTCTGGCAAAAGCAGCATGTGCATGCTTAACTTGTGGTTTGGCAGAAAACAACGTGCGCGTCCACCAAAAGATGCATGTGCATGCTCAACAAGTGGTTTGGCACAAATGCATGCGCGTGTGCTGAAAAGCGCATCATGGGCGTGCTTGGCACTTCGTTTCGCAGAAATCTAGGTGCGCGCTCTGGCAAAAGCAGCATGTGCATGTTTAACTTGTGGTTTGGCAGAAAACAACGTGCGCGTCTACCAAAAGATACATGTGCATGCTTAACAAGTGGTTTGGCACAAATACATGCGCGTGCGCTGTAAAGCGCTGCATGCGTGCGCCTGGCACGTCGTTTGGCAGAAATCCACGTGCACGGTCTGGCAAAAGCAGCATGTCCACGCTTAACTTGTGGTTTGGCAGAAAACAACGTGCGCGTCTACCAAAAGATGGATGTGCATGCTCAACAAGTGGTTTGACACAAATGCATACGCGTGCGCTGAAAAGCGCAGCATGGGCGTGCTTAGCACGTGGTTTGGCAAAAATCCACTTCCAAGGCCTGGCAAAAGCAGCATGTGCATGCTTAACTTGTGGTTTGGCAGAAAACAACGTGCGCGTCTACCAAAAGTTGCATGTGCATGCTCAATAAGTGGTTTGGCACAAATGCATGCGTGTGCCCTGAAAAGCGCAGCATGGGCGTGCTTGGAACGTCGATGGGCAGAAATCGGCGTGCGCGCTCTGGCAAAAGCATCACGTGCATGCTTAAGTTGTGGTTTGGCAGAAAACAACGTGCGCGTCTACCAAAAGATACATGTGCATGCTTAACAAGTGGTTTGGCACAAATACATGCGCGTGCGCTGTAAAGCGCTGCATGCGTGCGCTTGGCACGTCGTTTGGCAGAAATGCACGTGCACGGTCTGGCAAAAGCAGCATGTCCATGCTTAACTTGTGGTTTGGGAGAAAACAACGTGCGCCTCTACCAAAAGATGCATGTGCATGCTCAACAAGTGGTTTGACACAAATGCATGCGCGTGCGCTGAAAAGCGCAGCATGGGCATGCTTAATACGTGGTTTGGCAGAAATTCACGTGCACGCTCTGGCAAAAGCAGCATGTGCATTCTTAACATTGTGGTTTCGCAGAAAACAAAGTGCGCGTCTACCAAAAGATGCATATGCATGCTCAACAAGTGGTTTGACACAAATGCATGCGCGTGCGCTGAAAAGCGCAGCATGGGCGTGCTTAGCACGTGGTTTGGCAGAAATCCACTTGCACGCTCTGGCAAGCGCAGCATGTGCATGCTTAACTTGTGGTTTGGCAGAAAACAACGTGCGCGTCTACCAAAAGATGCATGTGCATGCCCAACAAGTGGTTTGGCACAAATGCATGTGCGTGCGCTGTAAAGCGCTACATGGGCGTGCTTGGCACGTCGTTTGGAAGAAATCCACGTGCACGGTCTGGCAAAAGCAGCATGTGCATGCTTAACTTGTGGTTTGGCAGAAAACAACGTGCGCGTCTACCAAAAGATGCATGTGCATGCTCAACAAGTGGTTTGGCACAAAGGCATGCACGTGCGCTTTAAAGCGCAGCATGGGCGTGCTTGGAACGTCGTTTGGCAGAAATCCACGTGCGCGCTCTGGCAAAAGCAGCATGTGCATGCTTAACTTGTGGTTTGGCAGAAAACAACGTGCGCGTCTACCAAAAGATGCATGTGCATGCTCAACAAGCGGTTTGACACAAATGCATGCGCGTGCGCTGAACAGCGCAGCATGGGCGTGCTTAGCACGTGGTTTGGCAAAAATCCGCTTGCACGCTTTGTCAAAAGGAGCATGTGCATGCTTAACTTGTGGTTTGGCAGAAAACAACGTGCGCGTCTACCAAAAGATGCATGTGCATGCTCAACAAGTGGTTTCGCACAAATGCATGCGCGTGCGCTGAAAAGCGCAGCGTTGGCGTGCTTGGCACTTCGTTTGGCAGAAATCCAGGTGCGCGCTCTGGCAAAAGCAGCATGTGCATGTTTAACTTGTGGTTTGGCAGAAAACAACGTGCGCGTCTACCAAAAGATGGATGTGCATGCTCAACATGTGGTTTGACACAAATGCATAAACGTGCGCTGAAAAGCGCAGCATGGGCGTGCTTAGCACGTGGTTTGGCAGAAATCCACTTCCACGGCCTGGCAAAAGCAGCATGTGCATGCTCAACAAGTGGTTTGACACAAATGCATGCGCGTGCGCTGAAAAGCGCAGCATGGGCGTGCTTAGCACGTGGTTTGGCAGACATCCGCTTGCACGCTCTGCCAAAGGAGCATATGCATGCTTAACTTGTGGTTTGACAGAAAACAACGTGCGCGTCTACCAAAAGATGCATGTGCATGCTTAACAAGTGGTTTGGCACAAATGCACGCACGTGCGCTGAAAAGCGCAGCAGGGGCGTGCTTAGCAAGCGGTTTGGCAGAAATCCAATTGCACGCTCTGGCAAAAGCAGCATGTGCATGCTTAACTTGTGGTTTGGCAGAAAGCAACGTGCGCGTCCACCAAAAGATGCATGTGCATGCTCAACAAGTGGTTTGGCACAAATGCATGCGCGTGCGCTGAAAAGCGCAGCATGGGCGTGCTTGGCACTTCGTTTGGCAGAAATCTAGGTGCGCGCTCTGGCAAAAGCAGCATGTGCCTGTTTAACTTGTGGTTTGGCAGAAAACAACGTGCGCGTCTACCAAAAGATGGGTGTGCATGCTCAACAAGTGGTTTGACACAAATGCATACACGTGCGCTGAAAAGCGCAGCATGGGCGTGCTTAGCACGTGGTTTGGCAGAAATCCCCTTCCACGGCCTGGCAAAAGCAGCATGTGCATGCTTAACTTGTGGTTTGACACAAATGCATGCGCGTGCGCTGAAAAGCGCATCATGGGCGTGCTTGGCACTTCGTTTGGCAGAAATCTAGGTGCGCGCTCTGGCAGAAGCAGCATGTGCATGTTTAACTTGTGGTTTGGCAGAAAACAACGTGCGCGTCTACCAAAAGATACATGTGCATGCTTAACAAGTGGTTTGGCACAAATACATGCGCGTGCGCTGTAAAGCGCTGCATGCGTGCGCTTGGCACGTCGTTTGGCAGAAATCCACGTGCACGGTCTGGCAAAAGCAGCATGTCCATGCTTAACTTGTGGTTTGGTAGAAAACAACGTGCGCGTCTACCAAAAGATGCATGTGCATGCTCAACAAGTGGTTTGACACAAATGCATGCGCGTGCGCTGAAAAGCGCAGCATGGACGTGCTTAATACGTGGTTTGGCAGAAATTCACGTGCACGCTCTGGCAAAAGCAGCATGTGCATTCTTAACATTGTGGTTTCGCAGAAAACAAAGTGCGCGTCTACCAAATGATGCATGTGCATGCTCAACAAGTGGTTTGACACAAATGCATGCGCGTGCGCTGAAAAGCGCAGCATGGGCGTGCTTAGCACGTGGTTTGGCAGAAATCCACTTGCACGCTCTGGCAAGCGCAGCATGTGCATGCTTAACTTGTGGTTTGGCAGAAAACAACGTGCGCGTCTACCAAAAGATGCATTTGCATGCTCAACAAGTGGTTTTGCACAAATGCATGTGCGTGCGCTGTAAAGCGCTACATGGGCGTGCTTGGCACTTCGTTTGGCAGAAATCCACGTGCGCGCTCTGGCAAAAGCAGCATGTGCATGCTTAACTTGTGGTTTGGCAGACAACAACGTGCGCGTCTACCAAAAGATGCATGTGCATGCTCAACAAGTGGTTTGACACAAATGCATGCGCGTGCGCTGAAAAGCGCAGCATGGGCGTGCTTAGCACGTGGTTTGGCAGAAATCCGCTTGCACGCTCTGGCAAAAGGAGCATGTGCATGCTTAACTTGTGGTTTGGCAGAAAACAACGTGCGCGTCTACCAAAAGATGCATGTGCATGCTCAACAAGTGGTTTGGCACAAATGCATGCGCGTGCGCTGAAAAGCGCAGCGTGGGCGTGCTTGGCACTTCGTTTGGCAAAAATCCAGGTGCGCGCTCTGGCAAAAGCAGCATGTGCATGTTTAACTTGTGGTTTGGCAGAAAAGAACGTGCGCGTCTACCAAGAAATGGATGTGCATGCTCAACATGTGGTTTGACACAAATGCACACACGTGCGCTGAAAAGCGCAGCATGGGCGTGCTTAGCACGTGATTTGGCAGAAATCCACTTCCACGGCCTGGCAAAAGCAGCATGTGCATGCTTAACTTGTGGTTTGGCAGAAAACAAAGTGCGCGTCCACCAAAAGATGCATGTGCATGCTCAACAAGTGGTTTGACACAAATGCATGCGCGTGCGCTGAAAAGTGCAGCATGGGCGTGCTTAGCACGTGGTTTGGCAGACATCCGCTTGCACGCTCTGCCAAAGGAGCATATGCATGCTTATCTTGTGGTTTGACAGAAAACAACGTGCGCGTCTACCAAAAGATGCATGTGCATGCTTAACAAGTGGTTTGGCACAAATGCATGCACGTGCGCTGAAAAGCGCAGCATGGGCGTGCTTAGCAAGTGGTTTGGCAGAAATCCAATCGCACGCTCTGGCAAAAGCAGCATGTGCATGCTTAACTTGTGGTTTGGCAGAAAACAACGTGCGCGTACACCAAAAGATGCATGTGCATGCTCAACAAGTGGTTTGACACAAATGCATGCGCGTGCGCTGAAAAGCGCAGCATGGGCGTGCTTGGCACTTCGTTTGGCAGAAATCTAGGTGCGCGCTCTGGCAAAAGCAGCATGTGCATGTTTAACTTGTGGTTTGGCAGAAAACAACGTGCGCGTCTACCAAAAGATGAATGTGCATGCTCAACAAGTGGTTTGATACAAATGCATACACGTGCGCTGAAAAGCGCAGCATGGGCGTGCTTAGCACGTGGTTTGGCAGAAATCCACGCGCACGGTCTGGCAAAAGCAGCATGTGCATGCTTAACTTGTGGTTTGGCAGAAAACAACGTGCGCGTCTACCAAAAGATGCATGTGTATGCTTAACAAGTGGTTTGGCACAAAGGCATGCACGTGCGCTGTAAAGCGCAGCATGGGCGTGCTTAGCACGTGGTTTGGCAGAAATCCGCTTGCACGCTTTGGCAAAAGGAGCATGTGCATGCTTAACTTGTGGTTTGGCAGAAAACAACGTGCGCGTCTACCAAAAGATGCATGTGCATGCTCAACAAGTGGTTTGGCACAAATGCATGCGCGTGCGCTGAAAAGCGCAGCGTTTGCGTGCTTGGCACTTCGTTTGGCAGAAATCCAGGTGCGCGCTCTGGCAAAAGCAGCATGTGCATGTTTAACTTGTGGTTTGGTAGAAAACAACGTGCGCGTCTACCAAAAGATGGATGTGCATGCTCAACATGTGGTTTGACACAAATGCATACACGTGCGCTGAAAAGCACAGCATGGGCGTGCTTAGCACGTGGTTTGGCAGAAATCCACTTCCACGGCCTGGCAAAAGCAGCATCTGCATGCTCAACAAGTGGTTTGACACAAATGCATGCGCGTGCGCTGAAAAGCGCAGCATGGGCGTGCTTAGCACGTGGTTTGCCAGACATCCGCTTGCACGCTCTGCCAAAGGAGCATATGCATGCTTAACTTGTGGTTTGACAGAAAACAACGTGCGCGTCTACCAAAAGATGCATGTGCATGCTTAACAAGTGGTTTGGCACAAATGCACGCACGTGCGCTGAAAAGCGCAGCATGGGCGTGCTTAGCAAGTGGTTTGGCAGAAATCCAATTGCACGCTCTGGCAAAAGCAGCATGTGCATGCTTAACTTGTGGTTTGGCAGAAAGCAACGTGCGCGTCCACCAAAAGATGCATGTGCATGCTCAACAAGTGGTTTGGCACAAATGCATGCGTGTGCGCTGAAAAGCGCAGCATGGGCGTGCTTGGCACTTCGTTTGGCAGAAATCTAGGTGCGCGCTCTGGCAAAAGCAGCATGTGCCTGTTTAACTTGTGGTTTGGCAGAAAACAACGTGCGCGTCTACCAAAAGATGGGTGTGCATGCTCAACAAGTGGTTTGACACAAATGCATACACGTGCGCTGAAAAGCGCAGCATGGGCGTGCTTAGCACGTGGTTTGGCAGAAATCCCCTTCCACGGCCTGGCAAAAGCAGCATGTGCATGCTTAACTTGTGGTTTGACACAAATGCATGCGCGTGCGCTGAAAAGCGCATCATGGGCGTGCTTGGCACTTCGTTTGGCAGAAATCTAGGTGCGCGCTCTGGCAGAAGCAGCATGTGCATGTTTAACTTGTGGTTTGGCAGAAAACAACGTGCGCGTCTACCAAAAGATACATGTGCATGCTTAACAAGTGGTTTGGCACAAATACATGCGCGTGCGCTGTAAAGCGCTGCATGCGTGCGCTTGGCACGTCGTTTGGCAGAAATCCACGTGCACGGTCTGGCAAAAGCAGCATGTCCATGCTTAACTTGTGGTTTGGCAGAAAACAACGTGCGCGTCTACCAAAAGATGCATGTGCATGCTCAACAAGTGGTTTGACACAAATGCATGCGCGTGCGCTGAAAAGCGCAGCATGGGCGTGCTTAATACGTGGTTTGGCAGAAATTCACGTGCACGCTCTGGCAAAAGGAGCATGTGCATGCTTAACTTGTGGTTTGGCAGAAAACAACGTGCGCGTCTACCAAAAGATGCATGTGCATGCTCAACAAGTGGTTTGGCACAAATGCATGTGCGTGCGCTGAAAAGCGCAGCGTGGGCGTGCTTGGCACTTCGTTTGGCAAAAATCCAGGTGCGCGCTCTGGCAAGCGCAGTATGTGCATGCTTAACTTGTGGTTTGGCAGAAAACAACGTGCGCGTCTACCAAAAGATGCATGTGCATGCTCAACAAGTGGTTTTGCACAAATGGATGTGCGTGCGCTGTAAAGCGCTACATGGGCGTGCTTGGCACGTCGTTTGGCAGAAATCCACGTGCGCGTTCTGGCAAAAGCAGCATGTGCATTCTTAACTTGTGGTTTGGCAGAAAACAACGTGCGCGTCTACCAAAAGATGCATGTGCATGCTCAACAAGTGGTTTGACACAAATGCATGCGCGTTAGCCGAAAAGCGCAGCATGGGCGTGCTTAGCACGTGGTTTGGCAGAAATCCGCTTGCACGCTCTGGCAAAAGGAGCATGTGCATGCTTAACTTGTGGTTTGGCAGAAAACAACGTGCGCGTACACCAAAAGATGCATGTGCATGCTCAACAAGTGGTTTGGCACAAATGCATGCGCGTGCGCTGAAAAGCGCAGCGTGGGCGTGCTTGGCACTTCGTTTGGCAGCAAATCCAGGTGCGCGCTCTGGCAAAAGCAGCATGTGCATGTTTAACTTGTGGTTTGGCAGAAAACAACGTGCGCGTCTACCAAGAGATGGACGTGCATGCTCAACATGTGGTTTGACACAAATGCATAAACGTGAGCTGAAAAGCGAAGCATGGGCGTGCTTATCACGTGATTTGGAAGAAATCCACTTCCACGGCCTGGCAAAAGCAGCATGTGCATGCTTAACTTGTGGTTTGGCAGAAAACAAAGTGCGCGTCCACCAAAAGATGCATGTGCATGCTCAACAAGAGGTTTGACACAAATGCATGCGCGTGCGCTGAAAAGCGCAGCATGGGCGTGCTTAGCACGTGAATTTGCAGAAATCCACGTGCGCGCTCTGGCAAAAGCAGCATGGGAATGTTTAACTTGTGGTTTGGCAGAAAACAACGCGCGCGTCCACCAAAAGATGCATGTGCATGCTCAACAAGTGGTTTGGCACAAATGCATGCGCGTGCGCTGAAAAGCGCAGCATGGGCGTGCTTGGAACGTCATTTGGCAGAAATCCAGGTGCGCGCTCTGGCAAAAGCAGCATGTGCATGTTTAACTTGTGGTTTGGCAGAAAACAACGTGCGCGTCTACCAAGAAATGGATGTGCATGCTCAACATGTGGTTTGACACAAATGCATACACGTGCGCTGAAAAGCGCAGCATGGGCGTGCTTAGCACGTGATTTGGCAGAAATCCACTTCCACGGCCTGGCAAAAGCAGCATGTGCATGCTTAACTTGTGGTTTGGCAGAAAACAAAGTGCGCGTCCACCAAAAGATGCATGTGCATGCTCAACAAGTGGTTTGACACAAATGCATGCGCGTGCGCTGAAAAGTGCAGCATGGGCGTGCTTAGCACGTGGTTTGGCAGACATCCGCTTGCACGCTCTGCCAAAGGAGCATATGCATGCTTATCCTGTGGTTTGACAGAAAACAACGTGCGCGTCTACCAAAAGATGCATGTGCATGCTTAACAAGTGGTTTGGCACAAATGCATGCACGTGCGCTGAAAAGCGCAGCATGGGCGTGCTTAGCAAGTGGTTTGGCAGAAATCCAATTGCACGCTCTGGCAAAAGCAGCATGTGCATGCTTAACTTGTGGTTTGGCAGAAAACAACGTGCGCGTACACCAAAAGATGCATGTGCATGCTCAACAAGTGGTTTGACACAAATGCATGCGCGTGCGCTTAAAAGCGCAGCATGGGCGTGCTTGGCACTTCGTTTGGCAGAAATCTAGGTGCGCGCTCTGGCAAAAGCAGAATGTGCATGTTTAACTTGTGGTTTGGCAGAAAACAACGTGCGCGTCTACCAAAAGATGGATGTGCATGCTCAACAAGTGGTTTGATACAAATGCATACACGTGCGCTGAAAAGCGCAGCATGGGCGTGCTTAGCACGTGGTTTGGCAGAAATCCGCTTGCACGCTCTGGCAAAAGGAGCATGTGCATGCTTAACTTGTGGTTTGACAGAAAACAACGTGCGCGTCTACCAAAAGATGCATGTGCATGCTTAACAAGTGGTTTGGCACAAATGCATGCACGTGCGCTGAAAAGCGCAGCATGGGCGTGCTTAGCAAGTGGTTTGGCAGAAATCCAATTGCACGCTCTGGCAAAAGCAGCATGTGCATGCTTAACTTGTGGTTTGGCAGAAAACAACGTGCGCGTACACCAAAAGATGCATGTGCATGCTCAACAAGTGGTTTGACACAAATGCATGCGCGTGCGCTTAAAAGCGCAGCATGGGCGTGCTTGGCACTTCGTTTGGCAGAAATCTAGGTGCGCGCTCTGGCAAAAGCAGCATGTGCATGTTTAACTTGTGGTTTGGCAGAAAACAACGTGCGCGTCTACCAAAAGATGCATGTGCATGCTCAACAAGTGGTTTGACACAAATGCATGCGCGTGCGCTGAAAAGCGCAGCATGGGCGTGCTTAATACGTGGTTTGGCAGAAATTCACGTGGACGCTCTGGCAAAAGCAGCATGTGCATTCTTAACATTGTGGTTTCGCAGAAAACAAAGTGCGCGTCTACCAAAAGATGCATGTGCATGCTCAACAAGTGGTTTGACACAAATGCATGCGCGTGCGCTGAAAAGCGCAGCATGGGCGTGCTTAGCACGTGGTTTGGTAGAAATCCACTTGCACGCTCTGGCAAGCGCAGTATGTGCATGCTTAACTTGTGGTTTGGCAGAAAACAACGTGCGCGTCTACCAAAAGATGCATGTGCATGCTCAACAAGTGGTTTTGCACAAATGGATGTGCGTGCGCTGTAAAGCGCTACATGGGCGTGCTTGGCACATCGTTTGGCAGAAATCCACGCGCACGGTCTGGCAAAAGCAGCATGTGCATGCTTAACTTGTGGTTTGGCAGAAAACAACGTGCGCGTCTACCAAAAGATGCATGTGCATGCTTAACAAGTGGTTTGGCACAAAGGCATGCACGTGCGCTGTAAAGCCCAGCATGGGCGTGCTTGGAACGTCGTTTGGCAGAAATCCACGTGCGCGTTCTGGCAAAAGCAGCATGTGCATGCTTAACTTGTGGTTTGGCAGAAAACAACGTGCGCGTCTACCAAAAGATGCATGTGCATGCTCAACAAGTGGTTTGACACAAATGCATGCGCGTTAGCCGAAAAGCGCAGCATGGGCGTGCTTAGCACGTGGTTTGGCAGAAATCCGCTTGCACGCTCTGGCAAAAGGAGCATGTGCATGCTTAACTTGTGGTTTGGCAGAAAACAACGTGCGCGTCTACCAAAAGATGCATGTGCATGCTCAACAAGTGGTTTGGCACAAATGCATGCGCGTGCGCTGAAAAGCGCAGCGTGGGCGTGCTTGGCACTTCGTTTGGCAGCAAATCCAGGTGCGCGCTCTGGCAAAAGCAGCATGTGCATGTTTAACTTGTGGTTTGGCAGAAAACAACGTGCGCGTCTACCAAGAGATGGATGTGCATGCTCAACATGTGGGTTGACACAAATGCATAAACGTAAGCTGAAAAGCGAAGCATGGGCGTGCTTATCACGTGATTTGGCAGAAATCCACTTCCACGGCCTGGCAAAAGCAGCATGTGCATGCTTAACTTGTGGTTTGGCAGAAAACAAAGTGCGCGTCCACCAAAAGATGCATGTGCATGCTCAACAAGAGGTTTGACACAAATGCATGCGCGTGCGCTGAAAAGCGCAGCATGGGCGTGCTTAGCACGTGAATTTGCAGAAATCCACGTGCGCGCTCTGGCAAAAGCAGCATGTGCATGTTTAACTTGTGGTTTGGCAGAAAACAACGCGCGCGTCCACCAAAAGATGCATGTGCATGCTCAACAAGTGGTTTGGCACAAATGCATGCGCGTGCGCTGAAAAGCACAGCATGGGCGTGCTTGGAACGTCGTTTGGCAGAAATCCAGGTGCGCCCTCTGGCAAAAGCAGCATGTGCATGTTTAACTTGTGGTTTGGCAGAAAACAACGTGCGTGTCTACAAAAAGATGCATGTGCATGCTCAACATGTGGTTTGACACAAATGCATACACGTGCGCTGAAAAGCGCAGCATGGGCGTGCTTAGCACGTGGTTTGGCAGAAAACCGCTTGCACGCTCTGGCAAAAGGAGCATATGCATGCTTAACTTGTGGTTTGACAGAAAACTACGTGCGCGTCTACCAAAAGATGCATGTGCATGCTCAACAAGTGGTTTGACACAAATGCATGCGCGTGCGCTGAAAAGCGCAGCATGGGCGTGCTTAGCACGTGAATTTGCAGAAATCCACGTGCGCGCTCTGGCAAAAGCAGCATGTGCATGTTTAACTTGTGGTTTGGCAGAAAACAACGCGCGCGTCCACCAAAAGATGCATGTGCATGCTCAACAAGTGGTTTGGCACAAATGCATGCGCGTGCGCTGAAAAGCGCAGCATGGGCGTGCTTGGCACGTCGATTGGCAGAAATCGACGTGCGCGCTCTGGCAAAAGCAGCACGTGCATGCTTAAGTTGTGGTTTGGCAGAAAACAACGTGCGCGTCTACCAAAAGATACATGTGCATGCTTTACAAGTGGTTTGGCACAAATACATGCGCGTGCGCTGTAAAGCGCTGCATGCGTGCGCTTGGCACGTCGTTTGGCAGAAATCCAGGTGCGCGCTCTGGCAAAAGCAGCATGTGCATGTTTAAGGTGTGGTTTGGCAGAAAACAACGTGCGCGTCTACCAAAAGATGCATGTGCATGCTCAACATGTGGTTTGACACAAATGCATACACGTGCGCTGAAAAGCGCAGCATGGGCGTGCTTAGCACGTGAATTTGCAGAAATCCACGTGCGCGCTCTGGCAAAAGCAGAATGTGCATGCCTAACTTGCGGTTTGGGAGAAAACAACGCGCGCGTCTACAAAAAGATGCATGTGCATGCTTAACAAGTGGTTTGGCACAAATGCATGCACGTGCGCTGAAAAGCGCAGCATGGGCGTGCTTAGCAAGTGGCTTGGCAGAAATCCAATTGCACGCTCTGGCAAAAGCAGCATGTGCATGCTTAACTTGTGGTTTGGCAGAAAACAAAGTGCGCGTCCACCAAAAGATGCATGTGCATGCTCAACAAGTGGTTTGGCACAAATGCATGCGCGTGCGCTGAAAAGCGCAGCAAGGGCGTGCTTGGCACGTCGATTGGCAGAAATCGACGTGCGCGCTCTGGCAAAAGCAGCACGTGCATGCTTAAGTTGTGGTTTGGCAGAAAACAACGTGCGCGTCTACCAAAAGATACATGTGCATGCTTAACAAGTGGTTTGGCACAAATACATGCGCGTGCGCTGTAAAGTGCTGCATGCGTGCGCTTGGCACGTCGTTTGGCAGAAATTCACGTGCACGGTCTGGCAAAAGCAGCATGTCCATGCTTAACTTGTGGTTTGGCAGAAAACAACGTGCGCGTCTACCAAAAGATGCATGTGCATGCTCAACAAGTGGTTTGACACAAATGCATGCGCGTGCGCTGAAAAGCGCAGCATGGGCGTGCTTAATACGTGGTTTGGCAGAAATTCACGAGCACGCTCTGGCAAAAGCACCATGTGCATTCTTAACATTGTGGTTTCGCAGAAAACAAAGTGCGCGTCTACCAAAAGATGCATGTGCATGCTCAACATGTGGTTTCACACAAATGCATGCGCGTGCGCTGAAAAGCGCAGCATGGGCGTGCTTAGTACGTGGTTTGGCAGAAATCCACTTGCACGCTCCTGCAAGCGCAGCATGTGCATGCTTAACTTGTGGTTTGGCAGAAAACAACGTGCGCGTCTACCAAAAGATGCATGTGCATGCTCAACAAGTGGTTTGGCACAAATGCATGTGCGTGCGCTGTAAAGCGCAACATGGGCGTGCTTGGCACGTCGTTTGGCAGAAATCCACGCGCACGGTCTGGCAAAAGCTGCATGTGCAAGCTTAACTTGTGGTTAGGCAGAAAACAACGTGCGCGTCTACCAAAAGATGCATGTGCATGCTTAACAAGTGGTTTGGCACAAAGGCATGCACGTGCGCTGTAAAGCGCAGCGTGGCGTTCTTGGCACTTCGTTTGGCAGAAATCCACGCGCACGGTCTGGCAAAAGCAGCATGTGCATGCTTAACTTGTGGTTTGGCAGAAAACAACGTGCGCGTCCACCAAAAGATGCATGTGCATGCTCAACAAGTGGTTTGACACAAATGCATAGACGTGCGCTAAAAAGCGCCGCATGGGCGTGCTTAGCACGTGGTTTGGCCGAAATCCGCTTGCACGCTCTGGCAAAAGGAGCTGTGCATGCTTAACTTGTGGTTTGGCAGAAAACAATGTGCGTGTCTACCAAAAGATGCATGTGCATGCTCAACAAGTGGTTTGGCACAAATGCATGCGCGTGCGCTGAAAAGCGCAGCATGGGCGTGCTTGGCTCTTCGTTTGGCAGAACTCCAGGTGCGCGCTCTGGCAAAAGCAGCATGTGCATGTTTAACTTGTGGTTTGGCAGAAAACAACGTGCGCGTCTACAAAAGATGGATGTGCATGCTCAACAAGTGGTTTGGCACAAATGCATACGCGTGCGCTGAAAAGCGCAGCATGGGCGTGCTTAGCCCGTGGTTTGGCAGAAATCCACTTCCACGGCGTGGCAAAAGCAGCATGTGCATGCTTAACTTGTGGTTTGGCAGAAAACAACGTGCGCGTCTACCAAAAGTTGCATGTGCATGCTCAATAAGTGGTTTGGCACAAATGCATGCGTGTGCCCTGAAAAGCGCAGCATGGGCGTGCTTGGCACGTCGATTGGCAGAAATCGGCGTGCGCGCTCTGGCAAAAGCAGCACGTGCATGCTTAAGTTGTGGTTTGGCAGAAAACAACGTGCGCTTCTAGCAAAAGATACATGTGCATGCTTAACAAGTGGTTTGGCACAAATGGACGTGCGTGCGCTGTAAAGCGCTACATGGGCGTGCTTGGCACGTCGTTTGGCAGAAATCCACGCGCACGGTCTGGCAAAAGCGGCATGTGCATGCTCAACTTGTGGTTTGGCAGAAAACAACGTGCGCGTCTACCAAAAGATGCATGTGCATGCTCAATAAGTGGTTTGGCACAAATGCATGCGTGTGCCCTGAAAAGCGCAGCATGGGCGTGCTTGGCACGCCGATTGGCAGAAATCGACGTGCGCGCTCTGGCAAAAGCAGCATGTGCATGCTTAACTTGTGGTTTGGCAGAAAACAACGTGCGCGTCTACGAAAAGATGCATGTGCATGCTCAACAAGTTGTTTGACACAAATGCATGCGCGTGCGCTGAAAAGCGCAGCGTGGGCGTGCTTGGCACTTCGTTTGGCAGAAATCCACGCGCACGGTCTGGCAAAAGCAGCATGTGCATGCTTAACTTGTGGTTTGGCAGAAAACAACGTGCGCGTCTACCAAAAGATGCATGTGCATGCTCAATAAGTGGTTTGGCACAAATGCATGCGTGTGCCCTGAAAAGCGCAGCATGGGCGTGCTTGGCACGTCGATTGGCAGAAATCGACGTGCACGCTCTGGCAAAAGCAGCATGTGCATGTTTAACTTGTGGTTTGGCAGAAAACAACGTGCGCGTCTACCAAAAGATGGATGTGCATGCTCAACATGTGGTTTGACACAAATGCATACACGTGCGCTGAAAAGCGCAGCATGGGCGTGCTTAGCACGTGGTTTGGCAGAAATCCACTTCCACGGCCTGGCAAAAGCAGCATGTGCATGCTTAACTTGTGGTTTGGCAGAAAACAAAGTGCGCATCCACCAAAAGATGCATGTGCATGCTCAACAAGTGGTTTGACACAAATGCATGCGCGTGCGCTGAAAAGCGCAGCATGGGCGTGCTTAGCACGTGGTTTGGCAGACATCCGCTTGCACGCTCTGGCAAAAGGAGCATATGCATGCTTAACTTGTGGTTTGACAGAAAACAACGTGCGCGTCTACCAAAAGATGCATGTGCATGCTTAACAAGTGGTTTGGCACAAATGCATGCACGTGCGCTGAAAACCGCAGCATGGGCGTGCTTAGCAAGTGGTTTGGCAGAAATCCAATTGCACGCTCTGGCAAAAGCAGCATGTGCATGCTTAACTTGTGGTTTGGCAGGAAACAACGTGCGCGTCCACCAAAAGATGCATGTGCATGCTCAACAAGTGGTTTGGCACAAATGCATGCGCGTGTGCTGAAAAGCGCATCATGGGCGTGCTTGGCACTTCGTTTCGCAGAAATCTAGGTGCGCGCTCTGGCAAAAGCAGCATGTGCATGTTTAACTTGTGGTTTGGCAGAAAACAACGTGCGCGTCTACCAAAAGATACATGTGCATGCTCAACAAGTGGTTTGGCACAAATACATGCGCGTGCGCTGTAAAGCGCTGCATGCGTGCGCTTGGCACGTCGTTTGGCAGAAATCCACGTGCACGGTCTGGCAAAAGCAGCATGTCCACGCTTAACTTGTGGTTTGGCAGAAAACAACGTGCGCGTCTACCAAAAGATGGATGTGCATGCTCAACAAGTGGTTTGACACAAATGCATACGCGTGCGCTGAAAAGCGCAGCATGGGCGTGCTTAGCACGTGGTTTGGCAAAAATCCACTTCCAAGGCCTGGCAAAAGCAGCATGTGCATGCTTAACTTGTGGTTTGGCAGAACACAACGTGCGCGTCTACCAAAAGATGCATGTGCATGCTTAACAAGTGGTTTGGCACAAAGGCATGCACGTGCGCTGTAAAGCCCAGCATGGGCGTGCTTGGAACGTCGTTTGGCAGAAATCCACGTGCGCGTTCTGGCAAAAGCAGCATGTGCATGCTTAACTTGTGGTTTGGCAGAAAACAACGTGCGCGTCTACCAAAAGATGCATGTGCATGCTCAACAAGTGGTTTGACACAAATGCATGCGCGTTAGCCGAAAAGCGCAGCATGGGCGTGCTTAGCACGTGGTTTGGCAGAAATCCGCTTGCACGCTCTGGCAAAAGGAGCATGTGCATGCTTAACTTGTGGTTTGGCAGAAAACAACGTGCGCGTCTACCAAAAGATGCATGTGCATGCTCAACAAGTGGTTTGGCACAAATGCATGCGCGTGCGCTGAAAAGCGCAGCGTGGGCGTGCTTGGCACTTCGTTTGGCAGCAAATCCAGGTGCGCGCTCTGGCAAAAGCAGCATGTGCATGTTTAACTTGTGGTTTGGCATAAAACAACGTGCGCGTCTACCAAGAGATGGATGTGCATGCTCAACATGTGGTTTGACACAAATGCATAAACGTGAGCTGAAAAGCGAAGCATGGGCGTGCTTATCACGTGATTTGGCAGAAATCCGCTTCCACGGCCTGGCAAAAGCAGCATGTGCATGCTTAACTTGTGGTTTGGCAGAAAACAAAGTGCGCGTCCACCAAAAGATGCATGTGCATGCTCAACAAGAGGTTTGACACAAATGCATGCGCGTGCGCTGAAAAGCGCAGCATGGGCGTGCTTAGCACGTGAATTTGCAGAAATCCACGTGCGCGCTCTGGCAAAAGCAGCATGGGCATGTTTAACTTGTGGTTTGGCAGGAAACAACGCGCGCGTCCACCAAAAGATGCATGTGCATGCTCAACAAGAGGTTTGACACAAATGCATGCGCGTGCGCTGAAAAGCGCAGCATGGGCGTGCTTAGCACGTGAATTTGCAGAAATCCACGTGCGCGCTCTGGCAAAAGCAGCATGTGCATGTTTAACTTGTGGTTTGGCAGAAAACAACGTGCGCGTCTACCAAGAAATGGATGTGCATGCTCAACATGTGGTTTGACAGAAATGCATACACGTGCGCTGAAAAGCGCAGCATGGGCGTGCTTAGCACGTGATTTGGCAGAAATCCACTTCCACGGCCTGGCAAAAGCAGCATGTGCATGCTTAACTTGTGGTTTGGCAGAAAACAAAGTGCGCGTCCACCAAAAGATGCATGTGCATGCTCAACAAGTGGTTTGACACAAATGCATGCGCGTGCGCTGAAAAGTGCAGCATGGGCGTGCTTAGCACGTGGTTTGGCAGACATCCGCTTGCACGCTCTGCCAAAGGAGCATATGCATGCTTATCCTGTGGTTTGACAGAAAACAACGTGCGCGTCTACCAAAAGATGCATGTGCATGCTTAACAAGTGGTTTGGCACAAATGCATGCACGTGCGCTGAAAAGCGCAGCATGGGCGTGCTTAGCAAGTGGTTTGGCAGAAATCCAATTGCACGCTCTGGCAAAAGCAGCATGTGCATGCTTAACTTGTGGTTTGGCAGAAAACAACGTGCGCGTACACCAAAAGATGCATGTGCATGCTCAACAAGTGGTTTGACACAAATGCATGCGCGTGCGCTTAAAAGCGCAGCATGGGCGTGCTTGGCACTTCGTTTGGCAGAAATCTAGGTGCGCGCTCTGGCAAAAGCAGCATGTGCATGTTTAACTTGTGGTTTGGCAGAAAACAACGTGCGCGTCTACCAAAAGATGGATGTGCATGCTCAACAAGTGGTTTGATACAAATGCATACACGTGCGCTGAAAAGCGCAGCATGGGCGTGCTTAGCACGTGGTTTGGCAGAAATCCGCTTGCACGCTCTGGCAAAAGGAGCATGTGCATGCTTAACTTGTGGTTTGACAGAAAACAACGTGCGCGTCTACCAAAAGATGCATGTGCATGCTTAACAAGTGGTTTGGCACAAATGCATGCACGTGCGCTGAAAAGCGCAGCATGGGCGTGCTTAGCAAGTGGTTTGGCAGAAATCCAATTGCACGCTCTGGCAAAAGCAGCATGTGCATGCTTAACTTGTGGTTTGGCAGAAAACAACGTGCGCGTACACCAAAAGATGCATGTGTATGCTCAACAAGTGGTTTGACACAAATGCATGCGCGTGCGCTTAAAAGCGCAGCATGGGCGTGCTTGGCACTTCGTTTGGCAGAAATCTAGGTGCGCGCTCTGGCAAAAGCAGCATGTGCATGTTTAACTTGTGGTTTGGCAGAAAACAACGTGCGCGTCTACCAAAAGATGCATGTGCATGCTCAACAAGTGGTTTGACACAAATGCATGCGCGTGCGCTGAAAAGCGCAGCATGGGCGTGCTTAATACGTGGTTTGGCAGAAATTCACGTGGACGCTCTGGCAAAAGCAGCATGTGCATTCTTAACATTGTGGTTTCGCAGAAAACAAAGTGCGCGTCTACCAAAAGATGCATGTGCATGCTCAACAAGTGGTTTGACACAAATGCATGCGCGTGCGCTGAAAAGCGCAGCATGGGCGTGCTTAGCACGTGGTTTGGTAGAAATCCACTTGCACGCTCTGGCAAGCGCAGTATGTGCATGCTTAACTTGTGGTTTGGCAGAAAACAACGTGCGCGTCTACCAAAAGATGCATGTGCATGCTCAACAAGTGGTTTTGCACAAATGGATGTGCGTGCGCTGTAAAGCGCTACATGGGCGTGCTTGGCACATCGTTTGGCAGAAATCCACGCGCACGGTCTGGCAAAAGCAGCATGTGCATGCTTAACTTGTGGTTTGGCAGAAAACAACGTGCGCGTCTACCAAAAGATGCATGTGCATGCTTAACAAGTGGTTTGGCACAAAGGCATGCACGTGCGCTGTAAAGCCCAGCATGGGCGTGCTTGGAACGTCGTTTGGCAGAAATCCACGTGCGCGTTCTGGCAAAAGCAGCATGTGCATGCTTAACTTGTGGTTTGGCAGAAAACAACGTGCGCGTCTACCAAAAGATGCATGTGCATGCTCAACAAGTGGTTTGACACAAATGCATGCGCGTGCGCTGAAAAGCGCAGCATGGGCGTGCTTAATACGTGGTTTGGCAGAAATTCACGTGCACGCTCTGGCAAAAGCACCATGTGCATTCTTAACATTGTGGTTTCGCAGAAAACAAAGTGCGCGTCTACCAAAAGATGCATGTGCATGCTCAACATGTGGTTTCACACAAATGCATGCGCGTGCGCTGAAAAGCGCAGCATGGGCGTGCTTAGTACGTGGTTTGGCAGAAATCCACTTGCACGCTCCTGCAAGCGCAGCATGTGCATGCTTAACTTGTGGTTTGGCAGAAAACAACGTGCGCGTCTACCAAAAGATGCATGTGCATGCTCAACAAGTGGTTTGGCACAAATGCATGTGCGTGCGCTGTAAAGCGCTACATGGGCGTGCTTGGCACGTCGTTTGGCAGAAATCCACGCGCACGGTCTGGCAAAAGCAGCATGTGCAAGCTTAACTTGTGGTTTGGCAGAAAACAACGTGCGCGTCTACCAAAAGATGCATGTGCATGCTTAACAAGTGGTTTGGCACAAAGGCATGCACGTGCGCTGTAAAGCGCAGCGTGGCGTTCTTGGCACTTCGTTTGGCAGAAATCCACGCGCACGGTCTGGCAAAAGCAGCATGTGCATGCTTAACTTGTGGTTTGGCAGAAAACAACGTGCGCGTCCACCAAAAGATGCATGTGCATGCTCAACAAGTGGTTTGACACAAATGCATAGACGTGCGCTAAAAAGCGCCGCATGGGCGTGCTTAGCACGTGGTTTGGCCGAAATCCGCTTGCACGCTCTGGCAAAAGGAGCTGTGCATGCTTAACTTGTGGTTTGGCAGAAAACAATGTGCGTGTCTACCAAAAGATGCATGTGCATGCTCAACAAGTGGTTTGGCACAAATGCATGCGCGTGCGCTGAAAAGCGCAGCATGGGCGTGCTTGGCTCTTCGTTTGGCAGAACTCCAGGTGCGCGCTCTGGCAAAAGCAGCATGTGCATGTTTAACTTGTGGTTTGGCAGAAAACAACGTGCGCGTCTACCAAAAGATGGATGTGCATGCTCAACAAGTGGTTTGGCACAAATGCATACGCGTGCGCTGAAAAGCGCAGCATGGGCGTGCTTAGCCCGTGGTTTGGCAGAAATCCACTTCCACGGCGTGGCAAAAGCAGCATGTGCATGCTTAACTTGTGGTTTGGCAGAAAACAACGTGCGCGTCTACCAAAAGTTGCATGTGCATGCTCAATAAGTGGTTTGGCACAAATGCATGCGTGTGCCCTGAAAAGCGCAGCATGGGCGTGCTTGGCACGTCGATTGGCAGAAATCGGCGTGCGCGCTCTGGCAAAAGCAGCACGTGCATGCTTAAGTTTTGGTTTGGCAGAAAACAACGTGCGCTTCTAGCAAAAGATACATGTGCATGCTTAACAAGTGGTTTGGCACAAATACATGCGCGTGCGCTGTAAAGCGCTGCATGCGTGCGCTTGGCACGTCGTTTGGCAGAAATCCACTTGCACGCTCGCGCAAGCGCAGCATGTGCATGCTTAACTTGTGGTTTGGCAGAAAACATCGTGCGCGTCTACCAAAAGATGCATGTGCATGCTCAACAAGTGGTTTGGCACAAATGGACGTGCGTGCGCTGTAAAGCGCTACATGGGCGTGCTTGGCACGTCGTTTGGCAGAAATCCACGCGCACGGTCTGGCAAAAGCAGCATGTGCATGCTCAACTTGTGGTTTGGCAGAAAACAACGTGCGCGTCTACCAAAAGATGCATGTGCATGCTCAATAAGTGGTTTGGCACAAATGCATGCGTGTGCCCTGAAAAGCGCAGCATGGGCGTGCTTGGCACGTCGATTGGCAGAAATCGACGTGCACGCTCTGGTAAAAGCAGCATGTGCATGTTTAACTTGTGGTTTGGCAGAAAACAACGTGCGCGTCTACCAAAAGATGGATGTGCATGCTCAACATGTGGTTTGACACAAATGCATACACGTGCGCTGAAAAGCGCAGCATGGGCGTGCTTAGCATGTGGTTTGGCAGAAATCCACTTCCACGGCCTGGCAAAAGCAGCATGTGCATGCTTAACTTGTGGTTTGGCAGAAAACAAAGTGCGCATCCACCAAAAGATGCATGTGCATGCTCAACAAGTGGTTTGACACAAATGCATGCGCGTGCGCTGAAAAGCGCAGCATGGGCGTGCTTAGCACGTGGTTTGGCAGACATCCGCTTGCACGCTCTGGCAAAAGGAGCATATGCATGCTTAACTTGTGGTTTGACAGAAAACAACGTGCGCGTCTACCAAAAGATGCATGTGCATGCTTAACAAGTGGTTTGGCACAAATGCATGCACGTGCGCTGAAAACCGCAGCATGGGCGTGCTTAGCAAGTGGTTTGGCAGAAATCCAATTGCACGCTCTGGCAAAAGCAGCATGTGCATGCTTAACTTGTGGTTTGGCAGAAAACAACGTGCGCGTCCACCAAAAGATGCATGTGCATGCTCAACAAGTGGTTTGGCACAAATGCATGCGCGTGTGCTGAAAAGCGCATCATGGGCGTGCTTGGCACTTCGTTTCGCAGAAATCTAGGTGCGCGCTCTGGCAAAAGCAGCATGTGCATGTTTAACTTGTGGTTTGGCAGAAAACAACGTGCGCGTCTACCAAAAGATACATGTGCATGCTCAACAAGTGGTTTGGCACAAATACATGCGCGTGCGCTGTAAAGCGCTGCATGCGTGCGCTTGGCACGTCGTTTGGCAGAAATCCACGTGCACGGTCTGGCAAAAGCAGCATGTCCACGCTTAACTTGTGGTTTGGCAGAAAACAACGTGCGCGTCTACCAAAAGATGGATGTGCATGCTCAACAAGTGGTTTGACACAAATGCATACGCGTGCGCTGAAAAGCGCAGCATGGGCGTGCTTAGCACGTGGTTTGGCAAAAATCCACTTCCAAGGCCTGGCAAAAGCAGCATGTGCATGCTTAACTTGTGGTTTGGCAGAACACAACGTGCGCGTCTACCAAAAGATGCATGTGCATGCTTAACAAGTGGTTTGGCACAAAGGCATGCACGTGCGCTGTAAAGCCCAGCATGGGCGTGCTTGGAACGTCGTTTGGCAGAAATCCACGTGCGCGTTCTGGCAAAAGCAGCATGTGCATGCTTAACTTGTGGTTTGGCAGAAAACAACGTGCGCGTCTACCAAAAGATGCATGTGCATGCTCAACAAGTGGTTTGACACAAATGCATGCGCGTTAGCCGAAAAGCGCAGCATGGGCGTGCTTAGCACGTGGTTTGGCAGAAATCCGCTTGCACGCTCTGGCAAAAGGAGCATGTGCATGCTTAACTTGTGGTTTGGCAGAAAACAACGTGCGCGTCTACCAAAAGATGCATGTGCATGCTCAACAAGTGGTTTGGCACAAATGCATGCGCGTGCGCTGAAAAGCGCAGCGTGGGCGTGCTTGGCACTTCGTTTGGCAGCAAATCCAGGTGCGCGCTCTGGCAAAAGCAGCATGTGCATGTTTAACTTGTGGTTTGGCAGAAAACAACGTGCGCGTCTACCAAGAGATGGATGTGCATGCTCAACATGTGGTTTGACACAAATGCATAAACGTGAGCTGAAAAGCGAAGCATGGGCGTGCTTATCACGTGATTTGGCAGAAATCCACTTCCACGGCCTGGCAAAAGCAGCATGTGCATGCTTAACTTGTGGTTTGGCAGAAAACAAAGTGCGCGTCCACCAAAAGATGCATGTGCATGCTCAACAAGAGGTTTGACACAAATGCATGCGCGTGCGCTGAAAAGCGCAGCATGGGCGTGCTTAGCACGTGAATTTGCAGAAATCCACGTGCGCGCTCTGGCAAAAGCAGCATGGGCATGTTTAACTTGTGGTTTGGCAGAAAACAACGCGCGCGTCCACCAAAAGATGCATGTGCATGCTCAACAAGAGGTTTGACACAAATGCATGCGCGTGCGCTGAAAAGCGCAGCATGGGCGTGCTTAGCACGTGAATTTGCAGAAATCCACGTGCGCGCTCTGGCAAAAGCAGCATGTGCATGTTTAACTTGTGGTTTGGCAGAAAACAACGTGCGCGTCTACCAAGAAATGGATGTGCATGCTCAACATGTGGTTTGACACAAATGCATACACGTGCGCTGAAAAGCGCAGCATGGGCGTGCTTAGCACGTGATTTGGCAGAAATCCACTTCCACGGCCTGGCAAAAGCAGCATGTGCATGCTTAACTTGTGGTTTGGCAGAAAACAAAGTGCGCGTCCACCAAAAGATGCATGTGCATGCTCAACAAGTGGTTTGACACAAATGCATGCGCGTGCGCTGAAAAGTGCAGCATGGGCGTGCTTAGCACGTGGTTTGGCAGACATCCGCTTGCACGCTCTGCCAAAGGAGCATATGCATGCTTATCCTGTGGTTTGACAGAAAACAACGTGCGCGTCTACCAAAAGATGCATGTGCATGCTTAACAAGTGGTTTGGCACAAATGCATGCACGTGCGCTGAAAAGCGCAGCATGGGCGTGCTTAGCAAGTGGTTTGGCAGAAATCCAATTGCACGCTCTGGCAAAAGCAGCATGTGCATGCTTAACTTGTGGTTTGGCAGAAAACAACGTGCGCGTACACCAAAAGATGCATGTGCATGCTCAACAAGTGGTTTGACACAAATGCATGCGCGTGCGCTGAAAAGCGCAGCATGGGCGTGCTTAGCACGTGGTTTGGTAGAAATCCACTTGCACGCTCTGGCAAGCGCAGTATGTGCATGCTTAACTTGTGGTTTGGCAGAAAACAACGTGCGCGTCTACCAAAAGATGCATGTGCATGCTCAACAAGTGGTTTTGCACAAATGGATGTGCGTGCGCTGTAAAGCGCTACATGGGCGTGCTTGGCACATCGTTTGGCAGAAATCCACGCGCACGGTCTGGCAAAAGCAGCATGTGCATGCTTAACTTGTGGTTTGGCAGAAAACAACGTGCGCGTCTACCAAAAGATGCATGTGCATGCTTAACAAGTGGTTTGGCACAAAGGCATGCACGTGCGCTGTAAAGCCCAGCATGGGCGTGCTTGGAACGTCGTTTGGCAGAAATCCACGTGCGCGTTCTGGCAAAAGCAGCATGTGCATGCTTAACTTGTGGTTTGGCAGAAAACAACGTGCGCGTCTACCAAAAGATGCATGTGCATGCTCAACAAGTGGTTTGACACAAATGCATGCGCGTTAGCCGAAAAGCGCAGCATGGGCGTGCTTAGCACGTGGTTTGGCAGAAATCCGCTTGCACGCTCTGGCAAAAGGAGCATGTGCATGCTTAACTTGTGGTTTGGCAGAAAACAACGTGCGCGTCTACCAAAAGATGCATGTGCATGCTCAACAAGTGGTTTGGCACAAATGCATGCGCGTGCGCTGAAAAGCGCAGCGTGGGCGTGCTTGGCACTTCGTTTGGCAGCAAATCCAGGTGCGCGCTCTGGCAAAAGCAGCATGTGCATGTTTAACTTGTGGTTTGGCAGAAAACAACGTGCGCGTCTACCAAGAGATTGATGTGCATGCTCAACATGTGGGTTGACACAAATGCATAAACGTAAGCTGAAAAGCGAACCATGGGCGTGCTTATCACGTGATTTGGCAGAAATCCACTTCCACGGCCTGGCAAAAGCAGCATGTGCATGCTTAACTTGTGGTTTGGCAGAAAACAAAGTGCGCGTCCACCAAAAGATGCATGTGCATGCTCAACAAGAGGTTTGACACAAATGCATGCGCGTGCGCTGAAAAGCGCAGCATGGGCGTGCTTAGCACGTGAATTTGCAGAAATCCACGTGCGCGCTCTGGCAAAAGCAGCATGTGCATGTTTAACTTGTGGTTTGGCAGAAAACAACGCGCGCGTCCACCAAAAGATGCATGTGCATGCTCAACAAGTGGTTTGGCACAAATGCATGCGCGTGCGTTGAAAAGCGCAGCATGGGCGTGCTTGGAACGTCGTTTGGCAGAAATCCAGGTGCGCGCTCTGGCAAAAGCAGCATGTGCATGTTTAACTTGTGGTTTGGCAGAAAACAACGTGCGTGTCTACAAAAAGATGCATGTGCATGCTCAACATGTGGTTTGACACAAATGCATACACGTGCGCTGAAAAGCGCAGCATGGGCGTGCTTCGCACGTGGTTTGGCAGAAATCCACTTCCACGGCCTGGCAAAAGCAGCATGTGCATGCTTAAATTGTGGTTTGGCAGAAAACAAAGTGCGCGTCCACCAAAAGATGCATGTGCATGCTCAACAAGTGGTTTGACACAAATGCATGCGCGTGCGCTGAAAAGCGCAGCATGGGCGTGCTTAGCACGTGGTTTGGCAGAAAACCGCTTGCACGCTCTGGGAAAAGGAGCATATGCATGCTTAACTTGTGGTTTGACAGAAAACTACGTGCGCGTCTACCAAAAGATGCATGTGCATGCTCAACAAGTGGTTTGACACAAATGCATGCGCGTGCGCTGAAAAGCGCAGCATGGGCGTGCTTAGCACGTGAATTTGCAGAAATCCACGTGCGCGCTCTGGCAAAAGCAGCATGTGCATGTTTAACTTGTGGTTTGGCAGAAAACAACGCGCGCGTCCACCAAAAGATGCATGTGCATGCTCAACAAGTGGTTTGGCACAAATGCATGCGCGTGCGCTGAAAAGCGCAGCATGGGCGTGCTTGGCACGTCGATTGGCAGAAATCGACGTGCGCGCTCTGGCAAAAGCAGCACGTGCATGCTTAAGTTGTGGTTTGGCAGAAAACAACGTGCGCGTCTACCAAAAGATACATGTGCATGCTTTACAAGTGGTTTGGCACAAATACATGCGCGTGCGCTGTAAAGCGCTGCATGCGTGCGCTTGGCACGTCGTTTGGCAGAAATCCAGGTGCGCGCTCTGGCAAAAGCAGCATGTGCATGTTTAACGTGTGGTTTGGCAGAAAACAACGTGCGCGTCTACCAAAAGATGCATGTGCATGCTCAACATGTGGTTTGACACAAATGCATACACGTGCGCTGAAAAGCGCAGCATGGGCGTGCTTAGCACGTGAATTTGCAGAAATCCACGTGCGCGCTCTGGCAAAAGCAGAATGTGCATGCCTAACTTGTGGTTTGGGAGAAAACAACGCGCGCGTCTACAAAAAGATGCATGTGCATGCTTAACAAGTGGTTTGGCACAAATGCATGCACGTGCGCTGAAAAGCGCAGCATGGGCGTGCTTAGCAAGTGGCTTCGCAGAAATCCAATTGCACGCTCTGGCAAAAGCAGCATGTGCATGCTTAACTTGTGGTTTGGCAGAAAACAAAGTGCGCGTCCACCAAAAGATGCATGTGCATGCTCAACAAGTGGTTTGGCACAAATGCATGCGCGTGCGCTGAAAAGCGCAGCAAGGGCGTGCTTGGCACTTCGTTTGGCAGAAATCCAGGTGCGCGCTCTGGCAAAAGCAGCATGTGCATGTTTAACTTGTGGTTTGGCAGAAAACAACGTGCGCGTCTACCAAGAGATGGATGTGCATGCTCAACATGTGGTTTGACACAAATGCATAAACGTGAGCTGAAAAGCGAAGCATGGGCGTGCTTATCACGTGATTTGGCAGAAATCCACTTCCACGGCCTGGCAAAAGCAGCATGTGCATGCTTAACTTGTGGTTTGGCAGAAAACAAAGTGCGCGTCCACCAAAAGATGCATGTGCATGCTCAACAAGAGGTTTGACACAAATGCATGCGCGTGCGCTGAAAAGCGCAGCATGGGCGTGCTTAGCACGTGAATTTGCAGAAATCCACGTGCGCGCTCTGGCAAAAGCAGCATGGGCATGTTTAACTTGTGGTTTGGCAGAAAACAACGCGCGCGTCCACCAAAAGATGCATGTGCATGCTCAACAAGAGGTTTGACACAAATGCATGCGCGTGCGCTGAAAAGCGCAGCATGGGCGTGCTTAGCACGTGAATTTGCAGAAATCCACGTGCGCGCTCTGGCAAAAGCAGCATGTGCATGTTTAACTTGTGGTTTGGCAGAAAACAACGTGCGCGTCTACCAAGAAATGGATGTGCATGCTCAACATGTGGTTTGACACAAATGCATACACGTGCGCTGAAAAGCGCAGCATGGGCGTGCTTAGCACGTGATTTGGCAGAAATCCACTTCCACGGCCTGGCAAAAGCAGCATGTGCATGCTTAACTTGTGGTTTGGCAGAAAACAAAGTGCGCGTCCACCAAAAGATGCATGTGCATGCTCAACAAGTGGTTTGACACAAATGCATGCGCGTGCGCTGAAAAGTGCAGCATGGGCGTGCTTGGCACTTCGTTTGGCAGAAATCTAGGTGCGCGCTCTGGCAAAAGCAGCATGTGCATGTTTAACTTGTGGTTTGGCAGAAAACAACGTGCGCGTCTACCAAAAGATGGATGTGCATGCTCAACAAGTGGTTTGATACAAATGCATACACGTGCGCTGAAAAGCGCAGCATGGGCGTGCTTAGCACGTGGTTTGGCAGAAATCCGCTTGCACGCTCTGGCAAAAGGAGCATGTGCATGCTTAACTTGTGGTTTGACAGAAAACAACGTGCGCGTCTACCAAAAGATGCATGTGCATGCTTAACAAGTGGTTTGGCACAAATGCATGCACGTGCGCTGAAAAGCGCAGCATGGGCGTGCTTAGCAAGTGGTTTGGCAGAAATCCAATTGCACGCTCTGGCAAAAGCAGCATGTGCATGCTTAACTTGTGGTTTGGCAGAAAACAACGTGCGCGTACACCAAAAGATGCATGTGCATGCTCAACAAGTGGTTTGACACAAATGCATGCGCGTGCGCTTAAAAGCGCAGCATGGGCGTGCTTGGCACTTCGTTTGGCAGAAATCTAGGTGCGCGCTCTGGCAAAAGCAGCATGTGCATGTTTAACTTGTGGTTTGGCAGAAAACAACGTGCGCGTCTACCAAAAGATGCATGTGCATGCTCAACAAGTGGTTTGACACAAATGCATGCGCGTGCGCTGAAAAGCGCAGCATGGGCGTGCTTAATACGTGGTTTGGCAGAAATTCACGTGGACGCTCTGGCAAAAGCAGCATGTGCATTCTTAACATTGTGGTTTCGCAGAAAACAAAGTGCGCGTCTACCAAAAGATGCATGTGCATGCTCAACAAGTGGTTTGACACAAATGCATGCGCGTGCGTTGAAAAGCGCAGCATGGGCGTGCTTAGCACGTGGTTTGGTAGAAATCCACTTGCACGCTCTGGCAAGCGCAGTATGTGCATGCTTAACTTGTGGTTTGGCAGAAAACAACGTGCGCGTCTACCAAAAGATGCATGTGCATGCTCAACAAGTGGTTTTGCACAAATGGATGTGCGTGCGCTGTAAAGCGCTACATGGGCGTGCTTGGCACATCGTTTGGCAGAAATCCACGCGCACGGTCTGGCAAAAGCAGCATGTGCATGCTTAACTTGTGGTTTGGCAGAAAACAACGTGCGCGTCTACGAAAAGATGCATGTGCATGCTTAACAAGTGGTTTGGCACAAAGGCATGCACGTGCGCTGTAAAGCCCAGCATGGGCGTGCTTGGAACGTCGTTTGGCAGAAATCCACGTGCGCGTTCTGGCAAAAGCAGCATGTGCATGCTTAACTTGTGGTTTGGCAGAAAACAACGTGCGCGTCTACCAAAAGATGCATGTGCATGCTCAACAAGTGGTTTGACACAAATGCATGCGCGTTAGCCGAAAAGCGCAGCATGGGCGTGCTTAGCACGTGGTTTGGCAGAAATCCGCTTGCACGCTCTGGCAAAAGGAGCATGTGCATGCTTAACTTGTGGTTTGGCAGAAAACAACGTGCGCGTCTACCAAAAGATGCATGTGCATGCTCAACAAGTGGTTTGGCACAAATGCATGCGCGTGCGCTGAAAAGCGCAGCGTGGGCGTGCTTGGCACTTCGTTTGGCAGCAAATCCAGGTGCGCGCTCTGGCAAAAGCAGCATGTGCATGTTTAACTTGTGGTTTGGCAGAAAACAACGTGCGCGTCTACCAAGAGATGGATGTGCATGCTCAACATGTGGGTTGACACAAATGCATAAACGTAAGCTGAAAAGCGAACCATGGGCGTGCTTATCACGTGATTTGGCAGAAATCCACTTCCACGGCCTGGCAAAAGCAGCATGTGCATGCTTAACTTGTGGTTTGGCAGAAAACAAAGTGCGCGTCCACCAAAAGATGCATGTGCATGCTCAACAAGAGGTTTGACACAAATGCATGCGCGTGCGCTGAAAAGCGCAGCATGGGCGTGCTTAGCACGTGAATTTGCAGAAATCCACGTGCGCGCTCTGGCAAAAGCAGCATGTGCATGTTTAACTTGTGGTTTGGCAGAAAACAACGCGCGCGTCCACCAAAAGATGCATGTGCATGCTCAGCAAGTGGTTTGGCACAAATGCATGCGCGTGCGCTGAAAAGCGCAGCATGGGCGTGCTTGGCACGTCGATTGGCAGAAATCGACGTGCGCGCTCTGGCAAAAGCAGCACGTGCATGCTTAAGTTGTGGTTTGGCAGAAAACAACGTGCGCGTCTACCAAAAGATACATGTGCATGCTTTACAAGTGGTTTGGCACAAATACATGCGCGTGCGCTGTAAAGCGCTGCATGCGTGCGCTTGGCACGTCGTTTGGCAGAAATCCAGGTGCGCGCTCTGGCAAAAGCAGCATGTGCATGTTTAACGTGTGGTTTGGCAGAAAACAACGTGCGCGTCTACCAAAAGATGCATGTGCATGCTCAACATGTGGTTTGACACAAATGCATACACGTGCGCTGAAAAGCGCAGCATGGGCGTGCTTAGCACGTGAATTTGCAGAAATCCACGTGCGCGCTCTGGCAAAAGCAGAATGTGCATGCCTAACTTGTGGTTTGGGAGAAAACAACGCGCGCGTCTACAAAAAGATGCATGTGCATGCTTAACAAGTGGTTTGGCACAAATGCATGCACGTGCGCTGAAAAGCGCAGCATGGGCGTGCTTAGCAAGTGGCTTCGCAGAAATCCAATTGCACGCTCTGGCAAAAGCAGCATGTGCATGCTTAACTTGTGGTTTGGCAGAAAACAAAGTGCGCGTCCACCAAAAGATGCATGTGCATGCTCAACAAGTGGTTTGGCACAAATGCATGCGCGTGCGCTGAAAAGCGCAGCAAGGGCGTGCTTGGCACTTCGTTTGGCAGAAATCCAGGTGCGCGCTCTGGCAAAAGCAGCATGTGCATGTTTAACTTGTGGTTTGGCAGAAAACAAAGTGCGCGTCCACCAAAAGATGCATGTGCATGCTCAACAAGTGGTTTGGCACAAATGCATTCGCGTGCGCTGAAAAGCGCAGCATGGGCGTGCTTGGCACGTCGATTGGCAGAAATCAACGTGCGCGCTCTGGCAAAAGCAGCACGTGCATGCTTAAGTTGTGGTTTGGCAGAAAACAACGTGCGCGTCTACCAAAAGATACATGTGCATGCTTAACAAGTGGTTTGGCACAAATACATGCGCGTGCGCTGTAAAGTGCTGCATGCGTGCGCTTGGCACGTCGTTTGGCAGAAATTCACGTGCACGGTCTGGCAAAAGCAGCATGTCCATGCTTAACTTGTGGTTTGGCAGAAAACAACGTGCGCGTCTACCAAAAGATGCATGTGCATGCTCAACAAGTGGTTTGACACAAATGCATGCGCGTGCGCTGAAAAGCGCAGCATGGGCGTGCTTAATACGTGGTTTGGCAGAAATTCACGTGCACGCTCTGGCAAAAGCACCATGTGCATTCTTAACATTGTGGTTTCGCAGAAAACAAAGTGCGCGTCTACCAAAAGATGCATGTGCATGTTTAACATGTGGTTTCACACAAATGCATGCGCGTGCGCTGAAAAGCGCAGCATGGGCGTGCTTAGTACGTGGTTTGGCAGAAATCCACTTGCACGCTCCTGCAAGCGCAGCATGTGCATGCTTAACTTGTGGTTTGGCAGAAAACAACGTGCGCGTCTACCAAAAGATGCATGTGCATGCTCAACAAGTGGTTTGGCACAAATGCATGTGCGTGCGCTGTAAAGCGCTACATGGGCGTGCTTGGCACGTCGTTTGGCAGAAATCCACGCGCACGGTCTGGCAAAAGCAGCATGTGCAAGCTTAACTTGTGGTTTGGCAGAAAACAACGTGCGCGTCTACCAAAAGATGCATGTGCATGCTTAACAAGTGGTTTGGCACAAAGGCATGCACGTGCGCTGTAAAGCGCAGCATGGGCGTGTTTGGAACGTCGTTTGGCAAAAATCCACGTGCGCGCTCTGGCAAAAGCAGCATGTGCATGCTTAACTTGTGGTTTGGCAGAAAACAACGTGCGCGTCTACCAAAAGATGCATGTGCATGCTCAACAAGTGGTTTGACATAAATGCATGCGCGTGCGCTGAAAAGCGCAGCATGGGCGTGCTTAGCACGTGGTTTGGCAGAAATCCGCTTGCACGCTCTGGCAAAAAGGAGCATGTGCATGCTTAACTTGTGGTTTGGCAGAAAACAACGTGCGCGTCTACCAAAAGATGCATGTGCATGCTCAACACGTGGTTTGGCACAAATGCATGCGCGTGCGCTGAAAAGCGCAGCGTGGGCGTTCTTGGCACTTCGTTTGGCAGAAATCCAGGTGCGCGCTCTGGCAAAAGCAGCATGTGCATGTTTAACTTGTGGTTTGGCAGAAAACAACGTGCGCGTCTACCAAAAGATGGATGTGCATGCTCAACATGTGGTTTGACACAAATGCATACACGTGCGCTGAAAAGCGCAGCATGGGCGTGCTTAGCACGTGGTTTGGCAGAAATCCACTTCCACGGCCTGGCAAAAGCAGCATGTGCATGCTTAACTTGTGGATTAGCAGAAAACAAAGTGCGCGTCCACCAAAACATGCATGTGCATGCTCAACAAGTGGTTTGACACAAATGCATGCGCGTGCGCTGAAAAGCGCAGCATGGGCGTGCTTAGCACGTGGTTTGGCAGAAATCCACTTCCACGGCCTGGCAAAAGCAGCATGTGCATGCTTAACTTGTGGATTGGCAGAAAACAAAGTGCGCGTCCACCAAAACATGCATGTGCATGCTCAACAAGTGGTTTGACACAAATGCATGCGCGTGCGCTGAAAAGCGCAGCATGGGCGTGCTTAGCAAGTGGTTTGGCAGAAATCCACTTGCACGCTCCTGCAAGCGCAGCATGTGCATGCTTAACTTGTGGTTTGGCAGAAAACAACGTGCGCGTCTACCAAAAGATGCATGTGCATGCTCAAGAAGTGGTTTGGCACAAATGCATGTGCGTGCGCTGTAAAGCGCTACATGGGCGTGCTTGGCACGTCGTTTGGCAGAAATCCACGCGCACGGTCTGGCAAAAGCAGCATGTGCATGCTTAACTTGTGGTTTGGCAGAAAACAACGTGCGCGTCCACCAAAAGATGCATGTGCATGCTCAACAAGTGGTTTGACACAAATGCATAGACGTGCGCTAAAAAGCGCCGCATGGGCGTGCTTAGCACGTGGTTTGGCCGAAATCCGCTTGCACGCTCTGGCAAAAGGAGCTGTGCATGCTTAACTTGTGGTTTGGCAGAAAACAATGTGCGTGTCTACCAAAAGATGCATGTGCATGCTCAACAAGTGGTTTGGCACAAATGCATGCGCGTGCGCTGAAAAGCGCAGCATGGGCGTGCTTGGCTCTTCGTTTGGCAGAACTCCAGGTGCGCGCTCTGGCAAAAGCAGCATGTGCATGTTTAACTTGTGGTTTGGCAGAAAACAACGTGCGCGTCTACCAAAAGATGGATGTGCATGCTCAACAAGTGGTTTGGCACAAATGCATACGCGTGCTCTGAAAAGCGCAGCATGGGCGTGCTTAGCCCGTGGTTTGGCAGAAATCCACTTCCACGGCGTGGCAAAAGCAGCATGTGCATGCTTAACTTGTGGTTTGGCAGAAAACAACGTGCGCGTCTACCAAAAGTTGCATGTGCATGCTCAATAAGTGGTTTGGCACAAATGCATGCGTGTGCCCTGAAAAGCGCAGCATGGGCGTGCTTGGCACGTCGATTGGCAGAAATCGGCGTGCGCGCTCTGGCAAAAGCAGCACGTGCATGCTTAAGTTGTGGTTTGGCAGAAAACAACGTGCTCTTCTAGCAAAAGATACATGTGCATGCTTAACAAGTGGTTTGGCACAAATACATGCGCGTGCGCTGTAAAGCGCTGCATGCGTGCGCTTGGCACGTCGTTTGGCAGAAATCCACTTGCACGCTCGCGCAAGCGCAGCATGTGCATGCTTAACTTGTGGTTTGGCAGAAAACATCGTGCGCGTCTACCAAAAGATGCATGTGCATGCTCAACAAGTGGTTTGGCACAAATGGACGTGCGTGCGCTGTAAAGCGCTACATGGGCGTGCTTGGCACGTCGTTTGGCAGAAATCCACGCGCACGGTCTGGCAAAAGCAGCATGTGCATGCTCAACTTGTGGTTTGGCAGAAAACAACGTGCGCGTCTACCAAAAGATGCATGTGCATGCTCAATAAGTGGTTTGGCACAAATGCATGCGTGTGCCCTGAAAAGCGCAGCATGGGCGTGCTTGGCACGTCGATTGGCAGAAATCGACGTGCGCGCTCTGGCAAAAGCAGCATGTGCATGCTTAACTTGTGGTTTGGCAGAAAACAACGTGCGCGTCTACGAAAAGATGCATGTGCATGCTCAACAAGTTGTTTGACACAAATGCATGCGCGTGCGCTGAAAAGCGCAGCGTGGGCGTGCTTGGCACTTCGTTTGGCAGAAATCCACGCGCACGGTCTGGCAAAAGCAGCATGTGCATGCTTAACTTGTGGTTTGGCAGAAAACAACGTGCGCGTCTACCAAAAGATGCATGTGCATGCTCAATAAGTGGTTTGGCACAAATGCATGCGTGTGCCCTGAAAAGCGCAGCATGGGTGTGCTTGGCACGTCGATTGGCAGAAATCGACGTGCACGCTCTGGAAAAAGCAGCATGTGCATGTTTAACTTGTGGTTTGGCAGAAAACAACGTGCGCGTCTACCAAAAGATGGATGTGCATGCTCAACATGTGGTTTGACACAAATGCATACACGTGCGCTGAAAAGCGCAGCATGGGCGTGCTTAGCACGTGGTTTGGCAGAAATCCACTTCCACGGCCTGGCAAAAGCAGCATGTGCATGCTTAACTTGTGGTTTGGCAGAAAACAAAGTGCGCATCCACCAAAAGATGCATGTGCATGCTCAACAAGTGGTTTGACACAAATGCATGCGCGTGCGCTGAAAAGCGCAGCATGGGCGTGCTTAGCACGTGGTTTGGCAGACATCCGCTTGCACGCTCTGGCAAAAGGAGCATATGCATGCTTAACTTGTGGTTTGACAGAAAACAACGTGCGCGTCTACCAAAAGATGCATGTGCATGCTTAACAAGTGGTTTGGCACAAATGCATGCACGTGCGCTGAAAACCGCAGCATGGGCGTGCTTAGCAAGTGGTTTGGCAGAAATCCAATTGCACGCTCTGGCAAAAGCAGCATGTGCATGCTTAACTTGTGGTTTGGCAGAAAACAACGTGCGCGTCCACCAAAAGATGCATGTGCATGCTCAACAAGTGGTTTGGCACAAATGCATGCGCGTGTGCTGAAAAGCGCATCATGGGCGTGCTTGGCACTTCGTTTCGCAGAAATCTAGGTGCGCGCTCTGGCAAAAGCAGCATGTGCATGTTTAACTTGTGGTTTGGCAGAAAACAACGTGCGCGTCTACCAAAAGATACATGTGCATGCTCAACAAGTGGTTTGGCACAAATACATGCGCGTGCGCTGTAAAGCGCTGCATGCGTGCGCTTGGCACGTCGTTTGGCAGAAATCCACGTGCACGGTCTGGCAAAAGCAGCATGTCCACGCTTAACTTGTGGTTTGGCAGAAAACAACGTGCGCGTCTACCAAAAGATGGATGTGCATGCTCAACAAGTGGTTTGACACAAATGCATACGCGTGCGCTGAAAAGCGCAGCATGGGCGTGCTTAGCACGTGGTTTGGCAAAAATCCACTTCCAAGGCCTGGCAAAAGCAGCATGTGCATGCTTAACTTGTGGTTTGGCAGAACACAACGTGCGCGTCTACCAAAAGTTGCATGTGCATGCTCAATAAGTGGTTTGGCACAAATGCATGCGTGTGCCCTGAAAAGCGCAGCATGGGCGTGCTTGGCACGTCGATTGGCAGAAATCGGCGTGCGCGCTCTGGCAAAAGCATCACGTGCATGCTTAAGTTGTGGTTTGGCAGAAAACAACGTGCGCGTCTACCAAAAGATACATGTGCATGCTTAACAAGTGGTTTGGCACAAATACATGCGCGTGCGCTGTAAAGCGCTGCATGCGTGCGCTTGGCACGTCGTTTGGCAGAAATGCACGTGCACGTTCTGGCAAAAGCAGCATGTCCATGCTTAACTTGTGGTTTGGGAGAAAACAACGTGCGCGTCTACCAAAAGATGCATGTGCATGCTCAACAAGTGGTTTGACACAAATGCATGCGCGTGCGCTGAAAAGCGCAGCATGGGCGTGCTTAATACGTGGTTTGGCAGAAATTCACGTGCACGCTCTGGCAAAAGCAGCATGTGCATTCTTAACATTGTGGTTTCGCAGAAAACAAAGGGCGCGTCTACCAAAAGATGCATATGCATGCTCAACAAGTGGTTTGACACAAATTCATGCGCGTGCGCTGAAAAGCGCAGCATGGGCGTGCTTAGCACGTGGTTTGGCAGAAATCCACTTGCACGCTCTGGCAAGCGCAGCATGTGCATGCTTAACGTGTGGTTTGGCAGAAAACAACGTGCGCGTCTACCAAAAGATGCATGTGCATGCTCAACAAGTGGTTTGGCACAAATGCATGTGCGTGCGCTGTAAAGCGCTACATGGGCGTGCTTGGCACGTCGTTTGGCAGAAATCCACGTGCACGGTCTGGCAAAAGCAGCATGTGGATGCTTAACTTGTGGTTTGGCAGAAAACAACGTGCGCGTCTACCAAAAGATGCATGTGCATGCTCAACAAGTGGTTTGGCACAAAGGCATGCACGTGCGCTGTAAAGCGCAGCATGGGCGTGCTTGGAACGTCGTTTGGCAGAAATCCACGTGCGCACTCTGGCAAAAGCAGCATGTGCATGCTTAACTTGTGGTTTGGCAGAAAACAACGTGCGCGTCTACCAAAAGATGCATGTGCATGCTTAACAAGTGGTTTGGCACAAATGCATGCGCGTGCGCTGAAAAGCGCAGCATGGGCGTGCTTAGCAAGTGGTTTGGCAGAAATCCACGTGCACGGTCTGGCAAAAGCAGCATGTCCATGCTTAACTTGTGGTTTGGCAGAAAACAACGTGCGCGTCTACCAAAAGATGCATGTGCATGCTCAACAAGTGGTTTGACACAAATGCATGCGCGTGCGCTGAAAAGCGCAGCGTGGGCGTGCTTAGCACGTGGTTTGGCAGAAATCCGCTTGCACGCTCTGGCAAAAGGAGCATGTGCATGCTTAACTTGTGGTTTGGCAGAAAACAACGTGCGCGTCTACCAAAAGATGCATGTGCATGCTCAACAAGTGGTTTGGCACAAATGCATGCGCGTGCGCTGAAAAGCGCAGCGTGGGCGTGCTTGGCACTTCGTTTGGCAGAAATCCAGGTGCGCGCTCTGGCAAAAGCAGCATGTGCATGTTTAACTTGTGGTTTGGCAGAAAACAACGTGCGCGTCTACCAAGAGATGGATGTGCATGCTCAACATGTGGTTTGACACAAATGCATACACGTGCGCTGAAAAGCGCAGCATGGGCGTGCTTAGCACGTGATTTGGCAGAAATCCACTTCCACGGCCTGGCAAAAGCAGCATGTGCATGCTTAACTTGTGGTTTGGCAGAAAACAAAGTGCGCGTCCACCAAAAGATGCATGTGCATGCTCAACAAGTGGTTTGACACAAATGCATGCGCGTGCGCTGAAAAGTGCAGCATGGGCGTGCTTAGCACGTGGTTTGGCAGACATCCGCTTGCACGCTCTGCCAAAGGAGCATATGCATGCTTAACTTGTGGTTTGACAGAAAACAACGTGCGCGTCTACCAAAAGATGCATGTGCATGCTTAACAAGTGGTTTGGCACAAATGCATGCACGTGCGCTGAAAAGCGCAGCATGGGCGTGCTTAGCAAGTGGTTTGGCAGAAATCCAATTGCACGTTCTGGCAAAAGCAGCATGTGCATGCTTAACTTGTGGTTTGGCAGAAAACAACGTGCGCGTCTATCAAAAGATGGATGTGCATGCTCAACAAGTGGTTTGATACAAATGCATACACGTGCGCTGAAAAGCGCAGCATGGGCGTGCTTAGCACGTGGTTTGGCAGAAATCCGCTTGCACGCTCTGGCAAAAGGAGCATGTGCATGCTTAACTTGTGGTTTGGCAGAAAACAACGTGCGCGTCTACCAACAGATGCATGTGCATGCTCAACAAGTGGTTTGGCACAAATGCATGCGCGTGCGCTGAAAAGCGCAGCATGGGCGTGCTTAGCACGTGGTTTGGCAAAAATCCACTTCCAAAGCCTGGCAAAAGCAGCATGTGCATGCTTATCTTGTGGCTTGGCAGAAAACAACGTGCGCGTCTACCAAAAGTTGCATGTGCATGCTCAATAAGTGGTTTGGCACAAAGGCATGCACGTGCGCTGTAAAGCCCAGCATTGGCGTGCTTGGAACGTCGTTTGGCAGAAATCCACGTGCGCGTTCTGGCAAAAGCAGCATGTGCATGCTTAACTTGTGGTTTGGCAGAAAACAACGTGCGCGTCTACCAAAAGATGCATGTGCATGCTCAACAAGTGGTTTGACACAAATGCATGCGCGTGCGCTGAAAAGCGCAACATGGGCGTGCTTGGCACTTCGTTTGGCAGAAATCTAGGTGTGCGCTCTGGCAAAAGCAGCATGTGCATGTTTAACTTGTGGTTTGGCAGAAAACAACGTGCGCGTCAATCAAAAGATGGATGTGCATGCTCAACA
Organism: Dermacentor andersoni; assembly: GCF_023375885.2. Classification (NCBI taxonomy): domain Eukaryota; kingdom Metazoa; phylum Arthropoda; class Arachnida; order Ixodida; family Ixodidae; genus Dermacentor; species Dermacentor andersoni. The sequence goes on from NC_092821.1 coordinate 4,713,392, forward strand.
AGCGGTTTGATACAAATGCATACACGTGCGCTAAAAAGCGCAGCATGGGCGTGCTTAGCACGTGGTTTGGCAGAAATCCGCTTGCACGCTCTGGCAAAAGGAGCATGTGCATGCTTAACTTGTGGTTTGGCAGAAAACAACGTGCGCGTCTACCAACAGATGCATGTGCATGCTCAACAAGTGGTTTGGCACAAATGCATGCGCGTGCGCTGAAAAGCGCAGCATGGGCGTGCTTAGCACGTGGTTTGGCAAAAATCCACTTCCAAAGCCTGGCAAAAGCAGCATGTGCATGCTTAACTTGTGGTTTGGCAGAAAGCAACGTGCGCGTCCACCAAAAGATGCATGTGCATGCTCAACAAGTGGTTTGGCACAAATGCATGCGCGTGCGCTGAAAAGCGCAGCATGGGCGTGCTTGGAACGTCGTTTGGCAGAAATCCACGTGCGCGTTCTGGCAAAAGCAGCATGTGCATGCTTAACTTGTGGTTTGGCAGAAAACAACGTGCGCGTCTACCAAAAGATGCATGTGCATGCTCAACAAGTGGTTTGGCACAAATGCATGCGCGTGCGCTGAAAAGCGCAGCGTGGGCGTGCTTGGCACTTCGTTTGGCAGCAAATCCAGGTGCGCGCTCTGGCAAAAGCAGCATGTGCATGTTTAACTTGTGGTTTGGCAGAAAACAACGTGCGCGTCTACCAAGAGATGGATGTGCATGCTCAACATGTGGTTTGACACAAATGCATACACGTGAGCTGAAACGCGCAGCATGGGCGTGCTTATCACGTGATTTGGCAGAAATCCACTTCCACGGCCTGGCAAAAGCTGCATGTGCATGCTTAAATTGTGGTTTGGCAGAAAACAATGTGCGCGTCCACCAAAAGATGCATGTGCATGCTCAACAAGTGGTTTGACACAAATGCATGCGCGTGCGCTGAAAAGCGCAGCATGGGCGTGCTTAGCACGTGGTTTGGCAGAAAACCGCTTGCACGCTCTGGCAAAAGGAGCATATGCATGCTTAACTTGTGGTTTGACAGAAAACAACGTGCGCGTCTACCAAAAGATGCATGTGCATGCTCAACAAGTGGTTTGACACAAATGCATGCGCGTGCGCTGAAAAGCGCAGCATGGGCGTGCTTAGCACGTGAATTTGCAGAAATCCACGTGCGCGCTCTGGCAAAAGCAGCATGTGCATGTTTAACTTGTGGTTTGGCAGAAAACAACGCGCGCGTCCACCAAAAGATGCATGTGCATGCTCAACAAGTGGTTTGGCACAAATGCATGCGCGTGCGCTGAAAAGCGCAGCATGGGCGTGCTTGGCACGTCGATTGGCAGAAATCGACGTGCGCGCTCTGGCAAAAGCAGCACGTGCATGCTTAAGTTGTGGTTTGGCAGAAAACAACGTGCGCGTCTACCAAAAGATACATGTGCATGCTTAACAAGTGGTTTGGCACAAATACATGCGCGTGCGCTGTAAAACGCTGCATGCGTGCGCTTGGCACGTCGTTTGGCAGAAATCCACGTGCACGGTCTGGCAAAAGCAGCATGTCCATGCTTAACTGGTGGTTTGGCAGAAAACAACGTGCGCGTCTACCAAAAGATGGATGTGCATGCTCAACAAGTGGTATGACACAAATGCATACGCGTGCGCTGAAAAGCGCAGCATGGGCGTGCTTAGCACGTGGTTTGGCAGAAATCCACTTCCAAGGGCTGGGAAAAGCAGCGTGTGCATGCTTAACTTGTGGTTTGGCAGAAAACAAAGTGCGCATCCACCAAAAGATGCATGTGCATGCTCAACAAGTGGTTTGACACAAATGCATGCGCGTGCGCTGAAAAGCGCAGCATGGGCGTGCTTAGCACGTGGTTTGGCAGACATCCGCTTGCACGCTCTGGCAAAAGGAGCATATGCATGCTTAACTTGGGGTTTGACAGAAAACAACGTGCGCGTCTACCAAAAGATGCATGTGCATGCTTAACAAGTGGTTTGGCACAAATGCATGCACGTGCGCTGAAAACCGCAGCATGGGCGTGCTTAGCAAGTGGTTTGGCAGAAATCCAATTGCACGCTCTGGCAAAAGCAGCATGTGCATGCTTAACTTGTGGTTTGGCAGAAAACAACGTGCGCGTCCACCAAAAGATGCATGTGCATGCTCAACAAGTGGTTTGGCACAAATGCATGCGCGTGTGCTGAAAAGCGCATCATGGGCGTGCTTGGCACTTCGTTTCGCAGAAATCTAGGTGCGCGCTCTGGCAAAAGCAGCATGTGCATGTTTAACTTGTGGTTTGGCAGAAAACAACGTGCGCGTCTACCAAAAGATACATGTGCATGCTCAACAAGTGGTTTGGCACAAATACATGCGCGTGCGCTGTAAAGCGCTGCATGCGTGCGCTTGGCACGTCGTTTGGCAGAAATCCACGTGCACGGTCTGGCAAAAGCAGCATGTCCACGCTTAACTTGTGGTTTGGCAGAAAACAACGTGCGCGTCTACCAAAAGATGGATGTGCATGCTCAACAAGTGGTTTGACACAAATGCATACGCGTGCGCTGAAAAGCGCAGCATGGGCGTGCTTAGCACGTGGTTTGGCAAAAATCCACTTCCAAGGCCTGGCAAAAGCAGCATGTGCATGCTTAACTTGTGGTTTGGCAGAACACAACGTGCGCGTCTACCAAAAGTTGCATGTGCATGCTCAATAAGTGGTTTGGCACAAATGCATGCGTGTGCCCTGAAAAGCGCAGCATGGGCGTGCTTGGCACGTCGATTGGCAGAAATCGGCGTGCGCGCTCTGGCAAAAGCATCACGTGCATGCTTAAGTTGTGGTTTGGCAGAAAACAACGTGCGCGTCTACCAAAAAATACATGCGCATGCTTAACAAGTGGTTTGGCACAAATACATGCGCGTGCGCTGTAAAGCGCTGCATGCGTGCGCTTGGCACGTCGTTTGGCAGAAATGCACGTGCACGTTCTGGCAAAAGCAGCATGTCCATGCTTAACTTGTGGTTTGGGAGAAAACAACGTGCGCGTCTACCAAAAGATGCATGTGCATGCTCAACAAGTGGTTTGACACAAATGCATGCGCGTGCGCTGAAAAGCGCAGCATGGGCGTGCTTAATACGTGGTTTGGAAGAAATTCACGTGCACGCTCTGGCAAAAGCAGCATGTGCATTCTTAACATTGTGGTTTCGCAGAAAACAAAGGGCGCGTCTACCAAAAGATGCATATGCATGCTCAACAAGTGGTTTGACACAAATTCATGCGCGTGCGCTGAAAAGCGCAGCATGGGCGTGCTTAGCACGTGGTTTGGCAGAAATCCACTTGCACGCTCTGGCAAGCGCAGCATGTGCATGCTTAACTTGTGGTTTGGCAGAAAACAACGTGCGCGTCTACCAAAAGATGCATGTGCATGCTCAACAAGTGGTTTGGCACAAATGCATGTGCGTGCGCTGTAAAGCGCTACATGGGCGTGCTTGGCACGTCGTTTGGCAGAAATCCACGTGCACGGTCTGGCAAAAGCAGCATGTGGATGCTTAACTTGTGGTTTGGCAGAAAACAACGTGCGCGTCTACCAAAAGATGCATGTGCATGCTCAACAAGTGGTTTGGCACAAAGGCATGCACGTGCGCTGTAAAGCGCAGCATGGGCGTGCTTGGAACGTCGTTTGGCAGAAATCCACGTGCGCACTCTGGCAAAAGCAGCATGTGCATGCTTAACTTGTGGTTTGGCAGAAAACAACGTGCGCGTCTACCAAAAGATGCATGTGCATGCTTAACAAGTGGTTTGGCACAAATGCATGCGCGTGCGCTGAAAAGCGCAGCATGGGCGTGCTTAGCAAGTGGTTTGGCAGAAATCCACGTGCACGGTCTGGCAAAAAGCAGCATGTCCATGCTTAACTTGTGGTTTGGCAGAAAACAACGTGCGCGTCTACCAAAAGATGCATGTGCATGCTCAACAAGTGGTTTGACACAAATGCATGCGCGTGCGCTGAAAAGCGCAGCGTGGGCGTGCTTAGCACGTGGTTTGGCAGAAATCCGCTTGCACGCTCTGGCAAAAGGAGCATGTGCATGCTTAACTTGTGGTTTGGCAGAAAACAACGTGCGCGTCTACCAAAAGATGCATGTGCATGCTCAACAAGTGGTTTGGCACAAATGCATGCGCGTGCGCTGAAAAGCGCAGCGTGGGCGTGCTTGGCACTTCGTTTGGCAGAAATCCAGGTGCGCGCTCTGGCAAAAGCAGCATGTGCATGTTTAACTTGTGGTTTGGCAGAAAACAACGTGCGCGTCTACCAAGAGATGGATGTGCATGCTCAACATGTGGTTTGACACAAATGCATACACGTGCGCTGAAAAGCGCAGCATGGGCGTGCTTAGCACGTGATTTGGCAGAAATCCACTTCCACGGCCTGGCAAAAGCAGCATGTGCATGCTTAACTTGTGGTTTGGCAGAAAACAAAGTGCGCGTCCACCAAAAGATGCATGTGCATGCTCAACAAGTGGTTTGACACAAATGCATGCGCGTGCGCTGAAAAGTGCAGCATGGGCGTGCTTAGCACGTGGTTTGGCTGACATCCGCTTGCACGCTCTGCCAAAGGAGCATATGCATGCTTAACTTGTGGTTTGACAGAAAACAACGTGCGCGTCTACCAAAAGATGCATGTGCATGCTTAACAAGTGGTTTGGCACAAATGCATGCACGTGCGCTGAAAAGCGCAGCATGGGCGTGCTTAGCAAGTGGTTTGGCAGAAATCCAATTGCACGTTCTGGCAAAAGCAGCATGTGCATGCTTAACTTGTGGTTTGGCAGAAAACAACGTGCGCGTCTATCAAAAGATGGATGTGCATGCTCAACAAGTGGTTTGATACAAATGCATACACGTGCGCTGAAAAGCGCAGCATGGGCGTGCTTAGCACGTGGTTTGGCAGAAATCCGCTTGCACGCTCTGGCAAAAGGAGCATGTGCATGCTTAACTTGTGGTTTGGCAGAAAACAACGTGCGCGTCTACCAACAGATGCATGTGCATGCTCAACAAGTGGTTTGGCACAAATGCATGCGCGTGCGCTGAAAAGCGCAGCATGGGCGTGCTTAGCACGTGGTTTGGCAAAAATCCACTTCCAAAGCCTGGCAAAAGCAGCATGTGCATGCTTATCTTGTGGCTTGGCAGAAAACAACGTGCGCGTCTACCAAAAGTTGCATGTGCATGCTCAATAAGTGGTTTGGCACAAAGGCATGCACGTGCGCTGTAAAGCCCAGCATTGGCGTGCTTGGAACGTCGTTTGGCAGAAATCCACGTGCGCGTTCTGGCAAAAGCAGCATGTGCATGCTTAACTTGTGGTTTGGCAGAAAACAACGTGCGCGTCTACCAAAAGATGCATGTGCATGCTCAACAAGTGGTTTGACACAAATGCATGCGCGTGCGCTGAAAAGCGCAACATGGGCGTGCTTGGCACTTCGTTTGGCAGAAATCTAGGTGTGCGCTCTGGCAAAAGCAGCATGTGCATGTTTAACTTGTGGTTTGGCAGAAAACAACGTGCGCGTCAATCAAAAGATGGATGTGCATGCTCAACAAGTGGTTTGATACAAATGCATACACGTGCGCTGAAAAGCGCAGCATGGGCGTGCTTAGCACGTGGTTTGGCAGAAATCCGCTTGCACGCTCTGGCAAAAGGAGCATGTGCATGCTTAACTTGTGGTTTGGCAGAAAACAACGTGCGCGTCTACCAACAGATGCATGTGCATGCTCAACAAGTGGTTTGGCACAAATGCATGCGCGTGCGCTGAAAAGCGCAGCATGGGCGTGCTTAGCACGTGGTTTGGCAAAAATCCACTTCCAAAGCCTGGCAAAAGCAGCATGTGCATGCTTAACTTGTGGTTTGGCAGAAAGCAACGTGCGCGTCCACCAAAAGATGCATGTGCATGCTCAACAAGTGGTTTGGCACAAATGCATGCGCGTGCGCTGAAAAGCGCAGCATGGGCGTGCTTGGAACGTCGTTTGGCAGAAATCCACGTGCGCGTTCTGGCAAAAGCAGCATGTGCATGCTTAACTTGTGGTTTGGCAGAAAACAACGTGCGCGTCTACCAAAAGATGCATGTGCATGCTCAACAAGTGGTTTGGCACAAATGCATGCGCGTGCGCTGAAAAGCGCAGCGTGGGCGTGCTTGGCACTTCGTTTGGCAGCAAATCCAGGTGCGCGCTCTGGCAAAAGCAGCATGTGCATGTTTAACTTGTGGTTTGGCAGAAAACAACGTGCGCGTCTACCAAGAGATGGATGTGCATGCTCAACATGTGGTTTGACACAAATGCATACACGTGAGCTGAAACGCGCAGCATGGGCGTGCTTATCACGTGATTTGGCAGAAATCCACTTCCACGGCCTGGCAAAAGCAGCATGTGCATGCTTAAATTGTGGTTTGGCAGAAAACAAAGTGCGCGTCCACCAAAAGATGCATGTGCATGCTCAACAAGTGGTTTGACACAAATGCATGCGCGTGCGCTGAAAAGCGCAGCATGGGCGTGCTTAGCACGTGGTTTGGCAGAAAACCGCTTGCACGCTCTGGCAAAAGGAGCATATGCATGCTTAACTTGTGGTTTGACAGAAAACAACGTGCGCGTCTACCAGAAGATGCATGTGCATGCTCAACAAGTGGTTTGACACAAATGCATGCGCGTGCGCTGAAAAGCGCAGCATGGGCGTGCTTAGCACGTGAATTTGCAGAAATCCACGTGCGCGCTCTGGCAAAAGCAGCATGTGCATGTTTAACTTGTGGTTTGGCAGAAAACAACGCGCGCGTCCACCAAAAGATGCATGTGCATGCTCAACAAGTGGTTTGGCACAAATGCATGCGCGTGCGCTGAAAAGCGCAGCATGGGCGTGCTTGGCACGTCGATTGGCAGAAATCGACGTGCGCGCTCTGGCAAAAGCAGCACGTGCATGCTTAAGTTGTGGTTTGGCAGAAAACAACGTGCGCGTCTACCAAAAGATACATGTGCATGCTTAACAAGTGGTTTGGCACAAATACATGCGCGTGCGCTGTAAAGCGCTGCATGCGTGCGCTTGGCACGTCGTTTGGCAGAAATCCACGTGCACGGTCTGGCAAAAGCAGCATGTCCATGCTTAACTGGTGGTTTGGCAGAAAACAACGTGCGCGTCTACCAAAAGATGGATGTGCATGCTCAACAAGTGGTTTGACACAAATGCATACGCGTGCGCTGAAAAGCGCAGCATGGGCGTGCTTAGCACGTGGTTTGGCAGAAATCCACTTCCAAGGGCTGGGAAAAGCAGCGTGTGCATGCTTAACTTGTGGTTTGGCAGAAAACAACGTGCGCGTCTACCAAAAGTTGCATGGGCATGCTCAATAAGTGGTTTGGCACAAATGCAAGCGTGTGCCCTGAAAAGCGCAGCATGGGCGTGCTTGGCACGTCGATTGGCAGAAATCGGCGTGCGCGCTCTTGCAAAAGCAGCACGTGCATGCTTAAGTTGTGGTTTGGCAGAAAACAACGTGCGCGTCTACCAAAAGATACATGTGCATGCTTTACAAGTGGTTCGGCACAAATACATGCGCGTGCGCTGTAAAGCGCTGCATGCGTGCGCTTGGCACGTCGTTTGGCAGAAATCCAGGTGCGTGCTCTGGCAAAAGCAGCATGTGCATGTTTAACTTGTGGTTTGGCAGAAAACAACGTGCGCGTCTACCAAAAGATGCATGTGCATGCTCAACATGTGGTTTGACACAAATGCATACTCGTGCGCTGAAAAGCGCAGCATGGGCGTGCTTAGCACGTGAATTTGCAGAAATCCACGTGCGCGCTCTGGCAAAAGCAGAATGTGCATGCCTAACTTGTGGTTTGGGAGAAAACAACGCGCGCGTCTACAAAAAGATGCATGTGCATGCTTAACAAGTGGTTTGGCACAAATGCATGCACGTGCGCTGAAAAGCGCAGCATGGGCGTGCTTAGCAAGTGGCTCTGCAGAAATCCAATTGCACGCTCTGGCAAAAGCAGCATGTGCATGCTTAACTTGTGGTTTGGCAGAAAACAAAGTGCGCGTCCACCAAAAGATGCATGTGCATGCTCAACAAGTGGTTTGGCACAAATGCATGCGCGTGCGCTGAAAAGCGCAGCAAGGGCGTGCTTGGCACTTCGTTTGGCAGAAATCCAGGTGAGCGCTCTGGCAAAAGCAGAATGTGCATGCCTAACTTGTGGTTTGGGAGAAAACAACGCGCGCGTCTACAAAAAGATGCATGTGCATGCTTAACAAGTGGTTTGGCACAAATGCATGCACGTGCGCTGAAAAGCGCAGCATGGGCGTGCTTAGCAAGTGGCTTGGCAGAAATCCAATTGCACGCTCTGGCAAAAGCAGCATGTGCATGCTTAACTTGTGGTTTGGCAGAAAACAAAGTGCGCGTCCACCAAAAGATGCATGTGCATGCTCAACAAGTGGTTTGGCACAAATGCATGCGCGTGCGCTGAAAAGCGCAGCAAGGGCGTGCTTGGCACTTCGTTTGGCAGAAATCCAGGTGCGCGCTCTGGCAAAAGCAGCATGTGCATGTTTAACTTGTGGTTTGGCAGAAAACAAAGTGCGCGTCCACCAAAAGATGCATGTGCATGCTCAACAAGTGGTTTGGCACAAATGCATGCGCGTGCGCTGAAAAGCGCAGCATGGGCGTGCTTGGCACGTCGATTGGCAGAAATCGACGTGCGCGCTCTGGCAAAAGCAGCACGTGCATGCTTAAGTTGTGGTTTGGCAGAAAACAACGTGCGCGTCTACCAAAAGATACATGTGCATGCTTAACAAGTGGTTTGGCACAAATACATGCGCGTGCGCTGTAAAGCGCTGCATGCGTGCGCTTGGCACGTCGTTTGGCAGAAATCCACGTGCACGGTCTGGCAAAAGCAGCATGTCCATGCTGAACTTGTGGTTTGGCAGAAAACAACGTGCGCGTCTACCAAAAGATGCATGTGCATGCTCAACAAGTGGTTTGACACAAATGCATGCGCGTGCGCTGAAAAGCGCAGCATGGGCGTGCTTAATACGTGGTTTGGCAGAAATTCACGTGCACGCTCTGGCAAAAGCAGCATGTGCATTCTTAACATTGTGGTTTCGCAGAAAACAAAGTGCGCGTCTACCAAAAGATGCATGTGCATGCTCAACATGTGGTTTGACACAAATGCATGCGCGTGCGCTGAAAAGCGCAGCATGGGCGTGCTTAGTACGTGGTTTGGCAGAAATCCACTTGCAAGCTCCTGCAAGCGCAGCATGTGCATGCTGAACTTGTGGTTTGGCAGAAAACAACGTGCGCGTCTACCAAAAGATGCATGTGCATGCTCAACAAGTGGTTTGGCACAAATGCATGTGCGTGCGCTGTAAAGCGCTACATGGGCGTGCTTGGCACGTCGTTTGGCAGAAATCCACGCGCACGGTCTGGCAAAAGCAGCATGTGCAAGCTTAACTTGTGGTTTGGCAGAAAACAACGTGCGCGTCTACCAAAAGATGCATGTGTATGTTTAACAAGTGGTTTGGCACAAAGGCATGCACGTGCGCTGTAAAGCGCAGCATGGGCGTGTTCGGAACGTCGTTTGGCAGAAATCCAGATGCTCAACATGTGGTTTGACACAAATGCATGCGCGTGCGCTGAAAAGCGCAGCATGGGCGTGCTTAGTACGTGGTTTGGCAGAAATCCACTTGCACGCTCCTGCAAGCGCAGCATGTGCATGCTTAACTTGTGGTTTGGCAGAAAACAACGTGCGCGTCTACCAAAAGATGCATGTGCATGCTCAACAAGTGGTTTGGCACAAATGCATGTGCGTGCGCTGTAAAGCGCTACATGGGCGTGCTTGGCACGTCGTTTGGCAGAAATCCACGCGCACGGTCTGGCAAAAGCAGTATGTGCAAGCTTAACTTGTGGTTTGGCAGAAAACAACGTGCGCGTCTACCAAAAGATGCATGTGCGTGCTTAACAAGTGGTTTGGCACAAAGGCATGCACGTGCGCTGTAAAGCGCAGCATGGGCGTGTTCGGAACGTCGTTTGGCAGAAATCCACGTGCGCGCTCTGGCAAAAGCAGCATGTGCATGCTTAACTTGTGGTTTGGCAGAAAACAACGTGCGCGTCTACCAAAAGATGCATGTGCATGCTCAACAAGTGGTTTGACATAAATGCATGCGCGTGCGCTGAAAAGCGCAGCATGGGCGTGCTTATCACGTTGTTTGGCAGAAATCCGCTTGCACGCTCTGGCAAAAAGGAGCATGTGCATGCTTAACTTGTGGTTTGGCAGAAAACAACGTGCGCGTCTACCAAAAGATGCATGTGTATGTTTAACAAGTGGTTTGGCACAAAGGCATGCACGTGTGCTGTAAAGCGCAGCATGGGCGTGTTCGGAACGTCGTTTGGCAGAAATCCAGATGCTCAACATGTGGTTTGACACAAATGCATGCGCGTGCGCTGAAAAGCGCAGCATGGGCGTGCTTAGTACGTGGTTTGGCAGAAATCCACTTGCACGCTCCTGCAAGCGCAGCATGTGCATGCTTAACTTGTGGTTTGGCAGAAAACAACGTGCGCGTCTACCAAAAGATGCATGTGCATGCTCAACAAGTGGTTTGGCACAAATGCATGTGCGTGCGCTGTAAAGCGCTACATGGGCGTGCTTGGCACGTCGTTTGGCAGAAATCCACGCGCACGGTCTGGCAAAAGCAGCATGTGCAAGCTTAACTTGTGGTTTGGCAGAAAACAACGTGCGCGTCTACCAAAAGATGCATGTGCATGCTTAACAAGTGGTTTGGCACAAAGGCATGCACGTGCGCTGTAAAGCGCAGCATGGGCGTGTTCGGAACGTCGTTTGGCAGAAATCCACGTGCGCGCTCTGGCAAAAGCAGCATGTGCATGCTTAACTTGTGGTTTGGCAGAAAACAACGTGCGCGTCTACCAAAAGATGCATGTGCATGCTCAACAAGTGGTTTGACATAAATGCATGCGCGTGCGCTGAAAAGCGCAGCATGGGCGTGCTTATCACGTGGTTTGGCAGAAATCCGCTTGCACGCTCTGGCAAAAAGGAGCATGTGCATGCTTAACTTGTGGTTTGGCAGAAAACAACGTGCGCGTCTACCAAAAGATGCATGTGCATGCTCAACAAGTGGTTTGGCACAAATGCATGCGCGTGCGCTGAAAAGCGCAGCGTGGGCGTGCTTGGCACTTCGTTTGGCAGAAATCCAGGTGCGCGCTCTGGCAAAAGCAGCATGTGCATGTTTAACTTGTGGTTTGGCAGAAAACAACGTGCGCGTCTACCAAAAGATGGATGTGCATGCTCAACATGTGGTTTGACACAAATGCATACACGTGCGCTGAAAAGCGCTGCATGGGCGTGCTTAGCACGTGGTTTGGCAGAAATCCACTTCCACGGCCTGGCAAAAGCAGCATGTGCATGCTTAACTTGTGGATTGGCAGAAAACAAAGTGCGCGTCCACCAAAACATGCATGTGCATGCTCAACAAGTGGTTTGACACAAATGCATGCGCGTGCGCTGAAAAGCGCAGCATGGGCGTGCTTAGCACGTGGTTTGACAGACATCCGCTTGCACGCTCTGGCAAAAGGAGCATATGCATGCTTAACTTGTGGTTTGACAGAAAAAAACGTGCGCGTCTACCAAAAGATGCATGTGCATGCTTAACAAGTGGTTTGGCACAAATTCATGCACGTGCGCTGAAAAGCGCAGCATGGGCGTGCTTAGCAAGTGGTTTGGCAGAAATCCAATTGCACGCTCTGGCAAAAGCAGCATGTGCATGCTTAACTTGTGGTTTGGCAGAAAACAACGTGCGCGTCCACCAAAAGATGCATGTGCATGCTCAACAAGTGGTTTGGCACAAATGCATGCGCGTGCGCTGAAAAGCGCATCATGGGCGTGCTTGGCACTTCGTTTGGCAGAAATCTAGGTGCGCGCTCTGGCAAAAGCAGCATGTGCATGTTTAACTTGTGGTTTGGCAGAAAACAACGTGCGCGTCTACCAAAAGATGGATGTGCATGATCAACAAGTGGTTTGACACAAATGCATAGACGTGCGCTAAAAAGCGCCGCATGGGCGTGCTTAGCACGTGGTTTGGCAGAAATCCGCTTGCACGCTCTGGCAAAAGGAGCATGTGCATGCTTAACTTGTGGTTTGGCAGAAAACAATGTGCGTGTCTACCAAAAGATGCATGTGCATGCTCAACAAGTGGTTTGGCACAAATGCATGCGCGTGCGCTGAAAAGCGCAGCATGGGCGTGCTTGGCTCTTCGTTTGGCAGAAATCCAGGTGCGCGCTCTGGCAAAAGCAGCATGTGCATGTTTAACTTGTGGTTTGGCAGAAAACAACGTGCGCGTCTACCAAAAGATGGATGTGCATGCTCAACAAGTGGTTTGGCACAAATGCTTACGCGTGCGCTGAAAAGCGCAGCATGGGCGTGCTTAGCACGTGGTTTGGCAGAAATCCACTTCCACGGCGTGGCAAAAGCAGCATGTGCATGCTTAACTTGTGGTTTGGCAGAAAACAACGTGCGCGTCTACCAAAAGTTGCATGTGCATGCTCAATAAGTGGTTTGGCACAAATGCATGCGTGTGCCCTGAAAAGCGCAGCATGGGCGTGCTTGGCACGTCGATTGGCAGAAATCGGCGTGCGCGCTCTGGCAAAAGCAGCATGTGCATGTTTAACTTGTGGTTTGGCAGAAAACAACGTGCGCGTCTACCAAAAGATGGATGTGCATGCTCAACATGTGGTTTGACACAAATGCATACACGTGCGCTGAAAAGCGCAGCATGGGCGTGCTTAGCACGTGGTTTGGCAGAAATCCACTTCCACGGCCTGGCAAAAGCAGCATGTGCATGCTCAACAAGTGGTTTGACACAAATGCATGCGCGTGCGCTGAAAAGCGCAGCATGGGCGTGCTTAGCACGTGGTTTGGCAGACATCCGCTTGCACGCTCTGCCAAAGGAGCATATGCATGCTTAACTTGTGGTTTGACAGAAAACAACGTGCGCGTCTACCAAAAGATGCATGTGCATGCTTAACAAGTGGTTTGGCACAAATGCATGAACGTGCGCTGAAAAGCGCAGCATGGGCGTGCTTATCACGTGGTTTGGCAGAAATCCGCTTGCACGCTCTGGCAAAAAGGAGCATGTGGATGCTTAACTTGTGGTTTGGCAGAAAACAACGTGCGCGTCTACCAAAAGATGCATGTGTATGTTTAACAAGTGGTTTGGCACAAAGGCATGCACGTGCGCTGTAAAGCGCAGCATGGGCGTGTTCGGAACGTCGTTTGGCAGAAATCCAGATGCTCAACATGTGGTTTGACACAAATGCATGCGCGTGCGCTGAAAAGCGCAGCATGGGCGTGCTTAGTACGTGGTTTGGCAGTAATCCACTTGCACGCTCCTGCAAGCGCAGCATGTGCATGCTTAACTTGTGGTTTGGCAGAAAACAACGTGCGCGTCTACCAAAAGATGCATGTGCATGCTCAACAAGTGGTTTGGCACAAATGCATGTGCGTGCGCTGTAAAGCGCTACATGGGCGTGCTTGGCACGTCGTTTGGCAGAAATCCACGCGCACGGTCTGGCAAAAGCAGCATGTGCAAGCTTAACTTGTGGTTTGGCAGAAAACAACGTGCGCGTCTACCAAAAGATGCATGTGCATGCTTAACAAGTGGTTTGGCACAAAGGCATGCACGTGCGCTGTAAAGCGCAGCATGGGCGTGTTCGGAACGTCGTTTGGCAGAAATCCACGTGCGCGCTCTGGCAAAAGCAGCATGTGCATGCTTAACTTGTGGTTTGGCAGAAAACAACGTGCGCGTCTACCAAAAGATGCATGTGCATGCTCAACAAGTGGTTTGACATAAATGCATGCGCGTGCGCTGAAAAGCGCAGCATGGGCGTGCTTATCACGTGGTTTGGCAGAAATCCGCTTGCACGCTCTGGCAAAAAGGAGCATGTGCATGCTTAACTTGTGGTTTGGCAGAAAACAACGTGCGCGTCTACCAAAAGATGCATGTGCATGCTCAACAAGTGGTTTGGCACAAATGCATGCGCGTGCGCTGAAAAGCGCAGCGTGGGCGTGCTTGGCACTTCGTTTGGCAGAAATCCAGGTGCGCGCTCTGGCAAAAGCAGCATGTGCATGTTTAACTTGTGGTTTGGCAGAAAACAACGTGCGCGTCTACCAAAAGATGGATGTGCATGCTCAACATGTGGTTTGACACAAATGCATACACGTGCGCTGAAAAGCGCTGCATGGGCGTGCTTAGCACGTGGTTTGGCAGAAATCCACTTCCACGGCCTGGCAAAAGCAGCATGTGCATGCTTAACTTGTGGATTGGCAGAAAACAAAGTGCGCGTCCACCAAAACATGCATGTGCATGCTCAACAAGTGGTTTGACACAAATGCATGCGCGTGCGCTGAAAAGCGCAGCATGGGCGTGCTTAGCACGTGGTTTGACAGACATCCGCTTGCACGCTCTGGCAAAAGGAGCATATGCATGCTTAACTTGTGGTTTGACAGAAAAAAACGTGCGCGTCTACCAAAAGATGCATGTGCATGCTTAACAAGTGGTTTGGCACAAATTCATGCACGTGCGCTGAAAAGCGCAGCATGGGCGTGCTTAGCAAGTGGTTTGGCAGAAATCCAATTGCACGCTCTGGCAAAAGCAGCATGTGCATGCTTAACTTGTGGTTTGGCAGAAAACAACGTGCGCGTCCACCAAAAGATGCATGTGCATGCTCAACAAGTGGTTTGGCACAAATGCATGCGCGTGCGCTGAAAAGCGCATCATGGGCGTGCTTGGCACTTCGTTTGGCAGAAATCTAGGTGCGCGCTCTGGCAAAAGCAGCATGTGCATGTTTAACTTGTGGTTTGGCAGAAAACAACGTGCGCGTCTACCAAAAGATGGATGTGCATGCTCAACAAGTGGTTTGACACAAATGCATAGACGTGCGCTAAAAAGCGCCGCATGGGCGTGCTTAGCACGTGGTTTGGCAGAAATCCGCTTGCACGCTCTGGCAAAAGGAGCATGTGCATGCTTAACTTGTGGTTTGGCAGAAAACAATGTGCGTGTCTACCAAAAGATGCATGTTCATGCTCAACAAGTGGTTTGGCACAAATGCATGCGCGTGCGCTGAAAAGCGCAGCATGGGCGTGCTTGGCTCTTCGTTTGGCAGAAATCCAGGTGCGCGCTCTGGCAAAAGCAGCATGTGCATGTTTAACTTGTGGTTTGGCAGAAAACAACGTGCGCGTCTACCAAAAGATGGATGTGCATGCTCAACAAGTGGTTTGGCACAAATGCTTACGCGTGCGCTGAAAAGCGCAGCATGGGCGTGCTTAGCACGTGGTTTGGCAGAAATCCACTTCCACGGCGTGGCAAAAGCAGCATGTGCATGCTTAACTTGTGGTTTGGCAGAAAACAACGTGCGCGTCTACCAAAAGTTGCATGTGCATGCTCAATAAGTGGTTTGGCACAAATGCATGCGTGTGCCCTGAAAAGCGCAGCATGGGCGTGCTTGGCACGTCGATTGGCAGAAATCGGCGTGCGCGCTCTGGCAAAAGCAGCATGTGCATGTTTAACTTGTGGTTTGGCAGAAAACAACGTGCGCGTCTACCAAAAGATGGATGTGCATGCTCAACATGTGGTTTGACACAAATGCATACACGTGCGCTGAAAAGCGCAGCATGGGCGTGCTTAGCACGTGGTTTGGCAGAAATCCACTTCCACGGCCTGGCAAAAGCAGCATGTGCATGCTCAACAAGTGGTTTGACACAAATGCATGCGCGTGCGCTGAAAAGCGCAGCATGGGCGTGCTTAGCACGTGGTTTGGCAGACATCCGCTTGCACGCTCTGCCAAAGGAGCATATGCATGCTTAACTTGTGGTTTGACAGAAAACAACGTGCGCGTCTACCAAAAGATGCATGTGCATGCTTAACAAGTGGTTTGGCACAAATGCATGAACGTGCGCTGAAAAGCGCAGCATGGGCGTGCTTAGCAAGTGGTTTGGCAGTAATCCACTTGCACGCTCCTGCAAGCGCAGCATGTGCATGCTTAACTTGTGGTTTGGCAGAAAACAACGTGCGCGTCTACCAAAAGATGCATGTGCATGCTCAACAAGTGGTTTGGCACAAATGCATGTGCGTGCGCTGTAAAGCGCTACATGGGCGTGCTTGGCACGTCGTTTGGCAGAAATCCACGCGCACGGTCTGGCAAAAGCAGCATGTGCAAGCTTAACTTGTGGTTTGGCAGAAAACAACGTGCGCGTCTACCAAAAGATGCATGTGCATGCTTAACAAGTGGTTTGGCACAAAGGCATGCACGTGCGCTGTAAAGCGCAGCATGGGCGTGTTCGGAACGTCGTTTGGCAGAAATCCACGTGCGCGCTCTGGCAAAAGCAGCATGTGCATGCTTAACTTGTGGTTTGGCAGAAAACAACGTGCGCGTCTACCAAAAGATGCATGTGCATGCTCAACAAGTGGTTTGACATAAATGCATGCGCGTGCGCTGAAAAGCGCAGCATGGGCGTGCTTATCACGTGGTTTGGCAGAAATCCGCTTGCACGCTCTGGCAAAAAGGAGCATGTGCATGCTTAACTTGTGGTTTGGCAGAAAACAACGTGCGCGTCTACCAAAAGATGCATGTGCATGCTCAACAAGTGGTTTGGCACAAATGCATGCGCGTGCGCTGAAAAGCGCAGCGTGGGCGTGCTTGGCACTTCGTTTGGCAGAAATCCAGGTGCGCGCTCTGGCAAAAGCAGCATGTGCATGTTTAACTTGTGGTTTGGCAGAAAACAACGTGCGCGTCTACCAAAAGATGGATGTGCATGCTCAACATGTGGTTTGACACAAATGCATACACGTGCGCTGAAAAGCGCTGCATGGGCGTGCTTAGCACGTGGTTTGGCAGAAATCCACTTCCACGGCCTGGCAAAAGCAGCATGTGCATGCTTAACTTGTGGATTGGCAGAAAACAAAGTGCGCGTCCACCAAAACATGCATGTGCATGCTCAACAAGTGGTTTGACACAAATGCATGCGCGTGCGCTGAAAAGCGCAGCATGGGCGTGCTTAGCACGTGGTTTGACAGACATCCGCTTGCACGCTCTGGCAAAAGGAGCATATGCATGCTTAACTTGTGGTTTGACAGAAAAAAACGTGCGCGTCTACCAAAAGATGCATGTGCATGCTTAACAAGTGGTTTGGCACAAATTCATGCACGTGCGCTGAAAAGCGCAGCATGGGCGTGCTTAGCAAGTGGTTTGGCAGAAATCCAATTGCACGCTCTGGCAAAAGCAGCATGTGCATGCTTAACTTGTGGTTTGGCAGAAAACAACGTGCGCGTCCACCAAAAGATGCATGTGCATGCTCAACAAGTGGTTTGGCACAAATGCATGCGCGTGCGCTGAAAAGCGCATCATGGGCGTGCTTGGCACTTCGTTTGGCAGAAATCTAGGTGCGCGCTCTGGCAAAAGCAGCATGTGCATGTTTAACTTGTGGTTTGGCAGAAAACAACGTGCGCGTCTACCAAAAGATGGATGTGCATGCTCAACAAGTGGTTTGACACAAATGCATAGACGTGCGCTAAAAAGCGCCGCATGGGCGTGCTTAGCACGTGGTTTGGCAGAAATCCGCTTGCACGCTCTGGCAAAAGGAGCATGTGCATGCTTAACTTGTGGTTTGGCAGAAAACAATGTGCGTGTCTACCAAAAGATGCATGTGCATGCTCAACAAGTGGTTTGGCACAAATGCATGCGCGTGCGCTGAAAAGCGCAGCATGGGCGTGCTTGGCTCTTCGTTTGGCAGAAATCCAGGTGCGCGCTCTGGCAAAAGCAGCATGTGCATGTTTAACTTGTGGTTTGGCAGAAAACAACGTGCGCGTCTACCAAAAGATGGATGTGCATGCTCAACAAGTGGTTTGGCACAAATGCTTACGCGTGCGCTGAAAAGCGCAGCATGGGCGTGCTTAGCACGTGGTTTGGCAGAAATCCACTTCCACGGCGTGGCAAAAGCAGCATGTGCATGCTTAACTTGTGGTTTGGCAGAAAACAACGTGCGCGTCTACCAAAAGTTGCATGTGCATGCTCAATAAGTGGTTTGGCACAAATGCATGCGTGTGCCCTGAAAAGCGCAGCATGGGCGTGCTTGGCACGTCGATTGGCAGAAATCGGCGTGCGCGCTCTGGCAAAAGCAGCATGTGCATGTTTAACTTGTGGTTTGGCAGAAAACAACGTGCGCGTCTACCAAAAGATGGATGTGCATGCTCAACATGTGGTTTGACACAAATGCATACACGTGCGCTGAAAAGCGCAGCATGGGCGTGCTTAGCACGTGGTTTGGCAGAAATCCACTTCCACGGCCTGGCAAAAGCAGCATGTGCATGCTCAACAAGTGGTTTGACACAAATGCATGCGCGTGCGCTGAAAAGCGCAGCATGGGCGTGCTTAGCACGTGGTTTGGCAGACATCCGCTTGCACGCTCTGCCAAAGGAGCATATGCATGCTTAACTTGTGGTTTGACAGAAAACAACGTGCGCGTCTACCAAAAGATGCATGTGCATGCTTAACAAGTGGTTTGGCACAAATGCATGAACGTGCGCTGAAAAGCGCAGCATGGGCGTGCTTAGCAAGTGGTTTGGCAGAAATCCAATTGCACGCTCTGGCAAAAGCAGCATGTGCATGCTTAACTTGTGGTTTGGCAGAAAGCAACGTGCGCGTCCACCAAAAGATGCATGTGCATGCTCAACAAGTGGTTTGGCACAAATGCATGCGCGTGCGCTGAAAAGCGCAGCATGGGCGTGCTTGGCACTTCGTTTGGCAGAAATCTAGGTGCGCGCTCTGGCAAAAGCAGCATGTGCATGTTTAACTTGTGGTTTGGCAGAAAACAACGTGCGCGTCTACCAAAAGATGGGTGTGCATGCTCAACAAGTGGTTGGACACAAATGCATACACGTGCGCTGAAAAGCGCAGCATGGGCGTGCTTAGCACGTGGTTTGGCAGAAATCCGCTTGCACGCTCTGGCAAAAGGAGCATGTGCATGCTTAACTTGTGGTTTGGCAGAAAACAACGTGCGCGTCTACCAAAAGATGCATGTGCATGCTCAACAAGTGGTTTGGCACAAATGCATGCGCGTGCGCTGAAAAGCGCAGCATGGGCGTGCTTGGCTCTTCGTTTGGCAGAAACCCAGGTGCGCGCTCTGGCAAAAGCAGCATGTGCATGTTTAACTTGTGGTTTGGCAGAAAACAACGTGCGCTTCTACCAAAAGATGGATGTGCATGCTCAACGTGTGGTTTGACACAAATGCATACACGTGCGCTGAAAAGCGCAGCATGGGCGTGCTTAGCACGTGGTTTGGCAGAAATCCCCTTCCACGGCCTGGCAAAAGCAGCATGTGCATGCTTAACTTGTGGTTTGGCACAAATACATGCGCGTGCGCTGTAAAGCGCTGCATGCGTGCGCTTCGCACGTCGTTTGGCAGAAATCCACGTGCACGGTCTGGCAAAAGCAGCATGTCCATGCTTAACTTGTGGTTTGGCAGAAAACAACGTGCGCGTCTACCAAAAGATGCATGTGCATGCTCAACAAGTGGTTTGACACAAATGCATGCGCGTGCGCTGAAAAGCGCAGCATGGGCGTGCTTAGCACGTGGTTTGGCAGAAATCCGCTTGCACGCTCTGGCAAAAGGAGCATGTGCATGCTTAACTTGTGGTTTGGCAGAAAACAACGTGCGCGTCTACCAAAAGATGCATGTGCATGCTCAACAAGTGGTTTGGCACAAATGCATGCGCGTGCGCTGAAAAGCGCAGCGTGGGCGTGCTTGGCACTTCGTTTGGCAGAAATCCAGGTGCGCGCTCTGGCAAAAGCAGCATGTGCATGTTTAACTTGTGGTTTGGCAGAAAACAACGTGCGCGTCTACCAAGAGATAGATGTGCATGCTCTACATGTGGTTTGACACAAATGCATACACGTGCGCTGAAAAGCGCAGCATGGGCGTGCTTAGCACGTGATTTGGCAGAAATCCACTTCCACGGCCTGGCAAAAGCAGCATGTGCATGTTTAACTTGTGGTTTGGCAGAAAACAACGTGCGCGTCTACCAAAAGATGGATGTGCATGCTCAACAAGTGGTTTGATACAAATGCATACACGTGCGCTGAAAAGCGCAGCATG
Organism: Dermacentor andersoni; assembly: GCF_023375885.2. Lineage (NCBI taxonomy): Eukaryota > Metazoa > Arthropoda > Arachnida > Ixodida > Ixodidae > Dermacentor > Dermacentor andersoni. The sequence continues at coordinate 4,733,530 of NC_092821.1, forward strand.
GGCGTGCTTAGCACGTGGTTTGGCAGAAATCCGCTTGCACGCTCTGGCAAAAGGAGCATGTGCATGCTTAACTTGTGGTTTGGCAGAAAACAACGTGCGCGTCTACCAACAGATGCATGTGCATGCTCAACAAGTGGTTTGGCACAAATGCATGCGCGTGCGCTGAAAAGCGCAGCATGGGCGTCCTTAGCACGTGGTTTGGCAGAAATCCACTTGCACGCTCTGGCAAGCGCAGCATGTGCATGCTTAACTTGTGGTTTGGCAGAAAACAACGTGCGCGTCTACCAAAAGATGCATGTGCATGCTCAACAAGTGGTTTTGCACAAATGCATGTGCGTGCGCTGTAAAGCGCTACATGGGCGTGCTTGGCACGTCGTTTGGCAGAAATCCACGCGCACGGTCTGGCAAAAGCAGCATGTGCATGCTTAACTTGTGGTTTGGCAGAAAACAAAGTGCGCGTCCACCAAAAGATGCATGTGCATGCTCAACAAGAGGTTTGACACAAATGCATGCGCGTGCGCTGAAAAGCGCAGCATGGGCGTGCTTAGCACGTGGTTTGGCAGACATCCGCTTGCACGCTCTGCCAAAGGAGCATATGCATGCTTAACTTGTGGTTTGACAGAAAACAACGTGCGCGTCTACCAAAAGATGCATGTGCATGCTTAACAAGTGGTTTGGCACAAATGCATGCGCGTGCGCTGTAAAGCGCTTCATGCGTGCGCTTGGCACGTCGTTTGGCAGAAAACCACGTGCACGGTCTGGCAAAAGCAGCATGTCCATGCTTAACTTGTGGTTTGGCAGAAAACAACGTGCGCGTCTACCAAAAGATGGATGTGCATGCTCAACAAGTGGTTTGACACAAATGCATACGCGTGCGCTGAAAAGCGCAGCATGGGCGTGCTTAGCACGTGGTTTGGCAGAAATCCACTTCCACGGCGTGGCAAAAGCAGCATGTGCATGCTTAACTTGTGGTTTGGCAGAAAACAACGTGCGCGTCTACCAAAAGTTGCATGTGCATGCTCAATAAGTGGTTTGGCACAAATGCATGCGTGTGCCCTGAAAAGCGCAGCATGGGCGTGCTTGGCACGTCGATTGGCAGAAATCGGCGTGCGCGCTCTGGCAAAAGCAGCACGTGCATGCTTAAGTTGTGGTTTGGCAGAAAACAACGTGCGCGTCTACCAAAAAATACATGTGCATGCTTAACAAGTGGTTTGGCACAAATACATGCACGTGCGCTGTAAAGCGCTGCATGCGTGCGCTTGGCACGTCGTTTGGCAGAAATCCACGTGCACGGTCTGGCATAAGCAGCATGTCCATGCTTAACTTGTGGTTTGGCAGAAAACAAAGTGCGCGTCTACCAAAAGATGCATGTGCATGCTCAACAAGTGGTTTGACACAAATGCATGCGCGTGCGCTGAAAAGCGCAGCATGGGCGTGCTTAGCACGTGGTTTGGCAGAAATCCACTTGCACGCTCTGGCAAGCGCAGCATGTGCATGCTTAACTTGTGGTTTGGCAGAAAACATCGTGCGCGTCTACCAAAAGATGCATGTGCATGCTCAACAAGTGGTTTGGCACAAATGCATGTGCGTGCGCTGTAAAGCGCTACATGGGCGTGCTTGGCACGTCGTTTGGCAGAAATCCACGCGCACGGTCTGGCAAAAGCAGCATGTGCATGCTTAACTTGTGGTTTGGCAGAAAACAACGTGCGCGTCTACCAAAAGATGCATGTGCATGCTCAATAAGTGGTTTGGCACAAATGCATGCGTGTGCCCTGAAAAGCGCAGCATGGGCGTGCTTGGCACTTCGTTTGGCAGAAATCCAGGTGCGCGCTCTGGCAAAAGCAGCATGTGCATGTTTAACTTGTGGTTTGGCAGAAAACAACGTGCGCGTCTACCAAAAGATGCATGTGCATGCTCAACAAGTGGTTTGACACAAATGCATGCGCGTGCGCTGAAAAGCGCAGCATGGGCGTGCTTAGCACGTGGTTTGGCAGAAATGCGCTTGCACGCTCTGGCAAAAGGAGCATATGCATGCTTAACTTGTGATTTGACAGAAAACAACGTGCGCGTCTACCAAAAGATGCATGTGCATGCTCAACAAGTGGTTTGACACAAATGCATGCGCGTGCGCTGAGAAGCGCAGCATGGGCGTGCTTAGCACGTGAATTTGCAGAAATCCACGTTCGCGCTCTGCCAAAAGCAGAATGTGCATGTCTAACTTGTGGTTTGGGAGAAAACAACGCGCGTGTCTACCAAAAGATGCATGTGCATGCTTAACAAGTGGTTTGGCACAAATGCATGGACGTGCGCTGAAAAGCGCAGCATGGGCGTGCTTAGCAAGTGGTTTGGCAGAAATCCAATTGCACGCTCTGGCAAAAGCAGCATGTGCATGCTTAACTTGTGGTTTGGCAGAAAACAACGTGCGCGTCCACCAAACGATGCATGTGCATGCTCAACAAGTGTTTTGGCACAAATGCATGCGCGTGCGCTGAAAAGCGCAGCATGGGCGTGCTTGGCACTTCGTTTGGCAGAAATCCAGGTGCGCGCTCTGGCAAAAGCAGCATGTGCATGTTTAACTTGTGGTTTGGCAGAAAACAAAGTGCGCGTCCACCAAAAGATGCATGTGCATGCTCAACAAGTGGTTTGGCACAAATGCATGCGCGTGCGCTGAAAAGCGCAGCATGGGCGTGCTTGGCACGTCGATTGGCAGAAATCGACGTGCGTGCTCTGGCAAAAGCAGCACGTGCATGCTTAAGTTGTGGTTTGGCAGAAAACAACGTGCGCGTCTACCAAAAGATACATGTGCATGCTTAACAAGTGGTTTGGCACAAATACATGCGCGTGCGCTGTAAAGCGCTGCGTGCGTGCGCTTGGCACGTCGTTTGGCAGAAATCCACGTGCGCGGTCTGGCAAAAGCAGCATGTCCATGCTTAACTTGTGGTTTGGCAGAAAACAACGTGCACGTCTACCAAAAGATGGATGTGCATGCTCAACAAGTGGTTTGACACAAATGCATGCGTGTGCCCTGAAAAGCGCAGCATGGGCGTGCTTGGCACGTCGATTGGCAGAAATCGGCTTGCGCGCTCTGGCAAAAGCCGCACGTGCATGCTTGAGTTGTGGTTTGGCAGAAAACAACGTGCGCGTCTACCAAAAGATACATGTGCATGCTCAACAAGTGGTTTGACACAAACGCATGCGCGTGCGCTGAAAAGCGCAGCATGGGCGTGCTTAGCACGTGGTTTGGCAGAAATCCGCTTGCACGCTCTGGCAAAAGGAGCATGTGCGTGCTTAACTTGTGGTTTGGCAGAAAACAACGTGCGCGTCTACCAAAAGATGCATGTGCATGCTCAACAAGTGGTTTGGCACAAATGCATGCGCGTGCGCTGAAAAGGGCAGCATGGGCGTGCTTGGCAGTTCGTTTGGCAGAAATCCAGGTGCGCCCTCTGGCAAAAGCAGCATGTGCATGTTTAACTTGTGGTTTGGCAGAAAACAACGTGCGCGTCTACCAAAAGAAGGATGTGCATGCTCAACATGTGGTTTGACACAAATGCATACACGTGCGCTGAAAAGCGCAGCATGGGCGTGCTTAGCACGTGGTTTGGCAGAAATCCACCTCCACGGCCTGGCAAAAGCAGCATGTGCATGCTTAACTTGTGGTTTGGCAGAAAACAACGTGCGCGTCCACCAAAAGATGCATGTGCATGCTCAACAAGTGGTTTGGCACAAATGCAAGCGCGTGCGCTGAAAAGCGCAGCATGGGCGTGCTTGGCACTTCGTTTGGCAGAAATCTAGGTGCGCGCTCTGGCAAAAGCAGCATGTGCATGTTTAACTTGTGCTTTGGCAGAAAACAACGTGCGCGTCTACCAAAAGATGGATGTGCATGCTCAACAAGTGGTTTGACACAAATGCATACACGTGCGCTGAAAAGCGCAGCATGGGTGTGCTTAGCACGTGGTTTGGCAGAAATTCACTTCCACGGCCTGGCAAAAGCAGCATGTGCATGCTTAACTTGTGGTTTGGCAGAACACAACGTGCGCGTGTACCAAACGTTGCATGTGCATTCTCAATAGGTGCTTTGGCACAAATGCATGCGTGTGCCCTGAAAAGCGCAGCATGGGCGTGCATGGCACGTCGATTGGCAGAAATCGACGTGCGCGCTCTGGCAAAAGCAGCACGTGCATCCTTAAGTTATGGTTTGGCAGAAAACAACGTGCGCGTCTACCAAAAGATACATGTGCATGCTTAACAAGTGGTTTGGCACAAATACATGCGCGTGCGCTGTAAAGCGCTGCATGCGTGCGCTTGGAACGTCGTTTGGCAGAAATCCACGTGCACGGTCTGGAAAAGCTGCATGTGCATGCTTAACTTGTGGTTTGGCAGAAAACAACGTGCGCGTCTACCAAAAGTTGCATGTGCATGCTCAATAAGTGGTTTGGCACAAATGCATGCGTGTGCCCGGAAAAGCGCAGCATGGGCGTGCTTGGCACGTCGATTGGCAGAAATCGGCTTGCGTGCTCTGGCAAAAGCAGCACGTTCATGCTTAAGTTGTGGTTTGGCAGAAAACAACGTGCGCGTCTACCAAAAGATACATGTGCATGCTCAACAAGTGGTTCGACACAAATGCATGCGCGTGCGCTGAAAAGCGCAGCATGGGCGTGCTTAGCACGTGGTTTGGCAGAAATCCGCTTGCACGCGCTGGCAAAAGGAGCATGTGCATTCTTAACAAGGGGTTTGGCACAAATGCATGCACGTGCGCTGAAAAGCGCAGCATGGGCGTGCTTAGAAAGTGGTTTGGCAGAAATCCAATTGCACGCTCTGGCAAAAGCAGCATGTGCATGCTTAACTTGTGGTTTGGCAGAAAACAACGTGCGCGTCCACCAAAAGATGCATGTGCATGCTCAACAAGTGGTTTGGCACAAATGCATGCGCGTGCGCTGAAAAGCGCAGCATGGGCGTGCTTGGCACTTCGTTTGGCAGAAATCCAGGTGCGCGCTCTGGCAAAAGCAGCATGTGCATGTTTAACTTGTGGTTTGGCAGAAAACAAAGTGCGCGTCCACCAAAAGATGCATGTGCATGCTTAACAAGTGGTTTGGCACAAATGCATGCGCGTGCGCTGAAAAGCGCAGCATGGGCGTGCTTGGCACGTCGATTGGCAGAAATCGACGTGCGCGCTCTTGAAAAGCAGCACGTGCATGCTTAAGTTGTGGTTTGGCAGAAAACAACGTGCGCGTCTACCAAAAGATACATGTGCATGCTTAACAAGTGGTTTGGCACAAATACATGCGCGTGCGCTGTAAAGCGCTGCATGGGCGTGCTTAGCACGTGGTTTGGCAGAAATCCGCTTGCACGCTCTGGCAAAAGGAGCATGTGCATGCTTAACTTGTGGTTTGGCAGAAAACAAAGTGCGCGTCTACCAAAAGATGCATGTGCATGCTCAACAAGTGGTTTGGCACAAATGCATGCGCGTGCGCTGAAAAGCGCAGCATGGGCGTGCTTGGCACTTCGTTTGGCAGAAATCCAGGTGCGCCCTCTGGCAAAAGCAGCATGTGCATGTTTAACTTGTGGTATGGCAGAAAACAACGTGCGCGTCTACCAAAAGAAGGATGTCCATGCTCAACATGTGGTTTGACACAAATGCATACACGTGCGCTGAAAAGCGTAGCATGGGCGTGCTTAGCACGTGGTTTGGCAGAAATCCACTTCCACGGCCTGGCAAAAGCAGCATGTGCATGCTTAACTTGTGGTTTGGCAGAAAACAACGTGCGCGTCCACCAAAAGATGCATGTGCATGCTCAACAAGTGGTTTGGCACAAATGCATGCGCGTGCGCTGAAAAGCGCAGCATGGGCGTGCTTGGCACTTCGTTTGGCAGAAATTTAGGCGCGCGCTCTGGCAAAAGCAGCATGTGCATGTTTAACTTGTGGTTTGGCAGAAAACAACGTGCGCGTCTACCAAAAGATGGATGTGCATGCTCAACAAGTGGTTTGACACAAATGCATACACGTGCGCTGAAAAGCGCAGCATGGGCGTGCTTAGGACGTGGTTTGGCAGAAATTCACTTCCACGGCCTGGCAAGAGCAGCATATGCATGCTTAACTTGTGGTTTGGCAGAACACAACGTGCGCGTGTACCAAACGTTGCATGTGCATTCTCAATAGGTGCTTTGGCACAAATGCATGTGTGTGCCCTGAAAAGCGCAGCATGGGCGTGCTTGGCACGTCGATTGGCAGAGATCGACGTGCGCGCTCTGGCAAAAGCAGCACGTGCATGCTTAAGTTGTGGTTTGGCAGAAAATAACGTGCGCGTCTACCAAAAGATACATGTGCATGCTTAACAAGTGGTTTGGCAGAAATACATGCGCGTACGCTGTAAAGCGCTGCATGCGTGCGCTTGGCACGTCGTTTGGCAGAAATCCACGTGCACGGTCTGGCAAAAGCTGCATGTGCATGCTTACTTGTGGTTTGGCAGAAAACAACGTGCGCGTCTACCAAAAGATGCATGTGCATGCTCAACAAGTGGTTTGACACAAATGCATGCGCGTGCGCTGAAAAGCGCAGCATGGGCATGATTAATACGTGGTTTGGCAGACATTCATGTGCACGCTCTGGCAAAAGCAGCATGTGCATGCTTAACCTTGTGGTTTGGCAGAAAACAAAGTGCGCGTCTACCAAAAGATGCATGTGCATGCTTAACAAGTGGTTTAGCACAAATGCATGTGCGTGCGCTGTAAAGGGCAGCATGGGTGTGCTTGGCCCGTCGTTTGGAAGAAATCCACGTGCACGCTTTGGCAAAAGCAGCATGAGCATGGTTAACTTGTGGTTTCGCAGAAAACAACGTGCGCGTCTACAAAAAGATGCATGTGCATACTTAACAAGTGGTTTGGCACAAATGCATGCGCGTGCGCTGAAAAGCGCAGCATGGGCGTGCTTGGCACGTCGTTTGGCAGAAATCCACGTGCGCGCTCTGGCAAAAGCAGCATGTGCATGCTTAACATGTGGTTTGGCAGAAAACAACGTGCGCGTCTACCAAAAGATGCTTTTGCATGCTTAACAAGTGGTTTGGCACAAATGCATGCACGTGCTCTGTAAAGCGCAGGATGGGCGTGCTTGGAACGTCGTTTGGCAGAAATCCAAGTGCGCGCTCTGGCAAAAGCAGCATGCACATGCTTAACTTGTGGTTTGGGAGAAAACAACGTGCGCGTCTACGAAAAGATGCATGTGCATGCTCAACAAGTGGTTTGACACAAATGCATGCGTGTGCGCTGAAAAGCGCAGCATGGGCATGCTTAATACGTGGTTTGGCAGAAATTCACGTGCACGCTCTGGCAAAAGCAGCATGTGCATGCTTAACCTTGTGGTTTGGCAGAAAACAAAGTGCGCGTCTACCAAAAGATGCATGTGCATGCTTCACAAGTGGTTTAGCACAAATGCATGTGCGTGCGCTGTAAAGGGCAGCATGGGTGTGCTTGGCCCGTCGTTTGGCAGAAATCCACGTGCATGCTCTGGCAAAAGCAGCATGTGCATGCTTAACTTGTGGTTTGGCAGAAAACAACGTGCGCGTCTACCAAAAAATGCATGTGCATGCTTAAGAAGTGGTTTCGCACAAATGCATGCGCGTGCGCTGAAAAGCACAGCATGGGCGTGCTTGGCACTCCGTTTGGCAGAAATCCAGGTGCGCGCTCTGGCAAAAGCAGCATGTGCATGTTTAACTTGTGGTTTGGCAGAAAACAACGTGCGCGTCTACCAAAAGATGGATGTGCATTCTCAACAAGTGGTTTGACACAAATGCATACACGTGCGCTGAAAAGCGCAGCATGGGCGTGCTTAGCACGTGGTTTGGCAGAAATCCACTTCCACGGCCTGGCAAAAGCAGCACGTGCATGCTTAACTTGTGGTTTGGCAGAAAACAACGTGCGCGTGTACCAAACGTTGCATGTGCATTCTCAATAGGTGCTTTGGCAAAACTGCATGCGTGTGCCCTGAAAAGCGCAGCATGGGCGTGCTTGGCACGTCGATTGGCAGAAATCGACGTGCGCGCTCTGGCAAAAGCAGCATGTGCATGCTTAACTTGTGGTTTGGCAGAAAACAACGTGCGCGTCTACCAAAAGATACATATGCATGCTTAACAAGTGGTTTGGCACAAATACATGCGCGTGCGCTGTAAAGCGCTGCATGCGTGCGCTTGGCACGTCGTTTGGCAGAAATCCACGTGCACGGTCTGGCAAAAGCTGCATGTGCATGCTTAACTTGTGGTTCGGCAGAAAACATTGTACGCGTCTACCAAAAGATGCATGTGCATGCTCAAGAAGTGGTTTGACACAAATGCATGCGCATGCGCTGAAAAGCGCAGCATGGGCGTGCTTAGCACGTGGTTTGGCAAAAATCCACTTCCAAGGCCTGGCAAAAGCAGCATGTGCATGCTTAACTTGTGGTTGGGCAGAAAACAACGTGCGCGTCTACCAAAAGTTGCATGTGCATGCTCAATAAGTGGTTTGGCACAAATGCATGCGTGTGCCCTGAAAAGCGCAGCATGGGCGTGCTTCGCACGTCGATTGGCAGAAATCGGCTCGCGTGCTCTGGCAAAAGCAGCACGTTCATGCTTAAGTTGTGGTTTGGCAGAAAACAACGTGCGCGTCTACCAAAAGATACATGTGCATGCTCAACAAGTGGTTTGACACAAATGCATGCGCGTGCGCTGAAAAGCGCAGCATGGGCGTGCTTAGCACGTGGTTTGGCAGAAATCCGCTTGCACGCTCTGGCAAAAGGAGCATGTGCATGCTTAACAAGGGGTTTGGCACAAATGCATGCACGTGCGCTGAAAAGCGCAGCATGGGCGTGCTTAGAAAGTGGTTTGGCAGAAATCCAATTGCACGCTCTGGCAAAAGCAGCATGTGCATGCTTAACTTGTGGTTTGGCAGAAAACAACGTGCGCGTCCACCAAAAGATGCATGTGCATGCTCAACAAGTGGTTTGGCACAAATGCATGCGCGTGCGCTGAAAAGCGCAGCATGGGCGTGCTTGGCACTTCGTTTGGCAGAAATCCAGTTGCGCGCTCTGGCAAAAGCAGCATGTGCATGCTTAACTTGTGGTTTGGCAGAAAACAAAGTGCGCGTCCACCAAAAGATGCATGTGCATGCTCAACAAGTGGTTTGGCACAAATGCATGCGCGTGCGCTGAAAAGCGCAGCATGGGCGTGCTTGGCACGTCGATTGGCAGAAATCGACGTGCGCGCTCTTGGAAAAGCAGCACGTGCATGCTTAAGTTGTGGTTTGGCAGAAAACAACGTGCGCGTCTACCAAAAGATACATGTGCATGCTTAACAAGTGGTTTGGCACAAATACATGCGCGTGCGCTGTAAAGCGCTGCATGGGCGTGCTTAGCACGTGGTTTGGCAGAAATCCGCTTGCACGCTCTGGCAAAAGGAGCATGTGCATGCTTAACTTGTGGTTTGGCAGAAAACAAAGTGCGCGTCTACCAAAAGATGCATGTGCATGCTCAACAAGTGGTTTGGCAGAAATGCATGCGCGTGCGCTGAAAAGCGCAGCATGGGCGTGCTTGGCACTTCGTTTGGCAGAAATCCAGGTGCGCCCTCTGGCAAAAGCAGCATGTGCATGTTTAACTTGTGGTATGGCAGAAAACAACGTGCGCGTCTACCAAAAGAAGGATGTGCATGCTCAACATGTGGTTTGACACAAATGCATACACGTGCGCTGAAAAGCGTAGCATGGGCGTGCTTAGCACGTGGTTTGGCAGAAATCCACTTCCACGGCCTGGCAAAAGCAGCATGTGCATGCTTAACTTGTGGTTTGGCAGAAAACAACGTGCGCGTCCACCAAAAGATGCATGTGCATGCTCAACAAGTGGTTTGGCACAAATGCATGCGCGTGCGCTGAAAAGCGCAGCATGGGCGTGCTTGGCACTTCGTTTGGCAGAAATTTAGGCGCGCGCTCTGGCAAAAGCAGCATGTGCATGTTTAACTTGTGGTTTGGCAGAAAACAACGTGCGCGTCTACCAAAAGATGGATGTGCATGCTCAACAAGTGGTTTGACACAAATGCATACACGTGCGCTGAAAAGCGCAGCATGGGCGTGCTTAGCACGTGGTTTGGCAGAAATTCACTTCCACGGCCTGGCAAGCGCAGCATGTGCATGCTTATCTTGTGGTTTGGCAGAACACAACGTGCGCGTGTACCAAACGTTGCATGTGCATTCTCAATAGGTGCTTTGGCACAAATGCATGCGTGTGCCCTGAAAAGCGCAGCATGGGCGTGCTTGGCACGTCGATTGGCAGAGATCGACGTGCGCGCTCTGGCAAAAGCAGCACGTGCATGCTTAAGTTGTGGTTTGGCAGAAAATACCGTGCGCGTCTACCAAAAGATACATGTGCATGCTTAACAAGTGGTTTGGCAGAAATACATGCGCGTATGCTGTAAAGCGCTGCATGCGTGCGCTTGGCACGTCGTTTGGCAGAAATCCACGTGCATGGTCTGGCAAAAGCTGCATGTGCATGCTTACTTGTGGTTTGGCAGAAAACAACGTGCGCGTCTACCAAAAGATGCATGTGCATGCTCAACAAGTGGTTTGACACAAATGCATGCGCGTGCGCTGAAAAGCGCAGCATGGGCATGCTTAATACGTGGTTTGGCAGACATTCATGTGCACGCTCTGGCAAAAGCAGCATGTGCATCCTTAACCTTGTGGTTTGGCAGAAAACAAAGTGCGCGTCTACCAAAAGATGCATGTGCATGCTTAACAAGTGGTTTAGCACAAATGCATGTGCGTGCGCTGTAAAGGGCAGCATGGGTGTGCTTGGCCCGTCGTTTGGCAGAAATCCACGTGCACGCTTTGGCAAAAGCAGCATGAGCATGCTTAACTTGTGGTTTCGCAGAAAACAACGTGCGCGTGTACCAAACGTTGCATGTGCATTCTCAATAGGTGCTTTGGCACAAATGCATGCGTGTGCCCTGAAAAGCGCAGCATGGGCGTGCTTGGCACGTCGATTGGCAGAGATCGACGTGCGCGCTCTGGCAAAAGCAGCACGTGCATGCTTAAGTTGTGGTTTGGCAGAAAATACCGTGCGCGTCTACCAAAAGATACATGTGCATGCTTAACAAGTGGTTTAGCACAAATGCATGTGCGTGCGCTGTAAAGGGCAGCATGGGTGTGCTTGGCCCGTCGTTTGGCAGAAATCCACGTGCATGCTCTGGCAAAAGCAGCATGTGCATGCTTAACTTGTGGTTTGGCAGAAAACAACGTGCGCGTCTACCAAAAAATGCATGTGCATGCTTAAGAAGTGGTTTGACACAAATGCATACACGTGCGCTGAAAAGCGCAGCATGGGCGTGCTTAGCACGTGGTTTGGCAGAAATCCACTTCCACGGCCTGGCAAAAGCAGCACGTGCATGCTTAACTTGTGGTTTGGCAGAAAACAACGTGCGCGTGTACCAAACGTTGCATGTGCATTCTCAATAGGTGCTTTGGCACAACTGCATGCGTGTGCCCTGAAAAGCGCAGCATGGGCGTGCTTGGCACGTCGATTGGCAGAAATCGACGTGCGCGCTCTGGCAAAAGCAGCATGTGCATGCTTAACTTGTGGTTTGGCAGAAAACAACGTGCGCGTCTACCAAAAGATACATATGCATGCTTAACAAGTGGTTTGGCACAAATACATGCGCGTGCGCTGTAAAGCGCTGCATGCGTGCGCTTGGCACGTCGTTTGGCAGAAATCCACGTGCACGGTCTGGCAAAAGCTGCATGTGCATGCTTAACTTGTGGTTCGGCAGAAAACAACGTACGCGTCTACCAAAAGATGCATGTGCATGCTCAAGAAGTGGTTTGACACAAATGCATGCGCGTGCGCTGAAAAGCGCAGCATGGGCGTGCTTAGCACGTGGTTTGGCAAAAATCCACTTCCAAGGCCTGGCAAAAGCAGCATGTGCATGCTTAACTTGTGGTTGGGCAGAAAACAACGTGCGCGTCTACCAAAAGTTGCATGTGCATGCTCAATAAGTGGTTTGGCACAAATGCATGCGTGTGCCCTGAAAAGCGCAGCATGGGCGTGCTTCGCACGTCGATTGGCAGAAATCGGCTCGCGTGCTCTGGCAAAAGCAGCACGTTCATGCTTAAGTTGTGGTTTGGCAGAAAACAACGTGCGCGTCTACCAAAAGATATATGTGCATGCTCAACAAGTGGTTTGACACAAATGCATGCGCGTGCGCTGAAAAGCGCAGCATGGGCGTGCTTAGCACGTGGTTTGGCAGAAATCCGCTTGCACGCTCTGGCAAAAGGAGCATGTGCATGCTTAACAAGGGGTTTGGCACAAATGCATGCACGTGCGCTGAAAAGCGCAGCATGGGCGTGCTTAGAAAGTGGTTTGGCAGAAATCCAATTGCACGCTCTGGCAAAAGCAGCATGTGCATGCTTAACTTGTGGTTTGGCACAAAACAACGTGCGCGTCCACCAAAAGATGCATGTGCATGCTCAACAAGTGGTTTGGCACAAATGCATGCGCGTGCGCTGAAAAGCGCAGCATGGGCGTGCTTGGCACTTCGTTTGGCAGAAATCCAGTTGCGCGCTCTGGCAAAAGCAGCATGTGCATGCTTAACTTGTGGTTTGGCAGAAAACAAAGTGCGCGTCCACCAAAAGATGCATGTGCATGCTCAACAAGTGGTTTGGCACAAATGCATGCGCGTGCGTTGAAAAGCGCAGCATGGGCGTGCTTGGCACGTCGATTGGCAGAAATCGACGTGCGCGCTCTTGGAAAAGCAGCACGTGCATGCTTAAGTTGTGGTTTGGCAGAAAACAACGTGCGCGTCTACCAAAAGATACATGTGCATGCTCAACAAGTGGTTTGGCACAAATACATGCGCGTGCGCTGTAAAGCGCTGCATGGGCGTGCTTAGCACGTGGTTTGGCAGAAATCCGCTTGCACGCTCTGGCAAAAGGAGCATGTGCATGCTTAACTTGTGGTTTGGCAGAAAACAAAGTGCGCGTCTACCAAAAGATGCATGTGCATGCTCAACAAGTGGTTTGGCAGAAATGCATGCGCGTGCGCTGAAAAGCGCAGCATTGGCGTGCTTGGCACTTCGTTTGGCAGAAATCCAGGTGCGCCCTCTGGCAAAAGCAGCATGTGCATGTTTAACTTGTGGTATGGCAGAAAACAACGTGCGCGTCTACCAAAAGAAGGATGTGCATGCTCAACATGTGGTTTGACACAAATGCATACACGTGCGCTGAAAAGCGCAGCATGGGCGTGCTTAGCACGTGGTTTGGCAGAAATCCACTTCCACGGCCTGGCAAAAGCAGCATGTGCATGCTTAACTTGTGGTTTGGCAGAAAACAACGTGCGCGTCCACCAAAAGATGCAAGTGCATGCTCAACAAGTGGTTTGGCACAAATGCATGCGCGTGCGCTGAAAAGCGCAGCATGGGCGTGCTTGGCACTTCGTTTGGCAGAAATCTAGGTGCGCGCTCTGGCAAAAGCAGCATGTGCATGTTTAACTTGTGGTATGGCAGAAAACAACGTGCGCGTCTACCAAAAGATGGATGTGCATGCTCAACAAGTGGTTTGACACAAATGCATACACGTGCGCTGAAAACCGCAGCATGGGCGTGCTTAGCACGTGGTTTGGCAGAAATTCACTTCCACGGCCTGGCAAGAGCAGCATGTGCATGATTAACTTGTGGTTTGGCAGAACACAACGTGCGCGTGTACCAAACGTTGCATGTGCATTCTCAATAGGTGCTTTGGCACAAATGCATGCGTGTGCCCTGAAAAGCGCAGCATGGGCGTGCTTGGCACTTCGTTTGGCAGAAATCCAGCTGCGCCCTCTGGCAAAAGCAGCATGTGGATGTTTAACTTGTGGTTTGGCAGAAAACAACGTGCGCGTCTACCAAAAGAAGGATGTGCATGCTCAACATGTGGTTTGACACAAATGCATACACGTGCGCTGAAAAGCGCAGCATGGGCGTGCTTAGCACGTGGTTTGGCAGAAGTCCACTTCCACGGCCTGGCAAAAGCAGCATGTGCATGCTTAACTTGTGGTTTGGCAGAAAACAACGTGCGCGTCCACCAAAAGATGCATGTGCATGCTCAACAAGTGGTTTGGCAGAAATACATGCGCGTACGCTGTAAAGCGCTGCATGCGTGCGCTTGGCACGTCGTTTGGCAGAAATCCACGTGCACGGTCTGGCAAAAGCTGCATGTGCATGCTTACTTGTGGTTTGGCAGAAAACAACGTGCGCGTCTACCAAAAGATGCTTTTGCATGCTTAACAAGTGGTTTGGCACAAATGCATGCACGTGCTCTGTAAAGCGCAGGATGGGCGTGCTTGGAACGTCGTTTGGCAGAAATCCAAGTGCGCGCTCTGGCAAAAGCAGCATGCGCATGCTTAACTTGTGGTTTGGGAGAAAACAACGTGCGCGTCTACGAAAAGATGCATGTGCATGCTCAACAAGTGGTTTGACACAAATGCATGCGCGTGCGCTGAAAAGCGCAGCATGGGCATGCTTAATACGTGGTTTGGCAGAAATTCACGTGCACGCTCTGGCAAAAGCAGCATGTGCATGCTTAACCTTGTGGTTTGGCAGAAAACAAAGTGCGCGTCTACCAAAAGATGTATGTGCATGCTTCACAAGTGGTTTAGCACAAATGCATGTGCGTGCGCTGTAAAGGGCAGCATGGGTGTGCTTGGCCCGTCGTTTGGCAGAAATCCACGTGCATGCTCTGGCAAAAGCAGCATGTGCATGCTTAACTTGTGGTTTGGCAGAAAACAACGTGCGCGTCTACCAAAAAATGCATGTGCATGCTTAAGAAGTGGTTTGACACAAATGCATACACGTGCGCTGAAAAGCGCAGCATGGGCGTGCTTAGCACGTGGTTTGGCAGAAATCCACTTCCACGGCCTGGCAAAAGCAGCACGTGCATGCTTAACTTGTGGTTTGGCAGAAAACAACGTGCGTGTGTACCAAACGTTGCATGTACATTCTCAATAGGTGCTTTGGCACAACTGCATGCGTGTGCCCTGAAAAGCGCAGCATGGGCGTGCTTGACACGTCGATTGGCAGAAATCGACGTGCGCGCTCTGGCAAAAGCAGCATGTGCATGCTTAACTTGTGGTTTGGCAGAAAACAACGTGCGCGTCTACCAAAAGATACATATGCATGCTTAACAAGTGGTTTGGCACAAATACATGCGCGTGCGCTGTAAAGCGCTGCATGCGTGCGCTTGGCACGTCGTTTGGCAGAAATCCACGTGCACGGTCTGGCAAAAGCTGCATGTGCATGCTTAACTTGTGGTTCGGCAGAAAACAACGTACGCGTCTACCAAAAGATATATGTGCATGCTCAACAAGTGGTTTGACACAAATGCATGCGCGTGCGCTGAAAAGCGCAGCATGGGCGTGCTTAGCACGTGGTTTGGCAGAAATCCGCTTGCACGCTCTGGCAAAAGGAGCATGTGCATGCTTAACAAGGGGTTTGGCACAAATGCATGCACGTGCGCTGAAAAGCGCAGCATGGGCGTGCTTAGAAAGTGGTTTGGCAGAAATCCAATTGCACGCTCTGGCAAAAGCAGCATGTGCATGCTTAACTTGTGGTTTGGCACAAAACAACGTGCGCGTCCACCAAAAGATGCATGTGCATGCTCAACAAGTGGTTTGGCACAAATGCATGCGCGCGCGCTGAAAAGCGCAGCATGGGCGTGCTTGGCACTTCGTTTGGCAGAAATCGAGTTGCGCGCTCTGGCAAAAGCAGCATGTGCATGCTTAACTTGTGGTTTGGCAGAAAACAAAGTGCGCGTCCACCAAAAGATGCATGTGCATGCTCAACAAGTGGTTTGGCACAAATGCATGCGCGTGCGTTGAAAAGCGCAGCATGGGCGTGCTTGGCACGTCGATTGGCAGAAATCGACGTGCGCGCTCTTGGAAAAGCAGCACGTGCATGCTTAAGTTGTGGTTTGGCAGAAAACAACGTGCGCGTCTACCAAAAGATACATGTGCATGCTCAACAAGTGGTTTGGCACAAATACATGCGCGTGCGCTGTAAAGCGCTGCATGGGCGTGCTTAGCACGTGGTTTGGCAGAAATCCGCTTGCACGCTCTGGCAAAAGGAGCATGTGCATGCTTAACTTGTGGTTTGGCAGAAAACAAAGTGCGCGTCTACCAAAAGATGCATGTGCATGCTCAACAAGTGGTTTGGCAGAAATGCATGCGCGTGCGCTGAAAAGCGCAGCATTGGCGTGCTTGGCACTTCGTTTGGCAGAAATCCAGGTGCGCCCTCTGGCAAAAGCAGCATGTGCATGCTTAACTTGCGGTTTGGCAGAAAACAACGTGCGCGTCCACCAAAAGATGCATGTGCATGCTCAACAAGTGGTTTGGCAGAAATACATGCGCGTACGCTGTAAAGCGCTGCATGCGTGCGCTTGGCACGTCGTTTGGCAGAAATCCACGTGCACGGTCTGGCAAAAGCTGCATGTGCATGCTTACTTGTGGTTTGGCAGAAAACAACGTGCGCGTCTACCAAAAGATGCTTTTGCATGCTTAACAAGTGGTTTGGCACAAATGCATGCACGTGCTCTGTAAAGCGCAGGATGGGCGTGCTTGGAACGTCGTTTGGCAGAAATCCAAGTGCGCGCTCTGGCAAAAGCAGCATGCGCATGCTTAACTTGTGGTTTGGGAGAAAACAACGTGCGCGTCTACGAAAAGATGCATGTGCATGCTCAACAAGTGGTTTGACACAAATGCATGCGCGTGCGCTGAAAAGCGCAGCATGGGCATGCTTAATACGTGGTTTGGCAGAAATTCACGTGCACGCTCTGGCAAAAGCAGCATGTGCATGCTTAACCTTGTGGTTTGGCAGAAAACAAAGTGCGCGTCTACCAAAAGATGCATGTGCATGCTTCGCAAGTGGTTTAGCACAAATGCATGTGCGTGCGCTGTAAAGGGCAGCATGGGTGTGCTTGGCCCGTCGTTTGGCAGAAATCCACGTGCATGCTCTGGCAAAAGCAGCATGTGCATGCTTAACTTGTGGTTTGGCAGAAAACAACGTGCGCGTCTACCAAAAAATGCATGTGCATGCTTAAGAAGTGGTTTGACACAAATGCATACACGTGCGCTGAAAAGCGCAGCATGGGCGTGCTTAGCACGTGGTTTGGCAGAAATCCACTTCCACGGCCTGGCAAAAGCAGCACGTGCATGCTTAACTTGTGGTTTGGTAGGAAACAACGTGCGCGTGTACCAAACGTTGCATGTACATTCTCAATAGGTGCTTTGGCACAACTGCATGCGTGTGCCCTGAAAAGCGCAGCATGGGCGTGCTTGACACGTCGATTGGCAGAAATCGACGTGCGCGCTCTGGCAAAAGCAGCATGTGCATGCTTAACTTGTGGTTTGGCAGAAAACAACGTGCGCGTCTACCAAAAGATACATATGCATGCTTAACAAGTGGTTTGGCACAAATACATGCGCGTGCGCTGTAAAGCGCTGCATGCGTGCGCTTGGCACGTCGTTTGGCAGAAATCCACGTGCACGGTCTGGCAAAAGCTGCATGTGCATGCTTAACTTGTGGTTCGGCAGAAAACAACGTACGCGTCTACCAAAAGATGCATGTGCATGCTCAAGAAGTGGTTTGACACAAATGCATGCGCGTGCGCTGAAAAGCGCAGCATGGGCGTGCTTAGCACGTGGTTTGGCAAAAATCCACTTCCAAGGCCTGGCAAAAGCAGCATGAGCATGCTTAACTTGTGGTTGGGCAGAAAACAACGTGCGCGTCTACCAAAAGTTGCATGTGCATGCTCAATAAGTGGTTTGGCACAAATGCATGCGTGTGCCCTGAAAAGCGCAGCATGGGCGTGCTTCGCACGTCGATTGGCAGAAATCGGCTCGCGTGCTCTGGCAAAAGCAGCACGTTCATGCTTAAGTTGTGGTTTGGCAGAAAACAACGTGCGCGTCTACCAAAAGATATATGTGCATGCTCAACAAGTGGTTTGACACAAATGCATGCGCGTGCGCTGAAAAGCGCAGCATGGGCGTGCTTAGCACGTGGTTTGGCAGAAATCCGCTTGCACGCTCTGGCAAAAGGAGCATGTGCATGCTTAACAAGGGGTTTGGCACAAATGCATGCACGTGCGCTGAAAAGCGCAGCATGGGCGTGCTTAGAAAATGGTTTGGCAGAAATCCAATTGCACGCTCTGGCAAAAGCAGCATGTGCATGCTTAACTTGTGGTTTGGCACAAAACAACGTGCGCGTCCACCAAAAGATGCATGTGCATGCTCAACAAGTGGTTTGGCACAAATGCATGCGCGTGCGCTGAAAAGCGCAGCATGGGCGTGCTTGGCACTTCGTTTGGCAGAAATCCAGTTGCGCGCTCTGGCAAAAGCAGCATGTGCATGCTTAACTTGTGGTTTGGCAGAAAACAAAGTGCGCGTCCATCAAAAGATGCATGTGCATGCTCAACAAGTGGTTTGGCACAAATGCATGCGCGTGCGTTGAAAAGCGCAGCATGGGCGTGCTTGGCACGTCGATTGGCAGAAATCGACGTGCGCGCTCTTGGAAAAGCAGCACGTGCATGCTTAAGTTGTGGTTTGGCAGAAAACAACGTGCGCGTCTACCAAAAGATGCATGTGCATGCTTAACAAGTGGTTTGGCACAAATACATGCGCGTGCGCTGTAAAGCGCTGCATGGGCGTGCTTAGCACGTGGTTTGGCAGAAATCCGCTTGCACGCTCTGGCAAAAGGAGCATGTGCATGCTTAACTTGTGGTTTGGCAGAAAACAAAGTGCGCGTCTACCAAAAGATGCATGTGCATGCTCAACAAGTGGTTTGGCAGAAATGCATGCGCGTGCGCTGAAAAGCGCAGCATGGGCGTGCTTGGCACTTCGTTTGGCAGAAATCCAGGTGCGCCCTCTGGCAAAAGCAGCATGTGCATGTTTAACTTGTGGTATGGCAGAAAACAACGTGCGCGTCTACCAAAAGAAGGATGCGCATGCTCAACATGTGGTTTGACACAAATGCATACACGTGCGCTGAAAAGCGCAGCATGGGCGTGCTTAGCACGTGGTTTGGCAGAAATCCACTTCCACGGCCTGGCAAAAGCAGCATGTGCATGCTTAACTTGTGGTTTGGCAGAAAACAACGTGCGCGTCCACCAAAAGATGCATGTGCATGCTCAACAAGTGGTTTGGCACAAATGCATGCGCGTGCGCTGAAAAGCGCAGCATGGGCGTGCTTGGCACTTCGTTTGGCAGAAATCTAGGTGCGCGCTCTGGCAAAAGCAGCATGTGCATGTTTAACTTGTGGTATGGCAGAAAACAACGTGCGCGTCTACCAAAAGATGGATGTGCATGCTCAACAAGTGGTTTGACACAAATGCATACACGTGCGCTGAAAACCGCAGCATGGGCGTGCTTAGCACGTGGTTTGGCAGAAATTCACTTCCACGGCCTGGCAAGAGCAGCATGTGCATGCTTAACTTGTGGTTTGGCAGAACACAACGTGCGCGTGTACCAAACGTTGCATGTGCATTCTCAATAGGTGCTTTGGCACAAATGCATGCGTGTGCCCTGAAAAGCGCAGCATGGGCGTGCTTGGCACTTCGTTTGGCAGAAATCCAGCTGCGCCCTCTGGCAAAAGCAGCATGTGGATGTTTAACTTGTGGTTTGGCAGAAAACAATGTGCGCGTCTACCAAAAGAAGGATGTGCATGCTCAACATGTGGTTTGACACAAATGCATACACGTGCGCTGAAAAGCGCAGCATGGGCGTGCTTAGCACGTGGTTTGGCAGAAGTCCACTTCCACGGCCTGGCAAAAGCAGCATGTGCATGCTTAACTTGTGGTTTGGCAGAAAACAACGTGCACGTCTACGAAAAGATGCATGTGCATGCTCAACAAGTGGTTTGACACAAATGCATGCGCGTGCGCTGAAAAGCGCAGCATGGGCATGCTTAATACGTGGTTTGGCAGACATTCATGTGCACGCTCTGGCAAAAGCAGCATGTGCATGCTTAACCTTGTGGTTTGGCAGAAAACGAAGTGCGCGTCTACCATAAGATGCATGTGCATGCTTAACAAGTGGTTTGGCACAAATGCATGTGCGTGCGCTGTAAAGGGCAGCATGGGTGTGCTTGGCCCGTCGTTTGGCAGAAATCCACGTGCACGCTTTGGCAAAAGCAGCATGAGCATGCTTAACTTGTGGTTTCGCAGAAAACAACGTGCGCGTCTACCAAAAGATGCATGTGCATACTTAACAAGTGGTTTGGCACAAATGCATGCGCGTGCGCTGAAAAGCGCAGCATGGGCGTGCTTAGCACGTCGTTTGGCAGAAATCCACGTGCGCGCTCTGGCAAAAGCAGCATGTGCATGCTTAACATGTGGTTTGGCAGAAAACAACGTGCGCGTCTACCAAAAGATGCTTTTGCATGCTTAACAAGTGGTTTGGCACAAATGCATGCACGTGCTCTGTAAAGCGCAGGATGGGCGTGCTTGGAACGTCGTTTGGCAGAAATCCACGTGCGCGCTCTGGCAAAAGCAGCATGCGCATGCTTAACTTGTGGTTTGGGAGAAAACAACGTGCGCGTCTACCAAAAGATGCATGTGCATGCTCAACAAGTGGTTTGACACAAATGCATGCGCGTGCGCTGAAAAGCGCAGCAAGGGCATGCTTAATACGTGGTTTGGCAGAAATTCACGTGCACGCTCTGGCAAAAGCAGCATGTGCATGCTTAACCTTGTGGTTTGGCAGAAAACAAAGTGCGCGTCTACCAAAAGATGCATGTGCATGCTTCACAAGTGGTTTAGCACAAATGCATGTGCGTGCGCTGTAAAGGGCAGCATGGGTGTGCTTGGCCCGTCGTTTGGCAGAAATCCACGTGCATGCTCTGGCAAAAGCAGCATGTGCATGCTTAACTTGTGGTTTGGCAGAAAACAACGTGCGCGTCTACCAAAAAATCCATGTGCATGCTTAAGAAGTGGTTTCGCACAAATGCATGCGCGTGCGCTGAAAAGCACAGCATGGGCGTGCTTGGCACTTCGTTTGGCAGAAATCCAGGTGCGCGCTCTGGCAAAAGCAGCATGTGCATGTTTAACTTGTGGTTTGGCAGAAAACAACGTGCGCGTCTACCAAAAGATGGATGTGCATGCTCAACAAGTGGTTTGACACAAATGCATACACGTGCGCTGAAAAGCGCAGCATGGGCGTGCTTAGCACGTGGTTTGGCAGAAATCCACTTCCACGGCCTGGCAAAAGCAGCACGTGAATGCTTAACTTGTGGTTTGGCAGAAAACAACGTGCGCGTGTACCAAACGTTGCATGTGCATTCTCAATAGGTGCTTTGGCACAACTGCATGCGTGTGCCCTGAAAAGCGCAGCATGGGCGTGCTTGGCACGTCGATTGGCAGAAATCGACGTGCGCGCTCTGGCAAAAGCAGCATGTGCATGCTTAACTTGTGGTTTGGCAGAAAACAAAGTGCGCGTCTACCAAAAGATACATATGCATGCTTAACAAGTGGTTTGGCACAAATACATGCGCGTGCGCTGTAAAGCGCTGCATGCGTGCGCTTGGCACGTCGTTCGGCAGAAATCCACGTGCGCGGTCTGGCAAAAGCAGCATGTGCATGCTTAACTTGTGGTTTGGCAGAAAACAACGTGCGCGTCTACCAAAAAATGTATGTGCATGCTTAACAAGTGGTTTCGCACAAATGCATGCACGTGCGCTGTAAAGCGTAGCATGGGCGTTCTTGGCACGTCGTTTGGCAGAAATCGGCGTGCGCGCTCTGGCAAAAGCAGCACGTGCATGCTTAAGTTGTGGTTTGGCAGAAAACAACGTGCGCGTCTACCAAAAGATACATGTGCATGCTCAACAAGTGGTTTGACACAAATGCATGCGCGTGCGCTGAAAAGCGCAGCATGGGCGTGCTTAGCACGTGGTTTGGCAGAAATCCGCTTGCACGCTCTGGCAAAAGGAGCATGTGCATGCTTAACTTGTGGTTTGGTAGAAAACAACGTGCGCGTCTACCAAAAGAAGCATGTGCATGCTCAACAAGTGGTTTGACACAAATGCATGCGCGTGCGCTGAAAAGTGCAGCATGGGCATGCTTAATACGTGGTTTGGCAGAAATTCACGTGCACGCTCTGGCAAAAGCAGCATGTGCATGCTTAACCTTGTGGTTTGGCAGAAAACAAAGTGCGCGTCTACCAAAAGATGGATGTGCATGCTCAACAAGTGGTTTGACACAAATGCATACACGTGCGCTGAAAAGCGCAGCATGGGCGTGCTTAGCACGTGGTTTGGCAGAAATCCACTTCCACGGCCTGGCAAAAGCAGCACGTGCATGCTTAACTTGTGGGTTGGCAGAAAACAACGTGCGCGTGTACCAAACGTTGCATGTGCATTCTCAATAGGTGCTTTGGCACAACTGCATGCGTGTGCCCTGAAAAGCGCAGCATGGGCGTGCTTGGCACGTCGATTGGCAGAAATGGACGGGCGCGCTCTGGCAAAAGCAGCACGCGCACGCTTAAGTTGTGGTTTGGCAGAAAACAACGTGCGCGTCTACCAAAAGATGCATGTGCATGCTCAACAAGTGGTTTGACACAAATGCATGCGCGTGCGCTGAAAAGCGCAGCATGGGCATGCTTAATACGTCGTTTGGCAGAAATTCACGTGCACGCTCTGGCAAAAGCAGCATGTGCATGTTCAACCTTGTGGTTTGGCAGAAAACAAAGTGCGTGTCTACCAAAAGATGCATGTGCATGCTTAACAAGTGGTTTAGCACATATGCATGTGCGTGCGCTGTAAAGGGCAGCATGGGTGTGCTTGGCCCGTCGTTTGGCAGAAATCCACGTGCACGCTTTGGCAAAAGCAGCATGAGCATGCTTAACTTGTGGTTTCGCAGAAAACAACGTGCGCGTCTACCAAAAGATGCATGTGCATACTTAACAAGTGGTTTGGCACAAATGCATGCGCGTGCGCTGAAAAGCGCAGCATGGGCGTGCTTAGCACGTCGTTTGGCAGAAATCCACGTGCGCGCTCTGGCAAAAGCAGCATGTGCATGCTTAACATGTGGTTTGGCAGAAAACAACGTGCGCGTCTACCAAAAGATGCTTTTGCATGCTTAACAAGTGGTTTGGCACAAATGCATGCACGTGCTCTGTAAAGCGCAGGATGGGCGTGCTTGGAACGTCGTTTGGCAGAAATCCACGTGCGCGCTCTGGCAAAAGCAGCATGCGCATGCTTAACTTGTGGTTTGGGAGAAAACAACGTGCGCGTCTACCAAAAGATGCATGTGCATGCTCAACAAGTGGTTTGACACAAATGCATGCGCGTGCGCTGAAAAGCGCAGCAAGGGCATGCTTAATACGTGGTTTGGCAGAAATTCACGTGCACGCTCTGGCAAAAGCAGCATGTGCATGCTTAACCTTGTGGTTTGGCAGAAAACAAAGTGCGCGTCTACCAAAAGATGCATGTGCATGCTTCACAAGTGGTTTAGCACAAATGCATGTGCGTGCGCTGTAAAGGGCAGCATGGGTGTGCTTGGCCCGTCGTTTGGCAGAAATCCACGTGCATGCTCTGGCAAAAGCAGCATGTGCATGCTTAACTTGTGGTTTGGCAGAAAACAACGTGCGCGTCTACCAAAAAATCCATGTGCATGCTTAAGAAGTGGTTTCGCACAAATGCATGCGCGTGCGCTGAAAAGCACAGCATGGGCGTGCTTGGCACTTCGTTTGGCAGAAATCCAGGTGCGCGCTCTGGCAAAAGCAGCATGTGCATGTTTAACTTGTGGTTTGGCAGAAAACAACGTGCGCGTCTACCAAAAGATGGATGTGCATGCTCAACAAGTGGTTTGACACAAATGCATACACGTGCGCTGAAAAGCGCAGCATGGGCGTGCTTAGCACGTGGTTTGGCAGAAATCCACTTCCACGGCCTGGCAAAAGCAGCACGTGAATGCTTAACTTGTGGTTTGGCAGAAAACAACGTGCGCGTGTACCAAACGTTGCATGTGCATTCTCAATAGGTGCTTTGGCACAACTGCATGCGTGTGCCCTGAAAAGCGCAGCATGGGCGTGCTTGGCACGTCGATTGGCAGAAATCGACGTGCGCGCTCTGGCAAAAGCAGCATGTGCATGCTTAACTTGTGGTTTGGCAGAAAACAAAGTGCGCGTCTACCAAAAGATACATATGCATGCTTAACAAGTGGTTTGGCACAAATACATGCGCGTGCGCTGTAAAGCGCTGCATGCGTGCGCTTGGCACGTCGTTCGGCAGAAATCCACGTGCGCGGTCTGGCAAAAGCAGCATGTGCATGCTTAACTTGTGGTTTGGCAGAAAACAACGTGCGCGTCTACCAAAAAATGTATGTGCATGCTTAACAAGTGGTTTCGCACAAATGCATGCACGTGCGCTGTAAAGCGTAGCATGGGCGTTCTTGGCACGTCGTTTGGCAGAAATCGGCGTGCGCGCTCTGGCAAAAGCAGCACGTGCATGCTTAAGTTGTGGTTTGGCAGAAAACAACGTGCGCGTCTACCAAAAGATACATGTGCATGCTCAACAAGTGGTTTGACACAAATGCATGCGCGTGCGCTGAAAAGCGCAGCATGGGCGTGCTTAGCACGTGGTTTGGCAGAAATCCGCTTGCACGCTCTGGCAAAAGGAGCATGTGCATGCTTAACTTGTGGTTTGGTAGAAAACAACGTGCGCGTCTACCAAAAGAAGCATGTGCATGCTCAACAAGTGGTTTGACACAAATGCATGCGCGTGCGCTGAAAAGTGCAGCATGGGCATGCTTAATACGTGGTTTGGCAGAAATTCACGTGCACGCTCTGGCAAAAGCAGCATGTGCATGCTTAACCTTGTGGTTTGGCAGAAAACAAAGTGCGCGTCTACCAAAAGATGGATGTGCATGCTCAACAAGTGGTTTGACACAAATGCAGACACGTGCGCTGAAAAGCGCAGCATGGGCGTGCTTAGCACGTGGTTTGGCAGAAACCCACTTCCACGGCCTGGCAAAAGCAGCACGTGCATGCTTAACTTGTGGGTTGGCAGAAAACAACGTGCGCGTGTACCAAACGTTGCATGTGCATTCTCAATAGGTGCTTTGGCACAACTGCATGCGTGTGCCCTGAAAAGCGCAGCATGGGCGTGCTTGGCACGTCGATTGGCAGAAATGGACGGGCGCGCTCTGGCAAAAGCAGCACGCGCACGCTTAAGTTGTGGTTTGGCAGAAAACAACGTGCGCGTCTACCAAAAGATGCATGTGCATGCTCAACAAGTGGTTTGACACAAATGCATGCGCGTGCGCTGAAAAGCGCAGCATGGGCATGCTTAATACGTCGTTTGGCAGAAATTCACGTGCACGCTCTGGCAAAAGCAGCATGTGCATGTTCAACCTTGTGGTTTGGCAGAAAACAAAGTGCGTGTCTACCAAAAGATGCATGTGCATGCTTAACAAGTGGTTAAGCACATATGCATGTGCGTGCGCTGTAAAGGGCAGCATGGGTGTGCTTGGCCCGTCGTTTGGCAGAAATCCACGTGCACGCTCTGGCAAAAGCAGCATGAGCATGCTTAACTTGTGGTTTCGCAGAAAACAACGTGCGCGTCTACCAAAAGATGCATGTGTATACTTAACAAGTGGTTTGGCACAAATGCATATGCGCGCGCTGAAAAGCGCAGCATAAGCGTGCTTGGCACGTCGTTTGGCAGAAATCCACGTGCGCGCACTGGCAAAAGCAGCATGTGCATGCTTAACTTGTGGTTTGGCAGAAAACAACGTGCGCGTCTACCAAAAGATGCTTTTGCATGCTTAACAAGTGGTTCGGCACAAATGCATGCACGTGCGCTGAAAACCGCAGCATGGGCGTGCTTTGCACGTGAGTTTGCAGAAATGCACGTGCACGCTCTGCAAAAACAGCATGTGCATGCTTAACTTGTGGTTTCGTTGAAAACAACGTGCGCGTCTACCAAAAGATGCATGTGCATACTTAACAAGTGGTTTGGCACAAATGCATGCGCGTGCGCAGAAAAGCGCAGCATGTGCGTGCTTTGCACGTCGTTTGGCAGAAATCCACGTGTGCGCTCTGGCAAAAGCAGCATGTGCATGCTTAACTTGTGGTTTGGCAGAAAACAACGTGCGCGTCTACCAAAAGATACATATGCATGCTTAACAAGTGGTTTGGCACAAATACATGCGCGTGCGCTGTAAAGCACTGCATGCGTGCGCTTGGCACGTCGTTTGGCAGAAATCCACGTGCACGGTCTGGCAAAAGCAGCATGTGCATGCTCAACTTGTGGTTTGGCAGAAAACAACGTGCGCGTCTACCAAAAAATGTATGTGCATGCTTAACAAGTGGTTTCGCACAAATGCATGCACGTGCGCTGTAAAGCGTAGCATGGGCGTTCTTGGCACGTCGTTTGGCAGAAATCGGCGTGCGCGCTCTGGCAAAAGCAGCACGTGCATGCTTAAGTTGTGGTTTGGCAGAAAACAACGTGCGCGTCTACCAAACGATACATGTGCATGCTCAACAAGTGGTTTGACACAAATGCCTGCGCGTGCGCTGAAAAGCGCAGCATGGGCGTGCTTAGCACGTGGTTTGGCAGAAATGCGCTTGCACGCTCTGGCAAAAAGAGCATATGCATGCTTAACTTGTTGTTTGACAGAAAACAACGTGCGCGTCTACCAAAAGATGCATGTGCATGCTCAACAAGTGCTTTGACACAAATGCATGCGCGTGCGCTGAAAAGCGCAGCATGGGCGTGCTTAGCACGTGGTTTGGCAGAAATCCGCTTGCACGCTCTGGCAAAAGGAGCATGTGCATGCTTAACTTGTGGTTTGGCAGAAAACAACGTGCGCGTCTACCAAAATATGCATGTGCATGCTCAACAAGTGGTTTGGCACAAATGCATGCGCGTGCGCTGAAAAGCGCAGCATGGGCGTGCTTGGCACTTCGTTTGGCAGAAATCCAGCTGCGCCCTCTGGCAAAAGCAGCATGTGCATGTTTAACTTGTGGTTTGGCAGAAAACAACGTGCGCGTCTACCAAAAGAAGGATGTGCATGCTCAACATGTGGTTTGACACAAATGCATACACGTGCGCTGAAAAGCGCAGCATGGGCGTGCTTAGCACGTGGTTTGGCAGAAGTCCACTTCCACGGCCTGGCAAAAGCAGCATGTGCATGCTTAACTTGTGGTTTGGCAGAAAACAACGTGCGCGTCCACCAAAAGATGCATGTGCATGCTCAACAAGTGGTTTGGCACAAATGCAAGCGCGTGCGCTGAAAAGCGCAGCATGGCCGTGCTTGGCACTTCGTTTGGCAGAAATCTAGGTGCGCGCTCTGGCAAAAGCAGCATGTGCATGTTTAACTTGTGGTTTGGCAGAAAACAACGTGCGCGTCTACCAAAAGATGGATGTGCATGCTCAACAAGTGGTTTGACAGAAATGCATACACGTGCGCTGAAAAGCGCAGCATGGGCGTGCTTAGCACGTGGTTTGGCAGAAATTCACTTCCACGGCCTGGCAAAAGCAGCATGTGCATGCTTAACTTGTGGTTTGGCAGAACACAACGTGCGCGTGTACCAAACGTTGCATATGCATTCTAAATAGGTGCTTTGGCACAAATGCATGCGTGTGCCCTGAAAAGCGCAGCATGGGCGTGCATGGCACGTCGATTGGCAGAAATCGACGTGCGCGCTCTGGCAAAAGCAGCACGTGCATCCTTAAGTTATGGTTTGGCAGAAAACAACGTGCGCGTCTACCAAAAGATACATGTGCATGCTTAACAAGTGGTTTGGCACAAATAAATGCGCGTGCGCTGTAAAGCGCTGCATGCGTGCGCTTGGAACGTCGTTTGGCAGAAATCCACGTGCACGGTCTGGCAAAAGCTGCATGTGCATGCTTAACTTGTGGTTTGGCAGAAAACAACGTACGCGTCTACCAAAAGATGCATGTGCATGCTCAAGAAGTGGTTTGACACAAATGCATGCGCGTGCGCTGAAAAGCGCAGCATGGGCGTGCTTAGCTTGTGGTTTGGCAGAAATCCACTTCCAAGGCCTGGCAAAAGCAGCATGTGCATGCTTAACTTGTGGTTTGGCAGAAAACAACGTGCGCGTCTACCAAAAGTTGCATGTGCATGCTCAATAAGTGGTTTGGCACAAATGCATGCGTGTGCCCTGAAAAGCGCAGCATGGGCGTGCTTGGCACGTCGATTGGCAGAAATCGGCTTGCGCGCTCTGGCAAAAGCAGCACGTTCATGCTTAAGTTGTGGTTTGGCAGAAAACAACGTGCGCGTCTACCAAAAGATACATGTGCATGCTCAACAAGTGGTTTGACACAAATGCATGCGCGTGCGCTGAAAAGCGCAGCATGGGCGTGCTTAGCACGTGGTTTGGCAGAAATCCGCTTGCACGCTCTGGCAAAAGGAGCATGTGCATGCTTAACAAGGGGTTTGGCACAACTGCATGCACGTGCGCTGAAAAGCGCAGCATGGGCGTGCTTAGAAAGTGGTTTGGCAGAAATCCAATTGCACGCTCTGGCAAAAGCAGCATGTGCATGCCTAACTTGTGGTTTGGCAGAAAACAACGTGCGCGTCCACCAAAAGATGCATGTGCATGCTCAACAAGTGGTTTGGCACAAATGCATGCGCGTGCGCTGAAAAGCGCAGCATGGGCGTGCTTGGCACTTCGTTTGGCAGAAATCCAGGTGCGCGCTCTGGCAAAAGCAGCATGTGCATGTTTAACTTGTGGTTTGGCAGAAAACAAAGTGCGCGTCCACCAAAAGATGCATGTGCATGCTCAACAAGTGGTTTGGCACAAATGCATGCGCGTGCGCTGAAAAGCGCAGCATGGGCGTGCTTGGCACGTCGATTGGCAGAAATCGACGTGCGCGCTCTGGGAAAAGCAGCACGTGCATGCTTAAGTTGTGGTTTGGCAGAAAACAACGTGCGCGTCTACCAAAAGATACATGTGCATGCTTAACAAGTGGTTTGGCACAAATACATGCGCGTGCGCTGTAAAGCGCTGCATGGGCGTGCTTAGAACGTGGTTTGGCAGAAATCCGCTTGCACGCTCTGGCAAAAGGAGCATGTGCATGCTTAACTTGTGGTTTGGCAGAAAACAACGTGCGCGTCTACCAAAAGATGCATGTGTATGCTCAACAAGTGGTTTGACACAAATGCATGCGCGTGCGCTGAAAAGCGCAGCATGGGCATGCTTAATACGTGGTTTGGCAGAAATTCACGTGCACGCTCTGGCAAAAGCAGCATGTGCATGCTTAACCTTGTGGTTTGGAAGGAAACAAAGTGCGCGTCTACCAAAAGATGCATGTTCATGCTTCACAAGTGGTTTAGCACAAATGCATGTGCGTGCGCTGTAAAGGGCAGCATGGGTGTGCTTGGCCCGTCGTTTGGCAGAAATCCACGTGCATGCTCTGGCAAAAGCAGCATGTGCATGCTTAACTTGTGGTTTGGCAGAAAACAACGTGCGCGTCTACCAAAAAATGCATGTGCATGCTTACGAAGTGGTTTCGCACAAATGCATGCGCGTGCGCTGAAAAGCACAGCATGGGCGTGCTTGGCACTTCGTTTGGCAGAAATCCAGGTGCGCGCTCTGGCAAAAGCAGCATGTGCATGTTTAATTTGTGGTTTGGCAGAAAACAACGTGCGCGTCTACCAAAAGATGGATGTGCATGCTCAACAAGTGGTTTGACACAAATGCATACACGTGCGCATAAAAGCGCAGCATGGGCGTGCTTAGCACGTGGTTTGGCAGAAATCCACTTCCACGGCCTGGCAAAAGCAGCACGTGCATGCTTAACTTGTGGGTTGGCAGAAAACAACGTGCGCGTGTACCAAACGTTGCATGTGCATTCTCAATAGGTGCTTTGGCACAACTGCATGCGTGTGCCCTGAAAAGCGCAGGATGGGCGTTATGGCACGTCGATTGGCAGAAATCGACGTGCGCGCTCTGGCAAAAGCAGCACGCGCATGCTTAAGTTGTGGTTTGGCAGAAAACAACGTGCGCGTCTACCAAAAGATGCATGTGCATGCTCAACAAGTGGTTTGACACAAATACATGCGCGTGCGCTGAAAAGCGCAGCATGGGCATGCTTAATACGTCGTTTGGCAGAAATTCACGTGCACGCTCTGGCAAAAGCAGCATGTGCATGCTTAACCTTGTGGTTTGGCAGAAAACAAAGTGCGTGTCTACCAAAAGATGCATGTGCATGCTTAACAAGTGGTTTAGCACAAATGCATGTGCGTGCGCTGTAAAGGGCAGCATGGGTGTGCTTGGCCCGTCGTTTGGCAGAAATCCACGTGCACGCTCTGGCAAAAGCAGCATGAGCATGCTTAACTTGTGGTTTCGCAGAAAACAACGTCCGCGTCTACCAAAAGATGCATGTGTATACTTAACAAGTGGTTTGGCACAAATGCATATGCGCGCGCTGAAAAGCGCAGCATGGGCGTGCTTGGCACGTCGTTTGGCAGAAATCCACGTGCGCGCACTGGCAAAAGCAGCATGTGCATGCTTAACTTGTGGTTTGGCAGAAAACAACGTGCGCGTCTACCAAAAGATGCTTTTGCATGCTTAACAAGTGGTTCGGCACAAATGCATGCACGTGCGCTGAAAACCGCAGCATGGGCGTGCTTTGCACGTGAGTTTGCAGAAATGCACGTGCACGCTCTGCAAAAACAGCATGTGCATGCTTAACTTGTGGTTTCGCTGAAAACAACGTGCGCGTCTACCAAAAGATGCATGTGCATACTTAACAGTGGTTTGGCACAAATGCATGCGCGTGCGCAGAAAAGCGCAGCATGTGCGTGCTTTGCACGTCGTTTGGCAGAAATCCACGTGTGCGCTCTGGCAAAAGCAGCATGTGCATGCTTAACTTGTGGTTTGGCAGAAAACAACGTGCGCGTCTACCAAAAGATACATATGCATGCTTAACAAGTGGTTTGGCACAAATACATGCGCGTGCGCTGTAAAGCGCTGCATGCGTGCGCTTGGCACGTCGTTTGGCAGAAATCCACGTGCACGGTCTGGCAAAAGCTGCATGTGCATGCTTAACTTGTGGTTTGGCAGAAAACAACGTGCGCGTCTACCAAAAGATGCATGTGCATGCTCAACAAGTGGTTTGACACAAATGCATGTGCGTGCGCTGCTAAGCGCAGCATGGGCATGCCTAATACGTGGTTTGGCAGAAATTCACGTGCACGCTCTGGCAAAAGCAGCATGTGCATGCTTAACCTTGTGGTTTGGCAGAAAACAAAGTGCGTGTCTACCAAAAGACGCATGTGCATGCTTAACAAGTGGTTTAGCACAAATGCATGTGCGTGCGCTGTAAAGGGCAGCATGGGTGTGCTTGGTCCGTCGTTTGGTAGAAATCCACGTGCGCGCACTGGCAAAAGTAGCATGTGCATGCTTAACTTGTGGTTGGCAGAAAACAACGTGCGCGTCTACCAAAAGATGCTTTTGCATGCTTAACAAGTGGTTCGGCACAAATGCATGCACGTGCGCTGAAAAGCGCAGCATGGGCGTGCTTTGCACGTGAGTTTGCAGAAATGCACGTGCACGCTCTGCAAAAACAGCATGTGCATGCTTAACTTGTGGTTTCGCTGAAAACAACGTGCGCGTCTACCAAAAGATGCATGTGCATACTTAACAAGGGGTTTGGCACAAATGCATGCGCGTGCGAGAAAAGCGCAGCATGTGCGTGCTTGGCACGTCGTTTGGAAGAAATCCACGTGTGCGCTCTGGCAAAAGCAGCATGTGCATGCTCAACTTGTGGTTTGGCAGAAAACAACGTGCGCGTCTACCAAAAGATACATATGCATGCTTAACAAGTGGTTTGGCACAAATACATGCGCGTGCGCTATAAAGCGCTGCATGCGTGCGCTTGGCACGTCGTTTGGCAGAAATCCACGTGCACGGTCTGGCAATAGCAGCATGTGCATGCTTAACTTGTGGTTTGGCAGAAAACAACGTGCGCGTCTACCAAAAAATGTATGTGCATGCTTAACAAGTGGTTTCGCACAAATGCATGCACGCGCGCTCTAAAGCGTAGCATGGGCGTTCTTGGCACGTCGTTTGGCAGAAATCGGCGTGCGCGCTCTGGCAAAAGCAGCACGTGCATGCTTAAGTTGTGGTTTGGCAGAAAACAACGTGCGCGTCTACCAAAAGATACATGTGCATGCTCAACAAGTGCTTTGACACAAATGCATGCGCGTGCGCTGAAAAGCGCAGCATGGGCGTGCTTAGCACGTGGTTTGGCAGAAATCCGCTTGCACGCTCTGGCTAAAGGAGCATGTGCATGCTTAACTTGTGGTTTGGCAGAAAACAACGTGCGCGTCTACCAAAAGATGCATGTGCATGCTCAACAAGTGGTTTGGCACAAATGCATGCGCGTGCGCTGAAAAGCGCAGCATGGGCGTGCTTAGCACGTGGTTTGGCAGAAATCCACGTGTGCGCTCTGGCAAAAGCAGCATGTGCATGCTTAACTTGTGGTTTGGCAGAAAACAACGTGCGCGTCTACCAAAAGATACATATGCATGCTTAACAAGTGGTTTGGCACAAATACATGCGCGTGCGCTGTAAAGCGCTGCATGCGTGCGCTTGTCACGTCGTTTGGCAGAAATCCACGTGCACGGTCTGGCAAAAGCAGCATGTGCATGCTTAACTTGTGGTTTGGCAGAAAACAACGTGCGCGTCTACCAAAATATGCATGTGCATGCTTAACAAGTGGTTTCGCACAAATGCATGCACGTGCGCTGTAAAGCGTAGCATGGGCGTTCTTGGCACTTCGTTTGGCAGAAATCCAGGTGCGCGCTCTGGCAAAAGCAGCATGTGCATGTTTAACTTGTGGTTTGGCAGAAAACAACGTGCGCGTCTACCAAAAGAAGGATGTGCATGCTCAACATGTGGTTTGACGCAAATGCATACACGTGCGCTGAAAAGCGCAGCATGGGAGTGCTTTGCACGTGGTTTGGCAGAAATCCACTTCCACGGCCTGGCAAAAGCAGCATGTGCATGCTTAACTTGTGGTTTGGCAGAAAACAAAGTGCGCGTCCACCAAAAGATGCATGTGCATGCTCAACAAGTGGTTTGACACAAATGCATGCGCGTGCGCTGAAAAGCGCAGCATGGGCGTGCTTAGCACGTGGTTTGGCAGAAATCCGCTTGCACGCTCTGGCAAAAAGAGCATATGCATGCTTAACTTCTTGTTTGACAGAAAACAACGTGCGCGTCTACCAAAAGATGCATGTGCATGCTCAACAAGTGGTTTGACACAAATGCATGCGCGTGCGCTGTAAAGCGCTGCATGCGTGCGCTTGGAACGTCGTTTGGCAGAAATCCACGTGCACGGTCTGGCAAAAGCTGCATGTGCATGCTTAACTTGTGGTTTGGCAGAAAACAACGTACGCGTCTACCAAAAGATGCATGTGCATGCTCAAGAAGTGGTTTGACACAAATGCATGCGCGTGCGCTGAAAAGCGCAGCATGGGCGTGCTTAGCTTGTGGTTTGGCAGAAATCCACTTCCAAGGCCTGGCAAAAGCAGCATGTGCATGCTTAACTTGTGGTTTGGCAGAAAACAACGTGCGCGTCCACCAAAAGATGCATGTGCATGCTCAACAAGTGGTTTGGCACAAATGCATGCGCGTGCGCTGAAAAGCGCAGCATGGGCGTGCTTGGCACTTCGTTTGGCAGAAATCCAGGTGCGCGCTCTGGCAAAAGCAGCATGTGCATGTTTAACTTGTGGTTTGGCAGAAAACAAAGTGCGCGTCCACCAAAAGATGCATGTGCATGCTCAACAAGTGGTTTGGCACAAATGCATGCGCGTGCGCTGAAAAGCGCAGCATGGGCGTGCTTGGCACGTCGATTGGCAGAAATCGACGTGCGCGCTCTGGGAAAAGCAGCACGTGCATGCTTAAGTTGTGGTTTGGCAGAAAACAACGTGCGCGTCTACCAAAAGATACATGTGCATGCTTAACAAGTGGTTTGGCACAAATACATGCGCGTGCGCTGTAAAGCGCTGCATGGGCGTGCTTAGAACGTGGTTTGGCAGAAATCCGCTTGCACGCTCTGGCAAAAGGAGCATGTGCATGCTTAA
This sequence comes from Dermacentor andersoni, assembly GCF_023375885.2. NCBI lineage: Eukaryota > Metazoa > Arthropoda > Arachnida > Ixodida > Ixodidae > Dermacentor > Dermacentor andersoni. Next base: position 4,767,616 of record NC_092821.1, read on the forward strand.
CTTCTGGTTTGGCAGAAAACAACGTGCGCGTCTACCAAAAGATGCATGTGCATGCTCAACAAGTGGTTTGACACAAATGCATGCGCGTGCGCTGAAAAGCGCAGCATGGGCATGCTTAATACGTGGTTTGGCAGAAATTCACGTGCACGCTCTGGCAAAAGCAGCATGTGCATGCTTAACCTTGTGGTTTGGAAGGAAACAAAGTGCGCGTCTACCAAAAGATGCATGTTCATGCTTCACAAGTGGTTTAGCACAAATGCATGTGCGTGCGCTGTAAAGGGCAGCATGGGTGTGCTTGGCCCGTCGTTTGGCAGAAATCCACGTGCATGCTCTGGCAAAAGCAGCATGTGCATGCTTAACTTGTGGTTTGGCAGAAAACAACGTGCGCGTCTACCAAAAAATGCATGTGCATGCTTACGAAGTGGTTTCGCACAAATGCATGCGCGTGCGCTGAAAAGCACAGCATGGGCGTGCTTGGCACTTCGTTTGGCAGAAATCCAAGTGCGCGCTCTGGCAAAAGCAGCATGTGCATGTTTAACTTGTGGTTTGGCAGAAAACAACGTGCGCGTCTACCAAAAGATGGATGTGCATGCTCAACAAGTGGTTTGACACAAATGCATACACGTGCGCATAAAAGCGCAGCATGGGCGTGCTTAGCACGTGGTTTGGCAGAAATCCACTTCCACGGCCTGGCAAAAGCAGCACGTGCATGCTTAACTTGTGGGTTGGCAGAAAACAACGTGCGCGGGTACCAAACGTTGCATGTGCATTCTCAATAGGTGCTTTGGCACAACTGCATGCGTGTGCCCTGAAAAGCGCAGGATGGGCGTTATGGCACGTCGATTGGCAGAAATCGACGTGCGCGCTCTGGCAAAAGCAGCACGCGCATGCTTAAGTTGTGGTTTGGCAGAAAACAACGTGCGCGTCTACCAAAAGATGCATGTGCATGCTCAACAAGTGGTTTGACACAAATACATGCGCGTGCGCTGAAAAGCGCAGCATGGGCATGCCTAATACGTCGTTTGGCAGAAATTCACGTGCACGCTCTGGCAAAAGCAGCATGTGCATACTTAACCTTGTGGTTTGGCAGAAAACAAAGTGCGTGTCTACCAAAAGATGCATGTGCATGCTTAACAAGTGGTTTAGCACAAATGCATGTGCGTGCGCTGTAAAGGGCAGCATGGGTGTGCTTGGCCCGTCGTTTGGCAGAAATCCACGTGCACGCTCTGGCAAAAGCAGCATGAGCATGCTTAACTTGTGGTTTCGCAGAAAACAACGTCCGCGTCTACCAAAAGATGCATGTGTATACTTAACAAGTGGTTTGGCACAAATGCATATGCGCGCGCTGAAAAGCGCAGCATGGGCGTGCTTGGCACGTCGTTTGGCAGAAATCCACGTGCGCGCACTGGCAAAAGCAGCATGTGCATGCTTAACTTGTGGTTTGGCAGAAAACAACGTGCGCGTCTACCAAAAGATGCTTTTGCATGCTTAACAAGTGGTTCGGCACAAATGCATGCACGTGCGCTGAAAACCGCAGCATGGGCGTGCTTTGCACGTGAGTTTGCAGAAATGCACGTGCACGCTCTGCAAAAACAGCATGTGCATGCTTAACTTGTGGTTTCGCTGAAAACAACGTGCGCGTCTACCAAAAGATGCATGTGCATACTTAACAGTGGTTTGGCACAAATGCATGCGCGTGCGCAGAAAAGCGCAGCATGTGCGTGCTTTGCACGTCGTTTGGCAGAAATCCACGTGTGCGCTCTGGCAAAAGCAGCATGTGCATGCTTAACTTGTGGTTTGGCAGAAAACAACGTGCGCGTCTACCAAAAGATACATATGCATGCTTAACAAGTGGTTTGGGACAAATACATGCGCGTGCGCTGTAAAGCGCTGCATGCGTGCGCTTGGCACGTCGTTTGGCAGAAATCCACGTGCACGGTCTGGCAAAAGCTGCATGTGCATGCTTAACTTGTGGTTTGGCAGAAAACAACGTGCGCGTCCACCAAAAGATGCATGTGCATGCTCAACAAGTGGTTTGACACAAATGCATGCGCGTGCGCTGCTAAGCGCAGCATGGGCATGCCTAATACGTGGTTTGGCAGAAATTCACGTGCACGCTCTGGCAAAAGCAGCATGTGCATGCTTAACCTTGTGGTTTGGCAGAAAACAAAGTGCGTGTCTACCAAAAGACGCATGTGCATGCTTAACAAGTGGTTTAGCACAAATGCATGTGCGTGCGCTGTAAAGGGCAGCATGGGTGTGCTTGGTCCGTCGTTTGGCAGAAATCCACGTGCACGCTCTGGCAAAAGCAGCATGAGCATGCTTAACTTGTGGTTTCGGAGAAAACAACGTGCGCGTCTACCAAAAGATGCATGTGTATACTTAACAAGTGGTTTGGCACAAATGCATATGCGCGCGCTGAAAAGCGCAGCATGGGCGTGCTTGGCACGTCGTTTGGCAGAAATCCACGTGCGCGCACTGGCAAAAGTAGCATGTGCATGCTTAACTTGTGGTTGGCAGAAAACAACGTGCGCGTCTACCAAAAGATGCTTTTGCATGCTTAACAAGTGGTTCGGCACAAATGCATGCACGTGCGCTGAAAAGCGCAGCATGGGCGTGCTTTGCACGTGAGTTTGCAGAAATGCACGTGCACGCTCTGCAAAAACAGCATGTGCATGCTTAACTTGTGGTTTCGCTGAAAACAACGTGCGCGTCTACCAAAAGATGCATGTGCATACTTAACAAGGGGTTTGGCACAAATGCATGCGCGTGCGAGAAAAGCGCAGCATGTGCGTGCTTGGCACGTCGTTTGGAAGAAATCCACGTGTGCGCTCTGGCAAAAGCAGCATGTGCATGCTCAACTTGTGGTTTGGCAGAAAACAACGTGCGCGTCTACCAAAAGATACATATGCATGCTTAACAAGTGGTTTGGCACAAATACATGCGCGTGCGCTATAAAGCGCTGCATGCGTGCGCTTGGCACGTCGTTTGGCAGAAATCCACGTGCACGGTCTGGCAATAGCAGCATGTGCATGCTTAACTTGTGGTTTGGCAGAAAACAACGTGCGCGTCTACCAAAAAATGTATGTGCATGCTTAACAAGTGGTTTCGCACAAATGCATGCACGCGCGCTGTAAAGCGTAGCATGGGCGTTCTTGGCACGTCGTTTGGCAGAAATCGGCGTGCGCGCTCTGGCAAAAGCAGCACGTGCATGCTTAAGTTGTGGTTTGGCAGAAAACAACGTGCGCGTCTACCAAAAGATACATGTGCATGCTCAACAAGTGCTTTGACACAAATGCATGCGCGTGCGCTGAAAAGCGCAGCGTGGGCGTGCTTAGCACGTGGTTTGGCAGAAATCCGCTTGCACGCTCTGGCTAAAGGAGCATGTGCATGCTTAACTTGTGGTTTGGCAGAAAACAACGTGCGCGTCTACCAAAAGATGCATGTGCATGCTCAACAAGTGGTTTGGCACAAATGCATGCGCGTGCGCTGAAAAGCGCAGCATGGGCGTGCTTAGCACGTGGTTTGGCAGAAATCCACGTGTGCGCTCTGGCAAAAGCAGCATGTGCATGCTTAACTTGTGGTTTGGCAGAAAACAACGTGCGCGTCTACCAAAAGATACATATGCATGCTTAACAAGTGGTTTGGCACAAATACATGCGCGTGCGCTGTAAAGCGCTGCATGCGTGCGCTTGTCACGTCGTTTGGCAGAAATCCACGTGCACGGTATGGCAAAAGCAGCATGTGCATGCTTAACTTGTGGTTTGGCAGAAAACAACGTGCGCGTCTACCAAAATATGCATGTACATGCTTAACAAGTGGTTTCGCACAAATGCATGCACGTGCGCTGTAAAGCGTAGCATGGGCGTTCTTGGCACTTCGTTTGGCAGAAATCCAGGTGCGCGCTCTGGCAAAAGCAGAATGTGCATGCCTAACTTGTGGTTTGGGAGAAAACAACGCGCGCGTCTACCAAAAGATGCATGTGCATGATTTACAAGTGGTTTGGCACAAATGCACGCACGTGCGCTGAAAAGCGCAGCATGGGCGTGCTTAGCAAGTGGTTTGGCAGAAATCCAATTGCACGCTCTGGCAAAAGCAGCATGTGCATGTTTAACTTGTGGTTTGGCAGAAAACAACGTGCGCGTCCAGCAAAAGATGCATGTGCATGCTCAACAAGTGGTTTGGCACAAATGCATGCGCGTGCGCTGAAAAGCGCAGCATGAGCGTGCTTGGCACTTCGTTTGGCAGAAATCTAGGTGCGCGCTCTGGCAAAAGCAGCATGTGCATGTTTAACTTGTGGTTTGGAAGAAAACAACGTGCGCGTCTACCAAAAGATGGATGTGCATGCTCAACAAGTGGTTTGACACAAATGCATACACGTGCGCTGAAAAGCGCAGCATGGCCGTGCTTAGCACGTGGTTTGGCAGAAATTCACTTCCACGGCCTGGCAAAAGCAGCATGTGCATGCTTAACTTGTGGTTTGGCAGAACACAACGTGCGCGTGTACCAAATGTTGCATGTGCATTCTCAATAGGTGCTTTGGCACAAATGCATGCGTGTACCCTGAAAAGCGCAGCATGGGCGTGCTTGGCACGTCGATTGGCAGAAATCGACGTGCGCGCTCTGGCAAAAGCAGCACGTGCATGCTTAAGTTGTGGTTTGGCAGAAAACAACGTGCGCGTCTACCAAAAGATACATGTGCATGCTTAACAAGTGGTTTGGCACAAAAACATGCGCGTGCGCTGTAAAGCGCTGCATGCGTGCGCTTGGCACGTCGTTTGGCAGAAATCCACGTGCACGGTCTAGCAAAAGCTGCATGTGCATGCTTAACTTGTGGTTTGGCAGAAAACAACGTGCGCGTCTACCAAAAGATGCATGTGCATGCTCAACAAGTGGTTTGACACAAATGCATGCGCGTGCGCTGCTAAGCGCAGCATGGGCATGCTTAATACGTGGTTTGGCAGAAATTCCCGTGCACGCTCTGGCAAAAGCAGCATGTGCATACTTAACCTTGTGGTTTGGCAGAAAACAAAGTGCGCGTCTACCAAAAGATGCATGTGCATGCTTCACAAGTGGTTTAGCACAAATGCATGTGCGTGCGCTGTAAAGGGCAGCATGGGTGTGCTTGGCCCGTCGTTTGGCAGAAATCCACGTGCATGCTCTGGCAAAAGCAGCATGTGCATGCTTAACTTGTGGTTTGGCAGAAAACAACGTGTGCGTCTACCAAAAAATGCATGTGCATGCTTAAGAAGTAGTTTGGCACAAATGCATAACCGCGCGCTGAAAAGCGCAGCATGGGCGTGCTTGGCACGTCGTTTGGCAGAAATCCACGTGCGCGCACTGGCAAAAGCAGCATGTGCATGCTTAACTTGTGGTTTGGCAGAAAACAACGTGCGCGTCTACCAAAAGATGCTTTTGCATGCTTAACAAGTGGTTCAGCACAAATGCATGCACGTGCGCTGAAAAGCGCAGCATGGGCGTGCTTTGCACGTGAATTTGCAGAAATGCACGTGCACGCTCTGCAAAAACAGCATGTGCATGCTTAACTTGTGGTTTCGCTGAAAACAACGTGCGCGTCTACCAAAAGATGCATGTGCATACTTTACAAGTGGTTTGGAACAATGCATGCGCGTGCGCTGAAAAGCGCAGCATGGGCGTGCTTGGCACGTCGTTTGGCAGAAATCCACGTGTGCGCTCTGGCAAAAGCAGCATGTGCATGCTTAACTTGTGGTTTGGGAGAAAACAACGTGCGCGTCTACCAAAAGATACATATGCATGCTTAACAAGTGGTTTGGCACAAATACATGCGCGTGCGCTGTAAAGCGCTGCATGGGTGCGCTTGGCACGTCGTTTGGCAGAAATCCACGTGCACGGTCTGGCAAAAGCAGCATGTGCATGCTTAACTTGTGGTTTGGCTGAAAACAACGTGCGCGTCTACCTAAAGATGCATGTGCATGCTCAACAAGTGGTTTGACACAAATGCATGCGCGTGCGCCGAAAAGCAAAGCATGGGCGTGCTTGGCACGTCGTTTGGCCGAAATCCACGTGCACGGTCTGGCTAAAGCAGCATGCTCATGCTTAACTTGTGGTTTGGCAGAAAACAACGTGCGCGTCTACCAAAAAATGCATGGGCCATCTTAACTAGTGGTTTGGCACAAATGCATGCACGTGCGCTGTAGAGCGCAGCATGGGCGTTCTTGGCACGTCGCTTGGCAGAAATCCACGTGCGCGGTCTGGCAAAAGCTGCATGTGCATGCTTAACTTGTGGTTTGGCAGAAAACAACGTGCGCGTCTACCAAAAGATGCATGTGCATGCTCAACAAGTGGTTTGACACAAATGCATGCGCGTGCGCTGCTAAGCGCAGCATGGGCATGCTTAATACGTGGTTTGGCATAAATTCACGTGCACGCTCTGGCAAAAGCAGCATGTGCATGCTTAACCTTGTGGTTTGGCAGAAAACAAAGTGCGAGTCTACCAAAAAATGCATGTGCATGCTTCACAAGTGGTTTAGCACAAATGCATGTGCGTGCGCTGTAAAGGGCAGCATGGGTGTGCTTGGCCCGTCGTTTGGCAGAAATCCACGTGCATGCTCTGGCAAAAGCAGCATGTGCATGCTTAACTTGTAGTTTGGCAGAAAACAACGTGTGCGTCTACCAAAAAATGCATGTGCATGCTTAAGAAGTGGTTTCGCCCAAATGCATGCGCGTGCGCTGAAAAGCGCAGCATGGGCGTGCTTGGCACTTCGTTTGGCAGAAATCCAGGTGCGCGCTCTGGCAAAAGCAGCATGTGCATGTTTACCTTGTGGTTTCGCAGAAAACAACGTGCGCGTCTACCAAAAGATGGATGTGCATGCTGAACAAGTGGTTTGACACAAATGCATACACGTGCGCTGAAAAGCGCAGCATGGGCGTGCTTATCACGTGGTTTGGCAGAAATCCACTTCCACGGCCTGGCAAAAGCAGCATGTGCATGCTTAACTTGTGGTTTGGCAGAAAACAACGTGCGCGTGTACCAAACGTTGCATGTGCATTCTCAATAGGTGCTTTGGCACAACTGCATGCGTGTGCCCTGAAAAGCGCAGCATGGGCGTGCTTGGCACTTCGTTTGGCAGAAATCTAGGTGCGCGCTCTGGCAAAAGCAGCATGTGCATGTTTAACTTGTGGATTGGCAGAAAACAACGTGCGCGTCTACCAAAAGATGGATGTGCATGCTCAACAAGTGGTTTGGCACAAATGCATACACGTGCGCTGAAAAGCGCAGCATGGGCGTGCTTAGCACGTGGTTTGGCAGAAATCCACTTCCACGGCCTGGCAAAAGCAGCACGTGCATGCTTAACTTGTGGGTTGGCAGAAAAGAACGTGCGCGTGTACCAAACGTTGCATGTGCATTCTCAATAGGTGCTTTGGCACAACTGCATGCGTGTGCCCTGAAAAGCGCAGCATGGGCGTGCTTGGCACGTCGATTGGCAGAAATCGACGGGCGCGCTCTGGCAAAAGCAGCACGCGCATGCTTAAGTTGTGGTTTGGCAGAAAACAACGTGCGCGTCTACCAAAAGATGCATGTGCATGCTCAACAAGTGGTTTGACACAAATGCATGCGCGTGCGCCGAAAAGCGCAGCATGGGCATGCTTAATACGTCGTTTGGCAGAAATTCACGTGCACGCTCTGGCAAAAGCAGCATGTGCATGCTTAACCTTGTGGTTTGGCAGAAAACAAAGTGCGTGTCTACCAAAAGATGCATGTGCATGCTTAACAAGTGGTTTAGCACATATGCATGTGCGTGCGCTGTAAAGGGCAGCATGGGTGTGCTTGGCCCGTCGTTTGGCAGAAATCCACGTGCACGCTCTGGCAAAAGCAGCATGAGCATGCTTAACTTGTGGTTTCGCAGAAAACAACGTGCGCGTCTACCAAAAGATGCATGTGTATACTTAACAAGTGGTTTGGCACAAATGCATATGCGCGCGCTGAAAAGCGCAGCATGGGCGTGCTTGGCACGTCGTTTGGCAGAAATCCACGTGCGCGCACTGGCAAAAGCAGCATGTGCATGCTTAACTTGTGGTTTGGCAGAAAACAACGTGCGCGTCTACCAAAAGATGCTTTTGCATGCTTAACAAGTGGTTCGGCACAAATGCATGCACGTGCGCTGAAAACCGCAGCATGGGCGTGCTTTGCACGTGAGTTTGCAGAAATGCACGTGCACGCTCTGCAAAAACAGCATGTGCATGCTTAACTTGTGGTTTCGCTGAAAACAACGTGCGCGTCTACCAAAAGATGCATGTGCATACTTAACAAGTGGTTTGGCACAAATGCATGCGCGTGCGCAGAAAAGCGCAGCATGTGCGTGCTTTGCACGTCGTTTGGAAGAAATCCACGTGTGCGCTCTGGCAAAAGCAGCATGTGCATGCTTAACTTGTGGTTTGGCAGAAAACAACGTGCGCGTCTACCAAAAGATACATATGCATGCTTAACAAGTGGTTTGGCACAAATACATGCGCGTGCGCTGTAAAGCGCTGCATGCGTGCGCTTGGCACGTCGTTTGGCAGAAATCCACGTGCACGGTCTGGCAAAAGCAGCATGTTCATGCTTAACTTGTGGTTTGGCAGAAAACAACGTGCGCGTCTACCTAAAAATGTATGTGCATGCTTAACAAGTGGTTTCGCACAAATGCATGCACGTGCGCTGTAAAGCGTAGCATGGGCGTTCTTGGCACGTCGTTTGGCAGAAATCGGCGTGCGCGCTCTGGCAAAAGCAGCACGTGCATGCTTAAGTTGTGGTTTGGCAGAAAACAACGTGCGCGTCTACCAAAAGATACATGTGCATGCTCAACAAGTGGTTTGACACAAATACATGAGCGTGCGCTGTAAAGCGCTGCATGCGTGCGCTTGGCACGTCGTTTGGCAGAAATCCACGTGCACGGTCTGGCAAAAGCAGCATGTCCATGCTTAACTTGTGGTTTGGCAGAAAACAACGTGCGCGTCTACCTAAAAATGTATGTGCATGCTTAACAAGTGGTTTCGCACAAATGCATGCACGTGCGCTGTAAAGCGCAGCATGGGCGTGCTTAGCACGTGGTTTGGCAGAAATCCGCTTGCACGCTCTGGCAAAAAGAGCATATGCATGCTTAACTTGTTGTTTGACAGAAAACAACGTGCGCGTCTACCAAAAGATGCATGTGCATGCTCAACAAGTGCTTTGACACAAATGCATGCGCGTGCGCTGAAAAGCGCAGCATGGGCGTGCTTAGCACGTGGTTTGGCAGAAATCCGCTTGCACGCTCTGGCAAAAGGAGCATGTGCATGCTTAACTTGTGGTTTGGCAGAAAACAACGTGCGCGTCTACCAAAATATGCATGTGCATGCTCAACAAGTGGTTTGGCACAAATGCATGCGCGTGCGCTGAAAAGCGCAGCATGGGCGTGCTTGGCACTTCGTTTGGCAGAAATCCAGCTGCGCCCTCTGGCAAAAGCTGCATGTGCATGTTTAACTTGTGGTTTGGCAGAAAACAACGTGCGCGTCTACCAAAAGAAGGATGTGCATGCTCAACATGTGGTTTGACACAAATGCATACACGTGCGCTGAAAAGCGCAGCATGGGCGTGCTTAGCACGTGGTTTGGCAGAAATCCACTTCCACGGCCTGGCAAAAGCAGCATGTGCATGCTTAACTTGTGGTTTGGCAGAAAACAACGTGCGCGTCCACCAAAAGATGCATGTGCATGCTCAACAAGTGGTTTGGCACAAATGCAAGCGCGTGCGCTGAAAAGCGCAGCATGGCCGTGCTTGGCACTTCGTTTGGCAGAAATCTAGGTGCGCGCTCTGGCAAAAGCAGCATGTGCATGTTTAACTTGTGGTTTGGCAGAAAACAACGTGCGCGTCTACCAAAAGATAGATGTGCATGCTCAACAAGTGGTTTGACAGAAATGCATACACGTGCGCTGAAAAGCGCAGCATGGGCGTGCTTAGCACGTGGTTTGGCAGAAATTCACTTCCACGGCCTGGCAAAAGCAGCATGTGCATGCTTAACATGTGGTTTGGCAGAACACAACGTGCGCGTGTACCAAACGTTGCATATGCATTCTAAATAGGTGCTTTGGCACAAATGCATGCGTGTGCCCTGAAAAGCGCAGCATGGGCGTGCATGGCACGTCGATTGGCAGAAATCGACGTGCGCGCTCTGGCAAAAGCAGCACGTGCATCCTTAAGTTATGGTTTGGCAGAAAACAACGTGCGCGTCTACCAAAAGATACATGTGCATGCTTAACAAGTGGTTTGGCACAAATACATGCGCGTGCGCTGTAAAGCGCTGCATGCGTGCGCTTGGAACGTCGTTTGGCAGAAATCCACGTGCACGGTCTGGCAAAAGCTGCATGTGCATGCTTAACTTGTGGTTTGGCAGAAAACAACGTACGCGTCTACCAAAAGATGCATGTGCATGCTCAAGAAGTGGTTTGACACAAATGCATGCGCGTGCGCTGAAAAGCGCAGCATGGGCGTGCTTAGCACGTGGTTTGGCAGAAATCCACTTCCAAGGCCTGGCAAAAGCAGCATGTGCATGCTTAACTTGTGGTTTGGCAGAAAACAACGTGCGCGTCTACCAAAAGTTGCATGTGCATGCTCAATAAGTGGTTTGGCACAAATGCATGCGTGTGCCCTGAAAAGCGCAGCATGGGCGGGCTTGGCACGTCGATTGGCAGAAATCGGCTTGCGCGCTCTGGCAAAAGCAGCACGTTCATGCTTAAGTTGTGGTTTGGCAGAAAACAACGTGCGCGTCTACCAAAAGATACATGTGCATGCTCAACAAGTGGTTTGACACAAATGCATGCGCGTGCGCTGAAAAGCGCAGCATTGGCGTGCTTAGCACGTGGTTTGGCAGAAATCCGCTTGCACGCTCTGGCAAAAGGAGCATGTGCATGCTTAACAAGGGGTTTGGCACAACTGCACGCACGTGCGCTGAAAAGCGCAGCATGGGCGTGCTTAGAAAGTGGTTTGGCAGAAATCCAATTGCACGCTCTGGCAAAAGCAGCATGTGCATGCTTAACTTGTGGTTTGGCAGAAAACAACGTGCGCGTCCACCAAAAGATGCATGTGCATGCTCAACAAGTGGTTTGGCACAAATGCATGCGCGTGCGCTGAAAAGCGCAGCATGGACGTGCTTGGCACGTCGATTGGCAGAAATCGACGTGCGCGCTCTGGGAAAAGCAGCACGTGCATGCTTAAGTTGTGGTTTGGCAGAAAACAACGTGCGCGTCTACCAAAAGATACATGTGCATGCTTAACAAGTGGTTTGGCACAAATACATGCGCGTGCGCTGTAAAGCGCTGCATGGGCGTGCTTAGAACGTGGTTTGGCAGAAATCCGCTTGCACGCTCTGGCAAAAGGAGCAGGTGCATGCTTAACTTGTGGTTTGGCAGAAAACAACGTGCGCGTCTACCAAAAGATGCATGTGCATGCTCAACAAGTGGTTTGACACAAATGCATGCGCGTGCGCTGAAAAGCGCAGCATGGGCATGCTTAATACGTGGTTTGGCAGAAATTCACGTGCACGCTCTGGCAAAAGCAGCATGTGCATGCTTAACCTTGTGGTTTGGCAGAAAACAAAGTGCGCGTCTACCAAAAGATGCATGGGCATGCTTCACAAGTGGTTTAGCACAAATGCATGTGCGTGCGCTGTAAAGGGCAGCATGGGTGTGCTTGGCCCGTCGTTTGGCAGAAATCCACGTGCATGCTCTGGCAAAAGCAGCATGTGCATGCTTAACTTGTGGTTTGGCAGAAAACAACGTGCGCGTCTACCAAAAAATGCATGTGCATGCTTAAGAAGTGGTTTCGCACAAATGCATGCGCGTGGGCTGAAAAGCACAGCATGGGCGTGCTTGGCACTTCGTTTGGCAGAAATCCAGGTGCGCGCTCTGGCAAAAGCAGCACGTGCATGTTTAACTTGTGGTTTGGCAGAAAACAACGTGCGCGTCTACCAAAAGATGGATGTGCATGCTCAACAAGTGGTTTGACACAAATGCATACACGTGCGCTGAAAAGCGCAGCATGGGCGTGCTTAGCACGTGGTTTGGCAGAAATCCACTTCCACGGCCTGGCAAAAGCAGCACGTGCATGCTTAACTTGTGGGTTGGCAGAAAACAACGTGCGCGTGTACCAAACGTTGCATGTGCATTCTCAATAGGTGCTTTGGCACAACTGCATGCGTGTGCCCTGAAAAGCGCAGCATGGGCGTGCTTGGCACGTCGATTGGCAGAAATCGACGGGCGCGCTCTGGCAAAAGCAGCACGCGCATGCTTAAGTTGTGGTTTGGCAGAAAACAACGTGCGCGTCTACCAAAAGTTGCATGTGCATGCTCAATAAGTGGTTTGGCACAAATGCATGCGTGTGCCCTGAAAAGCGCAGCATGGGCGGGCTTGGCACGTCGATTGGCAGAAATCGGCTTGCGCGCTCTGGCAAAAGCAGCACGTTCATGCTTAAGTTGTGGTTTGGCAGAAAACAACGTGCGCGTCTACCAAAAGATACATGTGCATGCTCAACAAGTGGTTTGACACAAATGCATGCGCGTGCGCTGAAAAGCGCAGCATTGGCGTGCTTAGCACGTGGTTTGGCAGAAATCCGCTTGCACGCTCTGGCAAAAGGAGCATGTGCATGCTTAACAAGGGGTTTGGCACAACTGCACGCACGTGCGCTGAAAAGCGCAGCATGGGCGTGCTTAGAAAGTGGTTTGGCAGAAATCCAATTGCACGCTCTGGCAAAAGCAGCATGTGCATGCTTAACTTGTGGTTTGGCAGAAAACAACGTGCGCGTCCACCAAAAGATGCATGTGCATGCTCAACAAGTGGTTTGGCACAAATGCATGCGCGTGCGCTGAAAAGCGCAGCATGGACGTGCTTGGCACGTCGATTGGCAGAAATCGACGTGCGCGCTCTGGGAAAAGCAGCACGTGCATGCTTATGTTGTGGTTTGGCAGAAAACAACGTGCGCGTCTACCAAAAGATACATGTGCATGCTTAACAAGTGGTTTGGCACAAATACATGCGCGTGCGCTGTAAAGCGCTGCATGGGCGTGCTTAGGACGTGGTTTGGCAGAAATCCGCTTGCACGCTCTGGCAAAAGGAGCAGGTGCATGCTTAACTTGTGGTTTGGCAGAAAACAACGTGCGCGTCTACCAAAAGATGCATGTGCATGCTCAACAAGTGGTTTGACACAAATGCATGCGCGTGCGCTGAAAAGCGCAGCATGGGCATGCTTAATACGTGGTTTGGCAGAAATTCACGTGCACGCTCTGGCAAAAGCAGCATGTGCATGCTTAACCTTGTGGTTTGGCAGAAAACAAAGTGCGCGTCTACCAAAAGATGCATGGGCATGCTTCACAAGTGGTTTAGCACAAATGCATGTGCGTGCGCTGTAAAGGGCAGCATGGGTGTGCTTGGCCCGTCGTTTGGCAGAAATCCACGTGCATGCTCTGGCAAAAGCAGCATGTGCATGCTTAACTTGTGGTTTGGCAGAAAACAACGTGCGCGTCTACCAAAAAATGCATGTGCATGCTTAAGAAGTGGTTTCGCACAAATGCATGCGCGTGCGCTGAAAAGCACAGCATGGGCGTGCTTGGCACTTCGTTTGGCAGAAATCCAGGTGCGCGCTCTGGCAAAAGCAGCACGTGCATGTTTAACTTGTGGTTTGGCAGAAAACAACGTGCGCGTCTACCAAAAGATGGATGTGCATGCTCAACAAGTGGTTTGACACAAATGCATACACGTGCGCTGAAAAGCGCAGCATGGGCGTGCTTAGCACGTGGTTTGGCAGAAATCCACTTCCACGGCCTGGCAAAAGCAGCACGTGCATGCTTAACTTGTGGGTTGGCAGAAAACAACGTGCGCGTGTACCAAACGTTGCATGTGCATTCTCAATAGGTGCTTTGGCACAACTGCATGCGTGTGCCCTGAAAAGCGCAGCATGGGCGTGCTTGGCACGTCGATTGGCAGAAATCGACGGGCGCGCTCTGGCAAAAGCAGCACGCGCATGCTTAAGTTGTGGTTTGGCAGAAAACAACGTGCGCGTCTACCAAAAGATGCATGTGCATGCTCAACAAGTGGTTTGACACAAATGCATGCGCGTGCGCTGAAAAGCGCAGCATGGGCATGCTTAATACGTGGTTTGGCAGAAATTCACGTGCACGCTCTGGCAAAAGCAGCATGTGCATGCTTAACCTTGTGGTTTGGCAGAAAACAAAGTGCGTGTCTACCAAAAGATGCATGTGCATGCTTAACAAGTGGTTTAGCACATATGCATGTGCGTGCGCTGTAAAGGGCAGCATGGGTGTGCTTGGCCCGTCGTTTGGCAGAAATCCACGTGCACGCTCTGGCAAAAGCAGCATGAGCATGCTTAACTTGTGGTTTCGCAGAAAACAACGTGCGCGTCTACCAAAAGATGCATGTGTATACTTAACAAGTGGTTTGGCACAAATGCATATGCGCGCGCTGAAAAGCGCAGCATGGGCGTGCTTGGCACGTCGTTTGGCAGAAATCCACGTGCGCGCACTGGCAAAATCAGCATGTGCATGCTTAACTTGTGGTTTGGCAGAAAACAACGTGCGCGTCTACCAAAAGATGCTTTTGCATGCTTAACAAGTGGTTCGGCACAAATGCATGCACGTGCGCTGAAAACCGCAGCATGGGCGTGCTTTGCACGTGAGTTTGCAGAAATGCACGTGCACGCTCTGCAAAAACAGCATGTGCATGCTTAACTTGTGGTTTCGCTGAAAACAACGTGCGCGTCTACCAAAAGATGCATGTGCATACTTAACAAGTGGTTTGCCACAAATGCATGCGCGTGCGCAGAAAAGCGCAGCATGTGCGTGCTTTGCACGTCGTTTGGCAGAAATCCACGTGTGCGCTCTGGCAAAAGCAGCATGTGCATGCTTAACTTGTGGTTTGGCAGAAAACAACGTGCGCGTCTACCAAAAGATACATATGCATGCTTAACAAGTGGTTTGGCACAAATACATGCGCGTGCGCTGTAAAGCGCTGCATGCGTGCGCTTGGCACGTCGTTTGGCAGAAATCCACGTGCACGGTCTGGCAAAAGCAGCATGTGCATGCTTAACTTGTGGTTTGGCAGAAAACAACGTGCGCGTCTACCTAAAAATGTA
The DNA here is from genome assembly GCF_023375885.2 of Dermacentor andersoni. NCBI lineage: Eukaryota > Metazoa > Arthropoda > Arachnida > Ixodida > Ixodidae > Dermacentor > Dermacentor andersoni. The sequence continues at coordinate 4,782,758 of NC_092821.1, forward strand.
TGTGCATGCTTAACAAGTGGTTTCGCACAAATGCATGCACGTGCGCTGTAAAGCGTAGCATGGGCGTTCTTGGCACGTCGTTTGGCAGAAATCGGCGTGCGCGCTCTGGCAAAAGCAGCACGTGCATGCTTAAGTTGTGGTTTGGCAGAAAACAACGTGCGCGTCTACCAAAAGATACATGTGCATGCTCAACAAGTGGTTTGACACAAATGCCTGCGCGTGCGCTGAAAAACGCAGCATGGGCGTGCTTAGCACGTGGTTTGGCAGAAATCCGCTTGCACGCTCTGGCAAAAAGAGCATATGCATGCTTAACTTGTTGTTTGACAGAAAACAACGTGCGCGTCTACCAAAAGATGCATGTGCATGCTCAACAAGTGCTTTGACACAAATGCATGCGCGTGCGCTGAAAAGCGCAGCATGGGCGTGCTTAGCACGTGGTTTGGCAGAAATCCGCTTGCACGCTCTGGCAAAAGGAGCATGTGCATGCTTAACTTGTGGTTTGGCAGAAAACAACGTGCGCGTCTACCAAAATATGCATGTGCATGCTCAACAAGTGGTTTGGCACAAATGCATGCGCGTGCGCTGAAAAGCGCAGCATGGGCGTGCTTGGCACTTCGTTTGGCAGAAATCCAGCTGCGCCCTCTGGCAAAAGCAGCATGTGCATGTTTAACTTGTGGTTTGGCAGAAAACAACGTGCGCGTCTACCAAAAGAAGGATGTGCATGCTCAACATGTGGTTTGACACAAATGCATACACGTGCGCTGAAAAGCGCAGCATGGGCGTGCTTAGCACGTGGTTTGGCAGAAATCCACTTCCACGGCCTGGCAAAAGCAGCATGTGCATGCTTAACTTGTGGTTTGGCAGAAAACAACGTGCGCGTCCACCAAAAGATGCATGTGCATGCTCAACAAGTGGTTTGGCACAAATGCAAGCACGTGCGCTGAAAAGCGCAGCATGGCCGTGCTTGGCACTTCGTTTGGCAGAAATCTAGGTGCGCGCTCTGGCAAAAGCAGCATGTGCATGTTTAACTTGTGGTTTGGCAGAAAACAACGTGCGCGTCTACCAAAAGATGGATGTGCATGCTCAACAAGTGGTTTGACAGAAATGCATACACGTGCGCTGAAAAGCGCAGCATGGGCGTGCTTAGCACGTGGTTTGGCAGAAATTCACTTCCACGGCCTGGCAAAAGCAGCATGTGCATGTTTAACATGTGGTTTGGCAGAACACAACGTGCGCGTGTACCAAACGTTGCATATGCATTCTAAATAGGTGCTTTGGCACAAATGCATGCGTGTGCCCTGAAAAGCGCAGCATGGGCGTGCATGGCACGTCGATTGGCAGAAATCGACGTGCGCGCTCTGGCAAAAGCAGCACGTGCATCCTTAAGTTATGGTTTGGCAGAAAACAACGTGCGCGTCTACCAAAAGATACATGTGCATGCTTAACAAGTGGTTTGGCACAAATACATGCGCGTGCGCTGTAAAGCGCTGCATGCGTGCGCTTGGAACGTCGTTTGGCAGAAATCCACGTGCACGGTCTGGCAAAAGCTGCATGTGCATGCTTAACTTGTGGTTTGGCAGAAAACAACGTACGCGTCTACCAAAAGATGCATGTGCATGCTCAAGAAGTGGTTTGACACAAATGCATGCGCGTGCGCTGAAAAGCGCTACATGGGCGTGCTCTGCACGATGTTTGGCAGAAATCCACGTGCACGGTCTGACAAAAGCAGCATGTGCATGCTTAACTTGTGGTTTGGCAGAAAACAAGGTCCGCGTCTACCTAAAGATGCATGTGCATGCTCAACAAGTGGTTTGACACAAATGCATGCGCGTGCGCTGTAAAGCGCAGCATGGGTGTGCTTGGCCCGTCGTTTGGGAGAAATCCACGTGCACGCTCTGGCAAAAGCAGCATGAGCATGCTTAACTTGTGGATTTTCAGAAAACAACGTGCGCGTCTACCAAAACATGCATGTGCATGCTTAACAAGTGGTTTGGCACAAATGCATGCGCGTGCGCTGAAAAGCGCAGCATGGGCGTGCTTAGCACGTGAATTGGCAGAAATCCACGTGCTCGCTCTGGCAAAAACAGCATGTGCATGCTTAACCTTGTGGTTTGGCAGAAAACAAAGTGCGCGTCTACCAAAAGATGCATGTGCATGCTTCACAAGTGGTTTAGCACAAATGCATGTGCGTGCGCTGTAAAGGGCAGCATGGGTGTGCTTGGCCCGTCGTTTGGCAGAAATCCACGTGCATGCTCTGGCAAAAGCAGCATGTGCATGCTTAACTTGTGGTTTGGCAGAAAACAACGTGCGCGTCTACCAAAAAATACATGTGCATGCTTAAGAAGTGGTTTCGCACAAATGCATGCGCGTGCGCTGAAAAGCACAGCATGGGCGTGCTTGGCACTTCGTTTGGCAGAAATCCAGGTGCGCGCTCTGGCAAAAGCAGCATGTGCATGTTTAACTTGTGGTTTGGCAGAAAACAACGTGCGCGTCTACTAAAAGATGGATGTGCATGCTCAACAAGTGGTTTGACACAAATGCATACACGTGCGCTGAAAAGCGCAGCATGGGCGTGCTTAGCACGTGGTTTGGCAGAAATCCACTTCCACGGCCTGGCAAAAGCAGCACGTGCATGCTTAACTTGTGGGTTGGCAGAAAACAACGTGCGCGTGTACCAAACGTTGCATGTGCATTCTCAATAGGTGCTTTGGCACAACTGCATGCGTGTGCCCTGAAAAGCGCAGCATGGGCGTGCTTGGCACGTCGATTGGCAGAAATCGACGGGCGCGCTCTGGCAAAAGCAGCACGCGCATGCTTAAGTTGTGGTTTGGCAGAAAACAACGTGCGCGTCTACCAAAAGATGCATGTGCATGCTCAACAAGTGGTTTGACACAAATGCATGCGCGTGCGCTGAAAAGCGCAGCATGGGCATGCTTAATACGTCGTTTGGCAGAAATTCACGTGCACGCTCTGGCAAAAGCAGCATGTGCATGCTGAACCTTGTGGTTTGGCAGAAAACAAAGTGCGTGTCTACCAAAAGATGCATGTGCATGCTTAACAAGTGGTTTAGCACATATGCATGTGCGTGCGCTGTAAAGGGCAGCATGGGTGTGCTTGGCCCGTCGTTTGGCAGAAATCCACGTGCACGCTCTGGCAAAAGCAGCATGAGCATGCTTAACTTGTGGTTTCGCAGAAAACAACGTGCGCGTCTACCAAAAGATGCATGTGTATACTTAACAAGTGGTTTGGCACAAATGCATATGCGCGCGCTGAAAAGCGCAGCATGGGCGTGCTTGGCACGTCGTTTGGCAGAAATCCACGTGCGCGCACTGGCAAAAGCAGCATGTGCATGCTTAACTTGTGGTTTGGCAGAAAACAACGTGCGCGTCTACCAAAAGATGCTTTTGCATGCTTAACAAGTGGTTCGGCACAAATGCATGCACGTGCGCTGAAAACCGCAGCATGGGCGTGCTTTGCACGTGAGTTTGCAGAAATGCACGTGCACGCTCTGCAAAAACAGCATGTGCATGCTTAACTTGTGGTTTCGCTGAAAACAACGTGCGCGTCTACCAAAAGATGCATGTGCATACTTAACAAGTGGTTTGGCACAAATGCATGCGCGTGCGCAGAAAAGCGCAGCATGTGCGTGCTTTGCACGTCGTTTGGCAGAAATCCACGTGTGCGCTCTGGCAAAAGCAGCATGTGCATGCTTAACTTGTGGTTTGGCAGAAAACAACGTGCGCGTCTACCAAAAGATACATATGCATGCTTAACAAGTGGTTTGGCACAAATACATGCGCGTGCGCTGTAAAGCGCTGCATGCGTGCGCTTGGCACGTCGTTTGGCAGAAATCCACGTGCACGGTCTGGCAAAAGCAGCATGTGCATGCTTAACTTGTGGTTTGGCAGAAAACAACGTGCGCGTCTACCTAAAAATGTATGTGCATGCTTAACAAGTGGTTTCGCACAAATGCATGCACGTGCGCTGTAAAGCGTAGCATGGGCGTTCTTGGCACGTCGTTTGGCAGAAATCGGCGTGCGCCCTCTGGCAAAAGCAGCACGTGCATGCTTAAGTTGTGGTTTGGCAGAAAACAACGTGCGCGTCTACCAAAAGATACATGTGCATGCTCAACAAGTGGTTTGACACAAATGCCTGCGCGTGCGCTGAAAAGCGCAGCATGGGCGTGCTTAGCACGTGGTTTGGCAGAAATCCGCTTGCACGCTCTGGCAAAAAGAGCATATGCATGCTTAACTTGTTGTTTGACAGAAAACAACGTGCGCGTCTACCAAAAGATGCATGTGCATGCTCAACAAGTGCTTTGACACAAATGCATGCGCGTGCGCTGAAAAGCGCAGCATGGGCGTGCTTAGCACGTAGTTTGGCAGAAATCCACGTGTGCGCTCTGGCAAAAGCAGCATGTGCATGTTTAACTTGTGGTTTGGCAGAAAACAACGTGCGCGTCTACCAAAAGAAGGATGTGCATGCTCAACATGTGGTTTGACACAAATGCATACACGTGCGCTGAAAAGCGCAGCATGGGCGTGCTTAGCACGTGGTTTGGCAGAAATCCACTTCCACGGCCTGGCAAAAGCAGCATGTGCATGCTTAACTTGTGGTTTGGCAGAAAACAACGTGCGCGTCCACCAAAAGATGCATGTGCATGCTCAACAAGTGGTTTGGCACAAATGCAAGCGCGTGCGCTGAAAAGCGCAGCATGGCCGTGCTTGGCACTTCGTTTGGCAGAAATCTAGGTGCGCGCTCTGGCAAAAGCAGCATGTGCATGTTTAACTTGTGGTTTGGCAGAAAACAACGTGCGCGTCTACCAAAAGATGGATGTGCATGCTCAACAAGTGGTTTGACAGAAATGCATACACGTGCGCTGAAAAGCGCAGCATGGGCGTGCTTAGCACGTGGTTTGGCAGAAATTCACTTCCACGGCCTGGCAAAAGCAGCATGTGCATGCTTAACATGTGGTTTGGCAGAACACAACGTGCGCGTGTACCAAACGTTGCATATGCATTCTAAATAGGTGCTTTGGCACAAATGCATGCGTGTGCCCTGAAAAGCGCAGCATGGGCGTGCATGGCACGTCGATTGGCAGAAATCGACGTGCGCGCTCTGGCAAAAGCAGCACGTGCATCCTTAAGTTATGGTTTGGCAGAAAACAACGTGCGCGTCTACCAAAAGATACATGTGCATGCTTAACAAGTGGTTTGGCACAAATACATGCGCGTGCGCTGTAAAGCGCTGCATGCGTGCGCTTGGAACGTCGTTTGGCAGAAATCCACGTGCACGGTCTGGCAAAAGCTGCATGTGCATGCTTAACTTGTGGTTTGGCAGAAAACAACGTACGCGTCTACCAAAAGATGCATGTGCATGCTCAAGAAGTGGTTTGACACAAATGCATGCGCGTGCGCTGAAAAGCGCAGCATGGGCGTGCTTAGCACGTGGTTTGGCAGAAATCCACTTCCAACGCCTGGCAAAAGAAGCATGTGCATGCTTAACTTGTGGTTTGGCAGAAAACAACGTGCGCGTCTACCAAAAGTTGCATGTGCATGCTCAATAAGTGGTTTGGCACAAATGCATGCGTGTGCCCTGAAAAGCGCAGCATGGGCGTTCTTGGCACGTCGATTGGCAGAAATCGGCTTGCGCGCTCTGGCAAAAGCAGCACGTTCATGCTTAAGTTGTGGTTTGGCAGAAAACAACGTGCGCGTCTACCAAAAGATACATGTGCATGCTCAACAAGTGGTTTGACACAAATGTATGCGCGTGCGCTGAAAAGCGCAGCATGGGCGTGCTTAGCACGTGGTTTGGCAGAAATCCGCTTGCACGCTCTGGCAAAAGGAGCATGTGCATGCTTAACAAGGGGTTTGGCACAACTGCATGCACGTGCGCTGAAAAGCGCAGCATGGGCGTGCTTAGAAAGTGGTTTGGCAGAAATCCAATTGCACGCTCTGGCAAAAGCAGCATGTGCATGCTTAACTTGTGGTTTGGCAGAAAACAACGTGCGCGTCCACCAAAAGATGCATGTGCATGCTCAACAAGTGGTTTGGCACAAATGCATGCGCGTGCGCTGAAAAGCGCAGCATGGGCGTGCTTGGCACTTCGTTTGGCAGAAATCCAGGTGCGCGCTCTGGCAAAAGCAGCATGTGCATGTTTAACTTGTGGTTTGGCAGAAAACAAAGTGCGCGTCCACCAAAAGATGCATGTGCATGCTCAACAAGTGGTTTGGCACAAATGCATGCGCGTGCGCTGAAAAGCGCAGCATGGGCGTGCTTGGCACGTCGATTGGCAGAAATCGACGTGCGCGCTCTGGGAAAAGCAGCACGTGCATGCTTAAGTTGTGGTTTGGCAGAAAACAACGTGCGCGTCTACCAAAAGATACATGTGCATGCTTAACAAGTGGTTTGGCACAAATACATGCGCGTGCGCTGTAAAGCGCTGCATGGGCGTGCTTAGAACGTGGTTTGGCAGAAATCCGCTTGCACGCTCTGGCAAAAGGAGCATGTGCATGCTTAACTTGTGGTTTGGCAGAAAACAACGTGCGCGTCTACCAAAAGATGCATGTGCATGCTCAACAAGTGGTTTGACACAAATGCATGCGCGTGCGCTGAAAAGCGCAGCATGGGCATGCTTAATACGTGGTTTGGCAGAAATTCACGTGCACGCTCTGGCAAAAGCAGCATGTGCATGCTTAACCTTGTGCTTTGGCAGAAAACAAAGTGCGCGTCTACCAAAAGATGCATGGGCATGCTTCACAAGTGGTTTAGCACAAATGCATGTGCGTGCGCTGTAAAGGGCAGCATGGGTGTGCTTGGCCCGTCGTTTGGCAGAAATCCACGTGCATGCTCTGGCAAAAGCAGCATGTGCATGCTTAACTTGTGGTTTGGCAGAAAACAACGTGCGCGTCTACCAAAAAATGCATGTGCATGCTTAAGAAGTGGTTTCGCACAAATGCATGCGCGTGCGCTGAAAAGCACAGCATGGGCGTGCTTGGCACTTCGTTTGGCAGAAATCCAGGTGCGCGCTCTGGCAAAAGCAGCATGTGCATGTTTAACTTGTGGTTTGGCAGAAAACAACGTGCGCGTCTACCAAAAGATGGATGTGCATGCTCAACAAGTGGTTTGACACAAATGCATACACGTGCGCAGAAAAGCGCAGCATGGGCGTGCTTAGCACGTGGTTTGGCAGAAATCCACTTCCACGGCCTGGCAAAAGCAGCACGTGCATGCTTAACTTGTGGGTTGGCAGAAAACAACGTGCGCGTCTACCAAAAGTTGCATGTGCATGCTCAATAAGTGGTTTGGCACAAATGCATGCGTGTGCCCTGAAAAGCGCAGCATGGGCGTGCTTGGCACGTCGATTGGCAGAAATCGGCTTGCGCGCTCTGGCAAAAGCAGCACGTTCATGCTTAAGTTGTGGTTTGGCAGAAAACAACGTGCGCGTCTACCAAAAGATACATGTGCATGCTCAACAAGTGGTTTGACACAAATGCATGCGCGTGCGCTGAAAAGCGCAGCATGGGCGTGCTTAGCACGTATTTTGGCAGAAATCCGCTTGCACGCTCTGGCAAAAGGAGCATGTGCATGCTTAACAAGGGGTTTGGCACAACTGCATGCACGTGCGCTGAAAAGCGCAGCATGGGCGTGCTTAGAAAGTGGTTTGGCAGAAATCCAATTGCACGCTCTGGCAAAAGCAGCATGTGCATGCTTAACTTGTGGTTTGGCAGAAAACAACGTGCGCGTCTACCAAAAGATACATGTGCATGCTTAACAAGTGGTTTGGCACAAATACATGCGCGTGCGCTGTAAAGCGCTGCATGCGTGCGCTTGGAACGTCGTTTGGCAGAAATCCACGTGCACGGTCTGGCAAAAGCTGCATGTGCATGCTTAACTTGTGGTTTGGCAGAAAACAACGTACGCGTCTACCAAAAGATGCATGTGCATGCTCAAGAAGTGGTTTGACACAAATGCATGCGCGTGCGCTGAAAAGCGCAGCATGGGCGTGCTTAGCACGTGGTTTGGCAGAAATCCACTTCCAACGCCTGGCAAAAGCAGCATGTGCATGCTTAACTTGTGGTTTGGCAGAAAACAACGTGCGCGTCTACCAAAAGTTGCATGTGCATGCTCAATAAGTGGTTTGGCACAAATGCATGCGTGTGCCCTGAAAAGCGCAGCATGGGCGTTCTTGGCACGTCGATTGGCAGAAATCGGCTTGCGCGCTCTGGCAAAAGCAGCACGTTCATGCTTAAGTTGTGGTTTGGCAGAAAACAACGTGCGCGTCTACCAAAAGATACATGTGCATGCTCAACAAGTGGTTTGACACAAATGTATGCGCGTGCGCTGAAAAGCGCAGCATGGGCGTGCTTAGCACGTGGTTTGGCAGAAATCCGCTTGCACGCTCTGGCAAAAGGAGCATGTGCATGCTTAACAAGGGGTTTGGCACAACTGCATGCACGTGCGCTGAAAAGCGCAGCATGGGCGTGCTTAGAAAGTGGTTTGGCAGAAATCCAATTGCACGCTCTGGCAAAAGCAGCATGTGCATGCTTAACTTGTGGTTTGGCAGAAAACAACGTGCGCGTCCACCAAAAGATGCATGTGCATGCTCAACAAGTGGTTTGGCACAAATGCATGCGCGTGCGCTGAAAAGCGCAGCATGGGCGTGCTTGGCACTTCGTTTGGCAGAAATCCAGGTGCGCGCTCTGGCAAAAGCAGCATGTGCATGTTTAACTTGTGGTTTGGCAGAAAACAAAGTGCGCGTCCACCAAAAGATGCATGTGCATGCTCAACAAGTGGTTTGGCACAAATGCATGCGCGTGCGCTGAAAAGCGCAGCATGGGCGTGCTTGGCACGTCGATTGGCAGAAATCGACGTGCGCGCTCTGGGAAAAGCAGCACGTGCATGCTTAAGTTGTGGTTTGGCAGAAAACAACGTGCGCGTCTACCAAAAGATACATGTGCATGCTTAACAAGTGGTTTGGCACAAATACATGCGCGTGCGCTGTAAAGCGCTGCATGGGCGTGCTTAGAACGTGGTTTGGCAGAAATCCGCTTGCACGCTCTGGCAAAAGGAGCATGTGCATGCTTAACTTGTGGTTTGGCAGAAAACAACGTGCGCGTCTACCAAAAGATGCATGTGCATGCTCAACAAGTGGTTTGACACAAATGCATGCGCGTGCGCTGAAAAGCGCAGCATGGGCATGCTTAATACGTGGTTTGGCAGAAATTCACGTGCACGCTCTGGCAAAAGCAGCATGTGCATGCTTAACCTTGTGCTTTGGCAGAAAACAAAGTGCGCGTCTACCAAAAGATGCATGGGCATGCTTCACAAGTGGTTTAGCACAAATGCATGTGCGTGCGCTGTAAAGGGCAGCATGGGTGTGCTTGGCCCGTCGTTTGGCAGAAATCCACGTGCATGCTCTGGCAAAAGCAGCATGTGCATGCTTAACTTGTGGTTTGGCAGAAAACAACGTGCGCGTCTACCAAAAAATGCATGTGCATGCTTAAGAAGTGGTTTCGCACAAATGCATGCGCGTGCGCTGAAAAGCACAGCATGGGCGTGCTTGGCACTTCGTTTGGCAGAAATCCAGGTGCGCGCTCTGGCAAAAGCAGCATGTGCATGTTTAACTTGTGGTTTGGCAGAAAACAACGTGCGCGTCTACCAAAAGATGGATGTGCATGGTCAACAAGTGGTTTGACACAAATGCATACACGTGCGCTGAAAAGCGCAGCATGGGCGTGCTTAGCACGTGGTTTGGCAGAAATCCACTTCCACGGCCTGGCAAAAGCAGCACGTGCATGCTTAACTTGTGGGTTGGCAGAAAACAACGTGCGCGTCTACCAAAAGTTGCATGTGCATGCTCAATAAGTGGTTTGGCACAAATGCATGCGTGTGCCCTGAAAAGCGCAGCATGGGCGTGCTTGGCACGTCGATTGGCAGAAATCGGCTTGCGCGCTCTGGCAAAAGCAGCACGTTCATGCTTAAGTTGTGGTTTGGCAGAAAACAACGTGCGCGTCTACCAAAAGATACATGTGCATGCTCAACAAGTGGTTTGACACAAATGCATGCGCGTGCGCTGAAAAGCGCAGCATGGGCGTGCTTAGCACGTGGTTTGGCAGAAATCCGCTTGCACGCTCTGGCAAAAGGAGCATGTGCATGCTTAACAAGGGGTTTGGCACAACTGCATGCACGTGCGCTGAAAAGCGCAGCATGGGCGTGCTTAGAAAGTGGTTTGGCAGAAATCCAATTGCACGCTCTGGCAAAAGCAGCATGTGCATGCTTAACTTGTGGTTTGGCAGAAAACAACGTGCGCGTCCACCAAAAGATGCATGTGCATGCTCAACAAGTGGTTTGGCACAAATGCATGCGCGTGCGCTGAAAAGCGCAGCATGGGCGTGCTTGGCACTTCGTTTGGCAGAAATCCAGGTGCGCGCTCTGGCAAAAGCAGCATGTGCATGTTTAACGTGTGGTTTGGCAGAAAACAAAGTGCGCGTCCACCAAAAGATGCATGTGCATGCTCAACAAGTGGTTTGGCACAAATGCATGCGCGTGCGCTGAAAAGCGCAGCATGGGCGTGCTTGGCACGTCGATTGGCAGAAATCGACGTGCGCGCTCTGGGAAAAGCAGCACGTGCATGCTTAAGTTGTGGTTTGGCAGAAAACAACGTGCGCGTCTACCAAAAGATACATGTGCATGCTTAACAAGTGGTTTGGCACAAATACATGCGCGTGCGCTGTAAAGCGCTGCATGGGCGTGCTTAGAACGTGGTTTGGCAGAAATCCGCTTGCACGCTCTGGCAAAAGGAGCATGTGCATGCTTAACTTGTGGTTTGGCAGAAAACAACGTGCGCGTCTACCAAAAGATGCATGTGCATGCTCAACAAGTGGTTTGACACAAATGCATGCGCGTGCGCTGAAAAGCGCAGCATGGGCATGCTTAATACGTGGTTTGGCAGAAATTCACGTGCACGCTCTGGCAAAAGCAGCATGTGCATGCTTAACCTTGTGGTTTGGCAGAAAACAAAGTGCGCGTCTACCAAAAGATGCATGGGCATGCTTCACAAGTGGTTTAGCACAAATGCATGTGCGTGCGCTGTAAAGGGCAGCATGGGTGTGCTTGGCCCGTCGTTTGGCAGAAATCCACGTGCATGCTCTGGCAAAAGCAGCATGTGCATGCTTAACTTGTGGTTTGGCAGAAAACAACGTGCGCGTCTACCAAAAGATGGATGTGCATGCTCAACAAGTGGTTTGACACAAATGCATACACGTGCGCTGAAAAGCGCAGCATGGGCGTGCTTAGCACGTGGTTTGGCAGAAATCCACTTCCACGGCCTGGCAAAAGCAGCACGTGCATGCTTAACTTGTGGGTTGGCAGAAAACAACGTGCGCGTGTACCAAACGTTGCATGTGCATTCTCAATAGGTGCTTTGGCACAACTGCATGCGTGTGCCCTGAAAAGCGCAGCATGGGCGTTATGGCACGTCGATTGGCAGAAATCGACGTGCGCGCTCTGGCAAAAGCAGCACGCGCATGCTTAAGTTGTGGTTTGGCAGAAAACAACGTGCGCGTCTACCAAAAGATGCATGTGCATGCTCAACAAGTGGTTTGACACAAATGCATGCGCGTGCGCTGAAAAGCGCAGCATGGGCATGCTTAATACGTCGTTTGGCAGAAATTCACGTGCACGCTCTGGCAAAAGCAGCATGTGCATGCTTAACCTTGTGGTTTGGCAGAAAACAAAGTGCGTGTCTACCAAAAGATGCATGTGCATGCTTAACAAGGGGTTTAGCACAAATGCATGTGCGTGCGCTGTAAAGGGCAGCATGGGTGTGCTTGGCCCGTCGTTTGGCAGAAATCCACGTGCACGCTCTGGCAAAAGCAGCATGAGCATGCTTAACTTGTGGTTTCGCAGAAAACAACGGCCGCGTCTACCAAAAGATGCATGTGTATACTAAACAAGTGGTTTGGCACAAATGCATATGCGCGCGCTGAAAAGCGCAGCATGGGCGTGCTTGGCACGTCGTTTGGCAGAAATCCACGTGCGCGCACTGGCAAAAGCAGCATGTGCATGCTTAACTTGTCGTTTGGCAGAAAACAACGTGCGCGTCTACCAAAAGATGCTTTTGCATGCTTAACAAGTGGTTCGGCACAAATGCATGCACGTGCGCTGAAAACCGCAGCATGGGCGTGCTTTGCACGTGAGTTTGCAGAAATGCACGTGCACGCTCTGCAAAAACAGCATGTGCATGCTTAACTTGTGGTTTCGCTGAAAACAACGTGCGCGTCTACCAAAAGATGCATGTGCATACTTAACAGTGGTTTGGCACAAATGCATGCGCGTGCGCAGAAAAGCGCAGCATGTGCGTGCTTTGCACGTCGTTTGGCAGAAATCCACGTGTGCGCTCTGGCAAAAGCAGCATGTGCATGCTTAACTTGTGGTTTGGCAGAAAACAACGTGCGCGTCTACCAAAAGATACATATGCATGCTTAACAAGTGGTTTGGCACAAATACATGCGCGTGCGCTGTAAAGCGCTGCATGCGTGCGCTTGGCACGTCGTTTGGCAGAAATCCACGTGCACGGTCTGGCGAAAGCTGCATGTGCATGCTTAACTTGTGGTTTGGCAGAAAACAACGTGCGCGTCTACCAAAAGATGCATGTGCATGCTCAACAAGTGGTTTGACACAAATGCATGCGCGTGCGCTGCTAAGCGCAGCATGGGCATGCTTAATACGTGGTTTGGCAGAAATTCACGTGCACGCTCTGGCAAAAGCAGCATGTGCATGCTTAACCTTGTGGTTTGGCAGAAAACAAAGTGCGTGTCTACCAAAAGACGCATGTGCATGCTTAACAAGTGGTTTAGCACAAATGCATGTGCGTGCGCTGTAAAGGGCAGCATGGGTGTGCTTGGCCCGTCGTTTGGCAGAAATGCACGTGCACGCTCTGCAAAAACAGCATGTGCATGCTTAACTTGTGGTTTCGCTGAAAACAACGTGCGCGTCTACCAAAAGATGCATGTGCATACTTAACAAGGGGTTTGGCACAAATGCATGCGCGTGCGAGAAAAGCGCAGCATGTGCGTGCTTGGCACGTCGTTTGGAAGAAATCCACGTGTGCGCTCTGGCAAAAGCAGCATGTGCATGCTCAACTTGTGGTTTGGCAGAAAACAACGTGCGCGTCTACCAAAAGATACATATGCATGCTTAACAAGTGGTTTGGCACAAATACATGCGCGTGCGCTGTAAAGCGCTGCATGCGTGCGCTTGGCACGTCGTTTGGCAGAAATCCACGTGCACGGTCTGGCAATAGCAGCATGTGCATGCTTAACTTGTGGTTTGGCAGAAAACAACGTGCGCGTCTACCAAAAAATGTATGTGCATGCTTAACAAGTGGTTTCGCACAAATGCATGCCCGCGCGCTGTAAAGCGTAGCATGGGCGTTCTTGGCACGTCGTTTGGCAGAAATCGGCGTGCGCGCTCTGGCAAAAGCAGCGCGTGCATGCTTAAGTTGTGGTTTGGCAGAAAACAACGTGCGCGTCTACCAAAAGATACATGTGCATGCTCAACAAGTGCTTTGACACAAATGCATGCGCGTGCGCTGAAAAGCGCAGCATGGGCGTGCTTAGCACGTGGTTTGGCAGAAATCCGCTTGCACGCTCTGGCTAAAGGAGCATGTGCATGCTTAACTTGTGGTTTGGCAGAAAACAACGTGCGCGTCTACCAAAAGATGCATGTGCATGCTCAACAAGTGGTTTGGCACAAATGCATGCGCGTGCGCTGATAAGCGCAGCATGGGCGTGCTTAGCACGTGGTTTGGCAGAAATCCACGTGTGCGCTCTGGCAAAAGCAGCATGTGCATGCTTAACTTGTGGTTTGGCAGAAAACAACGTGCGCGTCTACCAAAAGATACATATGCATGCTTAACAAGTGGTTTGGCACAAATACATGCGCGTGCGCTGTAAAGCGCTGCATGCGTGCGCTTGTCACGTCGTTTGGCAGAAATCCACGTGCACGGTCTGGCAAAAGCAGCATGTGCATGCTTAACTTGTGGTTTGGCAGAAAACAACGTGCGCGTCTACCAAAAAATGCATGTGCATGCTTAACAAGTGGTTTCACACAAATGCATGCACGTGCGCTGTAAAGCGTAGCATGGGCGTTCTTGGCACTTCGTTTGGCAGAAATCCAGGTGCGCGCTCTGGCAAAAGCAGCATGTGCATGTTTAACTTGTGGTTTGGCAGAAAACAACGTGCGCGTCTAGCAAAAGAAGGATGTGCATGCTCAACATGTGGTTTGACGCAAATGCATACACGTGCGCTGAAAAGCGCAGCATGGGAGTGCTTAGCACGTGGTTTGGCAGAAATCCACTTCCACGGCCTGGCAAAAGCAGCACGTGCATGCTTAACTTGTGGTTTGACAGAAAACAACGTGCGCGTCTACCAAAAGATGCATGTGCATGCTCAACAAGTGGTTTGACACAAATGCATGCGCGTGCGCTGAAAAGCGCAGCATGGGCGTGCTTAGCACGTGAATTTGCAGAAATCCACGTGCGCGCTCTGGCAAAAAGCAGAATGTGCATGCCTAACTTGTGGTTTGGGAGAAAACAACGCGCGCGTCTACCAAAAGATGCATATGCATGATTTACAAGTGGTTTGGCACAAATGCACGCACGTGCGCTGAAAAGCGCAGCATGGGCGTGCTTAGCAAGTGGTTTGGCAGAAATCCAATTGCACGCTCTGGCAAAAGCAGCATGTGCATGTTTAACTTGTGGTTTGGCAGAAAACAACGTGCGCGTCCAGCAAAAGATGCATGTGCATGCTCAACAAGTGGTTTGGCACAAATGCATGCGCGTGCGCTGAAAAGCGCAGCATGAGCGTGCTTGGCACTTCGTTTGGCAGAAATCTAGGTGCGCGCTCTGGCAAAAGCAGCATGTGCATGTTTAACTTGTGGTTTGGAAGAAAACAACGTGCGCGTCTACCAAAAGATGGATGTGCATGCTCAACAAGTGGTTTGACACAAATGCATACACGTGCGCTGAAAAGCGCAGCATGGCCGTGCTTAGCACGTGGTTTGGGAGAAATTCACTTCCACGGCCTGGCAAAAGCAGCATGTGCATGCTTAACTTGTGGTTTGGCAGAACACAACGTGCGCGTGTACCAAACGTTGCATGTGCATTCTCAATAGGTGCTTTGGCACAAATGCATGCGTGTACCCTGAAAAGCGCAGCATGGGCGTGCTTGGCACGTCGATTGGCAGAAATCGACGTGCGCGCTCTGGCAAAAGCAGCACGTGCATGCTTAAGTTGTGGTTTGGCAGAAAACAACGTGCGCGTCTACCAAAAGATACATGTGCATGCTTAACAAGTGGTTTGGCACAAATACATGCGCGTGCGCTGTAAAGCGCTGCATGCGTGCGCTTGGCACGTCGTTTGGCAGAAATCCACGTGCACGGTCT
This sequence comes from Dermacentor andersoni, assembly GCF_023375885.2. Classification (NCBI taxonomy): domain Eukaryota; kingdom Metazoa; phylum Arthropoda; class Arachnida; order Ixodida; family Ixodidae; genus Dermacentor; species Dermacentor andersoni. The sequence continues at coordinate 4,798,204 of NC_092821.1, forward strand.
GGCAAAAGCTGCATGTGCATGCTTAACTTGTGGTTTGGCAGAAAACAACGTGCGCGTCTACCAAAAGATGCATGTGCATGCTCAACAAGTGGTTTGACACAAATGCATGCGCGTGCGCTGCTAAGCGCAGCATGGGCATGCTTAATACGTGGTTTGGCAGAAATTCCCGTGCACGCTCTGGCAAAAGCAGCATGTGCATGCTTAACGTTGTGGTTTGGCAGAAAACAAAGTGCGCGTCTACCAAAAGATGCATGTGCATGCTTCACAAGTGGTTTAGCACAAATGCATGTGCGTGCGCTGTAAAGGGCAGCATGGGTGTGCTTGGCCCGTCGTTTGGCAGAAATCCACGTGCATGCTCTGGCAAAAGGAGCATGTGCATGCTTAACTTGTGGTTTGGCAGAAAACAACGTGTGCGTCTACCAAAAAATGCATGTGCATGCTTAAGAAGTGGTTTCACACAAATGCATGCGCGTGCGCTGAAAAGCGCAGCATGGGCGTGCTTGGCACTTCGTTTGGCAGAAATCCAGGTGCGCGCTCTGGCAAAAGCAGCATGTGCATATTTACCTTGTGGTTTGGCAGAAAACAACGTGCGCGTCTACCAAAAGATGGATGTGCATGCTCAACAAGTGGTTTGACACAAATGCATACACGTGCGCTGAAAAGCGCAGCATGGGCGTGCTTAGCACGTGGTTTGGCAGAAATCCACTTCCACGGCCTGGCAAAAGCAGCATGTGCATGCTTAACTTGTGGTTTGGCAGAAAACAACGTGCGCGTGTACCAAACGTTGCATGTGCATTCTCAATAGGTGCTTTGGCACAACTGCATGCGTGTGCCCTGAAAAGCGCAGCATGGGCGTGCTTGGCACGTCGATTGGCAGAAATCGACGTGCGCGCTCTGGCAAAAGCAGCACGCGCATGCTTAAGTTGTGGTTTGGCAGAAAACAACGTGCGCGTCTACCAAAAGATGCATGTGCATGCTCAACAAGTGGTTTGACACAAATGCATGCGCGTGCGCTGAAAAGCGCAGCATGGGCATGCTTAATACGTGGTTTGGCAGAAATTCACGTGCACGCTCTGGCAAAAGCAGCATGTGCATGCTTAACCTTGTGGTTTGGCAGAAAACAAAGTGCGTGTCTACCAAAAGATGCATGTGCATGCTTAACAAGTGGTTTAGCACAAATGCATGTGCGTGCGCTGTAAAGGGCAGCATGGGTGTGCTTGGCCCGTCGTTTGGCAGAAATCCACGTGCACGCTCTGGCAAAAGCAGCATGAGCATGCTTAACTAGTGGCTTCGCAGAAAACAACGTGCGCCTCTATCATAAGATGCATGTGTATACTTAACAAGTAGTTTGGCACAAATGCATAACCGCGCGCTGAAAAGCGCAGCATGGGCGTGCTTGGCACGTCGTTTGGCAGAAATCCACGTGCGCGCACTGGCAAAAGCAGCATGTGCATGCTTAACTTGTGGTTTGGCAGAAAACAACGTGCGCGTCTACCAAAAGATGCTTTTGCATGGTTAACAAGTAGTTCGGCACAAATGCATGCACGTGCGCTGAAAAGCGTAGCATGGGCGTGCTTTGCACGTGAATTTGCAGAAATGCACGTGCACGCTCTGCAAAAACAGCATGTGCATGCTTAACTTGTGGTTTCGCTGAAAACAACGTGCGCGTCTACCAAAAGATGCATGTGCATACTTCACAAGTGGTTTGGCACAATGCATGCGCGTGCGCTGTAAAGCGCTGCATGGGTGCGCTTGGCACGTCGTTTGGCAGAAATCCACGTGCACGGTCTGGCAAAAGCAGCATGTTCATGCTTAACTTGTGGTTTGGCAGAAAACAACGTGCGCGTCTACCAAAACATGCATGTGCATGCTTAACAAGTGGTGTGGCACAAATGCATGCGCGTGCGCTGAAAAGCGCAGCATGGGCGTGCTTAGCACGTGGTTTGGGAGAAATCTACTTGCACGCTCTGGCAAAAGCGGCATGTGCATGCTTAACTTGTGGTTTGGCAGAAAACAACGTGCGCGTCTACCAAAAGATGCATGTGCATGCTCAACAAGTGGTTTGACACAGATGCATGCGCGTGTGCTGAAAAGCGCAGCATGGGCGTGCTTAGCACGTGAATTGGCAGAAATCCACGTGCACGCTCTGGGAAAAACAGCATGTGCATGCTTAACTTGTGGTCTGGCAGGAAACAACGTGCGCGTCTACCAAAAGATGCAGGTGCATGCTCAACAAGTGGTTTGATACAAATGCATGCGCGTGCGCTGTGAAGCGCAGCATGTGCATGCTTAACAAGTGGTTTTGCACAAATGCATGCGCGTGCGCTGTAAAGCGCTACATGGGCGTGCTTGCCACGTCGTTTGGCAGAAATCCACGTGCACGGTCTGGCAAAAGCAGCATGTGCATGCTTAACTTGTGGTTTGGCTGAAAACAACGTGCGCGTCTACCTAAAGATGCATGTGCATGCCCAACAAGTGGTTTGACACAAATGCATGCGCGTGCGCTGTGAAACGCAGCATGTGTGTGCTTAATACGTGGTTTGGCAGAAATCCACGTGCACGCTCTGGCAAATGCAGCATGCTCATGCTTAACCTGTGGTTTGGCAGAAAACAACGTGCGCGTCTACCAAAAGATGCATGTGCATGCTTAACAAGTGGTTTGGCACAAATGCATGCACGTGTGCTGTAAAACGCAGCATGGGCGTGCTTGGCACGTCGTTTGGCCGAAATCCACGTGCACGGTCTGGCTAAAGCAGCATGCTCTTGCTTAACTTGTGGTTTGGCAGAAAACAACGTGCGCGTCTACCAAAAAATGCATGGGCCATCTTAACTAGTGGTTTGGCACAAATGCATGCACGTGCGCTGTAGAGCGCAGCATGGGCGTTCTTGGCACGTCGTTTGGCAGAAATCCACGTGCGCGCTCTGGCAAAAGCAGCATGTGCATGCTTAACTTGTGGTTTGGCAGAAAACAACGTGCGCGTCTACCAAAAGATGCATGTGCATGCTCAATAAGTGGTTTGACACAAATGCATGTGCGTGCGCTGAAAAGCGCAGCATGGGCGTGCTTAGCACGTGGATTGGCAGAAATCCACGTGCACGCTCTCGCAAAAACAGCATGTGCATGCTTAACTTGTGGTTTGGCAGAAAACAAGGTGCGCGTCTACCTAAAGATGCATGTGCATGCTCAACAAGTGGTTTGACACAAATGCATGCGCGTGCGCTGTAAAGCGCAGCATGGGTGTGCTTGGCCCGTCGTTTGGGAGAAATCCACGTGCACGCTCTGGCAAAAGCAGCATGAGCATGCTTAACTTGTGGTTTTTCAGAAAACAACGTGCGCGTCTACCAAAACATGCATGTGCATGCTTAACAAGTGGTTTGGCATAAATGCATGCGCGTGCGCTTTAAAGCGCTACATGGGCGTGCTCTGCACGTCGTTTGGCAGAAATCCACGTGCACGGTCTGACAAAAGCAGCATGTGCATGCTTAACTTGTGGTTTGGCAGAAAACAAGGTGCGCGTCTACCTAAAGATGCATGTGCATGCTCAACAAGTGGTTTGACACAAATGCATGCGCGTGCGCTGTAAAGCGCAGCATGGGTGTGCTTCGCCCGTCGTTTGGGAGAAATCCACGTGCACGCTCTGGCAAAAGCAGCATGAGCATGCTTAACTTGTGGTTTTTCAGAAAACAACGTGCGCGTCTACCAAAACATGCATGTGCATGCTTAACAAGTGGTTTGGCACAAATGCATGCGCGTGCGCTGAAAAGCACAGCATGGGCGTGCTTAGCACGTGGTTTGGCAGAAATCCACTTGCACGCTCTGGCAAAAGCGGCATGTGCATGCTTAACTTGTGGTTTGGCAGAAAGCAACGTGCGCGTCTACCAAAAGATACATGTGCATGCTTAACAAGTGGTTTGGCACAAATGCATGCGCGTGCGCTTTAAAGCGCTACATGGGCGTGCTTGGCACGTCGTTTGGCAGAAATTCACGTGCACGGTCTGGCAAAAGCAGCATGTGCATGCTTAACTTGTGGTTTGGCAGAAAACAAAGTGCGCGTCTACCAAAAAATGCATGGGCCATCTTAACTAGTGGTTTGGCACAAATGCATGCACGTGCGCTGTAGAGCGCAGCATGGGCGTTCTTGGCACGTCGTTTGGCAGAAATCCACGTGCGCGCTCTGGCAAAAGCAGCATGTGCATGCTTAACTTGTGGTTTGGCAGAAAACAACGTGCGCGTCTACCAAAAGATGCATGTGCATGCTCAACAAGTGGTTTGACACAAATGCATGTGCGTGCGCTGAAAAGCGCAGCATGGGCGTGCTTAGCACGTGGATTGGCAGAAATCCACGTGCACGCTCTGGCAAAAACAGCATGTGCATGCTTAACTTGTGGTCTGGCAGGAAAGAACGTGCGCGTCTACCAAAAGATACATGTGCATGCTTAAGAAGTGGTTTGGCATAAATGCATGCGCGTGCGCTTTAAAGCGCTACATGGGCGTGCTCTGCACGTCGTTTGGCAGAAATCCACGTGCACGGTCTGACAAAAGCAGCATGTGCATGCTTAACTTGTGGTTTGGCAGAAAACAAGGTCCGCGTCTACCTAAAGATGCATGTGCATGCTCAACAAGTGGTTTGACACAAATGCATGCGCGTGCGCTGTAAAGCGCAGCATGGGTGTGCTTGGCCCGTCGTTTGGGAGAAATCCACGTGCACGCTCTGGCAAAAGCAGCATGAGCATGCTTAACTTGTGGTTTTTCAGAAAACAACGTGCGCGTCTACCAAAACATGCATGTGCATGCTTAACAAGTGGTTTGGCACAAATGCATGCGCGTGCGCTGAAAAGTACAGCATGGGCGTGCTTGGCACGTTGTTTGGCAGAAATCCACGTGCACGGTCTGGCTAAAGCAGCTCGCTCATGCTTAACTTGTGGTTTGGCAGAAAACAAAGTGCGCGTCTACCAAAAAATGCATGGGCCATCTTAACTAGTGGTTTGGCACAAATGCATGCACGTGCGCTGTAGAGCGCAGCATGGGCGTTCTTGGCACGTCGTTTGGCAGAAATCCACGTGCGCGCTCTGGCAAAAGCAGCATGTGCATGCTTAACTTGTGGTTTGGCAGAAAACAACGTGCGCGTCTACCAAAAGATGCATGTCCATGCTCAACAAGTGGTTTGACACAAATGCATGTGCGTGCGCTGAAAAGCGCAGCATGGGCGTGCTTAGCACGTGGATTGGCAGAAATCCACGTGCACGCTCTGGCAAAAACAGCATGTGCATGCTTAACTTGTGGTCTGGCAGGAAAGAACGTGCGCGTCTACCAAAAGATACATGTGCATGCTTAAGAAGTGGTTTGGCATAAATGCATGCGCGTGCGCTTTAAAGCGCTACATGGGCGTGCTCTGCACGTCGTTTGGCAGAAATCCACGTGCACGGTCTGACAAAAGCAGCATGTGCATGCTTAACTTGTGGTTTGGCAGAAAACAAGGTCCGCGTCTACCTAAAGATGCATGTGCATGCTCAACAAGTGGTTTGACACAAATGCATGCGCGTGCGCTGTAAAGCGCAGCATGGGTGTGCTTGGCCCGTCGTTTGGGAGAAATCCACGTGCACGCTCTGGCAAAAGCAGCATGAGCATGCTTAACTTGTGGTTTGGCAGAAAACAACGTGCCCGTCTACCTAAAGATGCATGTGCATGCTCAACAAGTTGTTTGACACAAATGCATGCGCGTGCGCTGAAAAGCGCAGCATGGGCGTGCTTAGAACGTGAATTTGCAGAAATCCACGTGCACGCTCTGGCAAAAACAGCATGTGCATGCTAAACTTGTGGTTTGGCAGGAAACAACGTGCGCGGCACACAAAAGATACATGTGCATGCTTAACAAGTGGTTTGGCACAAATGCATGCACGTGCGCTTTAAAGCGCTACATGGGCGTGCTTGGCACGTCGTTTGGCAGAAATTCACGTGCACGGTCTGGCAAAAGCAGCATGCGCATGCTTAACTTGTGGTTTGGCAGAAAACAACATGCGCGTCTACCTAAAGATGCATGTGCATGCTTAACAAGTGGTTTGGCACAAATGCATGCGCGTGCGCTGAAAAGCGCAGCATGGGCGTGCTTAGCACGTGAATTGGCAGAAATCCACGTGCTCGCTCTGGCAAAAACAGCATGTGCATGCTTAACTTGTGGTCTGGCAGGAAACAACGTGCGCGTCTACCAAAAGATGCATGTGCATGCTCAACAAGTGGTTTGACACAAATGCATGCGCGTGCGCTGAAAAGCACAGCATGGGCGTGCTTGGCACGTCGTTTGGCAGAAATCCACGTGCGCGCTCAGGCAAAAGCAGCATGTGCATGCTTAACTTGTGGTTTGGCAGAAAACAACGTGCCCGTCTACCTAAAGATGCATGTGCATGCTCAACAAGTTGTTTGACACAAATGCATGCGCGTGCGCTGAAAAGCGCAGCATGGGCGTGCTTAGAACGTGAATTTGCAGAAATCCACGTGCACGCTCTGGCAAAAACAGCATGTGCATGCCTAACTTGTGGTTTGGCAGGAAACAACGTGCGCGGCACACAAAAGATACATGTGCATGCTTAACAAGTGGTTTGGCACAAATGCATGCGCGTGCGCTTTAAAGCGCTACATGGGCGTGCTTGGCACGTCGTTTGGCAGAAATTCACGTGCACGGTCTGGCAAAAGCAGCATGTGCATGCTTAACTTGTGGTTTGGCAGAAAACAACATGCGCGTCTACCTAAAGATGCATGTGCATGCTCAACAAGTGGTTTGACACAAATGCATGCGCGTGCGTTGTAAAGCGCAGCATGGGTGTGCTTGGCCCGTCGTTTGGCAGAAATCCACGAGCACGGTCTGGCAAAAGCAGCATGTGCATGCTTAACTTGTGGTTTGGCAGAAAACAACGTGCGCGTCTACCAAAAAATGCATGTGCATGCTTAACAAGTGGTTTGACACAAACGCATGCACGTGCGCTGTAAAGCGCAGCATGGGCGTTCTTGGCACGTCGTTTGGCAGAAATTCACGTGCGCGCTCTGGCAAAAGCAGCATGTGCATGCTTAACTTCTGGTTTGGCAGAAAACAACGTGCGCATCTACCAAAAGATGCATGTGCATGCTCAACAAATGGTTTGACACAAATGCATGCACGTGCGCTGAAAAGCGCAGCATGGGCGTGCTGAGCACGTGAATTGGCAGAAATCCACGTGCACGCTCTGGCAAAAACAGCATGTGCATGCTTAACTTGTGGTCTGGCAGGAAACAACGTGCGCGTCTACCAAAAGATGGAGGTGCATGCTCAACAAGTGGTTTGACACACATGCATGCGCGTGCGCTGTGAAGCGCAGCATGTGCATGCTTAACAAGTGGTTTTGCACAAATGCATGCGCGTGCGCTGTAAAGCGCTACATGGGCGTGCTTGCCACGTCGTTTGGCAGAAATCCACGTGCACGGTCTGGCAAAAGCAGCATGTGCATGCTTAACGTGTGGTTTGGCTGAAAACAACGTGCGCGTCTACCTAAAGATGCATGTGCATGCTCAACAAGTGGTTTGACACAAATGCATGCGCGTGCGCCGAAAAGCAAAGCATGGGCGTGCTTGGCACGTCGTTTGGCAGAAATCCACGTGCGCGCTCTGGCAAAAGCAGCATGTGCATGCTCAACTAGTGTTTTGACACAAATGCATGCGCGTGCGCTGTGAAACGCAGCATGGGCGTGCTTAATACGTGGTTTGGCAGAAATCCACGTGCACGCTCTGGCAAATGCAGCATGTGCATGCTTAACTTGTGGTTTGGCAGGAAGCAACGTGCGCGGCACACAAAAGATACATATGCATGCTTAACAAGTGGTTTGGCACAAATGCATGCGCGTGCGCTTTAAAGCGCTACATGGGCGTGCTTGGCACGTCGTTTGGCAGAAATTCACGTGCACGGTCTGGCAAAAGCAGCATGCGCATGCTTAACTTGTGGTTTGGCAGAAAACAACGTGCGCGTCTACCCGAAGATGCATGTGCATGCTCAACAAGTGGTTTGACACAAATGCATGCGCGTGCGTTGTAAATCGCAGCATGGGTGTGCTTGGCCCGTCGTTTGGCAGAAATCCACGTGCACGGTCTGGAAAAAGCAGCATGTGCATGCTTAACTTGTGGTTTGGCAGAAAACAACGTGCGCGTCTACCAAAAAATGCATGTGCATGCTTAACAATTGGTTTGACACAAACGCATGCACGTGCGCTGAAAAGCGCAGCATGGGCGTGCCTAGCACGTGGTTTGGCAGAAATCCACTCGTACGCTCTGGCAAAAGCAGCATGTGCATGCTTAACTTGTGGTTTGGCAGGAAACAACGTGCGCGTCTACCAAAAGATACATGGGCATGCTTAACAAGTGGTTTGGCACAAATGCATACGCGTGCGCTGTAAAGCGCTACATGGGCGTGCTTGGCACGTCGTTTGGCAGAAATCCACGTGCACGATCTGGTAAAAGCAGCATGTGCATGCTCAACAAGTGCTTTGACACAAATGCATGCGCGTGCGCTGTGAAGTGCAGCATGGGTGTGCTTAATACGTGGTTTGGCAGAAAACCACGTGCACGCTGTGGCAAATGCAGCATGTGCATGCTTAACTTGTGGTTTTAGCAGAAAACAACATGCGCGTCTACCAAAAGATGCATCTGCATGCTTAACAAGTGGTTTGGCACAAATACATGCACGTGCGCTGTAAAGCGCAGGATGGGCGTTCTGGGCACGTCCTCTGGCAGAAATCCACGTGTGCGCTCTGGCAAAAGCAGCATGTGCATGCTTAACTTGTGGTTTGGCAGAAAACAACGAGAGCGTCTACCAAAAGATGCATGTGCATGCTCAACAAGTGGTTTGACACAAATACATGCGCGTGCGCTGAAAAGCACAGCATGGGCGTGCTTGGCACGTTGTTTGGCAGAAATCCACGTGCGCGCTCTGGCAAAAGCAGCATGTGCATGCTCAACAAGTGGTTTGGCAGGAAACGACGTGCGCGCCTACCAAAAGATACATGTGCATGCTTAACAAGTGGTTTGGCACAAATGCATGCGCGTGCGCTGTAAAGCGCTACATGGGCGTGCTTGGCACGTCGTTTGGCAGAAATCCACGTGCACGGTCTGGCAAAAGCAGCATGTGCATGCTTAACTTGTGGTTTGGCAGAAAACAACGTGCGCGTCTACCTATATATGCATGTGCATGCTCAACAAGTGGTTTGACACGAATGCATGCGCGTGCGCTGAAAAGCGCAGCATGGGTGTGCTTAATACGTGGTTTGGCAGAAATCCACGTGCACGCTCTGGCAAATGCAGCATGTGCATGCTTAACCTGTGGTTTGGCAGAAAACAACGTGCGCGTCTACCAAAAGATGCATGTGCATGCTTAACAAGTGGTTTGGCACAAATGCATGCACGTGTGCTGTAAAGCGCAGCATGGGCGTGCTTGGCACGTCGTTTGGCCGAAATCCACGTGCACGGTCTGGCTAAAGCAGCATGCTCATGCTTAACTTGTGGTTTGACAGAAAACAACGTGCGCGTCTACCAAAAAATGCATGGGCCATCTTAACTAGTGGTTTGGCACAAATGCATGCACGTGCACTGTAGAGCGCAGCATGGGCGTTCTTGGCACGTCGTTTGGCAGAAATCCACGTGCGCGCTCTGGCAAAAGCAGCATGTGCATGCTTAACTTGTGGTTTGGCAGAAAACAACATGCGCGTCTACCTAAAGATGCATGTGCATGCTTAACAAGTGGTTTGGCACAAATGCATGCGCGTGCGCTGAAAAGCGCAGCATGGGCGTGCTTAGCACGTGAATTGGCAGAAATCCACGTGCTCGCTCTGGCAAAAACAGCATGTGCATGCTTAACTTGTGGTCTGGCAGGAAACAACGTGCGCGTCTACCAAAAGATGCATGTGCATGCTCAACAAGTGGTTTGACACAAATGCATGTGCGTGCGCTGAAAAGCACAGCATGGGCGTGCTTGGCACGTCGTTTGGCAGAAATCCACGTGCGCGCTCAGGCAAAAGCAGCATGTGCATGCTTAACTTGTGGTTTGGCAGAAAACAACGTGCCCGTCTACCTAAAGATGCATGTGCATGCTCAACAAGTTGTTTGACACAAATGCATGCGCGTGCGCTGAAAAGCGCAGCATGGGCGTGCTTAGAACGTGAATTTGCAGAAATCCACGTGCACGCTCTGGCAAAAACAGCATGTGCATGCTTAACTTGTGGTTTGGCAGGAAACAACGTGCGCGGCACACAAAAGATACATGTGCATGCTTAACAAGTGGTTTGGCACAAATGCATGCGCGTGCGCTTTAAAGCGCTACATGGGCGTGCTTGGCACGTCGTTTGGCAGAAATTCACGTGCACGGTCTGGCAAAAGCAGCATGTGCATGCTTAACTTGTGGTTTGGCAGAAAACAACATGCGCGTCTACCTAAAGATGCATGTGCATGCTCAACAAGTGGTTTGACACAAATGCATGCGCGTGCGTTGTAAAGCGCAGCATGGGTGTGCTTGGCCCGTCGTTTGGCAGAAATCCACGAGCACGGTCTGGCAAAAGCAGCATGTGCATGCTTAACTTGTGGTTTGGCAGAAAACAACGTGCGCGTCTACCAAAAAATGCATGTGCATGCTTAACAAGTGGTTTGACACAAACGCATGCACGTGCGCTGTAAAGCGCAGCATGGGCGTTCTTGGCACGTCGTTTGGCAGAAATTCACGTGCGCGCTCTGGCAAAAGCGGCATGTGCATGCTTAACTTCTGGTTTGGCAGAAAACAACGTGCGCATCTACCAAAAGATGCATGTGCATGCTCAACAAGTGGTTTGACACAGATGCATGCGCGTGCGCTGAAAAGCGCAGCATGGGCGTGCTTAGCACGTGAATTGGCAGAAATCCACGTGCACGCTCTGGCAAAAACAGCATGTGCATGCTTAACTTGTGGTCTGGCAGGAAACAACGTGCGCGTCTACCAAAAGATGCAGGTGCATGCTCAACAAGTGGTTTGATACAAATGCATGCTCGTGCGCTGTGAAGCGCAGCATGTGCATGCTTAACAAGTGGTTTTGCACAAATGCATGCGCGTGCGCTGTAAAGCGCTACATGGGCGTGCTTGCCACGTCGTTTGGCAGAAATCCACGTGCACGGTCTGGCAAAAGCAGCATGTGCATGCTTAACTTGTGGTTTGGCTGAAAACAACGTGCGCGTCTACCTAAAGATGCATGTGCATGCCCAACAAGTGGTTTGACACAAATGCATGCGCGTGCGCTGTGAAACGCAGCATGTGTGTGCTTAATACGTGGTTTGGCAGAAATCCACGTGCACGCTCTGGCAAATGCAGCATGCTCATGCTTAACCTGTGGTTTGGCAGAAAACAACGTGCGCGTCTACCAAAAGATGCATGTGCATGCTTAACAAGTGGTTTGGCACAAATGCATGCACGTGTGCTGTAAAACGCAGCATGGGCGTGCTTGGCACGTCGTTTGGCCGAAATCCACGTGCACGGTCTGGCTAAAGCAGCATGCTCTTGCTTAACTTGTGGTTTGGCAGAAAACAACGTGCGCGTCTACCAAAAAATGCATGGGCCATCTTAACTAGTGGTTTGGCACAAATGCATGCACGTGCGCTGTAGAGCGCAGCATGGGCGTTCTTGGCACGTCGTTTGGCAGAAATCCACGTGCGCGCTCTGGCAAAAGCAGCATGTGCATGCTTAACTTGTGGTTTGGCAGAAAACAACGTGCGCGTCTACCAAAAGATGCATGTGCATGCTCAATAAGTGGTTTGACACAAATGCATGTGCGTGCGCTGAAAAGCGCAGCATGGGCGTGCTTAGCACGTGGATTGGCAGAAATCCACGTGCACGCTCTCGCAAAAACAGCATGTGCATGCTTAACTTGTGGTTTGGCAGAAAACAAGGTGCGCGTCTACCTAAAGATGCATGTGCATGCTCAACAAGTGGTTTGACACAAATGCATGCGCGTGCGCTGTAAAGCGCAGCATGGGTGTGCTTGGCCCGTCGTTTGGGAGAAATCCACGTGCACGCTCTGGCAAAAGCAGCATGAGCATGCTTAACTTGTGGTTTTTCAGAAAACAACGTGCGCGTCTACCAAAACATGCATGTGCATGCTTAACAAGTGGTTTGGCATAAATGCATGCGCGTGCGCTTTAAAGCGCTACATGGGCGTGCTCTGCACGTCGTTTGGCAGAAATCCACGTGCACGGTCTGACAAAAGCAGCATGTGCATGCTTAACTTGTGGTTTGGCAGAAAACAAGGTGCGCGTCTACCTAAAGATGCATGTGCATGCTCAACAAGTGGTTTGACACAAATGCATGCGCGTGCGCTGTAAAGCGCAGCATGGGTGTGCTTCGCCCGTCGTTTGGGAGAAATCCACGTGCACGCTCTGGCAAAAGCAGCATGAGCATGCTTAACTTGTGGTTTTTCAGAAAACAACGTGCGCGTCTACCAAAACATGCATGTGCATGCTTAACAAGTGGTTTGGCACAAATGCATGCGCGTGCGCTGAAAAGCACAGCATGGGCGTGCTTAGCACGTGGTTTGGCAGAAATCCACTTGCACGCTCTGGCAAAAGCGGCATGTGCATGCTTAACTTGTGGTTTGGCAGAAAGCAACGTGCGCGTCTACCAAAAGATACATGTGCATGCTTAACAAGTGGTTTGGCACAAATGCATGCGCGTGCGCTTTAAAGCGCTACATGGGCGTGCTTGGCACGTCGTTTGGCAGAAATTCACGTGCACGGTCTGGCAAAAGCAGCATGTGCATGCTTAACTTGTGGTTTGGCAGAAAACAAAGTGCGCGTATACCAAAAAATGCATGGGCCATCTTAACTAGTGGTTTGGCACAAATGCATGCACGTGCGCTGTAGAGCGCAGCATGGGCGTTCTTGGCACGTCGTTTGGCAGAAATCCACGTGCGCGCTCTGGCAAAAGCAGCATGTGCATGCTTAACTTGTGGTTTGGCAGAAAACAACGTGCGCGTCTACCAAAAGATGCATGTGCATGCTCAACAAGTGGTTTGACACAAATGCATGTGCGTGCGCTGAAAAGCGCAGCATGGGCGTGCTTAGCACGTGGATTGGCAGAAATCCACGTGCACGCTCTGGCAAAAACAGCATGTGCATGCTTAACTTGTGGTCTGGCAGGAAAGAACGTGCGCGTCTACCAAAAGATACATGTGCATGCTTAAGAAGTGGTTTGGCATAAATGCATGCGCGTGCGCTTTAAAGCGCTACATGGGCGTGCTCTGCACGTCGTTTGGCAGAAATCCACGTGCACGGTCTGACAAAAGCAGCATGTGCATGCTTAACTTGTGGTTTGGCAGAAAACAAGGTCCGCGTCTACCTAAAGATGCATGTGCATGCTCAACAAGTGGTTTGACACAAATGCATGCGCGTGCGCTGTAAAGCGCAGCATGGGTGTGCTTGGCCCGTCGTTTGGGAGAAATCCACGTGCACGCTCTGGCAAAAGCAGCATGAGCATGCTTAACTTGTGGTTTTTCAGAAAACAACGTGCGCGTCTACCAAAACATGCATGTGCATGCTTAACAAGTGGTTTGGCACAAATGCATGCGCGTGCGCTGAAAAGTACAGCATGGGCGTGCTTGGCACGTTGTTTGGCAGAAATCCACGTGCACGGTCTGGCTAAAGCAGCTCGCTCATGCTTAACTTGTGGTTTGGCAGAAAACAAAGTGCGCGTCTACCAAAAAATGCATGGGCCATCTTAACTAGTGGTTTGGCACAAATGCATGCACGTGCGCTGTAGAGCGCAGCATGGGCGTTCTTGGCACGTCGTTTGGCAGAAATCCACGTGCGCGCTCTGGCAAAAGCAGCATGTGCATGCTTAACTTGTGGTTTGGCAGAAAACAACGTGCGCGTCTACCAAAAGATGCATGTCCATGCTCAACAAGTGGTTTGACACAAATGCATGTGCGTGCGCTGAAAAGCGCAGCATGGGCGTGCTTAGCACGTGGATTGGCAGAAATCCACGTGCACGCTCTGGCAAAAACAGCATGTGCATGCTTAACTTGTGGTCTGGCAGGAAAGAACGTGCGCGTCTACCAAAAGATACATGTGCATGCTTAAGAAGTGGTTTGGCATAAATGCATGCGCGTGCGCTTTAAAGCGCTACATGGGCGTGCTCTGCACGTCGTTTGGCAGAAATCCACGTGCACGGTCTGACAAAAGCAGCATGTGCATGCTTAACTTGTGGTTTGGCAGAAAACAAGGTCCGCGTCTACCTAAAGATGCATGTGCATGCTCAACAAGTGGTTTGACACAAATGCATGCGCGTGCGCTGTAAAGCGCAGCATGGGTGTGCTTGGCCCGTCGTTTGGGAGAAATCCACGTGCACGCTCTGGCAAAAGCAGCATGAGCATGCTTAACTTGTGGTTTGGCAGAAAACAACATGCGCGTCTACCTAAAGATGCATGTGCATGCTTAACAAGTGGTTTGGCACAAATGCATGCGCGTGCGCTGAAAAGCGCAGCATGGGCGTGCTTAGCACGTGAATTGGCAGAAATCCACGTGCTCGCTCTGGCAAAAACAGCATGTGCATGCTTAACTTGTGGTCTGGCAGGAAACAACGTGCGCGTCTACCAAAAGATGCATGTGCATGCTCAACAAGTGGTTTGACACAAATGCATGCGCGTGCGCTGAAAAGCACAGCATGGGCGTGCTTGGCACGTCGTTTGGCAGAAATCCACGTGCGCGCTCAGGCAAAAGCAGCATGTGCATGCTTAACTTGTGGTTTGGCAGAAAACAACGTGCCCGTCTACCTAAAGATGCATGTGCATGCTCAACAAGTTGTTTGACACAAATGCATGCGCGTGCGCTGAAAAGCGCAGCATGGGCGTGCTTAGAACGTGAATTTGCAGAAATCCACGTGCACGCTCTGGCAAAAACAGCATGTGCATGCCTAACTTGTGGTTTGGCAGGAAACAACGTGCGCGGCACACAAAAGATACATGTGCATGCTTAACAAGTGGTTTGGCACAAATGCATGCGCGTGCGCTTTAAAGCGCTACATGGGCGTGCTTGGCACGTCGTTTGGCAGAAATTCACGTGCACGGTCTGGCAAAAGCAGCATGTGCATGCTTAACTTGTGGTTTGGCAGAAAACAACATGCGCGTCTACCTAAAGATGCATGTGCATGCTCAACAAGTGGTTTGACACAAATGCATGCGCGTGCGTTTTAAAGCGCAGCATGGGTGTGCTTGGCCCGTCGTTTGGCAGAAATCCACGAGCA
Organism: Dermacentor andersoni; assembly: GCF_023375885.2. Taxonomy (NCBI): domain Eukaryota; kingdom Metazoa; phylum Arthropoda; class Arachnida; order Ixodida; family Ixodidae; genus Dermacentor; species Dermacentor andersoni. The sequence continues at coordinate 4,813,476 of NC_092821.1, forward strand.
CGGTCTGGCAAAAGCAGCATGTGCATGCTTAACTTGTGGTTTGGCAGAAAACAACGTGCGCGTCTACCAAAAAATGCATGTGCATGCTTAACAAGTGGTTTGACACAAACGCATGCACGTGCGCTGTAAAGCGCAGCATGGGCGTTCTTGGCACGTCGTTTGGCAGAAATTCACGTGCGCGCTCTGGCAAAAGCAGCATGTGCATGCTTAACTTCTGGTTTGGCAGAAAACAACGTGCGCATCTACCAAAAGATGCATGTGCATGCTCAACAAATGGTTTGACACAAATGCATGCACGTGCGCTGAAAAGCGCAGCATGGGCGTGCTGAGCACGTGAATTGGCAGAAATCCACGTGCACGCTCTGGCAAAAACAGCATGTGCATGCTTAACTTGTGGTCTGGCAGGAAACAACGTGCGCGTCTACCAAAAGATGGAGGTGCATGCTCAACAAGTGGTTTGACACACATGCATGCGCGTGCGCTGTGAAGCGCAGCATGTGCATGCTTAACAAGTGGTTTTGCACAAATGCATGCGCGTGCGCTGTAAAGCGCTACATGGGCGTGCTTGCCACGTCGTTTGGCAGAAATCCACGTGCACGGTCTGGCAAAAGCAGCATGTGCATGCTTAACGTGTGGTTTGGCTGAAAACAACGTGCGCGTCTACCTAAAGATGCATGTGCATGCTCAACAAGTGGTTTGACACAAATGCATGCGCGTGCGCCGAAAAGCAAAGCATGGGCGTGCTTGGCACGTCGTTTGGCAGAAATCCACGTGCGCGCTCTGGCAAAAGCAGCATGTGCATGCTCAACTAGTGTTTTGACACAAATGCATGCGCGTGCGCTGTGAAACGCAGCATGGGCGTGCTTAATACGTGGTTTGGCAGAAATCCACGTGCACGCTCTGGCAAATGCAGCATGTGCATGCTTAACTTGTGGTTTGGCAGAAAACAACCTGCGCGTCTACCAAAAGATGCATGTGCATGCTTAACAAGTGCTTTGCCACAAATGCATGCACGTGTGCTGTAAAGCGCAGCATGGGCGTGCTTGGCACGTGAATTTGCAGAAATCCACGTGCACGCTCTGGCAAAAACAGCATGTGCATGCTTAACTTGTGGTTTGGCAGGAAGCAACGTGCGCGGCACACAAAAGATACATATGCATGCTTAACAAGTGGTTTGGCACAAATGCATGCGCGTGCGCTTTAAAGCGCTACATGGGCGTGCTTGGCACGTCGTTTGGCAGAAATTCACGTGCACGGTCTGGCAAAAGCAGCATGCGCATGCTTAACTTGTGGTTTGGCAGAAAACAACGTGCGCGTCTACCCGAAGATGCATGTGCATGCTCAACAAGTGGTTTGACACAAATGCATGCGCGTGCGTTGTAAATCGCAGCATGGGTGTGCTTGGCCCGTCGTTTGGCAGAAATCCACGTGCACGGTCTGGAAAAAGCAGCATGTGCATGCTTAACTTGTGGTTTGGCAGAAAACAACGTGCGCGTCTACCAAAAAATGCATGTGCATGCTTAACAATTGGTTTGACACAAACGCATGCACGTGCGCTGAAAAGCGCAGCATGGGCGTGCCTAGCACGTGGTTTGGCAGAAATCCACTCGTACGCTCTGGCAAAAGCAGCATGTGCATGCTTAACTTGTGGTTTGGCAGGAAACAACGTGCGCGTCTACCAAAAGATACATGTGCATGCTTAACAAGTGGTTTGGCACAAATGCATACGCGTGCGCTGTAAAGCGCTACATGGGCGTGCTTGGCACGTCGTTTGGCAGAAATCCACGTGCACGATCTGGTAAAAGCAGCATGTGCATGCTCAACAAGTGCTTTGACACAAATGCATGCGCGTGCGCTGTGAAGTGCAGCATGGGTGTGCTTAATACGTGGTTTGGCAGAAAACCACGTGCACGCTGTGGCAAATGCAGCATGTGCATGCTTAACTTGTGGTTTTAGCAGAAAACAACATGCGCGTCTACCAAAAGATGCATCTGCATGCTTAACAAGTGGTTTGGCACAAATGCATGCACGTGCGCTGTAAAGCGCAGCATGGGCGTTCTGGGCACGTCGTCTGGCAGAAATCCACGTGTGCGCTCTGGCAAAAGCAGCATGTGCATGCTTAACTTGTGGTTTGGCAGAAAACAACGAGAGCGTCTACCAAAAGATGCATGTGCATGCTCAACAAGTGGTTTGACACAAATACATGCGCGTGCGCTGAAAAGCACAGCATGGGCGTGCTTGGCACGTTGTTTGGCAGAAATCCACGTGCGCGCTCTGGCAAAAGCAGCATGTGCATGCTCAACAAGTGGTTTGGCAGGAAACGACGTGCGCGCCTACCAAAAGATACATGTGCATGCTTAACAAGTGGTTTGGCACAAATGCATGCGCGTGCGCTGTAAAGCGCTACATGGGCGTGCTTGGCACGTCGTTTGGCAGAAATCCACGTGCACGGTCTGGCAAAAGCAGCATGTGCATGCTTAACTTGTGGTTTGGCAGAAAACAACGTGCGCGTCTACCTATATATGCATGTGCATGCTCAACAAGTGGTTTGACACGAATGCATGCGCGTGCGCTGAAAAGCGCAGCATGGGTGTGCTTAATACGTGGTTTGGCAGAAATCCACGTGCACGCTCTGGCAAATGCAGCATGTGCATGCTTAACCTGTGGTTTGGCAGAAAACAACGTGCGCGTCTACCAAAAGATGCATGTGCATGCTTAACAAGTGGTTTGGCACAAATGCATGCACGTGTGCTGTAAAGCGCAGCATGGGCGTGCTTGGCACGTCGTTTGGCCGAAATCCACGTGCACGGTCTGGCTAAAGCAGCATGCTCATGCTTAACTTGTGGTTTGGCAGAAAACAACGTGCGCATCTACCAAAAAATGCATGGGCCATCTTAACTAGTGGTTTGGCACAAATGCATGCACGTGCACTGTAGAGCGCAGCATGGGCGTTCTTGGCACGTCGTTTGGCAGAAATCCACGTGCGCGCTCTGGCAAAAGCAGCATGTGCATGCTTAACTTGTGGTTTGGCAGAAAACAACGTGCGCATCTACCAAAAGATGCATGTGCATGCTCAACAAATGGTTTGACACAAATGCATGCACGTGCGCTGAAAAGCGCAGCATGGGCGTGCTGAGCACGTGAATTGGCAGAAATCCACGTGCACGCTCTGGCAAAAACAGCATATGCATGCTTAACTTGTGGTCTGGCAGGAAACAACGTGCGCGTCTACCAAAAGATGGAGGTGCATGCTCAACAAGTGGTTTGACACACATGCATGCGCGTGCGCTGTGAAGCGCAGCATGTGCACGCTTAACAAGTGGTTTTGCACAAATGCATGCGCGTGCGCTGTAAAGCGCTACATGGGCGTGCTTGCCACGTCGTTTGGCAGAAATCCACGTGCACGGTCTGGCAAAAGCAGCATGTGCATGCTTAACGTGTGGTTTGGCTGAAAACAACGTGCGCGTCTACCTAAAGATGCATGTGCATGCTCAACAAGTGGTTTGACACAAATGCATGCGCGTGCGCCGAAAAGCAAAGCATGGGCGTGCTTGGCACGTCGTTTGGCAGAAATCCACGTGCGCGCTCTGGCAAAAGCAGCATGTGCATGCTCAACTAGTGTTTTGACACAAATGCATGCGCGTGCGCTGTGAAACGCAGCATGGGCGTGCTTAATACGTGGTTTGGCAGAAATCCACGTGCACGCTCTGGCAAATGCAGCATGTGCATGCTTAACTTGTGGTTTGGCAGAAAACAACCTGCGCGTCTACCAAAAGATGCATGTGCATGCTTAACAAGTGGTTTGCCACAAATGCATGCACGTGTGCTGTAAAGCGCAGCATGGGCGTGCTTGGCACGTGAATTTGCAGAAATCCACGTGAACGCTCTGGCAAAAACAGCATGTGCATGCTTAACTTGTGGTTTGGCAGGAAGCAACGTGCGCGGCACACAAAAGATACATATGCATGCTTAACAAGTGGTTTGGCACAAATGCATGCGCGTGCGCTTTAAAGCGCTACATGGGCGTGCTTGGCACGTCGTTTGGCAGAAATTCACGTGCACGGTCTGGCAAAAGCAGCATGCGCATGATTAACTTGTGGTTTGGCAGAAAACAACGTGCGCGTCTACCTAAAGATGCATGTGCATGCTCAACAAGTGGTTTGACACAAATGCATGCGCGTGCGTTGTAAATCGCAGCATGGGTGTGCTTGGCCCGTCGTTTGGCAGAAATCCACGTGCACGGTCTGGAAAAAGCAGCATGTGCATGCTTAACTTGTGGTTTGGCAGAAAACAACGTGCGCGTCTACCAAAAAATGCATGTGCATGCTTAACAATTGGTTTGACACAAACGCATGCACGTGCGCTGTAAAGCGCAGCATGGGCGTTCTTGGCACGTCGTTTGGCAGAAATTCACGTGCGCGCTCTGGCAAAAGCAGCATGTGCATGCTTAACTTCTGGTTTGGCAGAAAACAACGTGCGCGTCTACCAAAAGATGCATGTGCATGCTCAACAAATGGTTTGACACAAATGCATGCACGTGCGCTGAAAAGCGCAGCATGGGCGTGCCTAGCACGTGGTTTGGCAGAAATCCACTCGTACGCTCTGGCAAAAGCAGCATGTGCATGCTTAACTTGTGGTTTGGCAGGAAACAACGTGCGCGTCTACCAAAAGATACATGTGCATGCTTAACAAGTGGTTTGGCACAAATGCATACGCGTGCGCTGTAAAGCGCTACATGGGCGTGCTTGGCACGTCGTTTGGCAGAAATCCACGTGCACGATCTGGTAAAAGCAGCATGTGCATGCTCAACAAGTGCTTTGACACAAATGCATGCGCGTGCGCTGTGAAGTGCAGCATGGGTGTGCTTAATACGTGGTTTGGCAGAAAACCATGTGCACGCTGTGGCAAATGCAGCATGTGCATGCTTAACTTGTGGTTTTAGCAGAAAACAACATGCGCGTCTACCAAAAGATGCATCTGCATGCTTAACAAGTGGTTTGGCGCAAATGCATGCACGTGCGCTGTAAAGCGCAGCATGGGCGTTCTGGGCACGTCGTCTGGCAGAAATCCACGTGTGCGCTCTGGCAAAAGCAGCATGTGCATGCTTAACTTGTGGTTTGGCAGAAAACAACGAGAGCGTCTACCAAAAGATGCATGTGCATGCTCAACAAGTGGTTTGACACAAATACATGCGCGTGCGCTGAAAAGCACAGCATGGGCGTGCTTGGCACGTTGTTTGGCAGAAATCCACGTGCGCGCTCTGGCAAAAGCAGCATGTGCATGCTCAACAAGTGGTTTGGCAGGAAACGACGTGCGCGCCTACCAAAAGATACATGTGCATGCTTAACAAGTGGTTTGGCACAAATGCATGCGCGTGCGCTGTAAAGCGCTACATGGGCGTGCTTGGCACGTCGTTTGGCAGAAATCCACGTGCACGGTCTGGCAAAAGCAGCATGTGCATGCTTAACTTGTGGTTTGGCAGAAAACAACGTGCGCGTCTACCTATATATGCATGTGCATGCTCAACAAGTGGTTTGACACGAATGCATGCGCGTGCGCTGAAAAGCGCAGCATGGGTGTGCTTAATACGTGGTTTGGCAGAAATCCACGTGCACGCTCTGGCAAATGCAGCATGTGCATGCTTAACCTGTGGTTTGGCAGAAAACAACGTGCGCGTCTACCAAAAGATGCATGTGCATGCTTAACAAGTGGTTTGGCATAAATGCATGCACGTGTGCTGTAAAGCGCAGCATGGGCGTGCTTGGCACGTCGTTTGGCCGAAATCCACGTGCACGGTCTGGCTAAAGCAGCGTGCTCATGCTTAACTTGTGGTTTGGCAGAAAACAACGTGCGCGTCTACCAAAAAATGCATGGGCCATCTTAACTAGTGGTTTGGCACAAATGCATGCACGTGCACTGTAGAGCGCAGCATGGGCGTTCTTGGCACGTCGTTTGGCAGAAATCCACGTGCGCGCTCTGGCAAAAGCAGCATGTGCATGCTTAACTTGTGGTTTGGCAGAAAACAACGTGCGCGTCTACCAAAAGATGCATGTGCATGCTCAACAAGTGGTTTGACACAAATGCATGTGCGTGCGCTGAAAAGCGCAGCATGGGCGTGCTTAGCACGTGGATTGGCAGAAATCCACGTGCACGCTCTGGCAAAAACAGCATGTGCATGCTTAACTTGTGGTATGGCAGGAAAGAACGTGCGCGTCTACCAAAACATACATGTGCATGCTTAAGAAGTGGTTTGGCACAAATGCATGCACGTGTGCTGTAAAGCGCAGCATGGGCGTGCTTGGCACGTCGTTTGGCCGAAATCCACGTGCACGGCCTGGCTAAAGCAGCATGCTCATGCTTAACTTGTGGTTTGGCAGAAAACAACGTGCGCGTCTACCAAAAAATGCATGGGCCATCTTAACTAGTGGTTTGGCACAAATGCATGCACGTGCGCTGTAGAGCGCAGCATGGGCGTTCTTGGCACGTCGTTTGGCAGAAATCCACGTGCGCGCTCTGGCAAAAGCAGCATGTGCATGCTTAACTTGTGGTTTGGCAGAAAACAACGTGCGCGTCTACCAAAAGATGCATGTGCATGCTCAACAAGTTGTTTGACACAAATGCATGCGCGTGCGCTGAAAAGCGCAGCATGGGCGTGCTTAGCACGTGAATTTGCAGAAATCCACGTGCACGCTCTGGCAAAAACAGCATGTGCATGCTTAACTTGTTGTTTGGCAGGAAGCAACGTGCGCGGCACACAAAAGATACATGTGCATGCTTAACAAGTGGTTTGGCACAAATGCATGCGCGTGCGCTTTAAAGCGCTACATGGGCGTGCTTGGCACAACGTTTGGCAGAAATTCACGTGCACGGTCTGGCAAAAGCAGCATGTGCATGCTTAACTTGTGGTTTAGCAGAAAACAACGTGCGCGTCTACCTAAAGATGCATGTGCATGCTCAGCAAGTGGTTTGACACAAATGCATGCGCGTGCGTTGTAAAGCCCAGCATGGGTGTGCTTGGCCCGTCGTTTGGCAGAAATCCACGTGCACGGTCTGGCAAAAGCAGCATGTGCATGCTTAACTTGTGGTTTGGCAGAAAACAACGTGCGCGTCTACCAAAAAATGCATGTGCATGCTTAACAAGTGGTTTGACACAAACGCATGCACAGGCGCTGTAAAGCGCAGCATGGGCGTTCTTGGCACGTCGTTTGGCAGAAATTCACGTGCGCGCTCTGGCAAAAGCAGCATGTGCATGCTTAACTTCTGGTTTGGCAGAAAACAACGTGCGCGTCTACCAAAAGATGCATGTGCATGCTCAACAAATGGTTCGACACAAATGCATGCACGTGCGCTGAAAAGCACAGCATGGGCGTGCCTAGCACGTAGTTTGGCAGAAATCCGCTCGTACGCTCTGGCAAAAGCAGCATGTGCATGCTTAACTTGTGGTTTGGCAGGAAACAACGTGCGCGTCTACCAAAAGATACATGTGCATGCTTAACAAGTGGTTTGGCACAAATGCATACGCGTGCGCTGTAAAGCGCTACATGGGCGTGCTTGGCACGTCGTTTGGCAGAAATCCACGTGCACGATCTGGTAAAAGCAGCATGTGCATGCTCAACAAGTGGTTTGACACAAATGCATGCGCGTGCGCTGTGAAGTGCAGCATGGGTGTGCTTAATACGTGGTTTGGCAGAAAACCACGTGCACGCTGTGGCAAATGCAGCATGTGCATGCTTAACTTGTGGTTTTAGCAGAAAACAACATGCGCGTCTACCAAAAGATGCATCTGCATGCTTAACAAGTGGTTTGGCACAAATGCATGCACGTGCGCTGTAAAGCGCAGCATGGGGGTTCTGGGCACGTCGTTTGCCAGAAATCCACGTGCGCGCTCTGGCAAAAGCAGCATGTGCATGCTTAACTTGTGGTTTGGCAGAAAACAACGTGAGCGTCTACCAAAAGATGCATGTGCATGCTCAACAAGTGGTTTGACACAAATGCATGCGCGTGCGCTGAAAAGCACAGCATGGGCGTGCTTGGCACGTTGTTTGGCAGAAATCCACGTGCGCGCTCTGGCAAAAGCAGCATGTGCATGCTCAACAAGTGGTTTGGCAGGAAACGACGTGCGCGCCTACCAAAAGATACATGTGCATGCTTAACAAGTGGTTTGGCACAAATGCATGCGCGTGCGCTGTAAAGAGCTACATGGGCGTGCTTGGCACGTCGTTTGGCAGAAATCCACGTGCACGGTCTGGCAAAAGCAGCATGTGCATGCTTAACTTGTGGTTTGGCAGAAAACAACGTGCGCGTCTACCTAAACATGCATGTGCATGCTCAACAAGTGGTTTGACACGAATGCATGCACGTGCGCTGAAAAGCGCAGCATGGGTGTGCTTAATACGTGGTTTGGCAGAAATCCACGTGCACGCTCTGGCAAATGCAGCATGTGCATGCTTAACCTGTGGTTTGGCAGAAAACAACGTGCGCGTCTACCAAAAGATGCATGTGCATGCTTAACAAGTGGTTTGGCACAAATGCATGCACGTGTGCTGTAAAACGCAGCATGGGCGTGCTTGGCACGTCGTTTGGCCGAAGTCCACGTGCACGGTCTGGTTAAAGCAGCATGCTCTTGCTTAACTTGTGGTTTGGCAGAAAACAACGTGCGCGTCTACCAAAAAATGCATGGGCCATCTTAACTAGTGGTTTGGCACAAATGCATGCACGTGCGCTGTAGAGCGCAGCATGGGCGTTTTTGGCACGTCGTTTGGCAGAAATCCACGTGCGCGCTCTGGCAAAAGCAGCATGTGCATGCTTAACTTGTGGTTTGGCAGAAAACAACGTGCGCGTCTACCAAAAGATGCATGTGCATGCTCAACAAGTGGTTTGACACAAATGCATGTGCGTGCGCTGAAAAGCGCAGCATGGGCGTGCTTAGCACGTGGATTGGCAGAAATCCACGTGCACGCTCTCGCAAAAACAGCATGTGCATGCTTAACTTGTGGTTTGGCAGAAAACAAGGTGCGCGTCTACCTAAAGATGCATGTGCATGCTCAACAAGTGGTTTGACACAAATGCATGCGCGTGCGCTGTAAAGCGCAGCATGGGTGTGCTTGGCCCGTCGTTTGGGAGAAATCCACGTGCACGCTCTGGCAAAAGCAGCATGAGCATGCTTAACTTGTGGTTTTTCAGAAAACAACGTGCGCGTCTACCAAAACATGCATGTGCATGCTTAACAAGTGGTTTGGCATAAATGCATGCGCGTGCGCTTTAAAGCGCTACATGGGCGTGCTCTGCACGTCGTTTGGCAGAAATCCACGTGCACGGTCTGACAAAAGCAGCATGTGCATGCTTAACTTGTGGTTTGGCAGAAAACAAGGTGCGCGTCTACCTAAAGATGCATGTGCATGCTCAACAAGTGGTTTGACACAAATGCATGCGCGTGCGCTGTAAAGCGCAGCATGGGTGTGCTTCGCCCGTCGTTTGGGAGAAATCCACGTGCACGCTCTGGCTAAAGCAGCATGAGCATGCTTAACTTGTGGTTTTGCAGAAAACAACGTGCGCGTCTACCAAAACATGCATGTGCATGCTTAACAAGTGGTTTGGCACAAATGCATGCGCGTGCGCTGAAAAGCGCAGCATGGGCGTGCTTAGCACGTGGTTTGGCAGAAATCCACTTGCACGCTCTGGCAAAAGCGGCATGTGCATGCTTAACTTGTGGTTTGGCAGAAAGCAACGTGCGCGTCTACCAAAAGATACATGTGCATGCTTAACAAGTGGTTTGGCACAAATGCATGCGCGTGCGCTTTAAAGCGCTACATGGGCGTGCTTGGCACGTCGTTTGGCAGAAATTCACGTGCACGGTCTGGCAAAAGCAGCATGTGCATGCTTAACTTGTGGTTTGGCAGAAAACAACGTGCGCGTCTACCAAAAAATGCATGTGCATGCTTAACAAGTGGTTTGACACAAACGCATGCACGTGCGCTGTAAAGCGCAGCATGGGCGTTCTTGGCACGTCGTTTGGCAGAAATTCACGTGCGCGCTCTGGCAAAAGCAGCATGTGCATGCTTAACTTCTGGTTTGGCAGAAAACAACGTGCGCATCTACCAAAAGATGCATGTGCATGCTCAACAAATGGTTTGACACAAATGCATGCACGTGCGCTGAAAAGCGCAGCATGGGCGTGCTTAGCACGTGAATTGGCAGAAATCCACGTGCACGCTCTGGCAAAAACAGCATGTGCATGCTTAACTTGTGGTCTGGCAGGAAACAACGTGCGCGTCTACCAAAAGATGCAGGTGCATGCTCAACAAGTGGTTTGACACAAATGCATGCGCGTGCGCTGTGAAGTGCAGCATGTGCATGCTTAACAAGTGGTTTTGCACAAATGCATGCGCGTGCGCTGTAAAGCGCTACATGGGCGTGCTTGCCACGTCGTTTGGCAGAAATCCACGTGCACGATCTGGTAAAAGCAGCATGTGCATGCTTAACTTGTGGTTTGGCAGAAAACAACATGCGCGTCTACCAAAAGATGCATCTGCATGCTTAACAAGTGGTTTGGCACAAATGCATGCACGTGCGCTGTAAAGCGCAGCATGGGCGTTCTGGGCACGTCGTTTGGCAGAAATCCACGTGCGCGCTCTGGCAAAAGCAGCATGTGCATGCTTAACTTGTGGTTTGGCAGAAAACAACGTGAGCGTCTACCAAAAGATGCATGTGCATGCTCAACAAGTGGTTTGACACAAATGCATGCGCGTGCGCTGAAAAGTACAGCATGGGCGTGCTTGGCACGTTGTTTGGCAGAAATCCACGTGCACGGTCTGGCTAAAGCAGCATGCTCATGCTTAACTTGTGGTTTGGCAGAAAACAAAGTGCGCGTCTACCAAAAAATGCATGGGCCATCTTAACTAGTGGTTTGGCACAAATGCATGCACGTGCGCTGTAGAGCGCAGCATGGGCGTTCTTGGCACGTCGTTTGGCAGAAATCCACGTGCGCGCTCTGGCAAAAGCAGCATGTGCATGCTTAACTTGTGGTTTGGCAGAAAACAACGTGCGCGTCTACCAAAAGATGCATGTGCATGCTCAACAAGTGGTTTGACACAAATGCATGTGCGTGCGCTGAAAAGCGCAGCATGGGCGTGCTTAGCACGTGGATTGGCAGAAATCCACGTGCACGCTCTGGCAAAAACAGCATGTGCATGCTTAACTTGTGGTCTGGCAGGAAAGAACGTGCGCGTCTACCAAAAGATACATGTGCATGCTTAAGAAGTGGTTTGGCATAAATGCATGCGCGTGCGCTTTAAAGCGCTACATGGGCGTGCTCTGCACGTCGTTTGGCAGAAATCCACGTGCACGGTCTGACAAAAGCAGCATGTGCATGCTTAACTTGTGGTTTGGCAGAAAACAAGGTCCGCGTCTACCTAAAGATGCATGTGCATGCTCAACAAGTGGTTTGACACAAATGCATGCGCGTGCGCTGTAAAGCGCAGCATGGGTGTGCTTGGCCCGTCGTTTGGGAGAAATCCACGTGCACGCTCTGGCAAAAGCAGCATGAGCATGCTTAACTTGTGGTTTTTCAGAAAACAACGTGCGCGTCTACCAAAACATGCATGTGCATGCTTAACAAGTGGTTTGGCACAAATGCATGCGCATGCGCTGAAAAGCGCAGCATGGGCGTGCTTAGCACGTGAATTGGCAGAAATCCACGTGCTCGCTCTGGCAAAAACAGCATGTGCATGCTTAACTTGTGGTCTGGCAGGAAACAACGTGCGCGTCTACCAAAAGATGCATGTGCATGCTCAACAAGTGGTTTGACACAAATGCATGCGCGTGCGCTGAAAAGCACAGCATGGGCGTGCTTCGCACGTCGTTTGGCAGAAATCCACGTGCGCGCTCAGGCAAAAGCAGCATGTGCATGCTTAACTTATGGTTTGGCAGAAAACAACATGCGCGTCTACCTAAAGATGCATGTGCATGCTCAACAAGTGGTTTGACACAAATGCATGCGCGTGCGTTGTAAAGCGCAGCATGGGTGTGCTTGGCCCGTCGTTTGGCAGAAATCCACGAGCACGGTCTGGCAAAAGCAGCATGTGCATGCTTAACTTGTGGTTTGGCAGAAAACAACGTGCGCGTCTACCAAAAAATGCATGTGCATGCTTAACAAGTGGTTTGACACAAACGCATGCACGTGCGCTGTAAAGCGCAGCATGGGCGTTCTTGGCACGTCGTTTGGCAGAAATTCACGTGCGCGCTCTGGCAAAAGCAGCATGTGCATGCTTAACTTCTGGTTTGGCAGAAAACAACGTGCGCATCTACCAAAAGATGCATGTGCATGCTCAACAAATGGTTTGACACAAATGCATGCACGTGCGCTGAAAAGCGCAGCATGGGCGTGCTGAGCACGTGAATTGGCAGAAATCCACGTGCACGCTCTGGCAAAAACAGCATGTGCATGCTTAACTTGTGGTCTGGCAGGAAACAACGTGCGTGTCTACCAAAAGATGCAGGTGCATGCTCAACAGGTGGTTTGACACACATGCATGCGCGTGCGCTGTGAAGCGCAGCATGTGCATGCTTAACAAGTGGTTTTGCACAAATGCATGCGCGTGCGCTGTAAAGCGCTACATGGGCGTGCTTGCCACGTCGTTTGGCAGAAATCCACGTGCACGGTCTGGCAAAAGCAGCATGTGCATGCTTAACGTGTGGTTTGGCGGAAAACAACGTGCGCGTCTACCTAAAGATGCATGTGCATGCTCAACAAGTGGTTTGACACAAATGCATGCGCGTGCGCCGAAAAGCAAAGCATGGGCGTGCTTGGCACGTCGTTTGGCAGAAATCCACGTGCGCGCTCTGGCAAAAGCAGCATGTGCATGCTCAACTAGTGTTTTGACACAAATGCATGCGCGTGCGCTGTGAAACGCAGCATGGGCGTGCTTAATACGTGGTTTGGCAGAAATCCACGTGCACGCTCTGGCAAATGCAGCATGTGCATGCTTAACTTGTGGTTTGGCAGAAAACAACCTGCGCGTCTACCAAAAGATGCATGTGCATGCTTAACAAGTGGTTTGCCACAAATGCATGCACGTGTGCTGTAAAGCGCAGCATGGGCGTGCTTGGCACGTGAATTTGCAGAAATCCACGTGCACGCTCTGGCAAAAACAGCATGTGCATGCTTAACTTGTGGTTTGGCAGGAAGCAACGTGTGCGGCACACAAAAGATACATATGCATGCTTAACAAGTGGTTTGGCACAAATGCATGCGCGTGCGCTTTAAAGCGCTACATGGGCGTGCTTGGCACGTCGTTTGGCAGAAATTCACGTGCACGGTCTGGCAAAAGCAGCATGCGCATGCTTAACTTGTGGTTTGGCAGAAAACAACGTGCGCGTCTACCTAAAGATGCATGTGCATGCTCAACAAGTGGTTTGACACAAATGCATGCGCGTGCGTTGTAAATCGCAGCATGGGTGTGCTTGGCCCGTCGTTTGGCAGAAATCCACGTGCACGGTCTGGAAAAAGCAGCATGTGCATGCTTAACTTGTGGTTTAGCAGAAAACAACGTGCGTGTCTACCAAAAAATGCATGTGCATGCTTAACAATTGGTTTGACACAAACGCATGCACGTGCGCTGTAAAGCGCAGCATGGGCGTTCTTGGCACGTCGTTTGGCAGAAATTCACGTGCGCGCTCTGGCAAAAGCAGCATGTGCATGCTTAACTTCTGGTTTGGCAGAAAACAACGTGCGCGTCTACCAAAAGATGCATGTGCATGCCCAACAAATGGTTTGACACAAATGCATGCACGTGCGCTGAAAAGCGCAGCATGGGCGTTCCTAGCACGTGGTTTGGCAGAAATCCACTCGTACGCTCTGGCAAAAGCAGCATGTGCATGCTTAACTTGTGGTTTGGCAGGAAACAACGTGCGCGTCTACCAAAAGATACATGTGCATGCTTAACAAGTGGTTTGGCACAATTGCATACGCGTGCGCTGTAAAGCGCTACATGGGCGTGCTTGGCACGTCGTTTGGCAGAAATCCACGTGCACGATCTGGTAAAAGCAGCATGTGCATGCTCAACAAGTGCTTTGACACAAATGCATGCGCGTGCGCTGTGAAGTGCAGCTTGGGTGTGCTTAATACGTGGTTTGGCAGAAAACCACGTGCACGCTGTGGCAAATGCAGCATGTGCATGCTTAACTTGTGGTTTTAGCAGAAAACAACATGCGCGTCTACCAAAAGATGCATCTGCATGCTTAACAAGTGGTTTGGCACAAATGCATGCACGTGCGCTGTAAAGCGCAGCATGGGCGTTCTGGGCACGTCGTCTGGCAGAAATCCACGTGCGCGCTCTGGCAAAAGCAGCATGTGCATGCTTAACTTGTGGTTTGGCAGAAAACAACGAGAGCGTCTACCAAAAGATGCATGTGCATGCTCAACAACTGGTTTGACACAAATGCATGCGCGTGCGCTGAAAAGCACAGCATGGGCGTGCTTGGCACGTTGTTTGGCAGAAATCCACGTGCGCGCTCTGGCAAAAGCAGCATGTGCATGCTCAACAAGTGGTTTGGCAGGAAACGACGTGCGCGCCTACCAAAAGATACATGTGCATGCTTAACAAGTGGTTTGGCACAAATGCATGCGCGTGCGCTGTAAAGCGCTACATGGGCGTGCTTGGCACGTCGTTTGGCAGAAATCCACGTGCACGGTCTGGCAAAAGCAGTATGTGCATGCTTAACTTGTGGTTTGGCAGAAAACAACGTGCGCGTCTACCTATACATGCATGTGCATGCTCAACGAGTGGTTTGACACGAATGCATGCGCGTGCGCTGAAAAGCGCAGCATGGGTGTCCTTAATACGTGGTTTGGCAGAAATCCACGTGCACGCTCTGGCAAATGCAGCATGTGCATGCTTAACCTGTGTTTTGGCAGAAAACAACGTGCGCGTCTACCAAAAGATGCACGTGCATGCTTAACAAGTGGTTTGGCATAAATGCATGCGCGTGCGCTTTAAAGCGCTACATGGGCGTGCTCTGCACGTCGTTTGGCAGAAATCCACGTGCACGGTCTGACAAAAGCAGCATGTGCATGCTTAACTTGTGGTTTGGCAGAAAACAAGGTCCGCGTCTACCTAAAGATGCATGTGCATGCTCAACAAGTGGTTTGACACAAATGCATGCGCGTGCGCTGTAAAGCGCAGCATGGGTGTGCTTGGCCCGTCGTTTGGGAGAAATCCACGTGCACGCTCTGGCAAAAGCAGCATGAGCATGCTTAACTTGTGGTTTTTCAGAAAACAACGTGCGCGTCTACCAAAACATGCATGTGCATGCTTAACAAGTGGTTTGGCACAAATGCATGCGCATGCGCTGAAAAGCGCAGCATGGGCGTGCTTAGCACGTGAATTGGCAGAAATCCACGTGCTCGCTCTGGCAAAAACAGCATGTGCATGCTTAACTTGTGGTCTGGCAGGAAACAACGTGCGCGTCTACCAAAAGATGCATGTGCATGCTCAACAAGTGGTTTGACACAAATGCATGCGCGTGCGCTGAAAAGCACAGCATGGGCGTGCTTCGCACGTCGTTTGGCAGAAATCCACGTGCGCGCTCAGGCAAAAGCAGCATGTGCATGCTTAACTTATGGTTTGGCAGAAAACAACATGCGCGTCTACCTAAAGATGCATGTGCATGCTCAACAAGTGGTTTGACACAAATGCATGCGCGTGCGTTGTAAAGCGCAGCATGGGTGTGCTTGGCCCGTCGTTTGGCAGAAATCCACGAGCACGGTCTGGCAAAAGCAGCATGTGCATGCTTAACTTGTGGTTTGGCAGAAAACAACGTGCGCGTCTACCAAAAAATGCATGTGCATGCTTAACAAGTGGTTTGACACAAACGCATGCACGTGCGCTGTAAAGCGCAGCATGGGCGTTCTTGGCACGTCGTTTGGCAGAAATTCACGTGCGCGCTCTGGCAAAAGCAGCATGTGCATGCTTAACTTCTGGTTTGGCAGAAAACAACGTGCGCATCTACCAAAAGATGCATGTGCATGCTCAACAAATGGTTTGACACAAATGCATGCACGTGCGCTGAAAAGCGCAGCATGGGCGTGCTGAGCACGTGAATTGGCAGAAATCCACGTGCACGCTCTGGCAAAAACAGCATGTGCATGCTTAACTTGTGGTCTGGCAGGAAACAACGTGCGTGTCTACCAAAAGATGCAGGTGCATGCTCAACAGGTGGTTTGACACACATGCATGCGCGTGCGCTGTGAAGCGCAGCATGTGCATGCTTAACAAGTGGTTTTGCACAAATGCATGCGCGTGCGCTGTAAAGCGCTACATGGGCGTGCTTGCCACGTCGTTTGGCAGAAATCCACGTGCACGGTCTGGCAAAAGCAGCATGTGCATGCTTAACGTGTGGTTTGGCGGAAAACAACGTGCGCGTCTACCTAAAGATGCATGTGCATGCTCAACAAGTGGTTTGACACAAATGCATGCGCGTGCGCCGAAAAGCAAAGCATGGGCGTGCTTGGCACGTCGTTTGGCAGAAATCCACGTGCGCGCTCTGGCAAAAGCAGCATGTGCATGCTCAACTAGTGTTTTGACACAAATGCATGCGCGTGCGCTGTGAAACGCAGCATGGGCGTGCTTAATACGTGGTTTGGCAGAAATCCACGTGCACGCTCTGGCAAATGCAGCATGTGCATGCTTAACTTGTGGTTTGGCAGAAAACAACCTGCGCGTCTACCAAAAGATGCATGTGCATGCTTAACAAGTGGTTTGCCACAAATGCATGCACGTGTGCTGTAAAGCGCAGCATGGGCGTGCTTGGCACGTGAATTTGTAGAAATCCACGTGCACGCTCTGGCAAAAACAGCATGTGCATGCTTAACTTGTGGTTTGGCAGGAAGCAACGTGTGCGGCACACAAAAGATACATATGCATGCTTAACAAGTGGTTTGGCACAAATGCATGCGCGTGCGCTTTAAAGCGCTACATGGGTGTGCTTGGCACGTCGTTTGGCAGAAATTCACGTGCACGGTCTGGCAAAAGCAGCATGCGCATGCTTAACTTGTGGTTTGGCAGAAAACAACGTGCGCGTCTACCTAAAGATGCATGTGCATGCTCAACAAGTGGTTTGACACAAATGCATGCGCGTGCGTTGTAAATCGCAGCATGGGTGTGCTTGGCCCGTCGTTTGGCAGAAATCCACGTGCACGGTCTGGAAAAAGCAGCATGTGCATGCTTAACTTGTGGTTTAGCAGAAAACAACGTGCGTGTCTACCAAAAAATGCATGTGCATGCTTAACAATTGGTTTGACACAAACGCATGCACGTGCGCTGTAAAGCGCAGCATGGGCGTTCTTGGCACGTCGTTTGGCAGAAATTCACGTGCGCGCTCTGGCAAAAGCAGCATGTGCATGCTTAACTTCTGGTTTGGCAGAAAACAACGTGCGCGTCTACCAAAAGATGCATGTGCATGCCCAACAAATGGTTTGACACAAATGCATGCACGTGCGCTGAAAAGCGCAGCATGGGCGTGCCTAGCACGTGGTTTGGCAGAAATCCACTCGTACGCTCTGGCAAAAGCAGCATGTGCATGCTCAACTTGTGGTTTGGCAGGAAACAACGTGCGCGTCTACCAAAAGATACATGTGCATGCTTAACAAGTGGTTTGGCACAATTGCATACGCGTGCGCTGTAAAGCGCTACATGGGCGTGCTTGGCACGTCGTTTGGCAGAAATCCACGTGCACGATCTGGTAAAAGCAGCATGTGCATGCTCAACAAGTGCTTTGACACAAATGCATGCGCGTGCGCTGTGAAGTGCAGCTTGGGTGTGCTTAATACGTGGTTTGGCAGAAAACCACGTGCACGCTGTGGCAAATGCAGCATGTGCATGCTTAACTTGTGGTTTTAGCAGAAAACAACATGCGCGTCTACCAAAAGATGCATCTGCATGCTTAACAAGTGGTTTGGCACAAATGCATGCACGTGCGCTGTAAAGCGCAGCATGGGCGTTCTGGGCACGTCGTCTGGCAGAAATCCACGTGCGCGCTCTGGCAAAAGCAGCATGTGCATGCTTAACTTGTGGTTTGGCAGAAAACAACGAGAGCGTCTACCAAAAGATGCATGTGCATGCTCAACAAGTGGTTTGACACAAATGCATGCGCGTGCGTTGTAAAGCGCAGCATGGGTGTGCTTGGCCCGTCGTTTGGCAGAAATCCACGAGCACGGTCTGGCAAAAGCAGCATGTGCATGCTTAACTTGTGGTTTGGCAGAAAACAACGTGCGCGTCTACGAAAAAATGCATGTGCATGCTTAACAAGTGGTTTGACACAAACGCATGCACGTGCGCTGTAAAGCGCAGCATGGGCGTTCTTGGCACGTCGTTTGGCAGAAATTCACGTGCGCGCTCTGGCAAAAGCAGCATGTGCATGCTTAACTTCTGGTTTGGCAGAAAACAACGTGCGCATCTACCAAAAGATGCATGTGCATGCTCAACAAATGGTTTGACACAAATGCATGCACGTGCGCTGAAAAGCGCAGCATGGGCGTGCTGAGCACGTGAATTGGCAGAAATCCACGTGCACGCTCTGGCAAAAACAGCATGTGCATGCTTAACTTGTGGTCTGGCAGGAAACAACGTGCGTGTCTACCAAAAGATGCAGGTGCATGCTCAACAGGTGGTTTGACACACATGCATGCGCGTGCGCTGTGAAGCGCAGCATGTGCATGCTTAACAAGTGGTTTTGCACAAATGCATGCGCGTGCGCTGTAAAGCGCTACATGGGCGTGCTTGCCACGTCGTTTGGCAGAAATCCACGTGCACGGTCTGGCAAAAGCAGCATGTGCATGCTTAACGTGTGGTTTGGCGGAAAACAACGTGCGCGTCTACCTAAAGATGCATGTGCATGCTCAACAAGTGGTTTGACACAAATGCATGCGCGTGCGCCGAAAAGCAAAGCATGGGCGTGCTTGGCACGTCGTTTGGCAGAAATCCACGTGCGCGCTCTGGCAAAAGCAGCATGTGCATGCTCAACTAGTGTTTTGACACAAATGCATGCGCGTGCGCTGTGAAACGCAGCATGGGCGTGCTTAATACGTGGTTTGGCAGAAATCCACGTGCACGCTCTGGCAAATGCAGCATGTGCATGCTTAACTTGTGGTTTGGCAGAAAACAACCTGCGCGTCTACCAAAAGATGCATGTGCATGCTTAACAAGTGGTTTGCCACAAATGCATGCACGTGTGCTGTAAAGCGCAGCATGGGCGTGCTTGGCACGTGAATTTGCAGAAATCCACGTGCACGCTCTGGCAAAAACAGCATGTGCATGCTTAACTTGTGGTTTGGTAGGAAGCAACGTGTGCGGCACACAAAAGATACATATGCATGCTTAACAAGTGGTTTGGCACAAATGCATGCGCGTGCGCTTTAAAGCGCTACATGGGCGTGCTTGGCACGTCGTTTGGCAGAAATTCACGTGCACGGTCTGGCAAAAGCAGCATGCGCATGCTTAACTTGTGGTTTGGCAGAAAACAACGTGCGCGTCTACCTAAAGATGCATGTGCATGCTCAACAAGTGGTTTGACACAAATGCATGCGCGTGCGTTGTAAATCGCAGCATGGGTGTGCTTGGCCCGTCGTTTGGCAGAAATCCACGTGCACGGTCTGGAAAAAGCAGCATGTGCATGCTTAACTTGTGGTTTAGCAGAAAACAACGTGCGTGTCTACCAAAAAATGCATGTGCATGCTTAACAATTGGTTTGACACAAACGCATGCACGTGCGCTGTAAAGCGCAGCATGGGCGTTCTTGGCACGTCGTTTGGCAGAAATTCACGTGCGCGCTCTGGCAAAAGCAGCATGTGCATGCTTAACTTCTGGTTTGGCAGAAAACAACGTGCGCGTCTACCAAAAGATGCATGTGCATGCCCAACAAATGGTTTGACACAAATGCATGCACGTGCGCTGAAAAGCGCAGCATGGGCGTGCCTAGCACGTGGTTTGGCAGAAATCCACTCGTACGCTCTGGCAAAAGCAGCATGTGCATGCTTAACTTGTGGTTTGGCAGGAAACAACGTGCGCGTCTACCAAAAGATACATGTGCATGCTTAACAAGTGGTTTGGCACAATTGCATACGCGTGCGCTGTAAAGCGCTACATGGGCGTGCTTGGCACGTCGTTTGGCAGAAATCCACGTGCACGATCTGGTAAAAGCAGCATGTGCATGCTCAACAAGTGCTTTGACACAAATGCATGCGCGTGCGCTGTGAAGTGCAGCTTGGGTGTGCTTAATACGTGGTTTGGCAGAAAACCACGTGCACGCTGTGGCAAATGCAGCATGTGCATGCTTAACTTGTGGTTTTAGCAGAAAACAACATGCGCGTCTACCAAAAGATGCATCTGCATGCTTAACAAGTGGTTTGGCACAAATGCATGCACGTGCGCTGTAAAGCGCAGCATGGGCGTTCTGGGCACGTCGTCTGGCAGAAATCCACGTGCGCGCTCTGGCAAAAGCAGCATGTGCATGCTTAACTCGTGGTTTGGCAGAAAACAACGAGAGCGTCAACCAAAAGATGCATGTGCATGCTCAACAACTGGTTTGACACAAATGCATGCGCGTGCGCTGAAAAGCACAGCATGGGCGTGCTTGGCACGTTGTTTGGCAGAAATCCACGTGCGCGCTCTGGCAAAAGCAGCATGTGCATGCTCAACAAGTGGTTTGGCAGGAAACGACGTGCGCGCCTACCAAAAGATACATGTGCATGCTTAACAAGTGGTTTGGCACAAATGCATGCGCGTGCGCTGTAAAGCGCTACATGGGCGTGCTTGGCACGTCGTTTGGCAGAAATCCACGTGCACGGTCTGGCAAAAGCAGCATGTGCATGCTTAACTTGTGGTTTGGCAGAAAACAACGTGCGCGTCTACCTATACATGCATGTGCATGCTCAACGAGTGGTTTGACACGAATGCATGCGCGTGCGCTGAAAAGCGCAGCATGGGTGTCCTTAATACGTGGTTTGGCAGAAATCCACGTGCACGCTCTGGCAAATGCAGCATGTGCATGCTTAACCTGTGTTTTGGCAGAAAACAACGTGCGCGTCTACCAAAAGATGCACGTGCGTGCTTAACAAGTGGTTTGGCACAAATGCATGCACGTGCGCTGTAAAGCGCAGCATGGGCGTGCTTGGCACGTCGTTTGGCCGAAATCCACGTGCACGGTCTGGCTAAAGCAGCATGCTCATGCTTAACTTGTGGTTTGGCAGAAAACAACGTGCGCGTCTACCAAAAAATGCATGGGCCATCTTAACTAGTGGTTTGGCACAAATGCATGCACGTGCACTGTAGAGCGCAGCATGGGCGTTCTTGGCACGTCGTTTGGCAGAAATCCACGTGCGCGCTCTGGCAAAAGCAGCATGTGCATGCTTAACTTGTGGTTTGGCAGAAAACAACGTGCGCGTCTACCAAAAGATGCATGTGCATGCTCAACAAGTGGTTTGACACAAATGCATGTGCGTGCGCTGAAAAGCGCAGCATGGGCGTGCTTAGCACGTGGATTGGCAGAAATCCACGTGCACGCTCTGGCAAAAACAGCATGTGCATGCTTAACTTGTGGTCTGGCAGGAAAGAACGTGCGCGTCTACCAAAACATACTTGTGCATGCTTAAGAAGTGGTTTGGCACAAATGCATGCGCGTGCACTTTAAAGCGCTACATGGGCGTGCTCTGCACGTCGTTTGGCAGAAATCCACGTGCACGGTCTGGCAAAAGCAGCATGTGCATGCTTAACTTGTGGTTTGGCAGAAAACAAGGTGCGCGTCTACCTAAAGATGCATGTGCATGCTCAACAAGTGGTTTGACACAAATGCATGCGCGTGCGCTGTAAAGCGCAGCATGGGTGTGCTTGGCCCGTCGTTTGGGAGAAATCCACGTGCACGCTCTGGCAAAAGCAGCATGAGCATGCTTAACTTGTGGTTTTTCACAAAACAACGTGCGCGTCTACCAAAACATGCATGTGCATGCTTAACAAGTGGTTTGGCACAAATGCATGCGCGTGCGCTGAAAAGCGCAGCATGGGCGTGCTTAGCACGCGCTTTGGCAGAAATCCACTTGCACGCTCTGGCAAAAGCGGCATGTGCATGCTTAACTTGTGGTTTGGCAGAAAACAACGTGCGCGTCTACCAAAAGATGCATGTGCATGCTCAACAAGTGGTTTGGCACAAATGCATGCGCGTGCGGTGTAAAGCGCAGCATGGGCGTGCTTGGCACGTCGTTTGGCAGAAATCCACGTGCGTGCTCTGGCAAAAGCAGCATCTGCATGCTTAACTTGGGGTTTGGGAGAAAACAACGTGCGCGTCTACCAAAAGATGCATGTGCATGCTCAACAAGTGGTTTGACACAAATGCATGCGCGTGAGCTGAAAAGCGCAGCATGGGCGTGCTTAGCACGTGAATTGGCAGAAATCCACGCGCTCGCTCTGGCAAAAACAGCATGTGCATGCTTAACTTGTGGTCTGGCAGGAAACATTGTGCGCGTCTACCAAAAGATGCATGTGCATGCTCAACAAGTGGTTTGACACAAATGCATGCGCGTGCGCTGAAAAGCACAGCATGGGCGTGCTTGGCACGTCGTTTGGCAGAAATCCACGTGCGCGCTCTGGCAAAAGCAGCATGTGCATGCTTAACTTGTGGTTTGGCAGAAAACAACATGCGCGTCTACCTAAAGATGCATGTGCATGCTCAACAAGTGGTTTGACACAAATGCATGCGCGTGCGTTGTAAAGCGCAGCATGGGTGTGCTTGGCCCGTCGTTTGGCAGAAATCCACGTGCACGGTCTGGCAAAAGCAGCATGTGCATGCTTAACTTGTGGTTTGGCAGAAAACAACGTGCGCGTCTACCAAAAAATGCATGTGCATGCTTAACAAGTGGTTTGACACAAACGCATGCACGTGCGCTGTAAAGCGCAGCATGGGCGTTCTTGGCACGTCGTTTGGCAGAAATTCACGTGCGCGCTCTGGCAAAAGCAGCATGTGCATGCTTAACTTCTGGTTTGGCAGAAAACAACGTGCGCGTCTACCAAAAGATGCATGTGCATGCTCAACAAATGGTTTGACACAAATGCATGCACGTGTGCTGAAAAGCGCAGCATGGGCGTGCCTAGCACGTGAATTGGCAGAAATCCATGTGCACGCTCTGGCAAAAACAGCATGTGCATGCTTAACTTGTGGTCTGGCAGGAAACAACGTGCGCGTCTACCAAAAGATGCAGGTGCATGCTCAACAAGTGGTTTGACACAAATGCATGCGCGTGCGCTGTGAAACGCAGCATGTGCATGCTTAACAAGTGGTTTTGCACAAATGCATGCGCGTGCGCTGTAAAGCGCTACATGGGCGTGCTTGCCACGTCGTTTGGCAGAAATCCACGTGCACGGTCTGGCAAAAGCAGCATGTGCATGCTTAACTTGTGGTTTGGCTGAAAACAACGTGTGCGTCTACCTAAAGATGCATGTGCATGCTCAACAAGTGGTTTGACACAAATGCATGCGCGTGCGCCGAAAAGCAAAGCATGGGCGTGCTTGGCACGTCGTTTGGCAGAAATCCACGTGCGCGCTCTGGCAAAAGCAGGATGTGCATGCTCAACTAGTGTTTTGACACAAATGCATGCGCGTGCGCTGTGAAACGCAGCATGGGCGTGCTTAATACGTGGTTTGGCAGAAATCCACGTGCACGCTCTGGCAAATGCAGCATGTGCATGCTTAACTTGTGGTTTGGCAGAAAACAACCTGCGCGTCTACCAAAAGATGCATGTGCATGCTCAACAAGTGGTTTGCCACAAATGCATGCACGTGCGCTGTAAAGCGCAGCATGGGCGTGCTTGGCACGTGAATTTGCAGAAATCTACGTGCACGCTCTGGCAAAAACAGCATGTGCATGCTTAACTTGTGGTTTGGCAGGAAGCAACGTGCGCGGCACACAAAAGATACATATGCATGCTTAACAAGTGGTTTGGCACAAATGCATGCGCGTGCGCTTTAAAGCGCTACATGGGCGTGCTTGGCACGTCGTTTGGCAGAAATTCACGTGCACGGTCTGGCAAAAGCAGCATGTGCATGCTTAACTTGTGGTTTGGCAGAAAACAACGTGCGCGTCTACCTAAAGATGCATGTGCATGCTTAACAAGTGGTTTGACACAAATGCATGCACGTGCGCTGTAAAGCGCAGCATGGGCGTTGTTGCCACGTGGTTTGGCAGAAATCCACTGGCACGCTCTGGCAAAAACAGCATATACATGCTTAACTTGTGGTTTGGCAGGAAACAACGTGTGCGGCACACAAAAGATACATGTGCATGCTTAACAAGTGCTTTGGCACAAATGTATGCGCGTGCGCTGTAAAGCGCTACAAGGGCGTGCTTGGCACGTCGTTTGGCAGAAATCCACGTGCACGGGCTGGCAAAAGCAGCATGTGCATGCTTAACATGTGGTTTGGCAGAAAACAACGTGCGCGTCTACCTAAACATGCATGTGCATGCTCAACAAGTGGTTTGACACAAATGCATGCGCGTGCGCTGAAAAGCGCAGCATGGGTGTGCTTAATACGTGGTTTGGCAGAAATCCACGTGCACGCTCTGGCAAATGCAGCATGTGCATGCTTAACTTGTGGTTTGGCAGAAAACAACGTGCGCGTCTACCAAAAGATGCATGTGCATGCTTAACAAGTGGTTTGGCACAAATGCATGCACGTGTCCTGTAAGACGCTGCATGGGCGTGCTTGGCACGTTGTTTCGCAGAAATCCACGTGCACGGTCTGGCAAAAGCAGCATGTGCATGCTTAACTTGTGGTTTGGCAGTAGACAACGTGCGCGTCTACCAAAAAAATGCATGTGCATGCTTAACAAGTGGTTTGACACAAATGCATGGACGTGCGCTGTAAAGCGCAGCATGGGCGTTCTTGGCACGTCGTTTGGCAGAAATCCACGTGCGCGCTCTGGCAAAAGCAGCATGTGCATGCTTAACTTGTGGTTTGGCAGAAAACAACGTGCCCGTCTACCTAAAGATGCATGTGCATGCTCAACAAGTTGTTTGACACAAATGCATGCGCGTGCGCTGAAAAGCGCAGCATGGGCGTGCTTAGCACTTGAATTTGCAGAAATCCACGTGCACGCTCTGGCAAAAACAGCATGTGCATGCTTAACTTGCGGTTTGGCAGGAAACAACGTGCGCGGCACACAAAAGATACATGTGCATGCTTAACAAGTGGTTTGGCACAAATGCATGCGCGTGCGCTGTAAAGCGCTACATGGGCGTGCTTGGCACGTCGTTTGGCAGAAATCCACGTGCACGATCTGGCAAAAGCAGCATGTGCATGCTTAACTTGTGGTTTGGCAGAAAACAACGTGCCCGTCTACCTAAAGATGCATGTGCATGCTCATCAAGTGGTTTGACACAAATGCATGCGCGTGCGCTGAAAAGCGCAGCATAGGCGTGCTTAGCGCGTGAATTTGCAGAAATCCACGTGCACGCTCTGGCAAAAACAGCATGTACATGCTTAACTTGTGGTTTGGCAGGAAACAACGTGCGCGGCACACAAAAGATACATGTGCATGCTTAACAAGTGGTTTGGCACAAATGCATGCACGTGCGCTTTAAAGCGCTACATGGGCGTGCTTGGCACGTCGTTTGGCAGAAATTCACGTGCACGGTCTGGCAAAAGCAGCATGTGCATGCTTAACTTGTGGTTTGGCAGAAAACAACGTGCGCGTCTACCTAAAGATGCATGTGCATGCTTAACAAGTGGTTTGGCACAAATGCATGCACGTGTCCTGTAAGACGCTGCATGGGCGTGCTTGGCACGTCGTTTGGCAGAAATCCACGTGCCCGGTCTGGCAAAAGCAGCATGTGCATGCTTAACTTGTGGTTTGGCAGTAGACAACGTGCGCGTCTACCAAAAAATGCATGTGCATGCTTAACAAGTGGTTTGACACAAATGCATGCACGTGCGCTGTAAAGCGCAGCATGGGCGTTCTTGGCACGTCGTTTGGCAGAAATCCAAGTGCGCGCTCTGGCAAAAGCTGCATGCGCATGCTTAACTTGTGGTTTGGCAGAAAACAACGTGAGCATCTACCAAAAGATGCATGTGCATGCTCAACAAATGGTTTGACACAAATGCATGCACGTGCGCTGAAAAGCGCAGCATGGGCGTGCCTAGCACGTAGTTTGGCAGAAATCCACTTGCACGCTCTGGCAAAAGCAGCATGTGCATGCTTAACTTGTGGTTTGGCAGGAAACAACGTGCGCGTCTACCAAAAGATGCATGTGCATGCTCAACAAATGGTTTGACACAAATGCATGCGCGTGCGCTTTAAAGCGCTACATGGGCGTGCTTGGCACGTCGTTTGGCAGAAATTCACGTGCACGGTCTGGCAAAAGCAGCATGTGCATGCTTAACTTGTGGTTTGGCAGAAAACAACGTGCGCGTCTACCTAAAGATGCATGTGCATGCTCAACAAGTGGTTTGACACAAATGCATGCGCGTGCGTTGTAAAGCGCAGCATGGGTGTGCTTGGCCCGTCGTTTGGCAGAAATCCACGTGCACGCTCTGGCAAAAGAAGCCTGAGCATGCTTAACTTGTGGTTTGGCAGAAAACAACGTGCGCGTCTACCAAAAGATGAATGTGCATGCTTAACAAGTGATTTGACACAAATGCATGCACGAGCGCTGAAAAGCGCAGCATGGGCGTGCCTAGCACGTGGTTTGGCAGAAATCTATTTGCACGCTTTGGCAAAAGCAGCATGTGCATGCTTAACTTGTGGTTTGGCAGAAAACAACGTGCGCGTCTACCAAAAGATGCATGTGCATGCTCAACAAATGGTTTGACACAAATGCATGCACGTGCGCTGAAAAGCGCAACGTGGGCGTGCTTAGCACGTGAATTTGCAGAAACCCACGTGCACGCTCTGGCAAAAGCTGCATGTGCATGCTTAACTTGTGGTTTGGCAGAAAACAACGTGAGCATCTACCAAAAGATGCATGTGCATGCTCAACAAATGGTTTGACACAAATGCATGCACGTGCGCTGAAAAGCGCAGCATGGGCGTGCCTAGCACGTGGTTTGGCAGAAATCCACTTGCACGCTCTGGCAAAAGCAGCATGTGCATGCTTAACTTGTGGTTTGGCAGGAAACAACGTGCGCGTCTACCAAAAGATGCATGTGCATGCTCAACAAATGGTTTGACACAAATGCATGCGCGTGCGCTTTAAAGCGCTACATGGGCGTGCTTGGCACGTCGTTTGGCAGAAATTCACGTGCACGGTCTGGCAAAAGCAGCATGTGCATGCTTAACTTGTGGTTTGGCAGAAAACAACGTGCGCGTCTACCTAAAGATGCATGTGCATGCTCAACAAGTGGTTGGACACAAATGCATGCGCGTGCGTTGTAAAGCGCAGCATGGGTGTGCTTGGCCCGTCGTTTGGCAGAAATCCACGTGCACGCTCTGGCAAAAGAAGCCTGAGCATGCTTAACTTGTGGTTTGGCAGAAAACAACGTGCGCGTCTACCAAAAGATGAATGTGCATGCTTAACAAGTGATTTGACACAAATGCATGCACGTGCGCTGAAAAGCGCAGCATGGGCGTGCCTAGCACGTGGTTTGGCAGAAATCTATTTGCACGCTTTGGCAAAAGCAGCATGTGCATGCTTAACTTGTGGTTTGGCAGAAAACAACGTGCGCGTCTACCAAAAGATGCATGTGCATGCTCAACAAATGGTTTGACACAAATGCATGCACGTGCGCTGAAAAGCGCAACGTGGGCGTGCTTAGCACGTGAATTTGCAGAAACCCACGTGCACGCTCTGGCAAAAACAGCATGTACATGCTTAACTTGTGGTTTGGCAGGAAACAACGTGCGCGGCACACAAAAGATACAGGTGCATGCTTAACAAGTGGTTTGGCACAAATGCATGCGCGTGCGCTTTAAAGCGCTACATGGGCGTGCTTGGCACGTCGTTTGGCAGAAATTCACGCGCACGGTCTGGCAAAAGCAGCATGTCCATGCTTAACTTGTGGTTTGGCAGAAAACAACGTGCGCGCCTACCTAAAGATGCATGTGCATGTTCAACAAGTGGTTTGACACAAATGCATGCGCGTGCGTTGTAAAGCGCAGCATGGGCATGCTTAGCACGGGAATTGGCGGAAATCCACGTGCACGCTCTGGCAAAAGCAGCATGTGCATGCTTAACTTGTGGTTTGGCAGAAAACGTGCGCGTCTACCAAAAGATGCCTGTGTATGCTCAACAAGTGGTTTGACACAAATGTATGATCGTGCGCTGAAAAGCGCAGCATGGGCGTGCTTACCTCGTGGTTTTTCAGAAATCCACTTGCACGCTCTGGCAAAAGCAGCATGTGCATGTTTAACTTGTGGTTTGGTAGAAAACCACGCGTGCGTCTACCAAAAGATGCACGTGCATGCTTAACAAGTGGTTTGGCATAAATGCATGCGCGTGCGCTTTAAAGCGCTACATGGGCGTGCTCTGCACGTCGTTTGGCAGAAATCCACGTGCACGGTCTGACAAAAGCAGCATGTGCATGCTTAACTTGTGGTTTGGCAGAAAACAAGGTCCGCGTCTACCTAAAGATGCATGTGCATGCTCAACAAGTGGTTTGACACAAATGCATGCGCGTGCGCTGTAAAGCGCAGCATGGGTGTGCTTGGCCCGTCGTTTGGGAGAAATCCACGTGCACGCTCTGGCAAAAGCAGCATGAGCATGCTTAACTTGTGGTTTTTCAGAAAACAACGTGCGCGTCTACCAAAACATGCATGTGCATGCTTAACAAGTGGTTTGGCACAAATGCATGCGCGTGCGCTGAAAAGTACAGCATGGGCGTGCTTGGCACGTTGTTTGGCAGAAATCCACGTGCACGGTCTGGCTAAAGCAGCTCGCTCATGCTTAACTTGTGGTTTGGCAGAAAACAAAGTGCGCGTCTACCAAAAAATGCATGGGCCATCTTAACTAGTGGTTTGGCACAAATGCATGCACGTGCGCTGTAGAGCGCAGCATGGGCGTTCTTGGCACGTCGTTTGGCAGAAATCCACGTGCGCGCTCAGGCAAAAGCAGCATGTGCATGCTTAACTTGTGGTTTGGCAGAAAACAACGTGCCCGTCTACCTAAAGATGCATGTGCATGCTCAACAAGTTGTTTGACACAAATGCATGCGCGTGCGCTGAAAAGCGCAGCATGGGCGTGCTTAGAACGTGAATTTGCAGAAATCCACGTGCACGCTCTGGCAAAAACAGCATGTGCATGCCTAACTTGTGGTTTGGCAGGAAACAACGTGCGCGGCACACAAAAGATACATGTGCATGCTTAACAAGTGGTTTGGCACAAATGCATGCGCGTGCGCTTTAAAGCGCTACATGGGCGTGCTTGGCACGTCGTTTGGCAGAAATTCACGTGCACGGTCTGGCAAAAGCAGCATGTGCATGCTTAACTTGTGGTTTGGCAGAAAACAACATGCGCGTCTACCTAAAGATGCATGTGCATGCTCAACAAGTGGTTTGACACAAATGCATGCGCGTGCGTTGTAAAGCGCAGCATGGGTGTGCTTGGCCCGTCGTTTGGCAGAAATCCACGAGCACGGTCTGGCAAAAGCAGCATGTGCATGCTTAACTTGTGGTTTGGCAGAAAACAACGTGCGCGTCTACCAAAAAATGCATGTGCATGCTTAACAAGTGGTTTGACACAAACGCATGCACGTGCCCTGTAAAGCGCAGCATGGGCGTTCTTGGCACGTCGTTTGGCAGAAATTCACGTGCGCGCTCTGGCAAAAGCAGCATGTGCATGCTTAACTTCTGGTTTGGCAGAAAACAACGTGCGCATCTACCAAAAGATGCATGTGCATGCTCAACAAATGGTTTGACACAAATGCATGCACGTGCGCTGAAAAGCGCAGCATGGGCGTGCTGAGCACGTGAATTGGCAGAAATCCACGTGCACGCTCTGGCAAAAACAGCATGTGCATGCTTAACTTGTGGTCTGGCAGGAAACAACGTGCGCGTCTACCAAAAGATGGAGGTGCATGCTCAACAAGTGGTTTGACACACATGCATGCGCGTGCGCTGTGAAGCGCAGCATGTGCATGCTTAACAAGTGGTTTTGCACAAATGCATGCGCGTGCGCTGTAAAGCGCTACATGGGCGTGCTTGCCACGTCGTTTGGCAGAAATCCACGTGCACGGTCTGGCAAAAGCAGCATGTGCATGCTTAACGTGTGGTTTGGCTGAAAACAACGTGCGCGTCTACCTAAAGATGCATGTGCATGCTCAACAAGTGGTTTGACACAAATGCATGCGCGTGCGCCGAAAAGCAAAGCATGGGCGTGCTTGGCACGTCGTTTGGCAGAAATCCACGTGCGCGCTCTGGCAAAAGCAGCATGTGCATGCTCAACTAGTGTTTTGACACAAATGCATGCGCGTGCGCTGTGAAACGCAGCATGGGCGTGCTTAATACGTGGTTTGGCAGAAATCCACGTGCACGCTCTGGCAAATGCAGCATGTGCATGCTTAACTTGTGGTTTGGCAGAAAACAACCTGCGCGTCTACCAAAAGATGCATGTGCATGCTTAACAAGTGGTTTGCCACAAATGCATGCACGTGTGCTGTAAAGCGCAGCATGGGCGTGCTTGGCACGTGAATTTGCAGAAATCCACGTGCACGCTCTGGCAAAAACAGCATGTGCATGCTTAACTTGTGGTTTGGCAGGAAGCAACGTGCGCGGCACACAAAAGATACATATGCATGCTTAACAAGTGGTTTGGCACAAATGCATGCGCGTGCGCTTTAAAGCGCTACATGGGCGTGCTTGGCACGTCGTTTGGCAGAAATTCACGTGCACGGTCTGGCAAAAGCAGCATGCGCATGCTTAACTTGTGGTTTGGCAGAAAACAACGTGCGCGTCTACCCGAAGATGCATGTGCATGCTCAACAAGTGGTTTGACACAAATGCATGCGCGTGCGTTGTAAATCGCAGCATGGGTGTGCTTGGCCCGTCGTTTGGCAGAAATCCACGTGCACGGTCTGGAAAAAGCAGCATGTGCATGCTTAACTTGTGGTTTGGCAGAAAACAACGTGCGCGTCTACCAAAAAATGCATGTGCATGCTTAACAATTGGTTTGACACAAACGCATGCACGTGCGCTGAAAAGCGCAGCATGGGCGTGCCTAGCACGTGGTTTGGCAGAAATCCACTCGTACGCTCTGGCAAAAGCAGCATGTGCATGCTTAACTTGTGGTTTGGCAGGAAACAACGTGCGCGTCTACCAAAAGATACATGTGCATGCTTAACAAGTGGTTTGGCACAAATGCATACGCGTGCGCTGTAAAGCGCTACATGGGCGTGCTTGGCACGTCGTTTGGCAGAAATCCACGTGCACGATCTGGTAAAAGCAGCATGTGCATGCTCAACAAGTGCTTTGACACAAATGCATGCGCGTGCGCTGTGAAGTGCAGCATGGGTGTGCTTAATACGTGGTTTGGCAGAAAACCACGTGCACGCTGTGGCAAATGCAGCATGTGCATGCTTAACTTGTGGTTTTAGCAGAAAACAACATGCGCGTCTACCAAAAGATGCATCTGCATGCTTAACAAGTGGTTTGGCACAAATGCATGCACGTGCGCTGTAAAGCGCAGCATGGGCGTTCTGGGCACGTCGTCTGGCAGAAATCCACGTGTGCGCTCTGGCAAAAGCAGCATGTGCATGCTTAACTTGTGGTTTGGCAGAAAACAACGAGAGCGTCTACCAAAAGATGCATGTGCATGCTCAACAAGTGGTTTGACACAAATACATGCGCGTGCGCTGAAAAGCACAGCATGGGCGTGCTTGGCACGTTGTTTGGCAGAAATCCACGTGCGCGCTCTGGCAAAAGCAGCATGTGCATGCTCAACAAGTGGTTTGGCAGGAAACGACGTGCGCGCCTACCAAAAGATACATGTGCATGCTTAACAAGTGGTTTGGCACAAATGCATGCGCGTGCGCTGTAAAGCGCTACATGGGCGTGCTTGGCACGTCGTTTGGCAGAAATCCACGTGCACGGTCTGGCAAAAGCAGCATGTGCATGCTTAACTTGTGGTTTGGCAGAAAACAACGTGCGCGTCTACCTATATATGCATGTGCATGCTCAACAAGTGGTTTGACACGAATGCATGCGCGTGCGCTGAAAAGCGCAGCATGGGCGTGCTTAGCACGTGAATTGGCAGAAATCAGCGTGCTCGCTCTGGCAAAAACAGCATGTGCATGCTTAACTTGTGGTCTGGCAGGAAACAACGTGCGCGTCTACCAAAAGATGCATGTGCATGCTCAACAAGTGGTTTGACACAAATGCATGCGCGTGCGCTGAAAAGCACAGCATGGGCGTGCTTGGCACGTCGTTTGGCAGAAATCCACGTGCGCGCTCAGGCAAAAGCAGCATGTGCATGCTTAACTTGTGGTTTGGCAGAAAACAACGTGCCCGTCTACCTAAAGATGCATGTGCATGCTCAACAAGTTGTTTGACACAAATGCATGCGCGTGCGCTGAAAAGCGCAGCATGGGCGTGCTTAGAACGTGAATTTGCAGAAATGCACGTGCACGCTCTGGCAAAAACAGCATGTGCATGCTTAACTTGTGGTTTGGCAGGAAACAACGTGCGCGGCACACAAAAGATACATGTGCATGCTTAACAAGTGGTTTGGCACAAATGCATGCGCGTGCGCTTTAAAGCGCTACATGGGCGTGCTTGGCACGTCGTTTGGCAGAAATTCACGTGCACGGTCTGGCAAAAGCTGCATGTGCATGCTTAACTTGTGGTTTGGCAGAAAACAACGTGCGCGTCTACC
Organism: Dermacentor andersoni; assembly: GCF_023375885.2. NCBI lineage: Eukaryota > Metazoa > Arthropoda > Arachnida > Ixodida > Ixodidae > Dermacentor > Dermacentor andersoni. The sequence continues at coordinate 4,846,318 of NC_092821.1, forward strand.
AAAAGATGCATGTGCATGCTCAACAAATGGTTTGACACAAATGCATGCACGTGCGCTGAAAAGCGCAACGTGGGCGTGCTTAGCACGTGAATTTGCAGAAACCCACGTGCACGCTCTGGCAAAAGCTGCATGTGCATGCTTAACTTGTGGTTTGGCAGAAAACAACGTGAGCATCTACCAAAAGATGCATGTGCATGCTCAACAAATGGTTTGACACAAATGCATGCACGTGCGCTGAAAAGCGCAGCATGGGCGTGCCTAGCACGTGGTTTGGCAGAAATCCACTTGCACGCTCTGGCAAAAGCAGCATGTGCATGCTTAACTTGTGGTTTGGCAGGAAACAACGTGCGCGTCTACCAAAAGATGCATGTGCATGCTCAACAAATGGTTTGACACAAATGCATGCGCGTGCGCTTTAAAGCGCTACATGGGCGTGCTTGGCACGTCGTTTGGCAGAAATTCACGTGCACGGTCTGGCAAAAGCAGCATGTGCATGCTTAACTTGTGGTTTGGCAGCAAACAACGTGCGCGTCTACCTAAAGATGCATGTGCATGCTCAACAAGTGGTTGGACACAAATGCATGCGCGTGCGTTGTAAAGCGCAGCATGGGTGTGCTTGGCCCGTCGTTTGGCAGAAATCCACGTGCACGCTCTGGCAAAAGAAGCCTGAGCATGCTTAACTTGTGGTTTGGCAGAAAACAACGTGCGCGTCTACCAAAAGATGAATGTGCATGCTTAACAAGTGATTTGACACAAATGCATGCACGTGCGCTGAAAAGCGCAGCATGGGCGTGCCTAGCACGTGGTTTGGCAGAAATCTATTTGCACGCTTTGGCAAAAGCAGCATGTGCATGCTTAACTTGTGGTTTGGCAGAAAACAACGTGCGCGTCTACCAAAAGATGCATGTGCATGCTCAACAAATGGTTTGACACAAATGCATGCACGTGCGCTGAAAAGCGCAACGTGGGCGTGATTAGCACGTGAATTTGCAGAAACCCACGTGCACGCTCTGGCAAAAACAGCATGTACATGCTTAACTTGTGGTTTGGCAGGAAACAACGTGCGCGGCACACAAAAGATACAGGTGCATGCTTAACAAGTGGTTTGGCACAAATGCATGCGCGTGCGCTTTAAAGCGCTACATGGGCGTGCTTGGCACGTCGTTTGGCAGAAATTCACGCGCACGGTCTGGCAAAAGCAGCATGTCCATGCTTAACTTGTGGTTTGGCAGAAAACAACGTGCGCGCCTACCTAAAGATGCATGTGCATGTTCAACAAGTGGTTTGACACAAATGCATGCGCGTGCGTTGTAAAGCGCAGCATGGGCATGCTTAGCACGGGAATTGGCGGAAATCCACGTGCACGCTCTGGCAAAAGCAGCATGTGCATGCTTAACTTGTGGTTTGGCAGAAAACGTGCGCGTCTACCAAAAGATGCCTGTGTATGCTCAACAAGTGGTTTGACACAAATGTATGATCGTGCGCTGAAAAGCGCAGCATGGGCGTGCTTACCTCGTGGTTTTTCAGAAATCCACTTGCACGCTCTGGCAAAAGCAGCATGTGCATGTTTAACTTGTGGTTTGGTAGAAAACCACGCGTGCGTCTACCAAAAGATGCACGTGCATGCTTAACAAGTGGTTTGGCATAAATGCATGCGCGTGCGCTTTAAAGCGCTACATGGGCGTGCTCTGCACGTCGTTTGGCAGAAATCCACGTGCACGGTCTGACAAAAGCAGCATGTGCATGCTTAACTTGTGGTTTGGCAGAAAACAAGGTCCGCGTCTACCTAAAGATGCATGTGCATGCTCAACAAGTGGTTTGACACAAATGCATGCGCGTGCGCTGTAAAGCGCAGCATGGGTGTGCTTGGCCCGTCGTTTGGGAGAAATCCACGTGCACGCTCTGGCAAAAGCAGCATGAGCATGCTTAACTTGTGGTTTTTCAGAAAACAACGTGCGCGTCTACCAAAACATGCATGTGCATGCTTAACAAGTGGTTTGGCACAAATGCATGCGCGTGCGCTGAAAAGTACAGCATGGGCGTGCTTGGCACGTTGTTTGGCAGAAATCCACGTGCACGGTCTGGCTAAAGCAGCTCGCTCATGCTTAACTTGTGGTTTGGCAGAAAACAAAGTGCGCGTCTACCAAAAAATGCATGGGCCATCTTAACTAGTGGTTTGGCACAAATGCATGCACGTGCGCTGTAGAGCGCAGCATGGGCGTTCTTGGCACGTCGTTTGGCAGAAATCCACGTGCGCGCTCAGGCAAAAGCAGCATGTGCATGCTTAACTTGTGGTTTGGCAGAAAACAACGTGCCCGTCTACCTAAAGATGCATGTGCATGCTCAACAAGTTGTTTGACACAAATGCATGCGCGTGCGCTGAAAAGCGCAGCATGGGCGTGCTTAGAACGTGAATTTGCAGAAATCCACGTGCACGCTCTGGCAAAAACAGCATGTGCATGCCTAACTTGTGGTTTGGCAGGAAACAACGTGCGCGGCACACAAAAGATACATGTGCATGCTTAACAAGTGGTTTGGCACAAATGCATGCGCGTGCGCTTTAAAGCGCTACATGGGCGTGCTTGGCACGTCGTTTGGCAGAAATTCACGTGCACGGTCTGGCAAAAGCAGCATGTGCATGCTTAACTTGTGGTTTGGCAGAAAACAACATGCGCGTCTACCTAAAGATGCATGTGCATGCTCAACAAGTGGTTTGACACAAATGCATGCGCGTGCGTTGTAAAGCGCAGCATGGGTGTGCTTGGCCCGTCGTTTGGCAGAAATCCACGAGCACGGTCTGGCAAAAGCAGCATGTGCATGCTTAACTTGTGGTTTGGCAGAAAACAACGTGCGCGTCTACCAAAAAATGCATGTGCATGCTTAACAAGTGGTTTGACACAAACGCATGCACGTGCCCTGTAAAGCGCAGCATGGGCGTTCTTGGCACGTCGTTTGGCAGAAATTCACGTGCGCGCTCTGGCAAAAGCAGCATGTGCATGCTTAACTTCTGGTTTGGCAGAAAACAACGTGCGCATCTACCAAAAGATGCATGTGCATGCTCAACAAATGGTTTGACACAAATGCATGCACGTGCGCTGAAAAGCGCAGCATGGGCGTGCTGAGCACGTGAATTGGCAGAAATCCACGTGCACGCTCTGGCAAAAACAGCATGTGCATGCTTAACTTGTGGTCTGGCAGGAAACAACGTGCGCGTCTACCAAAAGATGGAGGTGCATGCTCAACAAGTGGTTTGACACACATGCATGCGCGTGCGCTGTGAAGCGCAGCATGTGCATGCTTAACAAGTGGTTTTGCACAAATGCATGCGCGTGCGCTGTAAAGCGCTACATGGGCGTGCTTGCCACGTCGTTTGGCAGAAATCCACGTGCACGGTCTGGCAAAAGCAGCATGTGCATGCTTAACGTGTGGTTTGGCTGAAAACAACGTGCGCGTCTACCTAAAGATGCATGTGCATGCTCAACAAGTGGTTTGACACAAATGCATGCGCGTGCGCCGAAAAGCAAAGCATGGGCGTGCTTGGCACGTCGTTTGGCAGAAATCCACGTGCGCGCTCTGGCAAAAGCAGCATGTGCATGCTCAACTAGTGTTTTGACACAAATGCATGCGCGTGCGCTGTGAAACGCAGCATGGGCGTGCTTAATACGTGGTTTGGCAGAAATCCACGTGCACGCTCTGGCAAATGCAGCATGTGCATGCTTAACTTGTGGTTTGGCAGAAAACAACCTGCGCGTCTACCAAAAGATGCATGTGCATGCTTAACAAGTGGTTTGCCACAAATGCATGCACGTGTGCTGTAAAGCGCAGCATGGGCGTGCTTGGCACGTGAATTTGCAGAAATCCACGTGCACGCTCTGGCAAAAACAGCATGTGCATGCTTAACTTGTGGTTTGGCAGGAAGCAACGTGCGCGGCACACAAAAGATACATATGCATGCTTAACAAGTGGTTTGGCACAAATGCATGCGCGTGCGCTTTAAAGCGCTACATGGGCGTGCTTGGCACGTCGTTTGGCAGAAATTCACGTGCACGGTCTGGCAAAAGCAGCATGCGCATGCTTAACTTGTGGTTTGGCAGAAAACAACGTGCGCGTCTACCCGAAGATGCATGTGCATGCTCAACAAGTGGTTTGACACAAATGCATGCGCGTGCGTTGTAAATCGCAGCATGGGTGTGCTTGGCCCGTCGTTTGGCAGAAATCCACGTGCACGGTCTGGAAAAAGCAGCATGTGCATGCTTAACTTGTGGTTTGGCAGAAAACAACGTGCGCGTCTACCAAAAAATGCATGTGCATGCTTAACAATTGGTTTGACACAAACGCATGCACGTGCGCTGAAAAGCGCAGCATGGGCGTGCCTAGCACGTGGTTTGGCAGAAATCCACTCGTACGCTCTGGCAAAAGCAGCATGTGCATGCTTAACTTGTGGTTTGGCAGGAAACAACGTGCGCGTCTACCAAAAGATACATGTGCATGCTTAACAAGTGGTTTGGCACAAATGCATACGCGTGCGCTGTAAAGCGCTACATGGGCGTGCTTGGCACGTCGTTTGGCAGAAATCCACGTGCACGATCTGGTAAAAGCAGCATGTGCATGCTCAACAAGTGCTTTGACACAAATGCATGCGCGTGCGCTGTGAAGTGCAGCATGGGTGTGCTTAATACGTGGTTTGGCAGAAAACCACGTGCACGCTGTGGCAAATGCAGCATGTGCATGCTTAACTTGTGGTTTTAGCAGAAAACAACATGCGCGTCTACCAAAAGATGCATCTGCATGCTTAACAAGTGGTTTGGCACAAATGCATGCACGTGCGCTGTAAAGCGCAGCATGGGCGTTCTGGGCACGTCGTCTGGCAGAAATCCACGTGTGCGCTCTGGCAAAAGCAGCATGTGCATGCTTAACTTGTGGTTTGGCAGAAAACAACGAGAGCGTCTACCAAAAGATGCATGTGCATGCTCAACAAGTGGTTTGACACAAATACATGCGCGTGCGCTGAAAAGCACAGCATGGGCGTGCTTGGCACGTTGTTTGGCAGAAATCCACGTGCGCGCTCTGGCAAAAGCAGCATGTGCATGCTCAACAAGTGGTTTGGCAGGAAACGACGTGCGCGCCTACCAAAAGATACATGTGCATGCTTAACAAGTGGTTTGGCACAAATGCATGCGCGTGCGCTGTAAAGCGCTACATGGGCGTGCTTGGCACGTCGTTTGGCAGAAATCCACGTGCACGGTCTGGCAAAAGCAGCATGTGCATGCTTAACTTGTGGTTTGGCAGAAAACAACGTGCGCGTCTACCTATATATGCATGTGCATGCTCAACAAGTGGTTTGACACGAATGCATGCGCGTGCGCTGAAAAGCGCAGCATGGGCGTGCTTAGCACGTGAATTGGCAGAAATCAGCGTGCTCGCTCTGGCAAAAACAGCATGTGCATGCTTAACTTGTGGTCTGGCAGGAAACAACGTGCGCGTCTACCAAAAGATGCATGTGCATGCTCAACAAGTGGTTTGACACAAATGCATGCGCGTGCGCTGAAAAGCACAGCATGGGCGTGCTTGGCACGTCGTTTGGCAGAAATCCACGTGCGCGCTCAGGCAAAAGCAGCATGTGCATGCTTAACTTGTGGTTTGGCAGAAAACAACGTGCCCGTCTACCTAAAGATGCATGTGCATGCTCAACAAGTTGTTTGACACAAATGCATGCGCGTGCGCTGAAAAGCGCAGCATGGGCGTGCTTAGAACGTGAATTTGCAGAAATGCACGTGCACGCTCTGGCAAAAACAGCATGTGCATGCTTAACTTGTGGTTTGGCAGGAAACAACGTGCGCGGCACACAAAAGATACATGTGCATGCTTAACAAGTGGTTTGGCACAAATGCATGCGCGTGCGCTTTAAAGCGCTACATGGGCGTGCTTGGCACGTCGTTTGGCAGAAATTCACGTGCACGGTCTGGCAAAAGCAGCATGTGCATGCTTAACTTGTGGTTTGGCAGAAAACAACATGCGCGTCTACCTAAAGATGCATGTGCATGCTCAACAAGTGGTTTGACACAAATGCATGCGCGTGCGTTGTAAAGCGCAGCATGGGTGTGCTTGGCCCGTCGTTTGGCAGAAATCCACGAGCACGGTCTGGCAAAAGCAGCATGTGCATGCTTAACTTGTGGTTTGGCAGAAAACAACGTGCGCGTCTACCAAAAAATGCATGTGCATGCTTAACAAGTGGTTTGACACAAACGCATGCACGTGCGCTGTAAAGCGCAGCATGGGCGTTCTTGGCACGTCGTTTGGCAGAAATTCACGTGCGCGCTCTGGCAAAAGCAGCATGTGCATGCTTAACTTCTGGTTTGGCAGAAAACAACGTGCGCATCTACCAAAAGATGCATGTGCATGCTCAACAAATGGTTTGACACAAATGCATGCACGTGCGCTGAAAAGCGCAGCATGGGCGTGCTGAGCACGTGAATTGGCAGAAATCCACGTGACCGCTCTGGCAAAAACAGCATGTGCATGCTTAACTTGTGGTCTGGCAGGAAACAACGTGCGCGTCTACCAAAAGATGGAGGTGCATGCTCAACAAGTGGTTTGACACACATGCATGCGCGTGCGCTGTGAAGCGCAGCATGTGCATGCTTAACAAGTGGTTTTGCACAAATGCATGCGCGTGCGCTGTAAAGCGCTACATGGGCGTGCTTGCCACGTCGTTTGGCAGAAATCCACGTGCACGGTCTGGCAAAAGCAGCATGTGCATGCTTAACGTGTGGTTTGGCTGAAAACAACGTGCGCGTCTACCTAAAGATGCATGTGCATGCTCAACAAGTGGTTTGACACAAATGCATGCGCGTGCGCCGAAAAGCAAAGCATGGGCGTGCTTGGCACGTCGTTTGGCAGAAATCCACGTGCGCGCTCTGGCAAAAGCAGCATGTGCATGCTCAACTAGTGTTTTGACACAAATGCATGCGCGTGCGCTGTGAAACGCAGCATGGGCGTGCTTAATACGTGGTTTGGCAGAAATCCACGTGCACGCTCTGGCAAATGCAGCATGTGCATGCTTAACTTGTGGTTTGGCAGAAAACAACCTGCGCGTCTACCAAAAGATGCATGTGCATGCTTAACAAGTGGTTTGCCACAAATGCATGCACGTGTGCTGTAAAGCGCAGCATGGGCGTGCTTGGCACGTGAATTTGCAGAAATCCACGTGCACGCTCTGGCAAAAACAGCATGTGCATGCTTAACTTGTGGTTTGGCAGGAAGCAACGTGCGCGGCACACAAAAGATACATATGCATGCTTAACAAGTGGTTTGGCACAAATGCATGCGCGTGCGCTTTAAAGCGCTACATGGGCGTGCTTGGCACGTCGTTTGGCAGAAATTCACGTGCACGGTCTGGCAAAAGCAGCATGCGCATGCTTAACTTGTGGTTTGGCAGAAAACAACGTGCGCGTCTACCCGAAGATGCATGTGCATGCTCAACAAGTGGTTTGACACAAATGCATGCGCGTGCGTTGTAAATCGCAGCATGGGTGTGCTTGGCCCGTCGTTTGGCAGAAATCCACGTGCACGGTCTGGAAAAAGCAGCATGTGCATGCTTAACTTGTGGTTTGGCAGAAAACAACGTGCGCGTCTACCAAAAGATGCATGTGCATGCTCAACAAATGGTTTGACACAAATGCATGCACGTGCGCTGAAAAGCGCAGCATGGGCGTGCCTAGCACGTGGTTTGGCAGAAATCCACTCGTACGCTCTGGCAAAAGCAGCATGTGCATGCTTAACTTGTGGTTTGGCAGGAAACAACGTGCGCGTCTACCAAAAGATACATGTGCATGCTTAACAAGTGGTTTGGCACAAATGCATACGCGTGCGCTGTAAAGCGCTACATGGGCGTGCTTGGCACGTCGTTTGGCAGAAATCCACGTGCACGATCTGGTAAAAGCAGCATGTGCATGCTCAACAAGTGCTTTGACACAAATGCATGCGCGTGCGCTGTGAAGTGCAGCATGGGTGTGCTTAATACGTGGTTTGGCAGAAAACCATGTGCACGCTGTGGCAAATGCAGCATGTGCATGCTTAACTTGTGGTTTTAGCAGAAAACAACATGCGCGTCTACCAAAAGATGCATCTGCATGCTTAACAAGTGGTTTGGCACAAATGCATGCACGTGCGCTGTAAAGCGCAGCATGGGCGTTCTGGGCACGTCGTCTGGCAGAAATCCACGTGTGCGCTCTGGCAAAAGCAGCATGTGCATGCTTAACTTGTGGTTTGGCAGAAAACAACGAGAGCGTCTACCAAAAGATGCATGTGCATGCTCAACAAGTGGTTTGACACAAATACATGCGCGTGCGCTGAAAAGCACAGCATGGGCGTGCTTGGCACGTTGTTTGGCAGAAATCCACGTGCGCGCTCTGGCAAAAGCAGCATGTGCATGCTCAACAAGTGGTTTGGCAGGAAACGACGTGCGCGCCTACCAAAAGATACATGTGCATGCTTAACAAGTGGTTTGGCACAAATGCATGCGCGTGCGCTGTAAAGCACTACATGGGCGTGCTTGGGACGTCGTTTGGCAGAAATCCACGTGCACGGTCTGGCAAAAGCAGCATGTGCATGCTTAACTTGTGGTTTGGCAGAAAACAACGTGCGCGTCTACCTATATATGCATGTGCATGCTCAACAAGTGGTTTGACACGAATGCATGCGCGTGCGCTGAAAAGCGCAGCATGGGTGTGCTTAATACGTGGTTTGGCAGAAATCCACGTGCACGCTCTGGCAAATGCAGCATGTGCATGCTTAACCTGTGGTTTGGCAGAAAACAACGTGCGCGTCTACCAAAAGATGCATGTGCATGCTTAACAAGTGGTTTGGCACAAATGCATGCACGTGTGCTGTAAAGCGCAGCATGGGCGTGCTTGGCACGTCGTTTGGCCGAAATCCACGTGCACGGTCTGGCTAAAGCAGCGTGCTCATGCTTAACTTGTGGTTTGGCAGAAAACAACGTGCGCGTCTACCAAAAAATGCATGGGCCATCTTAACTAGTGGTTTGGCACAAATGCATGCACGTGCACTGTAGAGCGCAGCATGGGCGTTCTTGGCACGTCGTTTGGCAGAAATCCACGTGCGCGCTCTGGCAAAAGCAGCATGTGCATGCTTAACTTGTGGTTTGGCAGAAAACAACGTGCGCGTCTACCAAAAGATGCATGTGCATGCTCAACAAGTGGTTTGACACAAATGCATGTGCGTGCGCTGAAAAGCGCAGCATGGGCGTGCTTAGCACGTGGATTGGCAGAAATCCACGTGCACGCTCTGGCAAAAACAGCATGTGCATGCTTAACTTGTGGTCTGGCAGGAAAGAACGTGCGCGTCTACCAAAACATACATGTGCATGCTTAAGAAGTGGTTTGGCACAAATGCATGCACGTGTGCTGTAAAGCGCAGCATGGGCGTGCTTGGCACGTCGTTTGGCCGAAATCCACGTGCACGGCCTGGCTAAAGCAGCATGCTCATGCTTAACTTGTGGTTTGGCAGAAAACAACGTGCGCGTCTACCAAAAAATGCATGGGCCATCTTAACTAGTGGTTTGGCACAAATGCATGCACGTGCGCTGTAGAGCGCAGCATGGGCGTTCTTGGCACGTCGTTTGGCAGAAATCCACGTGCGCGCTCTGGCAAAAGCAGCATGTGCATGCTTAACTTGTGGTTTGGCAGAAAACAACGTGCGCGTCTACCAAAAGATGCATGTGCATGCTCAACAAGTTGTTTGACACAAATGCATGCGCGTGCGCTGAAAAGCGCAGCATGGGCGTGCTTAGCACGTGAATTTGCAGAAATCCACGTGCACGCTCTGGCAAAAACAGCATGTGCATGCTTAACTTGTTGTTTGGCAGGAAGCAACGTGCGCGGCACACAAAAGATACATGTGCATGCTTAACAAGTGGTTTGGCACAAATGCATGCGCGTGCGCTTTAAAGCGCTACATGGGCGTGCTTGGCACAACGTTTGGCAGAAATTCACCTGCACGGTCTGGCAAAAGCAGCATGTGCATGCTTAACTTGTGGTTTAGCAGAAAACAACGTGCGCGTCTACCTAAAGATGCATGTGCATGCTCAGCAAGTGGTTTGACACAAATGCATGCGCGTGCGTTGTAAAGCCCAGCATGGGTGTGCTTGGCCCGTCGTTTGGCAGAAATCCACGTGCACGGTCTGGCAAAAGCAGCATGTGCATGCTTAACTTGTGGTTTGGCAGAAAACAACGTGCGCGTCTACCAAAAAATGCATGTGCATGCTTAACAAGTGGTTTGACACAAACGCATGCACAGGCGCTGTAAAGCGCAGCATGGGCGTTCTTGGCACGTCGTTTGGCAGAAATTCACGTGCGCGCTCTGGCAAAAGCAGCATGTGCATGCTTAACTTCTGGTTTGGCAGAAAACAACGTGCGCGTCTACCAAAAGATGCATGTGCATGCTCAACAAATGGTTCGACACAAATGCATGCACGTGCGCTGAAAAGCACAGCATGGGCGTGCCTAGCACGTAGTTTGGCAGAAATCCGCTCGTACGCTCTGGCAAAAGCAGCATGTGCATGCTTAACTTGTGGTTTGGCAGGAAACAATGTGCGCGTCTACCAAAAGATACATGTGCATGCTTAACAAGTGGTTTGGCACAAATGCATACGCGTGCGCTGTAAAGCGCTACATGGGCGTGCTTGGCACGTCGTTTGGCAGAAATCCACGTGCACGATCTGGTAAAAGCAGCATGTGCATGCTCAACAAGTGGTTTGACACAAATGCATGCGCGTGCGCTGTGAAGTGCAGCATGGGTGTGCTTAATACGTGGTTTGGCAGAAAACCACGTGCACGCTGTGGCAAATGCAGCATGTGCATGCTTAACTTGTGGTTTTAGCAGAAAACAACATGCGCGTCTACCAAAAGATGCATCTGCATGCTTAACAAGTGGTTTGGCACAAATGCATGCACGTGCGCTGTAAAGCGCAGCATGGGGGTTCTGGGCACGTCGTTTGCCAGAAATCCACGTGCGCGCTCTGGCAAAAGCAGCATGTGCATGCTTAACTTGTGGTTTGGCAGAAAACAACGTGAGCGTCTACCAAAAGATGCATGTGCATGCTCAACAAGTGGTTTGACACAAATGCATGCGCGTGCGCTGAAAAGCACAGCATGGGCGTGCTTGGCACGTTGTTTGGCAGAAATCCACGTGCGCGCTCTGGCAAAAGCAGCATGTGCATGCTCAACAAGTGGTTTGGCAGGAAACGACGTGCGCGCCTACCAAAAGATACATGTGCATGCTTAACAAGTGGTTTGGCACAAATGCATGCGCGTGCGCTGTAAAGAGCTACATGGGCGTGCTTGGCACGTCGTTTGGCAGAAATCCACGTGCACGGTCTGGCAAAAGCAGCATGTGCATGCTTAACTTGTGGTTTGGCAGAAAACAACGTGCGCGTCTACCTAAACATGCATGTGCATGCTCAACAAGTGGTTTGACACGAATGCATGCACGTGCGCTGAAAAGCGCAGCATGGGTGTGCTTAATACGTGGTTTGGCAGAAATCCACGTGCACGCTCTGGCAAATGCAGCATGTGCATGCTTAACCTGTGGTTTGGCAGAAAACAACGTGCGCGTCTACCAAAAGATGCATGTGCATGCTTAACAAGTGGTTTGGCACAAATGCATGCACGTGTGCTGTAAAACGCAGCATGGGCGTGCTTGGCACGTCGTTTGGCCGAAGTCCACGTGCACGGTCTGGTTAAAGCAGCATGCTCTTGCTTAACTTGTGGTTTGGCAGAAAACAACGTGCGCGTCTACCAAAAGATGAATGTGCAAGCTTAATAAGTGGTTTGGCACAAATGCATGCACGTGCGCTGTAGAGCGCAGCATGGGCGTTTTTGGCACGTCGTTTGGCAGAAATCCACGTGCGCGCTCTGGCAAAAGCAGCATGTGCATGCTTAACTTGTGGTTTGGCAGAAAACAACGTGCGCGTCTACCAAAAGATGCATGTGCATGCTCAACAAGTGGTTTGACACAAATGCATGTGCGTGCGCTGAAAAGCGCAGCATGGGCGTGCTTAGCACGTGGATTGGCAGAAATCCACGTGCACGCTCTCGCAAAAACAGCATGTGCATGCTTAACTTGTGGTTTGGCAGAAAACAAGGTGCGCGTCTACCTAAAGATGCATGTGCATGCTCAACAAGTGGTTTGACACAAATGCATGCGCGTGCGCTGTAAAGCGCAGCATGGGTGTGCTTCGCCCGTCGTTTGGGAGAAATCCACGTGCACGCTCTGGCTAAAGCAGCATGAGCATGCTTAACTTGTGGTTTTTCAGAAAACAACGTGCGCGTCTACCAAAACATGCATGTGCATGCTTAACAAGTGGTTTGGCACAAATGCATGCGCGTGCGCTGAAAAGCGCAGCATGGGCGTGCTTAGCACGTGGTTTGGCAGAAATCCACTTGCACGCTCTGGCAAAAGCGGCATGTGCATGCTTAACTTGTGGTTTGGCAGAAAGCAACGTGCGCGTCTACCAAAAGATACATGTGCATGCTTAACAAGTGGTTTGGCACAAATGCATGCGCGTGCGCTTTAAAGCGCTACATGGGCGTGCTTGGCACGTCGTTTGGCAGAAATTCACGTGCACGGTCTGGCAAAAGCAGCATGTGCATGCTTAACTTGTGGTTTGGCAGAAAACAACGTGCGCGTCTACCAAAAAATGCATGTGCATGCTTAACAAGTGGTTTGACACAAACGCATGCACGTGCGCTGTAAAGCGCAGCATGGGCGTTCTTGGCACGTCGTTTGGCAGAAATTCACGTGCGCGCTCTGGCAAAAGCAGCATGTGCATGCTTAACTTCTGGTTTGGCAGAAAACAACGTGCGCATCTACCAAAAGATGCATGTGCATGCTCAACAAATGGTTTGACACAAATGCATGCACGTGCGCTGAAAAGCGCAGCATGGGCGTGCTTAGCACGTGAATTGGCAGAAATCCACGTGCACGCTCTGGCAAAAACAGCATGTGCATGCTTAACTTGTGGTCTGGCAGGAAACAACGTGCGCGTCTACCAAAAGATGCAGGTGCATGCTCAACAAGTGGTTTGACACAAATGCATGCGCGTGCGCTGTGAAGTGCAGCATGTGCATGCTTAACAAGTGGTTTTGCACAAATGCATGCGCGTGCGCTGTAAAGCGCTACATGGGCGTGCTTGCCACGTCGTTTGGCAGAAATCCACGTGCACGATCTGGTAAAAGCAGCATGTGCATGCTTAACTTGTGGTTTGGCAGAAAACAACATGCGCGTCTACCAAAAGATGCATCTGCATGCTTAACAAGTGGTTTGGCACAAATGCATGCACGTGCGCTGTAAAGCGCAGCATGGGCGTTCTGGGCACGTCGTTTGGCAGAAATCCACGTGCGCGCTCTGGCAAAAGCAGCATGTGCATGCTTAACTTGTGGTTTGGCAGAAAACAACGTGAGCGTCTACCAAAAGATGCATGTGCATGCTCAACAAGTGGTTTGACACAAATGCATGCGCGTGCGCTGAAAAGTACAGCATGGGCGTGCTTGGCACGTTGTTTGGCAGAAATCCACGTGCACGGTCTGGCTAAAGCAGCATGCTCATGCTTAACTTGTGGTTTGGCAGAAAACAAAGTGCGCGTCTACCAAAAAATGCATGGGCCATCTTAACTAGTGGTTTGGCACAAATGCATGCACGTGCGCTGTAGAGCGCAGCATGGGCGTTCTTGGCACGTCGTTTGGCAGAAATCCACGTGCGCGCTCTGGCAAAAGCAGCATGTGCATGCTTAACTTGTGGTTTGGCAGAAAACAACGTGCGCGTCTACCAAAAGATGCATGTGCATGCTCAACAAGTGGTTTGACACAAATGCATGTGCGTGCGCTGAAAAGCGCAGCATGGGCGTGCTTAGCACGTGGATTGGCAGAAATCCACGTGCACGCTCTGGCAAAAACAGCATGTGCATGCTTAACTTGTGGTCTGGCAGGAAAGAACGTGCGCGTCTACCAAAAGATACATGTGCATGCTTAAGAAGTGGTTTGGCATAAATGCATGCGCGTGCGCTTTAAAGCGCTACATGGGCGTGCTCTGCACGTCGTTTGGCAGAAATCCACGTGCACGGTCTGACAAAAGCAGCATGTGCATGCTTAACTTGTGGTTTGGCAGAAAACAAGGTCCGCGTCTACCTAAAGATGCATGTGCATGCTCAACAAGTGGTTTGACACAAATGCATGCGCGTGCGCTGTAAAGCGCAGCATGGGTGTGCTTGGCCCGTCGTTTGGGAGAAATCCACGTGCACGCTCTGGCAAAAGCAGGATGAGCATGCTTAACTTGTGGTTTTTCAGAAAACAACGTGCGCGTCTACCAAAACATGCATGTGCATGCTTAACAAGTGGTTTGGCACAAATGCATGCGCATGCGCTGAAAAGCGCAGCATGGGCGTGCTTAGCACGTGAATTGGCAGAAATCCACGTGCTCGCTCTGGCAAAAACAGCATGTGCATGCTTAACTTGTGGTCTGGCAGGAAACAACGTGCGCGTCTACCAAAAGATGCATGTGCATGCTCAACAAGTGGTTTGACACAAATGCATGCGCGTGCGCTGAAAAGCACAGCATGGGCGTGCTTCGCACGTCGTTTGGCAGAAATCCACGTGCGCGCTCAGGCAAAAGCAGCATGTGCATGCTTAACTTATGGTTTGGCAGAAAACAACATGCGCGTCTACCTAAAGATGCATGTGCATGCTCAACAAGTGGTTTGACACAAATGCATGCGCGTGCGTTGTAAAGCGCAGCATGGGTGTGCTTGGCCCGTCGTTTGGCAGAAATCCACGAGCACGGTCTGGCAAAAGCAGCATGTGCATGCTTAACTTGTGGTTTGGCAGAAAACAACGTGCGCGTCTACCAAAAAATGCATGTGCATGCTTAACAAGTGGTTTGACACAAACGCATGCACGTGCGCTGTAAAGCGCAGCATGGGCGTTCTTGGCACGTCGTTTGGCAGAAATTCACGTGCGCGCTCTGGCAAAAGCAGCATGTGCATGCTTAACTTCTGGTTTGGCAGAAAACAACGTGCGCATCTACCAAAAGATGCATGTGCATGCTCAACAAATGGTTTGACACAAATGCATGCACGTGCGCTGAAAAGCGCAGCATGGGCGTGCTGAGCACGTGAATTGGCAGAAATCCACGTGCACGCTCTGGCAAAAACAGCATGTGCATGCTTAACTTGTGGTCTGGCAGGAAACAACGTGTGTGTCTACCAAAAGATGCAGGTGCATGCTCAACAGGTGGTTTGACACACATGCATGCGCGTGCGCTGTGAAGCGCAGCATGTGCATGCTTAACAAGTGGTTTTGCACAAATGCATGCGCGTGCGCTGTAAAGCGCTACATGGGCGTGCTTGCCACGTCGTTTGGCAGAAATCCACGTGCACGGTCTGGCAAAAGCAGCATGTGCATGCTTAACGTGTGGTTTGGCGGAAAACAACGTGCGCGTCTACCTAAAGATGCATGTGCATGCTCAACAAGTGGTTTGACACAAATGCATGCGCGTGCGCCGAAAAGCAAAGCATGGGCGTGCTTGGCACGTCGTTTGGCAGAAATCCACGTGCGCGCTCTGGCAAAAGCAGCATGTGCATGCTCAACTAGTGTTTTGACACAAATGCATGCGCGTGCGCTGTGAAACGCAGCATGGGCGTGCTTAATACGTGGTTTGGCAGAAATCCACGTGCACGCTCTGGCAAATGCAGCATGTGCATGCTTAACTTGTGGTTTGGCAGAAAACAACCTGCGCGTCTACCAAAAGATGCATGTGCATGCTTAACAAGTGGTTTGCCACAAATGCATGCACGTGTGCTGTAAAGCGCAGCATGGGCGTGCTTGGCACGTGAATTTGCAGAAATCCACGTGCACGCTCTGGCAAAAACAGCATGTGCATGCTTAACTTGTGGTTTGGCAGGAAGCAACGTGTGCGGCACACAAAAGATACATATGCATGCTTAACAAGTGGTTTGGCACAAATGCATGCGCGTGCGCTTTAAAGCGCTACATGGGCGTGCTTGGCACGTCGTTTGGCAGAAATTCACGTGCACGGTCTGGCAAAAGCAGCATGCGCATGCTTAACTTGTGGTTTGGCAGAAAACAACGTGCGCGTCTACCTAAAGATGCATGTGCATGCTCAACAAGTGGTTTGACACAAATGCATGCGCGTGCGTTGTAAATCGCAGCATGGGTGTGCTTGGCCCGTCGTTTGGCAGAAATCCACGTGCACGGTCTGGAAAAAGCAGCATGTGCATGCTTAACTTGTGGTTTAGCAGAAAACAACGTGCGTGTCTACCAAAAAATGCATGTGCATGCTTAACAATTGGTTTGACACAAACGCATGCACGTGCGCTGTAAAGCGCAGCATGGGCGTTCTTGGCACGTCGTTTGGCAGAAATTCACGTGCGCGCTCTGGCAAAAGCAGCATGTGCATGCTTAACTTCTGGTTTGGCAGAAAACAACGTGCGCGTCTACCAAAAGATGCATGTGCATGCCCAACAAATGGTTTGACACAAATGCATGCACGTGCGCTGAAAAGCGCAGCATGGGCGTGCCTAGCACGTGGTTTGGCAGAAATCCACTCGTACGCTCTGGCAAAAGCAGCATGTGCATGCTTAACTTGTGGTTTGGCAGGAAACAACGTGCGCGTCTACCAAAAGATACATGTGCATGCTTAACAAGTGGTTTGGCACAATTGCATACGCGTGCGCTGTAAAGCGCTACATGGGCGTGCTTGGCACGTCGTTTGGCAGAAATCCACGTGCACGATCTGGTAAAAGCAGCATGTGCATGCTCAACAAGTGCTTTGACACAAATGCATGCGCGTGCGCTGTGAAGTGCAGCTTGGGTGTGCTTAATACGTGGTTTGGCAGAAAACCACGTGCACGCTGTGGCAAATGCAGCATGTGCATGCTTAACTTGTGGTTTTAGCAGAAAACAACATGCGCGTCTACCAAAAGATGCATCTGCATGCTTAACAAGTGGTTTGGCACAAATGCATGCACGTGCGCTGTAAAGCGCAGCATGGGCGTTCTGGGCACGTCGTCTGGCAGAAATCCACGTGCGCGCTCTGGCAAAAGCAGCATGTGCATGCTTAACTTGTGGTTTGGCAGAAAACAACGAGAGCGTCTACCAAAAGATGCATGTGCATGCTCAACAAGTGGTTTGACACAAATGCATGCGCGTGCGTTGTAAAGCGCAGCATGGGTGTGCTTGGCCCGTCGTTTGGCAGAAATCCACGAGCACGGTCTGGCAAAAGCAGCATGTGCATGCTTAACTTGTGGTTTGGCAGAAAACAACGTGCGCGTCTACCAAAAAATGCATGTGCATGCTTAACAAGTGGTTTGACACAAACGCATGCACGTGCGCTGTAAAGCGCAGCATGGGCGTTCTTGGCACGTCGTTTGGCAGAAATTCACGTGCGCGCTCTGGCAAAAGCAGCATGTGCATGCTTAACTTCTGGTTTGGCAGAAAACAACGTGCGCATCTACCAAAAGATGCATGTGCATGCTCAACAAATGGTTTGACACAAATGCATGCACGTGCGCTGAAAAGCGCAGCATGGGCGTGCTGAGCACGTGAATTGGCAGAAATCCACGTGCACGCTCTGGCAAAAACAGCATGTGCATGCTTAACTTGTGGTCTGGCAGGAAACAACGTGCGTGTCTACCAAAAGATGCAGGTGCATGCTCAACAGGTGGTTTGACACACATGCATGCGCGTGCGCTGTGAAGCGCAGCATGTGCATGCTTAACAAGTGGTTTTGCACAAATGCATGCGCGTGCGCTGTAAAGCGCTACATGGGCGTGCTTGCCACGTCGTTTGGCAGAAATCCACGTGCACGGTCTGGCAAAAGCAGCATGTGCATGCTTAACGTGTGGTTTGGCGGAAAACAACGTGCGCGTCTACCTAAAGATGCATGTGCATGCTCAACAAGTGGTTTGACACAAATGCATGCGCGTGCGCCGAAAAGCAAAGCATGGGCGTGCTTGGCACGTCGTTTGGCAGAAATCCACGTGCGCGCTCTGGCAAAAGCAGCATGTGCATGCTCAACTAGTGTTTTGACACAAATGCATGCGCGTGCGCTGTGAAACGCAGCATGGGCGTGCTTAATACGTGGTTTGGCAGAAATCCACGTGCACGCTCTGGCAAATGCAGCATGTGCATGCTTAACTTGTGGTTTGGCAGAAAACAACCTGCGCGTCTACCAAAAGATGCATGTGCATGCTTAACAAGTGGTTTGCCACAAATGCATGCACGTGTGCTGTAAAGCGCAGCATGGGCGTGCTTGGCACGTGAATTTGCAGAAATCCACGTGCACGCTCTGGCAAAAACAGCATGTGCATGCTTAACTTGTGGTTTGGCAGGAAGCAACGTGTGCGGCACACAAAAGATACATATGCATGCTTAACAAGTGGTTTGGCACAAATGCATGCGCGTGCGCTTTAAAGCGCTACATGGGCGTGCTTGGCACGTCGTTTGGCAGAAATTCACGTGCACGGTCTGGCAAAAGCAGCATGCGCATGCTTAACTTGTGGTTTGGCAGAAAACAACGTGCGCGTCTACCTAAAGATGCATGTGCATGCTCAACAAGTGGTTTGACACAAATGCATGCGCGTGTGTTGTAAATCGCAGCATGGGTGTGCTTGGCCCGTCGTTTGGCAGAAATCCACGTGCACGGTCTGGAAAAAGCAGCATGTGCATGCTTAACTTGTGGTTTAGCAGAAAACAACGTGCGTGTCTACCAAAAAATGCATGTGCATGCTTAACAATTGGTTTGACACAAACGCATGCACGTGCGCTGTAAAGCGCAGCATGGGCGTTCTTGGCACGTCGTTTGGCAGAAATTCACGTGCGCGCTCTGGCAAAAGCAGCATGTGCATGCTTAACTTCTGGTTTGGCAGAAAACAACGTGCGCGTCTACCAAAAGATGCATGTGCATGCCCAACAAATGGTTTGACACAAATGCATGCACGTGCGCTGAAAAGCGCAGCATGGGCGTGCCTAGCACGTGGTTTGGCAGAAATCCACTCGTACGCTCTGGCAAAAGCAGCATGTGCATGCTTAACTTGTGGTTTGGCAGGAAACAACGTGCGCGTCTACCAAAAGATACATGTGCATGCTTAACAAGTGGTTTGGCACAATTGCATACGCGTGCGCTGTAAAGCGCTACATGGGCGTGCTTGGCACGTCGTTTGGCAGAAATCCACGTGCACGATCTGGTAAAAGCAGCATGTGCATGCTCAACAAGTGCTTTGACACAAATGCATGCGCGTGCGCTGTGAAGTGCAGCTTGGGTGTGCTTAATACGTGGTTTGGCAGAAAACCACGTGCACGCTGTGGCAAATGCAGCATGTGCATGCTTAACTTGTGGTTTTAGCAGAAAACAACATGCGCGTCTACCAAAAGATGCATCTGCATGCTTAACAAGTGGTTTGGCACAAATGCATGCACGTGCGCTGTAAAGCGCAGCATGGGCGTTCTGGGCACGTCGTCTGGCAGAAATCCACGTGCGCGCTCTGGCAAAAGCAGCATGTGCATGCTTAACTTGTCGTTTGGCAGAAAACAACGAGAGCGTCTACCAAAAGATGCATGTGCATGCTCAACAACTGGTTTGACACAAATGCATGCGCGTGCGCTGAAAAGCACAGCATGGGCGTGCTTGGCACGTTGTTTGGCAGAAATCCACGTGCGCGCTCTGGCAAAAGCAGCATGTGCATGCTCAACAAGTGGTTTGGCAGGAAACGACGTGCGCGCCTACCAAAAGATACATGTGCATGCTTAACAAGTGGTTTGGCACAAATGCATGCGCGTGCGCTGTAAAGCGCTACATGGGCGTGCTTGGCACGTCGTTTGGCAGAAATCCACGTGCACGGTCTGGCAAAAGCAGCATGTGCATGCTTAACTTGTGGTTTGGCAGAAAACAACGTGCGCGTCTACCTATACATGCATGTGCATGCTCAACGAGTGGTTTGACACGAATGCATGCGCGTGCGCTGAAAAGCGCAGCATGGGTGTCCTTAATACGTGGTTTGGCAGAAATCCACGTGCACGCTCTGGCAAATGCAGCATGTGCATGCTTAACCTGTGTTTTGGCAGAAAACAACGTGCGCGTCTACCAAAAGATGCACGTGCAGGCTTAACAAGTGGTTTGGCACAAATGCATGCACGTGCGCTGTAAAGCGCAGCATGGGCGTGCTTGGCACGTCGTTTGGCCGAAATCCACGTGCACGGTCTGGCTAAAGCAGCATGCTCATGCTTAACTTGTGGTTTGGCAGAAAACAACGTGCGCGTCTACCAAAAAATGCATGGGCCATCTTAACTAGTGGTTTGGCACAAATGCATGCACGTGCACTGTAGAGCGCAGCATGGGCGTTCTTGGCACGTCGTTTGGCAGAAATCCACGTGCGCGCTCTGGCAAAAGCAGCATGTGCATGCTTAACTTGTGGTTTGGCAGAAAACAACGTGCGCGTCTACCAAAAGATGCATGTGCATGCTCAACAAGTGGTTTGACACAAATGCATGTGCGTGCGCTGAAAAGCGCAGCATGGGCGTGCTTAGCACGTGGATTGGCAGAAATCCACGTGCACGCTCTGGCAAAAACAGCATGTGCATGCTTAACTTGTGGTCTGGCAGGAAAGAACGTGCGCGTCTACCAAAACATACATGTGCATGCTTAAGAAGTGGTTTGGCACAAATGCATGCGCGTGCGCTTTAAAGCGCTACATGGGCGTGCTCTGCACGTCGTTTGGCAGAAATCCACGTGCACGGTCTGGCAAAAGCAGCATGTGCATGCTTAACTTGTGGTTTGGCAGAAAACAAGGTGCGCGTCTACCTAAAGATGCATGTGCATGCTCAACAAGTGGTTTGACACAAATGCATGCGCGTGCGCTGTAAAGCGCAGCATGGGTGTGCTTGGCCCGTCGTTTGGGAGAAATCCACGTGCACGCTCTGGCAAAAGCAGCATGAGCATGCTTAACTTGTGGTTTTTCACAAAACAACGTGCGCGTCTACCAAAACATGCATGTGCATGCTTAACAAGTGGTTTGGCACAAATGCATGCGCGTGCGCTGAAAAGCGCAGCATGGGCGTGCTTAGCACGCGCTTTGGCAGAAATCCACTTGCACGCTCTGGCAAAAGCGGCATGTGCATGCTTAACTTGTGGTTTGGCAGAAAACAACGTGCGCGTCTACCAAAAGATGCATGTGTATGCTCAACAAGTGGTTTGGCACAAATGCATGCGCGTGCGGTGTAAAGCGCAGCATGGGCGTGCTTGGCACGTCGTTTGGCAGAAATCCACGTGCGTGCTCTGGCAAAAGCAGCATCTGCATGCTTAACTTGGGGTTTGGGAGAAAACAACGTGCGCGTCTACCAAAAGATGCATGTGCATGCTCAACAAGTGGTTTGACACAAATGCATGCGCGTGAGCTGAAAAGCGCAGCATGGGCGTGCTTAGCACGTGAATTGGCAGAAATCCACGCGCTCGCTCTGGCAAAAACAGCATGTGCATGCTTAACTTGTGGTCTGGCAGGAAACATTGTGCGCGTCTACCAAAAGATGCATGTGCATGCTCAACAAGTGGTTTGACACAAATGCATGCGCGTGCGCTGAAAAGCACAGCATGGGCGTGCTTGGCACGTCGTTTGGCAGAAATCCACGTGCGCGCTCTGGCAAAAGCAGCATGTGCATGCTTAACTTGTGGTTTGGCAGAAAACAACATGCGCGTCTACCTAAAGATGCATGTGCATGCTCAACAAGTGGTTTGACACAAATGCATGCGCGTGCGTTGTAAAGCGCAGCATGGGTGTGCTTGGCCCGTCGTTTGGCAGAAATCCACGTGCACGGTCTGGCAAAAGCAGCATGTGCATGCTTAACTTGTGGTTTGGCAGAAAACAACGTGCGCGTCTACCAAAAAATGCATGTGCATGCTTAACAAGTGGTTTGACACAAACGCATGCACGTGCGCTGTAAAGCGCAGCATGGGCGTTCTTGGCACGTCGTTTGGCAGAAATTCACGTGCGCGCTCTGGCAAAAGCAGCATGTGCATGCTTAACTTCTGGTTTGGCAGAAAACAACGTGCGCGTCTACCAAAAGATGCATGTGCATGCTCAACAAATGGTTTGACACAAATGCATGCACGTGTGCTGAAAAGCGCAGCATGGGCGTGCCTAGCACGTGAATTGGCAGAAATCCACGTGCACGCTCTGGCAAAAACAGCATGTGCATGCTTAACTTGTGGTCTGGCAGGAAACAACGTGCGCGTCTACCAAAAGATGCAGGTGCATGCTCAACAAGTGGTTTGACACAAATGCATGCGCGTGCGCTGTGAAACGCAGCATGTGCATGCTTAACAAGTGGTTTTGCACAAATGCATGCGCGTGCGCTGTAAAGCGCTACATGGGCGTGCTTGCCACGTCGTTTGGCAGAAATCCACGTGCACGGTCTGGCAAAAGCAGCATGTGCATGCTTAACTTGTGGTTTGGCTGAAAACAACGTGTGCGTCTACCTAAAGATGCATGTGCATGCTCAACGAGTGGTTTGACACGAATGCATGCGCGTGCGCTGAAAAGCGCAGCATGGGTGTCCTTAATACGTGGTTTGGCAGAAATCCACGTGCACGCTCTGGCAAATGCAGCATGTGCATGCTTAACCTGTGTTTTGGCAGAAAACAACGTGCGCGTCTACCAAAAGATGCACGTGCAGGCTTAACAAGTGGTTTGGCACAAATGCATGCACGTGCGCTGTAAAGCGCAGCATGGGCGTGCTTGGCACGTCGTTTGGCCGAAATCCACGTGCACGGTCTGGCTAAAGCAGCATGCTCATGCTTAACTTGTGGTTTGGCAGAAAACAACGTGCGCGTCTACCAAAAAATGCATGGGCCATCTTAACTAGTGGTTTGGCACAAATGCATGCACGTGCACTGTAGAGCGCAGCATGGGCGTTCTTGGCACGTCGTTTGGCAGAAATCCACGTGCGCGCTCTGGCAAAAGCAGCATGTGCATGCTTAACTTGTGGTTTGGCAGAAAACAACGTGCGCGTCTACCAAAAGATGCATGTGCATGCTCAACAAGTGGTTTGACACAAATGCATGTGCGTGCGCTGAAAAGCGCAGCATGGGCGTGCTTAGCACGTGGATTGGCAGAAATCCACGTGCACGCTCTGGCAAAAACAGCATGTGCATGCTTAACTTGTGGTCTGGCAGGAAAGAACGTGCGCGTCTACCAAAACATACATGTGCATGCTTAAGAAGTGGTTTGGCACAAATGCATGCGCGTGCGCTTTAAAGCGCTACATGGGCGTGCTCTGCACGTCGTTTGGCAGAAATCCACGTGGACGGTCTGGCAAAAGCAGCATGTGCATGCTTAACTTGTGGTTTGGCAGAAAACAAGGTGCGCGTCTACCTAAAGATGCATGTGCATGCTCAACAAGTGGTTTGACACAAATGCATGCGCGTGCGCTGTAAAGCGCAGCATGGGTGTGCTTGGCCCGTCGTTTGGGAGAAATCCACGTGCACGCTCTGGCAAAAGCAGCATGAGCATGCTTAACTTGTGGTTTTTCACAAAACAACGTGCGCGTCTACCAAAACATGCATGTGCATGCTTAACAAGTGGTTTGGCACAAATGCATGCGCGTGCGCTGAAAAGCGCAGCATGGGCGTGCTTAGCACGCGCTTTGGCAGAAATCCACTTGCACGCTCTGGCAAAAGCGGCATGTGCATGCTTAACTTGTGGTTTGGCAGAAAACAACGTGCGCGTCTACCAAAAGATGCATGTGTATGCTCAACAAGTGGTTTGGCACAAATGCATGCGCGTGCGGTGTAAAGCGCAGCATGGGCGTGCTTGGCACGTCGTTTGGCAGAAATCCACGTGCGTGCTCTGGCAAAAGCAGCATCTGCATGCTTAACTTGGGGTTTGGGAGAAAACAACGTGCGCGTCTACGAAAAGATGCATGTGCATGCTCAACAAGTGGTTTGACACAAATGCATGCGCGTGAGCTGAAAAGCGCAGCATGGGCGTGCTTAGCACGTGAATTGGCAGAAATCCACGCGCTCGCTCTGGCAAAAACAGCATGTGCATGCTTAACTTGTGGTCTGGCAGGAAACATTGTGCGCGTCTACCAAAAGATGCATGTGCATGCTCAACAAGTGGTTTGACACAAATGCATGCGCGTGCGCTGAAAAGCACAGCATGGGCGTGCTTGGCACGTCGTTTGGCAGAAATCCACGTGCGCGCTCTGGCAAAAGCAGCATGTGCATGCTTAACTTGTGGTTTGGCAGAAAACAACATGCGCGTCTACCTAAAGATGCATGTGCATGCTCAACAAGTGGTTTGACACAAATGCATGCGCGTGCGTTGTAAAGCGCAGCATGGGTGTGCTTGGCCCGTCGTTTGGCAGAAATCCACGTGCACGGTCTGGCAAAAGCAGCATGTGCATGCTTAACTTGTGGTTTGGCAGAAAACAACGTGCGCGTCTACCAAAAAATGCATGTGCATGCTTAACAAGTGGTTTGACACAAACGCATGCACGTGCGCTGTAAAGCGCAGCATGGGCGTTCTTGGCACGTCGTTTGGCAGAAATTCACGTGCGCGCTCTGGCAAAAGCAGCATGTGCATGCTTAACTTCTGGTTTGGCAGAAAACAACGTGCGCGTCTACCAAAAGATGCATGTGCATGCTCAACAAATGGTTTGACACAAATGCATGCACGTGTGCTGAAAAGCGCAGCATGGGCGTGCCTAGCACGTGAATTGGCAGAAATCCACGTGCACGCTCTGGCAAAAACAGCATGTGCATGCTTAACTTGTGGTCTGGCAGGAAACAACGTGCGCGTCTACCAAAAGATGCAGGTGCATGCTCAACAAGTGGTTTGACACAAATGCATGCGCGTGCGCTGTGAAACGCAGCATGTGCATGCTTAACAAGTGGTTTTGCACAAATGCATGCGCGTGCGCTGTAAAGCGCTACATGGGCGTGCTTGCCACGTCGTTTGGCAGAAATCCACGTGCACGGTCTGGCAAAAGCAGCATGTGCATGCTTAACTTGTGGTTTGGCTGAAAACAACGTGTGCGTCTACCTAAAGATGCATGTGCATGCTCAACAAGTGGTTTGACACAAATGCATGCGCGTGCGCCGAAAAGCAAAGCATGGGCGTGCTTGGCACGTCGTTTGGCAGAAATCCACGTGCGCGCTCTGGCAAAAGCAGGATGTGCATGCTCAACTAGTGTTTTGACACAAATGCATGCGCGTGCGCTGTGAAACGCAGCATGGGCGTGCTTAATACGTGGTTTGGCAGAAATCCACGTGCACGCTCTGGCAAATGCAGCATGTGCATGCTTAACTTGTGGTTTGGCAGAAACAACCTGCGCGTCTACCAAAAGATGCATGTGCATGCTCAACAAGTGGTTTGCCACAAATGCATGCACGTGCGCTGAAAAGCGCAGCATGGGCGTGCCTAGCACGTGGTTTGGCAGAAATCCACTTGCACGCTCTGGCAAAAGCAGCATGTGCATGCTTATCTTGTGGTTTGGCAGGAAACAACGTGCGCGTCTACCAAAAGATGCATGTGCATGCTCAACAAATGGTTTGACACAAATGCATGCGCGTGCGCTTTAAAGCGCTACATGGGCGTGCTTGGCACGTCGTTTGGCAGAAATTCACGTGCACGGTCTGGCAAAAGCAGCATGTGCATGCTTAACTTGTGCTTTGGCAGAAAACAACGTGCGCGTCTACCTAAAGATGCATGTGCATGCTCAACAAGTGGTTTGACACAAATGCATGCGCGTGCGTTGTAAAGCGCAGCATGGGTGTGCTTGGCCCGTCGTTTCGCAGAAATCCACGTGCACGCTCTGGCAAAAGAAGCCTGAGCATGCTTAACTTGTGGTTTGGCAGAAAACAACGTGCGCGTCTACCAAAATATGAATGTGCATGCTTAACAAGTGATTTGACACAAATGCATGCACGTGCGCTGAAAAGCGCAGCATGGGCGTGCCTAGCACGTGGTTTGGCAGAAATCTATTTGCACGCTTTGGCAAAAGCAGCATGTGCATGCTTAACTTGTGGTTTGGCAGAAAACAACGTGCGCGTCTACCAAAAGATGCATGTGCATGCTCAACAAATGGTTTGACACAAATGCATGCACGTGCGCTGAAAAGCGCAACGTGGGCGTGCTTAGCACGTGAATTTGCAGAAACCCACGTGCACGCTCTGGCAAAAACAGCATGTACATGCTTAACTTGTGGTTTGGCAGGAAACAACGTGCGCGGCACACAAAAGATACAGGTGCATGCTTAACAAGTGGTTTGGCACAAATGCATGCGCGTGCGCTTTAAAGCGCTACATGGGCGTGCTTGGCACGTCGTTTGGCAGAAATTCACGCGCACGGTCTGGCAAAAGCAGCATGTCCATGCTTAACTTGTGGTTTGGCAGAAAACAACGTGCGCGCCTACCTAAAGATGCATGTGCATGTTCAACAAGTGGTTTGACACAAATGCATGCGCGTGCGTTGTAAAGCGCAGCATGGGCATGCTTAGCACGGGAATTGGCGGAAATCCACGTGCACGCTCTGGCAAAAGCAGCATGTGCATGCTTAACTTGTGGTTTGGCAGAAAACGTGCGCGTCTACCAAAAGATGCCTGTGTATGCTCAACAAGTGGTTTGACACAAATGTATGATCGTGCGCTGAAATGCGCAGCATGGGCGTGCTTACCTCGTGGTTTTTCAGAAATCCACTTGCACGCTCTGGCAAAAGCAGCATGTGCATGTTTAACTTGTGGTTTGGTAGAAAACCACGCGTGCGTCTACCAAAAGATGCACGTGCATGCTTAACAAGTGGTTTGGCAAAAATGCATGCACGTGCGCTGTAAAGCGCTACATGGGCGTGCTTGGCACGTCGTTTGGCAGAAATCCATGTGCACGGTCTGGCAAAAGTAACATGTGCATGCTTAACTTGTGGTTTGGGAGAAAACAACGTGCGCGTCTACATAAAGATGCATGTGCATGCTTAACAAGTGGTTTGGCACAAATGCATGCACGTGTCCTGTAAGACGCTGCATGGGCGTGCTTGGCACGTCGTTTGGCAGAAATCCACGTGCACGGTCTGGCAAAAGCAGCATGTGCATGCTTAACTTGTGGTTTGGCAGTAGACAACGTGCGCGTCTACCAAAAAATGCATGTGCATGCTTAACAAGTGGTTTGACACAAATGCATGCGCGTGCGCTGTGAAACGCAGCATGTGCATGCTTAACAAGTGGTTTTGCACAAATGCATGCGCGTGCGCTGTAAAGCGCTACATGGGCGTGCTTGCCACGTCGTTTGGCAGAAATCCACGTGCACGGTCTGGCAAAAGCAGCATGTGCATGCTTAACTTGTGGTTTGGCTGAAAACAACGTGTGCGTCTACCTAAAGATGCATGTGCATGCTCAACAAGTGGTTTGACACAAATGCATGCGCGTGCGCCGAAAAGCAAAGCATGGGCGTGCTTGGCACGTCGTTTGGCAGAAATCCACGTGCGCGCTCTGGCAAAAGCAGGATGTGCATGCTCAACTAGTGTTTTGACACAAATGCATGCGCGTGCGCTGTGAAACGCAGCATGGGCGTGCTTAATACGTGGTTTGGCAGAAATCCACGTGCACGCTCTGGCAAATGCAGCATGTGCATGCTTAACTTGTGGTTTGGCAGAAAACAACCTGCGCGTCTACCAAAAGATGCATGTGCATGCTCAACAAGTGGTTTGCCACAAATGCATGCACGTGCGCTGTAAAGCGCAGCATGGGCTTGCTTGGCACGTGAATTTGCAGAAATCTACGTGCACGCTCTGGCAAAAACAGCATGTGCATGCTTAACTTGTGGTTTGGCAGGAAGCAACGTGCGCGGCACACTAAAGATACATATGCATGCTTAACAAGTGGTTTGGCACAAATGCATGCGCGTGCGCTTTAAAGCGCTACATGGGCGTGCTTGGCACGTCGTTTGGCAGAAATTCACGTGCACGGTCTGGCAAAAGCAGCATGTGCATGCTTAACTTGTGGCTTGGCAGAAAACAACGTGCGCGTCTACCTAAAGATGCATGTGCATGCTTAACAAGTGGTTTGACACAAATGCATGCACGTGCGCTGTAAAGCGCAGCATGGACGTTGTTGCCACGTGGTTTGGCAGAAATCCACTGGCACGCTCTGGCAAAAACAGGATATACATGCTTAACTTGTGGTTTGGCAGGAAACAACGTGTGCGGCACACAAAAGATACATGTGCATGCTTAACAAGTGGTTTGGCACAAATGTATGCGCGTGCGCTGTAAAGCGCTACAAGGGCGTGCTTGGCACGTCGTTTGGCAGAAATCCACGTGCACGGGCTGGCAAAAGCAGCATGTGCATGCTTAACATGTGGTTTGGCAGAAAACAACGTGCGCGTCTACCTAAACATGGATGTGCATGCTCAACAAGTGGTTTGACACAAATGCATGCGCGTGCGCTGAAAAGCGCAGCATGGGTGTGCTTAATACGTGGTTTGGCAGAAATCCACGTGCACGCTCTGGCAAATGCAGCATGTGCATGCTTAACTTGTGGTTTGGCAGAAAACAACGTGCGCGTCTACCAAAAGATGCATGTGCATGCTTAACAAGTGGTTTGGCACAAATGCATGCACGTGTCCTGTAAGACGCTGCATGGGCGTGCTTGGCACGTTGTTTGGCAGAAATCCACGTGCACGGTCTGGCAAAAGCAGCATGTGCATGCTTAACTTGTGGTTTGGCAGTAGACAACGTGCGCGTCTACCAAAAAAATGCATGTGCATGCTTAACAAGTGGTTTGACACAAATGCATGGACGTGCGCTGTAAAGCGCAGCATGGGCGTTCTTGGCACGTCGTTTGGCAGAAATCCACGTGCGCGCTCTGGCAAAAGCAGCATGTGCATGCTTAACTTGTGGTTTGGCAGAAAACAACGTGCCCGTCTACCTAAAGATGCATGTGCATGCTCAACAAGTTGTTTGACACAAATGCATGCGCGTGCGCTGAAAAGCGCAGCATGGGCGTGCTTAGCACTTGAATTTGCAGAAATCCACGTGCACGCTCTGGCAAAAACAGCATGTGCATGCTTAACTTGTGGTTTGGCAGGAAACAACGTGCGCGGCACACAAAAGATACATGTGCATGCTTAACAAGTGGTTTGGCACAAATGCATGCGCGTGCGCTGTAAAGCGCTACATGGGCGTGCTTGGCACGTCGTTTGGCAGAAATCCACGTGCACGATCTGGCAAAAGCAGCATGTGCATGCTTAACTTGTGGTTTGGCAGAAAACAACGTGCCCGTCTACCTAAAGATGCATGTGCATGCTCATCAAGTGGTTTGACACAAATGCATGCGCGTGCGCTGAAAAGCGCAGCATAGGCGTGCTTAGCACGTGAATTTGCAGAAATCCACGTGCACGCTCTGGCAAAAACAGCATGTACATGCTTAACTTGTGGTTTGGCAGGAAACAACGTGCGCGGCACACAAAAGATACATGTGCATGCTTAACAAGTGGTTTGGCACAAATGCATGCGCGTGCGCTTTAAAGCGCTACATGGGCGTGCTTGGCACGTCGTTTGGCAGAAATTCACGTGCACGGTCTGGCAAAAGCAGCATGTGCATGCTTAACTTGTGGTTTGGCAGAAAACAACGTGCGCGTCTACCTAAAGATGCATGTGCATGCTTAACAAGTGGTTTGGCACAAATGCATGCACGTGTCCTGTAAGACGCTGCATGGGCGTGCTTGGCACGTCGTTTGGCAGAAATCCACGTGCACGGTCTGGCAAAAGCAGCATGTGCATGCTTAACTTGTGGTTTGGCAGTAGACAACGTGCGCGTCTACCAAAAAATGCATGTGCATGCTTAACAAGTGGTTTGACACAAATGCATGCACGTGCGCTGTAAAGCGCAGCATGGGCGTTCTTGGCACGTCGTTTGGCAGAAATCCAAGTGCGCGCTCTGGCAAAAGCTGCATGCGCATGCTTAACTTGTGGTTTGGCAGAAAACAACGTGAGCATCTACCAAAAGATGCATGTGCATGCTCAACAAATGGTTTGACACAAATGCATGCACGTGCGCTGAAAAGCGCAGCATGGGCGTGCCTAGCACGTGGTTTGGCAGAAATCCACTTGCACGCTCTGGCAAAAGCAGCATGTGCATGCTTAACTTGTGGTTTGGCAGGAAACAACGTGCGCGTCTACCAAAAGATGCATGTGCATGCTCAACAAATGGTTTGACACAAATGCATGCGCGTGCGCTTTAAAGCGCTACATGGGCGTGCTTGGCACGTCGTTTGGCAGAAATTCACGTGCACGGTCTGGCAAAAGCAGCATGTGCATGCTTAACTTGTGGTTTGGCAGGAAACAACGTGCGCGTCTACCTAAATATGCATGTGCATGCTCAACAAGTGGTTTGACACAAATGCATGCGCGTGCGTTGTAAAGCGCAGCATGGGTGGGCTTGGCCCGTCGTTTGGCAGAAATCCACGTGCACGCTCTGGCAAAAGAAGCCTGAGCATGCTTAACTTGTGGTTTGGCAGAAAACAACGTGCGCGTCTACCAAAAGATGAATGTGCATGCTTAACAAGTGATTTGACACAAATGCATGCACGAGCGCTGAAAAGCGCAGCATGGGCGTGCCTAGCACGTGGTTTGGCAGAAATCTATTTGCACGCTTTGGCAAAAGCAGCATGTGCATGCTTAACTTGTGGTTTGGCAGAAAACAACGTGCGCGTCTACCAAAAGATGCATGTGCATGCTCAACAAATGGTTTGACACAAATGCATGCACGTGCGCTGAAAAGCGCAACGTGGGCGTGCTTAGCACGTGAATTTGCAGAAACCCAGGTGCACGCTCTGGCAAAAGCTGCATGTGCATGCTTAACTTGTGGTTTGGCAGAAAACAACGTGAGCATCTACCAAAAAGATGCATGTGCATGCTCAACAAATGGTTTGACACAAATGCATGCACGTGCGCTGAAAAGCGCAGCATGGGCGTGCCTAGCACGTGGTTTGGCAGAAATCCACTTGCACGCTCTGGCAAAAGCAGCATGTGCATGCTTAACTTGTGGTTTGGCAGGAAACAACGTGCGCGTCTACCAAAAGATGCATGTGCATGCTCAACAAATGGTTTGACACAAATGCATGCGCGTGCGCTTTAAAGCGCTACATGGGCGTGCTTGGCACGTCGTTTGGCAGAAATTCACGTGCACGGTCTGGCAAAAGCAGCATGTGCATGCTTAACTTGTGGTTTGGCAGAAAACAACGTGCGCGTCTACCTAAAGATGCATGTGCATGCTCAACAAGTGGTTTGACACAAATGCATGCGCGTGCGTTGTAAAGCGCAGCATGGGTGTGCTTGGCCCGTCGTTTGGCAGAAATCCACGTGCACGCTCTGGCAAAAGAAGCCTGAGCATGCTTAACTTGTGGTTTGGCAGAAAACAACGTGCGCGTCTACCAAAAGATGAATGTGCATGCTTAACAAGTGATTTGACACAAATGCATGCACGTGCGCTGAAAAGCGCAGCATGGGCGTGCCTAGCACGTGGTTTGGCAGAAATCTATTTGCACGCTTTGGCAAAAGCAGCATGTGCATGCTTAACTTGTGGTTTGGCAGAAAACAACGTGCGCGTCTACCAAAAGATGCATGTGCATGCTCAACAAATGGTTTGACACAAATGCATGCACGTGCGCTGAAAAGCGCAACGTGGGCGTGCTTAGCACGTGAATTTGCAGAAACCCACGTGCACGCTCTGGCAAAAACAGCATGTACATGCTTAACTTGTGGTTTGGCAGGAAACAACGTGCGCGGCACACAAAAGATACAGGTGCATGCTTAACAAGTGGTTTGGCACAAATGCATGCGCGTGCGCTTTAAAGCGCTACATGGGCGTGCTTGGCACGTCGTTTGGCAGAAATTCACGCGCACGGTCTGGCAAAAGCAGCATGTCCATGCTTAACTTGTGGTTTGGCAGAAAACAACGTGCGCGCCTACCTAAAGATGCATGTGCATGTTCAACAAGTGGTTTGACACAAATGCATGCGCGTGCGTTGTAAAGCGCAGCATGGGCATGCTTAGCACGGGAATTGGCGGAAATCCACGTGCACGCTCTGGCAAAAGCAGCATGTGCATGCTTAACTTGTGGTTTGGCAGAAAACGTGCGCGTCTACCAAAAGATGCCTGTGTATGCTCAACAAGTGGTTTGACACAAATGTATGATCGTGCGCTGAAAAGCGCAGCATGGGCGTGCTTACCTCGTGGTTTTTCAGAAATCCACTTGCACGCTCTGGCAAAAGCAGCATGTGCATGTTTAACTTGTGGTTTGGTAGAAAACCACGCGTGCGTCTACCAAAAGATGCACGTGCATGCTTAACAAGTGGTTTGGCAAAAATGCATGCACGTGCGCTGTAAAGCGCTACATGGGCGTGCTTGGCACGTCGTTTGGCAGAAATCCATGTGCACGGTCTGGCAAAAGTAGCATGTGCATGCTTAACTTGTGGTTTGGGAGAAAACAACGTGCGCGTCTACCTAAAGATGCATGTGCATGCTTAACAAGTGGTTTGGCACAAATGCATGCACGTGTCCTGTAAGACGCTGCATGGGCGTGCTTGGCACGTCGTTTGGCAGAAATCCACGTGCACGGTCTGGCAAAAGCAGCATGTGCATGCTTAACTTGTGGTTTGGCAGTAGACAACGTGCGCGTCTACCAAAAAATGCATGTGCATGCTTAACAAGTGGTTTGACACAAATGCATGCACGTGCGCTGTAAAGCGCAGCATGGGCGTTCTTGGCACGTCGTTTGGCAGAAATCCAAGTGCGCGCTCTGGCAAAAGCTGCATGTGCATGCTTAACTTGTGGTTTGGCAGAAAACAACGTGAGAATCTACCAAAAGATGCATGTGCATGCTCAACAAATGGTTTGACACAAATGCATGCACGTGCGCTGAAAAGCGCAGCATGGGCGTGCCTAGCACGTGGTTTGGCAGAAATCCACTTGCACGCTCTGGCAAAAGCAGCATGTGCATGCTTAACTTGTGGTTTGGCAGGAAACAACGTGCGCGTCTACCAAAAGATGCATGTGCATGCTCAACAAATGGTTTGACACAAATGCATGCGCGTGCGCTTTAAAGCGCTACATGGGCGTGCTTGGCACGTCGTTTGGCAGAAATTCACGTGCACGGTCTGGCAAAAGCAGCATGTGCATGCTTAACTTGTGGTTTGGCAGAAAACAACGTGCGCGTCTGCCAAAAGATGCATGTGTATACTTAACAAGTGGTTTGGCACAAATGTATGCGCGTGCGCTGAAAAGCACAGCATGGGCGCGCATGGCACGTCGTTTGGCAGAAATCTACGTGCGCGCTCTGGCAAAAGCAGCATGTGCATGCTTAACTTGTAGTTTGGCAAAAAACAATTTGCGCGTCTACCAAAAGATGCATGTGCATGCTCAACAAGTGGTTTGACACAAAGGCATGCGCGTGCGCTGAAAAGCGCAGCATGGGTGTGCTCAATACGTGGTTTGGCAGAAATCCACGTGCACGGTCTGGCAAAAGCAGCATGTGCACGCTTAACTTGTGCTTTGGCAGAAAACAACGTGCGCGTCTACCAAAAGATGCAGGTGCATAACAAATGTTTTGCAACAAATGCATGCACGTGCGCTGAAAAGCGCAGCATGGGCGTGCCTAGCACGTGGTTTAGCAGAAATCCACTTGCACGCTCTGGCAAAAGCAGCATGTGCATGCTTAACTTGTGGTTTGGCAGAAAACAACGTGCGCGTCTACCAAAAGATGCATGTGCATGCTCAACAAATGGTTTGACACAAATGCATGCACGTGCGCTGAAAAGCGCAGCATGGGCGTGCTTGGAACGTCGTTTGGCAGAAATCCACGTGCGCGCTCTGGCAAAAGCAGCATGTGCATGCTTAACTTGTGGTTTGGCAGAAAACAACGCGCGCGTCTACCTAAAGATGCATGTGCATGCTCAACAAGTGGTTTGACACAAATGCATGCGCGTGCGCTAAAAAGCGCAGCATGGGCGTGCGCAGCACGTGGTTTTTCAGAAATCCACTTGCACGCTCTGGCAAAAGCAGCATAGGCAAGCTTAAGTTGGGGTTTGGTAGAAAACCACCTGCGCGTCTACCAAAAGCTGCATGTGCATGCTCAACAAGTGGTTTAACACAAATGCATGCGCGTGCGCTGGAAAGCGCAGCATGGGTTTGCTTGGCCCGTCGTTTGGCAGAAATCCACGTGCACGCTCTGGAAAAAGCAGCATGTGAATGCTTAACTTGTGGTTTGGCAGGAAACAACGTGCGCGTCTACCGATAGATGCATGTGCATGCTTAACAAGTGGTTTGACACAAATGCATGCGCGTGCGCTGAAAAGCGCAGCATGGGCGTGCTTAGCACGTGAATTTGCAGAAACCCACGTGCACGCTCTGGCAAAAACAGCATGTACATGCTTAACTTGTGGTTTGGCAGGAAACGTGCGCGTCTACCAAAAGATGCCCGTGTATGCTCAACAAGTGGTTTGACACAACTGCATGCGCGTGCGCTGAAAAGCGCAGCTTGGGCGTGCTTACCTCGTGGTTTTTCAGAAATCCACTTGCACGCTCTGGCAAAAGCAGCATGTGCATGTTTAACTTGTGGTTTGGTAGAAAACCACGCGTGCGTCTACCAAAAGATGCACGTGCATGCTTAACAAGTGGTTTGGCAAAAATGCATGCACGTGCGCTGTAAAGCGCTGCATGGGCGTGCTTGGAACGTCGTTTGGCAGAAATCCACGTGCGCGGTCTTGACAAAAGCAGCATCTGCATGCTTAACTTGTGGTTTGGCAGAAAACAACGTGCGCGTCTACCAAAAGATGCACGTGCATGCTCAACAAGTGGTTTGACGCAAATGCATGCGCGTGCGCAGAAAAGCACAGCATGGGCGTGCTTGGCACGTGGTTTGGCATAAATCCATGTGCACGCTCTGGCAAAAACAGTATGTGCATTCTTAACCTGTGGTTTGGCAGAAAACCACGTGCGCGTCTACCAAAAGATGCATGTGCATGCTTAACAAATGGTTTGGCAAAAATGCATGCACGTGCGCTGTAAAGCGCTGCATGGGCGTGCTTGGAACGTCGTTTGGCAGAAATCCACGTGCGCGCTCTGGCAAAAGCAGCATGTGCATGCTTAACTTGTGGTTTGGCAGAAAATAACATGCGCGTCTACCAAAAGTTGCATGTGCATGCTCAACAAGTGGTTTAACACAAATGCATGCGCGTGCATTGTAAAGCGCAGCATGGGTGTGCTTGGCCCGTCGTTTGGCAGAAATCCACGTCCACGCTCTGGCAAAAGCAGCATGAGCATGCTTAACTTCTGGTTTGGCAGAAAACAACGTGCGCGTCTACCAAAAGATGAATGTGCAAGCTTAATAAGTGGTTTGGCACAAATGCATGCACGTGCGCTGAAAAGCGCAGCATGGGCGTGCCTAGCACGTGGTTTGGCAGAAATCCACTTGCACGCTCTGGCAAAAGCAGCATGTGCATGCTTAACTTGTGGTTTGGCAGAAAACAACGTGCGCGTCTACCAAAAGATGCATGTGTATGCTCAACAAATGGTTTGACACAAATGCATGCACGTGCGCTGAAAAGCGCAGCATGGGCGTGCTTGGCACGTCGTTTGGCAGAAATCCACTTGCACGCTCTGGCAAAAGCAGCATGTGCACGCTTAACTTGTGGTTTGGTAGAAAACCACGTGCGCGTCTACCAAAAGATGCATGTGCATGCTTAACAAGTGGTTTGGCAAAAATGCATGCACGTGCGCTGTAAAGCGCTGCATGGGCGTGCTTGGAACGTCGTTTGGCAGAAATCCACGTGCGCGTTCTGGCAAAAGCAGCCTGTGCATGCTTAACTTGTGGTTTGGCAGAAAACAACGCGCGCGTCTACCTAAAGATGCATGTGCATGCTCAACAAGTGGTTTGACACAAATGCATGCGCGTGCGCTAAAAATCGCAGCATGGGCGTGCGCAGCACGTGGTTTTTCAGAAATCCACTTGCACGCTCTGGCAAAAGCACCATGTGCATGCTTAACTTATGGTTTTGCAGAAAACAACGTGCGCGTCTACCAAAAGATGCGTGTGCATGCTCAACAAGTGGTTTGACACAAATGCATGCGCGTGCGCAGAAAAGCGCTGCATGGGCGTGCTTGGAACGTCGTTTGGCAGAAATCCACGTGCGCGCTCTGGCAAAAGCAGCATGTGCATGCTTAACTTGTGGTTTGGCTGAAAACAACGTGCCCGTCTACCAAAAGATGCATGTGCATGCTCAACAAGTGGTTTGGCACAAATGCATGCGCGTGCGCTGTAAAGCGCAGCATGGGCGTGGTTGGCACGTCGTTTGGCAGAAATCCACGTGCGCGGTCTGGCAAAAGCAGCATCTGCATGCTTAACTTGTGGTTTGGGAGAAAACAACGTGCGCGTCTACCAAAAGATGCACGTGCATGCTCAACAAGTGGTTTGACGCAAATGCATGCGCGTGCGCAGAAAAGCACAGCATGAGCGTGCTTGGCACGTGGTTTGGCAGAAATCCACGTGCACGCTCTGGCAAAAACAGTATGTGCATTCTTAACCTGTGGTTTGGCAGAAAACCACGCGTGCGTCTACCAAAAGATGCATGTGCATGCTTAACAAGTGGTTTGGCACAAATGTATGCACGTGCGCTGTAAAGCGCTGCATGGGCGTGCTTGGAACGTCGTTTGGCAGAAATCCACGTGTGCGCTCTGGCAAAAGCAGCATGTGCATGCTTAACTTGTGGTTTGGCAGAAAACAACATGCGCGTCTACCAAAAGATGCCTGTGTATGCTCAACAAGTGGTTTGACACAAATGCATGCGCGTGCGCTGAAAAGCGCAGCATGGGCGTGCTTACCTCGTGGTTTGGCAGAAATCCACTTGCACGCTCTGGCAAAAGCAGCATGTGCATGCTTAACTTGTGGTTTGGTAGAAAACCACGCGTGCGTCTACCAAAAGATGCACGTGCATGCTTAACAAGTGGTTTGGCAAAAATGCATGGACGTGCGCTGTAAAGCGCTGCATGGGCGTGCTTGGAACGTCGTTTGGCAGAAATCCACGTGCGCGCTCTGGCAAAAGCAGCATGTGCATGCTTAACTTGTGGTTTGGCAGAAAACGTGCGCGTCTACTTAAAGATGCATGTGCATGCTCAACAAGTGGTTTGACACAAATGCATGCGCGTGCGCTGAAAAGCGCAGCATGGGCGTGCTTAGCACGTGGTTTGGCAGAAATCCACTTGCACGCTCTGTCAAAAGCAGCATGTGCATGCTTAACTTGTGGTTTAGTAGAAAACCACGTGCGCGTCTACCAAAAGATGCATGTGCATGCTTAACAAGTGGTTTGGCAAAAATGCATGCACGTGCGCTGTAAAGCGCTGCATGGGTGTGCTTGGAACGTCGTTTGGCACAAATCCACGTGCGCTCTCTGGCAAAAGCAGCATGTGCATGCTTAACTTGTGGTTTGGGTGAAAACAACGCGCGCATCTACCAAAAGATGCATGTGCACGCTCAACAAGTGGTTTGACACAAATGCATGCGCGTGCGCTGAAAAGCGCAGCATGGGCGTGCTTAGCACGTGGTTTGGCAGAAATCCACTTGCACGGTCTGGCAAAAGCAGCATGTGCATGCTTAACTTGTGGTTTGGCAGAAAACAACGTGCGCGTCTACCAAAAGATACATGTGCATGCTTAAAGAGTGGTTTGGCACAAATTCATGCGCGTGCGCTGTAAAGCGCTACATGGGCGTGCTTGGCACGTCGTTTGGCAGAAATCCACGTGCACGGTCTGGCAAAAGTAGCATGTGCATGCTTAACTTGTGCTTTGGGAGAAAACAACGTGCGCGTCTACCAAAAGATACATGTGCATGCTTAACAAGTGGTTTGGCAGAAAGGCATGCACGTGCGAAGCGCAGCATGGGCGTGCTTGGCACGTCGTTTGGCAGAAATGCACGTGCGCGCTCTGGCAAAAGCCGAATGTGCCTGCTTAACTTGTGGTTTGGTAGAAAACAGCGTGCGCGTCTGCCAAAAGATGCATGTGTATACTTAACCAGTGGTTTGGCACAAATGTATGCGCGTGCGCTGAAAAGCACAGCATGGGCGCGCATGGCACGTCGTTTGGCAGAAATCCACGTGCGCGCTCTGGCAAAAGCAGCATGTGCATGCTTAACTTGTAGTTTGGCAAAAAACAATTTGCGCGTTTACCAAAAGATGCATGTGCATGCTCAACAAGTGGTTTGACACAAAGGCATGCGCGTGCGCTGAAAAGCGCAGCATGGGTGTGCTCAATACGTGGTTTGGCAGAAATCCACGTGCACGGTCTGGCAAAAGCAGCATGTGCATGCTAACTTGTGGTTTGGCAGAAAACAACGCGCGCGTCTACCTAAAGTGCATGTGCATGCTCAACAAGTGGTTTGACACAAATGCATGCGCGTGCGCTAAAAAGCGCAGCATGGGCGTGCGCAGCACGTGGTTTTTCAGAAATCCACTTGCACGCTCTGGCAAAAGCACCATGTGCATGCTTAACTTATGGTTTTGCAGAAAACAACGTGCGCGTCTACCTAAAGATGCATGTGCATGCGCAACAAGTGGTTTGACACAAATGCATGCGCGTGCGCTAAAAAGCGCTGCATGGGCGTGCTTGGAACGTCGTTTGGCAGAAATCCACGTGCGCGCTCTGGCAAAAGCAGCATGTGCATGCTTAACTTGTGGTTTGGTAGAAAACCACGCGTGCGTCTACCAAAAGATGCACGTGCATGCTCAACAAGTGGTTTGGCAAAAATGCATGGACGTGCGCTGTAAAGCGCTGCATGGGCGTGCTTGGAACGTCGTTTGGCAGAAATCCACGTGCGCGCTCTGGCAAAAGCAGCATGTGCATGCTTAACTTGTGGTTTGGCAGAAAACGTGCGCGTCTACTTAAAGATGCATGTGCATGCTCAACAAGTGGTTTGACACAAATGCATGCGCGTGCGCTGAAAAGCGCAGCATGGGCGTGCTTAGCACGTGGTTTGGCAGAAATCCACTTGCACGCTCTGTCAAAAGCAGCGTGTGCATGCTTAACTTGTGGTTTAGTAGAAAACCACGTGCGCGTCTACCAAAAGATGCATGTGCATGCTTAACAAGTGGTTTGGCAAAAATGCATGCACGTGCGCTGTAAAGCGCTGCATGGGTGTGCTTGGAACGTCGTTTGGCACAAATCCACGTGCGCTCTCTGGCAAAAGCAGCATGTGCATGCTTAACTTGTGGTTTGGGTGAAAACAACGCGCGCATCTACCAAAAGATGCATGTGCACGCTCAACAAGTGGTTTGACACAAATGCATGCGCGTGCGCTGAAAAGCGCAGCATGGGCGTGCTTAGCACGTGGTTTGGCAGAAATCCACTTCCACGGTCTGGCAAAAGCAGCATGTGCATGCTTAACTTGTGGTTTGGCAGAAAACAACATGCGCGTCTACCAAAAGTTGCATGTGCATGTTCAACAAGTGGTTTAACACAAATGCATGCGCGTGTGCTGTAAAGCGCAGCATGGGTGTGCTTGGCCCGTCGTTTGGCAGAAATCCACGTGCTCGCTCTGGCAAAAGCAGCATGAGCATGATTAACTTGTGGTTTGGGAGAAAACAACGTGCGCGTCTACCAAAAGATGCATGTGCATGCTCAACAAGTGGTTTGACACAAATGCATGCGCGTGCATTGAAAAGCGCAGCATGGGCGTGCTTAGCACGTGGTTTGGCCGACATCCACTTGCACGGTGTGGCAAAAGCAGCATGTGCATGCTTAACTTGTGGTTTGGCAGAAAACAACGTGCGCGTCTACCAAAAGATACATGTGCATGCTTAAAGAGTGGTTTGGCACAAATTCATGCGCGTGCGCTGTAAAGCGCTACATGGGCGTGCTTGGCACGTCGTTTGGCAGAAATCCACGTGCACGGTCTGGCAAAAGTAGCATGTGCATGCTTAACTTGTGCTTTGGGAGAAAACAACGTGCGCGTCTACCAAAAGATACATGTGCATGCTTAACAAGTGGTTTGGCAGAAATGCATGCACGTGCGAAGCGCAGCATGGGCGTGCTTGGCACGTCGTTTGGCAGAAATGCACGTGCGCGCTCTGGCAAAAGCCGAATGTGCCTGCTTAACTTGTGGTTTGGTAGAAAACAGCGTGCGCGTCTGCCAAAAGATGCATGTGTATACTTAACCAGTGGTTTGGCACAAATGTATGCGCGTGCGCTGAAAAGCACAGCATGGGCGCGCATGGCACGTCGTTTGGCAGAACTCCACGTGCGCGCTCTGGCAAAAGCAGCATGTGCATGCTTAACTTGTAGTTTGGCAAAAAACAATTTGCGCGTTTACCAAAAGATGCATGTGCATGCTCAACAAGTGGTTTGACACAAAGGCATGCGCGTGCGCTGAAAAGCGCAGCATGGGTGTGCTCAATACGTGGTTTGGCAGAAATCCACTTGCACGCTCTGGCAAAAGCAGCATGTGCATGCTTAACTGGTGGTTTGGCTGAAAACAACGTGCCCATCTACCAAAAGATGCATGTGCAGGCTCAACAAGTGGTTTGGCACAAATGCATGCGCGTGCGCTGTAAAGCGCAGCATGGGCGTGGTTGGCACGTCGTTTGGCAGAAATCCACGTGCGCGGTCTGGCAAAAGCAGCATCTGCATGCTTAACTTGTGGTTTGGGAGAAAACAACGTGCGCGTCTACCAAAAGATGCACGTGCATGCTCAACAAGTGGTTTGACGCAAATGCATGCGCGTGCGCAGAAAAGCACAGCATGAGCGTGCTTGGCACGTGGTTTGGCAGAAATCCACGTGCACGCTCTGGCAAAAACAGTATGTGCATTCTTAACCTTTGGTTTGGCAGAAAACCACGCGTGCGTCTACCAAAAGATGCATGTGCATGCTTAACAAATGGTTTGGCAAAATGCACGCACGTGCGCTGTAAAGCGCTGCATGGGCGTGCTTGGAACGTCGTTTGGCAGAAATCCACGTGTGCGCTCTGGCAAAAGCAGCATGTGCATGCTTAACTTGTGGTTTGGCAGAAAACAACATGCGCGTCTACCAAAAGATGCCTGTGTATGCTCAACAAGTGGTTTGACACAAATGCATGCGCGTGCGCTGAAAAGCGCAGCATGGGCGTGCTTACCTCGTGGTTTGGCAGAAATCCACTTGCACGCTCTGGCAAAAGCAGCATGTGCATGCTTAACTTGTGGTTTGGTAGAAAACCACGCGTGCGTCTACCAAAAGATGCACGTGCATGCTTAACAAGTGGTTTGGCAAAAATGCATGGACGTGCGCTGTAAAGCGCTGCATGGGCGTGCTTGGAACGTCGTTTGGCAGAAATCCACGTGCGCGCTCTGGCAAAAGCAGCATGTGCATGCTTAACTTGTGGTTTGGCAGAAAACGTGCGCGTCTACTTAAAGATGCATGTGCATGCTCAACAAGTGGTTTGACACAAATGCATGCGCGTGCGCTGAAAAGCGCAGCATGGGCGTGCTTAGCACGTGGTTTGGCAGAAATCCACTTGCACGCTCTGTCAAAAGCAGCATGTGCATGCTTAACTTGTGGTTTGGTAGAAAACCACGTGCGCGTCTACCAAAAGATGCATTATATGCTTAACAAGTGGTTTGGCAAAAATGCATGCACGTGCGCTGTAAAGCGCTGCATGGGTGTGCTTGG
Organism: Dermacentor andersoni; assembly: GCF_023375885.2. Lineage (NCBI taxonomy): Eukaryota > Metazoa > Arthropoda > Arachnida > Ixodida > Ixodidae > Dermacentor > Dermacentor andersoni. The sequence goes on from NC_092821.1 coordinate 4,888,086, forward strand.
AACGTCGTTTGGCACAAATCCACGTGCGTTCTCTGGCAAAAGCAGCATGTGCATGCTTAACTTGTGGTTTGGGTGAAAACAACGCGCGCATCTACCAAAAGATGCATGTGCACGCTCAACAAGTGGTTTGACACAAATGCATGCGCGTGCGCTGAAAAGCGCAGCATGGGCGTGCTTAGCACGTGGTTTGGCAGAAATCCACTTGCACGGTCTGGCAAAAGCAGCATGTGCATGCTTAACTTGTGGTTTGGCAGAAAACAACGTGCGCGTCTACCAAAAGATACATGTGCATGCTTAAAGAGTGGTTTGGCACAAATGCATGCGCGTGCGCTGTAAAGCGCTACATGGGCGTGCTTGGCACGTCGTTTGGCAGAAATCCACGTGCACGGTCTGGCAAAAGTAGCATGTGCATGCTTAACTTGTGCTTTGGGAGAAAACAACGTGCGCGTCTACCAAAAGATACATGTGCATGCTTAACAAGTGGTTTGGCAGAAATGCATGCACGTGCGAAGCGCAGCATGGGCGTGCTTGGCACGTCGTTTGGCAGAAATGCACGTGCGCGCTCTGGCAAAAGCCGAATGTGCCTGCTTAACTTGTGGTTTGGTAGAAAACAGCGTGCGCGTCTGCCAAAAGATGCATGTGTATACTTAACCAGTGGTTTGGCACAAATGTATGCGCGTGCGCTGAAAAGCACAGCATGGGCGCGCATTTCACGTCGTTTGGCAGAAATCCACGTGCGCGCTCTGGCAAAAGCAGCATGAGCATGCTTAACTTGTAGTTTGGCAAAAAACAATTTGCGCGTTTACCAAAAGATGCATGTGCATGCTCAACAAGTGGTTTGACACAAAGGCATGCGCGTGCGCTGAAAAGCGCAGCATGGGTGTGCTCAATACGTGGTTTGGCAGAAATCCACGTGCACGGTCTGGCAAAAGCAGCATGTGCATGCTTAACTTGTGGTTTGGCAGAAAACAACGCGCGCGTCTACCTAAAGATGCATGTGCATGCTCAACAAGTGGTTTGACGCAAATGCATGCGCGTGCGCTAAAAAGCGCAGCATGGGCGTGCGCAGCACGTGGTTTTTCAGAAATCCACTTGCACGCTCTGGCAAAAGCACCATGTGCATGCTTAACTTATGGTTTTGCAGAAAACAACGTGCGCGTCTACCTAAAGATGCATGTGCATGCTCAACAAGTGGTTTGACACAAATGCATGCGCGTGCGCTAAAAAGTGCTGCATGGGCGTGCTTGGAACGTCGTTTTGCAGAAATCCACGTGCGCGCTCTGGCAAAAGCAGCATGTGCATGCTTAACTTGTGGTTTGGCAGAAAACAACGTGCGCGTCTACCTAAAGATGCATGTGCATGCTCAACAAGTGGTTTGACACAAATGCATGCGCGTGCGCAGGAAAGCGCAGCATGGGCGTGTTTGGCACGTGGTTTGGCAGAAATCCACTTCCACGCTCTGGCAAAAGCAGCATGTGCATGCTTAACTTGTGGTTTGGCTGAACACAACGTGCCCATCTACCAAAAGATGCATGTGCATGCTCAACAAGTGGTTTGGCACAAATGCATGCGCGTGCGCTGTAAAGCGCAGCATGGGCGTGGTTGGCACGTCGTTTGGCAGAAATCCACGTGCGCGGTCTGGCAAAAGCAGCATCTGCATGCTTAACTTGTGGTTTGGGAGAAAACAACGTGCGCGTCTACCAAAAGATGCACGTGCATGCTTAAAAAGTGGTTTGGCAAAAATGCATGGACGTGCGCTGTAAAGCGCTGCATGGGCGTGCTTGGAACGTCGTTTGGCAGAAATCCACGTGTGCGCTCTGGCAAAAGCAGCATGTGCATGCTTAACTTGTGGTTTGGCAGAAAACAACATGCGCGTCTACCAAAAGATGCCTGTGTATGCTCAACAAGTGGTTTGACACAAATGCATGCGCGTGCGCTGAAAAGCGCAGCATGGGCGTGCTTACCTCGTGGTTTGGCAGAAATCCACTTGCACGCTCTGGCAAAAGCAGCATGTGCATGCTTAACTGGTGGTTTGGTAGAAAACCACGCGTGCGTCTACCAAAAGATGCACGTGCATGCTTAAAAAGTGGTTTGGCAAAAATGCATGGACGTGCGCTGTAAAGCGCTGCATGGGCGTGCTTGGAACGTCGTTTGGCAGAAATCCACGTGCGCGCTCTGGCAAAAGCAGCATGTGCATGTTTAACTTGTGGTTTGGCAGAAAACGTGCGCGTCTACTTAAAGATGCATGTGCATGCTCAACAAGTGGTTTGACACAAATGCATGCGCGTGCGCTGAAAAGCGCAGCATGGGCGTGCTTAGCACGTGGTTTGGCAGAAATCCACTTGCACGCTCTGTCAAAAGCAGCATGTGCATGCTTAACTTGTGGTTTGGTAGAAAACCACGTGCGCGTCTACCAAAAGATGCATGTGCATGCTTAACAAGTGGTTTGGCAAAAATGCATGCACGTGCGCTGTAAAGCGCTGCATGGGTGTGCTTGGAACGTCGTTTGGCAGAAATCCACTTGCACGCTCTGGCAAAAGCAGCATGTGCATGCTTAACTTGCGGTTTGGTAGAAAACCACGCGTGCGTCTACCAAAAGATGCACGTGCATGCTTAACAAGTGGTTTGGCAAAAATGCATGGACGTGCGCTGTAAAGCGCTGCATGGGCGTGCTTGGAACGTCGTTTGGCAGAAATCCACGTGCGCGCTCTGGCAAAAGCAGCATGTGCATGTTTAACTTGTGGTTTGGCAGAAAACGTGCGCGTCTACTTAAAGATGCATGTGCATGCTCAACAAGTGGTTTGACACAAATGCATGCGCGTGCGCTGAAAGGCGCAGCATGGGCGTGCTTAGCACGTGGTTTGGCAGAAATCCACTTGCACGCTCTGTCAAAAGCAGCATGTGCATGCTTAACTTGTGGTTTGGTAGAAAACCACGTGCGCGTCTACCAAAAGATGCATGTGCATGCTTAACAAGTGGTTTGGCAAAAATGCATGCACGTGCGCTGTAAAGCGCTGCATGGGTGTGCTTGGAACGTCGTTTGGCACAAATCCACGTGCGCTCTCTGGCAAAAGCAGCATGTGCATGCTTAACTTGTGGTTTGGGTGAAAACAACGCGCGCATCTACCAAAAGATGCATGTGCACGCTCAACAAGTGGTTTGACACAAATGCATGCGCGTGCGCTGAAAAGCGCAGCATGGGCGTGCTTAGCACGTGCTTTGGCAGAAATCCACTTGCACGGTCTGGCAAAAGCAGCATGTGCATGCTTAACTTTTGGTTTGGCAGAAAACAACATGCGCGTCTACCAAAAGTTGCATGTGCATGTTCAACAAGTGGTTTAACACAAATGCATGCGCGTGTGCTGTAAAGCGCAGCATGGGTGTGCTTGGCCCGTCGTTTGGCAGAAATCCACGTGCTCGCTCTGGCAAAAGCAGCATGAGCATGATTAACTTGTGGTTTGGGAGAAAACAACGTGCGCGTCTACCAAAAGATGCATGTGCACGCTCAACAAGTGGTTTGACACAAATGCATGCGCGTGCATTGAAAAGCGCAGCATGGGCGTGCTTAGCACGTGGTTTGGCCGACATCCACTTGCACGGTCTGGCAAAAGCAGCATGTGCATGCTTAACTTGTGGTTTGGCAGAAAACAACGTGTGCGTCAACCAAAAGATGCATGTGCATGCTCAACAAGTGGTTTGGCACAAATGCATGCGCGTGCGCCGTAAAGCGCAGCATGGGCGTGCTTGGCACGTCGTTTGGCGGAAATCCACGTGCGCGCTCTTGCAAAAGCAGCATGTGCATGCTTAACTTGTGGTTTGGGAGAAAACAACATGCGCGCCTACCAAAATATGCATGTGCATGCTTAATAAGTGCTTTGGCAGAAATGCATGCGCGTGCGCTGTAAAGCACAGCATGGGTGTGCTTGGCCCGTCGTTTGGTAGAAATCCACGTGCACGCTCTGGCAAAAGCAGCATGAGCATACTTAACTTGTGGTTTGGCAGAAAACCACGTGCGCGTCTACCAAAAGATGCATGTGCATGCTCAACAAGTGATAGATAGCCGATGGTCATTAGGGGCTTCTTGACTGGATTCCAAGGGAAGGGAAGCGTAGCAGGGGGCGGCAGAAAGTTAGGTGGGCGGATGAGATTAAGAAGTTTGCAGGGACGACATGGCCACAATTTTTACATGGCCGGGGTAGTTGGAGAAGTATAGGAGAGGCCTTTGCCCTGCAGTGGGCGCAACCAGGATAATGATGATGATGATGATGAATACATAAGCGGACTTCCAATCTTCTGGTGCACATGTCGTATTGAGTGACTGTTGGAAAATGAGAGATAGCAGGAAAGCTATGCGTTGGCAGGTAATTTTTAACAGTTTCGCGTTGATACCATCGGATGTTGGGCTAGTGTGGTGAGGTACGCGTTCAATTGCACGAGCCAAGCCAAGCCCAGATATGTGAATAGGTGAAAAGGCAATGTGGATATCGGCCAGGAATGTGGATATTGTACATGGGTAATTCGTCCGTAAAAGCTTGTAGGAAGTGGCAATTGAAATGTTCTGCACACTGTTCTATAGGTAGGGTGCTGCCGTGTGCACCCGAAAGAACTGATCTGAAGTGAAGGCGCTAAAACGACGGTGGAAGAAGAAGGAACGCACACCCACGCAGAGCGCCCTATGTGTGTGTATTCCTTCTTCGTCCACCGTCGTTTTAGCGCTTTCACTTCACATCATGTTCAACCCCCCCACGCCCAACTACCCATCCTAACAACAAAAGAACAGGAACCGTATTAGGGCTTTTAGGATTAACAGTGTTCTAAGGCACTAAAAATGAAACGTTCCTTTCCTTCGAGCGCTTCCTAACCTTACGTGAGGCCTCCTTACAGCGATGGACCGATGGAGGAAGCGAGCGTACTCTGAAAGTTCCCTTCACCCGTCCTCACGTAAGGAGCGGTTGCCGCATGCCTGGATTCGAGATTATCTCTTAAAATCTCTACGCGAACACCATTATTCTATTAAAAAATGTTGTATCGTCGCACAACCTTTAAATTGAAGAGCTAATGTAGAGAAGCATGGACGCTTTTTGCTAGTTTTGCTTACTTAGGTTAGAAAAAGTTGCGCATTTTACTTTAAAACTTGATGAGCTCCATCAACCCTGGCACGCCGGCGTCGTGCAACGCCTAGCAACGCCTAGCAACGCTTTCATGCCGTACGCGTGACTGAAACGAATATGCCTGGCAAAACGTATCGTGCTCGCGCTTCTCCGCAGGTGGGCGACAGCGCGCATCACGTTCACGTGATGAGCGCTGTCGCACGTCACGTTCTTAAGCAGTAAGCTGAAGCGCTCGCTCAGGGCCTGGAGCGGCGTAGGGACGCATGAAGGTAGCTTTGGAGCTACCTTACGCTGAGGAAGCACCAAGGAAGCCTTCACCGAGGGCCCCTCAGTAAGGAAGCTTTCAGAGTGACATAAGTTAGCCTCACTACAATGAAGGCTTCCTTACTGAGGTAAGGAAGATTTCATTGTATGGCCCTAAATTTATGAGCGTTGGTTTTATCAAACTATGAAATGTGAAATTTAAATATTTGCTTTTGGCTTCAGAAATGTTTTTCAGCTATTTTGGAAAAGCTTTTGTACTTTTCTCAGTCTGTAGCTTCCTTTGATCGAACCTTTTTCCTAAATGCTATTTATTTCCTATTCAGTGCCCTGTTGACATCTGTGGATTGGTAGTACATCCAAATACATCCATGTGTACGTTAGGACGTCCAAGGATGGTTAGTACGTGGGCTTATCATGAGGTCCAGGATATGTTTACCTCGAGTGGGCTCGTGAACAATTTGGGTGAGCTGGTGATAGTGAAGTAAATATGGCTCGATTAGCCTCAGATTTTCGTCTGCATGGCCAATGCTGGCGAACGCTATTTGCTGCTTGCAATTTAAGGAAATATGGCCTTCCTTATTGTAACAGAAGCAGATAATTGGCCTCCGATCCTCGAACGCGTGCTCTACGTCTGCCTTAGCTTTAGCGGCCCCAGCGGACTGGGCTGTCTCTGCTAGCCCCTTTTTTTCAGAATCAGAATCGGGTTTTATTGAGATCATTAGAATGATTACAAGTTGTTAATATTCAGGAGGAGGTCCCGGAGTCAAAGACTGCAATGGGACCTCCCATCGCGATCTCATCTTTCGTCAATACTTCCTTGCTGAACTCGTCGCTCGTGGATGATTTCTTATTCGGCGAAACTGGGTTGCGAGGGGAAAGCCACATTATGGAATAGTACCTTATTTTCTAGCCTAATTTCCTGAAACGGTCTTTCTTGAAATTTTCGGCGCGTGTAATATTCTTCAATGAGCTGCGCTGCCTTTCTTAGGTCTAACTCTGGGAACCTGTCCTGCAGCTAAAGTCTAACTTCTTCTAGAAGAACTCGATAAAAGTGCTCCAGTGCTATGCATTCAAGCACCTTTCTCGTGCTTGCCATGGACGACCGTACGCCAAGTTTCATCCTAGACGTCAGCGCTCGTTTCTCCCCTGGCAGAACGATTTCATCTCCAACGGGTGTAGGTTTCCGCCACCGCTTCCGCGGTCGCGCCCGCGTTCAGTTCGCGCTGCGCGCGAAACATCTCTTGTTTGCGACGGCGCCTCTTCGGATGACCGGAAATTATGATTGTGTTGTTAACTGTCACGACAGCAATGTAAACACGAAATGGTTGATGCCACCAGTTAAATTCTGCCGATTCACAAGAAAATGGTACGAAATAAGCAGACTACACACATGGAATACTGCGGTGCGCCGAGCGAAGTAAACAACTGGCAAACGAAGCGAGCTAGTTCATTGATCACTCCTGAGTGTATGACAGTTTTTATATGTAACCCACATGAATTTAATAATTACTCGGTACATAATCCTTTTATTCATATAAAAACTTTAAGTTGTTCGACTAGCGCTTGTCCTGTCTTCTTTCTCGTGTTTCGTTTATGTGTGCGCTGCCCAAGAATGGAAGCCACTTCTGTTGTATGCGCTAGCAGTGGCCGAAGTTCACACGTGCCGAGAAATTGAATATGTGCACGATGCATTGAACATGACCGGAGTTCATTCCCGCTTCACCACTGCACCGATCGATCGAGTTGCTGGAGGATACACGCCCATGTCTTGGTCGCGCCGGTATTGCTGAAGCAGGAATGATTACTAATACTTTCAACTTCCGTCTCTTGAGCACTGTTAAAAAATGACCAAGCTGTCTACATTGCTGCTTCTATTCCATATTGTAGGGGACGCACTAGTTAAAGTTGTGTGCGCATGTCGTACTTGTGCTATGCAGTGATATATTTTGCAGCAATATATATGCAGCGATATACTATGCAGCGATATATTCCGGGCAAGTTGGTAATCCATTACTTAAATGATATTGCGCGACAAAAAACGACACGGACGTGAGACGACACACCAAGCGCTTGGTGTGTCGACGACATGCGCTTGGTGTGTCGTCTCTCACGTCCGTGTCGTTTTTTGTCGCGCAATATCATTTAAGTAATCGATATATTTTGTTTATTTCCGCACAGTGTCGATGGAAGACTGTTGTCGCCATCAGAGACAACACGCATTTGTAGCAAACATATTGTGAGAAACTGCAAAAATGACTTTAGCTCGTGTGTGCCGTATGTATGTGCCGCATCATATGTGCTGACGATTTTTTCGGCGGTACATACGATGTCGTTTCCAATCAGCTGCTCAGCGTCACTTACATGGTTAAGCAGACGCTGCCATTTCGCTGCATTGCAGCCATAAAAATAATCGTCAAGCGTACCGATCTTCTTAAAGGCAAATAGAAGCGTGTACAGTCTGTTTCACACTTAGGGGAAAACTAGGAACGTATTGCATCGCGATGCGGCAAGTAATGGAGTCGTGCGGTGGCAGCAGCTCGAGCAGGCGCAGACGCTCGAGGGGCGGAGTCGTGATCTGCGTCGTCTGCTACGGCGGCGCGCGCTGGCCGCATTGTCGGGAAGCATGCTACTGTCAGGGGGCAGTGCACGTATATTTCTTCACTGTGCGTGCTACCGTAATAAGCAGCGATAAGACGCACCAAGATGTGCGCGCAACGTGTTCAGTCTTTGTTTGACTCGAAAGGAAAACAAAGCACTCAACAATGATAACTATGGGAGTCGAACACGATGAAACAAACGGATAGGATTAAATGAATGTTTTCGGTTCAGACAATGAGTTGGAAATGATTTTTCTCGACAATAATTTGCTACACCAGACAGACTCTACCCGCCGGCGGGGAATTGGACACGTCACGCTCGGAACTTCAGTTAGTATCTCGTCATGTCCCCGGCGGCAGCGATGACAGCGCTCATCCTGGAAGGCAGTGAAGTGCAGAATGACTTGATCAGGGATGTGTTCATTCGCAGCACGTGTCAGTCGCTGACGATGGTGGATCGAAGCCTATCCTCGGGCGACTGATAGTGGGGATGGTGCGCCAGCGATACTTTCAACCAGCCCCAGACATTTTAAATGATGTCGGCGCCCGGGGATTGAGGCGGCCACTCCAAGAGAGTGACTGTGCGCTCTTCTAGCCGTTGTTGCACCATACGAGCTGTGTGGATCGGCGACCTATCGCGTTAGAATATATAGTCGCATTCCAGAAACGGGCCGTCAAGAATGTATGGAATCAGTACGTCGTCTATGACTGCCCTGCAGCGATGAACTTACCTTTGAGGCGTATCAGTTGGCGTCGCACAACGCATAGTAAAGAATACCGGCTCATTTCACGCCGTAACGATGAGATCGGCGCCCTGCAACTGATAGTAGAACGTTTACCGACAATGCGGCCAGCGCGCGCCGCTGTAGCCGACGACGCCGTTCAAGATCCCGCCCCTCGAGCACCTGCGCGAGCTGCTGCCGCCGCCTGACTCAAGCGCTCGCCGCATCGCGATGCAATGCGCTCCGAGTTTTCCCCTAAATGTGAAACAGACTGTACACCGCCCTTCACGCGCACACACGTAGGCACACACACCGCGCGCGGCGCGAAACGTGCCCAAACACGCGCAGTGCAGGAGGCAATCAAGGCGGCGCGAACGAGAGATGGGAGAGGCTATTAGAATTTTGCTTCGCATGCGGCGCTCTCAACGCCGGCGCAGCAGCGCCGCTCTCGGTGCCGTTCTTGTCCATACACTTCCGCACTTTAAGGTCACGCTATTAAGTTAGACTTTAACTCGTACGAGAATTCATTGTGCGAGAGCCCCCTTTTTGCCTGTCTAAACCGCTGTCTAAACCGCTGTGGAAATGCCTCGGCAGAGATGCGGTATTTGCGAAGAAGCGCGGCCTTTGCCTTTCCATAGTTCTCGTAGTCTTCTTTAGGCAAGCCTGTGAGAACTTCCGCGGACTCTCCTGGGACAACTGAAAGAAGTTTTTGAGACCAAAGGCTTTCGAGGAAGACGACGACGAAGTTCGAAGGAGGCTTGTGGGCTTTTATGGGTCCGTCTTCTTCGAAGCTTCCGAGCCTTTTTTGGTCACCTAGTGGTGCAAATTTGATATCATCGGATCCGCGAAGAAGAGAAGATTCAGCGGATATCTGATTTTGAGGTGGGCCACCCCTTTTTTTGGACTTCATTGGAACTTTTGTGCTCAAGCCACGCTGGCCGAGAGCTAGCGTCTGGTAGACCTAGCGCGGCAGGGCAGCAATGCACGTTGAAGGGGATGTGCTCCCGGCAGAGGCCTTTACTGAAGACCTGGGATGGCGGACAGTGTCCAGCCGAAAATCTAGAACTACGACGAGGCATGGATTGGGTGATGGCGGTTCGCCAAGTGAGATGCCTGAAGGACGGGGCGCAGGGGAACGGCGCGGAGGCTCGGCAATCAAGAATCGCATTGTGAAGGCGTCGCGCATGCCACCGATGCCACAAGAACACATCAAAATAGTCATTCGCCCACGGGGTGGACTGAATTTGGAGAAAATTAGCTCTACTGCGGTGGGCAAGGCAATCGTAGAGGCGGCAGGCCTCGGTATTGAGCAGATTAGGGAAGATGTTATTTGCCCGAACTTTATGCAAAATATCTTGGTGGCTAGTACGCCAGAAAGGAGCAACGCTGAACGATATGTGAGACTCAGGTCAATCAGAGTGGCAGACAAGGATTTTGAAGTTAGTGCGTACGAGACGGCCCCACACACTACGTGTAAGGGCGTCATTCGCAATGTAGACATTATGGATGGCCCCACGACACGTGAGCGGAACATTGTTAACGATCGCAATCCGCTGACTATGGCGGTCAAACGAATCAAAAACACAGGATCAGTCATTGTTTTCGACGGGTTAAAAGTGCCCAATTTCGTCAGATATGGACCAACTCTGGTACGGTGCTTCCTGTATCGAAAGCAATCGAATGTATTTATGTGTGTGGCAAGCTTGGACATCTGGCGGATGTCTGCCCAGCGCCCGATTGTTTTGAATACCGAGGATGCGGGGCTCGGAACCCTGAAGAGGATCACAACTGTGTGCCTTGTTGCATGCTTTGTGGCGGACGACACCTGACCGCGGATAAACAATGCAGACAACGATACCAGCCGTGCGTGTTCGACGGTAGGAGAGAGCCAAGGCGGAGCTACCGGCGGAACAGGAGGCAGCCGAGATGGTGCAGCTGATGAGCGCCCGCCAACGCTCTAAGGGACGCTCGCGCTCTAGGAGCCGCTCCAGGTCGAGGCAGCGGCCATCTCCTCGGACTCCTACGACCAGGAGCCGATCCATTTCTATGGAGGCGCGGGTGCGCTTTCCTGCAGCTGGTGGCGGCGGCGGCGCAGCTGGGAGCCCGACCACCTGGGCCGACAAGGTCAAGGGTGGCATCAGCGCCGGCCGAGCGCGCGAGCCGCGCCAGGAGCTTGTGGATGGTAATAAGGATAGGGATAGGATTGCGCAATTGGAGAGAGAGAATCGTAGCTTAAAAGCAGCCATTGACGGGCTTATCAAAGAGATAGCTGAACTTAGGAACGGCTTACCTTCTCGGTTGAGGTACCAAGGTCTGTGGAGGTCGCAGAACAGAACATGGCGGACGAAGAGACGCCTGCTCCGAAAAAGAGGGCCCTATCCTCGACCGTACGGATTCAGGGCAAAGTCGGTTCCGAGCTTAAAGCAATGATGGCGACATTGCAAGAAAGGGTAAATCAGATCATTAGTGGACTGGAGCCGATAGAAGAACGGGAAAATGTCACGGATCAGAGATTAGGCAAAATTGAAATATATCTAAACGAGACGGTGGTCCCTGTTATGGAGCGGGAGTGCACTCGGCCGCTAGCCCAGCAGGGTAAGCCGCCGAGTGGACTTGAGCTCGAAACTAGTTCACCAAATTTCCGTGGTCAAGATGGCTCTATTAAATAGTTTATTTAGTATTTGGCAGTGGAATTGTAGGGGGTTCAATCATAAGAAGGCGTCTCAGCAGCAGTTTGTTAGAACGCATGGTGTCAAGCCTCAAGTTATCATGTTACAGGAAACACTGACGTCTAACGTGACCTTAACGAATTTCAAAGCGGAAGTTAAGGATAATGAACAGGGCAGAGGACTCGCTACTCTCATTAATAGGAGGTTGGCGTATATTAGACATGATCTTCACATGACAGATTGCAAGATTGAATATATTGTGGTGGAAGTAATCTTAGGTCGGCAAAGGTCATGTCAGAGGAGCGTTTACCTGCTTAACCTGTACAGTAGCCCCCGGGACACGAAGCAGAGTTTCAAATCTCTCTTGACCAAGGCAACCAATCTGGCTAAGGATGCACCGTTGCTTATTGGAGGGGACTTCAATGTACCATATCATGTGTGGAAGTATGTTTATAGAGCTATTAAGGGGGAGAGACTATGGCAGCAGGCACTAGACTTGAATTTAACTCTGATTACAGACCCCTCGTATCCCAGCAGATGTGGCACGTCGACATGTAGAGATTCGACACCTGATCTCACTTTTGTTCGGGGGGTGGTGGATTCGTCCTGGTCCAATTCTAATATAGATTTTGGTAGCGATCATGACATACTTATGATTACTTGGGTAGTGGCTAATAAAAAGGAGCGCACATTCAGGATGGCTGACTGGGATGCATTTAGGAAACGAAGAGTGCAGAGAATCGAAGATGAGGGAAATGAGTTGACCTTGGAACAGTGGACTAGTCAGCTTAAAAGTGACGTTGAGGCGTCGACTAAAGAGGTTCAGACCGATATTTGTACACATGGATAGTGGCCTGGCACATTTGTTGGAAGCAAAGCAGTCGATGTGAGCGAGATGGAAGGGTCAGAGATTGAATAGAAGGCTTAGAAAGCGTATAGCAGTGGTTAATCAGGAAATTGAAGACTATTGTCGGGTACTGTGCAAGCAGCAATGGGATGAAGTGTGCAATTCTATTGATGGTCGTATTAAGAGGGGAGGTGCCTGGAGTTTGCTCAGACATTTACTAGATGAGGCAAACACTAAGTCTAATCAGAGGACTGTGATAGGTAAGCTGGTCCCTCAGGCGTGTCGGGACTCCACGGAGCAGGAGTTGCTGAAGGATTTGGCTCAGAGATACCTTCCGTTCGAGACCTGGCACGATACACCTGACGTGATTTGGGAATATAGTGGAGACGAAAATGCAGCTATGGACGCGGAATTTACTGAAAGTGATATAAGGATGGCGCTGCAGAATCTTAATGGTCGATCGGCATCAGGGCCGGATGGCATAACGAATAATATGCTACGGAACGTAGACGATGGGTCAATTGAGTTCCTTACGTGGCAGATCAATTGCCTATGGAAGGAAGGCTCTTTCCCGGAAGAGTGGAAACTTGCAACTACTGTTCTGATACCCAAACCGGGGAAGGCCATAGGGCTTGAAAATCTCAGACCCATTTCCCTGACGTCGTGTTTGGGGAAAGTCGCTGAGCATGCCATTTTAAATAGGCTAACGCGTTATGTTGAGGGCAATGGGGTCTTTCCGCACTCGATGATAGGATTTCGGCCCGGCCTCTCGACTCAGGATGCTATGATCAGGATTAAGCATCAGATCCTTGACCGGCGGACAAGGGATACTAAGGCACTAATTGAACTTGATGTGGAAAAAGCTTTCGATAAAATCTATCATTCTTTCATTCTACGGGTGCTATCGGACTTGAATTGGGGCAGCGACTTTTCCATTTTGTCAAGGCTTTCCTTACGGATAGAAGGACATGTCTCAGGTTTGGGGAGATAAAGTCGGAAGTCTTTAAATTGGGTTGCTGTGGTACTCCGCAGGGATCCGTACTCTCGCCTATGTTATTCAATCTGGCGATGTCGAAGTTGGCTTATAGACTGGACACTGTCCAGGATATTGGCTATTCTATCTACGCGGATGACATTACTATATGGAGTGTCGGTGGTAGTGATGCAGAGCTTGAGGCTAGGCTGCAGCAGGTGGTAACGCTTATGGAGGAGTATCTGGGTCTCATGGGGCTCAAGTGCTCCACTAAAAAGTCGGAGTTGTTGATCTTCAAATCTAAGAAGCTAGGTCGAAGGCCGAGGGGTTGGGTACCGGAAGTTGAGCCTTGCATTAGAATTCATACTAGGGAAGGGTCGGTGATACCCAAAGTTGAAGCAATCAGGGTCCTGGGTTTTGTACTTGAAGCAAACGGATCGAACATTAGAACCATTCAGCGTATTACCAAGAAGACGGAGGAGGCCATAAGACTTATAAGAAGGATCTCTAATAGGCATAGGGGTTTAGGAGAAGAAGGTGCGATGCGCTTAGTTCACGCATTTATTATGCGTCATTTCTCGTATGTGGCAGCTATGCTCAATTGGAATAGGGGGGAGAAAAATACATTGGAAGCATTAATCAGAAAAGCCATCAAGGCTGCGCTTGGTCTGCCTATGACTACGTCAAACGATATGTTGTTACAACTGGGTTTGCATAATACTTTAGATGAAATTGCTGAGGCACAGAGGGAGCGGTTGCTAGGTACACCAGCGGGTAGGTATATTTTAGAGTCAATTGAAGAATTCGTGGCTGTGTCGCACGATAGGGCGCCCCTACACGAGTTGAACGTGAACCTTAGGGCAAATATCATGGTTCGTCAGTTTCCGCGGAATGTGCACCCCGTGCACAATGTAGGGAGGCGGGTTGCGAGAGCTAGGGCTTTGTTGCGAGAGGCAAAGGATCAGGAGGAACAGTCTGCGTTTGTTGACGCCGCATGGATTAATGGTAAAAATGCTTATTCGGTGGTGGTGGTAGATGGCAAAGGGAACGTTAGAAATGCTGCTTCCATTTATACCAAAGATCCGGGGTTGCTGAACAGGTGGCTATTGCTCTAGCGCTAATTGATTCAAGAAGAGTTTTGGTGTTTAGCGAATCGCGATCTGCGATTACAGCCTTCTCGAGAGGACTTGTTGCGAAACCGGCTAACAGACTGTTACAGGGTAGGGATATCACTTCGCATACAGTTACTTGGTTCCCGGCGCACATGGGGACAGTGGAGGGAGCCCCGCGTAACCTCAACGAGGTGGCGCACAGGGAGGCACGAGGATTAGTGGGCCGTGTACTCCCTGAAGGGGCTGGATCTCCCGCTCCTGAGTACAGGGACCAACTGTTAACCTACAACGAAATCACCAAGCACTATTACTTAGAGCGCAGGGCATTCCCGCTGCCACATCCTAAATTAAATAGGCCACAGGCGGTTACATTAAGGCTTCTGCAGACACGAACGTACCCTAATCCGGTCATCATGAATAAAATTAATCCGGACTGCGGGGTTTCAGTCTATTGCAGTAAGTGTGGGGGTTTGCTCGATTTACAACACATGCTGTGGCGCTGCTTGGCGTTGGCCGGTGATGGTTCTCGAGGTGAACAGTGGTGGAAGCAAATGCTGCACAGTGAAGTGCTGGCGGACCAACTTAGGGCTGTCCAGAGGGCCCGTGTGATGGCAGAGGGGCTCGGCCTCTCTGTACCGACGTGGGAGCGGCCCGCATCAGTGCCTGACTGATCCCTCAGGACCTAAATAAGGTTCTTCATACCATACCAAAGGCTTTCATTCAGCCCAATAAATATTTTCACACGTGCGTTCGAAATTCACGACAAAAAGTGCGATATCACCTCCTATCCTGTACGGTAGCATGAGATCCTGTATACTCACTTTAGGCGTATCATCTCCATCGGAAAGGGGGCTTGAAAGCGCCGACTTGTTTCGAATTTGCTCTATTTCCAGTTCTCTAATTTTGGGAGCATAATCGTGCTCTTCGCACCTTTATTTCTCCTCTGCCTCCTCGCGCCTTTTTTTCTCCTCTGCTACCTCGAGCCTATTTCTCTCCTCTGCCTCATCGGGCCTTTTCTGCTCCTCTTGGCGCATATTTTTCTCGCTGCTGCTCTCAAGAATTTCTCCCCAAATCTCTTCGACTTCCTCCTTAGTTACCTCTTGTGCCCTCATAACGTCAAAAATGGTTTTGGCCTTGCCGCGGCAACCGAAATGCCCATCTCATGACAAACATCTAGAAGGTCCTGTATCCTGAGCTTCTCCATGGCAATCTGACGATTCGTCTCCGGTTTTGCCTCTAATTAGCTTTGCCTCCTAAGCCAGAAATCTAAGCAAGGCCTTATGCAAACTAAAACAAGATCACTACAACCCTTTCAGAATATTTGAGTAAAGGTCCTTAGCATTTACGCGTGCGACATAGGTCTGGCGATGCGACAGGCAAACGTCAGGCACTCACGACTCCAAAGCAGCTGACGCTGGTGGTTCCCGTGGCTGTTGTTGAGCGTTGTAGTGGACGTTATCTGGCTTCGAATCCCACAGCTTACCATCCACCGTTGTGACTTCGGGATGGAGGATGATAGACGGACTCTTTCCGCAGACGAAGAATAAACGAGAAACTATATACAATGTTTACAGACAGTGATTGATAGCGAACCGGTAGCAGTAAGAGCGCATCAGACGGACTGGGTGGCTGGAAGCGGCTCTCTCTTCTCACAATCGGCCAGTTCTCCCTTTGAGTTCGTTTGGTGAGCCTCATCGGCAAAAAATCAGGCGGGGTAGTGCGAGCACGTCACCCGCGTCGAATTCTTGAATCATCGCGGAGATGGCTGGGCGGTGCTTGAAGTCACCTCCCGAGTCGAATTCTTGATTCATCGCGGAGAAGTTGGAGCTCCAGTCGCCTCGCTGTTATGCACGTGGTGCACGTAATATGGCAGCTCCCGTCGCCTCGTGGAAGCCACGTGGTGCACGTATTACGGCAGAACAACAGCGAACTGTCTTCTTCGCGGCGACACTAAAGGACTACCTGTGCAGACAGTCTCAAGAAATCTTGATGTATGAAAACCGAAAGAGCCCATAAAAACCATAAAGATATCTTGAGGTTGTATTCCTACAAGCGCACTAAACCTGCAACTTCCATTCTGCACAGAGGAATCAACACTGTGACAATTCACCAAGCCCTGACGAGAGTGGCCGGCACCATAGAACGTGCGAAAAGTAAGCTCTTTCTTAGGCAACCGCATGAACTTTACCTGCCAGAAGTGGAGGTCTGTTGGTGAGACTAGAAATGAAATAGACATTATACTCTGCGCTAACCCGGGCATTATACAAGATGTGGAAGCGCTTGGCAAGTTGGGCTGCAGTGACCATAGGATGGTAAGAACACGAATAAGACTAGACTTGAGGAGGGAACGAAAGAAACTGGTACATAAGAAGTCGATCAATGAGTTAGCGATAAGAGGAAAAATAGAGAAATTCCGGATAAAGCTGCAGATTAGGTATTGGGCTTTCACTCAGGAAGAGGACCTTAATGCTGAAGCAATAAACAACAATCTTATGGGCATCATAAAGAAGAGTGCAGTTGAAGTCGGTGGTAACTCAGACAGGATACCAGTAAGCTATCGCAGCAGACGAAAGACTTGATCAAGAAACGTCAATGTATGAAAGTCTCTAACCATACAGCTAGAATATTACTGGCAGAACTTTCCAAGCTAATCAACAAGCGTAAGACAGCCAACATAAGGAAGTTTAATATGGATAGAATTGAACATGCTCTCAGGAACGGAGGCAGCCTAAAGCAAAGAAAAAGAAACTAGGAGTAAGCGAGGCTCAAGTATATGCGTGAAGAGAGAAAGCCGGCAATATCATTACAAATATGGATCAGATAGTTCAAGTGGCTGAGGAGTTCTTTAGAGATTTATACAGTACCTGCGGCGCCCACGACCATAATTGAAGATAGAATAGTCTGGAGCCATTTGAAATCCCACAAGTAACGCCGGAAGAAGTAAAGAAAGCCTTGGGAGCTGTGCAAAGCGGGAAGGCAGGTGGGGAGGATCAGGTAACAGCAGATATGTTGAAGGATGGTGGGCCGATTGTTTTAGAAAAAGTGGCCACCCTGTATACGCAATGGCTCATGACTTAAAGCGTACCGGAATCTTGGAAGAGCGCTAACATAATCCTAATCCATAAGAAAGGGGGCACAAAAGACTTGAAAAATTATAGACCTATCAGCGTACGGTCCGTCACCTGCAAAGTTTTCACTAAGGTGATCGCAAATAGAATCAGGAACACCTTAGACTTCTGTCAACCAAAAGACCAGTCAAGATTCCGTAAAGGCTACTCAAAAATAAACCATACTCACACTGTGAAACAGGTCATAGAGAAATGTACAGAATATAACCAATCCTTGCATATAGCTTTCATTGATTACGAGAAAGCGTTTGATTCAGTCGCAATCTCAGCAGTCATGGAAGCATTACGGAATCAAGGTGTAGACGAGCCGTATGTAAAAGTACTTGAAGATATCTATAGCGGTCCCTGAGCCACCGCAGTCCTCCATTAAAGAAAGCAACACAATTTCATTGAAGAAATGCGTCAGGCAGGGAGATACGATCTCTCCAATGCTATTCACATCACATTTACAGGAGGTATTCAGATACCTGCATTGGGAAGAATTGGAGGTAAGAGTGAATGGAGAATACCTTAGTAACTTGTGATTCGCTGAAGATATTGCCTTGCTTAGTAACTCAGAGGACCAAGTGCAATTCATGCTCACTGACCTGGGGAGGCAAAGCAGAAGGGTGGGTATGAAAATAAATAAATAAATAAATACATAAATCACTCAATCAACCAATCAATCTTTATTTTCATTCTGTAAATAACACAGAAAGAAGGACTGTGACAAAATATGTTTTTCAGAACAGCTTGACTATGCCACAGCCCCATAGAAACATTCCGGAGCGGTAACAGCACTACCGTAAAATAAATCAAAAATTGGAACCTAACAGACAGCGTAGAACTATAGGGCACACACTAAGTAAATGAAATGTTAAGGTAATACAGAATTAAGGCTGTTTTTACAGTCGTCTTAAAGATACATACAAAACAGTTACTTAGAAAAAAATGAATATCTGAAATACTATCAAAGTACAAATGCCTAGAATAAATACACTGATTGTACAGAAGAAAACAATATAGAAATCAACTTGTTACAAACAGTTACATACAACCAGGTGAAACAATTCGATACGGTTATGGATTTGATAAACGAGACAATGTTTGTGATAAAACCAGTGTTAAGTAGTAGGAATTTCGGAGCTATACATCACTGTGTATAACTTGCGGATATCCAGATATGAACAATCAAACAAGTCAAAATTTTTAAGGTCAATGTGATTGAGAAGGGACCGAAGAGTGTAATACAAGCGCTCTTTCCCGGAGTTTATTCGTGCTGTGTCTACCTCACAATTTTCTCCATGACGCGTGGGATAATTTAAATACCTAATTTTTAAATTGGCCAGAACGCGCAAATTTGTTATATTCTTACGAGTTTCTAATTTGAATTTTCTGCTTAACGTGGAATATTCGCGGAAAAAAATGGTCAACTCTTTCAATAGTGTGAGTACTAATCAGCAGAAAACTAAAATAACGTTTAACAGTCTCGGAAGAGAACAGCAGTATACGATATGTAGCGAGGCACAGGAAGTAGTAAGGGAATACATCTACATAGGACAGGTAGTGGCCACGGATCCGGATCATGAGACTGAAATAATGAGAATAAGAATGGGTTGGGGTGTGTTTGGCAGGCATTCTTAGACCATGAACAGCAGGATGTCATTATCCCTCAAGAGAAAAGTGCATAACAGCGGTGTCTTACCAGTACTCACGTGCGGGGCAGAAACCTGGAGGCTTACGAAAAGGGTTCTACATAAATTGAGGACGACGCAACGAGCTATGGAAAGAAGAATGATGCGTGTGACGTTGAGAGATAAGAAAAGAGAAGATTGGGTGAGTGAACAAACGTGAGTTAATGACATCTTAGTTGAAATCAAGAAAAAGAAATGCGCAAGGGCAGGACATGTATTGAAGAGGGAAGATAACCGATGGTCATTAAGGGTTACGCACTGGATTCCAAGGGAGGGGAAGTGTAGCAGGGGGCAACAGTAGCTTAGGTGGGTGGATGAGATTAAGAAGTTTGCAGGGACAACATGGCCAATTAGTACGTGACCGGGGTAGTTGGAGAAATATGAGAGAGGCCTTTGTCCTGCAGTGGGCGTAACCAGGCTGATGATGATGATGGGAAAACTATGGGAATGAATATTGACGTGTACTATGAATATTAGAATGCATAAAGAAAGAATGATGCAATATATAAAGTCTATGAGGTGCTAAAATTGTCTAGAGCACTACTGCCTCACCAGAGCCCTTGAAAGCCAAGGGCTTAGAGGCATGTGCTTTCCTAAGAAAACTATCGTAGCAGCATCCTCTCGAAAGAAGATGCGCTACGAAATTAATGGGCTTGTGTCATGGAGCACATCGTTCAAAAAGGCGAGGACTGCTTTGGTCTTAAAAAGTGGTTCGTCACCAAGGAACATAGCCGAATGCAGCGGAATACAATGGTGGTATGCAAAAAGGAAATGTTTCCTCCTGTCTCTTTCGGCTTCCCGGCACTCCAGGAAGACATGGAGGACGGTCAGCCGGTCGCCACATCTACCACAGGTTGGAGGCTCGTTACCGGTCAAGAGAAAGTTGTGAGTGCCAAATGTGTGTCCTATTCTCAGTCTAGTGAATAGGACATCGGTTCTTCGTATTTTCGTAGTTGGGTGCCAGGAACCTAACTTCGCCTTAATTAGGTGAAGCTTATTACTTGTTTCTGCGTCCCACAAGCGTTGCCAGTGGCTTCGGAGTTTGTTTCTTAGGAAAGGCTTCATGTCTGTGGCAGGGACAGCAGCAGGGCGAATGCCTTGCGATGCTATTGATTTGGCGATCTCGTCGGCAAGCACATTTCCATCGATTCCTCTATGGCCAGGAACCCAGCATATTACTACATGCCTATGTGATAGGTACATGTTACATAAGAGTGAGTAGAGTTCATTGAATACAGGATTCGTATGCTTTTGAAAAGAAATCAGTGCTTTTACAAGACTTACCGACTCTGTGAATATGATGGCTTTGTCAAGTTTCAGTTTCTTAATATGTTTTACTGCACACGGTACTGCGTAGACTTCTGCAGTGAAGATACTTGTTATGGGGTTCAACACGTCAGATTCAGTAAAAGAGGGACCAACAGCAGCGTAGGATACGCCAGCATGTGATTTTGATGCGTCTGTGTAAAACTCGGAGCAGGAGTACTTCAATTGAAGCTCACGGAAATGCATGGCAATTTCAAGCTCAGGAGCGTGCTTTGTGACCTTTAGAAAGGATACGTCACATTCTATCGCCTGCCACTGCCAGGGCGGTAATAGCTTAACTGCAGGCATCAGGCGATGTTCAAGAAGTGGGACGTCCATTTCTTCGCTAAGTTCTCTTACACGTATTGAGAAAGGTAATCTCAAAGAGGGTCTATTACGGAAAAGTGTTTCACACGTCAAGTCGTTAACGGATGTGAAACACGGATATTCCTTATTATAGCGCACTTTCAGAAAATAGTTAAAGCTGATGGATGTTCTCCGAAAATGGAGTGACCACTCATCGGACTCGACATACAAACTTTCAACGGGACTTGTTCTAAATGCGCCAGTGGCCACACGGATTCCCAGATGGTGAACGGGGTCTAACATCTTTAGCGCGCTCGGGGCGGCAGAGTGATATACTACGGCACCATAGTCTATTCGTGATCGAACTAGGCTCCTGCAAAGATTCAACAGGCACTTCCTGTCGCTACCCCATGCTGTGTGGGATAGGATGTTAAGTAGGTTCATTGTTTTTAGACATTTTGTTTTTTAGACATTTTATGTGTGAAATGACTGTAAGCTTGGAGTCAAGTATAACACCTAGAAATTTGTGTTCTTTGTTAAAAGAAATTTGTTGTCCACCCAGTTCTAGAAAAGGGTCTGGGACCAGGCCTCTCTTTCTTGTGAAGAGAACACAGGAACTTTTGTGGGGGTTGATTTTAAATCCATTTTGGTCTGCCCACATGGACACCTTGTTTAGGGCCGGCTGTACCTTTCTCTCGGAGACTGTGATGTTGCAGGATTTGAAACCTATTTGTATATCGTCTACGTAGACGGAATAAAATATAGCTGGTGGTAATGATGCCCGAAGCGTGTTCATCTTTACGACAAAGAGCGTGCACCTGAGTACTCCACCCTGGGGTAGCCCAGTTTCCTGTATGAATGTATTGACAGTGCAGGACCTATTTTCACCCGAAATGTACGGTTCTCTAGGTAGCTCTCTATGATATTTAACATATTGCCGCGGATGCCCAGCGCCGAAAGGTCGCGCAGGATACCATACCGCCGGGTTGTGTCGTACGCTTTTTCCATATCAAGAAACACAGATAGAAAAGATTGTTTGTGCACGAAGGCATCGCGAATGCTAGCTTCGATGCGCACGAGATGGTCAGTTGTAGATCGCCCTTCCCGAAAACCACATTGAAATGGGTCAAGCATTTTACTGGACTCTAGGAGATGTATGAGACGGCGATTGATCATTTTTTCAAAAAGCTTACAGAGGCAGCTTGTAAGCGCTATGGGACGGTAGCTAGTGAGCAATGAAGTGTCTTTACCATGCTTCAAAACAGGGATCCCAATAGCCTCCTTCCACTTTGATAGGAGATAACCAGCAGCCCAGATAGTACTGAGAAGTGTTAGTAGCGTGATTTGTGTCTCGGAGTGTAGGTGCTTCAGCACATCATGCATGATTCTATCGGGGCCCGGTGCAGAGCTCCGACATACTGACAAGGAAGCTTTAAGTTCCGCAATCGTAAAAGGACGATTATAAGGATCGTTTGGGATGGATTTCCGATTCAGTGGCTTAAGTGCTTCTATTGCTTTATGCTTAAGAAAGTTCGCCGAATACTGAGTGGAGCTAGACACGCGCTCAAAGTGTTCACCAAGAGCGTTAGGTTAGGTTAGGTTAGGTTAGATAGGTTAGGTTAGGTTAGGCTAGGTTGGGTTAGGATCCGCCTGGTCTTCCAACTTGTTTGCTTCTTTATTAACAAGGGGCAATGGCTGAAATTGTGTTCCCTTTAGTCTCCTCAGCCCGTTCCATACTTTTGTGTAGGAGTTAATGCCGGACAAGAATCTCTCCCAGCTTGTCTGCTTTGCCTGCCGTCGCGTCCGCCTTCCCTGCGATTTAATGTTTTTAAATTGCATCAGATTTTCTGCAGTGGGGTATCGGCGCAGTATGCCCCACGCTTTATTTTGTTTTTTCCGCGCCTCCTTGCATTCCTCATTCCACCATGGAACTCGTCTCTTAACGCGACAGCGTTAAGGACCTCGTGTCGCAGAAAAGCCGGTGTCGTCAGCGTCAGCGTCGGCGCCATTGGCCGTGAGCGATAAATCCCAGCAGGCACTTCATGAATAAAAAACAACTTGCAAGATGGGCTGGGTGGGAATCGAACCAGGGCCTCCGGAGTGTGAGACGGAGACGTTACCACTGAGCCACGAGTTCAATACTTCAAAGCGGGGTATCGGTACAAAAGCGCCTCTAGTGAACGCGGTGTTGCCTTAGAAACGAGCTGTTTCTAAGGCTCAGGCGTGCGTCGCTTGCTCAGGCGCGCATTTCGTTGTCGCGCCGAACGCTGCGTTGCTCGACGCTCACCGCGTCCGATGCGGGGCGCGTAGTCGCTGCGCCGTAGCGCGTCTTACACCCCTTGGCGGGTCGACGGGAACGCTGTCGCGTTCCACTCTTGAAGGCGAAGCTTAAGCGTCCTCCAATTTTTGGATGAGGTACCCATTGATTGTGGGATGAAGTTATTCGCTGCCTCGATGATAAAAGCGGTAAAACACGCTACAGCGTCTTCAATACTAAAATCGGTGATAAAATCTCGTGATAGGCAGGTCGATTCCTTAAAATGCTCCCAGTCGGCAGAAGCTAGCTTCCACCGAGGCGTATATGAAGGGCATTGATGTTCTTCAATTAAGTTTAAAAGTATTGAAAAATGGTCACTTCCGTATGGATTTTTAATAACACTCCACTCTAGGTAAGGTAAAAGATCTGCGGAGCCGATAGATAGGTCTATGGAAGAATGTGAGTGGTGACACATATTATAATAGGTCGGTTCGTTTTTATTGAAGAGGCATGTTCCCGTGTTTACTAAGAAGTTTTTTACTAACAGACCTCTCGCGTCGCATCGTGAGTCTCCCCACATCGTGTGGTGAGCATTAAAATCTCCCACAAGTATGTAAGGTTCGGGAAGTTGGATAATAAGGTTGTAAAGGTCTGTTTTTTTGAGATAATGGTTCGGGGGTATAGAAATAGAACAGACAGTGATTAATTTATTAAAGAGAATGGCCCGAATTGACACTGCCTCAAGGGGTGTCTGAAGGGCGACCTGGTGACAAGCTACGGACTTGTCTACAACTATTGCGACACCGCCAGACGAGGAATTCGCCTCGTTGCGGTCTTTACGGTAGATGGCGTACTGACAAAGAAAGTTTGTTTGTATGCATTTAAGATGTGTCTCCTGAACACGGAGCACCTTTGGGTTATGTTTGTGTATGAGCGCTTTAATGTCATCGAGGTTGTGGATAAGACCTCTAACGTTCCAGCGTAATAGTTGTGTAGCCATATTGTTCGTGTTTTTATGCTGTGTGTCAAGAGGAGTCAAGTCAGAGAAATGACTTACGGAGCCTTTTCAGGCCCCGTGATTATAGTACGGGTTTTGTCTTTTTTGGAGCGGTCGCGAGACCCCCGCTGCTCCCGAGGCGCTGGATGCGCCTTCTGGCTCGGGGTTGTGTCCGTCGACTCCTGGGAGCCGCTGGACTTCCGCTCACTAGAGCGGGGTGTCTTCAGGGTAGGCCTTGCCTCGAAAAGCAGAGCCTTGGAGGCCACCAACCCAGAGGTCAATGGGCCCTCCTTTAGAGACGGCGCAGCAGCGCTCGCTACTGCCGCCTAGAGGGCTGAGGACACTGCCGTGGCCACACTCTTTGTGGGCCGGGCTGATGCCCCAGACTGCTGCGGTGCTGCCCCCCTACGCGCCGCACCAGCATACCCTGCGGTATGGAGGAAAGAAATACGCTTTCGCGCTTCTTGAAAAGAAATGTTCTCCTTGATCTTTAATGTGATGATTTCCTTTTCCTTCTTCCAAGAAGGACATGACCGAGAGTAAGCAGGGTGGTCACCCTCGCAGTTTGCGCAGCGGTGTGCCTTGGTACAATTGTCGGCAGGGTGTTCATTTGAAGCGCACTTTGCACATGTGGTACGGCCCCGGCAGCTCTGAGAGCCGTGACCAAATCGCTGGCACTTAAAGCAGCGGCGCGGATTCGGAATGTAGGGTCTTAGTTTTATTTTCATATAGCGTGTTTCAATATACTCTGGTAAAGTGCTTGCGCAGAATGTCAAAATTAAGTGTTTAGTGGGGATCTCTTTGTCATCCCGCCAGATCTTTATTCTTTGGACATTTGTCACGTGCTGTTCCTTCCAGCCTTCAAGCAGCTCGGTTTCACTCAAATCAAGGAGATCTTGTTCAGATACGACTCCGCGTGTGCTGTTCAAAGAACGATGCGGATTTATCGAGACGGGGGTACTATTAATTTCAACAAGTCCAGATAGATTCTTGTACTGTTTCTTGTCACTAACTTCGAGCAACAGATCACCGCTGGCCATTTTCCTGACCTTGTAGCCGGGACCTAGTTTCTCAGTAAGAGACTTAGCGACAACAAATGGTGATAGGGTTCTTGCTGTTTTATCAGGGTTTCCACAACTTAAGAGATGGTACTTTGGATAAATTTCTTTGGTCTGGCCAAAAAGTTTCAGGGAGTCATCGGTGCGCCCTCTCTTGGAAAGAGGGCGATCAGGGAGTCGGGGGAATGATGATAAAGCCATCAAAGTAAATATCACTTCGGTAGCTATGCCAGCCGCCCACCACCGAGACGCCAGCTACGAAGACGCCAACTACGAAGACGCCAGCTGTACATAGTCACTATAACCTAATATACACTACACCAAGTTAACCCTCGCCACCTGGAAGTCTGGAAGTAAGAAGAAGCGAAGAGGGGACAGGAAAGATTGCAAGTGAGAGAGAAAGACGAAGATTGAAGAGAAAGACAGGAAAAGGTGACTGCCGATTTCCTCCAGGTGGGTCAGCCTGGAGGTGCCGTCTATGTGAAGCCGAGGCCGAAGAGGGTGACTTTTCTACTATAGTTATTAAGAACACACCTAGCTACTCTATTCTGCACCCTTTCAAGCTGTTCCGTCGGATCACCCGTGTACGGATCCCAACAAATACAACCGTAATCAAGTAAACTACGAACATAAGTGAAATACAATGGCTTTCTTAATTTATTCGGTATCTGACTGAAGTTACGGTGGAGGAATCCCAATGAACGTATTGCCTTATTCTTAGTATGCGTAATGTGCCTGTTCCATCTTAAGTCAGACGTCATTAAAATTCCTAAATATTTGTAATCGTCAAGCTTCTTTATAGCCGTATTACTCAAGGTGTAGGTGCATGGCTGAAGTGCGCGCTTCCTTGAAGAGGTGACGGGAACACATTTTTCAACATTTAGTGACATTCCCCAGGCATTGCACCATGTTCCTATAAGGTCTAAATCAGTCTGTAATAATGAAATGTCATTTGCGGTACCTCTGACCCTATCAATCACACAGTCATCCGCAAATATTAGAAATGAAGAGGTAAGATCATTTTCAATATCATTATTAAAGAGCAGAAATAAAAGGGGACCTAAAACTGATCCCTAGGAACACCTGAAGTAACTGGAACATATACAGAAGAAAAACCGTTGACCACCACAGACTGCTCTCTTGCACGAAGGTATCCGTCAATCCAAGCTTTGACACTGTTGTGCAATTTGTAGGCCCTAAGTTTTGAGATGAGAAGATCATGTGCAACGACATAAAAGTCTGTTTTGATATCTAGAAATATTTATTTATTTATTTTATTTATTTATTACAGAACCCACAGCGCCAGTGTGGCATTACAGTGGGGGGGGGGGTCAAATAGTTTATACAACAAACAGTACAAGTCATTTCAAAATAAATGCAAAATAATTTACGTCACAACATATACACCCTGTGAAACACAACTTCAGAATATGTTACCTTAAAGAAGAAAAAGAAAGATACATACATACATACATACATACATACATACATACATACATACATACATACATACATACATACATACATACATACATACATACATCTTTATTTCAGCATCTCACAACGTATTATACATATCCTGCCCGCATAAGCGCAAGTCGCTTGTGGGCGGGTCACGGCAGAAATGAGGTGCTAGCTCGCTGCTAGGAAAAGAAATACGTCGTACATGTAACATATCGCAAGAGCTTGAAGAGAACACTGAACAGGAACATTTTACTGCGTTAATAGCGTGAGAAAAAAACTAATTTGAAAAATAAAATATCCCTCTATTTATTTGGGAAAAGGTAAAGAAATACATATGTAAAAAAGATCCCGTTCTTTTTGTTTACAAGAAAATAGGGCATATAACGATAGGAACTGTTTAAAAAAACATAAGCACACAATACCTGTCAAGTATTTTGAGGATGAAGCAACCATGCTTTAATTTGTTGTTTGGCTTCTTTTTGGGAATGCTGTTGAATTATTTCTGTCGGCAACTGGTTAAAATAAAAAGGAACGTAATATTCTCGACACTTTTTACCATAGTGCGTATACATAGGCGGTAACTGATAAAGGCATGTTTTTCTTAGCGTTTTAGGTTTACTCTGTATTATATTGTGGCGATTTGAGAAAATATTACGAAGAAGTATCACGTGTACAAACAGATTCGAAAAGGACTCAACACCTGCAATATTACTTCTTACGTCATTGTCTGAACAATCATAAGCGGTACCATACAGGATGCTCGCAGCTATCCTATGCAATAGCTTATCCACTCGATCTACTTTCGTTTGTGAGCAGAAACCAAAAACTGAAATACCATATCTCAGCACCAGACTGGCCTATGGCCTTAAAAACTAACCTTCGCAACTTAACAGGCGTGTTAAATTTAAGCGTGTATAACTGAGCTGCTACCTTTCGTAAACGCTTCATTATGTAGTCAATGTAGACATCCCACAACATACGGTCGTCAAAATGAAGACCAAGGTACTTAACAGAACAGGATAGCGGTAGGGACAGGCAAGAGCATTCTAAACACTGAGAACCAATTATTTCAATGGACAGGTCTAGGCTAACAGTCTTATGAGGATTTCTGAAACATATCATGGTGATTTTGACTTTGTTTAAATATATTTTTTAGCATTTAACCAATCAATCACACGTGTTGCGTCTTCTTGAAGTAGTTTTACGGCTTCAGAATACGATTCGTGTGATATAACTTGTGCAGTGTCATCAGCGTATTGAAATATTGCAGCATTCAGTTGTTTGTTGGCAATGTCATTTACGTAAATGTTAAATAAAAGAGGTCCCAGAACCGATCCTTGAGGTACACCAGATCTAACTAACGTAAAATCACTATATATATTTTTTTAGAAACTACATGCATACGGTTTGAAAAATAATTGGAAAAAAATGTCAAATAAGGACCTCGGAAACCAATACTTTCTAGTTTGTACATCATGATGTTGTGTTCTATGGTTTCAAAAGCTCTTGTCAGATCTAAGAAAAGGCCAAGCACAATATTATTTTGATCAATATTTTTACATATATAATCGGTACATTCTTCAACGAGATCGACTGTACTTAACCTACGTCTAAAACCGTGTTGGGAGGGACTTATAACATGAAATTTATCGCAAAAGGATACCATGCAAGTGTAACTAACTTTCTCCATTACATACGCTAACACGGTCATTATTGCAATTGGTCTATAGTTATTTTTATCAGATTTACTACCTTTCTTATAAATTGGTCGAACTACTGAGGTCTTTAAACCCTGCGGGATTATACCTGTTTCAAAACATCCGCTTAAATAAACAACAGTACGTTTTGCAGATGATAGAAATTGCACTTTATATCTCGCACTCTTATTCGGCCATAACCTGCCGGCTTGTTGAGTGGAATTGCGTTAATCAAGTTCCACAGGTCACTTGCATTATTGGATGGTAGAATAGCCGAGTTTGGAATCATCTAACCTTGGTAATTTAAACTGGGAGTTGTATAAGACTGCTGTTTTAGTTTTGTTAGTGATAGTTCAAAGGCATCTTTAAAGGAGTTCGCAATGTCCCATGACTCTGGAGGCGAAAATGTTTTCAGCAAGCCATCATCTAGACTTTTACGTTCAGGTTTTCCCGCCAAGGCATGCAGCAAGCCCCATGTCTTTCTTTCGTTACTGCGACACTGTGAGAATTTTTCAGCGTAGTATTCCCGTTTACTTATTTGTAACTGAGCAGTAAGCTTGTTACGCGCGGTTCGATATTGTTTTTGGAGATCTAGATTTGTCGGGTAACTTTTACAACGCCTCCATAATCTCCATAATGAAGGCCGTTATCCATTTCTTCCTCGGATTTCTGCGTTTCAATTTCACTTATTTCGTGGCCAGTAAAAAGAACGTACTAAACTGATTTGCTAATTGCTCATAAGTTGTCACATTGTTGGATGTGTCTAATGTCGTCCAGTCAAAGTTTCTGACTAGCATATATCTACCTTTCTGTCGTCTATGAAGTACCCCACATGATTTACGTCATCTTCAGGAGCGATAGTATCTGTAACACACAAGGCCGTGAAATAACGATCTGCCACTTTTTTATGTATAACTACCGCCTCGGTTTCAAAGTGTGGGCATCTCGATGCTATATGATCAATGTATGATCTCGTGAGGCGAGAAGCTACAAGTTCTTCACGGGTGAAATCGTGTATAAGAAGCACCAAACCAAACCAGATCTACATAGTCAGCGACTCCCTGTTTTCTTGGTTTGGTGATATCAATGTTTATATCTCCCGCTATAATTATGTTATGACGAGCATGTTTGTGAGGAATGTAGACAATTCAGATAAAAATACTTTCAGATCCGAACTAGGTGGCCTGTATACTGCTAATACCAGGAAAGTAGCTTTAGGCTTGCATAAAGTAAAGGGAACGACTTCCGCTGCGGTAAAGTCAGCAGAAATTACTTCCATTATGCATTCGTTCCTAACAAAAACATAGACGCCACCACCCTTGCTCAGGTCACGGCACTTTCAATGTGACTGAATACCTTTGAGAACAAACGCTGCAGATTCGGACTGCGTTATATTTATATCTGTTAATATAAGGATGTCTAAGTGTTGCAATATTTCGCTCAGGTACACATTTAATGAATCCCAGTGCTTTTAATGCTTCTGATATTATTGTGCACAAGCTCTAGAAATGGTGCATTGCAGCCATCATTAGAGAGTCACCTTCTTTGTACCCATTCCGCGAATGAATTGAGCGCTGTGGGCATGACTAATTCAGCCTTAATAGATCAGCTTCGCTGACAATTTTCTTCGCGCCAGATCTTTCAGTTTTTCTCATTAAAACCATTCCTTTCTTAGTCCACACAAACTTGTATGCCTTAGCCTTTGCAATTTGCTTTGCCTGCCAGAGCAGTCTCCTTGTTTCAGCCGTCGAGTTCTCATTGACGTAAATGTATTCCTTTACCAAGATTCTACGTTTGCTATACCATGTGTCTCTTTGTATTCTTGAAGTAAATATGCAGTCTATTATTGTGGTTTTGTCTATTGCCGAGGCCAGATCACGAAAAAATTCTGCTAACTGAGTAGAGCATGAAAAACATTGTCGAAAACCATGTTGACTAGAGCTTAGAATATTGTGTTTAACTAAATGCGGCATGATTGAAGTATAAATTATGGGTTCCATTAACTTGCATCAGACTTGTTAAAGATCATCATCATCATCATCATCATCAGCCTGGTTACGCCCACTGCAGGGCAAAGGCCTCTCCCATACTTCTCCAACAACCCCGGTCATGTACTAATTGCGGCCATGCCGTCCCTGCAAACTTCTTAATCTCATCCGCCCACCTAACTTTCTGCCGCCCTCTGCTACGCTTCCCTTCCCTTGGGATCCAGTCCGTAACCCTTAATGACCATCGGTTATCTTCCCTCCTCATTACATGTCCTGCCCATGCCCATTTCTTTTTCTTGATTTCAACTAAGATGTCATTAACTCGCGTTTGTTCCCTCACCCAATCTGCTCTTTTCTTATCCCTTAACGTTACACCTATCATTCTTCTTTCCATAGCTCGTTGCGTCGTCCTCAATTTGAGTAGAACCCTTTTCGTAAGCCTCCAGGTTTCTGCCCCGTACGTGAGTACTGGTAAGACACAGCTATTATACACTTTTCTCTTGAGGGATAATGGCAACCTGCTGTTCATGATCTGCGAATGCCTGCCAAACGCACCCCAGCCCATTCTTATTCTTCTGATTATTTCACTCTCATGATCTGGATCAGCAGTCACTACCTGTCCTAAGTAGATGTATTCTCTTACCACTTCCAGTGCCTCGCTACCTATCGTAAACTGCTGTTCCCTTCCGAGACTGTTAAACATTACTTTAGTTTTCTGCAGATTAATTTTTAGACCCACTCTTCTGCTTTGCCTCTCCAGGTCAGTGAGCATGCATTGCAATTGGTCCCCTGAGTTACTAAGCAAGGCAATATCATCAGCGAATCGCAAGTTACTAAGGTATTCTCCATTAATTTTTATCCCCAATTCTTCCCAATCCAGGTCTCTGAATACCTCCTGTAAACACGCTGTGAATAACATTGGAGAGATCGTATCTCCCTGCCTGACGCCTTTCTTTATTGGGATTTTGTTGCTTTCTTTATGGAGGACTACGGTGGCTGTGGAGCCGCTATAGATATTTTTCAGTATTTTTACATACGGCTCGTCTACACCCTGATTCCTTAATGCCTCCATGACTGCTGAGGTTTCGACAGAATCAAACGCTTTCTCATAATCAATGAAAGCTATATATAAGGGTTGGTTATATTCCGCACATTTCTCTATCACCTGATTGATAGTGTGAATATGATCTATTGTTGAGTAGCCTTTACGGAATCCTGCCTGGTCCTTTGCTTGACAGAAGTCTAAGGTGTTCCTGATTCTATTTGCGATTACCTTAGTAAATATTTTGTAGGCAACGGACAGTAAGCTGATCGGTCTATAATTTTTCAAGTCTTTGGCGTCCCCTTTCTTATGGATTAGGATTATGTTAGAGTTCTTCCAAGATTCCGGTACGCTCGACGTCATGAGGCATTGCGTATACAGGGTGGCCAGTTTCTCTAGAACAATCTGCCCACCATCCTTCAACAAATCTGCTGTTACCTGATCCTCCCCAGCTGCCTTCCCCCTTTGCATTTCTCCCAAGGCTTTCTTTACTTCTTCCGGCGTTACCTTTGGGACTTCGAATTCCTCTACACTATTTTCTCTTCCATTATCGTCGTGGGTGCCATTGGTACTGTATAAATCTCTATAGAACTCCTCAGCCACTTGAACTATCTCATCCATATTAGTAATGATATTGCCGGCTTTGTCTCTTAACGCATACATCTGATTCTTGCCAATTCCTAGTTTCTTCTTCACTGTTTTTAGGCTTCCGCCATTCCTGAGAGCATGCTCAATTCTATCCATATTATACTTCCTTATGTCAGCTGTCTTACGCTTGTTGATTAACTTCGAAAGTTCTGCCAGTTCTATTCTAGCTGTAGGGTTAGAGGCTTTCATACATTGGCGTTTCTTGATCAGATCTTTCGTCGCCTGCGATAGTTTACTGGTATCCTGCCTAATCGAGTTACCACCGACTTCCATTGCACACTTCTTAATGATGCCCACAAGATTGTCGTTCATTGCTTCAACACTAAGGTCCTCTTCCTGGGTTAAAGCCGAATACCTGTTCTGTAGCTTGATCTGGAATTCCTCTATTTTCCCTCTTACCGCTAACTCATTGATCGGCTTCTTATGTACCAGTTTCTTCCGTTCCCTCCTCAGGTCTAGGCTAATTCGAGTTCTTACCATCCTGTGGTCACTGCAGCGCACCCTGCCGAGCACGTCCACATCTTGTATGATGCCAGGGTTAGCGCAGAGTATGAAGTCTATTTCATTTCTAGTCTCGCCGTTCGGGCTCCTCCACGTCCACTTTCGGCTATCCCGCTTGCGGAAGAAAGTATTCATTATCCTCATATTATTCTGTTCCGCAAACTCGACTAATAACTCCCCCCTGCTATTCCTAGTGCCTATGCCATATTCCCCCACTGCCTTGTCTCCAGCCTGCTTCTTGCCTACCTTGGCATTAAAGTCGCCCATTAGTATAGTGTATTTGGTTTTCACTCTACCCATCGCCGATTCCACGTCTTCATAGAAGCATTCGACTTCCTGGTCATCATGACTGGATGTAGGGGCGTAGA
Source organism: Dermacentor andersoni (assembly GCF_023375885.2). Lineage (NCBI taxonomy): Eukaryota > Metazoa > Arthropoda > Arachnida > Ixodida > Ixodidae > Dermacentor > Dermacentor andersoni. The sequence goes on from NC_092821.1 coordinate 4,920,813, forward strand.
CCTGTACAATCTTCATTTTGTACCTCTTATTAAGTTTAACAACAAGACCTGCCACCCTCTCGTTAATGCTATAGAATTCCTGTATGTTACCAGCTATATTCTTATTAATCAGGAATCCGACTCCTAGTTCTCTTCTTTCCTCTAGGCCGCGGTAGCACAGGACGTGCCCGCTTTTTAGCACTGTATATGCTTCTTTTGGCCTCCTAACTTCACTGAGCCCTATTATATCCCATTTACTGCCCTCTAATTCCTCCAATAGCACTGCTAGACTCGCCTCACTAGATAACGTTCTAGCGTTAAACGTTGCCAGGTTCATATTCCAATGGCGGCCTGTCCGGAGCCAGTGATTCTTAGCACCCTCTGCAGCGTCGCAGGTCTGACCGCCGCCGTGGTCAGTAGCTTCGCAGCTGCTGGGGACTGAGGGCCGGGGTTTGATTGTTGTGTTCATATAGGAGGTTGTGGCCAAGTACTGCACCAGGGTGGCCAATCCTGCTCTGGTGAGGGAGTGCGTTACCGGTTCTGGTCACCGGGATCAGGCCACACTCCAGGCCAGTTTGTGCAATTTTATCAACACGCGGATTTTTTTTTTTTTTTTTTTTAATCCGGTGGAAAATTGCCGGCACCGGGATTCGAACCACGGACCTCTTGCACGCGAGGCGGGTGTTCTACCTCTACGCCACCGCTGCATATCTTTGTTAAAGATACCGGTCTGTAGTTCTCAACGGCTTTTCTCGATCCGCCTTTGTGAATGGGTACAACCCTTGCCAGCTTCCAATCACGCGGTAAAGAAGACTCAGATAAACACTTTGTAAATAACCGAGAAGAGTAAAAACACAATATTCGGGAACAATGTTTAAGAGTCGCTGCCGGAATATCGTCAGGGCCACAAGCGATCGTCGGCTTTATTTTCTGCAGTAATTTACGCAAACCTTCTACACCAAATATAGGCTCAGGCATTTGTTTAATGTCCATTTGGCAGATCACATTAAGAGAGCGAGAATGCTTTGGTCTAAACACTGACAAGAAAAAATCGCTAAAAAGTTTCACTTTGTCTTGATCAGCATCAATTATGGTTTCAGAGCTCTTTAAAGTGGGTATAGAACTGTTTTCTTTACCGTTGCACCTAACAAGTCTCCAGAACTCTCTGGAATCTTTGAGCAACCTTACACCAAGCTTTTCGCAATAAGTATGCTTGGCCTGCTCCGCAAGATTCTGAAAGGTTTTTTTTCAAACATTTCAGTTCTAACCAAGTATTCTGGGACTTCGCTCTCCGAAACTTGAGATAAGCTCTCCTAATTTTTTGTATTAGTGTGCGCAGCTGATGATTAAACCAAGGCTTATCCTTTGACCGTTTAGATGAGATAACGTGGGTAGGAACAAATGTATCGCGCAAGTCAAACAGCTTGTCTTTAAACAGCTTCCACAAATCTTCAATGCTCATTTCATCAACTAATGCATCAAAGGTAGGAAAATTTGACTCAAACGCCGAAATTATAGTCCCAAAATCAGCCTTCTTATACACTTAAATCTTTCTGGTTTCCTTCTTCAGCACGGACACATATTGAACGTTTATATCAGCAGTAAAAACACAATGGTCACTTAAGCCGGGACAGAGAGATAAAACCTTAGTATGTCCTTGATGGGGTTCAGGGGTGGCGGGGGTCGGGAGACTAACCCCCAATACCCCCCCTTCCTCAGACGGCGGCCAGTCCTTGCTTTCTGGCGGCGTCTTCGGCCATCCGGATGGCCCAGAGCTGCTCCTCTGGGTCCAAGCTGAGCAGCAATGTCTCCCACTGCTCGGCCGTAGTTATGATGTCTGTGTTAGTGCGGGAGGTGTTGGTGGGTGAGGCTTCGGGGCATTGCCAGATAATATGATCGAGGTCAGCGCGGGCTTCGCACGCTTTGCAGAGTGGGGAGTATGCATCGGGGTAAATGCGGTTGTCAAGCACGGGGTTCGGAAAAGTTCGTGTCTGAAGGAGTCGCCAAATGGTGTATTGAGATTTATTCAGTATTTTGTGTGCTGGGGGGTAGCGTAACCGCTCTCTGTGGTAGTGTAGGAGAATTTCTCTGAACGTGACCATTCGGTCCCGCGCATGACCGCGATGCACAACAGAGGGCTGGTCGGGATCGGAAGACGCAGGAGAAGTATGATGCGCCCGGTGTGCGAGAGCTCGGGCGGCATCGTGGGCGGCTTCGTTTCCAGCCAGACCCTAGTGACCAGGGGCCCAGATGATCTGCACGCGGCGTTGCCTTGAGGGAGGAGTGCGAGAGAGAATCTTCTGCGCTTGGGGTGCTATCAGTCCTCCTGTGTAGTTACGAATGGCCGTTTTTGAATCGCTGCTGATGTAGTGTGCATTGGTAGCGCGTAGGCCAAATAGATGGCCGTTTCTTCTCCTACTTCGGGTTGCGTGGTGAAAATTGATGCAGCCGCGGCGAAGCGGTACTGCGAACCCGCGACGGCGATGGCCGCCATGGCGTTTTGGTTGGGGTATTCTGCTGCGTCCACGTAGGTTACGTCAGCGGCTTGGTCGTAGCGCTTTTGTAGTTGTTTAGTTCTTTCTGCACGTCACTCCCGATTGTGTTCAGGGTGCATATTGCGAGGTATGGGCGGGTAACTATCTGAGCACGTATGTTTCGAGGGATGGGTACTTTTGGTCCGAATTGGGTGGTGTAGGTTATGCCTAGGGTGCCTAGAATGTGCCTGCCTGTGGTGGAATTGGCGAGTCGTTCGTATTGGCTAACACGCTGCGCTTCAATGAGCTCGTCTATGGTGTTATGAATGCCGAGGGCGTCCAGTTTCTCGTTAGAGGTGGTGATGGGAAGATGTAGGGCTTGTTTATAGGCTCTATTGATCATGGTATTGTCATGATCATGGCTTGTTAGTTTCATTGAGGCCAAGGTACGGGGCGACATAGGTGATCCTGCTCAGGGCGTAGGCGCTTACCAGGTGTATAAGGTTGTTTTCTTTCATGCCGTGATGTCGATTTCCGATGTGCGCAATGAGGCGAGTGGTTTGGTGTACTTGATTATCTAATTGATTGAGTATATCCGTTTTTCTGCCGTTTTGTTGGATGCGTAAGCCAAGGATACGAATTCTAGGTACAGTAGGTATGCGTTGCTGGTGCACGTGGAGTTCTATCTCAGGCGGGTGAGGGTCTGAACGTCTACGTCCCCAATTCGGCTTGTACAGAAGGACCTCCGATTTCTGTGGGGAGCACGCCAGGCCGCGCGGTTCTACGTATGCAACGACCTCGTTGATGGCTTGCTGCAGCGTGTCTTGGATGTCCCCATCGCTGCCCCCGGTGACCCACAGGGTGATATCGTCTGCGTAGAGGCTATGCTTGAGGTTGGGTATGCTAGCTAATGCAGGCGGTAGTGCGAGCAAGGCCACGTTAAACAGAAAAGGGGATAGAACCGATCCTTGCGGCGTGCCTTTGCTGCCGAAGTGAATAATTGGCGACTGCAACCCTCCGATGGTAATGTTGGCCGTGCGACCTGTAAGAAAATTCTTCACGTAGTTATATGTTCGACGTCCAACCTGGAGTAGTGCCAGTTGGTTCAGTATGGCCTCATGCGTGACGTTATCGAAGGCCTTGGTTAGGTCTAGCCCCAAGATGGCTCTGGTGTCTAGCCTGGAGCTTTTATCGCCATGGATAATTTGGTGTTTGAGCTAAATCATGATATCTTGACCAGAAAGTTTCGGGCGGAAGCCAGCCATGGTATTGGGGAAGAGGTCGTTGTCGTTCATATGTGTGTGTGAGCGTGTGAGGATGACGTGTTCGAGGACCTTTCCGACACATGAAGTGAGGGAGATAGGGCGGAGGTTTTCGAGTAGGAGGCGCTGCCGGGGTTTGGGAATCATAATAATTTTGGCTTCTTTCCATTGTGAGGAGAGGTTTCCAGTTTCGCAGTATGTGTTAGAATAAGCTGTGAGGGCTAGTATATAAGCCTCATCTAGGTTGCGAAGCATTTTATTAGTAATGTCATCAGGTCCCGGGGCCGAGTTAGGGTGGAGTGCGAGGATGGCTTCACGTACTTCTGCTGCTTGTATGGGCGCGTCCATGTGGTCCTTAGCGATGCCTGTGTAAGCTGGAGCGGGTGTAGTAGGTTGAGGTCCTATGTATCGATCTATCAGCTCTTGAAGAACTTGTGCGTCCGTGCCGGGATGGGTGTGAATAATTTTTTGCAAGTTGTGCTGTTGTGTGTTCTTGCTGTTGGCCGGATCGAGGAGGCAACGGAGGATATTTCACGTTTTGGGCAGGTTTGGTTGCCGCTCCATGCTGCCGATTGTGCTGTGCCAATTTGGACGAGAAAGTTGTTGTGCATAGTCTTTGATGTGAAGGGTGAGAGTACTAATACGTTTCCTGAGCGTTCGGTTGAGCTTGTTGTGTTTGTATCTGCGTTGCAGACTGGTGAGGGCTTCCCACATATGCAGTAACTTGCTATCTGCCTCCTGCAGATTGGCTTCCCCAGGCACCAATTTAGTGGATTCGCTCGCGTCTTGCAGCAAGGATGCGACCCAATTTTCGAAAGGGGGTTGGGTACCGGAGAAAGAGGTGAGGGCTCTGGCCTGCCGGAGAGCGTCCCAGTTCGTTATGCGGAGTTGACGTCTGTGATCTCGTCTGTGATTTTACGTTTCAACAGTACATTCGTGATTCATCACGGAGCGACGGCACAGGTCACGTACTTGATTTGCTCTTGTGTAATGTCCGCAACATTTTAACAAATGTGAATGTAAGCCGGGAAGTAGATGCACCTTGTGATTTTGCATTTTACCAGCATCGAAACGCGGATATTGTGGCCGAGATTTTGTCCGGTGCCATTTGGCTTTGCAGTGCAATGGCAAAGCCACTACGCCACCACGGTTGTCACGTTGCTGACAGAGGGGTAGTTGCAAATTAATTTAGTTTACTCAACCTGTTAGTGCTGCTTTTTAAGGTTACGTTTCAGGTTTGTTACTTCTGTTCCTTCAATGCTAGTAATAATTGTTGATCAAACTGTGTTTTTCTTTTTTTACCGTGATAACTTGTTCCAGTAGCCTGCGAATGCTACAGGTTATTCTACAACATTAATGAACGCCCCTGTAGAAGTCATAGGCGCTGCAGAAAACCACTTATGTTTACTAAACTTTGTTCAGTATCCATATGTTCTGAACGCTGGAGCTCTCTTACCTGTGTTAATGTCGGCCAAACTGATATTGCCTATGCGCTATCTTATTCCAAAGTGAAAATAAATTGTTGGCCTTTCGTTACTTTTTCAGGTGCACTGCAAACTCTCACTCAAGGAACACATTGCAATGGTCATCTGTCAGCAGACTGGGTGCATCGAAGTACGATTGGAAGGTCCAATTAACAAAACTTGCGAGATGTAGGACATGCTGCTGCTTAAATTCATAGCATATCACTATTAATGAGAACTTGAATGGCTGTGCAAAAGAACTTGCGTAAAGTAAACTCTTTTATTTACAAATACAAATCACTACTTCATCGGACATTTTCACCTCAAAATTGCTCTTTAACGTAGAATTGTGCATAAACTATTACTGCAAGACAACACTGCAGTAAGGTCAGCACAAGTGATCATGCATGTAGTACCACTTGCAAAAATTATATTTGAATTATTATAGTAAATATGTAAAGGAAGTGTGAATATTTTTTTAGCGTTCATAATCTTGCAGGTCGTACAAGGTCGTTCACCGCGTATGCGTTCAGCTCGTACAAACAAACTCGTTCATGGTGTATTAGAATCTCGTTCATTGGCAAGAACGCAATATCATACACGTGTAGTACGGCAAATTGATCAGTCGGCGGCGAATCGTTCAGTCGACGAGAAATCGTGGTCTATGGAGCAATAATAGCATACAGCATTTGACGTAGATTCTCGTTCACATTTTTTTTCAATAGGGACGTGCCATCTAAGTGCGATGGATGACTTCACGATCGTACTGAGTTGCAACACGTGGCGCAGAAGGAAGGATGGTGTCAACCGGCAATGCGGCGTCATGACCACACAAAGCATAAACGGCTGTATACCCTGCGGTGTCATGTCGGGAGGAGTTATACGCGAATGTCACGTAGGCCAGCGTGGCGTCCCAGTCGCGGAGATCGTTGGCGAGGTACATCGACCGCATCTCTGTGAGTGTTCGTTTGAGATGTTCTAGATTAAAATTAAATTATGTGGTTTTACGTGCCGAAACCACTTTCTGATTATGAGGCACGCCGTAGTGGACGACTCCGGAAATTTCGACCACCTGGGGTTCTTTAACGTGCACCTAAATCTAAGTACACGGGTGTTTTCGCATTTCGCCCCCACCGAAATGCGGCTGCCGTGGCCGGGATTCAATCCCGCGACGTCGTGCTCAGTAGCCCAACACCATAGCCACTGAGCAACCACGACGGGTTCGAGATGTTCTGTAAGAGCATTCGTTTCTGGGTAGTAGGCGGTCAACAGCTTGTGCTCAGTGGTGGCATAAGAGCCGTAAGGGTCGTCGACAACTCGAGACAAGAAAGAGCAGCCGTGGTCTGTAAGTAACTATCGCAGTGCACCGTGATGGAGAATGACGTCGTGGAGGAGAAAATTGGTGACGTCAGTGGCGCAACTATTCGGGAACGCCTTTTTTATCGCGTAGTATGTCGCATAAGCAGTAGCGACGGTGATCCACTTATTCCCTCTAGTCATCGTCGGAAATTGCACAAGCAGGTCAAGGCCTACGCAAAAGAAAGGTTCAGAGGGAAATTCAGCTGTATGGAGTCGTCCGACAGGTGGCAGGGGAGGTTTCTTCCGGCGCTGACACAACGCGCAAGTTGCGACATAACGACGCACAAAGCGGTGGAGACCCGGCCAGCAGAACCGGCGTCATACGCGGTCGTATGTACGCAAGACTCCAAGGGGTCCCATCGCCGGTGCATCGTGAAGGTGTTTGAGAACGACGGATCGCAGATAACGACGAAGGACAAGGAGCAACTCATAGCTGTCAGGGTTGATGTCGCCGTGGAGAGGATGCCGTCGTGCAGCACGAACATGTGGCACGTGCCGTCGGTGCGGCCAGATTGCACTCAAGCGAAGATGGGCTTTAAGAACTCGTCGCGTTGTTGTTCAGCGCGCATGTCGGCCATGCAAGTAAAAGCCATCACGCAGGTCACCGGATCATGCGCAACAGGATCAGGAGGATCCACGGGGTGACGAGAGATGCAGTCAGCGTCGTTGTGCAGACGTCCAGACTTGTAGTAGACAATGTATGAATTTTGCTGGAGCCGCAAAGCCCAGCGAACAAGCCGTCCTGTCGGGTCCTGGAGGGAAGACAGCCAAAAGAGGGCGTGGTGCTCTGTAACGACCGAAAACGTGCGGCCGGACAAGTATGGCCGGAACTTGGCAACAGCCCAAACTAAAGCCAACCACTCACGCTCGGTCATTGAGCTTTTTCTCTCAGGAGGTGACAGCAGGCGGCTGGCGTAAGCCATCACACACTCGGTACCATTCTGCTGTTGGGCGAGGACCGCGCCGATCCCGTGGCCAGTTGCGTTAGTGTGGACTTCAGTAAATGCAGATGGATCAAAGTAGGCTCAAAATAGGAGGGGTGCTCAGAAACCCGATGAGAGTGGCGAACGCGCGAGCATGCTGCATGCCCTATGAGAATGGCATGTTCTTCTTTAGAAGATATGTCAAAGGCCGAACTACGTCGGCGAAGTTTTTGTCGAAACGGTGGAAGTAAGAGCCCAGGCCGACGAAGCAGCACATGTCAGAAGCATAACGTGGCACAGGGAAGTTGCGAACGGCACAAACTCTTTCCTGATCTGATTGGACACCTGATGCGTCAACGAGATGGCCCAACACGGTAATCTGACGTCGCCTGAATTAACATTTCGTGGAGTTAAATTGAAGGCGTCTTTTCGGAAAACCACAAAAATGGCAGCGTGTTGGGTAAGGTGGCTGCTGAACGAGAGAGAAAAAGCAATAACGTCCTCAAGATAACAAATATAGGTGGTCCATTTGTAGCCTCGCAGAAGAGAGTCTATCATACGTTCAAATGTCGCAGGAGTCCGAAGGAGTCCGAAGGGCATGACTTTGACCTGATGTAAACCATAAGGCGAGATGAAGGCCATCTTCTCGCGGTCGATTTTCGAAATCTACCAGTAGCCAGATCGAAGATGAATAGACGATAGGGGGGAACTTCGGGCCAGTTGGTCCGACATGCAACACACATAGAAGCAAAATGTCGCATCTGCGCGTAGCGTGCCTTGACATACTGATCAACAAAATGAAACACACTGGCAGAGAGCGCCCTAGATGACTATGGAAAGTGCCAAAGGACAAAAAATCGTCTATCACAGGTTAATCAAAAACAGGGTTTCTTTGTATAGGAGAGGCACCGAAGGCTCTCTTGCACACGTGTCTAGGCCAAGTCTGCGCATGTGAGCCGCTTTCATAATTTCCCGCTCAATATTGAGTCTTCCCGAACCGCGCGTCCTGTACACTCCTTCGTCACGTCACGTCTGAAGTCGCGGTTCTTTTCCTCTGTAACCATGAATAGACGAGAAGCATCTAGCTCTGTGCAAGTAGTACAAGGCGTCTTAGATGCGTGGTAGTGATAGACGGCTTTTCGCGTGATCTTGTTCAAGTGACGATAATCTACACAATAACGCCAGGTGCCATCTTTTTTTTTTTGTTCAAAAGGACGACAGGCGAAGCCCATGGGCTGGTGGTTCGATGACCCCTTCGCAGAGCATTTTGTACAATTCTGATTGGACAACTATACGTTCAGCATGCGATACACAATGGAGGCGCCAGACTAATAGGATAATAGAAACAACAGATGTTTGGCCTAAACGCCTGTCGCCGAAATCAAAGATGTCAATGTACGATTTGAGCAGGAGGTGTGTGTCTGTGGCCTGTGCAGAGGTGACGTAAGGCCCAATCATATTCACGAAGTCATACGAAAAGAAACCAGAGCTGTGACCTCCAATCGACACTAATAAACCACTCTCGACATTCAGACACCCAATGTCAAACGCTGAAGTACTACAAACGCTGGCCAAGAACTTGCCGGCTGGAAGCACTTCAGGGCACAGACTGAAATTCAGAAACGGAAGAACGACGCCCTTATTAGTAGCCGTGACAAGCGTATGCTCAAGAGCAACGTTCTGGTTTAATAGCACGTCGACGATGGGGTGGAGCACATGTTCACCGCCAGGAACCTGTGGCTGCCTTGTCAAAGCGAAGTAAGTGACTGCCTCGGGTGAGAGACGCACCTCTTAAAGCTAGGAGACGTGCAGTTGGGCAGTGCTCGGAGCACAGACGAGTTGAAGCATTTCCAACTGAAGAACGCGGGTTTTGCATTTATTGGCAGCAGAATGATTGGATGAAAGGTCCAATCCAAGGATAACGTCGTGAGGGCATCTTAAAACTTTTTTGTGCGCAAACAAACAGGGACGAAGAATAGAAGAAACACAAGGACGAGCGCTTTCTATTCTTCTATTCTTCGTCCCTGTTTGTTTGCGCACAAAATAGTTTTAAGATTAATCTGTTCCGACTAGGCCGGCTCGCAGCCGTGAGGGCAGTTGTGGATTACAGCAAACAGAACAGAAGTAGGGCGGCCGGCAGCATTTAGACGCACAATACACTTTCCAAGAACGATCAGCACGGCACCGTCGGGCACACGAAGCACTTGTGCAGATTCTGGGATGAGTACCTTTAAACGTCCAGGTAGACTAGCGCTCATAACAGATAACTGGGCTCTGGTATCGATTGGTGCTTGGACAGGTATGCCTTCTATTTTAACGCCAATTACACTTCGCTCTGTGGGCGCAGGCAGATGAATTGCTGCAATAGTAGGCAGTGCAGCACCAGATCCGAGGGCTGCATTTCTTAGTTTTCCGAAAGGGTGCGGCCCTGAGCCACAGAGGACGAAATGCGATTTGGCTGCGGCGAACCGGAAGATTGGCGACGTGTTTGCAATGAACGAGACTGGTGTCTGCGGGGCGATGGTGAGCGACTGTACCACGTGTCTCTAGCAGAGTTGTCAGCAATTTTAGACGTGGTGTTGGCTTACACATTCCGGGCATTTGCACGAAAACGGCTCAGGTTGGCCGGCATGCGAGGTGTTGAGGGCCACGAGCTGCGACAGTACCGGGCGACAACCAATGTGGCGACAGGTGAAATGTATCAGCTGGTCGACTGCAGTTCTCCGCTCATTCGCGTTGCGAGAATGCGTTGAGATGCGACGGGGTGGAGTGAATATAGTAGAGGAGCGTTCATTGGACTCTGGGGTTGGCCACAGCACAGAAAGGATGTAGACCAGTGTTTTCAAGTTCCCGGCGAATGATGGCCTGTACGAGGGGAAATGAAAACGGGGTAGCATCAGTGCTACGCGAACAGAAAGCTGCAGGTGCCATCGCCCCCAGCTTACGTCGAACGATTCACACCACGTTTTCTGATGGCGACGCATGCTGCTGTGCAGGCAGATCTTCACACATCGACGTTGCGGCAGTATTGGGGAGTCTGGCGTTTGTCGGCAGCACCCGTCGGCTTTTGGCCTGCTCAAATTGTCGGCGCTGTTTGATGGTAGCATCAACTATAGAGTAGCTTTTGCACCTGAGCAGTATAAGGCGTCGTCAGCCATTCCATTGAGCACGTGCCCGACCTTCTCAGCTTCTGTCATGTCGTGATCGGCTTTACGACATAGCGCCAGCATGTCCTGAATGCACAAACATAGAAACCCGTGGGAGATTGGGCATGGGAGGCCAGTTCCTGGCTTTGCGGCAATTTTAGGGTTGGCTGGTTTGCCAAACAACTCTTTTAACTTCTCTTTGAATTGGTTCGAGCTAGTGAGCTCCTCTTCGTGGCTTTCCTACCACACCTTTGCTATGCCTCTTATGTAGAACAAGAGGTTAGCTAGCACAAGCGCAGGGTGCCATCTGTTTATTCCACTCGCGCATTCGTACATAGCCACCACTCTTCAACGTCAGCGCCATTCTGCGGGACCCGCAGAATGTTCCGGGATCCTTGGGTTGCAGAACCACAACTGAAGGGGACAGCGAAGCAGCTGGCGACTGTGACGTTGGATGCGGTAACGACGTTGATCCCGCATGCTCATTGTCACTCATGGTGGGGACGGTGATGCGACGTCCACTGCGGAGCTCCGTTTCCAGCCGCGGTACCCAAAATCTCCACCAATATGTCACGGGGATGTTGGGAGCATAAATAGACTGTATTTACAATATATATATAAGCAGAGGTAATGTGGACAACATGGTTGACCAGCAACACGACGAAGCAGCCAGCGTCTGGCGATCGTTTTCCTTTCTCTTCATTTGATCCTTCCGTAGTATTATGGACATCTTATATAAATATATTAGGGAGCAGCCAGTATACATAAATATAGCATTGTGACAGCTACTTGTGGCGTCATCAACGACAGCCGAATATGAGATTGATAAATTGAGCTGGCAAGTGATAAGTCTAAGACAGAGCGCGACTGACATTGAACAAAAGTTGCAACTTTAGGATTTAAAGAAGTGAAATTGTTCGAAGAACCCCAGTTGCATAAATGTTTCCCAGGTGCATCAGTGCGAAAACCACACGGCATATGATGTGAAATCATGTCACCCGCGAACAGCATGTTCTTTTTGCAGTAGCTTTTGCAGTAGAACCCTAGTTTTTTTTACACAAATATATGCAAAAAGACACGCGCTACATCATCCATCCCTAAAGCGCATACACAATGGCACCTTATTCTGCAAGAATTTATTTCTTTTGCCGTCAAAGATACGCTAGGTTTGGTGACGCTAGCCTGTTTTTGTCGCTGAATAAGGAAGGCCTCGATTATTTCGCGCTCTCTCTGAGCTGTGCTACAAGTAATCACTTGAGTCTTATCAAAGAGCGGCATGCATTCATTTTCACAGCATTTGCAATGTGCTGCCAAATACCCAGATCCTGATGGCGCCTCGGCAATCAGCTTGTGCTCGATTAGTCGAACCTTGATACAGCGGCCAGTTTGCTCGATGTAGCAACTTCAACAGGACAGCGGAACTCTTTGCACCACATTTGTCCTGCAATCCACATAAGGCAGTTCATGTTTAATTGGGCAGGGTCGTTTCCTGCAAGTGGTGCCACTGACAACGTTGCAAAGTTTCTCGAGTTTATCCGGTGCCGTGACCACAACTTGGACATTGCCTTTCTCCACCACTTTTTTAAGGCGGTGTGTCAGCTGATGAATATAGGGTAGTTCCACGCATCTAGCCCGCTCATAAGCTTGTCGCTCAATCGTCCAAGCCCGATCACCAGCTTTACCCACTTTTGTCAGGCCTTCAGCCACGGACACCGCAAGTTCCCTAGAGAACCCTGCCTTTGTCAGGCGACCGAAATAGCGTTCGGTGTGTCTTTTTTTATGTTCCTGTCCGTGTCCTTTTTAACGCGCTAGTGCGATGTCTCCTTATACGTCTCGCGTTTAACCCCTTCGGTCTTTCACGGTCACGTCATTTTCGGCTAATCTTTCAGCCCACTCAGGTGTCGTCATTTTCCTCCAATTGTATGCGCCGGTGCAAGTGTCGTCACATTCGGCTCATGGGAACGCTCCAAGGGGTCTACTGTCCGACGGGTGACTTTACAGGCGTTGCCTTAATGTTGCCTCCCCTCCTGAAAGCGCTCAGCTGGAGGAGACGGGTTGTTTTTGAGCCCCCTTTTAGAGCTGCAAAAGAGCTTTGCTCGGGACCAAGAACAACTACCTGGAACCATATCACCCTTGCGTTTCATTTTCGCGCCCCTGCGCACCATATTTGGAATGAGATGGCAATTGGATGTGGTCGGGAAACTCGAGTGATACCAGGAAAGGGTCCGTATCCAACCGTCACATGCGGTGGCAGCAGCTATTCAGCACTGCGTCCAGAAGCCGTCCAACCGTTACTCCCCTCTTGACCAGTTTAGACTGATTCCAGGTAGGCCGTCCGGTTCGAACCCGTTCGCACTGAAGTTCAGCTGACTTGGTAGAAATGTTAAAGGAAGGCCTACCTGGAGCCACACAACCTTTTCCTAAGACATAGAGGACCTTTATTACTCAATTCCCCACGACGAACTGCTTGTAACGGCGCGTGAAACGATTGAACGTAGTGGGGAGGTTCGTTTTCAAAACCTAATCAGCATGAGCATTGGAGCGTTCTTCGAATTACTGTCCTGTTATTTAGAATCTACCCTGGTCGAGTTTAAAGGTAGCGTATTTTTACAAAAGAAAGGGATATGTATTGTGTCTAGCGTTGCCCCAGTGCTATGCAGTATATTCCTGGGAAAACCTGCGACCTCAGTTTCACATCCTTTAACAAAGACCTCCCGTCCGTATGTTTAGATATGTTGACGATTTTTTTTCTTTTTATGGCTTTCACCGGGGGATATGGTAGATAGTGTAGCACAAGGTATTTTATCTGGTTTTAAGGAATGCTCTCGTGGTTGAAATTTAACCTGCGAACTTCCGGATGACAAATACATTAGAATCCTCGAATTACAACATTTCCCGACAATGATCATATCTGCTGGATATTTTCACCGAGTACTAAAAAAGCACTAATGCAATATGATGCTAATCAGTCTAAACTGCTCAAGAGGGGTGTAGCGCTTGGGTGCCTTGGGCACGCAGTGCAGGAGAGCTTTTGCCACAGCATGGGGAATAGCCAGAAACAGCAGGTTGAGAGGTTGCTTGCAATAGATTTCCCTCTCGGCCATTAGGGTTGCTGCTGAAGCCGGATTACGGAAAATGAAGGGTCTAGCAGGCTAGAAGTCGCCGACATCAGAGTGAAGAAAGCAACTAGAAGTAATGCCATACATTCATAAAATCTTCCACAGCATTAAGAAGGTGGCGTAAAGGCAAGGTGTAACCTTTGTGTTTTCCGCACCTTGCAAACTGGCTAGCCTGTACGCGAGGATTGCAAACGAGGTTACGAAGAATCGGGCCTGTAATGTTAAACATATGACAAACTTCATCGACTGCAAGACTGGTGTTGTTTACCACGTTCCATTGGCTTGCGGTAAAGTTTATATAGGACAGACAGGCAGGTGTGGTAATAATACCCTGCAGGAACAGAACGCCGCCTTAAGCGGGCATCCGGGAATCAATTTGGCAGTTTATTACTGGGGCGGCAGGAAGTGCAAATATAGGGCGCCATTGTTTTGTAGTGGGAGCATTTTAGAGAATAGATACGAACGCGAAATTTTAGAAGCTTTTCAAATTAGAAATGACGAAGAAATTTGCGTCTGTGTGGTCTTTGTTTTTAAGCAACAAGATGACGTGCTTACGTATCCCGTATGTGAAGGATGATTCATAAAAAAAAACTAATTTATGCGCATGTCTTCAGTGGAGATGACGATGCGCATGCGTCGGAGGTTATGTGCGGCAATGTGAATTCCAATAAAGTACAGTAAAATCCCAGCGTCCGTCCGTGTCTAACGCCTTTTTCTTGTGTGCGCATCCTTTGTGTTTCGCTGGTACCCCCCTTGTCAGGTTTTGTATTGCTTTTTCAACTATTTTCCTAATGACATGTGGGATCGTCTTGGAAAAATATGCGTCCACGTTGAGCGACTGGGGGGCTGTAACATAAGCATATGTGTGGATGCATATGTGGAGCATATATATGGATTTCTGCAATAGCTTCACGACGACAGCAACGTCTCTTGAATTATTGTGACCAGTTGAAGCTTCTTTGATCTTGCAGGGCAGTTAGAATCATCAGCGGGATGATCTCCATTACACAAACAGTCTGATCCATCTTGTAGATGCGCAATTACCATTGTGTTCATCGCCGCTATTACGGCAGCGAGCGGTTCTTCGGCAACCGTTAGTCCTGTGTTCAAAACGCTAACCCTTGAGGCACTATAGTGCTGGTGGGGCTTGGGTTTCAACTCCGTAAATCATTGATAATGGCTTCATCTCTGATGGGCGAGCCTTCCCTGCAAACCATTCGATAATTGTTTCACTAGCCACCTTTTCGGTTATCAACTACCCTTGCGCAGCGGTACACAGATGCCACACTTGCTGTAGAAACAATGTCTAAGATTTATGCTGGACTTAAGTTTACATATACACCACGGACTAGGCATTTTTAGCAATCTAAGTGAGGTGGGATGAAAACGCTGTCTGGATGAGTGGCCTAATTAGTACATTTTAGGAGAACTTGTGCACAAGCCTGGTCTGGTGAACAGCAGAGGATCCCCCTTCGTCCAAACTGCCGAACCTTGGTGATTTGGTGGGAGTGGAGACTGCATGAAGTTCAGTGTTATGGCTTAGAATTCTACTTGCGGATCATTACCCGTTTGTGGGTACCAAAGCCACAAGAACATTTCTGGTTCTGCTTGGAAGAAACAGCTCCACTGGTATATCTGGAGGAGCGGTGGAAGCAGACCACAGTATGGCCTGCTGGCCTGGAGATGAGACAGCCATCAGTTCAAAAATATCTACGTCTTTGAATCAAAAACTGGTGTAAAAAGAAGTATAAATGTGAGAGAGTAATGGCCGCCTACTTGACAGCGAATACAGAAGTAGATTGGATCCGGGCTGGGCCTTCTCCCGCACTTTACCCTATGTAATACCCTCCCTAGAGGGCATTTAGGGTGCGAAATAGAAATAAATCAAAGCGCACTATCTGGAGCGGCAGGAGCTTCAAAGCAAAAAAGCTCAAAATTGAACGCCGATCTCCAACTTCCTGCTTGCTTGATTCCTATACCATGGCGCTTAGCCACTGTGGGGGATTGGCCAAGAAGTCGACGATTAAACGAAAAACCGTTACAGTAAACCGTGCGTTTTGTGAAAGCGGAGCAAGCAAGAAGGTAATAAATTTTAGTTCTTCCCACTTCTCGACACCTGTCTTCGTCGTTGTCAAAGTCGCTGCTTTCGAGTGCGCGGCCTGATTTGACTAGCGTTTGTAGACTTAAAATTAAACATGTGCTCACGGCTTCCCACTTGCCGTGATGACGTTTATAAGGTGAGCGCACTAGCTACAGCACTGTTCTTTCGTGTGCGCCTTGTGGCTATACTAGTTACCTCATTGTCACGGAACCGAGTATCATCATCATCATCATCATCATATGCATCATCAGTATCCTGGCGTCTCCACATGCTCTCTTGGCGATGAAGATCTCCATGAACTTGCTCTTCGTGCTCTTTTTCGTGAGTACACCTTCTTTGTCAGAAAAGCTGCGCAGTGCTTGACCAACATTGTGTCTCGAAATCAGCGTTCTAAAGAAATATCTCCACGAGAACTGTGCTTCTCAAATACCTTGCTCTGTATTCGCGTTTGCCACATTGGAGTCAAGCATTGAATACAAGCATAAGATAAGTAAGGTTATACTATGGACATAGCTAAACGCTCTTAGGAGTTCAGTTCAGTTCACTATACGCGTAAGCCGCTGCATGACTATGAGAATACGGTGCGATGCGGAGCTCTAATTTTTTCAAGTTGTCTCTAATCAGGCTTCGTGAGACGTCTCGGCATTGTCGGATAAAATTAGCAACGACAGAGCTAAATTGACAAGAACAATGACGAATACGGGCGCAAACCTAAAGAAAAATTTGCGCAAAAAAATTATTACGGCAGAACCAATGTCACACTGGCTGTCGAGGGTAAATAAATTAGCGTTCAAGCAATGTAGTGACATGTTGTTTTGCAGAAGTGACGTTTATTTATGATCTGCAATGGTTGTTCTGTTAATTTCCTTGCTTCGGCTACCTGGGATATATTGGTTGTCCCAGCTAACGTTACCCAAGTTCTTAAAAATAATTTACAGGCTGTCCCAGCTAACTTTAGCCAAAATTTAAAAAAAATATGCCAATGCACTCTAAGGCGACGCGACCTATTGCATTTTGCTGACTATTGTATGCAGTAAGTGCGACAATATATTTTATTCTGCTTAATTGCATAATTAGTCAAGATTAATTATATGGTGATTCATTGCTTCCGTAGTAGGTTAACCAACTTCGGAAGCAATGAAGTTAGGCAAAGAATTCCAATGCGAAAGTTGTAGGGCGCTTTGCGAAACGTCCGACTGGACAGCTAATTTTTTATCTATTAGGCATTAGTGTTTTCTCGCTTACTGCAAGATGCCAGCGAAATAGAAAAAATACCACATGACATGCCCGCTGGCACGTCGTGATTGCAGCGCCCCCAAACGTTTCTCACACAAACGAAAATACCATCTAGCAGCGTGTGCTGCCGCTTAAAAGGCAACAGTTCACTGACGGAGGCGTTGGCTGTGCGATCTACGCCCCCGAGGAGTTTCGCTCACGTCAGTTCATGATAGGCAGGCGCAGCGGCAGCACACCCGGCCAAATGATACGTTCGTTCGTACACGGAGCATTTGGGAACACAGCAATCATGGCACACAAGCGGGCATGTCCGGCGGTATTTGTTTTTGTATTTCGCGAGCATCTGCAGTAAGCGAAAAAGCCACTAATGCTTCTAAAAAGGCAATAAAAAAGATTGTCTAATCAGACGTTTTGCAAAGCTCTCTAGAACTTTTTAATTGGAATTTTTTTCAGAACTTCGTTGCTTCCGAAGTTGGTAAATAATATTGACTAATTATGCAATTAAGCATAATACAGAATATTGTGACTTACTCCATACAATAATCAGCAACATGCATTTGGTCGCGTCGTACGTCTCAGAGTGTATCGGCACCTTTTTAAACTCTGGCTAAAGTTAGCTGGGACACCCTGTATAGAATTTAGGAGGACGCAACCAATGCTATTCTCGCAGCAGTGGCATGCCGAACCAGGAGGACTTTTGGTAATATCTAACTGTCGATAATTAAATGAGCTTAATTAAAACATATTCTAATTACGAAATCGAAGGCGCGAATTTTCGCAGAAAAATAATAATTATGTTTTAGATCACCCGATTATGTTTCTTGCAGTATGCTATGTCTCACGTAATAATTTCTTGTGCTGTGTAAGGAAAATGCGCGAGATATGAAAATAGCCGCAGGATAACGCCTCCGAGCGCCGCGGCACCAGCGTTACTCGGAAGAATTTGCTCCACGCCTGTGCCCTCCTCCTCAATGCACACTTTATGTTGATTCGTGCTTGACGCAGAAACGCCAGCTCGCAGTGCACAACGCCAGTACTCGCCGCTTGGACGAGACAACCAAGTCAGGCACTGAGTTAACTCTTCCGAGCAGTGCCTGGCACCACTGGTGTCGCGGCATGCGGACGCCTAATCGTGCGGCTATTTCAACTTTCGCGCGTCTTCTTCACAACGCAGAAAAACATGTTAAGCGACACATGGCGCACTGGCCACCACTGAATCGTGTGTTTTAAAATAGAATTACTTTTATATCAACATTGGCTCCCCCATTCAGTAATTAAAATATTCGTTAATTACCATCATCTAATTATCGATCGCTGAATTATGAAAGAAAAAGGATCCCTTGTGCACCACTACTGACTGAATGCGATAGGTTGCGTGCTCTTATATTCTATGCTTAATTTTAACACGACATTGTTTTATGCCGGAATCCACCATCAACTACCAGTAATGGATGTGACGTCGACGCGAACGCGTAAAATATGCTCTCTGATGGGGATGATGAACTGTGACCATTCCCTTTGTTAACGGGCGGGTGAACTGTTATCGTAGTCTGGATAGATAAATAAAACCAATAAATAATTTCACAGACAATTACGGTACTCCCTAATGCGAATTCACAGCGTGCCTGTTTAAGTGTTCTGAATTCGCGATGTATTACCGTAAAGTATCATGAAGGACAAAGTCTTCTCGGTGGCGGCACTGAGCCTCCTCTTTGGCAGCTCTTTTAGCAGCAGCGGTAGACGAAGCATTCCCACCGGTTGCGTCACTCATTGTTCAGAAAGAAAGCGTGGACACGCGAACGCGCGGCGGGCGCGGAGCGGATTCCCTTGCGGCAGGATCGCCGCAGGCGATGTATCGCATGCGCAGTAGGTCCGAAGCCACGTCAGCGCCTTGTTTTCGCGCTGAGCGCATGCCTGGTCGTGTCTGCACTCCGCTTTCCTTCTCACCCTTTTTGTCATGCACTCCTCCGCTTGCCGCCTCCTGATCGAGCTGCACCCTCTCTCCACTTTCCTCCTCAAATCATCCGTCCCCCTCCCACCCACCCACCCTTACTGTGCTCCGCGTTCACATTCATCTATCGCTGTGCTCCTTCGCTCGGTTACGCCAAGGCCAACGCTCGCCGAAGGAACGGACACTTCAGCAGTGCGCTCTAAAAAATAAATACATGCGCAGACGTAGTGCGCCCTGCTAATAGCAGGGCCTATAGACCGTTTCATCGGGCGAGGAGGAAAGGGCGCGCGGAGAGCCTTTCCTCCTCTCTGGCTTGGGCGATCCGCCGCGGCGCTGCTTGAAAGTATTGCTGTCGCGTGTTGCGGAACGATTTCGAGATGTTTTAGATCTTACTTTGTGAAATTTACGCCATGTTCGTTGATACAAGGTCGTCAGGGAAGCCTATCGGTGCATCGGTAACTACTGTAGGCAGAAATATCTCTTGGGGGCGCAAAAATGTGACACGCATAATCAGCCGCGGTGTACGAGCATTATCAGTCGCTGTGCGTGTATGTGTTGTTTACTATTTTGCTTATATTGATGTTAATTCAACAAGGAAAACCGGCGTCTCTGTATTACTAACATTAAATGGTAAATCAGCTCACTGTGTGATCGATTGGCGTAGGCAGTAAAACATGAAACATAAGAGCGCATGCTCGTGCACGGCCAACCTAAGGCAACCACGAAACATCTGAGCAGCAGGCGCTATCAAATATTTTTGATACACTGGCATCATTCTCACGCATTTCATGTCTAGTATGCTTGAAATTACCATATGTCTACGCTAGCCTTGCTGCATGAGGCCATGGCGCTGCTCAACACAGCGACCACTGTGGTTGGTGAGCCAGCACGATACACATATAAGCTGTGTACTTCAGCATTGCCTTTTTGGTCTGTATACAGCCATAATATATGAGAGGGTTCGCATAAAAAGAATGCGATGGCTATTTTTGAGCGCGATATTTCCGTAATACGTGTGAGTGCGTCGTAGAGAACTGAACGAACACAACCGAAAAAAAAATCGGTTATCATCCTCTTTCTCTAAAAAGCAAGAGAAAACGGGCTAACGCCGCGCAACGTTTGCAAATATATAACCGCTGATGCCGTATACTTGGACCATGCGCTATACAGAACAAAGATATCTGTAATCCAGCACCTACTACTGCTTTGGACGCTCGCGCAGTTCGTAAACGGTCGCTTTGCTGGACAAGCTTAATTCAGACTGTAAGGTATGCTGCTATTACTAGCCAAAACTATTTTAATAATGGGTGGAAACCTCATCCATCCAACCAAGTAGTCACGCAATGTAACCTGCAGTGAACAGTTTGAACGCTTGTCAAACAGCACAGCTCCTATCGTAGCAGAACAGTACCCATGCTGTTACGATCGTCGCGTATGTTTTATGGCTCCTAAACCGCAGCTTAGAAATAGAGGATAATACTGCAATAAGGTCACATTAGGGATTAGAACATTTAAATATACACAATTGATCTCCGAGGCTGATTGTAGGCTCAATTATGCGAGCACCCCCCCCCCCCCCATCGCGCTGCGTGTTCCGTACACCTCAACGCCAGCAGAAATTCCGGCCATGACGCCTTAAACCACTCCAGCACGCCTCACAGAACCGTTTACCACGTAGAAGACGCACGTCATACTAAACAGACCGCACGACCGCGAAAACAAACGCCAGAACCTACCTCCGAGCGTATACCTGCCATGCAAAAGACCGCTTTCACCCAAGCCAGTATGGCGCTGCTCATAGGCGGCGCCACTGCGTTCACAATATGGCGGCGCCTACGAAAAAACGGTCTATAGGCGCACGATCATCCAAAACTCCGTCAGGCGTAGTTTAGTCACTGCCACTGCCGGTGCTAGACCCCCGGTGCCTTCCCCATTCGCACGATAACCTAGCGTGGTCGGGAGCGCTGCCTCCTGCGCGGGTGTTTGCAGACTTGCGCATCGCCTGGCGATGCGTCCTACGTCCTCCATCAGCCTTGTCACATTCTCTACGCAGTGCTCATTCGACAGTGGTGTCGAAGCGCATTCGCTAAGTCAGAGTCATGAGGGCCGCCCCTTGAACAGGCTGCTACCAACACTGTTCTATATGGATGCCGGGCAGATGTTCGTCTTCCAGGTTTCTATTGCTGCAGCGTGGACTTTGATTCCAGAGCCGGGCGCCATGCCTCCGTTTTTTCCATGAAAGAGTGTATAAGCGCGACTGAACGAGGACGTAGAAAGAAACAGATACTCCTGTACCTGTTTCTTTCAATGTCCTCGTTCACTAGCGTTTATACGCTCTATCATGGATTCTAACCAACTAGCCCGCCAACGTGTTTTAATCCGTTTTTTTGTTGGCGTGCTCATTCGTACACCACTCTGGCCCATTTTTGCGCATCGTTAGAATGGATGGGGTAGCCGGAAAAGCCTTATTGCCAGCGCAGGTGCTGAAGGGTCGTGCATACATCCAATGGCTGTGGACGCAGTTTGTATTGACATAGTCAGTCTACGTGCGAGGCGTTCTCAAGCGGTTAGTCGGAGTCGGCGATTATAGGCAGGGTGTCCAGATTGGGCTATTAATAGCCAAATTGGGCTACTTTTTATGCGGTTTAGCGTCGAAAGTTCCGTGTTGGCTACATGGCTACATTTGGGCTATTCTTGTAATAAGCACTTCCCAGTCGGAAGGACACGTCAACACTAACAAAATTCGGGAACGCCGCTTTATGAAAACACCCAAAGCTCATTGCTGCTACAAAAATATGTGGGCAATCTCAAAGGCTGTGCTTTTAGCTAATGTCGGAGCTTGCAGGATGGCGTTCACTCATGCTGCCATGTTTATACGTAATTCCAGCGCTAAGATCTCCTTTTTTGGGGGGATTGGCGCCATCTGCTGCCGGTTAGCGCGTGATCCTTGAACGAAAACAGTTGGGCTGATAGCTGTCATGCATATGTTTCGTGCCGGCTGCTTTATACAGCAAGCGCCAGTGTTGCGTGTGGACATGCACAACAGCTCAAGTATACGTACGCATGTCGTGGCGCGTCATTTCCACCCGTGGTCCTTCAATGTTTATCATGGGTTCCCTATTGCTTGGTTTTCCCCAAAATAACCACGTTATTAATTTGCCCAGTAACTTTACAAAAATATCCGCAAGTCGCTTTACACGAGAAACGTGACGGTTTGAGCCTTGATATACGCTGTGCGTCACTCTTGTGTAGAGCGCGGAAATGACAGCCACCGGGGCTCTCCGGAGGTAGCCAGCGACGTCGGGTGGTAGCAGCTGGGCTTCAGCTAAGCCGTATTTAGGCACGCAGCGGCCGATGCATGTAATCTCGGGCGCAGTCACTACCGCTAGACGTCACTGGCTGGCTCCGGAGCTCCCCGGCGGCCGTCGCTCCCGCGCTCTACACAAGGGAGACGCGCGCTGCACAAGCTCCGCGGAGCGCAGTAGTCGCGACTGTCGATCAAAAGGAAACATTCAGCTCTAATATCACCAAGTTTCAGCAAGTTGTGGGCTATCATCACGAATGGAAAAAGCAGTGCCGGAATTACAATGTTGCGCCTGCTGTCTCAGCTTGCTTTGTCCCTACTTGCGCTGCCTCTTTCATACGCAGCTGGCGAAAGGGTGTTGTTCAGAACGACAGGAAGCTGAGCTAGTTGGAAACGATTCATTATGCAAAAAGGGGTGAGGTTTCCAGACAGGCCACAAGAGTAGAGAAGTGGACAACACGAACGCCGAATATCAACTGAACGGAGCACTGAGGCGAAAAAAAGAAAGAAGACACAAAACACAACTGCGCAAGCTTTGGCATGGTATCACCACGTGTAAGTCGGGTGCATGTACCGGTCTACGTTGGAGATAACTGTTAAGGCACTTACTCTATTCCTTATGTAAAGTAATCGAAGGCCGACTCACGCACGCACTTCCACCATTATATATATGACATGTCTCTACCATAAGAAGCGTATCTTCATTCTTATGCCTGTACAATATCGCCCATTCATCAAACTCTGGCGTGCAGTTACAATCTTGGTAATGTAAAGAACGATTAGAAGGCGATCTCCCGGTTAACGACCTTTTATGTTCTATTAGCCTCTGACTGATACACCGCCCCGCTTGCCCTACGTAGAACTGGCCACAGCTAAGGGGAATTTTATAAACCACACCCATACGACAGTCAGTGAAACTGTTATTCTTATTGTGCTTCACTGGACAAATATCTTTTTCTTTTTTGCCTTTTATCTGCTTATTTTTCCTCTGCACGGCAGCGCGTATCATACCTAGCATACTGGGAGCAGTGAAAGCAACATTAGCATCATATCTACTGCAACTTTTTTAAGCCTGTGTGACACTGAATATATGTACGGAATAGCCACTGCTCCTTTTTTGCTATTACTGCTTTCTCACGTTCGTCCCCCTCGAAACCGACTTCTTTAGGCGTTCAGCCACAGTGGTCACTGCTACACTAGAATAATCTGCTCCTAACCGGCCCCAAACCTGCGCATCATAACTGGCGCTCATATTGTGCATGCAGGATCGGGTGAGAGAAGACTTAAGGCACGACATGGCAATTCCGTTTTTTACTACTTTAAAATGCTTGGAATGTAAGTTTAAGAACGGCTTCGAAGTTCTGACAAGGAAGGTTATTTCGTAATTATGCCAGATGACGTTTTCAGAAAAAGCGATTTCTGCCATAGAAAAGAATTCACAGCCAGTAAAGCTCAAGCCTTCGGCAGTTAAGCACCGCGTGGTTGACCTCTTGTCAAGATATAATCTTGATAGGGTTGTATCTAATGTCAAGAAAGCAAAATCCCTTACCTTAGAACTGTTTTTCTCGGCGAAGCCCCATAAGCAAGAAATTCCTTTTCGTGCTATAGTGTCAGAGAAAGGGACATGGCAGGTCTGTGTGTCGCTTGTTACCTACAGAACTGCTTAGCTTCACTAGTTTATTCAGACCCCTTTTGCTTGCGAAATTCTCAGGCACTGGTTCAGTATTTGAGAGAGGAAAATCCTGGTGATTGTAAAACATTTAGTATGGATATCGATGACCTGTATTATTCCTTGCTGCATCGCGGGTTGCTAAATTCCGTAAACGAGTGCATTAAAGAACAAGTGCACGAGTTGGCTTTCATTGACAGATGCGGTGTTTCTACGGGAGCTTTTCTAGAAATTCTTTCAATGTACTTGAAGTTGACGTTCATTCGGTGGAGAGATGGCGTTTTTTGCATAAATCGGGCATTTGTATTCGCTGATATGTTGCCCCTATTATTAGCAATATTTACCTGAGTAAGGTTGACAACTGCGTAGAGAAAGCCTTTAGTGATTGCGTCATCAATATATTTCGTTACGTTGATGATTACCTGATTTTGTGCAATAGGGAAGAATTCGATTCCTCTGCTACCTCAGTAAGGGAGCAATTTAAGCTTTATGGAGGAGGATGAAAGTTTACCAAGCTATTTCCTCAGCGACGCGTAATTAATTTCTAGACATTTCCTTCGTCTTCGAAAAAACTCGCGTTCGTTGGCAGTACTCCCCAAGATCTTCGAAGCCATCGTTAAACTTTCAGTCCAAGCATTCAATATAGTACAAAACGGAATTGTTATGTCGTGCCTTAAATGTGCTCTCACCAGATCCTGCATGCACGAAATGAGCGCCAGTTTTAATTCCCAGGTCCGGCGCCTATTAGGAGCAGGTTATCCTAGTGTAGCACTGGCCACTAGGCTGAACGCCTAAAGAAGTCGGTTTCGAGGGGGACGGACGTGATTACAGAAAGCAATAATAGCAAAAAAAAAGAGTAGTGACTATTCCGTACATTCATTCAGTGTCGCACAGGCTTAAAAAGTTGCAAGTAGATATGATGTTAATGTTGCTTTCACTGCTCCCATTTAGCTAGGTAAGATATTCGGTGCCGTGCAGAGCAAAAAGGATCAGGTAAGGTCAAAAAAAGAACAGATATTTGTCCAGTGAAGCGCAATAAGAATAACAGTTTTACTGACTGTCATATGGGTGTGCTAAATAAAATTCCCCTTCGCTGTCGCCAGTTCTACGTAGGGCAAACGGGGCGGTGTATCAGTTAGAGGCTAATGAAACATAAAAGGTTGTCAACTGGTGGATAGCCTTCTAATATCTATTTTTTACATTGCCAAGATTGTAAGTACACGCCAGAGCTAAATGAATGCGCGATATAGTACAGGCATAAGATTGAAGACACGCGCTTTTCGTAGAGGCATGGCATATTTATAATAGTGGAAGTGCGTGCGTGAGTCAGCCTTCGATTACTTAACATAAGGAAGAGATTAAATGCCTTAACAGTTATCTCTCACATAGACCGGCACATGTACCCGACTGACACGGGGTGATACCATGCCAGAGCTTGCGCAGATGCACTGATGCAAAGATTTTCATCCAGATGAACAGTTTCTGTCGCGTTTTGACTCAGCAGCTATGTGTGGTCCAAGTGGCAGTGAGGAGTTAACTGAAACGGGGCTGGATTGTATATTTAATTCATTTGTGTAAATGCCCGTCCTGAGAAGTATCATCTGGAACTCAGCGCAATTTTTTTTTTGTTTTCTTTTAGTCTTTGTTTTAGTCAAGCAGCTTTGTATTTATTGAAAGTTCCGATCGTTTTATGGTACTTTTTAAACGTTGCATATTATTACAATTATGAGCTTTGTAAATACATGAAAAGAATGTAGCTCCACAGTGAAGATCAATGCAGTTGCTTACGAAAGGTTGGTGAGTGATTGCCTTGCGAATGTCAGGATGATAACTCATCGATTTTCATACCACACTCCTGCGACAATTTTTTCCCTTCAAACTGTGTGCGTGCTAGCAATTGACATTATGGATACCTTTTTTATATGCACGTACTTTATCAACTGTAATTCCTCTTTGCACGTCTTGCTATTAAACAATAGTATTTTTGAGCTGTGATGAAAAAATAGAACTACGTTCGATATACATAATAAGTGTTTGCGGTACTGTTACGGCCATATTTAATTATTTTTGTCCATATCGCAGTAGTTATGGGGCAAAGAGTTATGCCAGTTTGAAAAGGTATATATAGTGTTCTACCGACTGCCTATTCTGGTGTATAGTGCTTGAATTTATAAGAGAAAGGGGTTTACGCTGTACTTCACGACAGCCGTGCGCGACCCATAACATTTCATTTGTGTGTTCCCTAGTGGAATTATATTTATTTATTTTTTGTTAAATTGCACTCAAAGTAAAGTACAAAGCCCCCTTACAAAATATGGCAACATACGCCTTCGTGCACGCATTCGCAGAAACTTTATTACGTACAGGTTTTCAGATTGCTCGAATCTTGCCAGTAAGACCTTGTTTAAATATTGCGTAGTTCAGCTGTTTTCGACACTAATACCACCTTTATTATTGCCAGCGCCGTTATCTAGGTGGCAATTAAAACCATTAACTTTAATTCACCTTTTCTGTTGTGGGACAGCAGTTCGTTCTGATTGTCTCCACTCAAAGGAGAAGTGTTGTCACAACTGCCGCTTTCTACGTGCAAACTGCGAAAAGTTTTCAAGTTTTCTAATGAGTCCACTGTGTCTTCAAGCAGCAGTATTTGCTAACTCAGCGTCGAGCTGCTTTCGAGTAATGAGAGAAAGAGAGAGCGGGAGAGGAATACCATGTTTATTTTATAAGTCAAGCCAATAGGCAAGGCATCCCTATTTTAATGCCTCGAGTTGGGGACGCCTCTTGAGCACTCGATTGTGACCAGCCAAATATGATCCTCGAAACTGGAGCTCGCAGTATTTTGCCCGATTCTTATTGAAAAATTGCTCATGTAAAGCGAGGTGTGAACTAAAGTTAGCCTTGTCATATTTGTTTGTATCTCCTCCCCCCCCTTCACTCCATATCTCCTTGTATATAAGCGCGTTCTTTAACGGTATTAAACAGTTGGTAGTTTGCGCTACGTATGTCCACGTCCTGTCCTTCAATTAAGATTCTCAGTGTAAGACTAAGCGCAATATAGTCTTGAACAGGACAGTAATAAAAAAACGCTCCAATAGTCATTCCTACTAGGTCTTGAAAACGAACCTCCAAGCCACAAACAGTTCATCGTGGAGAATTAAGTAACAAAGGTCCCCTATATCTAAGCAAACCCTGTGGTGGCTCGTGGTAGGCCTTCCTTTAACACTTCTACCAAGTCCGCTGAACTTCGGAGGCCGAACGGGTCTGCTGCTTTCAAGGTGTTCAGATGACGCTGAAGGAAGCGGCTCATTGGTTTTTGCAATGAACCACTTTCTGACACAACAGCTCTGAGTGGACGTTCTGCCTTACTGGTCTTCGCCGTGCACGATAGCTCTAAGTGGACGTTCTACCTTATTAGGCTTCGCCGTCAAGAAGACTTGAAGCCAGTCGTTAGTACTCTTTCCCACTGCGTTAGCCAACATTTCTTGGTTGCACTTTTCGAGAAATCTCACGGCATTCTTCCTTACTTGGACAGGTTTCATCGAAGCAGGCTCAAAGTGTTTTTCCATTGCCTTGCAGGCTCTTTCGTAGAAGCAATCGGTGCGTTGAACGACAAAACCTCCCTCCTTGTCGGACTATATGAAAGTCAACCCATGTGGACGGAAATAGTCTACCACCAGGCGGAAATTATCCTTCTTTCCTTCATGTAACTGGTCTTGCGTACGCATGCGACAATTGCCCTTTTTTTCAATTTCATGCACGAACTGACCCAAGAGCTTGCGCTAATGTTCTCATAGCTGTGTTGCTATGTTGTCCACACCTAACTTCCACGTCTCTTTCGCTCGACTATGCGGAACTGTGAACTCCATATTAAGGATCCTGAGCTTTTAACATTGTAAGTACAACAGCTCGACGAAGCGTCTGCGTCTTCGGCTGTTTCGAACAGCGTGTGCTCAAGTCGAATCCTGTGCGCCTAACCGGTGCACATAACCCATTCAGTAGCGGACTCATCTGACGTCCTGAATGCAGTGTTTACTTAATCTGTAGGCCGTCTTTTGTACTCCGGTCCAATCACCTCCCACGCTCTGTCTGCCAGTGCAGCCTGATCGGCCCGCATGGGGTCTAAAATCACTACGACTGTGTATGTCTGACCTTCCTCGCCTTCGTCGAGACGCACTTCCGACAGCCACTCCATGAGCATACCTTTCACTGCAGCTTTGTCCAATCCCAGCTTTTCAAGTACGCTGCGCAGGTTTGTCAAGCGGAGCTCTCACATAGTCTGTATAGCTGTCCTTCTCGCGCTATCGGCCATGGTGCTCACAGACACCATTTCTTGTTCACAGCAGAAGCCCCCAGTATAGGTGGGAAGCAGCAACCACACCTCCATCGGTTGCTGCTTTTAGTTTTCCGGATATAGGCTCGCTGACCGGCCCCCGGCTGGGCCAGTGTATGGAGGGCGCTGCGGCGATAGGTAGCGGCCTGGTGATGGCGAACGGGACGGTCGTCGAGGGCTCCACTGAGTAGCGGCGAGGTAGTCGGCGATGACACGAGGGCGTTCACCTTCCCTCGAGCGCTGTGTGTTCACGGCGAAGCCTGGCAATCCCAAGTCGCTGTATGGGCATCGGTGGTACACATGGCCGGCTTCGCCGCAGTGGTAGCAGAGCGGGCTGTGGTCGGCGGCGCACCAAATGTCCGTCTTCCTCGCGTGGCTGTGCTGGGCGACGGGTGGCTGTGCTGGCGGCGGCGGACGACGGAATTGCGGCGTTATAGGGCCCTGGCATGGTCGTGGAGGGGGACCTTGACGGCGTGCGACGGCGGCGTAGTTCATCGCTTCTGGCTGGGGCTGCAGTAATTGAGGTTGTACCTCAGGAACTCCCGGCGATCGCTGAACCTCATCTTTCACGATGTCAGCGATCGAAGCTACTTGAGGCTGCCACGAAGGCAAGACCTTGCGTAGTTCTTCGCTCACGATGGCCCTGATGGTCTCATGGAGGTCAACGGAGCCCAGCGCTTGGATGGCGCACAGAGGCGTGACACTTGGCGGTTATATTGCCTAGTGCGTATTTCTAAAGTATTCCCAATCGTCGTAGACTCTGTCAGGAACTCAGTTACGGTCTTCGGTGGGTTTCGGATTATTCCGGCGAAAACGTCATGCTTTACGCCTCGCATCAAGAAACGTACTTTTTTCTCTTCGAATATTTCCGGGTCGGCGTGCCGGAAAAGACGGGTCATCTCTTCTTTAAAGATGGCGATGGTCTCATTGGGGGAGTTGGCCTCGGGTTTCCAGCAGAACTTCGGCCTTTTCTTTTCGGACAACGCTCGTGAACGTCCTCAGGAAGTTACTGCGGAACAGGTCCCATGTTGCAAGGGTCGACTCCCGGTTCTCAAACCACGCCCTCGCGGCATCTTCCAAGGAGAAGTACACATGTCATAGCTTATCCTCAGAGGTCCAGTTGTTAAAGGTCGAGATGCTTCCGAAGCTTTTGAGCCAGGTTTCCGGATCCCCCGACGTAGCTCCACGGAAGGTAGGGGGCTCTCTGGGCTGTTGAAGTATGATGGGTGACACTGGGGCTGCCATTGCGGTTGTCTTGGCCACAATCTGTTTGGTCTTCTCAGGTAAAAGTCCGTGCTCAGGCGGCAGCTGTTGTAGACGACGGCTTGCTCTGTGGTGCGGGACTACGTTGGTGCTCTCTTTTCGGTCCGGGCTTGGATCACGGCTTGTCGGGGGCGTCCGGTACATGGACGAAAAGCACCTCCACCAGATGTCACGTGGTAGTGACGTTAAAGGACACAGTAGCAGTACTGTGAAATACAAAACTAACTTTCATTGGGCGAACCTGTGCACACAAAAGAGGCTACAATTATAGCGCAGCGATAGCGGCGAACACGGTCGGCGATCGTCGAAAATCTGATCAGCGGGTCAAGCGCATCGAGTTTTATAGATCAGTCGTCGAATGTTCCAGAGTAACCGCTGGGACCCGCGTGCCTTCCACAAAGTTCTACACTATTCTCGTCGCGCATACATGCAATCAGATTACACAAGTTGCGGGGAAGGCAGCGGATGGAGCCATCGTAAACATTCCAGAAACTTCTTTTACATGCAGGCGCGTCCTGCGCTGTGCGATAACATTTCTTAGGGGGTGAGAAGTGGTCGCTCGATAAAGATAAACAAGTACACGTGTCGGTATGTTTAGGTAAGTAGTGAAGACACTGACGGATCCTTCGTCCATATTCCGGAGTGTCCTGTTTATTGTCTTGTCTGGGCCGGGGGCTGATGTGGTACGGAACTGCTATAGGGATGCGCGGACCTCAGCCGCCAGTATAGGAGCATCTGAGTCAGAGTTAGCATTTGCGTTGTAGTCCGGATGAGAGCTGCATGGTGTGTAATAAATACTGCTCGCCTCTAAGTGTTTAAGCTCAGGGACTCTTGGGGCTATTTGGCGGGCTATTTTCGTCAGGTTCTCATTTTGTGCAAATTTATTTTTTGGAAGTGTATGAGGTGTTTCGGTAGGTTCGAGTTGTTCGCTATGCCGAGTTTTCGTGCATGTCGTTCCATATCTGTTTCCACTGCTGCCTAGAAAGCTTCTGTGCATGAACCTCTATTTCTCTGTCGAGCAGGGAATAGAATAGAATAGAATAACTTTATTTCCTTCTACTCGATGGAGGAGGCTGGAATTACAAGCTGCTCCAGTAGAGGCATCTTGACGAGGCCCGCAGCCCCCCCTACAGAACATTCGGCAACAACATACATGCAAACACCTATACATTATACATATATAGATACCCTCATGAACCCACATACTCGGATATACACATGCAAACCCATATGCACATACATACAGAGCCACTGGTGACTAGATCAAAAATACTTATGGTAGCTTTTGTGGTGAATACAAATGAAATAAGAAGACGCCGCTGCACATATTATATATATATATATATATATATATATATATATATATATATATATATATATATATATATATATATATATATATATATATATATATATATATAGAGAGAGAGAGAGAGAGAGAGAGAGAGAGAGAACTTGAGTGGTGCTACAAGGTAAACAGAACAAGTATTTAATGTCGACAGTTTCGATCGGTGGACCGATCTTCATCAGGGTTTACAAAAAAATGGCAGTTCGGCCCTGGTAGTGAAGTCACCAGACCGGGTGCCCGGTCGTTCTTACATACATCAAACCGAGAGGAACAGTTGTGACAGTGATTGATTTTCGGCGCCTTGGCAGATTTACAGCGGCCTTTGGCAGCTATGCAGGGCAAGAGGAAGGCGGAGTCACATGTATGTAGAGCAAGGAGGTCAGTGAGGAGAAAAGAAAAGAAGAAAAAAAAAGGGAAAAAGAAAGAAAAAGGAAAGAAAAAGAAAAAAGCACACAGGAGGAGGGAGACGTGAGTCGGAGAGTGAGGGGGCCGGGAAGTAGCGGCAGCTAGGTTCCCGTGCACCCGAGGCAAGGAGGGAGAAAACGGTCGCTCCGCAGCACCAGTGCGTGGGCTGCCGTTGTAGCGGGAGAGAGGGCAAGTTGAATCGGGTGGCGGGGGGCACAATAGAGAAGGGGCCCAGAAGGAAGACAGAAGAGCGGCAACTTGTGGAAAGAAACACAGTGTCAAAGTACACATATACAAGGCACGGCCCGTTCCGGCAACTCTGTGGTCCAGCTACGGTGTGAGAAAAAAAAATATATAGTTCCAAAAAAGAATATATGCGTGGAATTCGCAAAGCAAGTGCGCCCATGGGCTTAGATTTAGGGAGCCCAGTTAAATAGCCTCCTTGTGGTCCAATTTTTGAACGTTTAACAGACAACTGCCATCAAGTCAGCACGTGCGTATTTCAAGAAGGGCAATAGGTCACTCAGAATGACCACTTCAGTGGCAGGGTCCAGGAAACTGAATTTATTGGTTTTCCGCTCTCGCCCTTGAGGCGCATGCGGAGGGGTGAGCAAGCAGTAAATAGACAGCGTCTCAATTTTTAAGTACAGAACATGTATTCGCGTTTCCCATGCACTTTCGCGGCATATCCCGGAGGCACGTCAGCCGCCCCGGACTCTCATTAATTCGTTTAGTGTACGTTCCAAATTTATGGATGAAAAAAGATTCTCTCTGCTCGCGTGCACGGGTGTGTTGGAAACCAGATTGCAAGAGCACAACGCTCACGCGTTCAAAGGAGTGATCTGGCAGCCGAACGTGCCTGGAGAAGGGTAAATTGGGGAGACTTTTCACATGCGCGCGGTGATTGTTAAACCGCAGGCGAAACGGGGTCTCTGTTTGGCCGATATATACCAGCCCACACACCTCGCATCGAATTTTGTACACGACGTTACTGGAATCACAGTCAAGATTTTCGGTAATTTTATATACGAAGGGCGAGTTCGATGCTTCAGCCGTGTCTGCTGTTGTCATGTGACGGCATACCTTGCAACGAGGTTTCCCACACGGTCGACAGCCCTTGGGCGTGTTTGACTTCTGTGTCCTCGCCCTGACTAACAAATCCCTTAAGTTTTTGTTTCTTGTATACACAACCCGAGGCGGCTGCTTGGAGATGGTATCGAGTCGGATGCTCTGTTTCATGATATTAAAATGGCGGGTGAGAATGGCATTGACCCGCGGAGCACCGGTGGTGTATGTGAGGACCGAGTTCGGATCTGATTGTGTATTGCTATTGCTAACTTTTTCTCCCATTATCTGTGCTCGATCTAAGCTGCGGGCGCGTTCAATGGCATCGTCTACTATTTTTGGAGGATATTTATTGCGTATGAGAGCAGATTTCAGTTCCTCCGCGTGTCGCTCAAATTGCGCAGATTCGGAACAGGCTCTTCTGTATCTGTGTGCCTGGGAGTAGGGAATGCCTGTTTTGCAGTGATGGGGGGGGGGGGGGGGGGGCTACTATAAAAATGCAGATATTGCTGACGATCTGTCGGCTTTTTGTATAGGGACGTGGAAATGCGACCGCCACTCAGTGACAGAGTGACGTCGAGGAAGTGAATACTATCGTGGGAGAAGTTGTGCGTAAAGCAAATTGACGGGTGCAGAGAATTGAAATTGGAAATGAAGTCTAAGAGACTTTGTTCATTGTCAGCCCACACAAAGAAAATGTCATCCAGGAATCGCTTATAAAATATTGGTTTTACGGCCGAGTTTGCGAGGAAGGGTATTTCTAAAGATGCCATAAAGATATTTGCATAATTTCGCGCCATCTTCGTTCCCATGGCGGTTCCACTGATTTGCAAATAATGCTTGTCCTCGAACTCAAAGTGATTATATTTCAGTACTAGATTTAAAAGAGTCTCAACTGTATCTTTATCTAATTGCCTAGGTTGGCAGGAGCCAGCGTAAGCTGAAACTGCGGAAGCTATGCCCTCGGCGTGAGGTATGTTTGTGTACAAAGATGCGACATCCATAGTGACCAAGTAACCCCCCGCCGGTACCGTCAGGTTTGATACCTCCCGAAGGAAATGATTGGTGTCTTTAATGTACGAGGGGAATCAAGATGGGATGTCCTTATATATATATATATATATATATATATATATGTGTGTGTGTGTATATATATGCATTCATATACCGGTATCTGCACACACTTTATATACATACTAGCCGAAAGGATGTACACTTAACCAGAAATTTCACAATCCTGCAAAAACAGGTCTCTCAGTTGTAGGGCCGTTATTTGCGTGACATCAGCGTCTAGATTATTATATTTATTTAGAAGCATTGGCATTGTGTATGACAGCTTTTTCCTTAAATAATTTGTTCTGGGTGTGACCACCCGCCATACCTCTTTACGATGGGTATCATAACATTTGTTTTGAGTTCAAGGTTACAAAGTTTTCGTAGAAAGGAGCAGTTCAGTTTTACTTCCTGCCTAAATACAGTT
Organism: Dermacentor andersoni; assembly: GCF_023375885.2. Taxonomy (NCBI): domain Eukaryota; kingdom Metazoa; phylum Arthropoda; class Arachnida; order Ixodida; family Ixodidae; genus Dermacentor; species Dermacentor andersoni. The sequence continues at coordinate 4,954,690 of NC_092821.1, forward strand.
GTTAACTTGTACTGGTATAACTTTAACATAGAAATAACGTTAACTTCCTGAAATAATTTTATAGTATGGGAGTTGTAGGTGACATTAAAGAGCAGCCGGACAAACTTCTTTTGCAAGACAAGTAATTTATGCAAATTAACAAATGTAGTACCCCATACCAATAAGCAATAATAGAGGTAAGAGTAAAAAAGCGAGTTATAAATGAGAAGTTTAACTTTAAACGGCCATTGTGATTTACATTTCCACGTCATGCCAATGATCCTAGATAGCTGGATTGCGACTGCGTCAATGTGTTCTTCCCAAAGCATATTACTCGAAAACGTTACGCCAAGAGTTCTCATACTAGTGACCATTTCAATCATTTTTTTCCCGTACGTAGCGTTAATATTTCAATTCACTGGCTTATTCTTAGGCCGAAAGCGCACATCTTTGTTTTTGTTTTTTGTATTTATTTCTAATTGGTTCATTACTGAGCAGTCCCTCAGCTTAGAGAGCATGACGTTCATTTCATACTCTATATCTGCACAGTTTGTTCCTGAAACAACTATACTGGCGCGATCAGCATACAGGACATATTTCGCGTGTAGGTGAATATTCGTTACATCATTAATATAGGCGTTAGAAAGAAGGGGCCCCAAAACACTTCCCTGCGGAACTCCTTTTGAAATAGGCTTCATACTTGAGCAATGCATATCTATCTGAACAAATTGCCGTCTGCTTGCTAGGTAACATTTAATTAGTGTTAAACAATGACCTCGAATGCCTTAGCTATCAAGTTTTTAAATCAATGTTAAATGGTGAATATTATCAAATGCTTTGCTAAAACCCACATAGACGCCAAGCACAAGTCTTCTTTCTTCGAACTGGGATAAGGTGACTTCCTTTTGTTCCACAGTGCATATGTGCATATTCGGTCGATTTAAGCTTTCTGAAGCCGAATTGGGCAGGTGATATTATATTGTTCTTCTCAAAAAAATTATTACCCGCCGTGGTTGCTCAGTGGTTATGGTGTTGGGCTGCTGAGCACGAGGTCGCGGGATCGAATACCAGCCACGGCGGCCGCATTTCGATGGAGGCGAAAACACCGGTGTACTTAGGTGCACGTTAAAGAACCCCGGGTGGTCAAAATTTCCGGAGTCCTCCACTATGGCGTGCCTCATAACCAGAAAGTGGTCTTGTCCCGTAAAACCCCATAATATATTTTAAAAATTATTCAATTGGCGATGTAAGGTTTTTTTCCAAGCCCTAAGAAAAGAGAGGCAATAAGGATATAGGCCTATAATTTCGGATATTATTTCTGTGCTCATTTTTAAATAAAACACTCACTTTAGCGATTTGCATTCTTTTAGGAAAAGTTGCACTGGACAAACATCAATAATAATATATGCAAGGTACAGTGTGACAATATCTAACACGTGTTTTAGCGGCATAATTTGCATGCCTTCAAATTCACAGGAGGAACTCTTTCGCAGTTACATGAAAGCAGAGAAAACAAGCTAAAGAAATAATGAAAAGGAGCTAGCAACAGGCTTCAACTTAAACAATGTCCTAGATGAACTCTTTTGATTGTTCCTAATAAAGTGATCATTAAACATGATGCCTAGAGGGTTTCCATATATCGCATTGTCATTTATGTTCAGTTTTTCTATACAAGAATGCTATATATTACGATTGACGACAGTATTTAACGTTTTCCATAAGAAGTCAGGTTTTGGTGTAGAGCACTGAAATTCAGACTGAATGTGTCGCATTCTACTTAGTTTGATTTCCTTATTCAGTTTATTTCGGTATATTCTGAACTGTTTCAGTGTATCTGGGTCCTTATTTTGAATAAATTTATGATACAATTCGTTTTTGCGATGTATTTTTTCAGGCAGTTCAGTCGTTATCCAAGGTTTACAAATTTTTTTGCCTAAGGTAATTCTTTTTTCGGGAAAGTGGTACTCGTATACACCAGAAATTATATCTATTGTACTGGAGAAGAACGAGCAGCAGCCACTGCTTCGAAAAAGACGACGACAACGAGTGGTTGGAAGCCTTGTGCCTGTGTTTTCAAAGCTCTGTGTCCTCTCGCTTCGGTGCTCTGCTATCTAAGTGTTTTAGCAATCGCACAATAACGCCTCTTGACATATGGTAGACGTGCTGGACCCTACCCAAACCTGGAACTCCGCAGCCAGACGCTCCCTACCATATCTGCTATGCCTCAGGACGCCGCGCAGCCCGATAGTCCCCTGGCATCGCCTGTCGTCTGCTCCGGTGCTCTACGCCAACGAGATCCTCCGGTCTTCAGCGGCAACGACCACCTTGACGTGGAGGATTGGCTTTCGTCATACGACAGCGTGAGTGCGCATAACAAATGGGATGACAAAGCTAAACTGACTACCGTGATATTCTTTCTTTCTGGATTCACTAATCTCTGGTTCTGTAATCACGAATCCAGCCTCTCCACCTGGACAGCATTTACCCATTGTTTCAAAGAAGTTTTCGGTCGCCCTGCTATGTGCAAACTTCGCGCAGAACAACGCTTGCGCAGTCGCGCTCAGCAAAAGGGTGAAAACTTCACCAGCTACATTGAGGACGTAGTTTACCTTTGCCGGCGCATTAATCCCACCATGCCCGACTCTGAAAAGATCAAGAATGTCATGAAGGGCATAGAGGAGGGCGCCTTCCAAATGCTCTTGGCGAAAAATCCTCAAACGATTGAAGAGGTCACTACACTGTGCCTGAGCTACGATGAGCTCCGCAAACAACGCCCTACTACCCGCCGAGCTGCCGCGCCCGACGACATGATTTCGGCTTTAACTGACACTTCCAGTGCTGCTCCCGCCCACCCTTCGTTCCTCGACCAAATGAAGCAATTCATTCGCCAAGAAAAGCGTGCCGACTGTCAATGTTGCCTGCTACCCAGTCATCTGAGTCCTCTTTGTCTCCGGAGCTCCGACGCGTCATACATAAACAAGTCAGCGACGCACTACCTCTCGCTAATCAGCCACTTTCAGCGCCGGTTCCGCTGACGTACGCTGCCGTCGTCGCCAGGCCAAGACCACCGCCTGAAGTTGCGTACTACACCCCCACAAGCGGCTTCTACGCCTCACCTACTCCAGCTGCGAACTACATGCCCAGAAGCGGCTTCTGCGCGCCTCCACAGCCCCTACGCCCAGCTCAAAACAGCGCACCGCTACCTAGGCACCCTGTTGATAATCCGTGGCGTACCCACGACAACCGGCCAATCTGCTTCGCGTGTGGCTTTGCTGGCAACGTGGCACGGTTCTGCCGCCTGCGGGGTTGGTATCCTCCAGATACTGCCAGATGTCAACGGAATTCTCCTGACCCCAGTCCCGCTAATCGGCACCAGTTCCACACTGCGCTCCTTCATCTCCTGTTCCCCGAAGCTTTAACACTCGTCGGTCTCCATCTCCCCGTCGACGTTCCATCTCCCCCATCGTCCGCCGCCCTCCAGCTGCGGTGGAAAACTAAAAGGCGCAGTTCCGAGGGCAAGAACTGCGATCCCTTCGAACTGCTCAAGTCCTCGTTTATTCCCTACGAACATCATTGAAGTTTTTGCCGAAGGTGTCGCCGTTCACGCGCTTGTCAACACGGGTGCTGCAGTGCCCGTGATTACTGAACAGCTTCGTCGTACGCTCTGAGAAGTGGCGACGCCGTTTTCCGTCATTTCGCTACGTACAGCAAGCGCTGAGCCAATTGAGCCTTCAGGAAGATGTACTGTCCTTGTCGCGATACAAGACAGTTTACACCACATTGAGTTTGTTGTTCTTCCCCGCTGCTCTCATGCCATCATTCTAGGATGGGCTCTCATCTCATCATGCTGTTATTGTTTGTGCCCGTGCAGAACTTGCGCTGACTCCATTTTGCGGCAGTCCTGAAGATTTCCCTCCACCTTCTGCTCGGGTGTTTGTCGCCACCGACGCTAATATCCCTCCTTTCTCCTCCGCCCTTCCACCAGTTTCCTGTGCTGCTTTCTGCGATTCCACAGTTTCTTTCAGGCCATCTCAACTTGCTGCACGCCGTCTTCACTTCTTGCTTCCATTTACCCTCCTTCCCTTTCGCCAGGGCTGCAGCGCACTATACGTTTCGAATCCGTTCTCGTGTCCATCAAGCTTAGATCGTGGCGAGTGCCGTGGTTTTGCTGATTAATTTGACACGAGCTCTGTGTGCGATGTGCCTGATGACTCGACTCCTCTTCACGTTGACGCCATGGCTCTCCCTGTCTCTGCACCTGCGCCTACATGTGACCGAACGTTTGCTCCATTTATTGATCCTAACCTCACTCCGAGTCAGCACACGCAGATCGTCGACCTCCTTAACCAATTTGGAACTTCTTTGGACCTCCAGAAACAATGTTTAGGACGTACCTCCACAGTCGTTCATCACATCGACACCGGCAGCCACGCGCCTCTACGCCAACGTCCATACCGTGTGTCCGCGACGGAGCGCCGTGTCATCGATGAACACGTAGGAGATATGCTTCCACGCGGCGTAATACAGCCATCACACAGTGCCTGGGCTTCTCCGGTAGTGGTGGTCAAAAAGAAAGATGGTACTATTCGTTTTGGTGTGGACTATCGACGTCTAAATAAGGTAATCCGGAAAGATGTCTATTCTCTTCCCCGTATCGACGACGCACTGGAGTGCCTCCAAAGCGCTGAATTATTTTCGTCCTTAGACTTACGATCTGGTTATTGGCAGGTCCCCGTGGCTGACGCAGAACGCCCGAAAACAGCATTTTTTACGGCTGATAGCTTATATAAATTTACCATGATGCCCTTTGGCCTCTGTAATGCGCCTGCAACATTTGAAAGAATGATGGATAACATCGTCCGGAGCCTCAAATGGCAGACATGCCTTTGTTATCTCGATGGCATTGTCATCTTTTCCCTGGACTTTTCTTCTCACCTGTTCCGACTCAAACGCGTGCTCACTTGCCTTGCCGATGCTGGACTCCAGCTCAACTTAAAGAAGTGTCGCTTCGCCGGACGGCAGCTAGTCATCCTTGGCCACGTTGTTTCGAAAGATGGTGTGCTCCCAGATCCAACCGAACGCCAAGCCGTTGCCGAATTCCCACGACTAAAGACCACAAAATAACTCCGCAGCTTCATCAGATTATGCTCCTATTTTTGCCGTTTCATCCGCAACTTCGTCGCCATAATAGCGCCTTTGACGCAGCTTCTCGCCGGTAACCACGACATTTTAACCTGGCCGCCAGTTTGCGATCCCGCATTCACGACACTGCGTCATCTTCTAACCTCACTCCCCCTACTCCAATATTTTGACCCAAGCGCACTAACAGAAATACACACGGATGCCGGTGGCATCAGCATTGGCGCTGTTCTTGGACAACGAAAGACTGGCTTCAATGAATACGTTTTTGCCTTCGCTAGCCACGCACTCACGAAAGCGGAAGCAAACTATTCCGTTACAGAAAAAGAATGCCTGGCTATCATTTGGGTCATAACTAAGTTTCGTCCTTACCCCGACGGCCGCCCGCTCGACGTCATCACGGACCATCATGCACTGTGCTGGCTGTCGTCCTTGAGAGATCCCTCAGGCCGCCTCGCTCGATGGGCGCTTCGCCTCCAAGAGTATGATATTCGAGTGCTGTACCGCTCTGGCCGTAAACAATCGGACGCGGATGCCTTGTCTCGCTCCCCAGTGTCAGGCCAGCCCAGTGATCAGAAAGTACAAATATGCGAGTCCTCCTTCACCGCCACGGATATGCTTTCGGAGCAGCAAAAGGATCCATGGATTGTTGCTATGCTGGCTTTTCTGTCAGACCCATCAGGGCCTTCTACTGGCCGTGCATTGCGTCGCCAAGCACACCACTTTGCTGTTCGGGACGAGCTCCTATACCGCCGTAACTACCTCTCGCATGGGCGCAAATGGTTACTCGTGGTTCCTCAGCATCTACGTTCGGATATATGTGTAGCGTTTCAGGATGACCCGCAATGCGCACATGCTGGAGTACACAAAACATACGCGCGCCTGCGAATTCGTTATTACTGGCGCGGGATGTACCGATTTGTCCGCCAATACGTCCGCTCCTGCCTTGCTTGCGAACGCCGCAAGAATACCCCTAATGCCTTAGCTGCTCCACTGCAACCATTGCCTTGTCCAGGACGGGCCTTTGACAGGGTCGGAGTTTATCTTTATGGGCCCCTCCCGAGTACTTCAGATGGCAACCGCTGGGTGATAGTGGCGATTGACCATCTCACACGCTACGCCGAAACTTCGCCTCTGCCCAACGGATCTGCGCGGGATGTTGCCTGGTTGCTTCTGCGTAACATCATACTTCTCCATGGAGCCCCCAAAGAGTGGCTGAGCGACAGAGGCTGTGTCTTTCCCTTTGATGTTATAGAAGCCCTGCTCAAGGAATGCAACGTAATTCATCGTACCTCTACTGCATACCACCCGCAAACCAATGGCATGACTGAGTGCTTTAACCGCACCCCTGGCGATATGTTAGCCATGTACGTCGCATCTGACCAAACCAATTGGGACCGAATCCTACCCTTCGTGATGTACCCTTATAATACCGCCACAGGATTTCCCATTCCCACTACAGGATTTTCCCTATTCTTTCTTCTTTACGGACGCGAGCCTTCCTGCACAATGGACACCATCCTTCCGTATCGCCTTGACAGAACGGAGGCTACTACCCTGTCCGAGGCTGCTGCACACGCGGAAGAGTGCCGAAAGCTCGCCCGCACATTTACTTAGGAAGATCAGCAGTGACAGAAGCACCTTCGGGATATTCCCTCTTCTCCGGCACCCTATGCCCCTGACTCAGTAGTCGGGCTTTGGGCTTCCGCTACCAGCCCTCGACTTTCACCCAAGCTTCTGTCCAAGTACGAGGGTCCCTACGGTGTCGTCAGTCAAACGTCTCCTGTGAACTATTTGGTAGAACCCCTTGAGCCGCCTTCCGGTAAGCGCCGCCGAGGGTGCGAAATCGTTCACGTTCTGCGGCTCAAGGCGTACTTTGACCCACTTGTGCTATCTTGCCCACAGGTCGCCGAGACGGCTCCTCTTCTCCGTGGAGGCAATTGTACTGGAAAAGAACGAGCAACAGGCACTGCTTCGAAAAAGACGACGACAACGAGTGGCTGGAAGCCTTGTGCCGGTGTTGCCGGAGCTCTGTGTCCTCTCGCTGCGGTGCTCTGCTATCTGAGCGTTTTAGCAATCAAACTATAATGCCTCTTGACACTATGAACTTTGTATTTGCCTCTTCAGCTTGGTGATTTGACCGATATATTCCAGGTCACAGGCTAACATGTGAGTTCTAAAAGCCTCAAGGTTGGCTGCTGCAATTGCCTGATAAGTAAAGCATCTCACATCCCTCTTGTCTCTAAAGCTATATTTAGGCATCATGATAAATATTGGAAGGTGGTCGCTTATGCCGTATTATAGCACACCGACGGTTATGCTTTCGTTTTCCATATTTGTTGTGAATAAGTCGAGTAAAGTTTCACTCCTCTATGTAATTCGGGTTGGCGAAGCAATCAGATTTTGAAAACCAATTGACGTTATTATAGTGATCATTTCTTTCGGGTAAGCTGAAATTACAGACTGATCTATGTTAAAATCACCATCAGATATCAAGAACAAGTTATTCTCGGAAATAAAATGGAGAGACTACTCATAGAAAAACAGCTCACAGTGCGCACTGCGGCAGCAGCAAGGGCAACATGCCTAGAAATTCTTTCTGATTCATGATACAGGTCACGGCTGTTCTACTCGGGAATCATCTGACTGTCCACAACGGAACGCAAGATGCCGCACGTGCCAATAGGGTTATCTTGAGGCACCCTGCATCAACGATCATCGACAGCTGCCGGGTCTCCGAAATTTCACCGTTCATCGAGTCACACACTGAAACTGCAAGGCGATTCACAGGAGCGACGACTCATCACGTGATCCCTCCGAAGGCTACAAAAGCATCGCCAGAAACCTGGATCTTCAGTGGGGACTGCGGCAGCAGCAAGGGCAACATGCCTAGACATTCTTTCTGCTTCATGATACAGGTCACGGCTGTTCTACTCGGGAATCATCTGACTGTCCACAACGGAACGCAAGACGCCGCACGTGTCGATAGGGTTATCATGAGGCACCCTGCATCACACGATCATCTACAGCTGCCGGGTCTCGGAAAGTGCACCGTTCATCGAGTCACACAATGAGACTGCGTGGCGATTCACAGGAGCGACGACTCATCACGTGACCCCTCCGAAGGCTACAAAAGCATCGCCAGAAACCTGGATCTTCAGTGGGAACTACGGCAGCAGCAAGGGCAACATGCCTAGAAATTCAGTCTGCTTCATGATACTGGTTAGTAGTTACCAACCTGGATATTGTTACTGAAGCGATAATCGTTATCTGCTGCTGCTGCCCTACCCACTGGGTGTAAAATCTTTCCTAACATGTATTTATTCACTGGTGGTTGATTTGCTTGTTTGCGGAGATGTTGAGGCGAACCCTGGTCCCGGTGATAGCGAAATGTTGGCTAAAATCTTAGAGGGCCAAGCCGAAACACATTCCTGCCTTGAAGAAATGCAGACAACTAAAAATGCCATAGAAAAGAATATCTCTACTCTAACGGAACGCATAGACAAAGTTGATAAACAACTAGAAAACCTCACGGCGCCAACCGCCAAAGTGCAAGAAGTAGAAGCAACAGTTACAGAATTAAACAAAGAGATTGTATCTCTGGTGAGCAAGGTAGATGAGCTAGAAAATAGGAGCCACCGAAACAACCTTGTTATATATGGCATAGAAGAGCCACGTGGCCAAACTGCAGATGGCCTATTAGAAAAAGTAAAAGATAAAATTTTCAAAAACACACTACAGGTTACAGTCACAGGAATCGAAAGATGTCATCGAATCGGGCAGAAGGCCGAAAATAAAGGCCGTCCTGTTATTCTAAAGTTTCTCGACTACCGAAAGAACATAGCTCTATTAAAGCGCTGTAACAAACTTAAGGGAAGTATGGTGTCAATTTCGGAAGACTTTTCCTACAGGGTAAGAGAAATAAGAAAAAATTGTGGGGCACATCAGCCGATGAAAGGAAAAACGGTTCCCAAGGGAAACTAATTTTTGATAAACTAAGCGTAGATGACGTCATGTTCGGGTGGAACGAAACTACTGGTTCACGCTATAAGTTAAGCAGGAAGGCTAATTGACGGCAGCAGCATGACGCACTGTCACTGAAAGTACTTAATGTAAACTGCTGAGGTGTCGTTAACAAAGTTACTGAGCCAGATGCATTGCTGTTGACCCATAGCATTGATATAGCCATCCTCACTGAAACGTGGTTAAACGAGTCCATTTATGACAGTGAATTTGTGCCTGTTGGATACAGCGTACATAGAAAAGACCGCGAGAGTAAGGCTTGTGGGGTGGCTATTCTTTTTAACAAATCCTTAGGCATGAAAAGAATGCCTGATGTGCCTGGTGTCGAGGCTGTTTTTTTGCAAAGTGTATTGTGGTAACACCAGGTATGGTATAGGCGCTATTTACAGGCCCCTGGTTCTGATGTTGGCATCCTCAAAAACATAAGAAAGTATCTAGACACACAAGTCAGGCTTGCGAACAAAATAGTCCTATCAGGCGATTTCAACCTGACCGACGTGGATTGGTCAACATGCACAGTCCGAAATCGTAATGATAATCACTGTGAAATACTGATAGACATGGCCTTCGCGTTCGACTTACTGCAAGTAGTTCAATATTACACCAGCATTCAGGTTAACTCGAAGTCCATACTCGACTTGTTTTTTATAAGTGGTTCAATTACAGCCGAAACTTCTTGTGAGGTAATACCTGGTATCTCGGACCATTCTGCAGTATTGCTAGAATTGACTGGTGCAGCAATGGAACGTAATAACCCAACGTCTAGTTTCCCTAACTTTTCACGAGCAGATGATGTCTTTAGCATTGACATGCTTTCCTTTAATTTAGATATTTTCTAATCCTATTCTGGAGATATAAACAGTCTTTGGCATCCATTCAATATAATTGTAAAAGAATGTATCGATAAATATTCTCCCCGTATTTTAAAGAAGTCGAAGCGCAAAAACGCCTGGATCTCTCGGGACTCATTGCGGTTACAAAGCCAACTCAAGAGGCTAAAGAAAAAACAAAAGTCTACAAACTCTTCCCATACTGCGCAGAAAATAGCGGATATTACATTACAGCTAAAACACAAGTACGAACTGACAAACAACGGTATTTCGGAGAGTCCGTACATAATTTTATACGCACGTCCCCCGAGCAATTCTGGCGGCACATACGCCCGACTTCTAGCGATTGTGATGTCTTTGATATCGAAGATGTACAAGTAGATGACGCAAAAAAAAAAAAAAATCTGAAATGCCTTCAATGAGCAATTTATGAGAATTTTCACTGTTGATAATGATATTTTTGCCACACTTCAACGCAAATTTCCCACCCATATCTGATGTTCTAATTAGTGAAGCTGGAATTTTGAATATGCTCTCAAAACTCGCCCCGCAGGGGCGTCTGCGCAAGCAGGCGTTTGGTGTGTTGCGACACCACGTACCCGAGCACACGAGGGTTGGACCCTCCCGCATGTAGCCGTGCGCGGCTTGGCCGTGTCCGGGAAAGGGGGATCCTGGGGGTTGAGCCGATGCCGGGTGTCGGGACCTTTAAGGCCCCCCGGCGGAGGCAACACACCTCTTTGGCCTCTGCTTCACGTAGACGGCACCCTCGGACTGACCCACCCGGGTGAAATCAAAAGTCGCCTTTTCCTGTCCTCCTCTCCAACCTTCGTCTTTCTCTCTCGCCTTTTTCATCTTTCCTGTCTTCTCTTCACTTCTCCTCACTTCCTAGTTTCCCGGCGGCAAGAGTTAACCTTGTGTGGCTAACCTACCTTGGTCATGTCGTATTAGGTTATAGTTGAGGTGTACAGCTGCCGTGGGCAGGACTTGCTTGCGAGTTCCTGTCCCGTCCCCTCGTTGGGCTCCATGGTGGGCGGCTGGCATCATGACCGAACATTAAACGCACTTCATGGCTCCACCTCTCTCAGAAAATGATCGCACTCCAAAAAGAGTGTGGACCGAGGACAAAACTTCCCAATGCTTCCAAAAAACAAACGAACATTTCCCCAGGCATCATGTCATACATAGTGAAGATCCGGATCAACCAGCTCGAAAAATGTCCCCATTCATAGTATCGAAATCTCTGACTTACGCCCTGGGCCTTGGCTACAAGGTGACGAAGCTAGCCAGTGGCGACCTACTCCTTCAAATCTGAGACAAACCACAATACTCGAAACTCCCAACCTTAGTGTCCTTTGGAGACGTCCGGGTAACTGTAACTACTCACCGCTCACTAAACGCAGTCAAAGGAGTAATATCTGAGCACGATTTCTTGAACCTTTCTGAAGAAGAGATGTTGGATGGTCTGAAAGACCAGAATGTCACCGAAGTCCATCGTATCAAATTCCAAAAAGACGACAAGGAAATACCTACAAAATACATAGTCCTGACCTTTGCCTCCAGCCGACTCCCCGAATCCGTAGAAGTAGGCTATCTTAGAATAACTGTAAGACCATACATTCCAAATCCGAGACGATGTTTCAAATATCGAAGATTCGGCCATGGCTCTCAGAGCTGTCTTGGCCGCCAAACATGTGCCAAATGTTCATCAAATCCTCATGAATCTGTGGACTGTACCGCTGCACCACTGTGCGCGAACTGTGAAGTGGATCACCCCGCGTACTCGAGATCATGTCCGACCTGGAAGAAAGAGAAAGAAATCATAACAATCAATACCAAGGAAAACATAACTTATCAAGAGGCACGAAAAAACACTCCTCAACATTTCAATTCAAAGCAAAAACAAATTTCGCCGATCTGGTGCGCAGGGGCGGCACACCACACCAGGCCTCGGCCACCGCCCAGGCAAAGCCTGAGGCAGGGCCACTCCCGCCCCCGGCAGACGCAGCGAAGGCTGCTTTGCCACCTCTGAACAAAGGCGCGCCGGCCTCTCAGTCGGTCGCCGGCAAGGTTTCCCCCAGTCGAGAGAATTCCACAAACCGTACACCCGCGGGTTCACAGCGGAAGTCCAGAGCCTCTGGTGAGGCAATGGACATAACACAAAACTCGCCTCTGCTGCAGCAGAAGCACAGCTCCCTGGAGCAAAAAAGAAAAGAAAGAACCCCAGTATTGGCACCCCGAAAACCAGCATGCTAATTTTTTACTACACTCATCAAACATGGCGTTCCTTATACAGTGGAACTGCCGAGGACTAATAAATAACTACATAGACATAAAAGAACTGTAAAACACACTGTCCCCGGTGGCTTTATGCTTACAGGAGACCAACTTAGGTCCCAAACAAAAAAACATTTTAAAAAAGTACAATGTCTTTCGGTCTGACCGACAACACGCAGGTAGACTTTCTGGAGGTGTTGCCATTGTAATTAAGACTGGTATTGCAACCCAAAAAATCAAACTTAAAACCAAATACGAAGCTGTTGCTGTCACTGTCATTCATTTTAAGATGATCACAATATGCAATATATATTTTGAGCAACACCTAACAGTAACACTTAATGATTTATAAACCCTTTTAGAACAACTACCAGAGCCTTACCTGCTAGTTGGTGATTTTAACGCCCACTCCGGTTTTTGGGGAAGTGCACACACTGATGTGAGAGGCCATATTTTAGAAGATTTTATTTTAAGTAATAATGTTTGCCTCCTAAACACCAGCAAAAGTACATACTGCTTTCCGAGCACGGGAAAAAAAGAGTTCCATAGATTTGTCTTTTAGTTCACCCTCTGTCTTTAGCAATTTTAAATGGGATGTCATCGACAACCCATACGGCAGCGATCACCTGCCTGTAATAATCAGGACGGTGGAAGTTACATTTAGCGACTTTTTAAAGAAAGGGCCAGCTTAGATAAAATAGTTTCAGATGATTTAAGCATAGACGAACTGAATGAAGCTATCACCAACCGCTGCACGCCCGGCAATTCCTCAGTCGTCAGGAGTAGTAAAAGAGAATCACAAAATTTGGTACACACAAGAATGCCGAGACGCAAAAAGGAGACAAACCAAAGCCTGGGCAATTTTTCGTAGGTACCCAACGCAGGAAAATTTCATCAAGTTCAGAGCAAAAGCCCGGTATATTCGCCGTAATGCATAAAAAACTTCATGGCAAGGTTACGTGTCCTAAATAAATAGCACAATTACATCAAAACAAATGTGGGAGATGGTAAAAAAAAAGATAAATGGCAGCTACTCCCCATACACGGTTCCATTTCTCTCTGACCCTGGTATACAGAGAAACATAGAAGAACGGGGAGATATTCTGGGTGAATATTTTTCTGCGGTCTCCAGTTCATCTCACTATTCAGAATCATTCCTGAAATACAAAAACACAGCTGAAAGACAAAGACTGCCGACAAGTGGCGGTACAAATGAACCCTATAATAACTTACTTACAGTTCAGGAAATTAATAGAGTACTGTCGGCTGGTAAGCAAACTGCAACTGGCCCAGACTAAATACATTATCATATGTTAGCTCATCTCTCTGAACCGGCTGTGGAGGCACTTTTAATTTTTTTTAACAAAGTTTGGGTATCGGGGAAACTTCCCGAAACCTGGAAGATGGCCATTATTGTTCCATTATTAAAATCCGGAAATCCATCCACCCTTCCTAGCAGCTATAGGCCCATAGCTCTGACTAGCTGTCTAGCAAAGTCCTTTGAAAGTCTATTGAATATCAGACTAACATGTGTGTCAGAAGACCGGGAGCGCCTGGATGTCCATCAATGCGGTTTTAAAAAGGCTTGCTCCACCACCGACCACCTTGTCCGTCTTGAAAGTACTGTTCGTGAAGCTTTTATACACAGGCAACACTATCTGATTGCTTCGATTTGGAGAGGGCATATGAAACAACGTGGAGGTTTGGGATCATTCAGGACCGGGCTGAATTGGGCATTCGCGGCAGGATGTTGAACTGCCGAAGGACTTCTTGTCTAACCGTACATTTCACGTCCGCCTTCGCTCAACCCTTTCAAGGAATTTTATCCAGGCAAATGGAGTACCTCAGGGATGTATTTTGAGCACAACACTCTTCATTGTAAAAATGAATTCTATCAGGAAAATAATTCCAAGATCCGTTATGTATTCTCTGTATGTAGATAATCTCCAGATAGCTTGCACATCCCCGAACATATCAACATGCGAACGACAAATACAGCTAACAATAAACAAACTAGCAACATGGCCAGACAGAAATGGTTTCCGTTTTTCCCCACAGAAATCGGTGGCCATTCTTTTCTCACTCAGACGAGGCATACAAATAGATCCAACCCTACACCTGAACGAAATAGATATACCCGTAAAAAATGAACATAAATTTCTAGGTGTAACATTTGAAAGGAAGCTCACCTTCCTGCCTGACATAAATGCTTTGAAAAAGAAAGCTTCTCAGTTCCTGAACATACTCAAAGTGCTGTCGAGAAAACACTGGGGAGCCGATAGGACTTGTCTCTTACAAATTTACTGCTCTCTAGTACGCTCTACCCTGGATTATGGATGTATAGTGTATGGGTCAGCAAGACCATCGTATCTAAAACGGCTAGATCCAGTACATAATTTAGGTTTGCGTCTCTCCACTGGTGCATACAGGACATCACCCATAAACAGCCTTCATGTAGAAACCAATGAGCCATCACTTACAGATAGAAGAGCCATGCTCACATGCTCGTACATTCTGAAAATCCGTTCGCTTCCCAAACACCTATGTTACCCCAGAGTCACAAAGTGCCTATCAAGAACACTGTTTAACAACAAACCACAAGCTATTAGGCCACTCCTCCTGCATTTCGAAGAGATGTGCCAAAACCTCGGCACGCTAGACATATTGCCAAACATTGCCCAAAGGCGAGGTCCACTGCCGCCATGGCACAATTTTCCTGAAATCTGTGATTTCACTCTGACACACTTCCGTAAAAAACAAATTCCACAACAACATATAATACAAGAATTCCTCACACATGAAGAAAAGTACAGTAATTTTGCAGCTTTTTACACAGACGGCTCAAAAACAGATTCTTATGTAGGAAGCGCAGCTGTACAGGGGAATTGGAACAAAATAGTAAGACTTCCACAGTGTGCTTCCATCTTCACTGCGGGAAGTTATGCCATCTGTGCAGCCATAGAAAAATAGTAAATGAGAGACTCACTAACAGTGTTATTTACACAGACTCACTGAGTGTGCTAACGGCCTTTCATTCTGGAAATGCAATGGCTCCTCTGCTTGGAGACCTCATACACAGCATTACAGCAGCGACAGCTCAAGGCCAAAACATCAGGCTTTGCTGGGTACCAAGTCATGTCGGCATTAAAGGCAATGAAAGAGCGGATTTGTGCGCTGCTGAAGCTTACGGTAAGCAAATTAAGAATGTAAATATGCCCTATAGAGATTGCATGAACTTACTACATAGTAATGCAAGGAAAAAATGGCAGTCCACTTGGAACAACGAACTAAATAACAAGCTGCAATTGATAAAACCTGTTCTAGGGGAATGGAAGTCATGCGTGCACCAGAAGCGTTTCAAGGAAGTCATTATCTGCCGTCTCCGTATAGGTCACACACACATTACACACAACTTTCTGCTGAAGAAAGAAGACATCCTAATTTGCACTTGCGGAGATGAACTTACAATCACATTTTAATTTCATGTTGTAAACTCGAAAAGCTACGGAAAAAGTGCTTTTCCCCGTTTTATAACCAATGCAACCCTTTTCACCCAGCACTGCTCTTGAGTGACAATGCAATTGTGGATATGTCTAGCGTTTTTATATTTTTAACAGAAGCTGGTTTTCTTAAAAATATGTAAATCATCACGCAGTACTTCACCTCATACACCACAGCCATTTCCCAATCCTGAGAAAAAGGCTGAGGACTTTATTTGACTGGTTAGGAGCCTCGAGATCCTTGCCCTGGCAAGGATGGCCGCTGAGGTTACCCGACCCCCTTTAAAAGTTTTTATCAGTACCCATTGTTACAATCTTTTTCTTGCTCCATCATTTAAGCACTCAACACCAGCGACTCCACTATTTAAGCACTCAACACCAGCGACGAATATTTACATTTTATAAAATTACACGGAAAATTCTCCTATATCTTGAGCTTGGCGCATGATGGCCTTAGTTGCCTATGTGCCATAAAACACTACACAACACAACACACACAAGGTTATTCGACAAGGTTATTCTACGTGTACGAAGCTAGCACAAACAATTCATGACTTTGCCCTTTCAAATAATAACAGAAAACAAACCGATGTAATTTCTACGGAATTTAAGAAAGCTTTTGATAAAGTCTCTCATAAGAAGTTATTGCACAAATTAAGGAAAATATTAAATAACCAGCAACTTTTAAACTGGATTGCCGCATACATTGACAATCGAAAACAGTTTGTTGTCTTTAACGGAGAAACTTCGTAAATGGTTGGTGTGTACTCGGGCGTTCCCCAAGGGTCTGTGCTTGGTCCCCTTCGTTTTCTTTTGTTTATTAATGATATTGTCTGCAACATTCATGTCAAAATACGATTGTATGCCGATGATTGCGTGATTTAGAAGGAAGTGAACAGCACAACTGACCAAATTCTTTTATATGATACACTCAACAAAATTGTTCAGTGGTGTGATATATGGCAAATGTGTATAAACTATGAAAAAACAGTGTTCATGAGAGTTACAAAAAAAAGATAATTAACCTTTGTCTATTCTATCAACAGCAGTGTTCTGCACGAAGTACCTGATTACAAATACCTGGGCCTGTGGATAACAAGTAACTTAGACTGGACTAAACACATTGATTATGTCGTAAGAAATGGAAACTGTAAGTTGCTCTGTTTAGGAAGAGCTTTAAAATTTAATTCTCCGCATGTCCACATGACCGCATATAAAGCGCTTATTCTCCCATCATTAGATTATGCAGCCATAATCTGGGACCGGTTCATTAGGACCAATATTAACAAGATTGAAAGCGTACAGAAAAAGGGTGTGCGATTCATATATAACCGCTTTGGACGTTCTTCTGTTTCTGCCCTTTTAACCAGAGCCTAGCAATTGCCACAAATAACCCAAAAGAAACCGGTCATCTAGGTTAAAATTTATGTATCAGATCGTAAAGGGGCACTATAAATTAGACACTTCAGACGTAATAACCTTTTCATCCGGGTATGCCACTAAACAAGGACACCAATTAACAATTGCTCCGTTTCGCACACGTCACAGCTCCTTTAAATACTCTTTCTTTCCGTTGACAATAACTGAATGGAACCAGCCTACTAACACGCAAGTTTAACAGCCTTCACTTACCTTGTTTACATCGTGTCTAACTTAGTACTTACCGTCATGATCATCATCCTCATCATCATCAGCCTGGTTACGCCCACTGCAGGGCAAAGGCCTCTCCCATACTTCTCCAACAACCCCGGTCATGTACTAATTGCGGCCATGCCGTCCCTTCAAACTCCTTAATCCCATCCGCCCACCTAACTTTGTGCCGCCCCCTGCTACGCTTCCCTTCCCTTGGGATCCAGTCCGTAACCCTTAATGACCATCGGTTATCTCCCCTCCTCATTACATGTCCTGCCCATGCCCATTTCTTTTTCTTGATTTCAACTAAGATGTCATTAACTCGCGTTTGTTCCCTCACCCAATCTGCTCTTTTCTTATCCCTTAACGTTACACCTATCATTCTTCTTTCGATAGCTCGTTGCGTCGTCCTCAATTTGAGTAGAACCCTTTTCGTAAGCCTCCAGGTTTCTGCCCCGTAGGTGAGTACTAGTAAGACACAGCTTACTTACCGTACTTAGCGTATGCCTTCTATTTTAGGTTATATTAGTGTATTTACTCTCATGTTGCCTTTTTTTGTGATCTTTTCAAGATTTGTACCCTCCTGCCAAAATCCTCAAAGTGGGATTGCAGTATCAGTAAATAAAAAAACAGATAAAAATGGGAAGGCACCCATTTGGGGGCCTATAACAAACAGAGAACACGTATTTGCCCGCACGTGCCGTAAGTATTTCGAAGTCGTCACATACACTACAGAACGATGGAAGCAATTCGCAATTCATTGCATCTTTCAATAGCAACATAACACCGCCCCCTCGACGATTTGGACGATTTAAGAAATAACAGTGATAAGGAGCCAAGCTAAGTTCGTCGCGGTAATCTTTGAACCCCATCTCCGTGACCATGACGGCGTCGAACAAAAAGGAAAAACTAGTGATGAAATCCACGATATCTGTTAGTTTAGTGCAGAGCGAGCGCGCATTCAAGTGAAGGCATTTCAAGAAATTCTTATGTTCGGTTACACCAGCTGCATCTAATTCTTGCGGAAAAAAATATCTATGTTGTGTTATACTCGACTTTTAACAAAACAATGTGCAATTATGCAAGTACAAACTAAGCGGGAAGGTCGCGTGCATTTCGTGTCACAAGTGCTCGGTCGCCATCCGCCTGCCTCAGAAATACCTTGCAATTTTGGTGGCACGCGTAAGGGTACCCTTTTTCTTTCGCCTATTCTTTCACCAGACCGAAAAAGTGCCTGTTGTGGCTGGTCAGGTTTTCGACTACGAAGACACTCCAGTTACGTTCCTTCAATTTATGTCTTTTCTCAAACCACTGATCGCGTGCCATTTGCCTTGTGAACCTAACGATCACACCGGGGATCTTGCCAAGTCTTACTGGAAGGCGATGTATGGCACTAACGTCTAGTTCCGTGAGTTCGGGAACCTCCATCGTGTCAGCAACACTGTTCACTTTGTTTAGAAGACTTTCTTGCTCGGAGACAGGAATTCCTTGAAATGCTAAGTTTTGCCTTCGTTTTGTCCATTCCAGTTCATGTAGCTCCAGTCGTACTTGAACCGTCTCACCAGCTCTGTCCTTGAATTTTTGTTCTAGCACGTCCACTCTTTTCCGAATTTCCCTTGTTTCCCGCTCTTGTGTGGCCACCCGTTCAAGAACTTGAGCGTATTTCTCTGACATAATTTGAACTGATTCTTCAGTTTTAGACACTGTTTCTTTAGGGGCATAAGTTCGTCCAGCTTTCGGTTAATCCTAAGCAACAGTGGTCTTATGTCCGTAATCTCCTCGGCACTGGCTGCAACGTTCTGGCCTTCTTTCGCGTTCTTCGAGGCCTTAAAGGTGAGACACGACCACTTTTGCCTAGCAGACGCTGAGTTGCTCTTGTACTGCTTTTCTGTGAGGCCAGAGCGATCTCCAATGTAAAATCGGTGCTCGCAGTCTGCGCATACTATCACTGCCTCAGTACGTTGAAACTCGGCTTCGCAGAAAAAGCAACAATTTTTTTTCGTTGTCATTGCTACGTATGCAACTGAATACGTTTCTACAAAAAAATACTACAAGAAAAAAATAGCATAGAGGCAGACATGTAACACATATAAGCACTGGTAGTAGTCAGCGGCAGCCGCCGCAGTAGTATATACTCAGAAGGCAGCCGTAGAGAAAGGTACCAACCTGCAAAAAGCAGAGCACATGCGTAGATTCGGTGTTTCCCTGCTGCTGCTGCTGCTGCCACCGAATGCCGCTACGCCAGGACGACCAGCCTTTATACTCTAGATTGCTGTGTGGCTGTGTGGAATGTGTGGTTTCAGGAGGAATTAAACTGGAATACACAGGTAAATCACCTGATTACCGCATTAGCGCGAATAGTTGGTTATTTTCACAAAACAGTACACTTAATCCCAATAAGGTTAAAACTAAATATGTACTATGCACTCTTTCATTCTAAGGTAACTTATGGGATATTAGTCTGAAAAACAACATCGCAAAGAAATTACCATAGACTTATTACTATGCAGAAGAAAATATTGCGCTCTTTCGAAAAGTACAGGGAAAAATTACAAGACCTACCAACTGCTCCGCTGTTCATAAAACATTCCATGCTCAAGGTTGACCAGTTGTATCATTTTAAATTGCTCCAAGTAATTCAACAAAATAAATTATATCAACAAAGCCGCATCAAAAAACCACACTACTGTTTACGAGAACAAAGGATACGAGCACCTAAAGTAAGAACTAATTACGGAAAACAAAGTGCTGCGTAGCAGACACATCATGTTTTGAATATCCTTGCAGATAGATTGAACGTTCAAGCTAGTAGTGCTGCATTTAAAAAACAAGCAAAGAACTTATTAATTACCACATGCATACAGTATGTGTATGTATGTGGTTTTTTCGAAGTTACGATTTAATCATTGCCTTTTCCGTTACTTTAAAAGGCTGTTGCGGTCTTCACACAGGTAAAGAGACGGCTATCTATTTCGTGCAGGCCAGACTCCTTTGGTATGACGGAGGTGCCTGCATCCTCTAGTAGCGCTTGTGTCCAGTCGCTGATGTCTGTGGTTGTTTCCGGCGCGGTTTGTTCCCGTGGGCTGTCAAACCGGTCGTCTGAGTTGGCATGTGACCTGAAACGCGCTGCACTGGACCTAGCCGCTCACCGCTGGCGTGGAGGCATAACTTGGTGAAGCTGCTTCGATGACTTTAAAACGCCGATTAACGCAAACAACTTGGTGGTCACGGCTGATGTCGGCCTAGGTAGAACCCGGAAGCCTTCAAGGAGTTCGGGCAATAAGCATTCGGGCGTCCGATAGTTTTGGAAGCAGGAAACGGTGAAATTCTGCAGAGCCCATGTGAAGCGCGCCCGCAGGAAATGAACGCTCGTAGCTTTTTTCGAAACAACGTTTTCGGGGCACCACCAGTGTGCAGCTGGCGCACGCTGATGGGGATAGCACCGAGAACGTGTAAGCGATGTAGTGCATTATGACACTAACGAGCGCCGACATTGAGCGCAGCAGAGGCTCCAAAGTGGTGTAGCCTGGTGTGAACGGTGTAGGCGTTTTGCTTAGAGGACGACCTACAGTTTCTGCGCATTGTTTGCCCTTCGGGTGCGATTAACGTATGACGCCTCGTCGCCTGTGGAGTACAGCTTCAATATGTATCAGCAGTGCTTACACACCGCCTACTTTAGTGTGTAATGGAAGTGCCTTTTCAGCCACATGCTCTGGTACCTCCTTATCTATACTTATGTAAGCATGTATCCACTTATGAAAGAAGTAAGCTGAAACGGGAACTGAAAAGAGACATAATTACCTCAGTAATCAAAATGAGCCAAGCCTACCTTACTCAATGCGGAATCAATAGCGGTCATGCACAGTAGCACTTGTACTTGGGCTCACAGTAAAACAAAACAAAAAGGCTGCCATTTCACCGAAGAGGCGAAGCAGCATTAGTGATGGCGAAGTATACAATTACACAAAGGAATATTCTTACCGTACAAAGTCGTGTACGGACCGCACCGCCAACTTCGCAGCCAATATTTATGAAAAATTCAACCAAGGAGCCATCGCATTCGGTGCACTGATTCCGATCGCAATCAAAAGCGAATTCTCACGCGAAGCGTAAATTTGCGTGTCGCTGATAGATGGCGAGAAGAGACGATCTCGGAGTTTCACAGCGGATATCATACTTGTAGCTGCAAGAAACATTAAACGGCCCGGTCCTATTCAAAGGTAGCCAAAAACGCGAAAAAAAGTGCGGCCTTTACACAAATATAAAGTCAGTTATATCGGCGATATAAATTGTAGAGAACATTCATTTTCTAATAAATATAACACGCATAGTGTTATGCATCAATCATGTAAACCTGCAAATACCTCACTGGAGGGCCAGGAGTACTCATTGTCAAAACGCTGGCATTATGAAGAACGCTGGCAGCGCAGGCGAGTGGTTGGTATAACCTTGTAAATACTCATATTGCCACCTAGTTGTGACGGTAAAGAACACAACAGCAAATCTGTGAATGACAAAAGTAAGTTTTATTGAGTGAACCTGTGCCCACAAAAACAGGCTGCGCTCAAAGCACAACGATAGCTGCAAACAGAGTCGGCGATCGTCGGAAACCTGATCTCCAGGGCAAGGGCGTTTACGCTTATACATGAGTCATCCAAGGTTCCACGATAATTGCTGGCGCCCGCGTGTTTTCTAGAAAGTACTAAATAATTTGCGTAGGGCATATTGCTACGATATTTGTTAGCAGCGGAGGCCGACTGACGGGCAGCAGAAACAAGCATTCGATGAAGGGCTCATGTCGGTGGCGATGCTGCTGCGCTGCAGGCTACTCTTGTTCGTTACAAACGCCCTCCGCCGAAATAGGCGCCATCCTGGCTACTTAAAGCGAGGGGACTATTACTGGGTCGTAGTGCGGCTTAATGTGAGAGACGTGGACAAGTTCGCGGCCGCGATGGCGTAGGTCCATTGATTGCGTGACGGGCACCACGAGGTAACCGATGCAGGGCATTTGTTCCAGAACGTGGTAGGGTCTCAAATACTTTGCGACAAGTTTTGCGGAGAGGTCGGGTGTGGTAGCGGGTACCTGAAGCCAGACCAGAGAGCCAGGCGAAAAAGGTGCAGAACGGTGGGTAGGTGGACAGGATTGCCGCTGCCACTCGTCCTCGCTGGAAAAAGAGTGGGCAAGCTGGGGGCATCGCAAGGCATTTCGAGCAACTTCAGATAGCGAAGTACTTTCGGACGCGTCGGGTGTAAATGAAAAAAAAAATTGTATCGAACGTATTAGATGGCTCTCGTTCTTATATGAGAAAGTAAAGGTAAAATTCAGTAGTTGCTTGAGCCGCAGTATAGCACGCATACGTGACGAAAGGGAGAACTTGGTCGCAATTTGAATGATGAGAGGTGACGTACTTTGAGAGCATATCGCCAAGAGTACGGCTGAGGTGCTGTGTCATGCTCTTAGTTTGCGGGTGGTAAGGTGTTCTTCTGTAGTGGACGATTCGGCATTCGTCGATTAGTGCCTTAATATCATCGAAAACAAAGGTGCGGCCTTTATCGCTCAGAAGTTCGCAAGGCGCACCGTGGTGCATCACGAAATGCCGCAAGAGAATCAAGGCAAAGTCATGGGCAGTGGCAGTCGGCAGAGCGGCTTCTTCAGCATAGCGGGTCAAGCGATCCACTGCAACAATAATCTAATGGTTCCCTGCTGGTTTGGATGGTAGCAGTCCGTACACGTCAATACCAACACGATCAAACGATAGTCAAAGAGAGGGTACGGGTGGTGACGTGTAGACACGTTCGGGAGCTAATTTTCGGCGTTGGCACTGAGCACAGAAGCGGAAGAAGTTTCTGACGTAGTTCTACATGCCGCGCCGATAAAATTGGAGGTGTAGTGGAGCGTAGGTCTTCAAGAGGCCGGTATGCGCGCAGTGTGGGTATGCACGGAAAGCGTCGCAGATAAAGTCACGGAGATGGCGCGGTATCACATGAAGCCACTTGCGACCGTCAGAAAGGTCGACAATAAAGAAGGCCGTCATGAATGCAGAAGTGGGCAGCTTGGCAGCGAAGAGCGCGAGATGGTGCAGAGGTGGACGGGTCAGAAAGAATGCCGATGTGAACACTGATCGAGGGATACTTGCGCTGCTTCGACGGCACGTTGCGCAGACTATGTGATGTCAGTGTTGGCTCAATGGCAGGTAGGCAAGCGCTGTCAGTGGAGACCAGTGAGCGAGAAAGGGGGTCAGCTTCCGTTTGCTTCCGACCGGAACGGTACACAACGCCAATGTCGCATTCCTGTAGCGTAGGTGCCCGGCGAGCAAGTGAGCCAGATGGGTCCTTAAGGGTTGACAGCCAACAAAGTGACGACGTCGAAAGGGTGAAAAGCGTGGCAGTTTGGGCAAGTTGGTATGTCATGACTTTTTTAGGCTTGTAGCGCAGCCGACAAACAGCAAAAAGAAAGGAGGAAGGCGTAATCAAAAGGAACGGAGAACAGAGCGAGTTACTTTTCAATACGCCTTCCACCTTCCATCGTGCTCTTTCTGGGCTGCGCTACAAGTATAATAAAGTCGAAGGGGTGACCATGCAAATAAGTGTGGAATTTTCCAAGGGCCCAAATAATGGCTAAACACTCTTTCTCTGTTATTGAATAATTAGCCCCGGTTTTTGTCAGTGTTCGGCTGGCGTAGGCGACGACATATTCATCAAACTCAGCTTTTCGTTGCACGAGTACGGCGCCGAGTACGACACCGCTGACATCGGTGTTGACCTCGGTGAGAGCTGCAGGATTGTAGTGGCGGAGGATAGGTGGTGAGGTCAGCAGGCATCGTAATTTCGTGAAGGCGTCATCGCAGCCGGGCGACCAAGGTGAAAGCTCTTTGTCTCCGTTTAGAATCTGTCAGGGGTGCAGTTATAAAGGCAAAGTTTCGAATGAAACGTCAGAAATACGGGCATAACTCAACGAAACATTGACACTCCTTTAACTTCTTTGGTTGTGGAAAGTCGGCGACAGCACAGAGCTTGCCTGCATCCGGAAAAATGGCGTCTCGCGACTCAACGTGGCCAAGAATGGTGACCTCTCCGGCGCCGAAACAAAAAAGATGCATTTTAGAACGTGCTCGAGGTGGCTGAGATGTTTGCGTAAATCAGTGGAAAGGACAACTATGTTATCCAGGTAGCATGTGTTCCATTTGAGACCGCGTAAAATATTACTCATCATCCTCTTAAAAGTAGCCGGATCTTTACACAGGCCGAAAAGCGTTACGGTGAATTCGTATAATCCGTGAGGCGATACAAATGCTCTTTTGGGTCGATCAGAGTTTGCCATTGGAACTTGCCACTATTCGGAACGTAAATCCAACAAGGATAACACCGCTTCCTGCAGACAGTTGAGGCTATTGTCGGTGCATAGTAGCGGGTAAACGTCCTTGCGCGTTGTCTTGTTCAGACGATAGCAGTCGGCGCAGAACCGATTAGAGCCATCCTTTCTCTTAACTAGAACCACCGGTGACGCCCAGGGACTGTTTGGAGGCGGTACGACGCGGCGCCTAAGCATGTCAGCAACTTGGTCATCAGTGACACGGTACTCAGAGTCGCATACTCGGTAAAGGCGTTGTCGTACTGGTGCATGACTGTTTGTATCTACCTGGTGAGAAACAATTTGTGTGGTGCAAACAGGAAACATGGATGTCAAAAGAAGCGCGGAACTTCTGCAGCAGAGTGATAAGCTGGCTTCGTTCTGAAGATGACGTTTCGTCGTCGATAGAGCGGTGGAAAGCACCGAGGAGTGAATGATCAACTGCAGGGTCACTAGTAAATGTGCTAACGCCCGTAGAAATAGAAGTGGAGGGAGCGTCAAAGATACAAAAGGGGTCGATCAGTTGAGCGAGGCCTAGGCATTCACCATGAAATAAAGGCAAAGGGCGCGCTGGGGCACTGTGGACGAGGAGCTTCGTGACACCACTGCGAAGAGTAAGTAGAAGAAACGGCAACGTAGAACATTTGCGGCGAATGAAGACGGCAGAGGGTATAAAGAGAACAACAGCGCCATCAGAAACAGGGGCGCATGGCACAGGCACAAGCAGTTAGGAGCACAGAGGGACGGCATTGTCATCGGACACAAGGAGTTTATCCGTAGAATAGCGGTTTTCGAAAGTTTCAATGTCTAGAAGTGCAGAAGCTTCGAGTTTGGCGTGACAACAGTCAATAACGGCGTTATTATTTGCAAGGAAGTTCGAGCCCAATAGTATGTTATGGGAACACGAGGGCCGGGGTGCTATGCAGGATGCGCCGAGTTTGGCGAAACTTGGCATCTTCACGAGCTCTGGCGACACCCCAAGATGAAACCACAAATGGTAACGAGACACAGTTTATCTTTCGACAAGCCTCCAGTTTCATTGGTTTCTTCTGGGCGGTGGACAAACTGGCGCTCACGTGATCGTACCGTCGGTGCATGGTCAAGCCTTCTTTCACTTGTTCGTCGTTCCACCGAGTGCAATACATGCACAAGCAAGCTATAAAACAAATGTATTGAGAACAATATTATTAGTTACTTTAACGTGGTGCAGAAGCATCTTAAAGCTTACAAGATGTACACTGAATGTGTATTAGACTAATTTGTAATTTAGTACGCTTCGCATTATACCACGAGGGAACCCTGTGGTAGCGTCATCGCGTCCATTCACCGGGCGAGCATGGCGGCTAAACATCGAAGCGGCCCAGTGTAAACAAACTCGTACAACGAGCTTGCAGTGCGCGACGTAGTGATCAGGCTCGATGATGACCACTATTTCTTGGATAGTTCTGTTCCTCCGTGAGCAATCTTTCCGTGCACCCCGTCAGACTGCCAATAGCTTCGGCAATTTTACAGATCGCAACGCGCACATACTGTTCACGCGCAATGCCGAAGAAACAACTTGTCCGGTGCTGCTTCTGCGAGTGCGCCGAGTTCCTCCACTCTGCGTGATTGTGAGCGTCACCAATATTACATAGTGTGTGCAAAAGGAAGACAGCCTATATAGCTACGATGCGACAAGGAGGTGGCGCCGACGATGGATCTCGCTACCAACACAGTAAAGGAGACATCGACACACTGCAGATAAGTATATTCCTACTGTTTCACATTTAGCATAATAATAGTGCACGGATTAAGTCACTTTCATAGCAACGAATTGAATGTCTAACAGTTTAAAAAAGGCATTGAGAACCAATGAGTGTTCGTGCTTTTAGATGCACGTGGGCCTGCGAAAATATGGCAAAGATGAAGGTAACTTTCACTAACTTGGTGAGATGACAGAAATTCATGAGTGACATTCAGGCCGCAGAATCCATGGAAGAGTATCTTTAACCAAGTGAAATATCAATAGCAGGTACTGATTTAAAGCAGGAAACTTATACAAAAATTTCATGGGTTGAACAGCACATGGAAGGCACTACCGAATCCTGATCGCCATGTTGCCGGTATCCTTGAAAAAAGTTTAGAATCATTGCATTCTAACGGGTATGCAATATGGGACATAAACCGGGGGGTAAACAAAGAAACTTGAGAAGTGGAGGACTGCGCAGAAAGCGAACAAAAATTGCTGGAGATAGCATTAAGGCAGGAAGACAGTAGCATAGTAAACCGTGGCAACTGATATGCTAGTTGATATAAAGAAAAAATGGTATTGGCAGGCAGGCCATACACGTCTTCAATCACTTTTTGCCAAATCATAACACGTGATTACATAAGTGCGACAGAATGGATGTCAAGGAGAGAGAACTGCAGCCGAGGATGGTAGAAAATTGCGTAATGTGAAAAAAATATGATGTTTGTAGGCATAGAATGCAATCAGCTCGCATAAGACGGGGTTGTAGGGAGAGGAATTTGTTTGGCAGTGAAAAAAATAGGTTTGTGGTGCGGGCAGTAGAGACTCGTGAAGGTGCGGGGACACCTCAGCGGCTGGCACACTAATCAACACGACAATTGGCTCTCAAGAAGACAACCCCAGTTATGAAAAATAAAGCAACGTTGTCCCGATACATTGTTTTATTATGCATACTTCACTAAAGGCTTCCAGTGTTAAGGGCACTTAGTACCAATAGTGCAACGAACATTTTTCTTTGTAAATAATGGTTTATATGCGGTTGATTCATTCCAATAATCCACTTTTTTTTGCAGCAAAACATTCTGCTGCTGGAGGCACTCAACCGCCTGGTGGCAGTAAGCGACCGCCTGGCCCGTGCTCTTGAGAGTGTGGCAGAGGTCCAGAGGGCTGCTCTGCAAAAGTAGTATGGGTGCCCTCACTGGTCTCCAGTCGAGCCCCAAGAAGACACCTTATAAAGGAGCTTTCAGTTTATTACATTGTTAATTATTTAAGAACATGAATGAAATTATTGCAGTAAACATTGTGCTGTGCATATTAGGACACTTGTAACATTCACTTGGTGTCTCTTCAAAATAGGCAAAAACGTAAGACAACCTGTGCCACTCTTGGACCATGTAAATGAAAAATACACTAATGCGGCATACACGTCATTGTACTGTTTGTTCTTTCTATGTGCAAGAATACAGTGCATGTTGATTAGCCACAAGATTAACGGTGTGTGTAATTAACAATGAAAAGACAGGAAACAGCAGGAGCTTAATATTGCTATCACCTGTAGACTGTGCATATAACTGCAACACTCCCCGATTCAAACGTGCCATTACATGCATGTTCGATACCACATATGTACTAATTTTCCCACAGCTTAAGCCCTTGCATAGCACACTTCTGATGTATCCGTTTCATAGGCCTAATATTTGTACACTTTGTCCTTTTGTGTTGTATGAAAGGCGACATCCTTTACAGTCGGATACAACTTCAGAAGACAGGAGAGGCCCCGCCCAGACGACCAAAGCGCAGCAGCCGATTGCCTCCACGTCTAAAGAAATAGTCCCTCTCCAACGAGCGGGTTTTATTGCATCCGGCGGCACGACGTCAGTCTAGAGTGCGAGCCCATTGGTGCAGGCTTGTGTTCACCTGCCTTTAAAGTGCAGATTCCGTGGCCTCCTAAACTTGCATTCGACTATAGGATCACGTAATGCCTTGCACCAGTTGCATAGACTTTAGCAACTTGATATCACACAATAATTGTGTGGCAAGGCACTGGCATGTTGTCGAATAGCTCACACTTCCTCGGTCCTGCACCAAAGAAGCCCAATGCTCTATTTGAAGTTGGATCGCACAACCATTCGACGGCACAAATAAGAGTAACACACACATCAGAGCATTCTGCTGTGTGTATTTCTCTTCTTTGTGTCCCGTCGAATTGTTGTGCAGTTTAAGTTCAAGCTTCTATACCAATACACCCAGTCTTCAACCTCGCCAATGCTCTAGTTATTAGGCCACAATGGCGCACATCTTTGAAATTTGCCACCACAAATTAGCTCTCCAAAAAATCACAAGTGTTAAATTTGGCAACACAGGTGTATGCACATGCCATATTCTTTACCACTAAACTCACAGGATTCAAAGGGGCAAGCATTGACCAGCCTTACTTGTGCCGTTACCATCATCATCATGACACAAATGGAAAGACAGTGCCACGTTTCAGTAAAGGGAATGCCGTAGGGAAAGGCGTGACAGCGAGGATTACAATAAAACTAGCGGCTACAAGACATGTTCAATGCCACAATATGCTGCATGTCGCCCACCCTACTTTGGCATTGCGGCAAGCTTTTACTCATTTGAGCATATCAGGTTTTGTGTAATCATTGATCTAAAGGTGTACAAAAGGTCTATTTGCTCTGCAATTTTTATTTTTATCATGGCGGATTAAAGACCCACTTTTCATTGGCGTCTGTAGCACAATTCTCCCGATATGTAATTTTGCCTTGGTGGTTCATGACATCTGCACGCACACCGAGTTCTGCAGAGCAATGGATCTGCATTGTTCTACTGCTTAAGAATTAGAGCCCCGTTATCAGATGAAAATATATGATTCATCCGTCCAGAATACTGCTGCCCCCCCCCCCCCCAAAAAAAAAAGAAGATACACTGAACCTCTGGCACATGCATCAACAGTGAACAGAGCAAACAATCTGAAATATTTTCTTCATGCAAGCCAGCACACTAAGATTCGCAATGCATTTTCATTTCCGCACATATGCATAGGCACAACCGGCTTGGCGCAACATCCACATCTCGCGTTGCAACAAATTCTGCAATGCCTCGCTGTTTCATAGTGCGGCCGATAGATGACGCATGACCGAAATTCAGCATTATGCATACTAAGTAGCTTCACGAATGATTAGCATTCATAGGTTACTTCACGCAATTTGTGATATCCATTTATCTATTCATACTTCATTAACCTCTTTCCCAAGAAAGTGAGCCATTTGGAAGGCACCCTGACAGACAAGTAGAACAACCGGCAACAAGTCATCAGCCAGCGAAAAAGTCAGTATCATAAGCAGCCGCATGTGAGATGTCGCAAACACAAAATTAAAGTCGGCTGCACAGAAGTGACAAATTTGGCAATACGGCGTGTCTAAACATTGCGTCAATGTTAATCGCAGTAACGCTGACATTGAAGGCGCCTTAATTCCTACGGACGTTCCGTCGACACACCCGACTACGTTCGTAATGTTCCCACGAAGTAGGAAGCATTCTTTTATATATCCCCGCTCAGCCGCAGTCTTTGGGAAAGCTAGCCACCGCTTACGCACTGCCGCACCTAAAAGTGCGTCAGACACATCTCTGACACAGCGGCTAACAGTAGTCTGATGACGTCCAATGTAACGCTCGGCGCCGACGCTTCCCTCAAAACTCCCGGTCCCGTAGAAACGGAGGGCGTAGAGGACTTGCTCGACGGTTAGCGAATGAAGCCCACCACGCTGTCTCCGCAAACGAGGGTCTTCGCCTAGCTCGTCACACAGCCAGCGCACTGATGTCTTCGACAGGCGAAAATGACGCTGAAACTCCCCGCCGGTCATGTAGGTGAACGGGTCCAGACGGTCATACTGCCCCTTGCTGCCGCTGGATGCAATGACACAGGCTGCTGCTGCTGCCGCCGCGATGTTCCCGAGTTGAACTCGGAAGGGGTCTAGCGATGTACGAGTTTAGCGCGAGTTCACCTGTGAATCAAAACAAGAGGTCACGCCCCACCCGAGGCATGTAACTCTTGTGCGCGCGCCCACAACGGTTGGGCCACGCCCAAATTATCTTTCGGCAACAGCGACGCGGTGTCGAGCTGAGGCATCAACAATCTTGACCGCCGACTTGAAACACGCACAACGCACTGTCATCGGTGATGTACTGAGCACCACTATCAAAAACACAACGTTGACTGTCGCTGGCTTATGCATATATCTTCTCGGGCTGAGATGAACCCACAACACGGTTTCATTGCCTGCACTGTGGCGACGTAGCGCACAGTAAATAATTAACGGCACGTCACTCTAGCTGCTTGGAAGGCATCGATGCACCGAGGGGGACGGCGACGCTGAGGAGTGCGTATCGCAGCAGTCGTTTGAGATGGCTGCTCTGTCATCGGTGAGGCATCGGAGCCACAGCGTCGTAAACACGATCAGCATCCGAGAATCGCTCGCTCTCCTAGACCAAGTGCCATGGCATTTCTTCATCACAAGTACTGCGCACTCAACAGTTCCAACACACTTCTCCGTTCAAAGTATCATTTCATAACTGCACACAAGAGCCCTCACCGACCAAAATGCGATTATTGCGGTGTCATTACGATGTCCATCTGAGATCGTTGCTGGCTCCAGCAGAGGTAATCCGCAAGCACCTTGGACTGCACAACACACTCAAATACTGCGTACATGCGCTCAGAGGCACCTTCACGGGGCAAGCGATGACAAGCGATGAATTGTGTCGCTGGCAAGCACGCACTTCTTCGAAGTGTAGCGTAGAGGCTTCGCGCACAAAAATAAACTGGTTCATTTTCACCTAACTGCCCCGTCACTACGGACACTAAAATAAAGTACCGCCATTTTGCAGCGACAGCCGCTGCTCCCGTATCTATTACTAATGCGTCGTTTCTTGTTGGTAAAGCCTCAATAGCCTAGTGAAGCGCCTGCGATGAACAGCCGTACCGCGGCACTGCTTTTCTATTCCACTAATAGAGAAAGAGTGGTCACGACCCTCCATGGGTCATGACCATGATGTAAGAATACTTTAGGTGAGCGAACGACGCCCGGAGCCGCAGCGCCCCAATGCTCTGTTTTCAAAGCGCGCCACCAGTGGCGTTCCGAACTGAGGCCTTCGGTGTTCCGTAGGCGCCTGAAAGCAGACGGCGAACGCGCAATATGCCCCGCTAGCCCCTGTACCGATTTAAGCTGGTAACTACAGCCGCCCGCACAAAGTAAATCAAAGTTGTGTTCAGCGACATCTCTTGTATGCCCATTTTAAAGAACGCCCGGCTAGGTGAAATAACCATGTATCGTCGCTGTTCCAGCCTGTGTTAAAAAGCAGCACGTAGAAGTCCCGATCAAAATTTTACGGGACGCATGTTTTCAAAAAATTTTTTATTGTAGCTCTACAGTTAAACCGCGTTAGTTGCGTGGTATTGCTACAAGCAGATAGCGCATGCAAAACCACTTATACCTTGACAAATTCCAGGCGACTGCAGGCTATGCAGCAAATAAATTCTTTCCGAGCACTCGATCGCGCTCCTGAAAATTTCGAGCGCGATAGTGCATACTTACAGTGGGCGCTTTGATTTCACTTAGACTGCAGTTTCAATACTATTTCCACGAATTACCGAAAAGGCTTCATATATTTCTTTGATCACTTCAGAGCGTTCCAGGTAGCAAGTAGCACCTGCCATGTACTAAACCCGGGCCTTGCATCTTCGCATTTTCCCAGTGAGTGGATCAACACGGATCTAGCGTCGCCGTGCCTGCTGAATCCTTTTCTGACGGCGCAGCTGAGAGGCATATCTACGAAATATTGCTTAAGAAGTGGATGACTTAACTGGCGGCCTACGACGGACCTATCGCCCGAACGGCTGTTCGCGCTGTCACCACAGCGGCTGATGCGCGCAGCGGCTATTCTGGAAAACGACGCACCTTTGCTTTGCTATAAGAGCCCTGTCTGGATGGAGCCAGTATCACTTCAGAGCGATCCAGGCAGCAAGTAGCACCTGCCATGTACTAAACCCGGATCTTGCATCTTTGCAGCGTTTCCCAGTGAGCGGATCAACACGGATCTAGCGTCGCCTTGCCTGCTGAATCCTTTTCTGACGGCGCAGCGGAGAGGCATGTCTACGAAAGATTGCTTAAAAAGTGGATGACTTAACTGGCGGCCTACGACGTACCTAGCGCCCGAACGGCTGATCGCGCTGTCACCACAGCGGCTGATGCGCGCAGTGGCTGTTCTGGAAAACGACGCACCTTGGCTTTTCTATAAGAGCCCTGTCTGGATGGAGCCAGCATCAGAGCGATCGAGGCAGCGAGTAGCACCTGCCATGTACTAAAC
The DNA here is from genome assembly GCF_023375885.2 of Dermacentor andersoni. Taxonomy (NCBI): domain Eukaryota; kingdom Metazoa; phylum Arthropoda; class Arachnida; order Ixodida; family Ixodidae; genus Dermacentor; species Dermacentor andersoni. The sequence continues at coordinate 4,987,522 of NC_092821.1, forward strand.
CCGGACCTTGCATCTTTGCAGGTACGTAAGCGTTAAAGCGTACATCTCGTGTTCAAATTATAGCTGCAGGATCGCTCTGCATTGTTGCTCTGTTGTAGGAAAATTGTAATGGGTGAAAATCTGCTGAAATTATTTGGACAGGTACTTGCGGACAAACCGCCAGGTACCGTTAAAGAACTAGCTAAAGTCTTGCTTGACATGACCTCAGAGCTAGAAAGTATAACAAAAAGCATCAGTGTTGACATAGAAAGCTTAGTAGCAGACAAAAAACAGTGCCAGAGGGACATGTAGGACATCAAGACATCCATGAATGTCATGAATAAGACATTTAAGCAACTAAGGACTGATGTGCACCGTGAACTATCACAAGTGAAACACCAGCAGGCTAGCATTATTGGCGATGTGCGCCATTTGCAGGGGGAAGTGAGAGAAATGCGACAGGAAATAATCGAGCTCAAGCAATACAGTCGTCGGCACAACTTGGAAATAAGAAATATTCCTGTGCCGGCAGAAGAATTGTTGCCGGACATGATTCAAAACATAGCGACTTGCTTGAAGATGGAACTTCGTACCGAAGATATCGATGTAGTGCATCGAGTTCCGACCAAAAACAAGGCCCAACAGAGCATTTTGGTATGATTTACCTCCATTGCAGGCCGAGACAAAATGATAAAGAATACCAAGAGAGAGAGATTGTCTACATCGGCCCTTGGCTTCCAAAAGAATGAGCCCATATTCATTAATGAACACCTCTGCCAAGAGAATAAGATTCTTCTCGCAAACGCTCGCCAAGCGAGAAGAGAGAAAAATTGCAAGTATGTATGGGTATCGCAGGCCAAAATTCTAATGCGGAAAACCGAGAATTCTCGTGTACTGCACGCATTTCTGAAGACGACCTGCAAAAGGTAGTTTAGAGCCTGTAGAGCTAAGTTTGGTTTGCCACACCAATCATGGCGTTTTCAATCCGTGATGTTGAACGGGAATTCCCCAAAAGCCAGGGTATATCGATACTTCGCTGCAACATTCGAAGCTTTCGTAGAAACAAAAATACATAGTGTTCCTTTTTGGAACAGCATAATTTTACGTTTGATATAATTGGCTTAACGGAAACATGGTTAAAAGAAGGTGAGCACATCTCCATTCCAGGATACAATCTTGTAGGCATTCCCAGGAATGCAGTATGGCGCGTCGGTCGAGTGGCTCTACTAATCAAGCAGGCGGTACCCTTTAGGATAATCACCGATACTGAGATTAGTAACAGTACAGTTGAATCTCTGTTTGTTCTTTTAAATTCACGCATAGTTTTTGGTACAATATACCGGCCACCAAACTCGAGTCTGCCAACGTTTTTTATCAATCGTTGGAATCTATCCTTTCCACCCTAAGCAGTAAGAGCTATGGTACCATTACTGTTGTTGGCGACTTTAACATTGATATCAGCAAAGACACGAATTTTGAATACTCGCACCTACTTGACTCATACGACTTTAAGAATACAATCCATGCACCTACTAGACTGTCACCAAGTGCATCTACAACTATAGACCATGTATTGTGTAACAGTGATACCATAAATTTTGGCGTATACGATACGAGTCTCGCTGACCACTGCCCTATTTTTGTGTTAATACGCCGCGCAAATAATACCATTGCAAAAAAGACCATCTTGACAAATCGTAGGATTAATTACAAAATACTGCTGCAAGAAATTAAGGAAAAGGAATTTCAAGATGAATTTAGCAATGACGCTGATATCGAATGCGCAAACATTGCAAATGAATTAGCACACGTGATATCTCAGTGTACCACATATAAACAAAACAAATACGAGGAACCTTTGTGACCGTGGATGAATAACATCATACTTACAGCAATAAAAGAAAAGGACTGGTGGTACAAAGAATGGAAAATACAGAGAGATAACACCTATTATTTGCGAAATTTTCGAATATCTCGTAACCACGTAGTAGCTCTTATCCGGAGGCGGAAGAAAGAATACAACGTATTCTTAATAAAACAACCACAAGGCAATACCGAAAAAATGTGGAAAATTATAAAAGGAGTAATTGATACACCGAGTAAAAAACCGATCACTCCTGAACATGTCGATGCCAAGAGCGCCGACACTTTTAATGCGTACTTTACTAGCATTGGCCCAAAGCTAGCGGAGCGTATTCCAGTTACTGAAAGCAATGTTGATTGCCCCATCATCCATGCATTTTTTTGCTGGGATGAAGTGGACAAGCATACCATAACCTCAATAATATCAGGCATGCCTTGCTACAAAGCTACTGGCCACGATGGCATTACCGTAAAAGCATTGAAAGACAATATGGATATTATTGTGCCAGTATTCACTAAAAAATAACTGTATAAGCCGAGGCACATGCCCTGACATCTTAAACATCGCAAGAGTCTCTCCTATATATAAAACTGGGGACGTCAATGACCCTGGAAGCTATCGGCCTATCTCTGTGCTTAGCATAATAAATGCTGTATTTGAAATGGTCATCGCAGCTCAACTGAAGCACTACCTAAACGAAAACAAGCTTCTAACAGATTCCCAACATGGATTTAGAGCCAATCGATTAACGTCATCAGCAGTGTTAGAATTAACCCAGAGTATATACACAGCTCTACACAAAAACGAGATTGCCGTAGGATTATTTTTAGATTTAAAGAAAGCATTTGACACGGTCTGTTATTCGATACTTCTAAAAAAATTACGAACTTATGGTTTTAGCGAAATTACAATGGAAACCTTTTCAAGCAACCTAATGGTCGAAAACAATATGTAAAATTTGGCTCCTTTTTTTCCCATTATACTACTATAGGTACAGAAGTTGCGCAAGGATCAGTTTTGGGGCCCACACTGTTCTCGCTATATGTAAATGACCTCCCAACAATACTAAAGTCATCAAAATGTATCGTGTACGCTGACGATACCACGCTATAATTTTCAGGTAAATCTCCTGGCGTATTGCAGAACACTATAAACAGCGAGTTATCCAACATATCAACTTGCTTTTCATGTAATAAATTAAGACAAAACAGAGAGAAGACAAAATACATAGTATTCAACTCCCGTTATTCCAGGGGTGACACAATAGGCATGCAAATTCACCTTCTAGGTGAAACAATATGACAGCTCGACCACATAAAATATTTAGGGGTATTATTGGACTGCAACTTGAACTGGAGACCACATATATCTACTATATATGCGCGAAATTAGCTTCGGCTTGCTATTTACTAATAAAATGCAGGGAATATCTTGACCTTAGCGTACTTAAAGTTTACTTTTCCATATTTCACTGTCACATCACATACTGTTCTGAATCATGGTCTAGCACATATAAAACATACACAGATCCCGTCTTTCGGTTACAGAAAAGGGCCTTGCCCATTATCACATACACAAGCCCACATGATAATACTGACATGCTGTTCAGTCGTCTCGGTATATTACCATTATCTCTGGCATGCGAAATGAAAGTTGCCATTTTGATTAACAATATTTTACGTGGGAATCACTCATTGTCACCAAGCCTGTTTATTACAGCTAATCGCAATACGCAGGGTGCAACAAATATAAATTTCAACTTATCAATCACTCGTAACACGTATGGCCAACGACTACTTGAGTTTCATGGTGCCAAAATTTGGAACACAGTAACTCTTGAGGTGAAAATGGCCAACCATATCGTGCCTGCTATTAAAAAGCTATACCTTTCAAAAAGTAAGTGATCTTCCGTCGCTCTGTTTCTCCACTTATTTCATACTGTGCAAGATTATTCCTTCATGGATCTATTCAGAAAGCCTACACACTTTAGCACAGACCCTTGCAAATATGTTACTTCCACGTATAATATGCTATTTCGCTTTTTTTGCGTATGTGCATGTATTCGCCTGACAGTTCTGTTCTGTTACCAGTGATTGATATGTAATATTTTTCTTTTTTAATGGTTTTAATTGCATGTATCCTCCTAACTGTATTAGGTTGTATCATTAAAAACTAGATATGCGCATGACATTGTAGCTGCTACTACATATAAGACTATGGGCCCACACTAGCCTTTGGCTACAGGCCCAACAGTTCCTTTGTACAAGTTATTATCAATGAAAAATAAACTGAATTGAATTGAAAAAAAAATTGAATACGCCTCAAAAGAAGTCAAAAGTGTGCGCGGCATGAGGTAAAGGCGATTTACCGACGTGGCTGGGCCAGTTTCAACGGCGTGATTCCGCGGTCCTATATCTGTTCTGTCCACCTAATGGAACCTACTCACGAGCATGTTTTCAAGCAGTGTAATCACCCCATGTAGCACTAGTAGAGAAATGGATGCACCAGCTGCTTTATGTAACCACCAAGAGGGTATGTACAGTCTCGGACAGAACATCATGATGAGACCTTATTTCTCAGGTTTGCAAATAAGTAAACAAGGCTGAGTTTATTTGACCATATACCATCAAAACACACCAGAACATAAAATAAGAAGCGATGCGCTATACTCAATAAAGCAAAAAGAAAACACTGACACGTTATGACAAATACAATCGCTGAAGTAAAAACACTGACACAAGTTTCTGGGTTATGACAAATACAATGTTGAAATTGTTCACCACTGACTTCAGACGCATGAGCTCAAACAAGCTTAGACATCTTACGCGAATCTTGGCTTTTCTTTGCATCTTTAGCCTTTAACTGCCGGCAGTACTGACGCATACAAATGTAGTAGTGCAGTAACTTGGCCAATATATCTTCTTTGTGGAGACTCCAGGGAAATGTAAATTCAAAATGGGCCATCTGTAGTCTTATCATACACATCCCTTTGGTCTGCATACTTTGCAAACTCTTGCTCAGTGTGCCCAAAGAGCTGGAAAAGGTGTGCATTTGGATGCGTTAGTCTTCCTCTCGTCTTGCAGTTGACAAGATAAGCTTCAGCTGCATTTGAGAAGCCTTTGTGCCCTTTAAGCGCTTCTTTGCAAACAATGCATGATGTCTGATTGACTAGCTTTCTTGTTACAAATCTGGTGACATAATAGATAATGCAGTCAACAACAGTTGCATTGCAATAATCATGCTCAAATATTTCTTCGTACTCCCAGTTTCCTTCGTTGATCTCGCCATCGAGCTTATGCCTCAGCTCTTCCAGCTTTTTTGGACGTTCAGCAGTTGAACTCTTGTATATGCCTCTCAGGTCGGCCAAAGTCACAAAAGCAGACTGGCTGATTTCAGCAGCTGCGCAGTTCCCAAAACTGTGGTGGCTTCAGCAATGAATACAGTGAAAGCATTCGCTAAAGTTGAAAGAAATGTCGGAAATGTAGAATGTTCATTCTGACCTGCTTGCCTTATGATCCCCAAAAAAAACATTCAAAAGGGTCTTGGTTCATCTTAGAGGAGAGAACACGTTTGAAATTGCATTCCATCACGAAGTAATTTTACAACTCTCGCACTGACTTCAATATCACTCGCAATTCCTCTGCGGTTGACTGGGTCAAGAAAAAGTCCTTGGGAATGTCGCCATCAACTTCTTGCTCCCACTTGTCAAGCCACCTGGGGGCATTCTCCATTACTACGAAGTCCTTGCATGCAAGAGTGAGACCTTCTCCTGGGAAGCGCCGGTTAAGGGCATCAAATAGGTTATTAAGAGCGTAAACTCGACAGTTGGCTGTGCATAATATATAAAGCCGAGCTGCACCTCTACGTGCATAAAACTGCATGCCTTTCACGACAGAATTGCTGAAAATTTGATTGGCGAGTTTCACTCTCATTTTCAGGATATTCGACGGGTTAACATGGTTGTATGTCAACTTTGGACATACCCTAAGCTCAGCAGCATGCTTTGTGTCTGACCCATAAAGAGTATCATAGCAGGACAATTTTATGAATCGGCCTTGTCTTTTCAAAACTTTCTTCTCGTAAAGACGATTTCATATGCACTTAATAAGATGAGGAACATCTGACACGACATACACTTTTCTAGATGCGTCCAGTGGATGCTCAAATGCATTTCTAACATTTGCAAGTGCACCTCTAACCCTGAGCTGTCTCCATATAGCGTGATAAGTTGAGGCACCGTCGCGCACAATACCATCAACAAAAACGCCAGCACGCCCTAAGTGCACAATGCATATTGACGAGTACTTGAGCAAGAAGCGTGCCTTTTGTTGGTCCTTTCGAAGCAAAAACAGCTGCCGGCTGCAAGTAGCTCTCCCCAAATGCCGAAAAAGCAAAGACGAGGCCATGGTCAGCCAACTCATTGCATTGGACACCCAGCTCTCCACAATCAACAAGACCAGCATACGTCATAGCTTTAGAGTACACCGTCATCTCTTTTCTCGCATGTACTTCGTCAAAAATGAGCATTCATCTTTTCTGAAAGGCTGTTTTCTGAAGATTTTCAGTTTGAAAGCTCTAAAAATATCTCCTTCAAAGCCACATTTGAGGCCTTATTGTGGATGCACAAGGAAGGGGTAATATGTTATTGCTTCGCAAGAAAGAATATGTAGCAGGGCTTCGTATATTCAGAAGCAGGCACAGTAGAAGCCAGTCATTTGTGTATCTTCTCTTTTTCTTTGTTGCACACTCAGCAGCAGCAGTACATTCCTTCAAAGAAGTAGCTGCGCTGGTGGCACATCAAAAGCCTGCAACTTTTCTGAGACATCGCCTTCTTGCAGTTTTATCATTTCCTTCTTGCTTTCCTCAAGCTTTTCAAAACTCTTGCTCGTGAGCGCTGCAGCACAGCTCTGCAAATGCGCAAGGCATCAAGCCTTTGCTGCTGGGCCGGCAATGCAGCTTTGTGCAGTGCTAACACTCTTACGCATTTCAAATGGCTCTTTTGTTTCGATCTCATAGCTTGTCGGGCAGCGTGTATTCTCAAAGTGTCTGAGAGAGTACTGCATGGCCGACCTACGCCCCCTCCAGATGTCACCAATGGGCACTTACTGTGCCTCCAATTTCCTTGGCTGTCAACAAAGGCACACTCTGGAAGCGCGGTGGGAAAGCTTTGGAAACTAGGTCCCCCACAACAAACACTCGAGTTACTGACAGCAGCTAACATTGCGTCTATTTCGGTAACTGAATTGGCAAATGAACTGATCCCAGCAGTACCACATTCAACTGGCTTACCCAAACATATAATTTAACAGACATGTCGCTTTTACGTGCAGTGACTTTTTCATAAACACGACAGTGGACACATCACTGCGCTGAATGCAAGCGTCGTTGAATAGAACGTCCTCAACTCCCTCGGCGTCAATACGGTTAGCGGCCCACGATAATGCTGGAAGGCACATGCTTGGAGCAGCGTCAAATAATATTTCAAACGGCGTCTTGTTTGGTTCTGTGACACAGCTCTCTGCTTCATAGTCGCCTTCGTTGACAACGCTTGTTGCAGCACGGTCAGTCGTTGGCGCTCCGTCAGAACGCACCGATTCAACAGCGGAAGAACCGCTAGGCAGCAGAACAGTGCTGCACGAAGCAAGAGCACGAGACTGCCGCCTTACGTGCTTGCGAGGGCTCTTTCTTCGACAGGCACTTCGGTGCCCCTTCGAAAACTGTAGGCACCGCACTCTTCGCGAGGCCCGCCATTCTTGTAGCAGACATGAGAACACGGCCATCGATTTCTGCAGACCATATCTTCAAAATGAAATGTGGCGCGAAATGTCTCTCACACACGCGGTCAGTTCTCTGAAGCACTCCATCTTTGCGCGGTATCGCCCGCCTCGACGCTTCCAGCCTCGCTTCATCGTCCGGCGGCTTGAAAAGGAAATACTTCTTCTCACACGACTTATAGCCACTGTTGCAAAAGGGCACAAAGCACTTTCCCATCGCACATCCGCATAAAGCTGACCAAATTACTAACGCACAAAGCAAATACGACTGTCTCGTAGCGAAGGTGTCAGCAGAAGAGAGCGGGCGCGGGCAGGCCACAGAACACCTATACAAACTTAGAGAAGGGAAACTGTACCTTCCACAGTGCTACGGAAATAAGCGTAGCGGTGGCGTCGTGAACAAAAGTATGTGACCACAGGTGGCGCTGTACAACAGGAAACGGAAACGGGGTTTTGCACACGCTTCACCAGGTTTGCACACGCTTTACCAGGTATTCTGTGGCTTTACTGGGTTTCTGGCTGCTGCGCCTCGATCGTGCTCCCGCCAGTTTAGTTGCTGTGTAGCAAACGTAGCGCCTACATATTTATGTAGGCGCTACGTTTGCCACACAGCAACCAAACTGGCGGGAGCACGATCGAGGCGCAGCAGAATACATGTAGCGCTGAGTCCTATCGAGTTGAGGCACACTCTGAACTGACCTTTAAGGGCATCCCGAGTGGTGCCGCCGCGCTCCAGCTGTTGCATTTCGTGTAGGGCTACTGACAGAATGCGGTTTCCAGATGGCACGATGGCCTTGACTGGAATAAACGCACACGACACCAAAGATTGAGTAAGCCTGAAAATATTTTATTTGCATTTTACAAGTACAACAAAAAGCACACGTCTACGCATCCACACAAACGCGGTTACATAGTCAAGAACATAGTCAAGAGATGGCTCATTAATAAGGGTAGCACAAACGCACAAGAAAGAAGACCTAAACTACAAAACGTACGGTCGGCTGCTAAGTATAATAATTTCCCTGTCACCACGTGTCACTTTTATACAGCATCTTTACAGCACTACCAGGCCGGGTAGTTTGGCGGAAAGAACGCAACAGCTTATACGGCCGTCAGCTGCCTCTTCCTTACGGGTGTCTTAATTATCCTAATCTCCGCATCAACGTCGTGCAAGTTCGCATACAGGTATCTGTATCTGAACCATATGTGCCAGCTTAATACATGTGTAGTGAAATTATGATAACCACTGCGTCTTATCAAACGTATTGGTTTTGCAAATGCGCATTACAGCTGACGGAACGACATACTGTAAGTGAAGCACAAGAGAACAAGGACAAAAGGAGGATACAACACTTGAAGAAATGAAGAATTAGTAGGCATACAGCAAACAAGCGATGACGGAGAACACACAATGATGCATCGGGTGTTCTGCGACATCGGTTTGCGTACTTACGGTGTTGTGGAGATCAACGGCATAAACACCTGCCTTCAAGCGCACTCCCTCAACCTCCGCCGCATTCATTATGATAGTCAACGCCTAAACAAAATGAGGCACTATTCTTTGCCAAGAGTAGACCTTCTTACAGCAAGTCTATGTAATGACTCGCAGACGAAACCAGCATGCTTTCGAAAATGTTTTACCGCCGTAGTATTCGAACGCCAACGGCCAGGAAACACATCGATACCAATAGGCTGTCGGCTGTCGGTGGTTAATCGAGCACAAAAACCTTCACGCTATGACTAAAAAGCAGCTTCAACAATCAAATTAAAAGAAAATCAACTGCCTATTTGCCTGAGGTAAAAAAGCATCCTTAGACACCTCGATTGTTCATGTCAATGGTTTGTGTAAATTAAAAAATTCAGCACGTTCAGCGCCCCTAGCAGAGAAAACACAAATTAAACTATTCGACCAAATTACAGTAGCTCCACTTGCGCGCTTACGCTGAAATGCGCCTCGATTGATTTTTCGCCCTCTGTGGCCATTTGTTGAACTTGAGAGTGTGCGGGGCCTGGGCAGGCGTGCGAGCACCAGCGGAAAGCAAAGCGGGCACTAGTCTCGCGCGCCCTCTCTCGTCGCGCCGAGTTACCAGAACACCGCCCGCGCCTTTCCACAGAGCGCTGACAGCACTCCGTTCTCTCACCTAGCCTGTGTTCCACTGTGGCCATGACTGACTTTATTGAGAATAGCACTGCAGCGCCCCTAGGCGACTTCTCACCGTATGAACACCTTCGTGCGTGTGACCCTCCTAAGTGTATCTGCTTCTAAGCTTTCGTCTCACTGTCGCCACTCGCGACAAGAAGCGCAAAATTTAATGATTTGCTCGATCTCCGTTTGTCATCAGAAATATCTAGCATTCAAAGCGAAAAACACATACTTAAAGAAATAAAAATGCTCGTTTTTTTATTTGTTGTATTTTAAATTATTCGTTTGATTGAACGTGTAGGTGCAAGAATGCGCCGCATGTACACTGCAAAAAATTTCCGTCTTATACGGAGGATTTCCGTCATTATACGGAGAACTGCAGGTAAAAATACGGAAAGTATGTCATATTTCAAAAAATACGGCAAAATCGGCCGTTAATATACGGAAGTGCTCTCCGTTTTAAGATTTACGGACATTTCACTGTAATCATATAACGGCTATACACTGTTTTGGACGAAACAAACAGAATTCCGTATTTTTGTTATGCGAACATCCGTACTATTATTGTGAGAAAATTTAAGCTGTCTGAATGAGCGCTCGTACTCACAAAATTTCAGCTAACAATATTTTATTGAACACGCAAACTGTACGCATTATGAAGATGCGTACAAAATGTGAGAGCTAGCCTTCTACCAAAAGCTGCCATAACAGATCGTATAAATATATATATAGGCATCTTCTATTCCGGTCGCAGTTTGCCGCGCATATGGGCTTTGTAACGCTGATCATATACGCAAATATATGCGTGTTGTCGCTATGTTCTCAAATTAAGCGCTTTGTAGTTAATAACACAGCAAATATATTTAAGTGAACGAAGAGCCGTGGGCATACGTGCATACGTAAACAAGCTTGCGGTATTCAGGTGCTGGTGCACTGGGAATGACATTGGTGCCCTATACGCCAAAAATTGTGCGCACTCTAAATCAGGACCGAAACGCAGGGAGTGGTATATGGACCTTAACTGCGTTTACATTTATCAACAAATGGTATCGAAGGGGACTGGCGGCCTATAGATCCAAGTACAACGGTCCGATGAAATTTTCGAATGCGGGGAGCAATTAACCCAACTGTCAAAGGGCATTGCTGAACTGCAATGTAGTTGGTTTAACTCATTCCCATCATATTTACAAAATATCTCGTTTCTGACAATAACTGCCCATTCATTGAGATAAATCGACTACACATAATCGTCACTGTTCATGTGTTAATTCTTGCGGTAAGATGTATTCGCAAACATTTGGCGCTTCATCTTGAAACAAGACCGGTAAGCGCGCTCGTTCTTGTACGGCGGAATAAAGAACGCGAATATGCACCGACATGTGTGTAAACTACTGGAAGGTGACTGAAGATGAAGGACTTATTACCGTGCTAGTACTGTGTGTACTGTCAAAAAGAAGAAAAAAAAACACGGAAAAAAAGAATGCCCAGTACCGAGATGTAACGATTCAAGCTTTATTTCTTTTTGACCTAGAATGCAACACCATTAGTTCCATGTGCTTTATACATGGGTAAATGTTATGACACAACTCATTATTTACCCGCTTATTACATGCACCAACCAGCCCAAATTATCACTATACTAGAGCTTATGGACGCATCGCCGTGCACTGATTTGCACTTCATTACAGAACAGGGGTTCGCTAGCCCCAGTAGCGAACGGTTTGGTTGACCTCCCTGCCCTCTTTAAGAATTCAATTAATTGTGAAGCAAAAATTTTGCAAATCCAGTAACTAGAGCACAAATGCGAAAACGAAACCAATTCTGTTCTGTTCTCCGCGCTCACAGAGGGCGGCGCCAGGGGGCAGCGCGTGCGCTTCCGTTAGGAGTGGCAGAGGCAGCTGCACATGTGTAGTCCGCCGGCATTTACCGTGTCTTGTTATAAATGTTGTTAATTTGCCGTAAATATTTCTTGATTTGCACTCAAGAGGGGAGCAAGACCCCAAGGAAGAGTGACGGACGCATCGGGAGCGAAGAATAGAAACGATGGATGGTTACGCTGCTTGGGTCTCGGCACGTTCGAATTGGCAAAGTTCCGAATTTGTCGCTATGTGGTGTACGCTTGTGCGCTCGTCATTTCCCGTCATCGCGCGGGGAGATTTGCCCTGGATGTCTTTCACTTCGTGTACAAAACTCTGCACGCTGCGGCATCGAAGAAGTTGACCTTTGTTTGGGTGCACGCATGCGCTTGGACACGGATAGCCTGCTTGCTCTCAACGGGTGTTCACCAGTCGACGAGCGCTCGTAACTTGCTCACGAGGTAAGCCCATTTTAATCTCATTTGGTTTGCGTAACGTAGGTGTTAAAATTATGTGTGGTAAGCCAGTGTCGCGAACAGAAATATTGTTTCAAAAGACCACTATGCAACGTCTTAGGGCAAAAATGACGCATGAATGGGGAAAGGGATCACCCTATCTTTTCCGAAAAGATCGATTCCAGTGGTAGCGCGATCAGCTCGATCGCAATTTCCGTGTGGTACTTCTAACCTTTTGCTCACTCGCGTTAAAAGCGTAGAATAAAACTGCGTTCAGTTGCGCACTTGTATTGACGCTACTATTGGCTGGAGAGCATACTGTATCCGATACAAGAACTTCTGTTAGAATACGGAAATAAACGTTCGAAGCAATAACAGTGGCTCACTACCTGTGATTGTTTCTTTCTTCCTTGAGTGCTCGTTTTAATTCTGACCAGAAAAAAAAAGCTCTTCGCTCTGGCTGCTCTGCTGTATTTCCTTGGTGCAAGTTTTTGTGGTGCAGCAAGACGTATTGCTTCGAATGATGTCTGGGCAGTCAAGGCATTCGTGTCAGTAAGCAAGCAGTCCACGGTGTACTAGTGCGAAAAAAATTTTGACATACAAGAGAAGGGAACGATATCATCATAGATTCTATTTTACAATTAATCCAGTTGTATTACTAAAGCGGAGAGTGGATATGCATGAAAGTCAGATTGTATTGATACTCAGAAAAAACAAAGTAACTTATCATTACTAATTAATCTTTTTCTTTTACTGAAAGGCAAGTTACTGTTGATCTGCTGGAGCTGAAAAGAGGTCTGCTGTCTGCAATGGGTCCATCTCTCCCAAGTTATCGCAGTATTGTAGCTCTCAGAGTGAGTAGATTTTTTTTCTCTTGGCTATTTGCTAGCTGAATCATGGCCATCTACTTAGCTGTGTAAGGGATTACTGTTAGTGACATTGGAGTGCTGGTGGAGAGCACTCCTTTATGATTGCAACGTATATGACAGAGTGCAGCTGTGGCAGTACGCGAAGGTGTTAATCTGTAATGCAATTAGGTTCTTTGAGGTAATATGTTACAATATTCTTGTCATTGGATTGTGGTCTAGCAGGCAAAAATACTAAACAAGGAGAAGTAATTTTAATTTGCACTTGGTAAGATGTGCAAGCAATTCAGGCTGTTATATATGAAATGGGTCATTTGTAGATGTCTTCTACAATGCTGCAGTCCTAAATAGCTTCAGAGTTAAGTGATACCACTATGAATTCTCTGTGAAGCATGCAGCACAGTTTAGCATTGGGGGAGGCTGGCAACAACAGGCGTGTACTTACTGTGAAGTTCAAATGAGGTGGTACTGTTAGGGTGACTACATATAGCTGATGCTTTAATTCTAATTTTGTATGAGGCAGACATAGTTTAACCACTTGGTTAAACAATAGTGATGTAATATCTATGTATACAAGTATTACCCATTCATTTCTGCCATTTGGACAATGGCAGAAATGCATGGTTAGTACTTGTACACATAGACATTACATTTCTATTGTTTAACCAAGTGGTGCCCCTGCATGCTGAAATTTACAGGGCTATTATTATGCCAACTTTTGTTGTAACATTAAGGCACCTTGTATATTATTACAGATTACCACCATTGTGTACCATCACAGCGTGATATTTGCACGCTATGATGGTCTATGATGGTCTTTCTTGTTTTGCGCTAAACAAAGTATTTATGGATTCACACCAACTAACCCGCCAACGCATTGTGTTGAACGCAAGGAAATGCGGCTTTGCCTTGTTTGACTGTGTTGCGGGCACTTCTGAAGCACTGTCTCTCCAATAACCTTGGTGGCATGCAAGTGTCGTCCACTTCTATGCGTTGCTTACTGTTTCATTGTGGCATCACATCACATTATAATCATAATGTGAATGTACTTTTTCTAAGAGACCCATATTCATATCCTTGTGTTATATTTGCTGTCACATAATTTATCTGCAAATGACCAGTGCTTCAAGTTCCATTTTATCGCAAAGGAAACTACTGGTACCTAAACAGTTCTGTATATCAGAAAACCAAAGCCGAACTGCCGAACAGTACCAAGAAGCAGCCTTAGTGCAGTGTCAAGTAGTCAGATTTTATTGGTCATGCAGAGGCGCACAGCGTACCTCCTTATTACTTGCCGAACAGTTAAGCTGTGTGAAAACTGATTATTTATGTAGCTTCAACCACATGCTATTGGCCATTGCTCCTGCCCTCAGCAAATGTGGAGGATTATCACGTCATTTCTTTTTCTAACACTTTTTACTTACTACAGTGCGATTACTGCACGCGTAAGTAGGAAACGGATCGCATAGGCAATCAAAAGCCAACAATGTGTAAATTCGGAACATTGATTGACAGTTTGATGACCCAGAATAAGTAGAAATACACCATAAATGATTGACAATTAACTTTTACTTGACACAGGGCTAGAGCATACAGTAAGCATAGTGTATGCTCATACGGTGTCACATAAATTTAAATTTTAGTGGAGCTTTCTAGTGTATGCTTCTATTGTTGCATTCTGTCAGGGATGATAACGTTTCGCGTGTATAGCAACTAGACTGTCTATATACAGTGGTAAAAATGTGCGAACTGTATTTTTAATGATTTGATAGAATGTGTAGAAAAATAAATCCATACAATGAACGCACAGTGGTGTGATTTTCTCTGCACATGTTGCAGGTTCAAATAAGTATGATGGAAGCTGTTGCCAAAGTTCCGACCAGAAAACAAAGCCAGTATAAAAGGGTCCACACCACTGATCTCTACTACAGGGGATGGACGGCACATCGAGTGCCCTCGACTGAAACCAACCTTGTCCTGGAAGTTGGTGCTTCACAACTTTGCAGCAGCACTTCGTGTGCACGGGTGTGTAGGATTTCTTCCCCTAACATGCCTGCCTAATGTGCCATAAACTACCCAAGCAGTGTTTCGAGGTGTCCAGAATTTTTCCATTGCAATGTCCACAGTGTCGCTAACATAAGTGGCGTCCAATGGAAACACTCGTAAATTAGAAAAAGCTTGATGTAAGAGAACACTATCGTATACGGGTTCAGATTGTCATAAAAACACTTACCAGACATGCATTGACCTCCTAAAATGGGAAAAACCACAAAAATTTTTTCGGCAGCAATATTATCTGATTACGCGCACTAGTTAGTCCACCATATGCCCTAGTCCAAGACAAGCGAATGCAGGACACCGCATTTCCACTGGCTTCACCTGCATCCGGTGCGGTGTGCTGCATCCAGCAAAATATATTAGAAATCAGTGGTGACACAGTGTTTTCTGTCCCCTTTCTCGACACCTACTGAACACATGGTAGACTGTTTCCAAAGCAGAGAAACAGAGAAAGGGCTCTGTACACATTGCATTTTAATGTGGCTGGCACTGGGTAATGCAAGTACTGTGCCATAGTAGATTTGCACCAGGCCACCTAGGAGCTCAAAGAGACTGCTGGTTGCTTGCAAATGGCCAACATATTGTGAGTATGTTGAAGTCCTTTTTTTATTCTCATCGCTTATTTAGCTAGTGGAGACAGCTTTCACAACATGAGAAGCCTTGGAAGCATGAAACACTTCACAAACGAGCTTCAATATATCATGTGTCTGCATCACATAATTTCATGGCTGCATGAGTGAACCCTCTGGTTAACATGTAAGAGTGTTCAAGATGTTTGCCATCTATTTTCCACTTCATCTACAGGTCAACCATATCTTGATATTTAAGCTGATGTTGCGTTTAGAGAAATTATGGCCGAGAGCCAGCTTTTGAGAATGGAGATTGAGCTCGACAGATTAAACTCCAGAACAAGTCGTTGAGGATTTCAGATCAAGAATCTTCAAAGGCCAGTTCATTTAGTGGTGTTAATATTCTGCTCAAAGTTGTTGGTTGTTACGTTCATATGGTGCCCAAGCATTGCCGTAACAACTTCACTTGGAGTACATAGCAAGGGTTTACTCGACGTAAGCTTGTGGCTTTTTTCTGCGTTTTCAAAAGCTGGTTTCTTGTTCAGTTGCGATTTTCGAATTTTGCATTGTTTATTAGGTGTTGTGTCCTGTTTCCTTTTCCTGCAGCTTCTTAGTTAAACATCTGAATAGTGAACACAACTTGACCTTTTGCTTGATTTTCTAAATTACACGCACTTGATGCAAAACAATTTTGCTTCGAAATTGCTTGTACAGTACTGAAAGAATAATGAAGCCGCCATAGCCACCAATAACACGCAAGAGATGATTATGAAAATTGCAATATTATTTTTTGATCTACAGGATGTCCTAACTATCGTACACCAAGATTTAGAAATACGTAAATGCGATGTAACTAGAAAGACCGAAGGTAATGTTTGCCATTGCTTGGAGATACTCAGATTATTTTTTGCATTCTGCTTTAGTACATAAATTTGAAATTATAAGCATCTCAAATAATTAAATTAAAAGTGTCAATGAAAAGTTGTAGAGACATGAAAGCCTGCGAATACACGTAAAGTGTCTTGAGTGGCCAGTCATGTGTCCGTTTTGTGTTGCAAAGCCAAGAATACAACTTAAGTGGGTTCTTTTAAGAAAAAGGCTTAGCTCAGAAAATTATCCTTCTTTATGCAGCCTGTGGAGACAAGGTTTCGTAGACATGGCCATGGCCCTCAAGGAAGATGCCGAGGCCACAGGCAGTTCCTCCAGTGACCGTGAAAAGTTCCCCTGGGGCACAAGTCTAATTTGGCACCCCCACCTTTCTCCTGCGGCTTTTCTGTCTACTTAGCTAACAAGGTAGGTCATAGATGGCAAAGAGAAAAAAGAATCAACAGCTTCAAACATAGAACTTGCTGAAGCTCAATGCATTTTTGGTGTGAAGCTTTTCCCTCATCATTTATCAACAAACGGGTAATAAGTATATGATATGGTCTTTATACGGACACCTCTTTTCCTCAGAGAACTAGCAGTAAAAAAAGCAGCTTATGAAGGCTTGAATATTGGCTGTAATACGTGGCATAGATATAATGATTATGAATGTTTCTGGTGAAGGTAGTGGTAGCAGAGTGAATAATCACTCTTCTGAGTGGTAGTAGAGTTCTAAGTGGTAGTAGAGTGAATAATCTTCTTGCTGACATCATTCTTATGCTGCATAATTCACCCGTTTAAATTCCCTATTTCTCCCGTTCAAGCAACTTTACATTCATCATAAGAAACCCTATATATGAGTTCCAGAAACTTGCTGATGAGATTAGAGGGCGGCGTGCACCCCAGGCTTATATATGCATTCAAGAGCCTCATATCTTGCAAATGTTAGAAATACTCCTGCTATGCAAGTTCTTGGTGTCTTACAAGGTTATTTGCAAATATGAATTTGCCTAAATTGAGAAACAGTCAATCTAAAACATGTCAAGCGATATCGCTGACAATCCACACACATTCCAACTGAACTAAATACAAATAAATATAGCACCAAACGCTGAATCATTGGCATGATGCCATTCTTTCGGTGGAATAAAATCTGTCCTGCGTTGTAAATCTGGAATCCTTTATAAAGCCAGACTAATAAATACCTCATCAGGGTTGCGACGTGAAATATAGATGTTGTATTTATTCCTCATTGTCTTTTTACATTAAGACGCAACAATGCTTAAAAACATGAAAAACATGAAATTGAAACATGAACATGAAACATGAAATTGCATTCCAATTGTGTCATACGAGATAAATCCATTAGACAGCTTTAACTTGCCCTAAATGTATTAAAAGAGCTGAGATCACAGTACTTAATACATTACATTGCTCCAGAAATCCGTTTCTCTGCCGATCGCAGGATCCGACAATGACAACGTTTGACAGAAAATGTGAGACAGAAGGCACCTAACACTTAGGGTGGTGCTATTCAGTTTGATTATTTGGGAGCGAAAACCACAATGTACATGTTATAGCCCTACATGTCATTACCTTTGAACAACAAAAAGGTAGGGGGTTTGCATTTTCCAATATTGCATGGAGGTTTTTACTGTCTGCAATCAATATTAGAAACTTTCATAGCTGATACTAAATGCATTCTCCACAGCTTTAGGCTACACAGGTGCACTACTTTACACAGAACACAATCGTTTACCTCGTCACTGCCCAGGTGGTGATTCAGATTCTTCAAAGGTGTTTTATTGTATGGGATGGCAAATCGCGCTTCACTTATTTGCAGGATATTGCATTCCAATTGTGTCATACGAGATAAATCCATTAGAGAGCTTTAACTTGCCCTAAATGTATTACAGCTGTGTGCTGGTAAACTGGCAGCAGCTTGCAGTGCTTGTGGAAAAACAATTGTAACTGCCATATTATATGTAACTGCTAGTGCACAGGCAACGGCAATAGCAATGGTTAGGGTACACTTGTTTCTTCTACTCAGGGGTATGCATCCTCCACCAGAATATAGTTTTTTTCGTCTTCCTCTTCTACCACATTGCAATGTGAAATGGGGGGTAATTTGTAGGGTATACTCTTGCATAAACTTCATGAGCATTTCTTCCCGGCTGTCCTACGACTGTGGCTATGACTGTAAAAGCAGGGTGCCTGTTTACAGCACCCGTAGGGAACAGTCTGTGAATCTTTAACGAGCAGTATTGATAATGAATAATCGAATAATTTTTAGTAATTTTCAACAAATTTAGCACCCTTTGCTTTTCACTGTGATGTTTTTCATACTCTAATCTTGGCACAAGGTTTGACTGCAGGATGTCATTTTGTGTGAAAGAGTGCACTTGTGTGCATAACACCTCATCGGCAAGATTCTGCTGCAAAGATTGTTATTAGCTTTCGTGTGCATTGGTCACTATCTCATAAACCGGCTGCTCCTTTGTTAGTTGGAAAGTAGCAATAATGTAAGGCACATTTGATGTTCTAACAAAAAGAATTGTGCCCTCTTATCGCCTAATTCTCCTCACTTGATGCCTAGTGTTATTATAGCATGGTTGACACCATGAGAGTCAGTGTGGTGTATAATTGTGCTATGGTGGGGTGGGGGGTGTACAATAACTTAAGCAACTTTTCCAGACGACTTGAATCAGTATTGTGGAATGCTGGTTTTTTGTCACTCACTGTTAGCAAGTTTCACTTTGGTTGTGGCAACAAGTATAATGTAGTTCGCTAGCGCTCCTGCCAACACATATAACATGCCGGCATCTGTGTTGAAAAGAAGACCAGCTAATGCTTTGGCAGGAGACCATGGTTCATTTAGACCATTAAATTTTGTGCTTACAACAGTGGAAATACCTGGTGAATGAAAGCACACCCAGGAGAACTGCCCATATTTTCTTTCATTACAATAATGCTGAAGGTTTCAACTGCATTTGAACTGACTTATTTAAAAAATGACCCATTTCCTTGTTCAAGTAAGGCAAAGGTTCCAAAGGACGACAGAAACTTGACGCCGTCAACAGCAGTATGAATATAAACAGCGCTCGACGTTTCGCAATCTTGCAGCTGGTTATCATATTGTCCATCCCATTTTTTTCCACAGGCTGTTCTTTACTCTTTTATGGTCATACCCAGTTTAATTTTAATGTTCCGAGTTTTTAATATTTGGTTATATATCTTTTCTTCATCGGCTTTCAACAAAATATGTATTTATAATGTGCATTCATTTACCATTTACAGTGATCTTAACCAGATGCATCTTGATACAAAATTTATTTTCCTTACTTCTTCGTTACCTTTTTCCAAAAGTGCAAACTGTTTATCTTGATACCTGTTTTGTCTTCTGAGAAGATTACGTCTACTGGAAAAATGACTGCTTACATGTGTACATCGTTTTCTGTTTTGGTCAGCCCTACTCTTTGCAAGAACTGACAGCAGTGCTCATACCCGCTCCATCACAATCACCACTGCTAAGCACACCCTTCCTTCCTTTATTTCAAAACTGTGACTTCTCTTGACTGATTATATGCACCAGCTTCTTCTCCCCCAATGAGGCTGCGGGCCAGTGAGCTATGCACAATCCAAAACAACACAGCAAAGGAAAACATTTGCTACCCTGATGACAAGCACCTATGTCGAAATGTTGGCTACAGCAACATCCCTTGTTCCAACAATGTTGGTCTACTTACATGTTTTTCTAACACAGAAGTTACTGCTTTGTCGTGTTCTGTGATTATACTTTTTGGCGCTTTCTTTAGGATGGATATTCACGAAAACTATTTGTTTCTCCCAACAGCAGCAAGTTTATCCTTGCAAGCGTTTGGGGTCAAGAACAACTTTCACCTGGAAAAAGTGCAAGACGAGTGATTGAAGAAAATAAAGTTGCGTCTCTGATCTAAGAACTTGAGGACTGAAATGTTGCACCTTTTTGTATATATGCTATGCAATGCATTCATATCACAAAGTGCAAAGTGTTTTATCTTTGCAGCCATGTCAGTGTGTTGGCAAGACAATTTTCTCAATGGCGACCTGCTGCTTCGGCTATGAGCTGCCTTCATGACATTTGCTTAAAGGAGATGTACTATCGTGGACAAAAGTACCCTGGAAGTGCGAGCATTGACCAAATTGCATTTCTGTTCAAGACCGGTGAAAACAGCGGGTCACGTATGCACATTCCGAACGCAGATGTTAGCACGGCTGATCCCAGCAAATAGTGCACCATAAAATTCGGTCGACTCTCGCACGTCCTGGGCAATTTTGTCGCCGATGGCACATTCTGCGAACAATGGATATGCTCTGCAAGAGGAAATACGGGAAGCACCTGTACTTTAACGGCTATAGTACAGATTCAGCAAACGGGGTGTTTCGTTTTCTGAATACGGCAAGCACCTGTATTTTAACGGTTATAGTACAAATTCAGCATACAGTGTTCCGTTTTCTGAATACGAGGAGCACCGTACTTTAACGGTTATAGTACAGATTCAGAATACAGTCTTCCGTTTTCTAGATACAGAAGCACTCGTATCTTGTATTACGGTCTCTCTTTTACAGTTGTCCGTTCTACGGAAATGACCGTTCTTAATTTACGGAAGAGTGTTCGGCCACAAATTACCAGCAGATTTTCTGTAAAGTAAGGCACATTTTTTTACAGTGAACTGTGTTCGCACTCGATGGGGGATAGAAAGATAGTGCCCGAAAGAGGAGGCACGCCCTTGACGCGCCCGGGAAAGGCGTGGCAAGCGGCTCACGGCAAGTGTGCAGACAGACAGCGGGACAGTCACGGTATTGCTAAGTTGCGATAATCCGTTGATAACAATGCACGACAATGGCGCATTTCGTTGTGCAGCCTTCTGCGCTTGAAACGTGGGACCAGCGTGCCACGCAGGGTGCGCTCATGTGATACGCGGCTTTTCGTCTATTTATTTTTCTGCCTGTAGCTTTTGCGCTTTCCGCGCTATCTCCGTTCACTGACTGCCGTCGAGCAAACTCGGGTAAAACTCGAGTGAACGACTCGGCGCATCCTGCATAGCACCCCAGAACGGCAAATTCGACGGTACACAGAGGGCGCTTAATGAAGACTCAAGCAGTACAGGCAGCGAGAGGCGTAATGTTTCGAGTATTCGTGGTTCGAAGGGAGAAGTCGGAGATGGGCGTCAAAACCTTTCTTAGTATGCGGCAGTGTTTGACGGAAATTACGGATATGAAGGTATCTGTATTGACAAGATGCAGGACGCCAATTCCTTCGGCAGATGCTTAAGCTACGTTGGCTGGAGAGGGAGGAGGACTTGGGCTTTGCGATGCGGATGCAGTTTGTGCCTCGGGAACTGCGGCCATCAGTTTTGCAGCTCGGTGGACTCGGTACGGCGAAACATCGGAGTAAGCGAGCGACGACGTGGAGATGGTGAGCGGCATTCGTTATTTCGCGTCGCAGCCAGGTCTTGGTAAACACCGCAACATGAGGATCATAAAACAAGAGCACTTGTTCCTTTTGGTCTTATTTGTTGCATAAGCTATGTGCGTTGAGGTAAAGAAGCCGAAAAGGCTTCTTTTCGGCGTTTGGGGTGTTTATATTACGTCGGTCTTCATTCCTGTTTTCAGAATTGGCATTTCGGGCTTTTTGCGCTGGACTACTAGCCCTGCGCAAGAACACTCTACAGTGTTTGCCTTCAGCCCACGTGTAAACTTCGTTGGTTACGAACAACTCATCATGCACCAGTCTCACCATGGCTTCCTATTGGTGCCGATAGACTGCCAAAACTTTTTTTCTGATAGCAAGGGTTCTTTGCGAGTAATCATGTGATATCGATACCCCTGTATCTTTAAGTTTAAAGTAACCTTTCATGATAGAATCTTATTCTGCGAAGTTGTACAAACAAAACATTATGGGATGGGTTTGTTATTCCGTAACCTGCCGATCCTATGTATGCATTCCAATGATTTCACCACGATCCCCAGTCTGTCATGACAAATCTACCGGATCACCATATCCTTGAGTATGTCGCTAGTTTCTTCAGGTTTTTCAGGAATTCCAAACACCAGCAAGTTACTTCGACGTGCTCTGTCTTCGTAATCGTTAAGCATTTTATCCTGAGCAGCCAAAACCTTTTTGAAATGCTTCACCGATTTCTCCAGGACAGATATTTTTTGTTCATTGGCTTTTGATATTCGTAGCACTTCATCCAACTTTGACAACTGAGAATTCATTTGGGACAGTGTGTCATCACGCTTTTTCTCGGATTCTTTAAGTTCCTTTAGAGCAGTCAAGATGGTATTTAGCATTTCCTATCCTTCAGGGCCAGGATTTTCCTCCACATCTCCACGCAAAGCGAAAAGTATAGTAAACCAGCAATCAGTACTCATATGAAAACACTGTTGGGTGCATGGCACACAAAAAGACAATAACAGCTTGTACGTACGTCAGAATAGGGATTATAAAAACTGATTTCTAACACAAGCCACGCATGGTTAGGCATGTTCTCAGAAAAGCTACCGTGCGCTCAAAAGGCCACGGGTGAAGCAGCTGCCTTTATAGCTGAAAGCTCTGACGTCACAGATACACTGGACCATCCAGCGTTGACTTCGTCGATGCAGTCGATAACGTGACAATGTTGCAGAAACTTCGCAGTTTGCGATGCGTTGTGTGGTGCAAGATGCAGCGGCATATGCTTCGGGATAGTTAGAAACCCCGCACTTGAGACCATGCGAAGAAAAAGCACATTTAACACAAGCCACGCATGTTTAGGCATGTTCTCAGAAAAGCTGCCGTGCACTCGAGTTTTGGCATGATATTGGTATTGTGTTAAATAGTCGAGGCCAACTGAATGCTATATTTATAGACTATGCCAAAGCGTTCAACTCTGTCTGTCATAGAAAACTTCTTCAGAAGCTTCGTGAGGTTATAAAAGTTATGACTTAATTACATGGATTGCCGATTACTTGCATTATAGAAGCGAGTATGTTTCATTTTTGTATGTTTCATAACTTCTTTCATCCGTCACAGCATGGTTTTCGTAAGGGTTTTTCGTGCGAGACTCAACTAGCCATTTTTCTTCCTGACATTCACGCCAACCTTGATATTAATCTACAAACTGACGCCATCTTAGACTTCGCTAAGGCGTTCGATAAAGTACTTCATCAACGTTTGCTTCTTAAACTTTCCCAGTTAACCTTACACCCAAACATCATCGCGTGGATTAACGAATTCCTCACGCATCGCTCTCAGTCTGTCTTCATTAATAACCAATCCTCCAACCCGCTCCCAGACACCTCTGGCGTCCCGCAGGGTTCCGTCCTCGGTCCCTTGTTATTCCTCATTTACATTAACGACTTACCCCAGCGTGTATCTTGCCATATCCGCTTGTTCGCTGATGATTGCGTTATTTATCGTTCGGTAACTAACCCTTCTGACCAAGAATCCCTTCAGGCAAACCTAAACCTCGTGCTAAACTGGTGTTCGCAGTGGATGATGACACTCAACCCTAACAAATGTAAGTACATGTCTTTTCACCGCCGTCGCAACCCTTTTGTTTTTGAATATTCCGTTTCTAACTCCCCTGTTGACCTCGTCCAGTCTTACAAATACTTGGGTATCACGATTTCTTATGACTTATCTTGGCGACTGCACGTAACCAACCTAATATCATCAGCTAATAAAACATTAGGTTTCCTAAAACGTCACCTGAGGGAAGCCCCTCAACACGTCAGACTACAAGCATACATCTCACATATCAGAACTAAACTGGAATACGCATCGCCCATCTGGAACCCTCATCAAGCATATTTAACAAATGCCATCGAAGCTGTACAAAACCGAGCTACCCGATTTATTCACTCTTCATACTCATACGACGCTAGCATATCATCTCTAAAATTACAATCGGGCTTGTTGGATCTTTCTGCTCGCCGTCGCATTGCCAGTCTTGTTTTGTATCGCAAGTTTTTTTATTCGCGCCTAAGACAAGAACCATACATCTGCGCACCCTCACCACGCAGATCCCATCGCATCGGTCACCCTCTTCAAGTTTTGCGTCCACGAGCCCGTACTACTACCTTAATAAACTCATTTTTTTCACGAACAGCAGCTGACTGGAACGGCCTTCCCCACCATGTCGCTGCCATAACCTATCCATCCACATTTTCGACTTCTGTGAACGCCTGCATCTTGTAAACCCCACCCCTTATGTAACACCCCGAAAGGGGTCTTTAAGGAAAATAAAGTGATGTGATGTGATTTTACCAAATTGGGTCCGATACTGTCGAAGTTATATCTGGTGTATCTCAAAAATTTGTGTTAGGCCCTTTTATTTGCAATCTATAATAATCGCATCGTGAAGGTCCCTCAAAACACGCCAGTTAAACATGGATTACACGCAGATGATTGTGCATTCTATTCCAAAGTCTCGAATGCATGTGACCAGACACTACTAAATATAGGAGAGAAATCTGAGCTGGTTTGTAAGGATTCATTATGCAAGAAACGATTAATTGTTCAAGAAAATAACTACTAAATGATATTTTTTGTAAGATATGTGCATGGAGTGCTCCTTTGCAACTAACATCTAAGCTAACGAAGACAGTCTAGATGACCTTCACGAATAAGATTACGCCTTTTGTTTTTGTTATAGCTTCAAAGGTACTAACATCACACATGTAGACGAGTTCAAATTGCTCGGGACAACTTTTCCTGATAACATGAAATGGCAGAAACACATAGACTGCTTCCCCTTGAAAGCACTTCGCAAACTAGCATATTTAAAACGAACATTAAAGGACGCTACTAAGGATTGCAAACTAACTGCATACAATACACTAGTCGGGCCAGTTTTGGTGTATGCGTTCGTTATCTTGTCTCCGTACTCTTCTTGTGAGGGGAACAAATTGTAATCTCTGCAAAATAAAACAAAATATATATAACAGATATGACCACGTGCTGGTGGGCGAGTTCGTTATACATGTTTACAACGAATGCACCAAAGAAAGCAACGGACGTGGTCGTCCCGTGTCATCTTCCTTCTTCCGTCGGTTTATCCGGCGCCTTTATTGTAAAGATATGCCCACCACTCTTCACCTTCAACACATGCCCATGCCTTAACGATAGACACACTAGCACATAGACGCACGTGTGAGCGTCTTACCACATTGAATAAGATCGATCATACACGAGTAATCTGTTATTGCGGCACCGGTTTCATCTATGATGTGCCCTGCCTGTGAAGATCAATACACTCACCCCGTCAAGCTTCTTCCTTTCCAACCGCAGATGAACAATTTTCAATTTTCATTTCTTCCGTCAACATTCGAAGTCTGGAATGGCCTTCACGGCTCACTTCGGTAGTTACCTCCCGTAGAATTTACGCATGAACGTTCGACGGGCTCAATGGTGGCAGTACGAAGTACAAGGTCCGAAAGTGATGTGGTGACCTTCCTGATCTTACGACAAAGAGCCTCACGGATGACGGAAATTGTAGCGCCCGTGTCGACAAGCGAAAACGTAGCGACTATAGATTATAGATTATACAAGGTTCGGTGACAGACAGCGGATGGAACCATTGATAACATTCCAGAAACTTCCTATACACGCAGGCGCGTCCTGCGCTGCGTGATAACATTTGTTAAACGGCGAAACGTGGTCACACGAGAAAGATAAACATGTACACGTGTAAATATACCAAGGCATTTATTTTCTCTTACCCGAGGCATTTCCTGGCCAGCTATTGCCACTGTCCGTTCGTTGTTTTCATTGAATACTATAACACCTCATTTTCCAACACTAAATTTCAAACCTAAATCCTCGTCTTCCTGTCCACAGATATTAGCCAGACGTTGCAAATCACTTTGCTAGTTAGCTAGAAACACAATATCGTCAGCGTAAACTAAGACAAGGAAGCTGCTGATCTGCTACTGTGCCCGCCCGCTTGTATAAGAAATAAACCAGGTATTACTTCCTTCTAGCGCCCTCTCCATCCTCCCCATGCACATAATAAGCAGGAGTGGCGATAAAGGGTACCCATGCCTAAGTCCGTTGTTGATATGAACTTTCTCTTCGCTCCTTATCCATTCCCATTCAACGCAAACGGTATTTTCTGGGTGAATCTCTCTCAAAAGATGTATACATTGGTCACCTAAGCCTTTCCCTTTCAGAATATCCCACAAAATGTTGCGGTCTAAGTTGTCATACGCTCCTGTAATGTCTAAAAAGGCCACATATAACGGTTTGCTTTCTACTCTTGATATTTCAGTACACTGAGTAAGAACAAATAGGTTCTCCAAACACCTGCCTATTTTGAAACCATTCTGAAGTTCTTCAAAAATGCCATTATTCTCTGTCCATGCTTGTGGCTTTAACTTGATTTCCTGCAT
Organism: Dermacentor andersoni; assembly: GCF_023375885.2. Lineage (NCBI taxonomy): Eukaryota > Metazoa > Arthropoda > Arachnida > Ixodida > Ixodidae > Dermacentor > Dermacentor andersoni. Next base: position 5,014,366 of record NC_092821.1, read on the forward strand.
TGCTAGCTTCTATATTACCGATGTAATGGTCAATGGTCTATACCAGTGCATTCTATGTTTCTCCCACTTACCTTTATAAATTAACTTCATTGTACATTTTTGCCAGCCCCGTACAAAAATGACTGTTGATTAACCATTGATATATTGTTGGGCAAATATTCAAACAACGCACTTCAACAAATTGTCAAGAGCAAGTGAGTTCACTCAACCCTTGCACAACAATATTACTGCTGCGTGTTCTCAATAAACAATTTATTGGGTAAATTGTGTTGATTTTTTAGTTGTTTTTTGTTGTGTAGCAGTTGAGTCGAGTACACAATAATTAGTACTCGCATATAAAGACATTCCAAAAAAATTATTGCGAAGCGTTCCAACCTCATTCCTGTCACTTTGCGGCAGGTAGGCTCTTCTATCGCCTCGCTTTCATTAAAAGACAATAATGTGTGACCGACTGGATGGAATGGAACGTCGGCCATCGAGCCCGGTACTCTAACCAATAGGCCACGAGCGCACGCATACTCCCCTCATTAGAAAGCCAGTAAGCTCTGAAATGCCTGGCGCGTGCGCCGCATGCCACTTCCTCGTTCTGCCGCTACAGCTACAGCTGGCGCTTTGAAGCGCCTATCTCCGGGACCGCCCCACTTTCGTAGTCGTTTTCGCTAGGTAAAAACTGCAACGTTAGACTAGATTCATGACCGCGCAAGTTCATAACGGTTTAGTTCTTTGTCGGTGTACAAATGCCATCGTCGTTTTAACATTCACTAGATGACATAGCCATTGGTACGATCCAAAATGAGCACGTTTCGGGGAGCAGAATAATGCGAAATTCACTTGCAAACACGGTGACTACGCGCATCTGGAGTTCCCCAAAAGTAGGCACGGCAGCAGCGCGGCCAGCGATAAGACAGGCGCCGACACGCGACTACGCTACCTTCGAGCATCGGACGCGCTGTGGGAACCGTAGGATGCAAGCGCGCACACGCTACAAGCATACACGTGTGAGGTCTTCGAATTTCCTGCGACGTACCCTCTGTCCGTTAAGCAAATACAGCTTTTTTTTTCCAATGTCCGTAGTACTAGAGATGAAAGAACGAACGCGCTTTGAGATCGCAGCGCGCAGCCGCTGTAACCATTGACTTGAAATAGCTTCGGATTCAGCAACAGCCGAAACAGTACCACAGCTAATCGCTGTATCTGCGGCTGCTGCCGACTCTCGCCTTGCAAGAAGCATGCGATTTATTTGAGCCTCGCTGAACTGTCGTCCTACCATCTCCCAAGCCTGCAGGTCTCGTATGTTCAGTCAAAGAAAAGAACGCCAAAGAGAAATAAAAGAAATACAGGTAACGAACTGTTATCATAGCTTACTTGTAACCTCATCATCTGCAAAGGCGCTACAAACTATTTTAGAAGCGTTACGTTTGTAAAAATAGCAAAATTAGCAGTAATTCTTATTTCTAGATGGCGCTACGAATGTCAAGGTAGCGTTCGGGTGTGTGCGCGCGCACGCGGTTGCAACCGTTGCAGCTTCGTTTTGCGCACACTTCTGCAACAGTACACATGGTTGCCGCTAGTTTCGTAGTCGCATTTTTGGGTCGTAGGGTTTATTGTTTACGCTAAAAATTAGGTTGTTCTTAAAGATATATGAAGGTTAGTGGATGAAAAATTATTGCATATAATTAGCGGTTTTTCAGAGCCGTTATTTTGTGTTTGAACGGTTTTTATAACTGAATACGATAGTGAAGCTGTGAACGGCTTTCGGACTTTTTTTGCTTCGCGCCTCGTGCTTTTTGATGAAAGTATTTTTTTCTTTTCGGACATCATGACGCACATTTTAGTGAAATGCTTTAACGAAGATAAGTGCGACGTTTATGCAAAGAAGTCGTTGGCTCACCCAGCTAGTAGACTTACACTGATGTGCGAGCCTGGTTGTTTTGATGAGTTGCGCGGCAGAGGTCATGATGCCTGTTGAAGAGAAGGCACCTCGAAACAGTCGCAGCCGAACTTTTGCAGATAGGTAAGTAATCTCGTTTTCTTGAGCATGTAGCCTTTTTTTCTATTATGACATTGACAGCGTGAGATGTTAAGCACACCGTTCACTTTCCTCAAGCAAACCGCATGCCCCGGAGCAAAAGCGCGCGATACTAACGGTCGCTGCCGCCGTCACTTCGTTTGAAACAATGGTAGGCGAAGAGGCAGCGGCGCCCCACGTGCGTAAAATTGCATCGCTTCATTTGTTCCTGTCTAATACCGTTTCCTTAATTTGTAGGAGAGAACAGAATTAGAACATAAGGATCGGCTTCTCTGCGCAGTGATAATTTTGTACAGTGGCCATGTCATCTTTCATAGGGGCTCACATGGGCCGTCTAAGCGCTTGTTATCACGTTCCGATACGTGAGAGGTGCGCTGCCTTTCAAGGTATTTAGGCAGGCACTACGAGCTTAGGAGAACCGCGACAAATAATTGTGCAGCAGGTGTGCAGCTGTGCTACGCTTGTACCACACTCGTACCGGAAGGCAGTGTTGGACTTCACACTTACGCATTTCGTAAGTATGGCGGCCGCCGTGGGAATTTGGGGCTCGAGGTCATGGATACAATCCCTGCAGCGGCTGCATCCCAAAGGAGCGGAGTGCAAAAACGCTTGTGCATTGTGCATTGTATGCACGTAAAAATTTCCAGCAAGTCAAAATCGATAGAAGTCCCCAACTACGACCTGCCTCATAATCAGATCGTTGGTTTGGCACGTAGGACATCAGACTTGTTTTTTTTTAAATCTGCAGTGGCTCATCGTATACCATACGATTAGTGTAATCACCTTTAGCGCCGTAGCGGTTAAGCGCGCCTTGATTTGGGTTGCGGCTAATGATGCGGCGCACAGCAAACTATATTTCGCCTCTGGGATTTGCGGAGAACGACCAACCGATTAGTCACAGCTTCCGTGCGGTGACTGTACACGGATACACAGCGAAAATGAACAAAGATGTGGTGACGACGTCGGCAATGAACACAGCCGCCGACGGGCTCGCCTTATCGCCTATCATCGTCAAAACTACCTCAGTAAGCATCTTCATCTAGCGCGGCGGGTCGCCGTTGAAGGCGTACTGTACAATTTAATAGGCGATAACCGAACATGCGACCGTTCTCTGCTGCCTCTTTGAGTTGGACCGATCCCAATGTGCGTTGTTTGCAGAAGCGAAAGGAGTGCCAATCGGCGTGTTGTCGCCTCGAGCTAAGCGTCGCACTCGAGCACCGTTTGTGCGGCGATGACGCGTGCATGAAGCAAGGTCACTGCGCAGACGCTACCGCGCAAGACGCGCAAGGGCGTGTATGCGACTTTCTGCACACAAATCGCGTGGCGCGATCGGAGCCACGCCGGAGCGGCTAGCTTCAAAGAAGCAGTGCATGTTCTCACTCGTACAGGCACGCTCGCATCGCTCTCTGCGTCTCTTTAGGTCATTCCATCTGCTGGACTTCTACTCAAGGATTCGATATCTGCTTGGTATCAGCTATGCACCGTCGCGTGGTCTTTGGTTCTGCGAGAGAGCCGGGAATATTTTTCCCCGTTGTGAAACGTCGCTGTGCGTGTTTTACCGTAGCTAACATTTACCGTAACAACCAAATTCTTTTCTCGACGGCACTCGTAAAGCGTTGCAAACTTTTACTTGTCAGTATAGTGCCAGTATAGTATTTCGTGGGTAGTTATGTGCAGTGTGTGCCAGATTCTTAATCCGCGTAATGTAATTTTCACTCCACATTCGCTTCGCACAGGTTACCCATGCAGCAAATTCCCAGGTGCTAAAGTGTTCTACGTCAACAGACACCCGTTGATATGTGGCTGATTTACTGGCAAGCTCGCATCTGTGTTGCCACTCTCCATCAAGTGGAATTTTCAACTATTTTTTGTGCTGCTCTGTGGTGTACTAGCGGCCGCATGGGCGCTGTGAAGGCTTACTTTCGATTTGGTCTGGCGTTTAGTAGTACAGGATGGGCTACCTTTCGAGGGGAGGCATTTACTTTTGTTTGTGAGAATGTTCACCAGCCTAACCAAGTGATACGAGCGTACTGTAAACAACAGCACGAACAGAGGCGGACGACGGAATAGGTAGGAGTACACACGAGCGCAATGTCAACTAAAAGCTTACTTTTGATGACTGAGGTATTAAAGACACTGGTCATCTGACAAAGGTAAAAAACCGTGCAGACGTGGCAGAAACAGCCATGTGCGACAACAAAAAATATGAAAGAGCCATGTCATGTAGAATAAACGTGCGTGAAAAACGAGAACTATCGGACAAATCTTTCGGTTTTTCGAAAGATTTGTCCGATAAGTGATACTACCCAACGAGAAATACTCCTCTGGTGTTGCGGTATAGAGCAGAAATAACGATTGTTTCATTACAAAGACCAGAACACAAGAGGACTTATGGAAGCATTATTTATTGATCAGGAAGAAAAATTCATAAGCAAGATTTCTGCGACCCTTAGTGGGAAAGAGTTGCTGCAGTACTTCACGTTAATATCACTTACAGGACAAACCTTTCAGTTTTCATGTTTTTCTTAGTTTTTCACGCACATGTTTATTCTACAGGACGTCTTTCGCTCCTTTTCGTTGTGCAGGGCTGTTTCTGCTGCGCATCCATGGCTTTTTCTTTGTGAAGTTGGCCAGTGTGTTTAAAATCTTTACCTTCAGGAATAAACTTCTAGTTGAGTCAGCGTTCATGCGTGTTCCAACCTTAATTCATCATTCTCGTCTCTGTTTGGATGGTTGTCAAATATAAATGTACACCGAATTGGCGAAGTGTCCATAGAATTGGTACATGAAGTTAGTTGCGCTGTTTATTGCACATTTTTCTAGTTCAACTTCCAGGAGTCCCCTGGAAAGGCAATAGGAGTGATCGTAACTTCCTTTGTGTGTAAGATTTATGAATTTCATCTATTCAAAGCATGACATATCATATGCCGGTTTGTAGGTATGAAGCATTCGTAGTTTTTAAACGTACTAAGCTTTACTTTTCGGTTCTCATGACGCTGCTTTGTACTTTGCTGCACTCTCCAGGGGCAGGAACCTTTTTTATGCGGTAAGTGCATGTGCTATTTTTGTATATAGTGCAGAAAAATTGTCGTGAGCTTAAATAAAATGCATATCACTTGTAATTTTTTTCAACACGGATGCTGTATCTCCCTCCGTCTTTGTTACGGCTTTGTTCCAATTTTTATGCAACCTTTATGTATCTTATGCAATAAAATTTTGGTAGCATTTAATTAGCCTTTTACCTGCGCAATTGTGGTGATTGGTGTTTCGTATACGCATTTATTTGCGTTTTTCGCTGTCTCACTAATCTGGCTGCCCAGTCATTGGAACCTTCTCTCATCATTTATGACTATTTCTGATGTACTTGATACGGCAAGTGCAGGTGACAGTTTATTTGGCTGTTTCGAATTGTTAGTCGGGTATTACTACCACTTTCCTGTGGTAATTATTCATTTTATCTCTTATCGTTCAAGGTATCAGCCTTGCCTTATCTCTTCATTGACTGAGGTACCACTTTGTTTCCGGGTATAGGGAAAAAGGCCCCCAAAAGTGCTCTAATTACCTTTGTACAAGACCAGAAAAATTACTTGAAAATGAGCTCACTAAATTGAATAAATGCCACCAACGAACTCTTCTGTACCCCAAATTAACATAATCAAATGGTGTACGTTTTGTTCTTGACTTATGCCAGGGAGATAAGCTGCATTCATTAAACAAGCGTTTTACAAGTTTACTTCTGAAGAAAGCAAACCTGGCTCGTCAGAAATATGATTCAGGGGTTCACCATGCCCGACAACTTTCTAAATGATGTCTCGTCAATTAATAGCTAAGTTGAGTGATGTTATTTTATAAAATAATTGGCAAATATGAAAATATATACATCTCGAAGACAAAAAGCTCGGGCAAGTCTACTTTGGTACTTCGTTAAATTTTAATCGCGGTGAAAGAAATGCGCTAAAGCTTGAACATATTTATGTGAAGTCATTTGTTTCAAGTCTGTTATTTTGCCTTCTCACAGTCAGCCGTACCTCTTCCTCTGATGTGTTAGTGCGAAACATTTGAATGTAACATATTCAGATCTCTTCTGTGTATTCACACGCAAGCAGCTTCAAGTGTTCATGTGTTCCAAGTTGGTTGTTACAAGGGTATGCTTAAGCCCTGCCTTTTGAGTCACTTTGCCTTCTAGGCATAAACATGAGCCGCAAGTGAAGACCACAATGATCGTTTTAACCGAATTCATATTTACAGGTTTTTTCAGATATATTTACACTGCTAGAGTGCTGTAGGTACTAGCCTATGTCTCTAGGTTCGATGTAATGGCGCCTTATGTACTGTAATATTGTTTCATGTGCACGCATCTTTAGTGTAAATAAAGGTACTTCAAATTGATCAGTCTCTCCTTTGCTTTTGTTTGTGTTTGGGAAAGCTATGAGCAGGCACCAAGCCATGCAAGTGTGAACAGCAAAGCAATTTCAATATATGAATAAAAATTGACTAGCCTAACAAAACGTCAATAATATTTCAATAGCGACTTCTGCAATCTCAATGCCATCTCAACTAGGCCACAATGTACTTTTCAGTGCTTTGGCAATAATACCTCAACAACAGGTTAAGAGAACTAGCACAACGTCGGTTCAACGCAGAATCAATGCTAACCCAACAACCACTCAACAAAACGAACAGAACGGGCCGTCTAAGCACAATGGACTTTCAATGGTAAGTTAAAAATAATTTAACATTGAGATACCCAATGGTGTTTCAAATAAATTTCAGTGGCCAATAATCAAGAGCCCTCAACACTCAACCCAACAATGCTCCAACAAACTCTCAATAATTCCTGAACAAAAAACTTAATTTTCACCAACGAACTTCAATGACTTCTCAATACTTTTTTTTGCATGGGGCTGTCTGGTATACGTCTACCTTTCAAATGTTTTCCTGTTGTATTCAGCAGACCTTCCTTACTTTTTGACCCTGGTTTATTCATCAGCCTAATAAGAACCTCGTCTAGCCCTGTGGTTGTCCGCTTAGGAATTTTCTTTTTGACTTTTTCTAGTTGAAGTTTGTCAGCACCAGCTCCTTTTCCACCTGGTTATCTTTCAGGCGCTTTTTTTGTTCAAATACAACCTCATCATTGCCAGGGAAAGATTCGGCTGTTATTTTTCGGATGTAATTTGATGCCGCTTCCCCTTGCAGTTTGTTTCCATCTTTGTCTATGTGTGTTGTTGACTTCGGGCCTAATAATTTTATGTGGTTCCAAAATATTCTAGGTGCGGCCTTCTTTCTGTCATGTATTTCTGACAACTAACGTTCACTTTCATCTTTTATCTTTGCTTGCATCAATATTTGATCCACAGACCGTTTCTCCAGGCATATTTCCCATTAACTGGCTACTTCATCCTACGGCCACTTCGCCTTCTTTGCCTGCCTGTGCTCTCCGGATGATTTCACTCGTTCGGCGATCGCTTGTCGAATCTCCTTGTTCCACGAGCTCTTCGGTTTCTTTTTTTTTTCCTTTCCAACGAACATGTTGTTTCTTTTTCCATATTTCTGTCGTTATTACACTTGAAAGCTTACTACATTGCCAATCTTTCCCTGGGCCATTTGCCAAGTTATTCCTCTACTCTAGTAATTGTATTTGTTATTTGTTCAGCGTTCAAACTTGGTCTGACCATTTTACACTCCTTGCTCTCTTTCCCAACTAAACATCCCATTTTCAAAATGATTCGTTTATGGTCACTCCCTATGCTGCTATACCATTTCGCATCACTGACCATATCTCTGAGCTTTTCACGAATTACTTCTGTCATCAGACAATTATCAATGGTTGATTGCTGATTTCCCACTTCCCACGCGATCTACCCTGCACACATAGCGCCTGTATTCACAATAACGAGGTTATGCAGCTCGCAAAGGTCCAGCATTGACTTACCGTTGTTGTCGGTGTAGCCATATAAATTCTCTATGTGGGCATTCATGTCACCTAATAGGATAATTTGAGCATCACTCCCGATTCCACTAATATTAACACTTAGGCAATCCACTAACTCTTTATTCTTCTCTGGGCAATTATTTCCGGTCAACAAATACGTGATGCCCAGCCAAGTATTTTTTCCATTCATTAGACCTGCTACCCAAAGATTCTCTTGACATTTCGAATGTACTTTTCTTCCATTTGGCTCCCTGATGGATGAGCATTCGGAATACCCCTCCCTTTCTTTCCGGTTTAGTTCTGTGGCACCCTTCCAAACATAATTCTCAAATACTGGCGGCTCTTTCGAGTATTTAAGGTGTGTTTCTGTAACCGCATACACCCCTATTTTTTCTCTGTTTACCTGCTCCTACATCTCTGCTCACTTTTGCTTTCTTTTGCCGTCCTGCATATTTATGCAGCCTATTGCATGGTGAGCTGTCTTTCTTACTTTCCTCCTTTTTCTGTTATAGACGGCGATGCTATTCTGAGGTTCCCTTAGGGGACCCTCTTCATTACTACCTGCTGTGGCCTCCTGAGCGCCCGTGGTTCCCCCTACAGAAGCAACAGCGCGACCAACAACTCATCAGCGCACTTCTCCTGGAAGCCTGTAATTGAAGTGGATCCCGTCTCGTTGAAAACCACCAAACCTTCTCCCTTCCCTGTTTACTTGGACAACCTCGAAGCCTTTTTCTCGGCTCATTTTCCATATCACCGCATTAACAGCCAGTACGGTTCTTTGTACGTGAAAGTCACTTACATGCACCTCCGGCACCGTGCAAACCACAATTTGCACCTGAGGGGACAGTTCGCGCAAGTCGTACACCCTCTTCGCCAAGCGCTGCGCTTGTCCTGTCCCTTTCCTGTTTAGGACATCATTTAGCACAGCTGCTACTATGACAAGGTTGCGTACGTGAGTATTTTCGGAGAGCTTTCCTTTTGCTTGCTCCCTCACAGAATCCTACGGAAGCGCAGCGCGCGCTGCCCCCTGGTGCCGCACTCTGTGTTAGCGCAGAGAGTAGAAGGGAGTCTGTTTCGTTTTCGCATCTGTACTCTAGTTGCTGGAACAGTGAAACATTGGTCTACAAATGATTGAATTCGGAAATAGGAAAAGGCTTTCTCTCCCACAAGGTAGTGCGTTTTATACGGATAGAAGGGAAGAAGCGAAAGGCAGGGAGGTCAACCAGACCGTTTGGTACAAGGGATAGCAAACCCAAGTGTTGTAATGCAGTGCGGAACAGTGCACTGCGATGTGTCAATAAGCTCTAGTATAGTGCTAATTTGGGCTGGTTGGTGCATGTAATGAACGAGTAAATAATGAGTTGTTTCATGGCATTTACCTATTTATAAAACACATGGAACAAATGGTGTTGCCTTGTGGGTCAAAAAGAAATACAGCCTAATAAATTATGGGGTTTTACGTACCAAAACCACTTTCTGATTATGAGGCACGCCGTAGTGGAGGACTCCGGAAATGTTGACCACCTCGGGTTCTTTAACATGCACCTATATCTAATTATATTTCGCCTCCATCCAAATGTGGCCGCCGTGGCCGGGATTTGATCCCGCGACTTCGTGTGCTTAGCAGCCCAACGCCATAGCCACTGAGCAACCACAGCTGGTCAAATAAAGCTTGAATCGTTACTCCAACGCGGCACTGGGCAATCTTTATTTCCTTTTCGTTTTTTTTTCTCTTTTGACAGTACACACAGTAGTGGCAGAGTACTAGGTCCTTTCTCTTCAGTCGCATAGTTCGCACAAATATAGGTGCATGTTCGCGATCTTTATTCTGCCGCACAAGAACTTGCACACTTACCTGTCTTGTTTCTAGACGAAGCACCAAATGTTTACGATTAGATCTTACGACAAGAATTAACACATGAATAGTGAAGATTAGGCGTAATCGATGAGTCTCAATGAATGGGCGGTTATTGACAGAGACGATACATTTTGGAACTATTATGAGAAGACGATACATTTTGGAACTATTATGGGAACCAACTACTCTATAGTTCTGCAAAGCCCTTTCACACTTAGGTTAAGTGCTTCCCGCGTTCGAAAAGTGCATCCGGCCGTTGTACATGGATCTATAGGCTACCTCTTCCCTTCGAGATAATTTTTGCTAAATGTAAACGCAGTTACGGCCATTATACCACTCCCTGCGTTTCGGTACTGATTTATAGTACGCCTAATTTTCGGCGTAGAGCACCAATGTCATTCCCAGTGCACCAGCCCCTGAGTGCCGCAAGTTTGTTTACATTGGCACGTATGCCGACGGCTCTTCATTCACTTAAACGTATATGCTCTATTAGTAACTACAAAACGCCTAATTTGATAGCATTGCAAGAACGCACATATATTTGCTCATATGATAAGCGTTACAAGGCCCGCATGTGCGGCAAAACTGCGAGCGGAATAGAGTATGCGTATACTATATATAGCTTTTGGTAGAAGTCCATAGCTCTCACATTTTGTACGTATCTTCATATTGCGTACGGATTGCGTGTTCAATAAAATACTGATAAATTAAACTATGCGAGTACAAGCGCTCATTCAGACAGCGTGTGTAGTATTCCTCGCAAAAATAGGAATGTTCGCAAAACAAAAATACGGAATTCTGTTTGTTTTGTGCAAAACAATGTAGCCATGGTATTATTACAGTGAAAATGTCCGTAAAAATTAAAACGGGGAGCATTTTCGTATATTAACGGAGACCTTTGCCGTACATTTGAAATACCACATACTTTCCGTATTTTTTACCTGTACTTCCTCTGTATAATGATGAATATATTTTAGTGTACAATACCGCGCCACATACAGGCTTCTGCTCGGTTTCCCCCCCCCCCCCACTTTCTTTCATACGGACGAGAAACTTCTAATACTTTTGACAGAATTCTTTCTTACAAGCTTGACTTACCTGAAAGTACCCCGCTGTTCGAAGCTACTCGACCTAGAAAAGAATGCCTCCAGAATGCCACCCGCTCTTTTTGTACCAAGTACAGCAGCAATCTCGTGCACTGGACATTTCCACGCACTTTTTCACCTGGTTATAAGTGTACCTTAGGGTACTCGCTACCACACCCGGCCTCTCCACAAACTTGTCGCTGCACGTCATGTGCCCTACCACGGGCAGGATCAAACGTCCTCCGGTACTTACTTCGTGAATCCAGTCGCAATGTCGACCGGCCCGTGCCATCGCATCAGCGTAGTTGTCGACGTTCATCGCATCCGTGCAATGGTCTGCTTGTTCTGCCTTCGTCTCACACCACCAAGATGACGCCTCTTTTGTGCGGAGGGTGATTGTAGCGATGAAGAGTGGCCGGTGTCTATGCAGCATCGCCAGCAGCATGCGCTCGTGCTCGTTGTACTAGGCAGAACATCTTTGACTGCTATCCGTTCGCCCACGTCCCGCTGCAATTAACCGCATATCATGTGCTTTAATTCTCACGTCACGCGCAAGTTTTACTTTCGGCTGCCTCAGAAAACATCTTTACACCGTTTCAAGAACGATTGCTCCTATGGGAAGTACATACCTCAGGTATGTATTGCGAAGGCACGGTGCGAAAGTAACGCCTCTCTGCACTCATCGCTGGCGTCGTGGGAAGGGAGTAGAGAAAAGATTGGTGGCAACGGCGGGCGGGGGTTCATCCTGCGCAAATGGTGCGGCGGCATCACTCCTTTTAAGGGGTGACGCCACCCTAGCGAGAATGGAGGCACCTATCGAGGATTGCAGCTCGGACATAGTCAAGTTTTTATTGCCAAAGGTGAAATTAGTTGTGTTCTAAAAGAGACAAAAACTGAAATTAGGAAGTTTCCGGAACATTTACACAACAGCTCAAATATGAGAAAATGCTTTGAAATCACGCTGACATACTCGTGCACGGGTTCCGAAGAGGAATAACAAACAAACTGAATTTTGGCGCTACTTTTTACCCAGCAGCAGAAAGTGGTTGGCGCCACCATGAGGTGTGCCTGGCATGAGGCAATAATACGGTATATTCCTATGGGTGGGCAGCGCAACCCTGACGAAGGGTTGCGCTGCCCAACTCGCCCAGCTTGCCGTCTTAATAATACGACATTTAGCAAATCCAAAGAAAGTCATGTTATTACATTCATGCAAAGCGTTCGGTAAAATTTTTCCCTTCCGGCATGCCTTTCCTCTCTTTGCAGATTCAGAGCGGATATCGTTTTTTCAGTACCATTGCTGATGCTACAGAGCGACAAAAGACGGATAGCTTAGGTGAGTGCTTCTTACTCCTTGTGTGTTACTCAAATGCAGCGCTACTTCTTATACGTATAGTGTGGAGATTTCCGAGATCCAGTGGATTGGTAACATCACGGCGATTGGTCGCCACAACAATGGATAAGCAACCACCGCTACATGACGCTGCAGCTGTGATGATGGCAGACTGGTTCCGTGGTGCTCTGCGCACCTTGACGCATGCTTTGGCTAGACTTAATAAGCCAACACAACTCACAGGGAAACTGCTTTTGGGTTTTGGTTATTTGGGCGTGTGCACCTCACCGAGCCCAAGGTGAACCGTTTAGTGCTCGAGGATGATAACCGCTATCACCAAGTTTGGGGAAAGATTTTCGAGGAGCCAATTCCTAATGTCGCTTGATTCGTAGTGCTGTAAACCTTGATATATCAAAGCAAAGTTTTCTTTGCCTCTTCCCTCGGCTTTTCATTGCTGCTGTCGTCCCATCCGCCGCGTCGGTGGATGGTTGAGAATGCGTTTAATGTACAGGGTCCTCCACTCTAAGTGCGAACACGGTGCAGCGCGGTCTCGCTCCGCGGAGCGCCAACGAGCATCGAAGCTAAGCGGTGCAGGCGCACAGGAGTTTGAAGGCGGGGATTCGCCGTCAGCGGCGAAAGAGGCCTGGGTGTCGACCTGGGAGAAAAAAAAACACGCACACAGGCATGGAGCCAGGAAACTGAGGAGAGGCCCTACCCCCTCCCCGTGCTAGAAGAAAAGTGTGGAGGAAATGACGCAGTAGGTTCTCCTGTTTCTTGCTGTTTTTTTTATTTCTTTGCTGTAGCGGCCACGCCTTTCAGGCCACAATGGCGGCTTTGTTGTGGGTCTGTGCCCTCACACGTGTTGTTCCGTAGGTTTCGTACCTTGGCAAAGGCGCCGTGCGAGAAGGTTTGCGTTGGTTTCCGTGTTTTATTGCGCTGCGTTATCTTGACCGTGCTCTCCCGGATGTTGCTGTGGCCAGGTGGGACTGGAGGAGCTAAAGTTCGTGAAATGAACGCGCATGCAACGCTGTACGCAATGTACCGCGCCACGGCAATGGCAACGGACGAAGGAATATCAGCGGGAGATTTTTCCCTGTTTGGCGGAATCGTGCTAACGTGCTATCGTAGGGGAAAACCGATGCGTTTAAGATAATGTACAATGAACGCCTTGCAGGTCAGTGATTCCTGCATTGGACAGCGCATATGGTGCATTTGCGGCACGTAGAACGTACGTTATGAATGCATAGTTCGTGTTCAGTAATAACTTGCTTTTGTGCATATTAAAACACATGTTCCGCAACTGTTGCTTGTTCCTCGCAGTACTCGCGACAGCACGAAGTCTTTTAAGCAGAGCGCGTCCGAAGTTCATGCATACCCGCATAGGTGAAGCTCAATACAGGTGCTGATAGAGCGTACGTTGCGCAGAATATATGCATTTTGTGGCCCTCGGCACCGTGCGACTGCCAGCCGATGCTTCGTCCTGGAAGATAAGAAAGAAGCCGCTTCTTTGACTAAAGGAACGAATCCTCCCTACCGCAGGCGTATCTTACCTGTGCGCGCGAGAAGCGCAGGGAAGTGAAGGTTAGCGGATGCGCTGCTAGAGTCGGCAAGGCTCCACAGGACGTACGCCTGCGAACACATCAAATGGCTCTTCCATATGGTCGCATGGTTCTACGCGCGGACTGTTCTGCACCGTGCGCCGGCTATCGCAAAATTTTGGTTCCGTCATGTTTCACCTACCGTGGTAAGAAGGCAGCTCAGGCCGCAGTCAACGAATCTAAACGCGGAGTCAGAAATGACATTCTGCATCCTCGCCAGCGCGCTGTCACGGTGATGCGCGGCCACACGATGTTTGTTCAATAAAGCACGACGATTCCTCAAGCGAGAAGTGTTTGTGCTCGTAAACTCCAAATGGATCGCAAATGGGTCGGTGGGTCGTACGGGTCTCCAGTGCGGTCTTGCAGTGCAGTGAGACTGCCTACATTTTTTTTGTATCCCCAGTCGTCCAGCTCGCAAGACCTACAGCCGAAGCAGAGAAAATTGTTGTCGAGCTTGCTCACGACCGCGCGCGAGAACTCATTCGCCGCGACGGTCTGGAGGCTCCGGAGGGGCAGGGAAGGACTCAGCAGAACGATCCACTCCTCACATTTAATGAAATCACTAAACATTACCAACTCGATCGAATAATTTATCCTCTGCCTCACCCGAAGCTCAGTAGAGGTCAGTCAGCTACACTTACAATGCTGCAGACGGGATCTTTCCCGTCGCGGGGACTCCTCAGTAGGATGCACTCGGATGTGGACCCTAGTTGTCCCGACTGCACTGAAACCTTTTGCGCAATGGCTCACATGCTCGGGCGATGTCCCGCGTTGCCTAACGACTTCCTCTCCAGCGAAGCCGAATGGGAGGAGGCTATCAGAAGCATGGTACTCCGAAAGCAAGCCCAGGCTATCCAGAGGGCCCAGGAAAGAGTGGAGTGTCACGTCGTTTTGTACTTTACGTGGGCGCGGCTAGCGGCTACAATGGCCTCCCATTAGGAGGTCCTGACAGTAGCTCCTCAGGGTTAAATAACGTTCGCTGTCTGTCTGTCTGTCTGTCTGTCTGTCTGTCTGTCTGTCTGTCTGTCTGTCTGTCTGTCTGTCTGTCTGTCTGTCTGTCTGTCTGTCTGTCTGTCTGTCTGTCTGTCTGTCTGTCTGTCTGTCTGTCTGTCTGTCTGTCTGTCTGTCTGTCTGTCTGTCTGTCTGTCTGTCTGTCTGTCTGTCTGTCTGTCTGTCTGTCTGTCTGTCTGTCTGTCTGTCTGTCTGTCTGTCTGTCTGTCTGTCTGTCTGTCTGTCTGTCTGTCTGTCTGTCTGTCTGTCTGTCTGTCTGTCTGTCTGTCTGTCTGTCTGTCTGTCTGTCTGTCTGTCTGTCTGTCTGTCTGTCTGTCTGTCTGTCTGTCTGTCTGTCTGTCTGTCTGTCTGTCTGTCTGTCTGTCTGTCTGTCTGTCTGTCTGTCTGTCTGTCTGTCTGTCTGTCTGTCTGTCTGTCTGTCTGTCTGTCTGTCTGTCTGTCTGTCTGTCTGTCTGTCTGTCTGTCTGTCTGTCTGTCTGTCTGTCTGTCTGTCTGTCTGTCTGTCTGTCTGTCTGTCTGTCTGTCTGTCTGTCTGTCTGTCTGTCTGTCTGTCTGTCTGTCTGTCTGTCTGTCTGTCTGTCTGTCTGTCTGTCTGTCTGTCTGTCTGTCTGTCTGTCTGTCTGTCTGTCTGTCTGTCTGTCTGTCTGTCTGTCTGTCTGTCTGTCTGTCTGTCTGTCTGTCTGTCTGTCTGTCTGTCTGTCTGTCTGTCTGTCTGTCTGTCTGTCTGTCTGTCTGTCTGTCTGTCTGTCTGTCTGTCTGTCTGTCTGTCTGTCTGTCTGTCTGTCTGTCTGTCTGTCTGTCTGTCTGTCTGTCTGTCTGTCTGTCTGTCTGTCTGTCTGTCTGTCTGTCTGTCTGTCTGTCTGTCTGTCTGTCTGTCTGTCTGTCTGTCTGTCTGTCTGTCTGTCTGTCTGTCTGTCTGTCTGTCTGTCTGTCTGTCTGTCTGTCTGTCTGTCTGTCTGTCTGTCTGTCTGTCTGTCTGTCTGTCTGTCTGTCTGTCTGTCTGTCTGTCTGTCTGTCTGTCTGTCTGTCTGTCTGTCTGTCTGTCTGTCTGTCTGTCTGTCTGTCTGTCTGTCTGTCTGTCTGTCTGTCTGTCTGTCTGTCTGTCTGTCTGTCTGTCTGTCTGTCTGTCTGTCTGTCTGTCTGTCTGTCTGTCTGTCTGTCTGTCTGTCTGTCTGTCTGTCTGTCTGTCTGTCTGTCTGTCTGTCTGTCTGTCTGTCTGTCTGTCTGTCTGTCTGTCTGTCTGTCTGTCTGTCTGTCTGTCTGTCTGTCTGTGGCACATACCCACAGTGGGGGATTGGCCAAGAATCGGGTGGTTCCATTAGGTGCATAAAAGTAATAATAATAACAAAGGAGTTAACAACTTGAGCGCTGGAGTTTGAAAGTAAACGTTTTGTGTTTGGAGAAAAAAGGAATTAAGCAGATGAAAACCGGGTAAAAAATAACACTAAGAATGATTAATGATATATAAGAAATAAAAGAAAGCTATGGTTGGGAGGGAGAACGATCAGTCTAACGTAGAAATCGATTGGTTTCAATGAGGTAATTTTGGGTTGCCAAGCAAACATTTCTGTTGCTGAACGCAATAATGCAGGCTCCAAAAGTAAGGATCACAGACACTGAAAAATTTATACCAATGGAGCAAAGCGGGATTACGAGTATTCGTTTTTTTATAATAGAAAAATATCTGCAAGACAACAAGAAATGGTCTATTGGCTCCGCTTCGCCACAGAATGAGCATAATGGTGAGGGGACCAGACCAGACATGTGGAGGTAGAAGTTCTATGCAGGTATACGACAGCGCAGCCTCGTGATGGACACTGCAATTTTCCGTTTTCCGCAAAAATCTCTGTGCCAAGTGTGTAGGAGATGTCCGTAATCCACGGAGTTAGTTATTGCGGAGCCTGATACTGTCTGTATAATGACACTCATGCGAAATCTAGCAGCAGTAACATAAGCAGTCAAAGGACTGCAAGGGAGAATCGGGCCACTTATCGATGCCTTGGCTAGAGAGTCTGCAATTTCATTTATGATTAGTCCTTTATGGCCAGGTACCCAAATCAAACGCACGCTTCTCAAGTACCCTGGTAATAATGAATGAAATGTCCTGATTACGCGAGAATCCCTAGAAGCAGTAAGGGACGAGCACAATGATAACGAATCAGTGACTATCACGGCTGACGTAATTGATGGTCCTAATCTGCGTAATGCCAGCACCACGGCCATGAATTCGGCTAAAAAGATCGGTATGAAATCTGGCAGCCGAAGAGGAAATGTCCAATGGAGAATCCGGGAAAATATTCCTACACCTGACTTTTCTTAACATTGTGAAGCATCTGTAGCAATTACAATGTTTGTTACTTTTGCATTATTAGGAAAAATGTTATCGGATCGAATATCCGTTGCAACAGCTCTGTCGGGACAAGGAAGCACATCGCATATGCGCACGCCCAAAGAGTCAAGTAACTTTTGCACGAATATAATTTGCGGAGTACGTAGTCGCGTTCAGATGACACCGAAAAGCAATGCAGGTTATGAAATCAAGATTGTTTGGGGATGACGCAGCGCTGATTCATAAATCCTTAAGAACGTCTGCACTGTCAAAAGTCGGAACCTGCACGAAAGAGGAGGAACACGGGATTCTAGATAAAGAATAGAATTTGCAACAAATTTAGGAAGACCTAAACACAGACGTAATGCTTCTCTTTCTAAGAGGATTAGAGGACGGGACATGTAGGCTGGAGTACAGAGAAGAGCACGCAACCAAATTCTAATACAGGGCGAACGTACATACGATGTATCATTAGGAGTGTATCTATTCTCAATCCTATTAGACGACTGCTCAGCCTACGAAATATGCCATTTGCATGGGTACCTTTTCCAGTCACATGATCTATGTGTGAGCGCCAACTGAGAGAGGCGTTATAAATAGTTCCGAGGTATTTAACAGATTGCACCTGTGGTATGTCTTGAAGGTGGTAAGACAATGAAATGTGCACTATGTCACGTATCGGAAAAACGAGAACAGAACATTTTTTGGCATTGAGTGTAGAGTGACTAACATCTAACCACCTCTCCAGAGCATGAAGGTAAGTTTGCAGTCGTTGGTATAGCGTGTGGATGTCGTTTGCAGGTGAAAAAAAAAACGCACTATCGTCCGCATAAACATAAGGAGTTATTTCTTTATGAAAAGGTATTGTGTTCATGAGAATATTAAAAAGCACCGGGAAAAGGACTGAGCCTTGTGGTACGCCTCTCGTTTGTTTGTGCTTACAAGAAGAAACGCCGCTTTCGTAGCAATAGAATTCTCTTTCACTTACGAATGACTGAATCCACGCTACTATATACCCAGAAGCACCACAGGAAGTTAACCGATTGTTCAGTACAGTGCGCTCCACAGTGTCGTATGCTTTAGCGATATCGAGCGTCACTAAGGCAGCGTATTGCTTATGACGACGAGCGAGTTGTATTCGGCTTTCTAAGTCGACGTAGGCATGCCAGATGGAGCAGCCGGCCCTGAAACCAATCTGACAGGGACTAAGAATGAAATTATCATTAATAAATTTCATGATACGACGGTATTGAAACCTATCAATGAATTTTACTACGTTTGATGTAAGCGCAATGGGCCTAATGTTCTCCACTACATACCTTCCTTCTTGTTTCTTAAGCATCAATATTACTTTGGCGAGCTTCCATTGCAACGGAATCTCAGCATATTTAATTGAATAATTCAGCGGGTCTAAAAGAACGTTAGGGGATTCCTGTAACAATATTTTTAACATTGCACTTGTGACACCATGAGGGCGAGGGGCTGAATTCGGTAAACATAGTGCAGTCTCATTAAGTTCAGCTAAGGAAACTGGAGTAAGGCCATCCCAAGGATCTAATGTAGACTGAATAGCCGGAAACCTGGCCGTAAATCGATTTTCTAAGCCTTCGGCAATCTGTTCTAGGGAGGCGCCCAGTTCCGGCGGGGTCAAAACTATTGGGTCTAGTGTTAAGGGTGTTGGTAGCACCTTCCTAGCACGAAGGAAGGTAAATAAAGCATGCTTATTTTTTATCAGATAATCGTAATGCATAATACCGTATTCCTCTTTGGCTCGATTAGCAGTACGCCTAAACACACCAGAGTGAAACTGATAATTTCACCAATTTGTCGGGCACTGATTATGCAGAAGCATTTTCCAAGCGGCTTTTATTTTTCTACAGTCCCGTCTACGCCTATTATTCCACCAAGGACAAGCGGTGCCTTTAGCCGAAGGCATGACAAATTAAGCTTGCTTCCGGGAACCCTCTAGAATTGAGCAAATGGTTGAAGCGATTTCCTCATTATTGGCATTGGCAAGTTTCGAAACGGCAGAACGCAAGAAAGCCATAAATTTCGTACAGTCCACAAATGGTGCATGTCTGCCATTCTAAAGATGTTACTGGACAATTGATTTCAAATGACACAGGAAGATGATCAGTGTTGGATGCTGAGTCAACCGCTACCCACGACAAAACCTTGATGCCAGCGCTACAAAATGTTAAATCTAACACTGAATGAAAGGGACCTCTAGCAAACAGTACTTGTCGTGTGTTCGGACATGAAAGGTGTCTATCAATAGTCCACTTCCATAGTCGCCTACCACACAGATCTGTTTTTAGCCCCCACGACACGAGATACGAATTAAAACTCCCTACAAACAAAATTTATTTTTTATAGGCAGCCACAGCCCTAGGAAGTTGACGTGTACTTTGCACACTGGTGGGGAAATAAGCATTTATAATTGAAAATGGATGGTATCCTGGGAGACATAAATCTACGGCCAAAATTTCGCAGTCGAAATCTATGATTTGAAATGAAATTTTTGCCTTGTGACAAATTTCAAGGGAAAGAAGTATCATTAATCCACCACCTCGCGAGTCTCGATCTAATCGGAAAGACAAAAACCTTTTTAATGAAATTTTTTGTCTGGTGAAAGCCACGTTTCTTGAAGAAGTAAGATATCTGGACTGAATTGAATAGATGGGCAAGATAAATCTGTTAAAGTGAAAATATAGAACGACAGTTCCACTGCAGCACTTTCAACTGTCTAAAGGTGTTGAACGCACAGCAGCGGCAACTGCTGCCTTTAGAATACTTTCTGTGAGCACAACAGATGGTTGACTCTTTTTTGATTTTGGTTTCATAGTTCTTGAAATTGGGGCCCCATTCGTTTGGGAGCTCGAGTGTCAAGTTCCATATCGGTGACACTAACAGCGTCTGAACAAGAGGGCTCATCCTCACCTGGTTGGACTAGCGTAGTAGTGTCTGTGGAATGTTCTGCAACTGTGGAAGGCGTCTCTACTTCGTTGCTAGGCGTTCGAGGTGTGGTGTTAGATACTGGGGACTGCATTTGTGTCTTAGTGGTCGGCATTATTTGCATCGTGTGACTCGAAATGATTCGCGCTAAGCAATCAGAGAGACTGGATATCAATTTATTCATAGCTTTCGCCATTGCTTTTTCCACAGCAGAGTCAATTGCTTCTGAGAGATTAAGATCCATGCTTGGAGTGTTGCGCGCTGTAACGCCAGAGTATCCGAAGGCCCTGTCTTTGATAAATGAAATTGCATCGCTTCGGGAGCAGCGGTGGTGGTCGATTATCTAAAGAATTTGTATATCTTGAGCGTGAGCTGAGCAGTTTGAATAGTCTGCTGCGTGTTCTCTCCCACAGAGGCAGCACTTTTGAGATTGAGTAGAGCATTTACTTGAAGAATGACCATCCCCACAGGTGCGGCAACGCAAGCTAGACTTGCATTGTTCTGCGCTGTGCCCGAATCTCCAACAATTCTGACGCTGGATTGAACGTGATGCAAGGGGCTCTACACGGAACACAAGAGACCACACCTTTATTTCAGATGGACATGATGTGCCCACAAACGTTGCAATTATAGATACTGTCGGAACCCTCTCGTTATTTGCCAGTCGATTGGAACGGTAGATAGCAATGACGACTGCTGCGGATAGCTTGTTCAGTGTTTCAGTAGGACTTAATCGGGAGTCTACGCCCCGTACAAGACCCTTGGTGCACGCAAGGTGAGGCTGAATAAAAGCACTCACCTGGGTGGAAGCTAATGAAGTGTATTTCAAGAGGTCTTCAACACAGGTCTGGTCGGGTGAACGACACAATATACCTCCCCGTCCGAACGCTCGCACATCAGTGATGGTCTGGAAGTGGTTGGACGTGGTATTAAGTGCCTTCTGGACAGCCCGTGGGTTCGTGATCCTGATGGAACCTCCATTGGTAGGCACAAGCGCCACACGAATGGTGCTGACGCCATTGCGAAAAAATAAAGCTATAGGCAATTCATTAGCTGGCACGGATGCTGACCAGGCGGATGGCGCCTGGCCAGGAGAACTGGTTGACATCAGCTCAAGACGGCTGACGGAAGGAATGCCAATCAACCAGGAACTAAAATAAGGTTATTGAGACACCTGAAACTACCCGATACTTAGCCAAAACACGACTGCAGGTAAACGAAACGGTCGCTCTGTCGAGGCCAGCAGGAACCAGTGAACCAGGGCGGGCTGTCGGCTTCTCTCACTGGGCCCGGTGCCGTCGACACCGGGTGGAACGCAAGTAGAAGGCAAGTAGAAGCAATTAGAAGGTAGCGATGAAGGTGACCATCTTAAAAAAAAAAAAGAACACGCGACAACTGGCCAGTGGCCGTTACCTGCGGTTGATGAGAACAGTTCAGTTGGCTGGCCTTATAAGGCATGTTTATTTTCATAAAAGCCGGTAAAAGCAGCCGATTCGACCTCACTGCCCAATTTTCGAAGTTCATTATAAACTTCTTTTAACATGACTTTGGCAACGGTAATGCAATGAGACATCTCGATTGTTTAGTACTGCTGCGGAGCGCGCGCGTTCGAGCAGCCCAGTTATGCGCAGCGCGGCGTGGTTTCGCGAGAAATCTAGAAAAGAGAGGAGAGCTGGCCGGATAGACGGAGCAACGCAATGAGCAACGCCAACTTCCGGCTTCACTCCATGCACACAGGCACGATCGTAGCGGCGAGGTGCTCGCTCGACGGACCCGCCCCGGGTCTGCGACGTGGCCATGACGTTCACGCCACCGGCACTCTCATTGGCTGCGGTCGTCCGACCGATGCGGCAGTCGCACGACGATATTCAACAAGCTGGTTGCATGCGCGGTGTTAGCATAGCGTGCGATTAGGCGCCGCATGTGGCGGATTCGGTTGAGAACCTGTTGAGTGCGGCAGCCGATGGGAAGGTTGTACGACGGATCGCACCCAAAATCGCACCATGTGTCTCGGGCTTTAACCCCCAGCAAAACCGTTGCAGAAGCGGCAGAGATTACTGTTGTACTCACGCTCAGGAACTCAGAGAGGAGTTGGTGTGGTAGAAAGAGGAGACAGAATGCGTAAAGCGAACACCCTGGAGAAACGGGTAAATAGTCGCCACTGTTCGCTTGTGGCACCTTGCATACGTGGGGTGATCGCGGTAGAATCTAAACGAGCCGTCCGAAGGCATGCAGTGTTCGGGGCCTCTTCAATAATAATAAAATAGGTAAATGCTAGACTTTATAGTTATTATTAATATTATTATTATTTATTTATGTTTATTATGTACAATAAAAACGAAACGAAAAATGAATAAAGCGATCAGAAAATGGTGTGCAAGCTCAATAAACACTTAGTAGGTAAAGCCAGTTGACTCATATGAAATTGTTTACCGGCTTTGTTTTCAAATTTTCTTCATGCTCTTCCTTCGATACCTGTGTATAATTTGGATTCAGCAGTTCGAAGAATTGAGGTGTAGACCTGTAAGTGACTTGTGTATTTATGTATCGTTTTTATGTTTTTCTTCACAACATTCTGCAATGAAAAAACGGGAACTCAGAATGATTGTTATTTTTTGTTTCATGCACTGGACGGTGTTCTGTGTATATGTGCGAGAGAATGTATTAATTGTGGTAATATGAATGTAATATATTGTTTCACAAGCTGTCTGGTCATTTTACAAGCCCTGCGTGCTTAGATTCACCAGAAAATTCACCCTGTACCAAGAACTTTGGATAAATAAATGAAATGAAATGAAATGAAACTGCGATGATGTTACGTCTCAAGCGATGATGAGCATTCCTTGGACGTTTCCCACGCGTGAGTCTTTCATCAGCGCACGCCCAGACGACGCTGGGACCCGACATAGCTTGTGACGCGCAAACAAAGGAACTCACTTTGAGGCGACCACTACCGCTGTCCTTCGTCGAGGCGGTAATTGCCGCGGAGACCCTTCTACAATAACCTTTGATGAAAGGGGCCCACGCCGAAGGCTACCGTGAGAACAGCGTCAGTATCGCTTTCCCAGATTACTATACAGTTGCGCCATCGGGGAGGGGGGGGGGGGGGGGAGGTCCAACATACGAGGCGGATCCGGCCAAATGGTGCGACGTCATGGGCGGGATATTGCGACCGATTCACCGATTGTGATTGGCCGAGATACAGTCATCAGATTACCTACTCTAGTCTCCTAGGGAAGACAACGGTGTAAAATTCAGAGACCTTTCATGTGGTGAGCGGTGGCGCTGATGTGTCCTGACGTGAACTAAGACGTTTCATATGCTCTTACACAGAGTGGGATTGCGTATCTGGAGACAGTGCCAATAATGTGGAATAAACACTTTTTCCTCATTCCTACTCCGGACGTACTCCTCAATGCGCCGGGTGAATTCCTGGCCTAAATGCTACCCCAAGCCACAAGAAACTAGTGACAGTGGTGGGATCAAGAAGACAGACCTCACGATCTGGGATGGGCGGACTTGGCAACGTCGCCCCAGAAGACAAGACCTGCTCAAGCTCGAGGCAACCTGTGGATGGAAGAGCGACTTCTTGGACCCGAGACCAACAGAATTTCTCTCTGGCTCAAGAAGGTAGAACTGTCGCAGCAATGCAGTGAATGCTTGGACGACTCGAGGAAACTTGAAGAGAAGCAGAAGCAGTTCGCACGATCAGGGATGAGCGGATCTATGGACGTGACTCCGGGAGACGCGACCTTCGCAAGTTCGAAGTTAGGTGAGTGCTGGAGCGCCTGCATTTTGCCGGACGATAAAAAAGGGTTAAATTCGACAATTTGATCTGGTTGGTCGCTATCGGCTAAGCGGTCAATATAGGGAAATTTGTAGTCGGCTATCGGAAAAGCATGGATATCAATGTTAAAAAGAGGAGCTACTGCTGTTGGCAGCAGAGCTCGGTATGGATATTCGGACTTCCTCAACATAAGTTGAGGAAGCCCGAAATTTGTACTGCGACTGACGACGTGGGTTTCGATGAGGACATACTAAAAGAGGACCCATGGCGCTAGTCCAGCCTCTTCTTCCACTGCGGGGCTCTATGCGTACTGTCCTATACATGGTGCCCCCCCCCCCCCCCCCCCCAGCGATGAAGGCTCTGCCGTTGAACGGCTTAAGTTGTGCAGATTGCACTGCCAGTGTCTAGATGAGCTGGCTTCAAGCAGTGGATCGAAATTCTCTTCGCGTCCGGTGACAAGAAGTGTGAAAAACTTGGCGTCACGCTTGGGGACGTCGTAAGGAGCTTGTGAAGGAGCTCCAGTAGCGTCTTGACGGATAAATACGCGACTGCTATGACGCAAAGACGGGCTCATGTAAACATTTTTGCGGTCGTTACGAAGCGGTGGTGGTATAACAGTGCCCATTGTGATGCGAAGGCGGTCAGCGTAATATTGTAGGTCATCAGATGACGGTTCCAAGGTGAAGAACTCAGCGTGTGCTCAAAGTGTCGTGCCGAAAAGGAGTTCTGTTGAGGAACACTCTGCATCTGCATTCAGAGCTGTGCGAATGCCTAGTAGAACCAAACTCTGGCGCCCTTCCACATGGAATCATGGAGTCATGGGCACAAAGTGCTGCTTTTAGTTGACGATGGAAGCGTTCTACCATGCCATTGGAACTTAGGTGGAAAAGCTGTCGTTCGTATTAGCAGTATACCCAAAAAGGGGAGAGAGTTTGAAAGAAGCACGAGCCAAATTGTCTTCCTCAGTCTGTCGTTAGGGTGTGGGGCACGCCGTACTAATAAATTTAGGTATATTAAGATGGTCTTGGCTACAGACCCTGTAGTGTTGTGAGAGAGTGGTATTGCTTCAGGCCAGCGTATAAAGCGGTCGATTCAATTGAGTATGTATGGTTGGTTGGAAGACGGTGTTAGCGGACCAACGGTATCGATGTAAACGTGGCCGAAACGAACATCTGATCGTGGAAAATGACGCAGCGCTCATAGTGTGTCGACTGACTTTGGCGCGCTGGCACTGTAGGCATGCCCGAACGGACGTCAGCATTCATACTTGGCCACAGATAGCGGGAAGTGACCAGACGTTGTTTGGCACTTACTCTATTGGTGCGATAAGGGTTGTGGTGCGTTAAAAACTTGCTGCTCACATTGTTGAGGAACGTACGGTCGAGGATGACGCACATACATGTCGCATATGACTGTGACGTTGTGGCCAGGCAGCAAGATATTTCCCAAGCGCAGAGAAGCGTTGGCAGTCCGGAGTGTTTTAGGTTCACTGTCAGTGCGTTGAGCGTTAACGACGTTGACGATGTCAATGCCGGAACGACTTCTTTGGCTTCCATTTATAGGGATCCGTAACAGCGCGGCAGTGACTGGATTATCGGCACGACTGATATGTCGAGTATCAGTAGTGAATTCGGAGATATATGCGAGCTGGCGAATTTCAAAGGGAGTCTGCGAGGAACTGTTCGCGGTAGTAGTATAAGTGAGCGGTTTGTGGTCAGTGAGAATAAAGTGCTGACGCCCTTCGAGATTGTGACGGAATTGGCAGACAGCAAGGTCCTAGCAATTTGCGACCGAAAGTACTGTAGCGGGTTTCTTGCGGTGCCACCATCCTTGAAAATGAAGATATAGGCTGCCATGCCTTGCCAACCAGCTGTTCAAACACGGCGCCAACAGCTATGTCAGAAGCGTCTACCATACTGGACATTGCAGCGTCTGGTTGCTGATGTGCCAGTAGAGTAGTGGTAGGAAGGGCACTCTTGGCAGAGATAAAGGCAGATTCAGCAGCATTATAGCATGTTATTAGCGCGTGCTAGGTCATGGTGTACCAGAGTGTAGGATGTGCAAAGGCTGCAAAATTCAAGCACAGCGAGGAATGAAACGGCGATAGTAATTGTTGAGACTCAGAAATACCCGTAATTGCTTAGTGGAAGACTGACGTGGGATACCTTTATTGGCTTGGACAGGGGATGGGACGGGTTGGATGCCATGCTCGTCTACTTGATGGCCCAGGAAATCATGAGAAGATAACACCAAACTCACTCTTCGGGATGCTTCCAACCAGGCTATATTTACGGAGGCGTTAAAATACCTTACGTAGGTGACATTCGTATTCTAGAGCAGAACGACTCAATACAACAATGTCGCTTAAATAGACGGAGCAGCAAGTGAGGCCACGGAGTACTTTATGGACAAACCGCTGAAATGTTTGAGCGGCATACCGGAGGTCGAATGGCATGCGCATGCATACAAACATGCCAAAAGGGGTAATGAGTGCGGTTTTAGGAATGTGGGAAGGCTCGAGAGGAATCTGGCTTTTCTAGATCTACCTTGCTAAATATACAGCAACCACGAAACGATGCGGTGAAACCGTGGATGTGGGGTGTAGGGTAGCAATAGGGAATCGTCGCTTTGTCTTATGGCACGGTAATCACCTCACGGCCGTCAATCACCCGTCTTCTTGGGCACCATGTATAAAGCAGATGATCAAGGGCTAACGGAAGGACGAGCGAAGCCCAACTCGAGCAGTTGTCGAATTCTCGTTTGGAATTTTCAGATGGCCTGGTGCTAAGCGATGAGGTCGGTCGTATACTGGTTGCCGTTTAGTCAAAATGTGGTGCGTGACACTGTGCACTATGAATGAATGAATGAATGCTTTATTTCGACGATACAATCGTCTGGGATACTCCAAGTAATGGAAGATTTGGCGACAATGGTTCGAACAGCTCTGGAAATTCCAGCAGGATGGTGGTCCATGGTTTCGGTGCCTCGGTGTGCGCTTGTACGAGACGCAAGGGTGGTGCAGGCGTGGTACTACCTTGTACGGAGAGGCGTGTTAAGGAGTCAAGATGGCGGCAGTTGTGAAGGTCGACGAGAAGGTTAAACTGCCATAGAAAATCAGCACCGATGATTGGCGCACAAACATTAGCGATGGTGCATAGCCATAAAAAATGGCGTCGCAGGCCAAGATCAAGAGAGACAGATTTCTGGCCACACGTTTTAGTGTTGGAACCGTTGACGACACTGAGGAAAGATGTGTCATGGCGACGTTTTCCGCGGTCCTGAAAAGTAGGGGGAACGGCACAAATTTCCGCATCAGTGTTTATAAAGTGGTGAAGTTTCGTGGCACTATCGGTGACGTAACAGGGCTTGAATGAGAGCCAGTAGCATTAGCCGTCATAAGTGACTGTCCCGACTGTGTCCTGAAAAGTTGAAAGGCAGACAGCACTGCCATGCACGAGTGCCCTATCTTGCGTGATACCAACAAATGAAGGAAGACAGAGGGCGTGATATGTTTTGGTCTTGCGAGCGATGCCGTTGCTGATGATTAGCAACGCATCAAAGCGTTAGACGGCCAACTGGTTAGTTCCTCTATTGGCACAGCAAGGTGCGTGCTTGAACTGTCCGGTTTTTCAAAGTACTGCTGTAACAGGTGTTTTGTCGCAGCGGGTGCATTACAGCGGTCAACAGCGGTTATCACAGTGTAGTGGGGATGAAGCAACGCATGCAGCAGTCGGACACTGTCAAGGCGGCAGGTGCGAGCACAGATTGCGAGCTGCTGACGCCTTCATAATGGGAACAGCGCGAGCAAGATGACGACGGAGTGAAAGGAAACAGGACGAGCGCTGACTCACAACTACGTTTACTGAAACACACATGAGGTATATAAGCGACACAGGCGATCACATGGCCAATCGAAGAACGCACAATCGGGCCACATGTATACAGGGCATTTGTTACCGCGTTGAGCTATCTAGGTACGTTAATTCCTGCCGAGAAAGCGCAATCCTAGGGTGGATAACGCACCACTTGCCCTTTCGCTCAATGTGGGCTGCTTCCACCACTAATCTGGTGGCTGCATCAGAATGTTTAAAGAAAATTTTTGTTTCTTTGAGCAAAGGCTTACACTTACATTGCCGGCAATGGCCAGAGACATGCGCATAATCATTCTTGTCCAAGGAGAATACATGCTTTCTAAGACTTACATTTATGCACCGGCCGGTTTGCCCTATGTACACTCGCCCACACTTGAGCGGGAAAGAGTATACCACATTGGCGGTGCAGCCTACATTCTTGTTAACATGTTTAACTTTGCACTTCACGTTAGGATAACGCTCTGCTCTACTTTCTCCCCTTTTGACCGCCGAACAAACGGCACTCAATCTTCCAGGAGCCGAAAAGACAACCTGCACGAGGACATGCAACGTTCTTCAGGCGATGAGATAGGCGATGTGCATAGGGTACAACTACCATGTTCTTCCTGCTATTTCCTTTGGAGTCCTACCTCCTCGGCTTTCTAACCCATTTATTCAATTTCTCAGAGCTGCCCGCTAATAAGCTATCCGGGTACCCAGCTTCCTCCATTCTGACTACCTCAAATGCAAAGGCTTCGCTCATTGCATGCCCACATTTTTTTTCCAGGACGACGTGAAATACGGAGATGCAAATGGAATTTTTTGTTACTTTAAAATGACCTGAGGAAAAGTTCAACAGGGGCTTGGCAGAACGGCGAAGTATTTCCAACAGACATGATCGTCTAGCAAACGTAGTCTAAGGTCAAGGTATTGTAGTTCATCTTCTTTTGGTTGCTCCGAGGTGAACCTCAAACCCTGACCAAGCTCACTAAACATACCCATTATTTCATGCACCTTGTTGGTAGAGTCGTCTTCGTCAATTAAGACCAGAAAATCATCAAGATATGTGAACGTCTTGATGGCTACCCCAGAATGACGCCGATATC
Organism: Dermacentor andersoni; assembly: GCF_023375885.2. NCBI lineage: Eukaryota > Metazoa > Arthropoda > Arachnida > Ixodida > Ixodidae > Dermacentor > Dermacentor andersoni. The sequence continues at coordinate 5,043,240 of NC_092821.1, forward strand.
ATGCCTCGTCCACCTGCGCCAAAAAAATTCTACTCAGGACGGGAGCCACTCTAGATCCAATACAGATACCAGCCTTTTGTATGAAAAGCGAGTTATTCCATCCAATCAATGTCGACGTCAGGTAATATGACAAAAGTTCAAGGAAGCTTTCAACACAAACGCCACATTTTTGGACAAACCAGATTTGATCATTCTGCTCCATAATGCATGCCTTGACACTGCACATTAGTTAGTTGTGGGGAAAACAATAAAAGATATCCTCTACGTCCACACTAAAAGCGACACACCTTCCTGTATCATTTGACGAGAGATATTGGGAATTTGGGACAACCAGAGGATCGGCCAGTTTTAGAGAAGGAATGTGGACTTGTAGAAAGGTGGAAACTTCGCTTTGCCAAGTGTTCCTTCCAGTTACGATGACCCAGAATAGAATCTGTGGTTTGTGGGCCTTCACTCTTTTGCTTTCTTAACACGCTCGTGAAGGCATTCTAGGCTTCAAGCATCAAGAAGTGTCACTGCGTTTTCCTTCACTTTGACTACATTATCTTTCACTTCACTAAGTGTTTACCAATAGCCAAACTTGCCTTTTGCTGATAAACCGATTTAGGCAACACCACAAAAGAACCTCCTTTGTCAGAAACAGCGAGCCTTAACCCACTGTTCACTGAATAGACCACATTTTTATCCAACAGGTGGACATTATCGCCTCTAGTTTTAGTCCTGGCGCACACATCAATGCACTCCGACACACACCTTGGCTGAACGCTTTCATCAACCCTTCTTGCTATAGATCGAGGAACTCCCACCTTTTCAATGATTCGATGAAATGACACGCTTTTCATACAAAAGGCTCGTATATGTATCGTATCAAGAGTGGCTCCTGTCCTGAGTAGCATTTTTTTTGGCGCAAGTGGATGAGGCATTAGACCGGCGTCTTTTTGGGATAGCCATCAAGACGTTGAGATATGTTGATAACTTTCTGGTTTTAATTGACAAACACGACTCTACCAACACGTTGGATGAAATAATGGGTATTTTTAGTGAGCTTGGTCAGGATTTTAGGTTCACATAAAAGCAACAAAACAAAGATAAACTACAATATCTTGACCTTAGACTACGTTTTCTAGACGATCATGTCTGTTGGAAATACTTCCCGCGTTTTGCCAAGCCCCTATTTACCTTCACCTCAGGTCATTCAAAAGTAGTAAAAAATGCCATTTGGATCTCCGTACTTCGGGCCGTCCTGGTAAACACATGTGGGCATGCAATAAGTGAAGCCTTCGCACGTCATGTACTCAGACTGGGTACCCTAATAGCTTAATAGCGGGCAGCTTTAAGAAATTGATCAAACGGGTAAAGAGCCCGAGGAGGCAGGAGACTGAAGGAAATAGTAGGAAGAAGAACATGGTAGTTGTACCCTGTGCAATATGCACATCGCCTATCCCATGGCCTGAAGAACGTTGCAGGTCATAATGGGGTGCAGGTTGTCGTTTCGGCTCCTGGAAAACTGAGTGCTATTTGTCCGGCGGCGCAAAGGTGAGAAAGTGGAGCAGAACGCAATCCGAATGAGAGGTGCAAAGTGAAAGATGTTAAGAAATATGTAGGCTGCACTACCATTGTGGTTTCCCGCTCGAGTGTGGGTGAGTGTACATAGGGAAAACTGGCCGTTGCATAACTGTAAGTCTTAGAGAGCATGTATTCTCCTTGGACAAGAATGATTAAGCGCATGTCTTTGCCCATTGCCGGCAATTTCAGTGTAATCCTCGGCTCAAAGAGGCAAAACTTTTGTTTAAGCATACTTATTTATCCACCAGATTAGTCGTGGAAGCAGCCCACATTGAGCGAAAGGGCACGTGGTGCATTATCTAGCCTTCTATCGCGCTTTCTCCGCAGGGATGAACGTACATAGATAGCTCAACAAATGCCCTGTATACACGTGGCCCGGTTGCGCGTTCCTCGATTGGCCATGTGATCGCCTGTGTCGCTTGTATACCTGATGTGTGTTTCAGTAAACGTAGTTGTGAGTCAGCACTAGTCCTGTTACCTTTCACTCCGTCGTCGTCTTGTTCTCGCTGCTCCAATTATGAATGGATACCAACTCGCCCAGCTGTCCACTTTAACACTGTTGACGCCAGCTGAGACTGCTTTGGCTGTGCCCGTCGTGCGGCTCTTCCGCCTGCCGTCCAATCCCAATAAACCTCCTTTCAAAGCTGTGGCGGTGCTGGGTATTCAAACCTGGAAATCGGAAGTCGGACGCTACCAACTGCCTCGACGATGCCTGTCGAAACCACCCCGCAGCTCGTCGCTTAATCCCCACAGGTTTCCGTAGCCGGCGCGCTGCCACAGCGTGATCCTTCCTTCTTTAGTGGAACAGATGTCTACAATGTGGAAGATTGGTTGGCAACATTCGAAAAGGTGAATGGCCAAAATAAGTGGCACGACCCGTCGAAACTCCAGAATGTCTCGTTTTATCTCAAAGACGTCGCACGCCTGTGGTCACACAACCAGGAGTCCGACTTCGCAGCATGGAGTGCGTGCAAGAAACGCTTCGCAGATGTGTTCGACCGCCCCGCCGTGCGCAAACACTGCGCCGAACAGTGCCTCGGCAGACGTGTGCAGCAGCAAGGCGAAAATTTTACTAGCTACATAGAAGACGTGTTCCACTTGTGTAAGCACCTGAATGCTTCCATGAATAAGCAAGAGAAGATTCAACACATTCTGAAAGGTATTGACGACGATGCGTTTCAAATGTTGCTTGCCAACGACCTTGTGCCAGAGCTTTGATAAGCTACGCAAACAACGCCTCATAGTTCAGTGGCCGACAACAGACAATTTTCTCGCCGCTTAAACCACAGGTGGTGACCACAATGCGCTACGGTAGCAAATCAAGGAATACGTGTGGAGGAAGGGGCACGGCAGCTCTCATGTTTGTCGTATTTGGTGGCTCCATGAGTGCCTACGCTCAATCTAGTGCTATCTATCACAAAAGTTATTCAGGAGCAGGTCGCCGAGGTGCTGCCGCCCGCCTCTCAGCCGACACCTGTTGCCGCGCCACTCACTTAACGCGGCTGCCGCTGCACAGCCACCGCGTCGGCTGCCAGCGTTGACTCTCAACTTATCCGACAGCCACCGGTGCTATTCCCTCGTGCACAGAAGCCCATCGTAAATCCGTGGCACACAGCTGACAACCGACCAATATGCTACGCTTGCGGCATTCCAGATCACGTTGCATGCTTCTGTCGTCAGCGCTTCGCGGCATCCCCGGGTGCACCACGATATCGCGACTATTCTTTCCGGCCTAAGTACTATACGCCACAGGACGCGCCACCTGACGTATACGCCCGAGACCCCCCGTGTGACTCCGTCTTTCAACCCTTTCTTTCCTATCTCTCACCTTCACCACGCCGCTGATCTTTGTCACCTATGCGTCGCCGACCCAGCACTGCGACGGAAAACTGACTGCCGCAGCTTCGGAGGCACGAGCTGCGTCGTCGTAGACCTGTGTAAGTCCTCACTTGTCCACCGCCAATTTCGTCGAAGCTTTTATTGAAGGTGTGCGAACTATTACGCTCGTCAATACCGGTGCCACTATATCCGTCATTAGTCGGAAAATTTTCCGCTATCTTCGTAAAGTGACAGCGCCACATACAGCGTTTTCCATTAATACTGCAAGCGCACATCGAATTCATCCGGTTGCAGCCTGCACGGCTAAAGTCATCATTGGAGACGTACTCTACAACATTGAGTTTATTGGGTTCCTTTCGTGTTCACTTGATGTTATCCTTGGGCGGGATTTGTTATCGCGCCATCACGCCGTTATGGACTGCGCTCACACTTAGATGGGTCTGTGTCTCGCGATGCACGTTCTGCCCTCGTGCCGGTGCCTATTGTTGACAAGCTTATTGTGGCTGCTGACACTACCCTTCCCCGTCTCAGTGCCATCTCTGTTCCTGTTTACTGTGCTGCTCTTTCAGAAACTACAGTTCTGTTCACGCCATCTGACGTATTCAATCGCCGCCGCCATGCGTCGCTGCCATTTTCTGTTCTAGCACTTCAGCAGGATGCCTCCGGAATATTTATTTTCAACACTACCTCATGCCTTCTCACGTTGTGGTGCAATGAGCCACTTGGCCACGTTCAGTCAATCAACGATGATGTTGTCGTTCCTATTGATTCCTCCGAGCCAATTCCGAAGCCAGAATTGAACGCGTTGACCTCGGATCTTGCATCCCCTAACGCGTCCTCGGACGTATTTTCCCCTTCCATCGCAAGCAACCTCGCTCCGGATCAACGTGCGCAGCTTCTTACCCTTCTGAACGAGTTCAGAAGTTCGTTTGACTTCCACCAAGCATCGTTAGGTTGTTCACAGAATTGGCACCGGAACCAACACCCCTTTGCAACAGCGTCCCTACCGTGTATCACCAGCGGAGCATCGTATAATTACGGAGCAAGGTAATGACATGCTTCAGCGTGGAGTCATCCAGCCTTCCTGTAGTCCTATGTCATCCCTCATTGTGCTGGTCATAGATAGAATAAACTTTATTGTCCAACAGATAAGGTGATCTACCCACCCCCCGACACGCAGGTCCGGGGGCGAGTGCCGCCGCCTCAGATGCAGGCAGGGAGGTCTTGGGTCCCAGCAGCCTCTTCAGCCAGTTGGACGAGCCGGAGCTGGAGCTGAGAGTCCGAGCTGCGCAGCAGGGTCTCTCAGGTGTCTCTACTGTCTATTTTGTGCGTTCCCCCGGGAGAGTATGGACATTCTCATATTATGTGGTCGAGGGTTCCTCTCTCCCCACAATGATTACATGTATCGCTCCTGGCCTCGGGGAACATGTGGTTCGCCATAACCGAGTAAAGCAACGTATAAGTTTGTAGTCGTCTCCACGCGACTGCTTGTTTGTTGTTTAATATTGGGTCTGGCGGGGATACCAGTCTACGAGCCAATCTATAATGCTGCGTGATCTCCCCCTATTTTAGCATGCGCTCTCCGCTCCCTCGGTCATCGAGGGCCCCGTAGCGGCTCGGCGGTAGAGATCTAGAGCCAGCTCGTGGGCCGCCTCGTTCCCGGGGACGGCTTCATGTGCCGGAGTACAAATTATTTGAATTTTTCTATCTAACTTACTCTGGCCTAGGATTCTGGCCGCTGAGGGCGAGATCCTTCTCTTGCTAAAATTTTCTATGGCAGATTTGCTGTCACTGATTACAAATTTCGCGTCCGTTCCAGCGCAAGCTAATGCGATCGCAATTTCCTTGGCACTTCTATGTTGCGCCCGCGTGGAGTGACAGCGGTCACGGTCAAGAAAAAAGATGATTCAATTTGGTTTTGTATGGATTGCCGGCGCCTCAAGAAAACTGCTAGAAAAGATGCTTACCCGCTTCGACGCATAGACGACACCCTCCATTGCTTGCAGGGCGCCAAATTCTCTTTACTCGATCAGGGTTCGGGTTATTGACAAGTCCCGATGGCCGAGTGTGATCATCTAAAGACGGCGTTCGCCACCCCGGATAGTCTGTACGAATTCAGTCATGCCATTTGGACTTCGCAATGCGCCGGCAGCATTCGAGTGAATGATGGACAGCATTTTGCGCATTCTAAAATGGCAGATATGTCTGTGTTATCTAGATGACGTCGTCGTGTTCGCCCCCGATTTCGCTACACACCTCGCTCGTCTGCGCACGATTCTCCAGTGCTTTACTAACACAAGTCTTCAACTCAACCTGAAGAAGTGTCACTTCGGGGCTCGCCAGCTCACAATTCAAGGTCATGTAGTCTGAAAACACGGGATTCTTTCTGACCCTGACAAACTTTGCGCCGTCGTGGAATTTCCTGAGCCAACCACCGTGAAGAAACTGCGCAGCTTTGTGGACTTACGCTAGTATTCTCGTCGCTTTGTCCAGAACTCTGTCTCCATCATAGCACTGCTTACGATGCTTCTTGCTAGCCCTGGTTATCTTTCCAATTAGACTCAAGCCTGCCACGACGCTTTCACTAGATTACGGCATCTGCTTACCTCACCACCCATTCTACGCCATTACGACCTGACTGCACCAACCGAAGTACACACGGATGCCAGCGGCGTCGGTGTTGGTGTAGTACTTGCACAACTCAAACCTGGCTTCTCTGAGTATGTTGTCGCTTATGCTAGCCGCGCCCTCACCAAGGCGGAATCCAACTACCCGGTAACTGAAAAGGAGTGGCTCGCGATTGTGTAGGCAATAAGCAAGTTTCGTCCCTACATATGCGGCCACACTTTCGACGCGGTGACTGACCATCATACACTGTGCTGGACCAGAAGGATCCCTGAAGGATCCTTCCGGTCGCCTTCGACGTAGGGTTCTTCGCCTGCAAGAATTTGACATTCGCGTAGTGTACAGATGGTGGCGAAAACACTCTGACCCGGATGCGCTCTGCTGATCTCCAGTGAAACCACCTGCAGGACCGCATTCAACTGGTGCCTTTCCCTTTGCCGTTCTTACCGCCATAGGCATGCCTTCTGAACAGCGAAAAGACTCCTGGATCGTTTCCCTCCTGAATGTTCTTTCCGCTCCACCAACTTCAGCACACCCACGTACACTTCGCCGCCACGACACGCAATTTGCGATAAGAGATCAACTATTAAATTGTCGCAACTATCAACCGGATGGCCGTAAATGGCTGCTCGTCATCCCTAGCCACATGCGGTCCGCTGTCTGCGCATAATTTCATGCTGACCGTCAACCTGCTCACGCTGGTGCGTTGAAGACATATGAGCGGCTCCGACAACGTTACTACTGGGTTGGCATGTACGCATATGTTGCAAATGCATTCGGTCTTGCCAATTCTGTCAGCAACAAAACCTTTTCCCCCCTCCCCTGGTCTCCTGCAGCCTTTCCGGTGTCCTGCACGGCCCTTCGGCCATGTCGGAATCGATCTTTATGGCCCACTTCCTCGCTCTGTCACTGGTAACAGATGGGTTATCGTTGCCGTCGATCACCTTACGTGGTATGGGCATACGGCTGCGCTTTCTTTGACTGGTGCTTGTGACGTTGCGAACGTCGTCTTACATCATTTAGTCCCCCGGCAGGGCGCACCACGCAGTCTACTGAGCGACAGAGGGTGTTTGTTTTTATCCGATGTCCTTCAGGCGCTCCTTCGTTCATGCCGTACATCTACAGCCTAAAACGCGCAGGCCAAAGGACTAACGGAGCGATTTAACCGCAGACTGGGAGACATGCTGTCCATGTACATTACTTCTGACCAATCTAACTGGGATGTCGTTCTTCCCTTCGTCATTTATGCTTAAAAAACCGCGACGTAGTCGACATCCACTTTTTCCACCTTCTTTCTTTTGTATGGCCGCGAACCATGCACCACACTCGACACCATTTTGCCTTATTGTCCGGATGCCTTCGAATTCAGCCCAGTTTCTGAAATAGCTCAATACGCTGAGGAGTGTCGGCAGCTGGCCCGGTCCAAAACATCGGACAATCAGCCCCCCAAAAAGACCGCCATGACCGCAATCTGACTGCACAAGCTTTCGCCGTCGTCTCATGCGTCTGGCTCTGCACGCCGTTTCATTCCCCTGGCCTGACTCCTCAGTTTGCCCCCAAGTACCAAGGCCCGTATTGCGTCATCGAGTGCCTATCTACCGTCACCTATGTTGTTGAGCCATTCACCTCATCCTTCGACAAGCGTCGTCTTGCCCGCCAGGTGGTCTACATGAGCCACCTCAAACCATGTCATGAACCTCTTATTCTAACGTCGCCTTGAGTCGCCAAGGTGGCTGTCCTTCGCCGCCGGGGTACTGTAGTGTGGAAGAAGCAGCGCGCGCAATAGTGTGACACTGCTGGTTGCAGGTTGGAGCCCAGATCACGCGCTGTTCACGCTGGCTGAGACTGTCTTTGGTGGGCCCATTGGGCGGTGCTTCTACCTGCCGTACAACCTGAATCAACCCCTTTTCAACGGGATGGAAAGAATGCATAATCTCGTCAGCCATCGTTGCTAAGGCCTCACCAGACGTCGTAGTAACTGAGGCACGTAAAATGATGTGTACCTGCTTTGGTAGACGATGGAAGAAGAGCTCCTGAAGGACTTTTCAGTCTTCTGATGATGAACTAGTTCCCACGAGTTGTGCCATGTGGCGAAGCAGCTCAGTTGGTTTTCTTTCAGCAACTTCCTCCGATGATAGGAGCCGCTGAATCAATCGGAACGCAGAATTGGTGGTGCACCGCAGCAACTCCCGCTTAAGGCTGTCATACTGAGCATCGGGCGGAGGAGCTAGCAAAATTTCGCGGACCAAAGCTGCAGTGGTCGGGTTAAGCGCACTCACGACATTGTCGTACTTGGCTTCCTGAGATGCCATTTGGTGACGGCGAAACAGTGCCTCAATGTAGATGAACAAGAGTTCAGAGTCCGAGGGCACAAATCCGGAACTGTGAGTGCGACGACGGAAGAGGTTCCGTTTTCTTCGAGACGTCGTTGTTCGGCAAACGGTTCCATGGCGCTGACAAGAAACTTGCTAGACGTACACAGTTGTCATGTGGTATCACGTCCGTGGTCACCAACTTGTAGGAACAGAAAGCCCACAAAGAATTGCCCTTTATTTATCAGGTGACTGTGTTCATGTCGTGGCTACCATCATCGAACCTATATGTCTGATGGCACTAGTCCAGTCTTTTCTTCCACCGCGGGGCTCTATGAGTACTGTCCGCTACAAAGGCAGTATTGTTTGCCGTCGCTTGGAGATAGGCAGGTTATTTTTGAATTCCGCCTGATTCTCATTCTCATTCTCAATTAATTATTCAACTTCTCAAATAATATAATTATATGAAAAGTTCCAAAGCGAACATTCAACAGCAACATGAAAAACTCACTATACAGCTTTCTGTTGCTCAATACGTGCTACATAAAAATGTTTTCCGAGAATAAAAGAAGCCCGTGAATGCACGCATAGTGCCCCGAGCGGCCAGTCGCGCGGTAATTTCGCTTGTATTCGCGAATTTTTTTGTGTAGCAGGCTGAACCTGAAATCTGCACCAGGACCTGATTGGATAACCAAGAAAACACTGAGGAACCTCGACGATGCATCCATAAGCGCTCTAACAGACTACATGAATAATTGCTGAGGGCAAGGTGACATTCCATGTCAATGGCAATCAGCCCAAATCATCTTTATACCTAAGTCTGAAAAAAAAAACCACAACTGACGAACTTAAAGCTCATATCGCTAGCATCCTGCGTCGGTAAACTCATGAAACATGTGGTTCTCACGCGCCTCACGATATCCAGGGTGATCGTGGACTTTACCCACATACCATGATTGCATTTCAACCAAAGTTATCGATTAAAGATATTATGCTCAAACTGAAACAGATCATAGAGGCGGGTGCGAAAACTCTAGACACAAACGCGATACTAGGGCCTGATCTACATAAGGCTTTTGACACTATTAAGCACAAGGCAATACTATAAGATCTCCAAGAGCTGAATATAATAGATAAACGTACGTGTAAATCAAAGACTTCTTGCCGGATCGCACGGCAAAGTTTTCATTTGGAGAAACCAAATAGGAGGCACTAAATTAGGTAAGAGTGGTACCCCGCAGGGTTCAAGGCTATCCCCCTTTCCATTCAAAGCGGCAATGATCGGTCTTCCTGCGGGACTCGAAATATAGAAGGATTCGGACAAAGCCTATGCGCGGACAGCATCATCTTGTGGATAGTGGCTGCAAGCGATGGGCATGTGGAAGAGATTCTCCAAACAGTAGCAAACGTGGTCAAGGACTACATCAGAGATAACGGACTGAGATGTTCTTCACAAAAATCAGAAGTCCTGCTTTGTAGACCCATATGCAAGGGTAGAAAAAGCATTATGCAGAGTCCGGGCATTGTTGTAACAGTAGAAGGCAACAGGATACCGATAGTGGAGATGCTGATCATACTAGCACTGCGCATATTCGAAAACGCCCATAATGAAGAAACCATTAAACTACAGCATAATAGTGTTTAACAGACAGATTAATAGAGCGGGTATCCAACAGGAACTATGACATGAAACAGAACAATGTCATAGTATTATTAGAAATATTCGTAATCAGTCGTATCGTATAGGTGGTCATGCATCATTAGAAGGGCGTGTAAGCAAGCCTTGAGACTTTCGGCAAATACGTTGAACAAGAGGTTGCTGGAGCTCGGCGTGCACAACACACCAAACGAACTTATTGAGGCACACAGAGCGGCGCAGTATGAAAGACTCACACAGAATTTGAAGGAGATACACATCTTAGACGACATCGGAACAACCTACGAAGCAAAGCACGGACTGCGGAAAGACCGCCCCAGCAAAATAAGGGAACATCTCTCAATACCCCCAATCCCCAGGAACATGCACCCGGCGTTTCACGAATACAGAAGAATCGCAAGAGAGAAAGAGCTCCCCACGAACGATTCTGTAGTGCCAGGGACATGGTCTATGTGGTCGTGGCAGAGTACACAAATAGATGCAGTATGTCGATAGCTGCTACGAGTCTAGAGGGTGACTCCAGAGTTTGTGGAACATTAAAAGCAGGAAAAGCGGAGGTGGCGGAGGAGGCTACGTTAGCACTGGTAATAGCCAACATGGAGGTTCTATTCAGTGACTCCAAGGCCGCCGTCAAGAACTACGCGAAAGGAAGGAAGAATCTAGCCCGAAGCGCTAAGAACTTTAACCTACTTTGATGAAGATCGAGATCTTCATATTATATGGGTACCGTCACACTCCTCCCTTTCCTAGGAAGAAATAGGGCACAACCTGGACCAAGAACTGACGGACCGAGCAGGTGACATGCAAATGCTCGGAACGGAGAAATACCGGATGACGAGCGTTAACGAGATCACCAAACACTATAAATTGGGAAGGGCCAATTTCCCCCCGGCACAATCTGTGCTAACTAGACGGTGAACGACGACATGGGGCGTTTTGCAAGCAGGTAGGTATCCGAACACGGTGGCCTTTACACTGATAAATGTAGAATCTATCGAGGAACGGGGTACCTACAAATTATGGTTTGGTCTTGTCCTCAGACACCCACACAGAATAAAACACATAGGACCAGGAGCAGTGGGAGACCGCGTTGTTCAGCTGTGCACTGGAAGACGAACTTAAGGCAATCCAGCAGGCCGAAGATGCCGCCAGAGTCCAAGGGCTTGAGGCCGTCATCTAGCTGGAGAGGCCTAAGTCTCCTAAATCTGCTGGACTAAAATAAAAGTTATTCCTCCTCCTTACAGGGCGCGGAACAAACCGAAGAGATGTACTTGCTTACCTCAACATTTTTCAATCTGTGTGAAGTACCATGTACAAACGGCATAGGCAATAGGTTCATTTTTCTTTTGTCCCGCACTTCGCCAAGCCTCCTGTCTTTTGCTTGTGCACATATTCAGCTACTGAAGTGATTTAAGTCCTGGAATAGCTTGTCTCTAACAGCCTCCTCTCCGGCTCAGCGGCACTGTCTTGCACTTCATGCGCACAAGCCTTTCCCACCCTATCGGGCAAGCATAAGTTGGCAATACCATACTTGACCAGTTTCGAGAGTGGTAGTAGCGTCTTTTTACTGCTTGGTCAAATGTGATCATGAGTATGAAAAGTTAGAGTCAAATCTAAAAATCAGATGGAATTTTCATACGGTGCTTCGAAAGTGAAGCGATGTCAAAAATACCTTTCGCAGACAACTCAGGCACTGGTAAGATTGCCTCAGGTTGGCGTGCCTTCAAGGTCATGACTGCTGCTTGAACACATCCATCGAGCTGGATTGTTGTTACAAACGTTTTGGTGTGACTTGGTACGCCCTGACTTGACTACGCCCTGGCAACTACACTAAATGAGCTAGGCCGGAAAGGTGTGGACGTTCTGGCCCTTACTAACAAAACCTTATTTGACCTGTTTGTTTGACTGTATTGAAACTGCTTATGCTTCTAATTGTTCTTGTAATTTTCATTTGTGATCGGACTGTCTCATCGTTTATTTGCTGACATGTTTATATAACTGAATCAAGATGACAAATTGCCGTCTCACTGCTGTTGTACGGCTGGCTAGAGCTTAGTCAAGCTGCACATATGCAGCTTTCTTCTCTTGCCCCCTATTTTCGCAGTAACAATGTATTGTCGGCGGCGAAAATGAAACTTGATTGATTGATTGATTGATTGATTGATTGATTGATTGATTGATTGATTGATTGATTGATTGATTGATTGATTGATTGATTGATTGATATTCCGAAGTGGAACAAGAGAAACCCGCAAGCCAGACAGATGGCCTATCTAGACGACGCATTGTTTCCAGCTGGAGAGCGCGACCTGCTGGTTGAGGGATCTAAGTTCGCCCTGGCACTGAGTTTGCGTGCTCACCAGCTTCTAGCCACTCTCCGGGAGATGTCGCGAAAAGCACCTTCTGAGAAGGAGGGAAACTGCCTATGTCAAGGTATTCAGCAAATGCGGAGTTCAGGACTTTCTCGTGTTCTTTCGAAAAGGTCATACGGCTTGTGGTACGTTTCCTTGTAGACAATGACCTTGATATTCTACAGTCAAGTAAGGAAGGTGGATTTGTTGTCCTCCAGAAAGATTCGTTCCCAAAGAAAGCCAAAAAAGCATGGGACAAGAACATCAAGGCAGTGGGTCCGGTAGTGGCATGGCGAACGGCTGCCTGAACTTTGCTTGCTTCATCTTGCAGATCTCTGCTTGCGCAGGCCTCCACTATCCGGAGGACTGTGCTTTTTCCATTTGTCCACTGCATGGCATTCCGGTACGTCTGAACTTGGATTTCACCTTCAACGGCACGCGTGATTTCGTATTACATGAGAACCTGATTATCGACGACGACGAACTTCATCGGTGCTGGTCAAACAGGGGACGGCTGACTACTGCTGGAATGCTCACGTGGTCACAGGACGATGTAAAGCCAGACTCGCTGCTTCTGCTCTTCAGTGGGTCCGGTAGCGGCATGGCGAACGGCTGTCTGAACTTTGCTTGCTTTATCCTGGAGGTAAGCAATAGACACCGTGTACAATGCTTCAGAAGTGACGATCCTTGTTTGCTGCCGCTGCCGGACCCAGAGTGTCTTTCGTGTACCTGTTTTGTTTGTTGCATTCCTTGAGAATCTTGCTAATAGTGTCGGGCGATGATGAGGATTATATCGGGTGAGCCTTAGTAAACACTGTGGGAGCGTGGAGTGGAACATTTTTCATGCTTCTTGAAGCTATAGAATCAGCTATCGCTAGTATTCGTTTAAAAGGAATGAAAGATTGCTTATATTGAAAACTAAAACATGCTGCTTGCTGTTAAGTATCAAAGGATGTAGTTTCATTTTTATTCTTTTTGTCCTTTTTAGCTTTGTTATAACTGCAGTGTTCTTCTTATAATTTCTCAGTTGAAGTCTACAGCTACACGTGCGAATCTGGTTGCCTATCCCATGTTTTCTTCCTTCGTTTCCTTCCCCTCTTTCCTTAACCTGTCTTTATATTCCGACGTACACTGCAAATAAACGCCCATTCTTCAGCTTGTCAGCGTGTGTCTGCCTCGCCTGCGTCAAGCGCAGTGTCCGACTTACGATGTAACAGTGGCGACGACAAACGGAAAGCGAAACCCCTGGGAAAACCTTGAAGCACAGGACGGCAGCTACGCTACGGGGCGACGACTCGACGATGGAACACCAGCAACTTCCCGACTTCGACGACGAAAGAGACAACTGGAAGGCCTATGTTATCAAGGCAAAGGCATACTTTGAGGCAACGGGCGTGAAAGAGTCGGCAAAGAAACGGGCGCTTTTGGTGGCAGCTTTAAGCACGCGCACCGTTCAAATATTAGTAGGACAAGTAGCGCCGAAGAAGCCGAATTCTTTGGAGTACGAAGAGGTCGTGGAAGTCTTGGACGAGTTTTTTGATCCCAAGCGCCATGCGATTACCGAAAGCTTCCGCTTCTTCAACCGCTGCCAGCTTGATGGTGAGTCTGTTCAAGAATTCATTACTGAAATTCGTCGAATTGCAGACAACTGCAATTTTGGTACCATGCTCGACCGAATGCTCCGGGACAGAATTGTGTGCGGCATAAGATCGAGTGCACTGCAGAAACAACTCCTGAAAAAGAAAGATCTGTCCATAGAGGAAGCTGAAACGATGGCACTGTCGGCTGAAGCTGCAGATAAGGACGCCAATAAAATGGCCGCATACACGTCGGCGGTGCTTAAAATTAAGGCGCAGTCAGCCTGTAGCTGAGCTTCGTTCTTTTCTTGGCATGATCACTTTCTACGCAAAATGTTTGCCGAACATATCGTCTCTGCTCGCTCCACTGTATCGGCTGCTGGAAAAGAACAGACATTGGCTCTGGGAACAAGAGCAACAAACGCCGTTCGATAAAGCAAAACGGTGTTTGCAGCAAGCAGGTGTGTTGGTTCACTTCGATCCTTCACAACCGCTGAAACTTGAGTGCGACGCATCGCAAAAAGGTATCGGCGCAGCGCTTTTTCACGCGAAAGGGAACGTCAGCAAGCCTATCGGATTTCGTTCAAGGACATTGTCGAAAGCCGAAAAAAATATTCGCAACATGAACGTGAATCACTGGCCCTTGTATTTAGAGTAATGAAGCTTCGTGATTATCTTCTAGGCCGACAATTCATCCTGGTCACAGATCACCAGCCGCTCCTGGGCCTGCTGAGACCGGATCGGCCCACTCCGCCTCGGGCTGCTGCTCGCATACAGCGCTGGGCGCTGTATTTGGGAGGATTTCGCAACAAGTTACAATATTCGCCAGGCAAGCAGCTTCTGAACTCGGACGCGCTTAGTAGGTTGCCCCAAGAATTTTTGGAGCCAACCACGGAAGGGGAGCCAGCTGACTACGTTCTGGCACTCGCGTGTGTCCAGGAGGGGCCTGTGTTGGTAGAAGAACTACAGGCGCTGACGGTAGGTGACGCAGTACATTCAAATGTCGTGCAGTACACAAGAGACGGGTGGCCTCCAAGCTCTAAAGTATTAGAATGAAGCTTACTCCCCTTTTACGCCCACAAACTGTAACTGTCATTGGCCCACCGTTTGCTGTATTGGGGCCGTAGAGTTGTCATTCCAGTTAACGCGCAACATAGAATGTTGCACATGTGGCACGATACACTTCAAGGATCATCGGCGATGAAATCAATCGCTCAATCAGCTGTTTGGTGGCCAGGAATGGACCACGATATAGAACAACTGTCAGCGGGGTGCACAAGCTGCATCCAAAATCGACCAATGCCGGCATCTGCTCCGCCAGTTAACTGGCCGACCTGCCAGGAGAACTGGTCAAGAGTGCATCTACATTTCGCGGGGCCAATCAAAGGAAACACGATCCTTGTTCTCGTAGATGCTCACAGCAAATGGATTGAGGCCGTACCAATGAAACAGGCGACCCCATATTCGACTATTACTTGCCTGCGCAGCCTCTTTAGCAGGTTCGGCATCCCTCGCACCATTGTTTGAGATAATGGGACGCAGTTCACTAGCCAAGAATTCACTGATTTTGCGAACAACAATAACATAACCCACCTGCGCGCGGCTGCAGTTCATCTAGTCGAATGGCCTAGCAGAGAGAGCTGTCCAAACTGTTAAAGATAGGCTGAAGAAGATGAACCAGGGCAGATTAGATTGCCTTTGTAGACTACTTTTCAACTACCGGAGAACACCCCTTGCATCGGGCAAATCTCCTTCGGAACTTCTTCTTGGCTACGAAATCCGGTCCCGCCTCGACACATGTCTTCCTCCTTTGGTTGCTGGAAGATTGGGAACATCGGATGACTGGACTCTTGCACCAGACACAAATGTTTACATCCGTAACTTTGGTAAAGGTGATAAGTGGAAAACGGGCACGGTAAAGTCAGCAGACGGAGCTAGGATGGTGACGGTGGAAACGCCTGAGGGCCTCGTTCGGCGACACGTTGATCAAGTTTACACAAGGAAAGACCCAAAGGCTACCCAAGGCCACAAGGAAAGTGAAAGCTCGTCCATCTCGAGAACTCCGGAAGAAACTCCCGGAGCAAAGCAAAAGGCAAAAGCCGGAACGCCACCAACACGGCGTCAGTCATCACCCGAACCCCTGGACGCACAAGAGAGAAACGGTGAACCTACTGTGGCCACGGAACTCCGACGCTCAACACGAAAGCGCAGACCTGTGCAGCGTCTTCAGTATTATTGATGGAGAAATGTTATAACTGCACTGTTTTATCATTACTCAGTTGAAGTCTACAGCTACACGTGCCAATCTGGTTGCCTATCTTACGTTTTCTTCCTTCGTTTCCCTTCCCCTCCTTCCTTAACCTGTCTTTATATTCAGACATGCACTGAAAATAAACGGCTATTCTTCCAGCTTGTCAGCTTGGGTCTGCCTCGCCTGCGTGAAGCGCAGTGTCCGACTTACGATGTAACAAGCTTAGTACATGGTTTTGTAATGCATAGCTGAGCATGTCTTTAACACCAGCTGAACGGCATTCTATAAGAGCAACTGCGCCACCACGCATACTCCACAGTATGTTCGTATACAGTAGGAACCATCCTTATGGCACAGTGATGTCCAAAGATACAAAGCAAAATAAACACCTGGTGCGTAGTTACACCTGGTGCGTAGTTCTCTGGAGGTGCTGAGGGATCTGGACAACTTGCCACCTCGCGGATACACCGCGTTCTCCATAGACATTGAAGATCTCTTCTATTCGGTCCCTCACCAAGGTCTCTTAGCAGCGGTCAGGGACAAGATCCAATCAACTGGTGAAGTCAGATTCCAGAATGCTGCAGGTGTAAGCGTGGAGAATTTCATTTCCTTATTAGAATTCTAGCTGAACTCAACCGCCATTTTGTTTGAAGGCAAGTTTTATGTGCAGAAGAAAGGGATATGCATCGGTTCTTCTGTAGCTCCTGGCTTTTGCGATATTTTCCTATCTGTTGTAGGAGCTGACATCAGTAATAATCTTTGTGATCCTCATGTAGTGTCCATTTACAGATATGTTGATTTCATGATGATATTGAAGGACGTCCCTGAGCACGAATTAGTTTCTACCGTTGAGAGAACCATGGCTATCTTCTCGAACCACAGTCAGGGTCTCAGGTTTACCAAGGAAGTTCCGAGCTGTGGTCAACTCCAGTTCTTGGATATCAGGCTAGTGTTTCCAAAGGAAGGTATTTGTTTGATGTACAATCCGCGTTGTTTGAAGGCCTGCTACCGTTTGAGAGCGCCCATTCCAAGATTATTAAGCGTGCAATTGCTACAACTTCTTTACAAACGGCTTTAACTAAGTCTTGTATCCATTTGGTGTCAAGTAGGTTTAGCGCTCAAGTGCAACGACTACAACAGGCAGGCTTCCCGCCATGTCTGATTTCAGCTGTCTGCAAAACGATGCCCCAAAAACTAAAGCACCCGCCTCTTATCGGGGAGCCAGTTTCACGCAGTTCTGTTGCGGTAATTCCGTACCTTCATAAGGTATCGCACAACATTAAGAAAGTGGCGAGTAGGCATAACGTTCAGGTTGTTTTCTCGGCGCCTTGCAAGCTGTCTAAGCTTTGTGTCATGAACGGAGAGAAACGCCCGGCTTGTTCAATCCAGCATCAGAAGAAGTTCACTGAATGCTGGACACGTGTAGTTTACGAAATCCCTCTAAGCTGTGGTCGCAGCTATATCGGACAAACAGGTCGATGTTTCAATGGGCGGGCAATGGAGCATTGTCGTAATCTGCGCAACAAGAAAAGAAGTTTCCTTGCAGAGCATTGCAGAGACTGCTCTAATTGCCGCCCTCAGTTTGACAAAACAAAATTTTTGAAGTATGGAAAAGACAGGTTAGAGCGGGAAATTGTGGATGCCTATTTCATCAAAAAAGAGGGAAACGCATGCGTCAGCAGGCCGTCCATTATGCGTAGCGAGAAGGAGACGACGTTTTTAGAAGGTTTCATTTAGGCATCATGTTAGAGCGATTTCATTTGGTTTTACCGTCTGTCTCCCTTTTATTTAACTAGTTTTTATTTGCTGACGATTTTCTAGTGGCTCTTAAGCTTTTGTTGCACATTTTTTAACGCAGACGCTGTTCTTTAGACCTTTATCGTTCATCACTTCTGTCCATTTCATTGTTTGTCACGTGGTTCTTTTTTCGCGCTGTCACATGTTTTATCAATGTTGTAGGTGAGTGACTATTAGAGATGTTAGTTTTGACGCAGAGACTGTACTTAGACGCATTTTTCATGTTTTTCCGGGTTATTCGTTGGTCATTATTCCCATAGTCGTGCGGGTTTTATCACTGACTGGGCCTTAGGCGTTTAAAGTGTGTTATGCTGTGGATAGATGGGTTGTTAGTGAAGTGTAGACGGTACTTCTTATGTCTGGTTTTTGTCCCCGTTGGCTTGGAAAAAGACTATACTAGATCAATTGCCTCCTGTGCTGATCCACGTGTGGTTCTTGTTTGCTCATTCGATAATATGCGCCAGATAAGATTCCTGAATGGTCGATAGATTGCTGTGTTTGTTACTTCTAAATTTTTGTGCGACCCGGCGTGAATAACCTACATAAGGCAGGCTTGTTGCGAAAATAAAGTTAGTTGTGAGTGGCGCTGGTCCTGTCGTTTGTGTTCTTCTTCCTGAGTCCTGGTCTTCTGCGCCTTGCCTTTACTACTTAAAGAAACAACAATGCGTCTTCTGTTTCGCCGCAACGAACAGCGTACTTGTTTTTGTTGGCACACGCAACTGCTAAGTAATGTGAATAGGAATCCCTTCTTCCCATCACTATAGTAAAAGCAAGAAACTATTTTGAGAATTACCTGATGAATTTAGTGGGGCTGTGGCTTTGTCTGTTACATATGCAAACGGAAAATCGCTTAATTTGTGAATTGCCCAGTTGACTTCTTCAAGGCAAACGCTACGCAGTACACAATACGAAATGCAGTTCAGTCGTGGGCTTCCTGCTTTATGTATGCAGCTCAAAGTCCTCCAGCAACAGCTCGTCGACAAATATGATGTGGTCATTTTATCTTATTTCAGCGGTCATTTCAGCTTTTTGTTATCATGCTTTCTAACTGTTTTTGATTGCAGGCAGATACGGGAGAACTCACTAATAAGCTAGGCTGCCTTTTACGCCTCTATCTAAAATACTACACGTGTGCCACTCTTCCCTGGCGTGTGCTTACTAGTGTACGCTTGGAATTATTTCAGGAAGCAGTGTGATTAAGAACATTAAGGAAAAGAGAGGGACACAAAAAAGACGCAAGCTCACACCAGACCTCCTAGCTCCTGCACCCTTCCTCCAAACGTGAGACGATGGCAAGGCCTAGACAACATTGAAAATATTTTGCGGTTCTGCGCAATTTTCCACCGGAATGAAAAAAAAAGAAATCTGCGTCTTGATAAAATTGCATAAACAGGCCTGGAGTGCGACCTGATCGCGGTGACCAGAACCGGTAACGCACTCGCTCACCAGAGCAGGTATAGCGACCCTGGTGCAGTACTTGGCCACAACCTCATATATGAATACAAGAATCAAACGCCGGCCCTCAGTCCCCAGCGGCTGTGAAGCAACTGACCACGCGGCGGTCAAACCTGGGACGCTGCAGATGGTGCCAAGAATACCTGGGTCCGAACAGGCCGCCATTGCAATCTGAAGCTGGCAACGTTTAACGCTGGAACGTTATCTAGTGAGGAGAGTCTAGCAGTGCTCTTGGAGGAATTATAAGGCAGTAAATGGGATATAATAGGGCTCAGTGAAGCCAGGAGGACAAAAGAAGCATATACAGTGCTAAAAAGTGGGCAAGTCCTGTGCTGCCATTGCTTAGCGGAGCGACGAGAACTAGGAGTCAGATTCCTGATTAATAAGGATATAGCTGGTAACATAGAGGAATTTATAGCATTCCGAGAAGGTGGCAGGTCTTGTGAAAATTACTAGGAGATACAAATCGAAAGTCGCACAGGTCTATGTACCTACAGCCAGTCATGATGACCAGGAAGTCGAAAGCTATGAAGACGTGGAATCGGCGATGGGCTTCGCGGCTTTGCCACCACACAGACCGCTAACCAGTTCATCCTTATCATGCAGGCTTTTGCCCGCATTATCGTCGACCTGCTCGTGTCTGCCTTTTTGGCAGCCTCGTCTGCCACTTCGCGAAACTTCGTGCCTGCTGCCAACGGAAGCGAGCCTACCGTCTGCCTCCTCCCTGTGCACCAAGCTTCAGGACGTTTGGCAACGCCTCCAGCACCGCTGTGGATCATCAAAACTATTCCAGCTGCCGTATCGCCGTCGACAACATCATATGCGCAACCTATAAAGCTGCAACCACCGTCCACCGCGCACTGTGGGCTTCGCGGCTGTGCCACCACACAGACCGCTAACCACTTCAGTTAGTAGTTGGTATCAAGCTCCTTATGAAAAATCAAGTGATTGCTTTTTGGTGCAGCTGCCAAGCCCACAGTGCTGCATTTTACTTATTTCTGATTGTATTGACGTCATACGCGCCTTGCTACTGCTATCGGGGGACGTAGAGACAAACGCCGGTCCTGAAAAAGCCGTCCTCGACGAACTAAAAAAATTGTCTACTGGCCAGGCCACACTAATATCCGAGAGGCAGAGCCTCAAAACCCAGCTAACGAGCACAAACCACGCTATTGCTAATATAAGCACCCGCCTCACAGACTTAGAAAATCTCTGCAAAAATCTTTTAGCTCTCGGAACAGAAGTTGACGCCATTAGCACTAAGACCGGTCAACTAACCCATCCTATGTGCGATATTGAAGAGTGCCTTGACGACCTCAAGAACCGATCCCGGCGCTACAATTTAATATCCTGCAGTTTTCCTGACACTAACTCGAAGGAAACATACGTTCAATCGGAAAAAATAATCATAAGCCATTGTCTTGAACGGATTGGTCTTATAGTCGAGCCCAAAGATATAGAGCGAGCGCATAGACTAGGGCCTTACACCACTAACCGCAAACGACCCATCATAGTGAAGCTTTCATCCTTCAAAACTAAAGAATCTATCCTCTCGAACGGTCCAAAATTAAAAGGCACATATTTCAGCATTTGCGAAGATTTCACGCGTACAGTTCGAACTGCCCGAAAACAGCTCATGACCTTTGCTAGGAGAAAATCCGTACCATTTTCACTACGTTTCAAAACATTGCATATTGGAGCCCAGCGATATATCTTTGACGCTGCAGCAGGAATTGTGAGAGCCGTATCGTAGAAATAATGTCGCCGTCACCAACCATGCCATCAGCACCGTAAATGCGAAAGAGCAAGTCTTTCCTTTTCTGTACTTTATACTAACATACGCAGTTTTCTTCCCAAACGCGTGCTCCTGTCTAATCTAGTGCAATCAACCGGCAGTGGTATACTGATAGTAACAGAAACATGAATAAAAAGAAAATCAGGCATCCACCCATTCGTAGCAATTGGTACAAAGGAACTACGTCTAACAGAAATATGGCTCACTCAAGACAATGCACGTGGCGGGGGCGTACTCATCGCCACTAACAAAGAACTATCATGCTCTCCAATCAGTACATCTTCGCAACTGGAATCGCTATGGGTTGTGTGTCGTGCCCCTCCCGAAGCAATAATACTCGGGGTATGCTACAGGCCCCCTCGAACTGATCCAGGTTTCGCCCTCGCACTTAATGAGATATTATCCCAGCTTACTAAAAAACACCCCGATGCACACATCCTCCTTTATGGGGACTTCAACTTCCCTAGCTATAATTGGCTCAATCAGGCTTGACCAACTACAGGAAATACTGAAGCAAGCGAAGTTATCAACGTTTGTCTGAACTTTGACCTCATCCAGCAAGTAACCGAGCCCACGCGCTTCACTTGTGATTCCTCAAACATTGTAGACCTTGTACTAACAAATAAACCCTAAAGCTTTAAATATATCCTATATTTACGGGAAATCAGCCATCACAAAGTCATTCATAGCACTTTTAATTTCGTCGCCAAAACACGTCCCGTCTTCCGCAAAACAATTCACTTGCACGATAAGGCTAACTCTGAAACAATTAATAATGAATTACGAGAATTTAGGCCTGTTTTCCAATCGAATATCGGTTCCCGTTCTCTCAGTGACAACTGGCTAGTGCTTAAGGACAACATTACTGACCTGACTAATAAATTGATCTCCACGGTGAGCTTTCTTACCAATAAAAATAAACCATGGTTGTCTAAAAACTTAAAAAGGCTCGAAAATAAGAAAAAGCGCCTTTTTCGTACTGCGATATGTGATGTACATCGGAGCGCATGGGACAGGGACTATTCTCCGGAAGACGCTTAGTATGCTGCAATTCGGAAAGCAAAAGAGACATTTTATCATAATGACTCATCTAGAATTCTAAAAATTAACCCTAGAAAATTTTGGGAAGTCCTAAATCCGCAACAAACACATGACGTCATACTTAAAAGCGATAAAGACGCTGTTTGTGCTGACACCTTTAACATCGTGTTTTCATCCGTGATCACTGAAGAAGCCGACTTGCCTCTTCCTACGCCACCTAGTGCGACACTACCAATGATGGCCCCTGTTGAAATTTTTGTCGCTGGCATTTCATCACTCATTGACAAATTAAAACTTTCATCATCGGCTGGTGTAGACGATATTAATTGAAAACTGTTAAAAAATACTAAAGAAATTATTGCGGTGTATTTTCCGATGCTCTTCTCACTTTCATTCGAAACAGGAATTTTACCAGACGACTGGAAAGAGGGCAAGGTCATTTCAGTCCACAAGTAAGGCAACAAATAATCCCCCCCTAAATTGCCGCCCCAATTCTCTAACAAGCGTCCCATGCAAAATCATGGAACAAGTCTTATACTCTCACATTATGCACTTCCTTGACACCAACAATTTTTTCATCCTTCCCAGCATGGATTCCGTAAAACTTTCGCTTGTGAAACCGAACTTGCTATATTTCTTCATGATCTACATTCTAATCTCGACCTCAACCTTCAGGCCGATGCAATCTTTCTCGACTTTGCAAAATCATTCGTTACAGCACCATATAAACGCCTTAAACTAAAACTCTCCCAGCTGAATTTCCACCCTAACTGTCTCGCATGGATCACAGCATTTCTCAACAAACGCTCCCACTTTGGTTCAATTAAGAATAGCCGTTCCAGCTCTCTCCCTGTAACATCCGGAGTACCCCAAGGATCTGTACTCGCAGCCCTCTTATACCTCATATATATTAAAGACCTGCCTGTACACGTATCCTGCCATATCCGTTTATTTGCCGACGACTGTGTAATCTATCGTAGAATTACAAAGATGTCTGATCAAACTGCACTCCAACATGACTTTAATCTTTAATAAAAGTGGTGTGATGTTTAGTTAATGAAGCCTAATCCCACTAAATGCAAGCTCGTTTCCTTTAACCTCAACCTTAATCCCTCGTCATTTCTATACCTAATCTCACACTCCACTGTCGAACAAGTTCAATCATACAAATACATGCGCGTCACCTTATCCTGTGACCTTTCATGGAACGCGCACATCAGCAATATCATATCATCCGCGAACAGATCCCTCGGTTTTTTAAAGCGTCATGTGCGTCACGCACCATGGGCATAAAACTTCTCTCGTACAAATCACTTATCAGATCGAAAGTAGAATGTGCCAGGTACCAGTATCTACCAGGTATACTTAAGAAACGAACTAGAATCTGTACAACATCGTGCCACTAGGTTCATCCATTCTTCATATTCATACGACATAAGCATTCCATCCCTAAAACGTAAAACTGATCTCGCTAATCTTTTCTGTGCGTCGCCGCATCGCCAGTCTTTGTTTGTTTCACAAATTATTTCGCAGTCCCCTCAATCAAGCACCGTATATTATCCCACCGGTGCGCTTATCTCCCCGTACGTCCCATCCTTACTCAATCGCACGCGCACGTGCGCGCACCCCTACTTTTGCGGCCTCATTTTTTTTTTCTTCGCACAACAGTAGACTGGAATGGCCTTCCCCGTGACATTGCAGCCATCATGTGTTCATCAACTTTTGCGGACAATTTGACTACATTTGTTTCTCATGAAGATCACTCCCTAAAACTTTTATTTCTAAAGCCACCCCTTAAGTAATACCCCCTAACCAGGGTTTTTAATGCAACAAAGTGAAGTGAAGTGTAAAGTGAAAAGAAAATACATCATACTGATGAGTGAATTCAATGCCAGGGTAGGCAAGAAACAGGCTGGAGACAAGTCAGTGGGGGAATATGGCATAGGCTCTAGGAACAGCAGGGTAAAGTTATTAGTAGATTTTGCAGAGCAGAATAAGTTGCGGATAATGAATACCTTCTTCCGCAAGCGGGATAGCCGAAAGTGGACATGGAGGAGCCCGAATGACGAGACTAGAAATGAAATACACCTTATACTCTTCGCTAACCCTGGCATCATACAAGATGTGGACGTGCTCGGCAAGGTGCGCTGCAGTGACCATAGGATTGTCAGAACTCGAATTAGCCTAGAATTGAGGAGGGAGCTCAAGAAACTGGTACATAAAAAGCCGATCAATGAGTTAGCGGTAAGAGCGAAAATAGAGGAATTCCGGATCAAGCTCTAAAACAGGTTCTCGACTTTAACATAAGAGGACCTTAGTGTTGAAGCAATGAACGACGATATTATAGACATCATTAAGGAGTGTGCAACAGAAGTCGGTGGTAACTCCGTTAGACAGCATACCAGTAGGCTATCTAAGGAGACGAAAGGTCTGGTCAAGAAACGCCAATGTATGAAAGCCTCTAACCCTACAGCTAGAATAGAACTACACACCTTTCCAAGTTAATCAAGAAGCGTAATACAGCTGACATAAATGAGTATAATATGGATGGAATTGAACATGCTCTCAGCAAAGGTGGATGCCTAAAAGCTGTGAAGAAGAAACTATGAATAGGCACAAATCAGATGTATGCGTTAACAGACAAAGCCGGCAATATCATCACTAATGTGGATGAGATAGTTCACGTGGCTAAGAAGTTCTATAGAGATTTATACAATACCAGTGACACCCGCGACGATAATGGAAGAAAGAATAGTCTAGAGCAGTTTGACATTCCACAAGTAACGCCGGAAGAAGTAAAGGAAGCCTTGGGAGCTATGCAAATGGGGAATGCATCTGGGGAGGATCAGGTAACAGCAGATTCGTTGAACGATGGTGGGCAGGTTGTTCTAGAAAAACTGGCCACCCTGTATACCCAATGCCTCATGACCTCGAGCCTACTGGAATCTTGGAAGAACGCTAACATAATCTTAATCCATAAAAAAGGGGATGCCAAAGACTTGAAAAATTATAGACCGATCAGCTTACTGTCTGTTGCCTACAAAGTATTTACTAAGGTAAAATCAAAATAGAATCAGAACCACATTAGACTTCTGTAAACCAAAGGACAAGGCAGGATTGCATAAAGGCTACTCAATAATAGACCATATTCACACTATCAATCAGGTGATAGAGAAATGTGCGGTATATGACCAATCCTTATATTGTCACGTGGTGGTGACGTCGAAGAGCACAGCAGCAATACTGTGTAAGACAAAACTAACTTTTATTGGGCGAACTTGTGTCCATAAAACAGGCTACACTTATAGCACGACGATAACAGTGAATACGGTCGGCGATCGTCAAAATCTGATCAACGGGTCAAGCGCGTCGGCTTTTGTACATCATTCGTCCAATGCTCCAGTCTAATCGGTGGAACCCGCGCGCCTTCCACAATGTTCTCCATTATTCGCGTCGCACACACATTCAATCAGATTACACAAAGTTCGGTCCCAGCGATAACACAACCATGGATAACATTCCAGAAACTTCCCACACATGCAACCGAGTCCTGAGCTGTGCGATATCATGTGTTAGGCGGTGAAACGCGTCACCCGATGAAGACAAATGCATGTGTCAACATATAGCTTTCATTGATTACAAGAAAGCGTTTGATTCTGTCGAAACCTCAGCAGTCATGGAGCCATTAAGGAATCAGGGCGTAGACGAGCTGTATGTAAAAATACTGTAAGATATCTATAGCGGCTCCGCATCCACTGTAGTTCTCTATAAAGAAAGCAACAAAATCCCAGTAAAGTAATGCGTCAGGCAGGGAGATACGATCTCTCCAATGCTATTCACAGCGTGTTTACAGGAGGTAGTCAGAGAGCTGGATTGGGAGATTGGGAAGAATTGGGGATAAGAGTTAATGGAGAATACCTTAGTAACTTGCGATTCGCTGATGATATTGCCTTGATTAGTAACTTAGTGGAGCAATCGCAATGCGTGCTCACTGACCTGGAGAAGCAAAGTAGAAGGGTGGGTCTAAAAATTTATCTGCAGAAAGCTAAAGTAATGTTTAAGAGTTTCGGAAGAGAACAGCAATTTACGATAGGTCACGAGGCAGTGGAATTGGTAAGGGAATGCATCTACTTAGGGCAGGCAGTGACGGCAGATCCGGATTATGAGACGGAAACAATCAGAAGAATAAGAATGGGCTGGGGTGTGTTTGGCAGGCATTCTCAGATCATGAACAGCAGGTTGCCATTATCCCTCAAGAGAAAAGTGTATAACAGCTGTGTCTTACCAGTACTCACCTACGGGGCAGAAACCTGGAGGCTTACGAAAAGGGTTCTACTCAAATTCAGGACGACGCAGCGAGCTATGGAAAGAAGAATGATGGGTGTAACATTAAGGGATAAGAAAAGAGCAGTTTGGGTGAGGGAACAAACACGAGTTTATGACATCTTAGTTGAAATGAAGGAAAAGGAAATGGGCATGGGCAGGACATGTGATGAGGAGGGAAGATAACCGATGGTCATTAAGGTTTACAGACTGGATTGCAAGGAAGGGAAGCGTAGCAGGGGGCGGCAGGAAGTTAGGTGGGCGGATGAGATTAAAAAGTTTGCAGGGACGACATGGCCACAATTAGTATATGACCTGGGTTGTTGGAGAAGTATGGGAGAGGCCTTTGCCCTGCAGTGGGCGCAACCAGGCTCATGATGATGATGATGATGATGATTAAATAAAAAAGGGGAGATGCGAGGCAATGCACTGTCATGCACACGCGCACTCAGTTTTCACCTCCTGTCACCCGCTGAAAGGCATTCTTCAATTACCGAACGGGAGTGCCTGGCGTTACTTTGGGCAGCTGCGAACTTTCGCCCCTACTTGTATGGCAGCATATTTTCCGTGGTTACCGATCACCACGCCTTCTGCTGACAATTTTTTCTTAAAGACCCCACAGAACTGTTAGGTAGATGAGTGCTACGGCTTCAAGAATATTCATTTGCTGTTTTATACAAGCGAGGCCGTTTGCACAAGGACGCTGAGTGCCTCTCCCGTTATCCTGTCGTCCACACTGAATATGATGCGCATGAATCTTGTATTCTCGCATTTCTGATCTGCACGGCAAGTGAACGGATAAGGGCGTGATTATTGCTTACGTGTTCTCATCGATCTTCTCAATTCTGGACATTCGGAGCCTACGCTGGGCATATCCGTGCTCCGCGACAGCGTAGTCTGCCGTCACAGCTTACACTTTAAAGGACCAGAATTTTTACTCGTTGTACCAGGCCGTTTCTGGTCATCAGTTCTTGAGCACTTGCATGACGCCTCTACTGCAGGCCACCTCGGGGTTTCGAGTGCTTGCAATCACGTATGGCGCCCCTTCTACTAGCCAGGCCGGTGCTGCAGAGTGCATCGCTACGTTGCAGCCTCTGCGCTCTGTCACCGCCGCAAAAAACCTGCTGTGATGCCCGCTGGACGCCTTCACCCCATCGATCAGCCCTCAGAAATATTCTTTCCTGTCGGTCTCGACCTTCTCGGTGCTTTTCCAACGTCAAAATCTGGGAATACTTGAGTCATTGTCGCGACTGATTACGCAACCTGGTACGCGATAACGCGAGCTTTGCGCACAAGTTGTGCAACTCGGGTAGCAGTTTTCCTTATACATGACGTGAACTTCCATCACGGCGCACTCCGGCAGCTCCTCACTGATGACGGCGGCACATTCTTGTGGCGAGAAGTTGAAGACCTAATTCACTCCATGTTCTGCCGAGGGCGAGCTTTCCACCACCTACGACCCGCAGACAAACGGACTCACGGAGCGGCTCAATCGCACGTTGAGAGAAATGTTATCAACGTTTATGACGACCACAGTGATTGGGACCGCACGTTACCCTTCGTGACTTTCGCCTATAATTCGTCCCCTCATGAGACCACTGGCTTTTCACCCTTTTACTTTCTGTTCGGCCGCCACCCTTCTTTGCACTTCCAGACACTGTTTCGTCCCTTGACGAATACTTCCATACGATATGCTCAGGACATCTTCACGCGGGCTTCAACGCACACCAGATGGCCGGCTCCCGGCTCACTGGGTCTCAGGGCGCAGAGATACACCGGTACGAAGCCGACATCGGTATTTTCGATACTGTGGCTTCGTTGTCTTCCTATGGACACCTTGTCGCCGAGTGGCTTGTCTGACAAGCTGCTGCCGCGCTACACAGATCACACCACGATATTACATTAACGTGGTGCTATGAACTACGAGATTGCTCCGCTGGACTCGAGTGTCCCCATGGACGCTGTCCATGTGTCCCGGCTGAAGCCTTACTTTGCCGCGAGTTCACCCTACCCTATATTGAGCGCCAAGACGACGCTATTACAGGCGGGGGTGATGCTACGCGCAGCCAAGAGTGGCGCCGATCACAAGCAGACAATGTCACATGTAGGGGTAGAATCAGCCTCGACAGCCATATTATTTAGACATTGTTGTCTCTCCCGTAAATATTGTGAATACATCTTTATATCCGGCTCCTGCTACGTTACAATGTCTTCGAATGATGTTGAGTAACTTCATTGCACGTTGAGCCATAGAGTTCGTGCTACTCCTTGCGATGAACATGCTGTTTGCTTTGGAAGTTTGTAATTCGTTTCTGTTTACTATCCTGTGTTTCAAATACATTGAATAGTTTATTTCTATACCATGTACCTTCTATACCTCGCTGTTCTGTCACGTTTGTTGTATTGTTCTTTTTTCTAGTGTTTATTTACCAAACTTCTTATATTTGCCCATATTACTGTTTTCTTTGTAACAGATTAGTTACATCCCCGTTATTTCTGTAATATTTCTTCTTGCTCCTGCTTATGTTTGCTACCACCCTGTAGAGGCTTTTCCCTCATCACAATACGGCCTGCCTATGAAGGCTAACTACGAAGTCCAGTCTGCCTCTTTTTCGAGAGGAGCCGAATTGTGCTCTCATCATCGGTATTTTGACCATCAATCTTCACGCTATACCTATGTGCGCTGCAAGACAGGATCCCCAATTGCGCCTCTCTTGAGCTCGTTCATATGAATTTGTGGCTCCAAATTTCCTAGTTCCAACACCGCACCTGATTAAATGCCTTCCTCGACTGAGTTTCCTTACCTTTCTCACCTATTATGTAACCCTAATGGTCTATGGTTTATTTGTCCTTCGCATTATATGGGCTGCCTGGTTCCATTTTCTTTCTCCTAATGTCAACTAGAATTTCCGGTACCCCCGCTTGCTCTCTAATACACGCCGCCATCTTCCGGTCACTTAACGTTATGTTAGAGTTCTTTAATGCGCTTCTCCTGGACATGAAACATCAGGCGACGTTTGCTCAGGGGCAGAATGTGCCACTAGAGCCACCACTTTAGATGAGAGGGCTACGATCACCGGCGTCGTTGGTTTCCTTCGACACTGTCGATAGATTTTATGGGTTTAGGCCAGGTCGCACTAGTTGAACCGGACGCCAGATTTGGTCTGCCGACTTTCTGCGGAAGCTGAGTTGGTGGAGCCATCGGCAGGTAAGTATGACGATTTTGTTTTCACACTTCTGCGATACAGTCCCCTGCGCCGACGTAGCTGCCATAGCATTTTGACACTGATTTCTACGTGCGCTGCTTGCTTTTTTTTATTAGTGCGATAATAATTATACGGAAACTCCAGGCGCATTGTTTCCGTCGCCGTCGCCGTAATGCTCCGCATAAAGGCCGATAAAATCCTCGCCGCGTGCCCTACACTGCATGTGCGAGTGGAAGCACGTGAGGGGAGCCGACTGTCACGGCTCAATCACCGCTCGCTAGAGATGAGAACGGTGAGCAAACGCTCCATCTTCCATCGCGCGAAAGGCCGTGGGGAAAGGGACCTGCAGACGGCTCATGCCTTTGTGCGTGTTGTTTTCTCACCGCTCAGTTTGCGTTGAAGCGATTGACATCCCGAAGGTCAATTCACTCGCTGCTGCTGCCATGCTATCGTACCACGCTAATTTGCTATCGCAATCGATGCTTTGCCTTTCGGGCGAAATTGTGAGTTTTAATGGGTTGCTCATTCTGAAAAATAAATTTCACTCATTCACGCCAAGCAACATAGTTAAAGCATCACTTTCCACGTTTCAATACCGATTTACCCGAGTGGTGCCTTTCATTAGTCCGGCATGTACGGCCACAGTTGTTTGCTCAGTTTAAGTGCCCTCTAGGCGGCGTAGCGCTGTCATGGCATAATGAAGAAGATACAGCAAAACAAGCAGATTTCAGCATAGGAGCAGTGTCGTATCACACTAGAAGAGAAGCTGCACATTTTGAGTGGCCGACGCCTTCGGGAGCCCCATTGAAAACTGCGACTGTGAGAAGATGCTGTTATTAATGGCTGGCGCTCGTTTTTCTCACAGCAAGAGAAGCCCAAGAATAGGGACAACACATTTTTGTGTCACCGCACTTCGTCTGTCCCTGTCTCGTTTTTTTTTTTCTTTGCCCGTCACTTTTACTATGTCGTGCCAACAAGGCCGAATTTCTACCCATTTCTTTTAATACTCTTCATAGAGCACGCAATGTGCTTCATGAAATATTGTAAAAGTATAATCAAGCGGTCATCAGTGAGCTCGTAGCTTCAGCTCGAAAGCATGGATTGCTGCTGCATACCCGCATAACAACTCAGGGAGGCGCGCTACCGTACTGTGGAGGATTGTGAGTTGTTGCCCGTCTGGCATAACAGGCAAAGAAATGTATCAGCATAACCCAAGGGACTCTTCTGTACATCGTATACTATAGCTACAGAGCTATCACTATATTTTGTCGTATTTCGTTCATGGAAGCGCCGACGAGTGCGACCGGCAGCCTTCGATCAAATGTGGGGGCGTACCGATATTAGCACTGCGTCTTGTCACCGACTCCCATTTTTTGTGTCTGTGCGCCCAATAGCTTTGGAATCGTTATGACCAGAATTGAACCAACAGTGCGGTTTCCTACGCCCAACTCTTTATGCTTTAGTTCAGGTCCGTCGACGGTGGGCGCAAAAACTGGTCTGCTGAGCTATAGGCGTAACATTCGCTGAACCAGATCGACACATTCTCAAACTCAATTTCCACTGCTGGCAAGTGCTGACAATCGTGTATTTCAAATTTGGAAGCACGCTAGCTGGAATACTCAGCATACATACAACCACAGTTGCTGCGCAAATTGCGTTGTCAGTGCAATATTTTTTCTCATGGGTTGATTTCACCTACATTGGCAGATCGTTCCATCAATACATCTTTAGCCAGAATAATGCTACTGCTCACAACAAGTCTTTAGAATCGTCCTTCAAGCTCCTAGAGACCATTTGAGCTTTTCTTTAGATGGTAGAAGGAAGAGAGCGCGTAAATCTGTGAGTAAAGCCGCCCAAACGCACCGCGAAGCGGTTGCACCCCTTGCCAAGTGATTGCTATTTGGTCCTCACAGGTGGTAGCACAGCTGCGCTGTCACTGTTGGCATCGCATGAAGCTCCCCTATAGGGTAATGGAGAAGTCTCGTGACTGTTGAAAAAGTATTAAAGCACCCCCGTTACGCCTAACATTT
Source organism: Dermacentor andersoni (assembly GCF_023375885.2). Taxonomy (NCBI): domain Eukaryota; kingdom Metazoa; phylum Arthropoda; class Arachnida; order Ixodida; family Ixodidae; genus Dermacentor; species Dermacentor andersoni. The sequence continues at coordinate 5,075,065 of NC_092821.1, forward strand.
TTCGTTCTATCGGTCGTTGCGCGGTCCATAACTTCGTCTCAAGCTTCTTTGTCATTGTCCAAGTTTCCACCCCATGTCTTAATACAGCAAGAATGCAATGATTGCACACTTCTCCTTCAGTGATAATGGTAAGTTTTATGCCATCATCTGGTAATGTATGCCATATGCACTTGAATGCGTGTTAGTTTCCCTCAAGTGTAGCCCGACGTCTTTTGTTATCAGTGTATATTATCGCCCTCCTCACATGACGTGCACGTTTCCGAGTGAATTTTGCAGTTTTGCATGATGTGGTAATCCGATTTCCCAACTCAGTATTAATTATTTTCGACGACTTAAACTTTCCTTCAATAGACTGGTCAACGCTCAAAGTTGTATGCAACGATCCCGAAGCGAACGAATTTTTTAGCACTCTCCTAGACCACTCGCTAACACAAGTAATAGATCAACCTACGCGGCACTCGGCGACCTCGGCAAATACTCTCAACCTGATCTTTACAAACAATCCTGAGCTTTGCTCGGATATCACCAACTTAGATGGCCTTTGTGACCAGGCCATTATCGCCGGCAACCTCATGCGCCCGTTTCACACACGACAAGCCACCAACGAAAAATGAGATGCTACAACAGAGCCAACTTTGCTATTATGAACTCCAAATTATTGAGTTTTTCAGAGCACTTTATTTACGGGCGCCTATCATTCAAGGTAGAAGAAAATTGGCTTCTGTTTAAAAAACTTCCTCAAAGAACTAATAAGAAAATTTATACCTACCATTACAATAAAAAGCAACCGTACTACTCCCAGGTTCAAGCAGCAGCTTTGGCGTTTAAATAATGAAAACGCGACTCTAGAGACGGGCCGATAAAAACGGTACTTCGATTTCTTGGCTGGGTTACAAAGCTTGCGATAAAAAATACCAAACAATACTCAAAACCACACGCTGTCATTTCTTTTGACAAAACCTAACATATATGGCTAAAAATAACCCTCGAAGATTCAGGCGCATCGTGAATCTGTCACAACAACCTGATACCACTCTTCATCATAGCAACAACAATTCGCTTCCGAAATCAGAATGCGCAGAACTTCTAAATGAGACATTCACGGCTGCCTTTACCAACGAGGATATTACTACTGCACCTATGAAGGATTGTATATCTGACATTGACATGCCACATATTGATGTAACCGAAGTGGGCATATTTTCCATTTTAAGTAAACTGAAAATTTCTTCTGGATGTGATCATAATGGTATCAATAACACTATACTGAAAAATACACGCCACGGCATCTGTAGTATTCTGACGGCGCTTTTTTTACAGTTCCTTGCGACAGGCACTATCCCCGGTGATTGGCGAATAGCCAAGGTACCACCCTTTTTCCAGTCAGGCGACCGTTCTTCACCATGCAACTACAGACCTATTTCGCTAACAAGTACCATGTGCAAGGTCATGGAGCACGTCATTCATTCCACAATTGCCAAATGCTTAGAAAACCACAACATAATATACCAGTATCAGCATGGTTTCCGCAAGGGCTACTCTTGCGAAACACAACTTGCAGGGTTTGTCCATGACCTACAATCATCCGTTGACACTGCTTTACAAGTAGATGCAGTTTTCCTTGATTCCTCTAAAGCTTTTGATCACGTTTCGCATCACAGTCTACTTCTCAAACTTGCATGCCTAAAGATTCCCCCTAACATCCTCGCATAGGTTAAAGCTTTTCTTTCCTCTCGGCTGCAGTTTACTTCCGACAACAACTACAATTCTTCTTTTGCCCACGTTACTTCCAGTGTCCCCCTGGGCAGCTTGCTAGGTCCTTTACTTTGCTTAATCGACATTAACGATCTTCTTTCTTGCGTAACGTCCAGGGTTCGTCTCTTTGCCGATGATGTCGTAACTTACCGGAAAATTTCCTCCGATATCGATCGCCACTGCTGGCAATCTGACCTTGATGCAATTACCTTATGGCGCTCCAAATGGCTAATGTCGCTTAATATCTCCAAAACCAAGTTAATGACATTTATCGACTGAAAGTCTCAAATTGAAAACACTTACTTCAATAGGAAACTAGGAATAGGCAAGAATCAGATTTGTACGTTAAGAGACAAAGCCGGCAATATCGTTACTAATATAGATGAGATAGTTCAAGTGGCTGAAGAGTTTTATAGAGATTTATACAGTACCAGTAACACCCACGACGATAAGGTGAGAGAGAATAGTCTAGAGGAACTTGAAATCCCACAAGTAACACCGGAAGAGGTAAGGAACGTCTTGGGAGCTATGCAAAGGGAGAAGGCAGCTGGGGAGGATCAGGTAACAGCAGATTTGTTGAAGGATGGTGGGAACACTGTCCTAGAAAGGTTGGCCGCCCTATATACACTATGCCTCATGGCCACGAACATACCGCAATCTTGGAAGAACGCTAACATAATCCTAATCCATAAGAAAGGGGACGCCAAAGACTTGAAAAATTATAGACCGATCAGCTTACTGTCCGTTGCCTACAAAGTATTTACTAAGGTAATCGCAAATAGAATCAGGAATACCTTAGACTTCTGTCAACCGAAGGACCAGGCAGGATTCCGTAAAGGCAACTCAACAATAGACCATATTCGCACTATCAATCAGGTGATAGAGAAATGTGCGGAATATAACCAACCCTTATATATAGCCTTCATTGATTACGAAAAAGCATTTGATTCAGTCGAAACCTCAGCAGTCATGAAGGCACTACGGAATCAGGGTGTAGATGAGCCATATGTAAAGATACTGGAAGCTATCTATGGCGGTTCCACAGCCACCGTAATCCTCCACAAAGAAAGCAACAAAATCCCAATAAAGAAAGGCGTCAGACAGGGAGATACGGTATCTCCAATGCTATTCACAGCATGTTTACAGGAGGTATTCAGAGACCTGGAGTGGGAAGAATTGGGGATAAAAGTTGACGGAGAATACCTTAGCAACTTACGATTCGCTAATGATAGTGCCTTGCTTAGTAACTCAGGAGATCAATTGCAATGCACGCTCACTGACCTGAAGAGGCAAAGCAGAAGGGTGGGTCTGAAGATTAATCTACAGAAACTAAAGTAGGTCTCGGAAGGGAACAGCAGTTTACGATAGGTAGCGAGGCACTGGAAGTGGTAAGGGAATACATCTACTTAGGGCAGGTAGTGACCATGGATCCGGATCATGAGACTGAAATAACCAGAAGAATAAGAATGGGCTGGGGTGCGTTTGGCAGGCATTCTCAAATCATGAACAGCAGGTTGCAACTATCCCTCAAGAGGAAAGTGTATAACAGCTGTGTCTTACCAGTACTCACCTACGGGGCAGAAACCTGGAGGCTTACGAAAAGGGTTCTGCTGAAATTGAGGACGACGCAACGAGCTATGGAAAAAAGAATGATAGGTGTAACGTTAAGGGATAAGAAAGGAGCAGATTGGGTGAGGGAACAAACGCGGGTAAGTGACATCTTAGTTGAAATCAAGAAAAAGAAATGGGCATGGTCCGGACATGTAATGAGGAGGGAAGATTACCGATGGTCATTAAGGGTTGTGGACTGGATTCCAAGGGAAGGGAAGCGTAGTAGGGGGCGGCAGAAAGTTAGGTGGGCGGATGACATTAAGACGTTTGCAGGGACAACATGGCCACAATTAGTACATGACCGGGGTAGTTGGAGAAGTATGGCAGAGGCCTTCGCCCTGCAGTGGGAGTAACTAGGCTAATGATGATGATGATGATGAGGGTGACTTCAATAACAGCACGATTGAGTCTTCCACTTCCTTCAAATATCTTGGCCTTCATTTCCAGTCTGACCTAACCTGGCATCACCCTATCAATTTAACCCTGGCAGCTGCTAACCGTACTCTTGGAATACTTAAACGAACCCTCAAGCAAGCGCTACCACTCGTACGAAAAAAGGCATATATCACAATCATTAGCCCGAAAATTGAATATGCTGCGGCAATTTGGGGTCCCCATCAAGTATATCTAGCCTCTAACCTTGTAGCCCTGCAGAAGCAGCCTGCTCGACTTATTTGTTCAGATTATTCAACATTCACCAGCGTTACATCTTTAAAGAAGCGTGCTGATTTGCAATCATTGAGCCTTCGTCGAAAACACTCTCGCTTATCACTATTTCATAAAATGTTCCACCACTCCTCGCTTTGTGATGATTTTTTTCAGTCACCCACGATTATCTTTTCTCGCCGCGACCACCCTAACAAAGGGAAACTGATTTTGTGTCGGTCATCAAATTTCACTCAACCCTTCGTGCCACGCACTATCATCGATTGCAACGATTTACCCTAATACATAGCCATGGAAACTGATATAGTCAAATTTAAGGAAATAATTTGCCCTACTGTGACGTGCAGTTAAAAATGTTGTCTTTTTTGATTAAGTGTGTTTCCCTTATATTTTTGACGCTTTGTGAGTTGTTGCTTGCTCCTGATGTTTTTATGTACGTTGTTTTTCGGTTCAATATTATAACTACACTGCCTTGTTGAGTGGTAAAAATATCTTGTAAATATTCTTTCTTATGTATGCTGTACCTGAATGTACACGTGTTTTTTGCTTGTAGCCCCCCCCCCCTCGCCCCCTATGTTATACCCTCCGTCAAGGGCGTTTAGGGATATTGTAAATAAATAAATAAATATGCACTCCCTACGATGTTCATTCTTCTGTAAATTTCACTCTCATTATCAGGGCCTCCTGTGACTAAATGATCGACCAAGATCAACGCGCTGCTGGACCCATTCTAGAGTCTTACTGTCCAATCGTGAACTCTTGTTCTCTCGTCACGCTATCGATCATTACCTTTATCCTCTGCATATTAATCTTCAATCCTGCTTTCTCATTTTTTCGCTTAACGTCCTCAATTACTTGTTTCGATTCGTCCTGATCGCTGTTAACAGAAGAATATCACCTGCAAACCAAAGGTTGTTGAGATATTCGTCGTTGATTAGCACTCCTATTTATTCCTAGTGTAATAATTTGAATACTTCTAAGGATGCCGTGAATAGATAGCATTGGAGATTATCTGACCCCTTTCTTGATAAGTATTTTTCCACTTGTGGAGAAATCGGAAGCTGTGGATTGTTTACAGATATTTGGCTAAGAGATTCGGTATGTTTCCTGTATTTCTTGATAATGCAATGCCTCCATGACTGTCGGTATCGCTATTGAATCAAATTATTTTTCATAATGTGTGAAAGCTATATAGAGAGGGTCGTTAACAGATTGACGAAATGTATATGATCCATTGTAGAGTACCATTTCCTCAAGCCAGAGTGTTTTTTTTTGTTGGTTGATTGAAGTCAAGAGGTGCCTAGTTACACTAACGCCGAATAAGTTTTATTTGCCTTTCCCGTAGATACGGTCATGGTAATCGATCTCATGTGTTCCCCTTAAAGCACCAGCGCGCTTGCCACGTCGCCTTCATAATAGCCATAGTTCTACGTGTATCTTTGGTAATACACTGTCACTGAACGCATCAGCACTACCACGTGTCATAAGAGTATGGAACAGCCTCCCTGATAACATGGTGTTCTTAGCAAACCGTGACGCTTTTCTTGAAGAATTGCAAGGCTTTTTGTCGTAACATTGTATAAGAACCTTCTTGACCTGCTTTCTTTCCCTGTTGATCTTACAAGTATTATTGTATCTTTAGTCTGTAAGAGGGTATGATTGTGTTTAAGCTGTCTGCAGCTTACTATGGACGAAACTTTCTAAACTTTCATTTTTTTTTATCTTAGGACTGCCTATATCAATATTTATATTGATTACTCCTGTTGAAACATATACATTGTATCATTCACTCCTTAATCAGCGCCCTTAAATGGCCTGTGAGGTATGTAAAAAAATTTATAAATTCAGGGTGCACCGGGAACAACGAGGTCCTCAGAGCTCGAGTTCCTCGTTGTTCAGTAGACGAGGCGGCAAGTACGGTGAAGGACAATGCGCCTGAAGAGCCGAGAGCCGCGCGTCGTACGCTGCCGTTTATGAAGAACTCCTGTGCAAAGCGAGCTCGACCAGCGCACTTTGTTTTTGATTCCTTTCGTGCGAGCTTTTTCTCTCCACTTGTTAACATTGCCTAGAATCTATTGGGAATTGTCACGGTTAATATTTTATACAACAATCAAAGCAGTCTAATGAGACTACAATTTTTCAATTATTATGGGTTAGTATAGCGTTGGCACTCTTGCAATTCAGTGGTAAACTTGCAGTCTTGGCGCATTGTGCCTGAGGAGTGCATGCTTTTGATGTATAATATTCCCTTCATGTTTGAATAAATCGACTGTTACTTTATCTTTCCCGGGTCGTGCTTGGAAAGCCCTTCTAACCGCCTCGCTAGTCACACATAGAGCATATTTGAATCATAGAGTAACTTTATTTTCCCGTAACAATTTAACGTCAAACTTCCACTAAGCTGCAGAAAAGGCTACATAGGCCAGACAGGCAGATGTTTGAATTACAGAGAGCCGGAACAATGTGACAAAAAAAAAAAAAAAGCAACGCATAGTTTTCGTCTCTTCATTGCCTAAAATGTAGCTGCATCCCCGTCTTGAAAATGTCGTTATCTAGGCAAAAACAAGTGCAAGTCGCCTGATTTGAGAAGCAGATGCATCGCCAGGGATGTTAATCCATGCATTAGAAAGACGCCTATTGCACTGTCAAATAAATAAAGTTTCTGCGGATGAGCTGAAGTCATCAAAGTGTCGGCATTCTTTTTTTTTGTTAACGTAGTGTCGGTTATAATTATTATTTCTTTTTGTTTGTTGAATAAGTGATTGCAATAATGCAGGTGTTCACTTGTGAGCGAAGCAGAGGGAGGCATAGCTACCCCGAAATAAAACATATTGTATGAAATTGGCGCCAAATTTGTGTCTTTCATGTGCCTTTTTACATCGTCGTTGTCTGTATGCGCTACAATAGTATTCCTAGATGCCATAACAACAATCCCGAATTGGAGCATTAGTTTAGAGTAAAAAAAGTAAAGCCGGTTCCACGCAGTGGAAACTCTGAAAACAGCGAAACTGGTGGTCGTATTCTCAAGTTTCAACTCGTGTTTAGCGCCATTTTCATGGAAGTGTTTTGCCTCGTCGTCGTTTACCTAGATTCGTGCTTCGGTTCCGGAGTGCGCAAGCCTTTCGATTGCCTGAGGTTGTGATGAGACCGCAGTCTATCACAGATTTTGCAGCTATGGCTACACTCACGGTCAAGGAAGTCTCGCTTGAACCGTCCATCAGCATCCTCCGTGGGAGGAATCTCTCTGCGTTGACGTCTCTGCTCGGCTTCCTACTCTCGACGTTGGGGCGGTAGCTTGCCTCTGCTGGTGCTTGGATTGGGTTGCCTTGTCTTGAAAGTGGGGATTCACTAGCCTCCACCAGCGCTTGGCTTGCGCTTCTCGCTCTCGAAACTTGAGATTTGCGCGACGTCAGCCCTGCCGCTCACGCTGGGCAGAATCCATGGGGCGAAAGGGCACGCGTCGGCGAAACACCTGACTCTATACATGAATGCCGCTTTTTGCGCACAAGATGAAGGCGAAGAAGAGGCACACGAACGCCGACTTAAACCTTGTTTTATTTTGAAACAAGTGGCCATATATACACCAATATGTTACACATGGCGTGTGCGCTGCCCGCAGAAAGTGCCTATCTCTGTGCAAGAAGCATAGCTCCTTGCTGGAAAGGGCGATCGATGGTTAGGGCACAGTACTAATAACGTTTGTCACCTTATCGACAGCGGGAAAAACAACCACGCATTGAAATGTGATCCCGTGTAACAATTGTTCCACACTCAAAGATTTGTATCCTATTCGACCCTGCACTGTTCCTCTATCCTGTTCGTCATTACTTCCAACCAAGGTTGTGTGGCTACCCTCTGCTGCTCTACAGTTCAGTTTAGAGGGGCTCCACTGCCTTTATTATATCATTTGCACTGCTGGTTGTATTACTATGCTTATCAGGCATTACATACATATTGCTGTTTCTTATGGCAAGTTTTCTTGTCAGTGATTTTAAGATACTTCAGTTTCTTTATGACACTAAAATTTCGAATCTGGCTTATTGTCATGCCGATAGGCTGTGAAAGTCAACCGATTCTTTCTCATCACTTCAGTTCCACACTTTCATGCTTCGCAGTTCCTTTATTATATTCTTTTTTACTTGAATTGAGAGCTTGCCTACATGTTGCCTTGGTGTCTTGCCTCTCGCTTCAGTTGCTGCTCCTGATATCAGTATAGTTACAGTTTCATCACCCCTCCATGTCCCACTAGCTCCATTATTATCGTCATCCTCCCACAGTGGGCAAGGCAGCACCCGAGGGATGCAGTGACGGCTAAACCTGTTCGTCTTTTTTATGCAGGTCTTTGCCTCGTGCATCGACACTGCTTCTTTTCATCCCGTCGACGGTCAGTGTGCTGCGCCGTGGAATGAACGACATCGTCATGTGCCAGTGACGATGCTCTTCCATGCCAACACTGGATTTCGCAACGACACCGATGGCTGCTGCCCTGAACGTTATCGGCATTCGCGTTGGCTATCCCAAGTAACATCGACATCATCAAATTTCTTGGAAACCGCCCCATCAAGATTTCTTCGCCAGTGGGCAAGGCAGCACCTGAGGCATGTAGTCACGGCTAAACCTGTTCGTCTTTTTCATGCAGGTCTTTGCCTCGTGCATCGACACTGCTTCTTTTCATCCCGTCGACGGTCAGTGTGCTGCGCCGTGGAATGAACGACATCGTCATGTGCCAGTGACGATGCTCTTCCATGCCAACACTGGATTTCGCAACGACACCGATGGCTGCTGCCCTGAACGTTATCGGCATTCGCGTTGGCTATCCCAAGTAACATCGACATCATCAAATTTCTTGGAAACCGCCCCATCAAGATTTCTTGGCCAGTGGGCAAGGCAGCACCTGAGGCATGTAGTCACGGCTAAACCTGTTCGTCTTTTTCATGCAGGTCTTTGCCTCGTGCACCGACACTGCTTCTTTTCATCCCGTCGACGGTCAGTGTGCTGCGCCGTGGAATGAACATCGCCGTGTGCCAGTGACGATGCTCTTCCATGCCAACACTGGATTTCGCCACGACACCGATGGCTGCTGCCCTGAACGTTATCGGCATTCGCGTTGGCTATCCCAAGTAACATCGACATCATCAAATTTGTTGGAAACCGCCCCATCAAGATTTCTTCGCCAGTGGGCAAGGCAGCACCTGAGGCATGTAGTCACGGCTAAACCTGTTCGTCTTTTTCATGCAGGTCTTTGCCTCGTGCACCGACACTGCTTCTTTTCATCCCGTCGACGGTCAGTGTGCTGCGCCGTGGAATGAACATCGCCATGTGCCAGTGACGATGCTCTTCCATGCCAACACTGGATTTCGCCACGACACCGATGGCTGCTGCCCTGAACGTTATCGGCATTCGCGTTGGCTATCCCAAGTAACATCGACATCATCAAATTTCTTGGAAACCGCCCCATCAAGATTTCTTCGCCAGTGGGCAAGGCAGCACCTGAGGCATGTAGTCACGGCTAAACCTGTTCGTCTTTTTCATGCAGGTCTTTGCCTCGTGCACCGACACTGCTTCTTTTCCTCCCGTCGACGGTCAGTGTGCTGCGCCGTGGAATGAACATCGCCATGTGCCAGTGACGATGCTCTTCCATGCCAACACTGGATTTCGCAGCGACACCGATGGCTGCTGCCCTGAACGTTATCGGCATTCGCGTTGGCTATCCCAAGTAACATCGACATCATCAAATTTCTTGGAAACCGCCCCATCAAGATTTCTGCGCCAGTGGGCAAGGCAGCACCTGAGGCATGTAGTCACGGCTAAACCTGTTCGTCTTTTTCATGCAGGTCTTTGCCTCGTGCACCGACACTGCTTCTTTTCATCCCGTCGACGGTCAGTGTGCTGCGCCGTGGAATGAACATCGCCGTGTGCCAGTGACGATGCTCTTCCATGCCAACACTGGATTTCGCCACGACACCGATGGCTGCTGCCCTGAACGTTATCGGCATTCGCGTTGGCTATCCCAAGTAACATCGACATCATCAAATTTGTTGGAAACCGCCCCATCAAGATTTCTTCGCCAGTGGGCAAGGCAGCACCTTAGGCATGTAGTCACGGCTAAACCTGTTCGTCTTTTTCATGCAGGTCTTTGCCTCGTGCACCGACACTGCTTCTTTTCATCCTGTCGACGGTCAGTGTGCTGCGCCGTGGAATGAACATCGCCATGTGCCGGTGACGATGCTCTTCCATGCCAACACTGGATTTCGCAACGACACCGATGGCTGCTGCCCTGAACGTTATCGGCATTCGCGTTGGCTATCCCAAGTAACATCGACATCATCAAATTTCTTGGAAACCGCCCCATCAAGATTTCTTCGCCAGTGGGCAAGGCAGCACCTGAGGCATGTATTCACGGCTAAACCTGTTCGTCTTTTTCATGCAGGTCTTTGCCTCGTGCACCGACACTGCTTCTTTTCATCCCGTCGACGGTCAGTGTGCTGCGCCGTGGAATGAACATCGCCATGTGCCAGTGACGATGCTCTTCCATGCCAACACTGGATTTCGCAACGACACCGATGGCAGCTGCCCTGAACTTTATCGGCTTTCACGTTGGCTATCCCAAGTAACATCGACATCATCAAATTTCTTGGAAACCGCCCCATCAAGATTTCTTCGCCAGTGGGCAAGGCAGCACCTGAGGCATGTAGTCACGGCTAAACCTGTTCGTCTTTTTCATGCAGGTCTTTGCCTCGTGCACCGACACTGCTTCTTTTCATCCCGTCGACGGTCAGTGTGCTGCGCCGTGGAATGAACATCGCCATGTGCCAGTGACGATGCTCTTCCATGCCAACACTGGATTTCGCAACGACACCGATGGCTGCTGCCCTGAACGTTATCGGCATTCGCGTTGGCTATCCCAAGTAACATCGACATCATCAAATTTCTTGGAAACCGCCCGATCAAGATTTCTTCGCCAGTGGGCAAGGCAGCACCTGAGGCATGTAGTCACGGCTAAACCTGTTCGTCTTTTTCATGCAGGTCTTTGCCTCGTGCACCGACACTGCTTCTTTTCATCCCGTCGACGGTCAGTGTGCTGCGCCGTGGAATGAACATCGCCATGTGCCAGTGACGATGCTCTTCCATGCCAACACTGGATTTCGCAACGACACCGATGGCCGCTGCCCTGAACTTTATCGGCTTTCGCGTTGGCTATCCCAAGTAAGATCGACATCATCAAATTTCTTGGAAACCGCCCCTCAAGATTTCTTCGCCAGTGGGCAAGGCAGCACCAGAGGGATGCAGTCACGGCTAAACCTGTTCCTCTTTTTCATGCAGGTTAGTAGATATCGCAATTCCTGTGAATTTAAAAGTCATTCCCTCTGTTTGGTTGTTCTGCCTTGCCCAGGCGTCTTGCTTGAATGTTTTACTCAGTGTTTCGACTCATTTTGTCTACTTGCACTGTTGTTAAGCGGGGACGTTGAGCTTAATCCAGGCCCAGGGATAGCAGAGCAACTCGAAGAAATTCTCCAACATCAAAAAGCTTCTTCATGTGAACTAAAGGCTATCGAAGTTAAGCTAGACTCGCACATTACCGCGACAAACGTGACACTGTCTTCCATTGAAGGTAAACTGGAAGTGCTTTCACAGACAGCTAAAAGAATGGAGACGTGCGAGCAATTCCTTGCGGAACTAAACGAAGAAATTGCTTCACTAAGGAGAAATGTGCACAACATTAAAAATTATTCTCGACGAAACAATCTGCTCGTGTATGGTATTCAGGAATCTGAAGCAGAGGCGGTAAATAGTCTTAAGGAACATACTCTAACAGAAATTTTTGAACGCAGACTTGAAATCAAAGTAGAGAGCCTAGCAAGTTTACACCGCCTAGGAAGAAAAGCGGTAGGGAAAGCGCGTCCGGTGATTGTAAGGTTTTTTGACTTCACTGAAAAAGCGGAACTTCTCAGAAATGCTTCGAAGCTGAAGGGAACTCAAACGTACATTTCGGAAGACTTCTCACCTAGGCTAAGAAAAATTAGAAAGCTGCTCTGGGCTACTGCTAAAGATAAGGAGCCTGAGGATAAAATGTACCTAAGTATGATAAATTAGTCATTTACAAAGAAGACAGCTATGAGAGTGGTGTACCGAAAGCCTCGCAACCGGGGAAAAATGCAGGTCGGCCGCGAATTAAACGCGCCAATGCTTCTAGTACTTGACAAGCCACAGGTTCAAAATCACTGTCCTTTTTTTTTACGCCATTGGTTCTCCGAATCAAGCGAAGCATAAACCGTCACGGGTAATATTAACGCCGATAGTTCTCTTGACGTCAAGACGACCACATCGCCAGATGCGTGCCAGTTACGTGTGATATCCCTGAACACTAGAAGCATTGTAAACAAAATAGATAGCCTTGAAGTTATGCTCATTTCTTACGATCCTCACCTACTGGTGATTCCCGAGACATGGTTATATAGCGGTATTCTTGATGAAGAAATTGTGGCACCGGAATACGTCATATACAGACGCGATCGCGGCTCACGTGGGGGAGGCGTTGCTGTGATTGCGAAACGTGCAGTAAACATAACGCTGCTTGAACTAATTGATCAGCATGAAAGTTTGTTGTTGCACTTTACTGCGCATGGTCTCACTTTTTTTCTTTGTGCTGTGCATCGCGCACATGATGCAGCGGATTCTTTCATGTATAGTTTATTTGACCGCTTACTACCTTAACAAAACCGGAACTTAATTATTACCGGTGATTTTAATTTCCCTGCTATCGATTGGGATAAACCGTATTATGGCCTGTCTGCCTCATGTGATATTATTCTTGACCTGATGTTTTCTTTAAACTTTAAGCAAACCGTTCATGCATACACCAGAGAGACATCTGTCTTAGACCTTTTCTTTGTTAGTCAAACCTTTTTTGATGGAGTGCTTAGTGTTGAAGCTGGAATCTCGGATCATCGTCTGTTGTTCTTCTGTTGTGTTTCATCAATTGTTTCCTGGATGCGTCCGGTTAAAACGATCAAGGACTACGCACGTGCTGACGATAACGCAATCATCGACTTCTTACAATCACAGTTAGATAACCCTTGCAGCAATGCCCTTCATAGTTTATGGCAGCACTTTAAGAAGACAGTACAGCATACTATTGAACATTTTGTTCTCCTTAGAAAGGTTCGTATTAATCGCCACAATCCTTGGATAAGTCGTGAAATTATTCAAATGAAACGCAAAGTAAGGCGCTGTAGGAAGGAAAAAATACCTTGTCCGCAACAGTTCCAGATTCTAAAAGAGGAACTTGCCTTTAAGTTAAAATTAGCAAAGTCCCGTTATTTTGACACGACGCTCCCCGAATTTATCAGAAGTGATCCCCAAAAATTTTGGAATTTTTTAGGGTCGCAGGACTGACCACTTGACCAAATTTCGAGTTCTTAACAGCGTTGTAACCGACTCCACGATCATAGCGCAAGGTTTTAACTCGTATTTTCAAAGCGTGTTCCTTAGGGAACGGGCAACCACAGCTAGAATTGCAGTTGAAGATCCTGGTGACGTACCAACTATCTCTGTGAACGGTGTTGTGTCTATGCTGCGTAAACTCGCAGATAAAAAATGCGCGGGTCCCGATGGGCTTCCAAATGCCTTTCTGAAGCGTTTTGCAGCACACGTATCTATTTTCTTAACGAGGATCTTTCAAGTCTTGTTACTTTCGGGAGATGGGCCGGAGGACTGGAGGATGGTCCGCGTTGTCCCAATTCTAAAAAAAGGGAACAAGCTAACCATTTTTAATTATCGACCAATCTCAATCACTTCCTCTTGTTGTAAGCTGCTTGAACACAGTTTCTGTTTATCTTAACTCCTATCTTGCTGAAAATAACATGTTATCACCTGCACAACATGGCTTTCTGAAAGAAATGTCCACTGTAACACTGTTAGTTACAACAAGTCATGATTTTTCTGTTGTGCTTGATAAATCGGGGCAGATTGATGAACTTATTTTAGATTTCCGCAAGGCATTTGACACAGTTCCCCTCAGTAAACTTATTTATAAACTGGAAAGTCTTGGTGCCCCTACTTACCTTGGTAATTGGATTAATGCTTATTTAAAACACAGGACACGGTACGTAGAAGTTAATGGTTCTAAATCTGAAGTGCTTCCAGTTACGTCAGGTGTACCCCAGGAAGCGTTTTAGGCCCACTGCTCTTTTTAATTTATATGAATGATTTGCCGGCTGCTATTTTCGAAAATGTCTTTGTCAGGCTTTTTGCAGATGACTGCATTCTTTTCAAGAGCATAAACGAGCGTAATGATCATTGCCTCTTACTACAAAACTCACTATAAGCTATACATCAATGGTGCCTTAAATGGAATATGTAACTTGACCTAGATAAAACTGTCCTCTTGCGAATTTCGAGCAATAAGAGGTTTCTCCTTTCTCTTAGAGCCTTCTAAATCATTCTAATATGGAGATCACACATCATAAGTACTTAGGGGTTACAATAACAAACGATTTAACCTGGTCTGTGCATATTGCAGACATTTGTTCCTCATCATTTTCCAAGCTGTGCTTTCTGAGGCGGAAGCTTAGAGGCGCTCCTAGGAAGCTTAAACGTCTTGCATACATAACATTAATTAGATCAAAATTAGAGTACGCGTCGGTCTTATGGGACCCGTTCATAAAGGACATTTACCAGCTTGAGATGGTGCAAACGAAAGCGATTAGGTTCATTTCTAACAAATACAGAAGGCTTGATTCACCTACGACACTAATGAAAACAAATAACATCTAACTACTTCAAGTGCGTAGGATAATGTCTCGGTTGTTGTTCCTGCATAACCTTTTAGCACATGAACTAAAAATTTCGCATGTCACGGAACTTAAACAGCTAGCGTCTAGACGAGCACACCACACAGAAAGTAATTTACTGGAACCAATTTTTGCAAGAACTGAAACATTCAAACACAGTTTTTTCTCGAGGACCCTTTCCGACTGGGACTGTCTTCCTAGGGCCATTTTCCTGACCCCTAATTTTGTTAAAGCTCTAGAAGACCGTTTGTTTGAGTGAATGAGTGCTGCATATGTGCGTATACGTACATATATGTGTAAATATGTACATGTGTATACATATATTTCTGCTTGTTTATTAGCGGCAATCTGTTAAACTGCCATTTTTTTTCTTTTTCTTTTTATGTCACAGTTTATTTCCATGCCTTGTATAGCCCCTCCTGCATGGGCCATAACTGTTGGCCTGCAGTATTCTGAAATAAAACAAATAAATAAATAATTAAAGCGGCGTACTTATTTGCGAGCACCAGCATGAATGCGCAGGTTGGCCTGTTTCCTGTTTAATTTTGCTTTCTCTATTCAAACTGAGAGGAATCCTAGGCTGCACTAACTTAGCTTCACTGCCTTTTTTTACACAGTCTAACACTTATACAACCTGTAATACACTGAAGACTAGCATAAAGAAGCAATCTAAGTAATTTCTTGCTTCCTTCTTACAGAACTTCCAAGTCCACTTCCTCTTATTAGGCTTCCGAAAAAGGTATCCATTATTCGGAGTTGATTTCTTTTCTCGAATTCTACCAACATCTCCCCTCTCCTGTTCGTAGAATCGGTGCCGTAGTTTCCAATTCCCGTTTCAATTTCCGTTATCCCGTTTTCAGGCGCCCCTTTAAATTAACCGCACATAGTTTATTTGCTCCTTTTTTCGTGCATTTTGTCCTTTTCCCATGTTGAATTCAAGCGTCGGCACGATTTCTTGAACGGCATGGTTGTATGAATGTACTTGTGTATTCCCCCCCTGCGAAGATCTTGTAGAAGTTTGCAGTATCTATAAATAAATAAATAAATAAATAAATCAAATTGGGTATTCAGTATCCGAAGATTCTTAGCACCCTTTGTGGCGTCGTAGGTCAGACCACAGTGAGGTACTCCACAGCCGCTGAGGATTGAGGGCCAGGGGTTAGTTACAAAAGACATGATAGAGGTAGTGGCCAAATACTGTACCAGAGAGGCCAATTCTTGTTCTTGTGAGAAGGTGCCTTGCTGAAGTTCAATTGACCTTCCTGGTTTGGTTCAAACTGGAGCAGTGCTCCCTTACTGGCTCTCGAGATTGTTCTCCAAATTTGAAGGGTCATTCAAATTCCGAAAATTGTTACGGTCTGGAAAAGGATTCAAACTTAGGGCCTTTAACAAACAAACCCAATGTTATATTCACTAGGGTTGAGGATTGGGCGAGTTGGTATTGCATTCTAAAACTGGTAAAGCGCTTTCTTCCTGTATCTGGATGCCTCAGCTTGTTTCTTCCTTTCTATGGGGCGCTTTACCAGTTTTACGATGTTATATTGTCGCCGTCATGCTGTCTTGCTCTTGTCAGCGTCGTCATTTCCGCTTATTCATCCGCTTGTCTTCATGCCCTAGACGTAACGCCATGGTCATCATACAGTCGTGGTCATCTCATTGTCCTCAAATATTCATCACCGCGTTATGGTCGTTATATCTTTGCCATAATCTAAGAATTCGCCTATCAATGTAGTTATGTCATCGTCATTTTATGCCTTTGTCGTTCAATCAATGTCATTTATTCTATCTTATTCTATCGTGACTGCTTTAACGTAGTACAGTCGTCGTCATGCTTCCAGGCTCATAGGCGAACTTAGCAAACCAGTGCCGCAGCAAATTGATACGATATCGGAGTAGGTGGCATATAGCTGAAGTAACAGTCTCGCAGTATGCCGCAGCAACCGTGGACTGGGGGTAGTAGGAAAACCAAACAACTTGTCTTTCTTTTTTTTCCTTTTTATTCTTGATAAAGGTATTTCCTACTGCTCCTCCTCCTGAGAATTATCCCTATACATGCTAAACAAATTTGTCTTCAGGAATATGGTATTTCGTTGCATTGCTCGATCCCTTTCACATTACCGTCAACAGACAGCGTGAGATGCCTTCTGCCATAATTGTTTTCTTCATCATTTGTCGTGAAATGTCTCAGTGAACTCAGCATAACATGTCGCTTGCTAAAGCCGCATGTATGAAAAACGAGTTGCACAACAATCGCTCATATTTTTGCAACCGTACTACCTACGTGCGTTATTTTGGTATCGTTATGTAAACAAAGGAAGCCATTCCTCAATCATGCATGTGTTGCGTGTACAGTGGCGCCGGTGCCACGTATGGCGCAATCGGAGCTAAACTTAGCCTCTCGCTCGGCCTTCAGAGAGGTCTAGCCCGCATTGGGTTTGTCGATCCGAGCGGGAGAGGTCGTATTGGAGAGAGCTCGCTGTGCCATAGTTTGGCGATACAATATCGCAACAGCTGCATGCATAGCTCTGTAGAAGTCTTCGCCGCGACATCGCCTCATCCAGCGAGGCAGATCATCCACGCATGCGCTCATCACCGTTCGCGATAACAGCAAAGGATTTAAGTAGTCACGGAAAAGGCACTGCTCACCATACGGAATTCCCTTAATGACATAAAGATACTCCAGTAGCAATACAGAGAGGGGCCGATTCCTGCCTGCCACCTATGTCTTCAGAGAGCGCACTACCAATGGAGTGTGATAATATGTGGTACGTGGAAGTGGGAAAGAAACACATGAAGGCAATGCGCCGTGCGGTGGCGAAGAGGACACCGACTTTTGGCAAATACCCGTGAGGGGGCAAGAGCGAAAGCGCCCTCATCATCATCACTGACACCAATTTGTCAGCGTCGACAGAGGCGCCTCGAAAAATGTGGCCTGTGACGTGAGCAATGTGCAAGGTTCGGCGTTCGAGGGCAAAGAGCTTCCTCGCTTGTCGTCCGGCCCATAGGAGCTATCGCCGCCCGCGTCACAACGTCTGCACCTGAATCAACACTGTTACCAGCTGAGAGGCTACCTCGCCCATTTCTACCGCTGGGCAACTGGTGCAGGAGGGCCGGCGGTTTGGAGCCTGGCTTAACGAGCGTTAGGGTGAGCAGCCACAGGGCTACCCCGCCAGCTGTGGACGTGACCTGGTGACTGCTGCTGTGTGCTCCCGAGCGCAAACCCCGCCGGCGGGAAACCGGGCACGCGGAGGCTCTCGTACATCGACTGCGGTACAGGGCCACTTGAGGTCCACGAGGCGGTCCGACCCTGCAATTGGACCCTACTGTCCAACCCCGCTGTCCGACCCTGCTGTCTGACGCCGGTTCCACGACGTCTCCGAGATGGCGACACCTGCTTCCGCATGAACTGTAGGTAGATTAGGTTTGACTAATCTATATGTATAGCTGCTTGTCCTCTAGAATGTGTTTGGGGGAACTGTAGTGTGTGTGTGGGCTTTTCAATGTGGTATGTACGTCCAATACAAGTGCAATGTGTGTTTGTGCTTCTGCGTGCTACTTCTTTCTCTTTCTGTAGTGATTATTTACCGAATAACACCACATAGAAGGCTAGCCTGAACGCAAGGTCACACTTAGGACTCCCAGCAGCTGTATCATTTGAAGCATACAAGCTTCGTAATGCGTGAATTACATTTGTGAATATTATTATATAATTTCTGTAGTCTAGTGCACATACACCCTAAGCACACACACAAAATACTTCACAGGCCCCACTGCGCCGGCGTCCCCTATAAACTCTACCTGATTTTTTTTTTCCTTGTGAAGACGGGGTGGGTGTTAAATTCTTATGTAATCAATAATTCTACTGATATCCGTCTCGTAAATTAAAAGCATTATTAGCACAACACGTCCCCTACTACTGTCAGAACGTTGCGAGATCTATAAGTGTTCCTGGTTCATAATGAAGTGGACATTACAAGAGTTGATTATATGTGCTCTTTCCATGGCTCAGGAGCACATGTTTTCCCGATTGCATTGCTCCTGTAGAGCGTGTTCGCAGTGCTTTGAACTTGGATGACCAGTGATTCTGGGCATCGTTATGCTGATAATTTCCTTTTCGTGATAATGGCGTTTCGGTCGCACCAGTTTTCTGTGTTGCGTGTGTTTTGAACGTGCTCTGAGAGGTCATGTTACACCACATGATTCTTGGTAACATCATTTTTATGCTAACACGCTGTACAGAGAACTGTGCGGAGCATAAAAAAAATGCATGAGTAGGTTTCCTGCAATTCTGAATATGCACCGTTTCTTCATCATCATCATCAGCCTACTTACGCCCACTGCAGGGCAAAGGCCTCTCCCATACTTCTCCAACTACCCCGGTCATGTACAAATAGTGGCCATGTTCTTCCTGCAAACGTCCTAATGTCATCTGCCCACCTAACTTTCTGCCGCCCCCTACTACGCTTCCCTTCCCTTGGAATCCAGTCCGTAACCCTTAATGACCATCGGTTATCCTCCCTCCTCATTACATGTCCGGCCCGTGCCCATTTCTTTTTCTTGATTTCAACTAAGATGTCATTTACCCGCGTTTGTTTCCTCACCCAATCTACTCTTTTCTTATCCCTTAACGTTACACCTATCATTCTTTTTTCCATAGCTCGTTGCGTCGTCCTCAATTTCAGAAGAACCCTTTTCGTAAGCCTCCAGGTTTCTGTCCCATACGTGAGTACTAGTAACACACAGCTGTTATACACTTTCCTCTTGAGGGATAGTGGCAACCTGCTGTTCATGATTTGAGAATGCCTGCCAAACGCACCCCAGCCCATTCTTATTCTTCGGGTTATTTCAGTCTCATGATCCGGATCCGTGGTCACTACTTGCCCTAAGTAGATGTATTCCCTTACCACTTCCAGTGCCTCGCTACCTATCGTAAACTGCTGTTCCCTTCCGAGACTCTTAAACATTACTTTAGTTTTCTGTAGATTAATCTTCAGACCCACCCTTATGCTTTGCCTCTCCAGGTCAGTGAGCATGCATTGCAATTGATCTCCTGAGTTAATAAGCAAGACAATATCATCAGCGAATCGCAAGTTTCTAAGGTATTCTCCATCAACTTTTATCCCCAATTCTTCCCGCTCCAGGTCTCTGAATACCTCCTGTACACATGCTGTGAATGGCAATGGAGAGATCGTATCTCCCTGTCTGACGCCTTTCTTTATTGGGATTTTGTTGCTTTCTTTGTGGAGGACTACGGTGGCGGCTGTGGAGCCGCTATAGATATCTTCCAGTATCCTTACATATGGCTCATCTACACCCTGATTCCGTAATGGCTTCATGACTGCTGAGGTTTCGACTGAATCAAACGCTTTTTCGTAATCAATGAAGGCTATATATAAGGGTTGGTTATATTCCGCACATTTCTCTATCACCTGATTGATAGTGTGAATATGGTCTATTGTTGAGTAGCCTTTACGGAATCCTGCCTGGTCCTTTGGTTGACAGAAGTCTAAGGTATTCCTGATTCTATTTGCGATTACCTTAGTAAATACTTTGTAGGCAACGGACAGTAAGCTGATCGGTCTATAATTTTTCAAGTCTTTGGCGTCCCCTTTGTTCTGGATTAGGATTATGTTAGTGTTCTTCCAAGATTCCGGTACGCTCGAAGTCATGAGGCATTGCGTAGACAGGGTGGCCAGTTTTTCTAAAACAATCTGCCCAGCATCCTTCAAGAAATCTGGTGTTACCTGATCCTCCCCAGCTGCCTTCCCCATTTGCATATGTCCCAAGGAGTTCTTTACCTCTTCCGGCGTTACTTGTGGGATTTAAAGTTCCTCTAGACTATTCCGTCTCGCCTTATCGTCGTGGGTGTTACTGGTACTGTATAAATCTCTATAAAACTCTTCAGTTACTTGAACTATCTCGTCCATATTAGTAACGGTATTGCCGGCTTTGTCTCTTAACGCACACATCTGATTCTTGCCTATTCCTAGTTTCTTCTTCACTGCTTTTAGGCTTCCTGCGTTCCTGAGAGCCTGTTCAATGCTATCCATATTGTAGTTCCTTATGTCCGCTGTCTTACGCTTGTTGATTAACTTAGAAAGTTCTGCTAGTTCTATTCTAGCTGTAGGGTTAGTGGCTTTCATGCACTGGCGTTTCTTACCCGTCTCTTACTTGGCCTTAAAAATGTCCGACAACGTTTCAGTTTGATGTCTTTTCTTTCTGCACCACAGAACTCCGGAAAGATTTGTAAAAAATTTCAAATAAGCAAAAAACAATGCTATCTGGTTAAAAAAGAAAACACCTAACCAGGTATGTAACTTGCACACCAAGTGTGGCATACCTGACGCATATCCCGCTCTGAGGTGACACCTAGTTGTTGGATAGAAATGGTGGTGCATTCAGACGAGACACAGGAGCACCACCGCCCCGCTCTCTACGTGTCTGTATGACCTGACCGTTTCGTTAGTCACTCCACCCATGTGATTGTTACCCCATTCTTCATGGCAATGGTATTTTCTCACGTCATGAAACACAGAAACAAAATGAATATTTGCAGCATTTCATATCAAGAGATTACGGTACAAATGTGATAGCAAGGCTTAGGAGCGGGCTAGTTGATAATTAATGAGTAGGGTTGAAGTACAAAATTGACGCAGGGGACAGATAACCAGACACAGACAAGCGCTAACTACCGACCATTTTACTCAGATAAATAACACGTGTACATACAGGGGAGTTCCATGAAAATACATAAGGAAAACATGAAAAGCAAGAAGAATTACAAAAGGTTCACGATTCAGCACTGCTGCGCAGCACGTGTACTCGAGACAGTCCCTTCTGACAAAAGATGCAACGATACGACACAAAGAAGAACCATGCGCACTTTGATTTTTTTTGTTTCAATAATTTGTTGCTTGCGCTGGGCTTGGGGTCATGCAACTTACCGAGCTTTTTTGAAAGTCGGGTTTGCACCCGCATGCGTGTAAGTGGGCTGCGAGGCAGCCACAGACGCTGTTTTACTGATAATGTTAACGTGTTCGCTAAGGCGCACCTTTAGCCACCAGCCTCTCTGGCCTGTGTACGGCTTGCCACACAAGAGAGGAATGCTGTAAGCAACACCAGTTCTCCATAGCACGTACGATAGAGTTTCCTACAATAATTTCTAGAGCGAACTCTTGCTTTGCAATCATTTAGCTACCATGGGAATGATAGGAAGTACATGGATTTCTCTGACAAACATGTGTAAGGGTGGTTAAGTACAAAACAACAAAAAAAAGAGATGATGCCGATTTTGTATGACTTTACACAATCAGAGAAAAATTACGAATTTAAAGATGCAACCCGGCAGAACATTCGTGAGAAAAGGAAAAGAAAAAGAAACTAGGTGGAACTTGGTTGAAGGGTTGACAAGGGCCTTCGGCCTTCGGCCTTGTTCCGAGTGGTTTCTGATGGGTTGATGAACGATTTACACTAGGAACACAAAGTTATTCAAAGTGATTTGTTAGGTATTCACGAATTTTTTTGCGGTCAGTACAGGTAACGAAGTTGTCAGGGAGCGCATTCCAATAAACGATGGTATCAGGAAAGAAGGGAGTGGTCATGGCAGATGAGCGGCCAAGTAAACGGCCAGAGCTGTAACTTATGCGAGAGGAAATTCGAAATAGTGGCTTAAGAGAGTGGTGCCATGAGCATGGATTGTAAAAAAGGAGTGCAGCAAAGAAAGACGTGATGTGATGCGGCGTGACTTCAGTGTTGGCAGACGTGTTGTTTGCTTCAATGAATTAACACTAGTTTACCATGAATAATGTGAAGTGATGAAGTGGGTGGCTCGGTTTTTAACGGATTCCAATGATGATGCGCCAACCTTGAGATGGATGCCAGACAGCGCAAGCAAATTCAAGTTGTGGATGGACAAATGTCACGTACGCCAACTTTACTTCTGGGGATGCCTTTTTAAAATTTCTTTGTAGATATCCGAGTGAGCGCGCAGCTTTGCGGCGCATTGTTTAGATATGTGTTATCCAAGAGAGTGATGCCGTCAAAATAAGACCCAGGTACTTGTAGGATGAAGTGGTACTGATATTGACAGAGCTTATGTGATAAGTGAACTGAAAGGGACTGCCCTTTCGGGTAAAAGAAATCGATTTGCATTTCGATAAGTTGAAAGGCGTGAGCCATTTTACAGACCATGACGAGATGGCATCGAGCTCACATTGCAGGCAAAGAACATCGTCAGAGGAGTTAACAGTGTTGTAAACTACGCAGTCGTCTGCGAAAAGTCGTAGTTTACAATGTATGCTAGTAGGCAAGTCATTCACATAGATTAGAAATAATAAAGGGGACAGACAGGCGCCCTGAGGGACGCCCGAAGTCACATCGTTGAGGTGAGCAGTGATTGTTTGTGGAAGTGTGTTGTGTTTGTTTCAATAGTACGCAGTGTATTTGTGCCGATAAATGAGAGGTGTTCTTCAGAATTTCATTGCTTATGCCATCACAGCCAGCGGAAGATGATAGTTTAAGACTATTGATTAGGTTAAATATGCCCTCCGCGTTAATGTCTATGTCTGGCATAGCTAGCACTGAAGCAATAAGTGTGGGCAGGTCAATAACGTGAATGGCCGCAGCAAATACAGAAGAAAAGTAGTTATTTAGGGTGGTTGCGCATTCATCATTAGGAATAGATTCACGATCGAGGTCACCGAGTTCGATGGCGTTAGATCTGTCTTTCTTGGAGAGCATGCGCCAAAATTTATCTGGATTTGACTGGAGAATGGAAAGTGATTCGCAACTGTTAAACTTGTCTTTGGCTTGCCTGACCTCGTGAATGTAGCTTTAAGCACGCGCGATAAACTTTCCCACGCTGCAGTGTTATGGCTTTGATTTGCTTTCCTGTGGAGACATTTTTTTACGTTTAAGAAGAGATTTTACACGTTTAGTGAACCAAGGGTTGTTATAATCTGTTGTATTGATGCATTAGTTTTAACATTGTGTTTCTCAATAGCTCCCAGTTGGAGTTCACTGAGCGTAACGAGAAAGTGGTCTTAAAGTTCTGACAAAATGACTCTCGTCCACTGTTTATAGCCTCATAGTTACCTCTCCGGTAGTCAGAGAATAGTTTTTGGGTAGATGATTTCTTACTAAGTGGGACACGATTGACAACGTGCAGGAGACAATGATCGCTGAAGCCAGGTATCGCGGTAATGGAGGAAATGTCGTCCGGGTGACTTGCAAGAATTAGGTCGAGTATGTTATCCCCTAAGGTGGGACATGCTATCACCTGCTGGATGTTGAAATCTTCTGTTACTTCAATGAGTTGTGTCGCTTCAGTAGAAAAGGTCCCTGCTAATAAAGACAACATACTCCAGTTCACCTGGGGTAATTCAAATCCCCGAGAAGAAAAAAGCGGTGCATTCGGTAGTTTGTGTTTATATGTACGTTAAGGATTGGGACAGCAAATCAATGAAAGCTTGCTGTTTATCAGTTGGCCTGTAACAAATGCGAAAAACGGCTTTTATCGTATTGCTATAGATACATACCCATGAAAGGTCAAGATTACCATCGTGAAATGTTATGTAAGATATTAGTGTCTTTCTAGCAGTGATAAGAACGCCTCCTCCCCTTCGGCCTTGTCTATCGTTACGGTGTCATGTGAAGTTAGTGTTAGACGGAAAACCTTCGTTATCGTCTATGTTCGAGCTCAGCCACGTTTCTGTTAACAAGATGATATTGGATTCTGTGTCCCTAATATAGCTGTGTAACTGATCTCGCTTTGGCACTACGCTTCGCATATTAGTGAGGGCTATGTTGAAATTGAAAAACGTAGGCAGCCTTTTTGGAGTGGAACTTGATAGGTTAGTATTTTTGAGACATCATTTGATCGAGATCATGGGTGTATATACAGAATTTATGGTTCGCTTGTACGCATGACGCATTGGTGTTGCGCATTCCTGAACTTTGGAAGACGCGATTCCCTAGAAAAAAACCACTTATTACCGATATGAAGTTGATCGAAACTGAGTTCGAATGCATATTTCTGAGTCCAGGCGAACTGAAATACGTTAGACCTAGATGCGCGCGCTGTAGCCTCGAAGTCCTCTCTGATGGCGTAGCTGGTATACTTTATTTTCATCCATGAGACAGAATGTTTTCTTTTGTCTTAAAATGGGTGAATTACAAATCATTTTAAATTATTATAAACTATGAATCATTTAAAATAAAAGAGAACATTCTGTCTCGGTGACAAGGCGCAGGGCCAATATCAGTACGTCCCCACATTTGATCGAAGGCTGCGGGTCGCACTCGTCGGCGCTTCCATGAACGAAATACGACTAAATATAGTGATAGCTCTGTAGCTATCGTTTACCATGCATAGAAGAGTTCCTTAGGTTATGCTGACACATTTCTTTGCCTCTTATGCCAGACGGGCAACAACTCACATCCTCCACAGTAGGGTAGCGCGCCTCCCTGAGTTGTTATCCGGGTATGCAGCAGCAATCGATGCTTTCGAGTTGAAGCTACGAGCTCTCTGATGAGCGCTTGATTATACTTTAAGAATATTTCATCAAGCACATTGTGTGCTCTGTGAAGACTATTAAAAGAAATAGGTAGAAATTCGGCCTTGTTGGCACGACATATTAAAAGTGACGCGCAAAAAAAAAAATAAGAAACGACACAGGGACAGACAAAGTGCGTTGACACAAGAATGTGTTGTCCCTGTTCTTGGGCTTCTCTTGCAGTAAGAAAAACGAGCGCCAGCCATTAATAACAGCATCTTCGCACAGTCGCAGTTTTCAATGGGGCTCCCGAAGGCGCCGGCTACTCATAACATGCAGCTTGTCTTCTAGTGTGCTACGACACAGCTCCTATGCTGAAATTTGCATGTTTTGCTATATGTTTTCATTATGCCGTGACAGCGCTACAGCGCCTAAAGGGCACTTAAACTGAGCAAACAACTGTGGCCGTACATGCCGGACTAATCAAATGCGCCACTCGGGTAAATCGGTATTGAAACGTGGAAAGTAATCCTTTAACTATGTTGCTTTGCGTGAATAAGCGAAATTTATTTTTCAGAATGAGTAACCTATTAAAACTCACAAATTCGCCGGAAAGGCGAAGCATTAATTGCGATAGCAAATTAGTGTGGTACGATATCATGGCAGCCGCAGTGAGTGAATTGACTTTCGTGCTGTCTATCGCTTCAACGCAAACTGAGTGGTGAGAAAACAACACGCACAAAGGCATGAGCCGTCTGCAGGTCGCTTTCCCCACGGCCTTTCGCGCGATAGAAAATGGAGCGTTTGCTCACCGTTCTGATCTCTTGCGAGCGAAGATTGAGCCGTGATCGTCGGCTCCCCTCACGTGCTTCCACTCGCACATGCAGTGTACGGCACGCGGCGACGATGTTATCGGCCTTTATGCGAAGCATTACGGCGACGGCGACGGAAACAATGCGCCTGGACACAATGCGCGAACGGAGATAGCGTCAAACGCGCCAAAGCTGCAGGCAAGAAAATATGTAGACAGAAAGCCGCGTATGACAACATGAGCGCACCCTGCGCGGCACGCTGCTTCCATGTTTTAAGCGCAGAAGGCTGCACAACGAAACGCGCCAGCGCAGCGTATTGTTTTCAACGGATTATCGCAACTTGGGATATAATAGGGCTCAGTGAAGTTAGGAGGCCAAAAGAAGCATATACAGTGTTAAGGAGCGGGCACGTCCTGTGCTACCGGGGCTTAGCGGAGAGACGAGAACTAGGAGTCGGATTCCTGATTAATAAGAATATAGCTGGTAACATACAGGAATTCTATAGCATTAACGAGAGGGTGGCATGTCTTGTTGTGAAACTTAATAAGAAGTACAAAATGAAGGTTGTACAGGTCTACGCCCCTACATCCAGTCATGATGACCAGGAAGTCGAAAGCTTCTATGAAGACGTGGAATCGGCGATGGGTAGGGTGAAAACAAAATACACTATACTGATGGGCGATTTCAATGCCAAGGTAGGCAAGAAGCATGCTGGAGACAAGGCAGTGGGGGAATATGGCATAGGCACTAGGAATAGCAGGGGGGAGTTATTAGTAGAGTTTGCAGAACATAAAAATATGAGGATAATGAATACCTTCTTCCGCAAGCGGAATAACCGAAAGTGGACATGGAGGAGCCCGAACGGTGAGACTAGAAATGAAATCGACTTCATACTCTCCGCAAACCCTGGCATCATACAAGATGTGGACGTGCTCGGTAAGGTGCGCTGCAGTGACCATAGGATGGTGAGAACTCGAATTAGCCTAGACCTGAGGAGGGAACGGAGGAAACTGGTACATAAGAAGCCAATCAATGAGTTAGCGGTAAGAGGGAAAATAGAGGAATTCCAGATCAAGCTACAGAACAGGTATTCGGTTTTAACTCAGGAAGAGGACCTTAGTGTTGAAGCAATGAACGACAATCTTGTGGGCATCATTAAGGAGTGTGCAATAGAAGTCGGTGGTAACTCCGTTAGACAGGATACCAGTAAGCTATCGCAGGAGACGAAAGATCTGATCAAGAAACGCCAATGTATGAAAGCCTCTAACCCTACAGCTAGAATAGAACTGGCAGAACTTTCGAAGTTAATCAACAAGCGTAAGACAGCTGACATAAGGAAGTATAACATGGATAGAATTGAACAAGCTCTCAGGAACGGAGGAAGCCTAAAAGCAGTGAAGAAGAAACTAGGGATTGGCAAGAATCAGATGTATGCGTTAAGAGACAAAGCCGGCAATATCATTACTAATATGGATGAGATAGTTCAAGTGGCTGAGGAGTTCTATAGAGATTTATACAGTACGAGTGGCACCCACGATGATAATGGAAGAGAGAATAATCTAGAGGAATTCGATATCCCAGAAGTAACGCCGGAAGAAGTAAAGAAAGCCTTGGGAGCTATGCAAAGGGGGAAGGCAGCTGGGGAGGATCAGGTAACAGCAGATTTGCTGAAGGATGGTGGGCAGATTGTTCTAGAAAAACTGGCCACCCTGTATACACAATGCCTCAAGACCTCGACCGTACCGGAATCTTGGAAGAACGCTAACATAATCCTAATCCATAAGAAAGGCGACGCCAAAGACTTGAAAAATTATAGACCGATCAGTTTGCTGTCCGTTGCCTACAAAGTATTTACTAAGGTAATTGCAAATGGAATCCGGAACACCTTAGACTTCCGTCAACCAAAGGACCAGGCAGGATTCCGTAAAGGCTACTCAACAATAGATCACCTTCACACTATCAATCAGGTGATAGAGAAATGTGCGGAATATAACCAACCATTATATATAGCTTTCATTGATTACGAGAAAGCGTTTGATTCAGTCGAAACCTCAGCTGACATGGAGGCATTGCGGAATCAGGGTGTAAATGAGCCGTATGTAAAAATACTGAAAGATATCTATAGCGGCTCCACAGCCACTGTACTCCTCCATAAAGAAAGCAACAAAATCCCAATAAAGAAAGGCGTCAGGCAGGGAGATACGATCTCTCCTATGCTATTCACAGCGTGTTTACAGGAGGTATTCAGAGACCTGGATTGGGAAGAATTGGGGATAAGAGTAAATGGAGAATACCTTAGTAACTTGCGCTTCGCTGATGATATTGCCTTGCTTAGTAACTCAGGGGACCAACTGCAATGCATGCTCACTGATCTGGAGAGGCAGAGCAGAAGGGTGGGACTAAAAATGAACCTGCAGAAAACTAAAGTAATGTTTAACAGTCTCGGAAGGGAACAGCAGTTTACGATAGGTAGCGAGGCACTGGAAGTGGTAAGAGAATACATCTACTTAGGACAGGTAGTGACTGCTGATCCGGATCATGAGAGTGAAATAATCAGAAGAATAAGAATGGGCTGGGGTGCGTTTGGCAGGCATTCGCAGATCATGAACAGCAGGTTGCCATTATCCCTCAAGAGAAAAGTGTATAACAGCTGTGTCTTACCAGTACTTACGTACGGAGCAGAAACCTGGAGGCTTACGAAAAGGGTTCTACTTAAATTGAGGACGACGCAACGAGCTATGGAAAGAAGAATGATAGGTGTAACGTTAAGGGATAAGAAAAGAGCAGATTGGGTGAGGGAACAAACGCGCGTTAATGACATCTTAGTTGAAATCAAGAAAAAGAAATGGGCATGGGCAGGACATGTAATGAGGAGGGAAGATAACCAATGGTCATTAAGGGTTACGGACTGGATTCCGAGGGAAGGGAAGCGTAGCAGGGGGCGACACAAAGTTAGGTGGGCAGATGAGATTAGGAAGTTTGGAGGGTCAACATGGCCACAATTAGTACATGACCGGGGTAGTTGGAGAAGTATGGGAGAGGCCTTTGCCCTGCAGTGGGCGTAATCAGGCTGATGATGATGATGATGATGATCGCAACTTAGCGATATCGTGACTGTCCCGCTGTCTGTCTGCACACTTGCCGTGAGCCGCTTGCCACGCGTTTCCCGGGCGCGTCACGGGCGTGCCTCCTCTTTCGGGCACTATCTTTCTTTCCTCCATCGAATGCGAACAGGGTACATGCGGCGCATTCTTGCACCTACACTTTCACTCAAACGAATACGGTAAAATACAACAAATAAAATAACGAACATATTTATTTCTTTAAGTATCTGTTTTTCGTTTTCAACGCTAGAAATTTGTGATGACAAACGGAGATCGAGCAAATTATTAAATTTTGCACTTCTTGCCGCGAGTGGCGACAGTGAGGCGAAAGCTTAGAAGCGGTACATTGAAGCGGGTCACACGTGCGTGGGCGTTCATAGGGTGATAAGTCGCCTAGGGGCGCTGCAGTGCTATTCTCCATAAAGTCGGTCATCATCCATGGGGGGTCATGGCCACCCTTTCTCTATTAGAGGAATAGAAACGCAGCGCCGGGCTACGGCTGTTCATCGCAGGCGCTTCACTAGGCTATTAAGGCCCCCGCTTTACCCACTACATATGACACAACGGTTGTCGCTGCAAAATGGCGGTATGTTATTTTAGAGTGCGTAGTGACGCAGTTAAGTGAAAATGTACCAGTTTATCTTTGTGCGCGAAGCCTCTGCGATACAATGCGAAACGTGCGGGCTTCCCAGCGACACAATTCATCTCTTGTCATCGCTTGCCCAGTGAAGGTGCCTCTGAGCGCATGTACGCATTATATGAGGGTGTTGTGCAGTTGAACGTGCTTGCGGATTACCTCTGCTGGAGCCAGCAGCGATTGCAGATCGATATCGTAACGACACCGCAGCACTCGCATTTTGGCAGGTGAGGGCTCTTGTGTGCGGTTATGAAATGAGACTTCGAACTGAGGAAGGTGGTGGAACTGTTGATTGCGCAGTGCTTGTGATGAAGAAATGCCATTGCACTGGGTCTAGAAGAGCGAGCGATTCTCGGATGCTGATCGTGTTTACGACGCTACGGCTCCGTTTCATCACCAATGACAGAGCAGCCATCTCAAACGACTGCTGCAATACGCACTCCTCAGCATCATCGTCCCCCTCCGCGCATGGACGCCTTGCAAGCAGCTACAGTGACGTGCCGATAATTATTTACTGTGCGCTACGCGCCACAATGCAGGCAATGAAACCGTGTTGTGGGGCCATCTCAGCCCGAGAAGATGTATGCATAAGCCAGCGATAGTCAACGCTTTGTTTTTGATAGTGGAGCTCAGTACATCACCGATGACAGTGCGTTGTGCGTGTTTTATGTCGGCGGTCAAGATTGTTGATGCCTCTCAGCTCGACACCGCGTCGCTGTTGCCGGAAGATAAGTTGGGTGTGGCCCAACTGTAGTGGGTACGCGCACAAGAGTTACATGACTCGCGCGGGGCGTGACCTCTGGTTTTGATTGACAGGCGAACTCGTGCTAAACTCGCACATCGCGAAACCCCTTCCGACTTCAACTCGGGAACATGGTGGCGGCAGCAGCAGCCTGTTTCATTTCGTCCAGCGGCAGCAAGCGTCAGTATGACCGTCTGGACCCGTCCACCTACATGACCGAGGGGCAGTTTAAGCGTCATTTTCGCCTGTCGAAGACATCAGTGCGCTGGCTGTGTGACAAGCTAGACGAAGACTCTCGTCTGCGGAGACAGCGTGGCGGGCTTCATTCGCTCACCGTCGTAGAGCAAGTCATCTGGGCCCTCCATTTCTACGGGGCTGGGAGTTTTCAGGGAAGCATCGGCGCCGAGCGTTACATTGGACGCCATCCAACTACTGTTAGCCACTGTGTCAGAGATGTGTCTGATGCGCTTATCGATGCGGCAGTGCGTAAGCGGTGGCTAGCTTTCCAGAATACTGCGACTGAGCAGGCATATATAAAGGAATGCTTCCTACTTCGTGGGAACATTACGAACGTAGTCGGGTGTGTCGACGGAACGTCGGTAGGAATTAAGGCGCCTTCAATGTCAGCGTTACTGTGATTAACATTGAAGCAATGTTTAGACACGCCGTATTGCCAAATTTGTCACTTCTGTGCAGCCGACTTTAATTTTGTGTTAGCGACATCTCACATGCGGCTGCTTATGATACTGACTTTTTCGCTGGCTGATGACTTGTTGCCGATTGTTCTACTTGTCTGTCAGGGTGCCTTCCAAATGGCTCACTTTCTTGGAAAGAGGTTAATGAAGTATGAATAGATAAATGGATATCACAAATTGTGTGAAGTAACCCATGAATCCCAATCTCATAAAGAACTTGGGGTTCTTCATTGGTGAAGTTATTTAGTATGCACACTGCTGAATTTTGGTCATGCGTAATCTATCGGCCGCACTATGAAACAGCGAGGCATTGCACAATTAGTTGCAGCGCGAGATGTGGATGTTGCGCCAAGCCGATTGTGCCTGTGCATTGGTGGCGAAATGAAAATGCATTGAGAATTAGTGTGTTGGCTTGCATGAAGAAAATACTTCAGATTGTTTGCTCTGTTCACTGTGGATGCATGTGCCAGAGGTTCAGTGTACGTTCTTTTTTTGGGGGACGGCGTTATTCTGGATGGATAAATTGTATATTTTCGTCTCATAATGGGGCTCTAATTCTTAAGCAGTAGAACAATGCACATCCAATGCCCTGCGGAACTCTCTGTATGTGAAGATGTCATGAACCACCAAGGCAAAATTACATATCGGGAGAAATGTGGTGCAGGTGCCAATGAAAAGTGGGTCTGTAACCCACCATGATAAAAATAAAAATTGCAGAGCAAATAGACCATTTGTACAGCTTTAGAGCAATGATTACACAAAACATGATATGCTCAAACGAGTAAACGCTTGCCGCAATGCCAAAGTAGGATGAGCGACATGCAGCATATATTGGCATTGAACATGTCTCGTAATCGTTATTTTTATTGCGAGCCCTCGCTGTCACACTTTTCCCTCCGGCACTCCCTTTACTGAAACGTGGCACTGTCTTTCCATTCTTGTCATGATGATAATGGTAACGGCAGCAGCAAGGCGGGTTAATGCTTGCCCCTTTGATTCATGTGAATTTGGTGGTAAAGAATACGGCACGTGCATACATACACCTGTGCTGCAAAATTTAACACTTGTGATTTTTTGGAGAGCTAATTTGTGTTGGGAAATTTCAAAGATGTTCACGATTGTGGCCTAATAACTAGAGGATTGGTGAAGTTGAAGACTGGGTGTATTGGTATAGAAGCTTGAAGCCTAATTGCACTACAATTTGACGGGACACAAAGAAGAGAAATAGACACAGCAGAATGCTCTGCTGTGTGTGTTGCTCTTTATTGTGTGCCGTTGAATTGTTGTGCGATCCAACTTCAAATAGAGCATTGGGCTCCTTCGGTGCAAGACCGAAGAAGTGTGAGCTATTCGACAGCATGCCAGTGCCTTGCCACACAATTATGGAAGTCGGAATGTTTGCAAACAAAGCTTTGCTTTCAAATCCGCCTGCTCATGTAATACAAGCACTGATTGAAAGAACCATCATACAAAAATAATGGTGAAATCAATGGCCTGTGAAAAGCGTAATTTGTATATTGAGACTGTTGACATAATAGGTGCCATACAGGCCTCAAAATTGTACTGGACAGAGCAGTTTGTTTCCTATGTGAAGCACAACCTCTCATTACATGCTGTGCAGATAACCACGCTCAGTTTGTTTTGACGTGCTACACAACATTCACTGTAATCTGTTTTTGATTTTAAAGAAGTGCCAAACACCACCTCTTTTTCAAGGACGTCATGGGAATATTTGGCGAGACCTTTTTACAGCCCCTCATAATGGAAGTGTGGCCAGCCAGCTTTGCTTGGATGCCTTTATAGATTTCTGCTCCTGGTCATTGTGTGCTATCAAGTTGCAGAAGTCTATGGAACTGGTGCAAGGCATTACGTGTTTCTATAGTCGGATACAACTTGAGGAGGCTGCGGAATCTGCACTTTAAGGCTGGTGAACACAAGCCTGCACCAATGGGCACGCACTCTAGACTGACATCGTGCCGCCGGACAGACTAATTCCTGCTCGTTGGAGAGGGACTATTTCTTTAGACGTGGAGGCAATCGGCTGCTGCGCTTTGGTCATCTGGGCGGGGCCTCTCCTGTCTTCTGAAGTTTTATCCGACTCTAAAGCATGCTGCTTTTCATACAGCATAAAAGGACAAAGTGTACAATTATTTGGCGTATGAAATGGATACATCAGAAGTGTGCTATGCAAGGGCTTAAGATGTGTGAAATATAGTACATGCAATTATAAGACAATGTTAAAGAATATGTGGTATCGAACATGCATGTATTGGCACATTTGAATCAGGGAGTGTTGCAGTCATATGCACAGTCTATAGGTGATAGCATTATTAAGCTCCTGCTGTTTCCTGTCTTCGTTGTGAATTACACACACCGTTATTCTTGTGGCTAATCAACACACACTGTATTCTTGCACATAGAAAGAAGAAACAGCACATGAAGTGTATGCTGCATTAGTGTATTTTTCATTTACACGGACCAAGAGTGGCACAGGTTGTCTTACGTTACTGCCTATATTGAAGAGACACAAAGTGCATGTTACAAGTGTCCTAATATGCAAAGCACAATGTTTACTGCAATAATTTTATTCATGTTCTTGAATAATAAACAAAATAATAAACTCAAAGCTCCCTTATAAGGTGTCTACTGGGGGCTCGACTGGAGAGCAGTGAGGGCACCGATACTACTGTTGCAGAGCAGCCCTCTGTACCTATGCCACACTCTCAAGAGCACGTGCATTGCGCTCACCTACTGCCACCAGGCGGTTGAGTGCCTCCAGCAGCAGAATGTTTTGCTGCAGAAAAAGTGTATTATTGGAATGAGTCAACCGCATATAAACAATTATTTACAAAGAAAAATGCTCGTTGCACTATTGGTACTAAGTGCCCTTAACTGTGGAAGCCTTTAGTGTAGTATGCATAATAAAACAATGTGTCGGGACAACGTTGCTTTATTTTTCATAACTGGAGTTTTCTTTTTCAGAGCCAATTGTCATTTTGATTAGTGTGCCAGCAGCTGAGGTGGCGCCGCACTTTCACGAGTCTCCACTGTGAGCACCAGAAACCTATTTTTGTTCGCTGCGAAACAAATGCCTCACCCTACATTCCCGTCTTATTCGAGCTGATTGCATCCTATGCCTACAAACATCATATTTTCGTCCTATTACGCAATTCTCTACCATCCTCGGCTGTAGTTCTCTCTCCTTGACATCCATTCTGTCACGCTTAAGTTATCACCTGTGTGATTGGCAACATGTGATCGAATACGCGCATGTCGTGCCTGCCGATTCCTTTTTTTTTCCTTAATCTCAACTAGCATATCAGTTGCCACGGTTTACTACGCCATTGTCTTCCTGCCTTCATGCTATCTCCAACAATTTTTGTAACTTCGCTTTCTGCACAGTCCTTGACATCTCAAGTTTCTTTGTTAACCTCCAGGTTTATGTCTCATATTGCATAACCGGTAGAATGCAATGATTCTAAATTTTTTGAAGGATATCGGTAACGCGGCGATCACAGTTCGGTAATGCCTTTCATGTGCTGTTCAACCGATGAAATTTTTGTAAGTTTCCTGCTTTATATCAGTACCTGCTATTGATATTTCACCTGGATAAAGATACTCTTCCATAAATATTGCGGGCTTAATGTCACTCATGAATTTCTGTTATCTCACGAAGTTAGTGAAGGTTACCTTCATTTTTTCCATATTTTCGCGGGCCCACTTGCATGTAAAAGCACGAACACTCATTGGTTCTCACTGCCTTCTTTAAACTGCTGGACATTCGCTTCGTTACTACGAAAGTGTCTTAATCCGTGCACTCTTATTATGCTAAATATCAAACAGTAGAAATATACTTATCTGCAGTTTGTCGATGTCTCCTTCACTGTGTTGCTAGCGAGATCCATCGTCGGTACCACCTCCTTGTCGCATCGTAGCTATATAGGATGCCTGCTATTTGCCCACACTATGTAATGTTCGTGACGCTCGCAGTCACACAGAGTGGAGCAACTCAGCGCACTCGCAGAAGCAGCACCGGACAAGTTGTTTCATCAGCACTGCGCCGTGAACAGTAGGTGCGCGTTGCGATCTGTAAAACCGCCGACGCTATTGGCAGTCTTACGGGGTGCACGGCAAGATTGCTGACGGAGGAACAGAACTATCCAAGAAATAGTGGTCATCGTCGAGCCTGATCACTACGTCGCGCACTGCAAGCTCGTTGTACGAGTTTGTTTACACTGGGCCTCTTCGATGTTTAGCCGCCATGGTCGCCCGGTGAATGGATGTGATGACGCCACCACAGCGTTCCCTCGTGGTATAATGCGAAGCTTACTAAATTACAAATTAGTCTAATGCACATTCAGTGTACATGTTGTAAGCTTTAAAATACTTCTAAACCACGTTAAACTAACTAATTATATTGTACTAAATGCAGTTGTTTTATAACTCGCTTGTGCATGTAATGCACTCGGTGGAACGACAAACAAGTGAAAGAAGGTACGACCATGCACCGACGGTATGATCACGTGAGCCCCAGTTTGTCGACCACCCAGAAGGCAACGCCCAACGAATGATAGCCAGCCAAAGGGAATCTAGATAAACCAATGAAACGGGAGGCTTGTCGAAAGATAAATTGTCTCGGTACCATTCGTGCTTTTATTTTGGGGTGTCGCCAGAGCTCGTGAAGATCCCGAGTTTCGCCAAACTCGGCGCATCCTGCATAGCAGCCCAGACCCGGAGAAAATTCGTGCTGTCAAGCCTTTTCCTGTACCTCAGTATGTCAAAGACCTCCAAAGTTTTGTACGACTCTGCTCCTACTTCCGACGCTTCGTTAAAGACTTCGCAGCGATTGCCCGACCGCTTACTGATCTTCTGAAGAAGTACCTGCCGTTTACTTGGGGCGCCGCTCAAACTGGCACGTTTGCTCCGCTCACAAACATTCTCGCCACGCCACCTGTACTAGCCCAATTTGACCCATCTTCTCCCATCGAGGTGCGTACCGATGCCAGTGTCCAGTGGTTCTCGTCTTGGCGGTTTCGAATGCCGCCCTTGCTTGTATGGCACGCACTTAATAATAATAATAATAATCTTTATTGCACTGATGAAGTGGAGGAGGGGGGGAAAAAAGCTGACAAGTCAGCTTGACTAGTTCCCATCTCCGCGGAGTGCAAAATAGAAGAAACAGAACACTTTTCGCATGGCAACATGAAAACCACAAACAAATAGTAATGCAGCAATAATTTGTCGATAACAGTGAGAATAACTAACTATAGAAATGAAAGGTTTGTTAACTGCGTGATAGACCAATATTAAAGGATACGTACAAACATGGAAAAACTGCAAGTAAAAAGCGCTACATAATTAAAAGCGCTACATTCTCTGTAATCGTGGACCACCGCACGCTCTGCTGGCTTTCCTCCCTCAAGGAACCTATCGGCCGGCTTCGTCGCTGGGTTCTGCGGCTGCAAAAATATTCCTATGCAGTAATGTACTAGCCGGGCCGATTACATCAAGACGCATACTATTTACCGCGCTATCCAGTGGACGAACCGCCCGCCGACCCTGATCCCGATGCCGGCGCTTGCGTTTTCTCCATTTCTCAGCTGCTACGCGTTGCAGACGAGCAACGCCGTGATGCCACCTCGCGCGCATTCATTGATGGCTTGGAATCTCCGTCTTCTGATTCGTCACTACACCTGTTTGCTCTCCGGGATGGTGTATTATACCGCGACAATGTACGCCCTACTCTCCTGCCCTACTCCTCGTCATTCCTAAGCACCTTCGGTCAGCTGTTCTCTAAGGCCCAAACAATGAAACGTCCCTTTCCTTCGAGCGCTTCCTAACCTTATGTGGGGCCTCTTTAGAGCGAAGGACCGATGGAGGAAGCAAGCGTACTCTGAAAGCTCCCTTCACTCGTCCTCACGTAAGGAGTGGTTGCCGCATGCCTGGGTTCGAGATTATCTCTTAAAAGCTTTACGCGAACACCATTATTCAATGAAAAATGTTGTATCGTCGCACAATCTTTAAATTGAAGACCTAATATAGAGAAGCGTGGGCGCTTTCTTCTAGTTTTGTTTACTAAACTTAAAGAAAATAGCGCATTACAGTGCAAAACTTGATGTGCTCCAGCAACGCTGGCACACCGGCGTCGTGCGACGCCTAGCAACGCCTAGCTTCGTTTCCATGCCGCACGCGTGACTGAAACAAACATGCCTGGCAAGACGTACTGTGCTCGCGCTTCTCCGCAGGTGGGCGACAGCGCGCATGCGCAAGCAAATGTCACGTGGTTAAGCAGTGAGGTGAAGCGCTCGTTCAGAGCCAAGAGCGGCGTAAGGACGCATGAAGGTAGCTTTGGAGCTACCTTATGCTGAGGAAGCACCAAGGAAGCCTTCCCCGAGGGCCCCTCAGTAAGGAAGCTTTCATAGTGACATAAGGTAGCCTCACCACAACGAAGGCTTCCTTACTGAGGTAAGGAAGATTTCATTGTTTGGGCCCTTAGAACTTCACAATTTACCAACCGCAGATCAGCTTGGCGACTCCCGCACCTACTACCGGATTCGCCGAAATTTCTTTTGGCCAAGC
The DNA here is from genome assembly GCF_023375885.2 of Dermacentor andersoni. NCBI lineage: Eukaryota > Metazoa > Arthropoda > Arachnida > Ixodida > Ixodidae > Dermacentor > Dermacentor andersoni. The sequence goes on from NC_092821.1 coordinate 5,112,952, forward strand.
CTGACCCGCTCCGTCCGGAAATCTGTTGTGGCGCGTAAGGAATGCCAGCGCCGAAAAACACCACCGACGCTCCCTACCGGGTGCCTTGAACCGGTCGATATTCCTTCGGAGCCGTTCTTTCGCGTTGGCTTGGACTTACTTGACCCTTTCCCTCTATCCACGTCTGGCAACAAGATCGTCGCTGTGACGACAAGTTACGCCGCGCGCTACGCCATCACCATGCTCTTCCAATGAGCTGCCTCACAGATGTCGCCGATTTCCTTTTACGCGACGTGATTCTGCAGCATGGCGCTCCTCACCAACTGCTCACTGACCGTAGTCGCGCGTTTCATTCTTAAGTCATCGCCGACATTCTGCAGTCCTGCTCAACCAATCACAAGCTGGCTACGTCTTACCATCCACAGACTAATGGTCTCGCGGAGCGTCGGAATCATACCCTAACAGACATGCTTGCAAGGTATGTCTCGTTTGACCATACTGATTGGGACCTTGGCCTACCCTATGTTACTTTTGGATGTAATTTCTCGCGTCAAGACACCGCTGGTTATTGCCCGTTATTTCTGTTGCTCGGCCGAGAACCGGCATTGCCACTGGACCCATTCCTTCCATCCGCCGCAGCAGATACCAGTGAGTATGCACTTGACGCCATAACCAGGGCAGCCGAAGCACGCGAATTTCTCGCGCTCGCCTCCTGACCTCGCATGAGAAGCAGCCAACACGGATATCGCCAACACGGATACGTCCACTTTTCACGTGGATCTCTCGTGCTCCTGTGGTCCCCGACTCATCACGTTGGCCTGTCAGAAAACCTCCTGTCTTGGTACACAGGCCCATATCGAGTGCTGCGTGCCATGGTTCCAGTTACGCACGAAATCGCCCCAGTCACTACCAGTGCCTCATCTGCCCCGAACTCCACTGACGTTGTGCATGTCGCAGGCCTCGAACCATATTACTCTCCTGTTATCACCGATATTTAGACGCACCGGCACGGTGCTTGCGCCGCCGAGGATAATGATCCATGTAGATTGCGGGTTTCTAGTGCACGATGCCCGCGGGCGCCTCAACGAATACGGCGAACAATCTCAGGCTCTAGAGCAGTCGGCTGAACTGGCCACATCGCTAAATTATTGTGTGTGAGTATACTTTGTAAACAGTCTCCAGTCCCTAATCCTTCGTTCGCGTAACAATATTGTCAAGTGGTAGTGATGGTTAAGAAAGAAAAATGGTGAATTGCAGAACTAGCGTTTTATTGGGCGAATTTGTGCCAACGAAAGCAAGTTACACTGAAAGCACAGCCAGGCGAACGCATTTGGTGGTCGTCGGAAATCTTATCAGAGGGTCAAGGGCGTCGGCTTTTTATAGATCAGTCGTCGAATATTCGAGAGTGATCGCTGGGAGCCGCGTACTTCCATAAAGTTCTACGCCATTTACGTCGCGCATACATGAAAACAGATTGCACAAGGTTCGGTGAGAAACAGCGGATAGAAATGTCGATTAGATTCCAGAAACTTCCGATACATACAGGTGCGTCCTGTGCGGTGCGATAACACTTGTTAGGCGGTGAAGCCTGGTCACCCGATAAAGATACAGAAGTACACGTGTCAATACTCCCTCTTAAAAAGCATCGTCCCGATGCTACAAGCACAAGAGAGTAAAACACAAAAAGACACTTATTAAACAAAAGTAACAAAACAACGAAACGAAACGAAGTCCAAAAAAATGCATAGGTTGGCTACGCAAAGTCCCAAATTTAATGAGCGCTGGTAGAACGGCTTGAGTCGCACAACGAGGACTATTTCAGGTCTGGAGCGGCGCCGCTGTCATAGCGAAATGCCGTCTGGTACGACCTGATAGTCGAGTGCGCCAATGCGCCGTATGATCTTGTAGGGTCCGAAATAGCGGCGTAAAGGCTTCTCGCGAAGTCCTCGTTGGCGAATCCGAGTCCAAACCCAAACACAGTCGCCAGGCTGGTACTCGATGAAGCTTCGTCGAAGGTTGTAGTGTCGGCTGTCGGTTCTTGATCCACAGGCGGGCGAGCTGTCGGGCTTCTTCGGTGCGCTGGAGATTCTCTTCGTCGCTGACGTGCGGCAGCGTGGCGTCGAGAGTCGTTGTCAGGTTCCTGCCGTAAAACAGCTTAAATAGTATGATATGTGTTGTTTCTTGCACCACCGTGTTGTAAGCGAAGGTTACGTGCGGCAGGAGGGCATTCTAGGTCCTGCGCTCGACGTCGACGTACATTGTTAGCATGTCGGCGAGGCGCTCCGTAAGACGCTCCGTAACGCCATTTGTCTCCGGGTGGTACGCAGTTGTCCGGCTGTGGCTTGTCTGGCTTATTGCACAATGGCTTGTGTGAGCTCCGCTATAAAGGCTGTTCCTCTGTCAGTGATGAGGACGTCTGGGGCGCCATGTCGCAGCAAGATGTTCTCGACGAAGAATGTCGCCACTTAGGCTGCGCTACCATTCGGCAGAGCTTTCTTTTAAGCGAAGCAGGTGAGATAGTCCGTCGCCATGACGGTCCATTTATTTCCGGATGTTGAAGTCGAAAAGGGTCCCAGCCTGCTGATCCCGATCTGCTGAAATGGTTGGCGAGGTGACTCGATCAGCTGTAGCACTCCCGCTGGCCTTGTCGGCGGCGTTTTGCGTCGCTTACAATCTCAGCATGTGTTAATCTAACAGGTGACGTCGGCGGTCAGGCGCGGCCAGTAATACTTTTCCGGTATCCTAGATAGCGTCCGGGAGGATACCAGGTGCACAGCGGTCGGATCGTCATGTAAGGCGCGCAGTACTTCTGGACGCAGCACTGACGGAACAACAAGAAGGTAGTTGGGCGCGGACTGGTGATAAGATCTTCTTTACGAGTTGATTGTTTAGAAGCGAGAACAAAGACAATTCTCGCTTAAATGCTCTAGGGACAACGTCGGTGTGCCCTTCCAAATACTCGATGAGGCTTCTTCGTTGCGGGTCTGGGGCGCTATTCTGGACACGCATGGCGGCTGCACGGCCGCCATTATCCGCCATGTTTACTCTCTGATTGGCTGTCGAGAGGTCACGTATTTTGAAATTTGTGCCGGGAAGCGGAAGTATTGCAAAATGCAATTTTGCGTTTTCATCAAGATGACGAAACGTGACGTGGAGCTGCAAATTTTATGGACTAATACATTTTTTTGGTCCTTGGCAGATATATTGGGATGTTAGCGCTTCAAAAAGAATGTGAGCGGTAGCGTGCAGAAGCCAGTGCAATGCATCTGCAATTGCGCGAATATGTGGTGGCGATCCAAGATATGCGCCATGCCAGCTTGCTGATTGGCTGAAGGAATATCTCATGAGGAGCGTCACAGGAAGGGCTGTTTCGTAAACGTCATTTTGACGATGCGTGACGTTGCGCTGGGCCGCCATTGCTGAGATTTTCCGCCATAATTTTTGCTGCGACGAGCCGCGCGAATTATGCTAATGAGCAGCCATATGCAATGGCAGCCTAGAGGAATGCGTATCGCCACATTTTCCCCGTCGTTTGGCACCACGAAAATCTTTTGTTCATAACGCGTGCTCATAGTATTTGCATCGCTCTCGGGTGGTGTTGACATTTGTGTTTGGGGCCATCATTTTTTAAAAGAACGCGTTTATACGAAATAATATTGGTTGAACATAGCAAACTTTCGGCAATGTTGTCCAGTTTTCACTGCTGCATTTGTATTGTAATCAAGATTAATGCCTTTTTGCACAATCAAAAGTTATGACAACGGCCTCTTTCTAATCTATAAAAAGAAATGTACGCAAGGCGGCGCCTTGAAGTTTCGTCCCTCGGTGCGAGTAACCAGCGAAATGAACAAGAGATGGCAGCGCCGGCGCTTGCGTCGCGCTAGTGGATATCTCTGGCGCGCGCAACGCTATCGGTGATGCTCGGCCGTTTCTCAGCCAGCCGAGTCGGGCTGAGTCACTTGCGTTTCACGAGATAGCGATGACGTGGCCTAGAACGTGCGCGCATCACCACTGGTAGGTCGCGTATGTTGTCTCAAGCAAGAAAACAAGCGCATTGGCGCCAACCATGCGATGACTCATTCCATTTTCCGGGGACACGCATCCCAGCTATTGAAGCAGACGACGGCTTGTACGCAGCAGACGACGGAAGCGAGAAGCGTTTTCGACGGAATAATCATATGCTTTGAGATAGCTGCTTTATTTTTACTGCGGAGGAAAACTGTTTTGCTTTACTGGTTACGCTACATTCAGTGCCATCTTTTCAGTTTCTTAGGCGAAACGTCAAGTTGGCGTCACGTTACATAAGCAAAACTGGGCCACCAGCGCCATTTTGTTTGCGTCGCGCCTACGTCACGCACCGAAGAAAATGGCGGAATGTCCAGAATAGCGCCCCGGCTCGTTGCTGTTCAGCGAAGACTTCCACGCGTATTATTCCCAGGAAGGCATCGTCATCCACGTCATCTTGTGGTGGCGGGTCAATGGGGGCACGTGACAGGCAAACGGTGTCAGAGTGTCTTTGTCCGTGCGTGTAGATTGCAGTGTTATCGTATTCTTGTAGTCTGAGGCTCCACCGTGCCAGCCGTACTAAAAGACCTTTAAATTTAGCTAGCCAAGACAACGCGTGATGGTCGCGGACGACTTTTTATGGCCTGCATTAGATAAGAGCAAACTTTTGGTGTATCCAAAATGATGGCGAGGCATTCATTTTCGGTGGTAGAATGATTGCCTTCCGCTTTTGACAGCAACCGGCTAGCGTAAGCTATCAGCCGTTCAAGTCCGTCTTTCCTCTTGACTAGGACGGCACAGAGGCCTAGGCTAGTGGCATCAGAGTGGATTTCGGTATCGGCGTACTCGTCGAAGGGCGCAAATACCGGTGGTCACTGCATGTGTCGTTTGAGTTAAACTTGTGCTAGGCGACCTTGCCTTTCGCACACTGCTCACGTCCTACCGCTTTCGCATACCATATGGTGAAACTACCATGTGTCTGGGTACAGTTACCCCGGCGTTCGTTTAGCTTGTCCAATGTCAGGGCTGCAAGAAATAGATGATTCCATGTTTGCGAATAGCGATAATTTTCTCTGACTTTACATGAAATTTTGCAGGTATTGCGTAATTTTCCAGCCGCAATATTCATAGTCGGCTTTGCCATCGCATTTTTGCACGTTTGCTGTACTTTTTCCGACTTCACTAATGTCCTTCTTTTTGCAGTATTCTGCCTGCATTGAGCAAAAAATGTGACTTTTAAGAACGTTGTTAGCCACTGTAAATAAACGAATAGACTGAAATAAAAATAACCCTTATTTTGTCGTGCCAACCTGATGTACGAATTTGGCATGGTTCTTAACCTTCGCTAAAAATGGCTGCGACGCACATTACAAGGGTTTGATATGCAGCAGCGTTTTTTGGCCGCAGAGGAAGCACCCGTTCTTCTTTACATAAAAGAATGCCTTTTTTTAGTCCCTTCGGACAATCAGTAAAACAGAGTTTGTTTTCAAAGTTCTGCTGAAGCTATCTATACCTTCCTGGAAGCAAGGTGGCTGAAATTGTACTTAACATTGAACTCCAAGCTAAAGCAAATTTCACTTGAAAAAATAAACTGTTACCATCTACTCATACACTACGAAATGTGTACACGGTATGTTACTTAATGCATTGATGCTCACTACAATAAAAGTGGCCCAAGCAGCGATCCTTGTGGCATACCATGTATGCCTAAGCACTCCTACGTATGAGCGTGATCTTTTTGTTTGTATAGCTCAATAACGGTTGGTAAGAACCTTTTAACGAAACGCTGTGCAGCTCTTCGGATACCGCATTTTTGCTGCATTGACTAATAATGTCAACACGGGAATAATTAGCGAATCTGCGAACTGAACCAGACGAAGGCGTTAAACCACTCATTACAACGAGACACAAGAAGCAACTCACCCCCGTTTCTTTGCCCTAATTATATTCTGTGTACCATTAAGCATTTGTCCCATGGCGTTGATGCTGGCTATCCGGCACATTTAGAAATAATAACGTGAAGGACAGCACATATAAACACACATGAATGACGTGGCACTGACCTTCTACTAATGTTCACTTCATGCTGGGCATAAAATATAAATGCAAAAAAGGGAAAGGCATTTACGATGTCGCTGCAAGAGTTTCTTTTTAAGTGTAAAGCAAGGTTGCTGCTGAACAAGCGGCTGCACGAACATGCAGCTTCTTCAAAAACTTGCAAAGGAAGCAATTATCTGCAATTTGCAGCGCTTTGCACTGCAGCGATTGCAGATGCTTTCAAGAATTAGGCCACACAACAATATTAAGGAAGTATGGAAATCGGTATGAAAAGTATGAAAAGCAGCAGCAGCAGGAGTAGCAGCTGCTCCTGCTGCCGCCACCGCTGCTGCTGCTGCTTATGTTGATGGAAACCAAAGGCTGCGTGAAATCTTCGAAGGTGACAAGATAGCGAATAAAGCGGCAGTGTGTGTAAGCACACCGTCAATTATTCCGCTTCATAAGGAGGAGGAATATTTTCATGGATGTGAACGTGCGTGTCCGGGCGGCGGCAAGTGATATTGTTACAGGTAGATGCGATAAAATGGTTTATCTACAATATTTACACAGTGGCAGCGAGTGGCACCATAACAACAAAGATGGTGGGCCGGGGCATAGCTCCTCTTCTTTGTCGTCTGCTACACTATGTCTTAGTGGGTATGCGCCAGCTTTTGTAAACGAAGCGAAACATCTTCTTCGTCAGCAGAGTAAGTGGCTCGTAACATAAGCCTCCGGCGGAGAAAGCACCGACTCAGTGCAGTCTAAATGCGGCCGCAACGGAGAAAGTTCACTGCAAACACGCTTAAGCAGTGTCTAGGACATGATATGTCTTCAGGCTGACGACGTGCACGATGTCAGTGTGGGGTTGAGCCGATGGGGTGAAGACAGTGGTGCGATGTTGTGTGTTACGTAGGTCAATTGGCGGCACACTCGGTATGGGCCAGTGTACTGGAACAGCAGCCTTTGAAGACGGCCGACATGGCGCGCTGGGGACAAGAGGACGACAAGCGACCCAGGGGAAAAGCTGGTAGTCCTGTGATGGCTATTGTACCTAGAATGCTGGGGGACCTAGGACTCGCTGAAACGAGTGCGGGCAAGTTGACATGCATGGTGAGCATGGGCGATGGACTCTCGAGCATACTCGGTAGGAGGATGCAAGGAAGAAGGCTCCAGCGTCTCCCTAGGCAGCGTAGGATTGCGGCCAAATATGAAAAAGAAAGGCGAATTGAAGCGGTCTTCTCCAGCACAGTCATAGAATCATAGAAGAAGAGGAATAGGGAGATGAAGAGGCGGAAGAAGAAGATTCTAGGGCAAAGAGATTAAAATGGAGGAAGGCACCCGTCTCTTTACATGCGTGTCTAAGTGAATCCCTTTAGGAACGTTACATCTTGGCGCAGCCGTAGAAGCGAACATGTGGGTGACTTTCTTCGTTAACCCAAAGTCACGACCGGGCATAGCCTTTAGCCGTTACCATCTGCAAGGTGAGCCTGCAAAAGACCTTGCCTGGGATGTCAAAACGGCCAACCTAGTCGAAGTGGTGCTGGCAAGAGCTTCCACGAGTCGCGAAAAACTTCTGCAGACGGGATTCGTTGAAGTGGACCTGAAGCTGGAGGAGCTTGTGCACTAGGTCCTGGAGCCTTGACACCGACGCACCATCGAGCAGAAAACATCTGCAGAGGTGAGCTTTATTTGAATGTCATCAAGCAACAACAACGACAGATGACGCATCAGAGTGAACTTATGTTAACGCTGCTCAGACTGCATAACCTCGAACGGAACATTGTGGAACATCATATATTCGAGGAAAGCACCGCGAGGCCCAACTACTAGCTTTGGTTTTACGAATATACAGGTGAGAAGAATGGGTGACTCTGTGACGCTGGCAAGATTCACAATATGCGACTGTACCTCGGGGCCACCGCGAGAAAGTGGTAGGACATGCAGTTTTTGGATGAGCTACCAGCTTGGTTGAACAACTTGAAAGGAAATTTTTGGCTGCTTTCCATCAAAAAGCTGTTAAAGTTGGGATGAGGCTCTACGCTTTATGTACCAATGTCGTTATTTATTAAAGTACTTACTCGAAAAACGCCATTTCTTGTATGAAGCGGAACCTAAGCTCATATCGCCGGCGGCTGCAGCCCTAATAACAGAAGGGCTGTCTGTAGATGTACGAAACCAAGTTAAGATAAAAGCACCTGTGACAGTTGAAGAACTTCTTCAGTGCATATGGCTCTTGTTACTAACGATACAAGAACTAGAAGCCTGCTGAAGAAGAGATATTCCTAATTTAAGTGAGCTGAACACTAAAGATGGGTTCACTGCCTATCAACGAAGGTTTCCTCCGTTCAGCCCAAAATATAACCTAAAGAAAGTTCGTATCCCCTTGCTGATTGTGTCGAGGGGAGTAGTCAACAGACCACACTGAAGGATCTGACTATAGGGGCCCTACACCATAAAGCTATTCAAATAGTTTTTTATTCCAATCTCCTGACGTCAAAGTTGCGTGACCGCCGACGCAAGAATCAGGCCGTCCCCCTCAGGGTTATCTGAATACACCAATCCGATGGTCTCCTTGTTCATAGTAGGTCTCTTTTGTTTGCTTGAAAAACGAATAACATTGCCTACACTGAGCAGCTTGTGGGATCTAATTGGCTGACAAGGGGCGAGGAGCACAATCGAGGGGAGAGGGATCCGATGGGTCCGAGCCACTACACTGAATATCGATAACCGGATGAAGAGGGTGGTGGCGGCGTCTGGATTGGTCCGCTTCCCCTTACCCTTACTCATCTGGCAGTGGCTGGTCGAAAATCGTGGTGGCATGCAACGGAAGCTTAAGAATGGCACTAAAACGGATACTCAGCTAAGAAGAGTTCGAATAACGCGGTTGTAAACGTTCCGAAAGTGTTCGAAAACCTTATAGGGCCACGCAAAAAGTTATATTACACGCAAATAAACCCACGCTTTTTGGCAGGGGCGAGTTGCCAGTGCCTCAGCGATCGGTGGTAGCCATCTTTTATTCCTTTCGGAATGGAGCCGCCTGCAGCTATTCAGAAGAAAATTCAGTTTTGCTCGGCATATTAATGCGCCTTTAACGCGTACACGTCAATTTGACGCGGGGAGTTCTTGCGGTTTTGTGACGCCGCGTGACAGGCAGGTGTAGTGGGTGCAGCCCGAAAACTTTGACCAATGGCCAAGGGCTAATGGCGAAAAGCGTCGAATCAGAAATAACTGCTTTTCATTTGCTCGGTCAATTCATGCATACTCAGTGTGTACACGTCATATCAGATGGGGAGCTATCGCGGTTTTCGTGACGTTGCGTGACAGGCAGATGAAGTGGAGGTGGCAAAAAAAAAAAAAAAATGTTTACCAATCATGGAAAGCTGATTGCAGAATTGGAATAGAAAAGTTTGGAATAGTTTTACGTTATAGCACCGCAGCTCACTTGTTGCCGCAGAAAGAAGTCAGTGCCGATGAAAAGCATCAAATGTATGATACCGTGTACATGGTGTCCACTTGCTGGTTTCACGTCCCTGTCAAGGTCGATGGCATTTAAATGAAAGCACTCCTGGGCAGTGGAATCTCTGTGTCCATACTAAATAAGAGCCTAGTGCACGTCAGCCACCTGCATAGTTGCAGGGCCCTGCGCTTCCATACATACGATGGGACTGCGACCTCATGTTATGAGTGGGCGAGTGTAGTTCTGGAATGTGAATGTCACATCATTCAGACAAACGTGTTAGTGTTGTCGGATGTGAGTTATCACTTTCTGTTGTCCCGCCATGTTATGAAAACGTTAAAGATGAACAAATACAGGAACGACAAAGTCTTGATTGAAGACAACTTCCCAAGAAAGAACGAGGTAGAGGTATATGGACATCAAAAACAAGTTTTCTGTGAGATGACATAAAAACGGCATTCCGAGAGCTTTTCTGCAAAGGGAACTACCCACCAGTGATAAAATCTAACGCGGTTTCTTTTGATCTCGCCGACAAAGCAGTGGCAAGAACTCCGTATAATATGTGATGAGAAAAGATATGGTTGAACGCAGAGCCACAAGCGATGGTGGACGCTGGCACCATTGGACCGTCAGTGTCATCATTTGCATCGCCTATAACTATTGATCCGAAAGATGACGGAACTTCCCGCCTTTGCACAGATTACCTAGTTCTTAATCAAGAAACTTAGCTGATATCTTACCCAATGCCGAGGATTGATGCCGTAATTGACTAGACCGGTGGGTGTTGTTTGTTCCAAAGATTATGCCTCTGCAAGGGCTTCTGGCAAATTCCGTTGACCGAAGAAACAAAAAAGTACACTGCTTTCATTACACCATGTGACTTATAAGAATATAAGCGCCTACCATTCGGCTGAAAGAACTCCCCAGCGTGGTTTCAGAAAATAATTAATGAAGTCTTGAAATCATACCTGGGCACGTTCTGCATTGATGATATCATTGTTTATTCAAAAACAAAGGAGGAACATCCGGAACACCTTTCACAAGTTTTGAGCGCTCTCAGTCTTGCGCATCTTCCAAGAAAATATGGTGTTCCTTGGAACAGCTTTTGACGTGTCCACGAAACGTACACAGCAGGAATCGGTTGAAAGAATTTCAATATGGATGAAGCTTTATGATATACACTCACTGCGTCTTTTTCTAGGTCTAGCCGGACATTCCAGGTCTTTCATCAAAGACTAGGCCATTAAGACTAGATGCCTCACACGTTTGACGCAGAAAGGTACACCATACCAGTAGGATGACAAGTGTGACACTGCGTAGGGTGAACTTGTGAGAACGATATCGTAGGACCCTATCCTACAGATACCAGACTTCTTCTTGCCGTTTGTGCTGAATACAGATGCGTCATATTATGGGACCGGCGCCATTTTCCACTAGAAATTGTCCGAGTCTAACCACCAGAAGCATTATGTAGTAGGGTACTACAGCTATACACTGAAGCCACCTGAAATAAACTACTCTACAATAGAGGAAGAAGCACTAGCTCTATTGAAAGCTGTGCAGTATTTTTGAACTTACTAGAATGCGCAAATATCAGCCTTTTCACGCTCACCAGGCACTGAACCACCTTCTTGGCATGACACAACCAAGAGGACGCATCGCTAGATAGGTAAATTATCTCCAAACATTTGATTTCGTTATTTCTCATCGCCCCAATCTTCTACTCAGCGACGCTGATGCACTATCCAGGTTGCTGGTACCGAACCATTTCACTACCCTTCAGAAATTATTCATATGAAGCTTTGGGAGGGTACCAAAGAAATGAAGTTTATCGATGGCAAATAACATGTTCCAGCCACAATGGTTCTACCATGGAATTCTACCATGACATGCCAGAATTCGGTGGGCATGATGGTTTCTGGCGTACGTACAATAAACTGCTCAAGAGATTTACGTGGCCAGGTATGAAGGATGGTACCAGAACCGGCATCCGAACGTGCCATCTGAGCAAGGCGAGTTAATTCATGTTCAGGCAGCCCACAGATATAACGATAACCACAGAGCACTTGAGTGCTCTGTGGTTATCAAGTCATTCATTTTGATTTCGCGCAGCTCAGAAACAAACGGGAAGGCGCCAGGAAAACACAATCTTTCTTACTGGCTATTGATGAATGTACAAGGATTGTTATGGTCGGGGCAGGAAAGGAAGACGTCAACAGCGTCATTGCTCTTGTTTAGGCTGGGTGTTTTCAAGACACAAAGGTCTCAGTGTGTGATAATGAACCTGCTTTTCTGAGCAAACAGCTTGCAAAGTAGGTGGAGATAGAGGAATAACAATCAAGTTTTGTTCATCATATCACACAGATGCTAATGGCCTCGTCGAACATGCTATACGAGACACGAAACAGCAGATAAACATGTAACCTATCTTTGCAGGTGGTTAGAACTGCTGCCTCTAAGCCGCTGTCAGACTTCACAACCGTTTTTGCGTGAGTGGTCTTGGATGCAGCCCTCTTTTCGCTGCTTCAGGGTCTGTGCCCATATTTCCAGCGCATCACGAAGTTGGTCTTCTTAATAAGCCAAAGATTTCTGAGAGCAAGAAAAGTGTGAAACAAGAAAAGCTATAAAAATATCGAATAAAGAGAAATTTTGACAGAAGACGCAGCAGCGACTTACCGGACATACAGCGCAGCGACCGCGTTCTAGTAGGGAAAGGCGGTGGCACTTCCAATGACAAGTTTTATGATCCATTCCAAGGGATCCAGACTGTCTCGCCGCGTGGTATCCCGAAGACCATCTGGTACTTGGGAGACTTTGGGCAAACGGAGTACATCTCTATCAGAAATGTCTCCGGACTTCATTGGGAACAATGAAGCCCGGAGGAATGAAGTGGTCTGTTCCAGCAGTCATAGAAGACGAAGAAGAGGAAGGAGATACTAGGGCGTAGGAGATTAAGATGGGGAACGAAACCCGTCTCTTTACATATGTGTCTAAGTTAATCATTTTAGCAACGTTACACGAAGAACCAGCAGTCTCATCTCTGGATGTGTTATACGTGATTGTCACAAAAGTTCATGCAGTTTCCCAATCCTGGTGACCGGCGGACGCCTACGTTGCCAGCATATTGCCAGCAGTTCAGTCGCTCCGCTAAGCCATTTGTATGTGCATGGTACGCCGTGGTTAGTTGGCGTTGCATCGAGCAACACCGTAGAATGTACTGGATCACCTTCGAAAGAAACTGCTTGCCCTAATCGGTTAGGAGTTGCCGACGGGCCCCATGCTGGAGAATGATGTTGTGGAGTAAGAATACCGCAACCTCCGTCGCGCCGCTGGTAGTGGCACGGGTGATCTCGAATCGCGTCGCATAGCCTGTGCGACAGGGAGGAATTTGTTTCCTGAGACAGACAGAAGAAACGGGCCAAGTAAACCAAGGCCGACGCGATGAAACGGTTCATATGGAACGTCGAGCGGTGGAAGATGGCCAGCAGGCGGGAGTAGTGGCTTTTTCCTGCGCTGAAAAGGTGACAAGAGGCCACATAATGACGCACCAGGTGGGACATAGGCTCCTGCAGGCGCATGATGAAGCTGGGCGAGAGTGGTTTAGCGGAGGTTTGTCGGGATCACAAGTAAGAGGTCAAGGCCACCAGAAACCAGCCTGCGACGAAGTAAACCTTATCTTGCAGCAGAAAGAGGCAGATAGATGCCTCAGAAGCCTGGGAGTTGTGACGGTCAATAATCTTGCGTAGGAATGGGTAACGGTGCTCTTCAGTAGCAATGTTGAAAACTTCACAGATGGCAAGCACACAAGGACTGCAGTCGCTCGGTGCAGGTCGCGGTTGGTCTATGGGCTATCGGGAAAGGTAGTTGGTATCCCGATGCAAACGCCCAGACTTGTAGATGACTTGGTTCGAGTATACTTGAAACCGTAATGCCTAGCTTCCGAGGCGACCCACGAGATCTTTGAGCGAAGATAGCCAGCAGGGAGCGTGATGGTGAGTGGGGACGGTAAAGGTCTGTCACTCAAATAAGGGTGAAATTTTGCGACGGTCCATACAAAAGTGAGACACTCACTCTCTGTAATGAAATCATTTTGCTCAGCGGTGGAAGATAGGCGGCTGGTACACGCAATAACACAATCCTGACTACGTTGCATTGAGCCATAACAATGCCGATGGCATGGACACTGGAGTCTGCACGGACTTCCGCGGGAGCAGAATGGTCAAATTGAGCCAACACAGGGGGCGTGGTGAGTAGTTCGACGAGCTACGAAAAGGCGGATTTTTGGGCAACATTCCAGGTAAAAGAAACGTTTTCTTGAGCAGCGATGAGAGAGGCCGTGTTATTTCTGCAAATGTGTTCACAAAGGGATGAAAGTAAGAACAGAGGCCAAAAAACTAGCCGACGTCTTGCGAAGAACGGGGTGTTGTAAGTTACTAACAGCGCGTACGGGTCAGGTCGGATACCGGCCGCATGAACAAAACGGCCAAGTACGGGGATCACTCCGCGGCCAAAATGGCATTTCGTAGAGTTTAGTTCAAGCCGGCTGTGGCGAGTTAGCTGTGAAATAGCCGATAGCCGTTGTAGATGACTGTGGGACGTAGGCCAAAAAACGACAACATCAAGGTCATTGTAGATAATTCCCTTTTCCCATCTCCTCATAAGATCTTTGGTGGAGCTGCTGGGCATTTCGAACTTCGCAGTGGATATCTTTTGGCCCATGCAACCATGTCGACTGAAAGGCCCACTGACTCAGCCTCGGGCTACGACAACATTGGTTGTCCTGGCCCAACTCTGAGACCTTGGTACCTTCTACGGTACTAACGCCATGGACGTCGAAGACTGGTTACCGGAATAAGAGTGAGTCAGCAAGAACAACTGGTGGGACCCAACCATTATGCTAGCTGACGTTGTCTGCTACCCGAAGAGAACGGTCCGTGTATGGTTCCAAACACAAAAGGAAGAAATGATTAGTCTGGATACCTGCAAGCAAAAACTGCAGGAGCTCTCCGGGAAGCCAGCTGGGTGCCAGCGAGCTGCCAAGAAGGAACATCAGCAGAACCAAATGACGTGTACTTCCTGGAGATGTTACCTCTGTTCCAGCAGGTTGATGACAAAATCTCTAAAGCTGAGAAAGTCAGCAAGATACTTAAATGCATTGACGATGACGCTTCTAATTTACGAGTATATAAAAACTGCTCGACCGTCGACAATATCATAAGAGTGCCAATGCTTTGAAGAAACTAAGAACCGTCGTGCCACGTAACAGTTCGAGCGGCTCCATAAAAACACTGTTAGCTCAACGTGTGACGACGTCCCGCCACCTGGAGCCAAAAGGTTCCTGCGTCTTGTGCTGCGTGAGATTGAGGCTGCATCGTCATCGGTTCCTCAGGCCCGTTCTTACGACGACTCCCACCCGACAGGGCACGCCCACGCGAGCCTGGCGGAAGCGTTCGGAAGCATGTCACCTCGGCTCCGTCATTTTTCGACAGGAGCCATGGACCAATTCGTCGAACCCTGCCAATTTTGCATCCAACGGACGCAGCAAGTTGCCCGGCACACAGGGACATCACTTTCATCCAGGTGGGCCAAATTTTTCGCCAATTTAGAGCGGACTTTCACTCGTGCTTGGCGGCGCCGCCGCTAAGCCTAACGGCTGCACCGGCACCCGGCGTCGAAGCCGCCGCTCTCCGTACCAACATGGCGAACTCCCCACCTCAACGCGGCTACGACCCGGAGGCCATGGCCTGGTCGACTATTCCTCAAGCCAAGGAACCCAATTTGGCAACATCGGACCAGCTCCGGAACGAAAATCTCCTGCGTCTTGTTGAGAGCCGCTCTCAGCGCCGGAACGCCAAAATGACGGCAGACGCCACAACGACAACCGGCAAGTCGACCTCACCTCAGCACGGTCCCATCTCGCGTGTGGCCAAGGACCGCCAACTTAAATCAACATGGAGGCCCAAACCTCTCCCCAAGTTCCAACCCGACGATTTCGTCGTGATCATCAAGCCCCGAGCCGCTGTGGCCATCGGGAGTGCCTTCCAATATGGTGAGCTGGGCCTGGCCTTGCGTGGCTACCTCGGCGCGCAAATGGCAGCGGAACTCAACTTCGTCTTTTCCCGCGAGCAAAATATACTCATTGCGAGCACCAAGAACGCCTACGTGGCGGACCGCCTGCTTGGTGATTTCGTGATCAAATCGGCTCAGGGAGACGTGCCACTGCGGGGCCATCTCAAGCGAAATGGCGAAGAAATTTGCTACGGCGTCATCACTGTGGCAAATCAAGAAACAGGGGAAACTCTGAAAGACGGTATCCAGTGGAGGCATGGCACCATCTTAGAAATTCGTAAATTTGGAACCTCCAATAAGGCTCGCCTGACTTTTGCCGGAAAAGTGAGGCCCCGGACAGTGAACTACAACTCGGAGATTGTCCAAGTGCAGCCCTACCTACGCACTATCCCTGCCTGTGGTGTGTGTGGCACCGTGGGCCATAGAGCAGACTCATGCCCAAATCCAATGCAAGACAAGTGCGGCCTGTGTGGACTGCAGGCTCCTTTCGTGGAAGGGTTGCGGGCCCCTCATGAGTGCAATCCGAAATGTGCTGTTTGTGGTGGCGGCCATGCCACAAACTCCGGAGACTGTACCGCGAAGTACCGCCTCGACACCAAGATGGCCGCCCAAAAGGGCTGAAAACCTGGCGCGACGAGGAAGAAGCCACGTCAGCAGCATCGCGCCACCGGCGGTGACTCAGCTCCCCGCGGTGACGTCACGAACTCCAAGACGGAAGCGCCCCCAAGCGGGCGTGACGCTAAGGGCGACCAAGCGCCACCACCGCCCCCACACGGCGGATCGGAGAAGCAAGCCCACTACCAAGGCGAGACCGGTGCCTGGGCAACTGCGGTCAAAAAGGGAAAGCAGGTGAGCGGCTCGGGTAGGGTTGCCTCCTCCTCCCAACCACGTTCTCCTTCCCCTAGCTCGGCGACCGACGCCGAGCTTCACAACTTGGTAGCATCTCTCCAGGTCCAAAACGAGATGCTGCTTGCCAAAATTGAAGCCTTAGAAGCTAAAACCGCTGCTCCCCCCCAATCCCCACCCCTAGCAGAAGCCATGGTGAGCGACGCGGCGGCGCCGGTAACGTCGGACGCCTTTGTGGCCAATCTTGAAGCCCGTCTTAACGCCAAATTCGAGACCCTTATCGGGACGGCAATGGAACGCATCATTGCCAAGGTCATGGAGGCCCTTCCCACCATGATTGCCCAACATGTCGCGAATCTCCCCCGCACCTCTCGCCGGGCCGGTCCTCTTAAAGATGTATCCGGCCGGCCCTCCAAATCGTCGCGTCGAGCAATTGATCTGGAAGATGATGAGGACAGTTGCCCCCTATCAGGAGCTGAATTTCAGCCCCTGGTTGCTGGCTCCGGGACACCTACCTTCCCTTCTCTAACCCCTAAATCCGAAGATGGCGGGAAAACCTCGGTGTAGGCGTTCCCCCTTATCTAAATTGGCATATCCTGTCACTGTAACTCAATGGAACTGCCGAGGGCTATGGTCTCGTACTAAGCGGGCCAACCTTCGGCTTTTCCTTTCAACTTTTGAGCATATACCCGCCGTGGTGGCCCTTCAAAAGCCAGGAAGGGGCGCCACCTTAACAAACTATACGACGTTTCAGCAGGACGCCTCGTCTTGTATATGCGTTCATAAAAATTATACCGCAAATATGGTCGACTTAGACCTCCACCTTGACTTTTCCCATGTAATGGTGACTCTCCTCCCCCTCCGCAAACAGGACTCGCCATGCACATTTTTAGTCTACTGCACACCCAAATTACCGAATGTGTCATTCTCCGACCTTTTTAGCCGTGCCCTAAGAGTTGCGGGTCGGGACCCCTCTTGATTGTTGGCGATTTCAACGCCCCCAGTCGAGTCGAGAAACGGGGACGCAAGTTGGCGGAGCTTGCGTCAACGTTGGGCCTCACTCTTCACACGGACCCCGTCCACCCAACCCGTATAGGCAATTCCGTGACACGGGATACGTGTCCGGATTTGACCTTTACCCGCAACATTCAGTATGCAGACTGGGTCAACACAGAGGAAACCCTCGGTAGCGACCACTGCATCCTAAACACTACAATTCGGACCAAGCCATTAGCAAAACCCACAACACAGGCCCGACTCCCAGATTGGTCCAAGTTTAGGCAAAATTACAACACAGCCACATCTATACTCGAGCAAGGCTACCAGTCATGGTCCCAACAATTGGTTTCTAGCCTTCGCTCCACCGAAACCAAAATTCAGCTTTCCGAGGCGGTATCGGACGTGGATAACCACCTCCTCCACCTCTGGGAAGCGCGGCATTGCCTCGTTCGCTGGTGGCGCCGACAAAAGCATAACCGCAAGCTTAAGGCTCGAATTGCCGAGCTCACCCAGCGGGCGGCCGAGTATGCGGCCCAGCTCGCACACGCCAACTGGGTGGATCGTTGCAACACGGCGGCGCGGCAGATGTCCAGCAGGAATACCTGGCGGCTCTTCCGTGCCCTTATCGACCCAACGGAGACACGCACAGAAACTCATAAACATCTACAACGTGCCATACACAGTTTTCACGGCAACACAACTCAGCTAGCGCACAAGTTACGAGACCAATACTTGTGCACTACCCAGGACCCCTGCGGATCGGCGTACTCTTATGCAGGTTCGGAGAACGCTGAGCTGGATCAGCCGTTCCAGCTCCACGATTTGCGGGCAGCCCTGGCGAAAATGAAACGTGGCACAGCCCCGGGTCGGGACAAAATTACAGTCAAATTACTCGCTAACTTACCCGACCCGGCCTACCAGTCATTATTGGATTACATCAATTCAATCTGGCTCGGGGACGCGCCACTCCCCAACGATTGGAAAACCGCTCTGGTCACTTTCATTCCTAAACCTGGCAAGGCCATCAACACGGACAACCTTCGCCCCATCTCTCTCACCTCGTGTGTGGGCAAGCTAATGGAGACGATGGTGCGTGACAGGTTGTCCGAGTTCATGGAAAATCAACACATCTTCGCAGACTCCATGTTCGGATTTCGCCCGCACAGGTCCGCACAGGATATTCTGCTACAACTCAATCGGGACATCCTTGACCCGGTCGAATGCCCCCACAACGATAAGGTCGTACTCGCCTTAGACTTGAAGGGGGCCTTCGACAACGTTACTCACGAGGTAATACTCACTCATCTTTCACAAACCGGCTGCGGACGCAACGCGTTCAGATACATTCGGCAATTTTTGACAGATCGTGACTCCTACATTAAAATCCAGGACACTGAACACGGTCCCTTCCGACTTGGAACCAGAGGAACACCACAGGGTGCAGTGCTGTCTCCTCTCCTATTCAATCTGGCAAAGATGCACCTGCCGGCCCAATTGGGTGCTGTCGCTGGTGTGCAGCATGCGCTGTATGCCGACGACATCACCCTGTGGGCCACGCAGGGCTCACTCGGAGACATTGAGGCCAACCTGCAACAAGCGGCGACCATAGTGGACCGTTATGCTCGCCACTGTGGCCTGCAATGCTCCCCTCAGAAGTCTGAATTTGTACACATACGCCCCTCACCAAAGTGTACAGCCAAAATTGAGCTCTTTCTGGAGACAGGACCGATTCCTGAACACACAGAAGTCCGGGTACTGGGGCTTTTCATTGATCAACATAGACGGTCAAACACTACCCTGGCCCAGCTCCGTAAGCTGGGGGACCAGGTGGGCCGCATGGTCCGCCGGGTTTCCAACAAACGCGGGGGGTTGCGGTGCAAAGACGCCTTGCGGCTGGCGCATGCATTCGTGACCAGTCGAATCTTATATTCGACTCCTTACCTCCACCTTCGGAAACAAGACGAGGATGCACTCGAAGTCATCCTCCGCAACATTATTAGGCGAGCCCTCGATCTCCCCGTGAACACCTCCAACCAGCGACTCCTG
Organism: Dermacentor andersoni; assembly: GCF_023375885.2. Lineage (NCBI taxonomy): Eukaryota > Metazoa > Arthropoda > Arachnida > Ixodida > Ixodidae > Dermacentor > Dermacentor andersoni. The sequence continues at coordinate 5,132,390 of NC_092821.1, forward strand.
GGTCTAGGCATGGTGAACACGTTCCGGGAGCTCCGAGAGGCTCACTTATCTAACCAATACACACGCCTCTCTAAGACACTGTCGGGTCGCCACCTCCTTGCCCGACTCCACATCCAACACACCACCCTTATGGAAGAGCGTTTGCGACTCCCTTTCGAGTGGAGATGCGCCCTCCACGTACGCCCTCTTCCTAACAACATGACACGTGAGGACCATAATGGTCGGCGCCTGGCGCGGGCGGAAGCCCTGGGCCGCCATTTTGGGTCGAAACCCGGCACTTATTACGTGGACGCCTCTGGCCCTCACCATGGGGTATGGTACACGGCCGCAGTCGTCCACCAGTCCAAAACAGTTAACGGGCTTACATTTCGCGCCCGCGACATAACTCATGCGGAGGAGGTCGCCATTTCACTGGCTGCTACGCACTCTGATTCCAAAACAATTATCTCCGACTCGCGAGGGGCCTGACGGAACGTCGAGCAAGGCTGGGCTCCATACTTAGCCTACCGACTACTTCAAAGTTGCACCTACACCGGGAACCCCGCTCACCGGAACATAGTATGGGCTCCTGCTCATATGGGTCTCGAGGGGAATGAGGCAGCCGATGCCGCCGCCCGCGCGCTCTCTCTCCGGGCTTCCTTTCTCGACCCCCTAGATCAGGATCTCGAATTCAATCCCGCGTATCCTTTTAAAGACATTGTCCTGCATTATCAATCTGGCCATAGCCTTTACCCTCGCCCGAGTAAAGGGCTATCTAAAACGGAGGAGCGGCTTCTACTCCGTCTCTATACGAACACTCTGCTGTGCCCGGCAGCACTCAAACATTTTGATCGTTCTTTCACGGGCAGTTGTCCGCACTGTGCGGAGACGTCTTCGGACATCTACCACATGGTGTGGGCCTGCCCATCTAACCCAGCTATTGCCCCTCACCCCAACCCCACTCGGGATGACTGGGAGGCGACCCTGCTCGGCTGCAATGACCTGCAGGCCCAAAGGGCCTTGGTCGAGCGCGCCCGAGCAGCGGCCGACGCCACTGGGGTCCCGTACTAGGGATTCCACCCAGTATTTTAAGGGCCGGGCCCTTAAAGACCGGCCCATGTGCGTGCCTCCGTGTGCTTCTCGTCTGAGAGCAATAAATGTTTTTCACCACCACCACCCGACAGCATCGCCGATACAAGCCGTTGTACGCGAAGAGCTGGCGAACGCAGACATTCATACAATCTCTGCTGTAAGACGCCCTGCAGTCAGCAAATTCTTTCAACCTCCCCGCCCACAGTGAACCTGTCCCGGACACCGCGATCCAAGCCAGTGGCGCACGCGTGACATCAAGCGAGTATGCCTCAACTATAATACTTCCCGCCATTGTCGCTATCACCGTCCGTCGTCACCCTGTCCGGTGTACACTTACCACATGAAAACAATCGGTCCTCTTCGTTTCGTGCACGCAACGACCCGACGAACATTGATGTTCATCCCCCGACTCCATGCTACGATCACTCGCCATCCCCGTAGAACAGGTGTTCTGGCACTCCGCTGCCCCGTCACGTGCCGTCGCCATAACATTGTCGTCCATAATCGGACAACTGACCAGTGCAGCTCCCAGAGTTCATGCTGCATTAGTCAAGACGCCCGGAAATCCTCTGTTGACCCTGTCTTCCCCACAAAACCTTTTGGGATTAGAAGTAGACGGCGTGCCAGTCTCGGCACTCATGGGCACTTGGGCGCAACTATCTGTCATTAGTGCTCGCCTTTCTCTTCAACTCCGCGAGGTTCATATGCCCACCACGTCGCCTGTCGTTCGCGTTGTCCATAGCGTGTGATTTCCTATCACAATCGGCGCTCCGCTTTTCGTGCGTAACAGCGACATATTTTTTGAAAACCTTACAGCTCCTGGGAAGGTATGTTCAGTTTGATAATAAATATCGCGTTATCCTATTAATGACGTGCTCAGCCACTTCAGAAATAACCGGCAGCAAGAAAAGTGGAGGATCCACATTTTAGGTCATCGCTTGGCCCAGCTTTTCACAGTTCAATGTTATGGCGTTATTTTCCTAAAAGAAACAGCACAAAAATGCAGGTTGAGAGAATGACGTTGCAGACGTAAGCGAATATGCTGCAGAGGCTTTATTAGGTAAAATTGTAATGCCATTGTGACCGTAAGATTTGTTTGACTTAGGAAAAATAATTGCACCACTTACTTCGATATTGTCAGATGGCTTCAGCAATATTGTTTAGGGCACATCTTCTGGCAGGAAGCCTTTAAAACAGTCTGCCGTAACACTGTTCCACACTGAGAAGCCAGAAGCAAGAAAATGGGAGTTAAACGAATTGAAAGTGTTTTGCCTCTATGTAGGACATCATTTATTACGAAGTGCTCGGTATCAACTCATATTGACCTCGGAATTCTTCCCATGCTTCAACGAAATAATGTGTGGCACTCGTAAATTTTACTGTTTAGTAGTCTGTTTTAGCTTTACGTAAGTGAGGTTTTATTGCAAACTTTTTCAAGTTTGGATACTTTTTCCTTTATGCGCGTGAAGAAATGTTGAAAATGGCTATTGTTTACGTTAAGTCTCACGATCATCTTTTGTTTCCATATTTTTGCCCTCTTCCTCACTACAGACAATCCCTACGAGAACATCGTCAAGATCCTGGGATTTACTTTGAGCCTCCTGCTATTTCCTTCGATGTGTTATGCAGTTGACAGGGCAAGTATATTTTTTGTGCTCGCATATTTCCCCTAACTGAATAGCTAACGAAAGTGAGAACGTTTGTATACTTTACGGACATGATGGCGACGCATCTTGGCGAAAGAACGAGTGTTAACGATCGAAATTCACGGCTAAACTCTTCTGGAAGTTGTCTAAGTATGCGTAAGAGATGTAGCACTTGCTCATCTCCACGGGGACCGGTCATATTATCAATAATATGAAAGTTGATGCGGCTAGTATAAACGACAAAGCAGGGGCGACACGAACTTCTGCGGACGGAAGCAAAAGCTGAAATGATGATGCTCGCAAATTACTGCAGCTAGTGGCTCCTGGTGCACCGATGATCGACTCATTATAGGCCGTTATCACTCTAGCGCCTTACCCATCCGCGGTGATGAACCGTGATGAACCATATTCGGGAGCCGGCTGCGTATGGCGTGGACGTGCAAATGAAAAAAGCAGGGACGTAGCACGCAGTCTTTTTCCATCGGTGTGGAAGACTCAGGTGAGACAGGAAGGGGCCATCTACTCTGGTGGGTTCTGCTTATGGCGCGGCCACGCGGGTCCTATCCTGAGAGCTATCTATTTATAATTAACTATAATAATGATCCGGACAGGCCGCCATTGGAATCTGAATCTGGCAACGTTTAACGCTAGAACGTTATCTAATGAGACGAGACTAGCAGTGCTACTGGAAGAATTAGAGGGCAGTAGATGGGATATAATAGAGCTCAGTGAAGTTAGGAGGACAAAAGAAGCACATACAGTGCTAAAAAGTGGGCACGTCCTGTGCTACCGGGGCTTAGCGGAGAGACCAAAACGAGGAGTCGGATTCCTGATTAATAAGGATATAGCTAATAACGTACAGGAATTCTATAGCATTAACTAGATGGCGACAGCTGTTGTTGTGAAACTTAGAGGTACAATTGAAGGTCGTACAGGTCTACGCCCCTACATCGGGTCATGATGACCAGAAAGTCGAATGCTTCTCTGAAGATGTGGAATCGGCGATGGGTAAAGTGAAATCAAAATACGCTGTTACACTGTACTGATGGACGACTTCAATGCCACGGTAGGCAAGAAGCATGCTCGAGACAAGTCAGTGGGGGAATATGGCATAGGCTCTAGGACTAGCAGGAGAGACTTATTAGTAGACTTTCCAGAACGGAATAATATGCGGATAATGAATACCTTGTTCCGCAAGCGGGATAGCTGAAGGTGGACATGGAGGAGCCCGAATGGCCAGACTAGAAATGAAATAGACTTTATACTCTGCGCTAACCCTGGCATCATACAAGATGTGGACATGCTCGGCCACGTGCGCTACAGTGACCATAGGATGGTGAGAACTCGAATTAGCCGGGACTTCAGGAGGGAACGGAAGAAACTGCTACGTAAGAAGCCAATCAATGAGTTAGCTGTAAGAGGGAAAATAAAGGAATTCTAGATCAAGCTAAAGAACAGGTATTCGGCTTTAACTGAGGAAGAGGACCTTAGTGTTGAAGATATGAACTATAATCTTATGGACATCATTAAGGAGTGTGCAATAGAAGTCGGTGGTAACTGCGCTAGACAGGACGCGAGTAAGCTATCGGAGGAAATGAAAGATCGGATCAAGAAACGCCAATGTATGAAAGCCTCTAACCCTACAGCTAGAATGGAACTGGCAGAACTTTCCAAGTTAATCAACAAGCATAAAACAGCTGGCATAAGGAAGTATAATATGGATAGAATTGAACATGCTCTCAGGAATGAGGAAGCCTAAAAGCAGTCAGGCACGAATCAGATGTATGCGTTTAGAGACAAAGCCGGCAATATCATTACTAGTATGGATGTGATAGTTCGAGTGACTGAGGAGTTTTATAGAGATTTATACAGTACTAGTGGCAGCCACGACGATAATGGAAGCGAGAATAGTCTAGAGGAATTCGAAATCCCTCAGGTAACACCGGAAGAAGTAAAGAAAGCCTTGGGAGCTATGCAAAGGGGGAAGGCAGCTGGGGAGGATCACGTAACCGCATATTTCTTGAAGAATGATGGGCAGATTGTTCTAGAAAAACTGGCCACCCTTTATACGCAATGCCTCATGGCTTTGAACGCACCGGAATGTTCCGGAACGCACCGGAAGAACGCTAACATAATCCTAATCCATAAGAAATGGGACGCCAATGACTTGAAAAATTATAGACCGATCAGTTTACTGTCTGTAACCTCTTATGACCTCTTCTTATGAATATGAATACTTCATTTCTTGTCAAAATGATAGTCGCAAAATTTCGACAAAACAAAATGTTATGCTAAATCGAGCGTCGTCGTCGCATGCAAATATTGAGATTTTTAAAGATGGCATTATCATCCCGGATGAAGTGCTTCCTGATTGTTTTAATAATTTTTTTGTTAATGCACCTGGTTTATGTGTCCATAGAAATGCCGTCCACTTTGTTCAGGTCAGGTGCCCCGAAAGGACCCTAATAAAGTTTTTCATCCATCCATCCATCCATCCATCCATTACTGAATCTGAGCTAGTCCATTTGTTTTCTGATTTACGTAATACCACGTCGTGCGACATTGAACGCATACAGATCACACTTGTGAAGCAGGTCTTGGACATTATATCGCCTGGTTTAGTATACATTTACCACCTCTGCCTGACATCTGGGGTATTTCCTGCCAAAATGCAGAGAGCTAAAGTACTAGCATATTTTAAAAAAGGCAGTATAACTGTGATATCTAATTACAGACCCATTTCTATACTTCCAGTATTTTCAAAAGGACTTGAAGAAATATTTCGATGTATTTCAGATTTCCTGGAAAAACTGACTGTTCAAAAAAACTGTTCACTGAGTGTCAATATGCTTTACCGTAAGGCACGGTCAACCCATCTCGCGTTACTAGCACAAAAGGAACTAATATTGCGAAATTTTGAAAACAAGCTGCTCACGCTCTGGGTTCTTATCGACTTCAGTAAAGCGTTTGACTGTATTAACCATGAACTTTTGTTAAAGAAGCTAGGGTACTACGGTATTCGTGGTATTGCTTTGGATATAGTGAAATGTTATTTAAATCAGCGGAATCAAATTGTTGAAATTAATGGCATCTGCTCCCAGTTCAAGCAAGCAACAGTTGGTGTTACCCAAGGGAGCATATTGGGCCCCCTTCTTTTCAATATATACGTAAATGACCTTGTCCGTGTGGATAGTGAACCTAAATGCATCATCTACGCAGATGATACTACGGTGCTTTTTTTATCGAACAACATTGCAAAGCTGGTTAAAACTGGAAACTCTGTTCTTGAAAAAATACAGAGATGGTCACAGGATAATGGCTCAAAAATTAACACTGACAAAACAAAAGCTATTTTATTTCAACCAAAAAATACAGGTGTGAACTTAGAGACTGACATTATAATAGGTTCTTCAAGAATTGAGCTTGCTCAGTCTACGAAGACGCTAGGTGTATTTTTTGACTGCCTTAGGTCATGGACTGATCACATCGACTTCCTTGGAGGCAAACTTGCGCAAGTCGCTGGGGCACTCTTCAATTTAAGACCGCTGCCATGCAAGGTCAAATTATTTTGTACAACGCTCTCTTCCTGAGTCACGTACATTATTACTGCTGTCTCGTGTGGAGTACGACGTCTGCTACAAACATAAACTGGTTATTCTTGCTTCAAGAAAGGTAATACGTAGCATCTGTAATGCTCCAGTAGACGCTGACACTGCACCTCTATTCAAGCAGTTGAAATTACTCACACTGCATTATCTGTTAAAGTTCAGGCTGTTACTAGCCTATCATAAAGAAGTAAAACAAAGCCAGTCATACATCACGTCATTAGCGCAATTATTTCGAAACAGAACAGAATACAGTACACGGTCACCTGTACACTGGTATGGGCCGCATCCTCGCACTAACTATGCTCTTCAAGTGTTGCACCATCGCTTACAACGCCTGTTAGACACGTTTAAATGTAATAGCATAGATGTCACTTCTTGTCCTATATCGCATTTATATGAGCATTTCAGGGATTTTTGAAAACGAATTAATTTGTTGTTTCGACTGTTTCTGAGGCAGACTGTCGTTACAGATCTCCATTTTATATTAGCCTCTGTCAACGGCTCAATCATGTCTTATTCTTTCCTTAAATAGAATGCTTGGTTAGTGATTCTGTCACTGCTTCTGTTGCTATAGTGTACACTGTGGATTGCGTAGTTCTTTTATGGTGTTGTAATGTTTTTTTTTTACATTGCATTTCTGTTTGCTGGCCCAATGTGTAAGCCACCATGTCGTTTTTCTACCTATGTATTGTTTTTGTCCGTCCTGGATCTGTGCCTGTGCCTTCTGCTGCTGCCCTCAGACCGGGTTTAAGGCCCGTCAAGTTGCTGCGAGCAACTTTTTCCTTAAATCGCCCATTAATTGTATGTTTATTGAAATAATGACATATATATATATATATATATATATATATATATATATATATATATATATTGCCTACAAAGTATTTACTAAGGTTATCGCAAATAGAATCAGGAACACCTTAGATTTCTGTCAACCAAAAGACCGAGCCGCCGTGGTTGCTCAGTGGCTATGGTGTTGGGCTGCTGAACACGAGGTCACGGGATGGAATCCCGGCCACGGCGGCTGCATTTCGATGCAGCGGAAATGAGAAAACACCCATGTACTTAGGTTCACGTGCACGTTAAAGAACGCCAGGTGGTCGAAGTCCTCCACTACGGCGTGCCTCATAATCAGAAAGTGGTTTTGGCACGTAAAACCCCACAATTTATTATATTACATATATTGCATATACATATACATCACATATATTGTCTGATTACATGCAGCGTCACCTTCAATGGGACAAAAAGGTTGTCCTTAAGGGGGATTACAGTCTACCAGGTATGAAATGGGATTCGTACGATGCTGGTGTTGTCGATAAGGACTGCGCTGAGGCGATACTTGATATGGCCTTCAATAGTGGCTTAAAGCAAATCATTCAGTAACCTACACGTGTCACTTCGTCGAGCAGCACAATTCTGGATCCAAGTTTTGTGAGTGAAAACAATCCTGTGGAGAGCATTTTGTGGGAAATAATTGACAGAGTTTCTCACCACAAGGCAACCAAATGCTGTCTATCACTGCTGTCGTCAGCACGCTCAGAAAAATTGATCCCACGAATATATGATTGGAATAACGCAGATGTTGTCAGCATTCTTGACCTTTTTGATTATCACTACCCCAATTTTTCTGGTCTTTTCCATGATAATTCTGTGACCATAAATGATTTATAGGCGAAATTTAAGACCTATGTACAGCACTGTTTATCAAACATTGTACCCATGAAAAAAAAGAAAGTGCACAAAAGAAACCCTTGGTTCACAAGGAATATAATACATATAAAACGTAAAATGTCAAGGCTGAGGAAATTTAAGAATAAGACATCAAATCCCTGCCACTCTGAGAAAATTAGCACATTGGCACATGTGTTGCGAGCAGTGATAAAACGCGCAAAACATACGTACATGAACGTCACACTTAGCAATTTCACCAAGACGGCTCCTCAAAAAATTTGGAGATATTTTAACGCGAACATGTATAAGCAAAGTGATTTGCCGCCTAAGGAGGCTTTCCAAAGAGCAAATCACTTCAAACATTTTTTTTAAATCTGTTTTTACACAAGACAACGGAACTTCACCATATATAAACCATCAGGCGAGGGGAACCGGTGACACATTCGGTGATATAGAGCTAACGGAATCAGGTATACTTTCACTGCTTAACATCAACATTAAAAATCTTGCGGCCAAGGTGGTATTCCATATACTTTTCTCAAGAGATACGCAGAATGGGGATCTAAATATCTCTTACTTATATTTAAAAAATCTCAAGAATCGCCTGACGTGCCCAAAGACAGGAAAATAGCAAAGGTTGTCCCGATTCTCAAATCAGGTGACGCAACAAGCCCATCAAATTATAGTCCGATCTCGCTAACTTGCGCATGTTGCAAAATTCTTCAACACATCATACTAAAACACATCATAACCTTTGCAGAAGATAATAACTTGCTTAGCAACAACCAACATAGTTTCAGAAAAGGACTGTCTACTGTTACGAAACTCACACAAACTTTCCGTGATCTCGCTCTAAGAATTGGTAACCGCGGGTCGACTGACATAATATTTTTAAATCTATCAAAGGCCTTCGACCGGGTATGGTATCCTAAACTCCTGGGCAAACTACAACACATTCTCGGATCTGGCAGCATAATAAACTGGGTAAAAGCTCATCATGCAGGTTGACAACCCTACGTAGAAATCGAAAGTCGGCAATCTGATTTGGTAGACGAGTCATCCGGACTACCACAAGCAACAGTCTTAGCACCAATGCGCTTTTTACTATACATCAATGATATGGCAGATAGCATGAAATCAACGATGCGCATGTTTGCAGATGATTGTATTATATATAGAAAAATTAGGAACCATAATGATCAGGTAACACTAAATCACGAGCTTGCGCTAGTAGCAAATTGACGTCAGGCATGGAAAACGAAGATTGATTTGGACAAGACTGTTTTCATGAGAGTAAGCCGAAAAAAAAACCCCCTATAATACACCTACACGATCGAAAAGCGATAAATAAAGATAGTCGACGGTTATAAATATTTGGGTATTGTCCTATCCTCTGATACGAAATGGGACAAACATGTGTCACAAATATCTTCTAAGACGATGAGCTAAACGAGAACAAGGTGAAATAGGACCCAACGTTTCGACAAGTGGACTTGCCTTCTTCAAGGCCTTCTAAGACATTTACAGCACTGTGTTCACTTAAACGCTCTTCAATATCTGCCTAACCAGACACTAAGATATCAGCCTCATTCGTTCGTCCTATACTGGAATATGGTACTACCTACTGGTTCCCCCATACCAAACAGTGCATGAAACGGCTAGAAGCAATACAGAGGAAAGCCATCAGATTCATTTATAATAGGTACAATCGTAATGACTCTCCGACAGAACTCCTTGATAAAGCTTCCCTCCTGACTATTTGCAAGCGCGAATAAATTCTTACGCCTAAAGTTTCTATTCCACCTCCTTAACGGGGGCTACAGATTAAACCGTGGTGCATATGTATCTCCTCACTGAACAGCCAAACACTATAACTAAACATCTTAAACATTTCATTGAATACAGGTTCCACACGGACACATTCAGGTATTCTTTGTTTCCTCAGGCAATCAGAGACTGGAATTCATTGCCTAGTGTATTATAATTTGCTCACCTGATGATTTCCTTCCTATGCTGGAAAAATATGTCTACAAGTACGCATTTTGTGTCTAATTGGTGTTGATGTACTTTTTTGTTGTTTAAATTATGCTTCTGTATTTCTGTTCATTAACCTTTAAGGACTGGCTCAGGAAGGTCACACCCTTTTATTTTATTGCTCAACTACGTCTTCTGGTAAACTACAATATTAACAAGCGTATAAGTTTATCATCCTTATTTTGATGCAATGTATTTTCCCATGTCCTGCAACAGCCTCCACATGGAGGCTAGCCATGTGTATGAAATAAATAATGAAATAAAAAATAAATTTAACCAAGAACCAGGCACGATTCCGTTAAGGCTACTCAACAATAGACCATATTCACAATATCAAATAGGTGATAGAGAAATGTGCTGAATATAACCAACCCTTACATATAGCTTTCATTGATTATGAGAAAGCGTTTGATTCAGTCGAAACCTCAGGAGTCATGGAGTCATGCAGTCAAGAGGAATCAGCGTGTAGACGAGCCGCATGTAAAAATACTGAAAGATATCTATAGCGGCTCCACGGTCACTGTAGTCCTCCATAAAGAAAGCAACAAAATCCCAATAAAGAAAGGCGTCAGGCAGGGAGATACGATGTCTCCAATGCTATTCACAGCGTGTTTACAAGACGTATTCGGAAACCTGGATTGGCAAGAATTGGGAATAAGAGTTAATGGACAATACCTTAGCAACTTGCGATTCGCTGATGATATTGCCTTGCTTAGTAACTCAGGGGACCAACTGAAATGCATGCTCACTGACCTGGAGAGGCAGAGCAGAAGGGTGGGACTAAAAATTAATCTGCAGAAAACTAAAGTAATGTTTAGCAGTCTCGGAAGGGAACAACAGTTTACGATAGGTAGCGAGGCACTGGAAGTGGTAAGGGAATACATCTACTTAGGGCAGGTAGTGACTGCTGATCCGGATCATGAGAGTGAAATAATCAGAAGGATAAGAATGGGCTGGGGTGCGTTTGGCAGGCATTCTGAGATCATGAACAGCATGTTGCCATTATCCCTCAAGAGAAAAGTTTATAACAGCTGTGTCTTACCAGTACTCATGTACGGGGCAGAAACCTGGAGGCTTACGAAAAGGGTTCTACTTAAATTGAGAACGACGCAACGAGCTATGGAAAGAAGAATGATAGGTGTAACATTAAGGGATAAGGAAAGAGCAGACTGGGTGAGGGAACAAACGCGCGTTAATGACACCTTAGTAGAAATCAAGAAAAAGAAATGGGCATGGGCAGGACATGTAATGAGGAGGGAAGATAATCGATAGTCATTAAGCGTTACGGAGTGGATTCCGAGGGAAGGGAAGCGCAGCAGGGGGCGACAGAAAGTTAGGTGGGCAGATGAGATTAGGAAGTTTGGAGGGTCAACATGGCCACAATTAGTACACGACCGGGGCAGTTGGAGAAGTATGGGAGATGCCTTTGCCCTGCAGTGGGCGTAACCAGGCTGATGATGATGATGATGATAGCTGAAATGAAGAAAAAGAAATGGGCATGAGCAGGATATGTAATAAGGAGGGAAGATAACCGATGGTCATTAAGGGTGACGGACTCGATTCGAAGGGACGGTAAGCGTAGCAGGGGGCGGGAGAAAGTTAGGTGGGCGGATGAGATTAAGAAGTTTGAAGGGACATCGCCACAATCAGTACATGACCGGGGTAGTTGGAGAAGTTTGGGAGAGGCATTGGCCCTGCAGTGGGCGTAATCAGGCTGCTGCTGCTGCTGATGATGATAATGATACTTTCTGTGAAGTTTAATACTTAATTAAGACTAATGGTGTAATTAGGCTCAATGCAAGAAGTAAGCTAAGAATCTCCAAGCGATGGGAAACAACATCACCTTGTTGTTCCGCAAGGTCGTAAAAGAAAACTGCTTCCTATCGATCTTCACAAATTCCTCCTGTTCGCCCAGCCAACGTGCTTTCTGTAACCGTTGAAGGTGTTCCCGCGTCAGCTCTCGTCGATAACGGTGCCACCGTGTCTGTTCTTCGTAGATTTCTTCTCGCGGCTCCAAAAGGTAAGAACATCTCAGGCACGTTATAATCCAACCGCTTATTTAACACCCACTGAAATGGGCTCCTTTAAGGACCTGAATTGAATTGAACCTAAAATCTTTTCTGGGACTTATTTTGCGGTGTGCTAATAATGCATTCATTCACCCCGATGGACAGTGTACTGCTCGTGTTCCCATCGACAGCATTCCCCAACACATTGAGTTTATTGTGCTTCCTATGTGTGTTCATCATGTTATCTAGGGCTGAGACTTTCTACATTCTGCTTATGCCGTCATTTCCCGTAGAGAGAAAGTTGTAGATATCACGGATACAGCACTGGCACCTATTACGAACTCCTCATCTTCATGCAAGAATTTGGCTGTAGCTGTAGACTACGTCCTGCGTCCTGGTCACGAAGACGTTGTAGCCGCCACATCCAGTCACATCGCCGACAGAGACGCTCCAGTTGCGCCTTCTCCCCGCTGTATTCCTCGCGAAATTCTCATCGCTACTTGCCTCGGCCCGTTTTCACGTGGCCGCGCTCTTCTGACGGCCTGCAACACAACCCCACATCCAGTGATGCCCAAAGGATTGAGTGTGGCTACCCTCGCCGAGCCTCAACCCATCCCTATCGTAAAGTAGTATCCTTCTTCAAAGCCAGCACCAACTTCAGGCTTCCCCCAGCCATCCTCGATTCTTACCTAACAGCTACACAGTCCGAAGCCATACTGGTTGTCTTGGTGACGAACGAAGCCTGTTTCGACAGCGGTTCCCCTGTGCTGAGCCATACTTCTGTGACCCCACACCGCATCCAAACCGATGGTTGTGATATTATATGACGCCGGCCTTGTCCTGTACTGCCGTCCGAACGGAATGTCATTGAACAACAGGGTGCTGATATGCTTGCGCGCAACATGATACGCCCTTCCTCTAGATCCCGGGCTTCTCCTGTGGTTCTGGTAAGGAAATAATGTGGCACCGTTCGCTTCTGCGTTGATCATCAAGCGCTAATTAGGATCACACGCAAGGACGTATATCCCATACGTCGAAATGACGACACTTAGGACAAACTACTGGGGGCGGAGTATTTCTCCAGCCTTGGTCTTTGATCAGGGTATTGGCATATTCCAATGACGAGACTGACAAATAAAAGACCGCGTTCGCTACATCGTACTGACTTGCGAATTTGATGTGATGCCATTTGGCCTTTGATACGCTCCCGCCGCATTTGAACGCATTCTCGAGTGCCTTGCAAATGATTCACACACAAAAAATGCACATTTCCAAGCAAAATTATAAAAGTGTTGGGCCATGTTGTCTCAAAAGATGGCATCAACCCAGACCCTGAAAAGATTACTGCTGTTATCGAATTTTCTAGCCCACAGAAGCAGAAAGACTTACGTAGTTTCCTCAGCTTAGCGTCCTATTTTCGTTGGTTTATCTGCGACTTCAGTGCAATAGCACCTCCTTTACGCAAGCTACTTTTTAGCGGTGCCTCTTTCATATGACTGTGAGTCGACTTTTCAAGCTCTCAAGCAACAGCTTATTTCTGGACCAGTGCTTCACCACTTCGAGGAAAGAAACCTCCCCCCCCCCGCCCCATACTCCATACTGATGCAAGCGCCCAAGTTATTGGAACAGTATTTCTGCAACGTAATGCGGCCTCTAAGACCAACTTATAGCACACCGCAGCCGAACGCTTTTTCTAGCTGACGGGAACTACATCACAGAGCAAGTGTGTCGGCCTATTGTTTCATCGATTAAGAAATTTTGGATATTCATTTAGGCTGCCAATTTACCATCGTTACCAACCACCATAGCCTGTGTTGGCTGTCATCAATGAAAAACTTGTCAGGACGCTTAGGCCGCTGGACGCACCACCTGCAGGAATATGACTTTACAGTGTCGTACAAATCTGACAAAAGTCATCACGATGCAGATGCATTGCCTCGCTATCAACCCTCGCTCTCTCCCACTAATGCGCCGCCGTCATCCCCATCACGTCTTTACGACGCTACACTTGCCTCAGACCAGCTCTCATTATTGTCTCTGGACCAAGTTACACTTTCAACACGGTCAGATTTCGTCTTGGTTCAGCGATCCCACTACTACTGCTCAACTCTCATGGATCACCTTAGTGGATTCACCGAGCCACGCAACAGTCGCTTGCGACGTCAGCTTCGACAAATTCACATTCAAGATGATGACCAACACAGCTACGCTTACCACCCGACAGGTAACAGGTGGGTTCCAGTCCTACCTAGCTGACTTCGCCTTCGAGTATCAAAGGAATTTCATGACGGCATATCGGCTGGCCACTTAGGCGTCCATAATACCTACGACTACAGCAAGACCCACTGCTTCTGGCCTGGCCTATCTACAGCGGTGGCCAAATACGTTGCCTCTTGTGCGTCATGTCAGCACCGCAAACGCTCGACGTCCCTTCCTACCGGTTTACCGTAATTTCTCTCTTGACCGGGCATTCATTTATATGGTCCCTTGTCTTTGACACCCTCCAGTCACCGTTGGGTTGTCACTTCGGTCGACCGATTAGTAAGATATGCCGAGACTGCACCTCTTTAATCCGGTATTGCTTCTTAGGTCGCGTACTTATTCTTGCGCTCAATCGTCTTGCGCTAGAGGGCTCCTCGCGTTCTCCTGAGTTATCATGGTAAGGCATTTCTTTCCCCAATTCTCGAGGAAATTCTTCGGGCCGCTCATAGCATGTGCAAATCTACCTATACCCAGATCTGAGCGCTTCCACTGCTGCTGCCTCACATGATTTCTATGTACACCCCTCTTGACCACACTGACTGGGATAAAGTCGTTCCTTTTGTGACATTCGCATAAAGTACTGCTATTAAACGGACTACCAGCTACAGCCACTTTTTTCTTGTATATGAAAGATCTCTTTCGTCTGTATTCGACAGAGAATTCTGTTTTGCAAATTCTTCACCTAGCGCGTCCCTTCCAGAAGACTTTGCTGCCCGAGATGCACATTGCCGTAAAATCGCTCGGCAAAGGACGGAAGCTACCCAAGTGGAGAGGAAGCCTCGCTGCGACAACAAACGCTATGACGTCTTGTTTTGGACTGTATTCCGAACTCCAAGCATCTGTGGGGAGTTCCGTCCCCGCTACACTGGCACATACACCATTGTGGAATAAACTTCTCCATTGAACTATCTCGTCGCCCCAGTACGCCCTATCACTGACTGCCGTTGCCAAAATGCAAAAATAATTCCCGTCTCGCGGATGAAGCCCTGCACTCCCCGTCTTGATGTTCTCTATGCTGCGGCCAGGCTAGTTCGCGGTTGAGCTTGCGCGTTGCCTTTATGCAAGAAAAATCGTTTCGCAGCTTGGTCGGCGCCCGTCTCTTAACACACACACACACACACACGCACACGCACACACACACACACGCGCGCGCGCGAGCACGCACACACGCACGCACGTGCGCACGCACACGCATCATACAGGGGGTTTCTTCAATGTTCACCACGCAGGGCCCGACGTAACATACGCAGGAAATTGACGATGAATTTTTAGAAGGACGTATTTACTGAAAGTTTTTGGCTGGTAGACCAGCCTTCGTCAGCATCAGGTTTGTCGTCTCTTGCCTCCGCTGCGTGTGTATATATATATATATATATATATATATATATATATATTTTTTTTTTTTCACGTGGTCGTGACGTCAAAGAACACAGTAGCAATACTGTGAAAGGCAAAACTAGCTTTTATTGGGCGAACCTGTGCACTGTGTCAGGCGTTGCAGTTGGGTCTTGGCGTCGGATCACGGCTGCGTCGTGTTGAACTGAAGCTTGAACGTCGCGTCGTCAAGTCGTCTTTCGTCGGTGTAGTCTTGGCTTCCCGACTTCGCCGGGACGGCGGCGTGTCGTCATTAGGTCGTCGTGATGGTTGCTTCGTCGTCTTCGTCGGCGGTGGAGGATCTTCGTCAGTTCGACGAACAGCAACCGCACCTCCATCGGTTGCTGCTTTTAGTTTTCCGGATATGGGCTGACGGACCTGCCCCGGGCTGGGCCAGTGTATGGTCGGCACTGCGGCGACAGGTAGCGGCCTGATGACGGCGAACGCGAAGGTCGTCGAGGGCTCCACTGAGTGGCGGTGAGGTTGTCGGCGATATCGCGAGGTCGTTCGCCAATCTGTGGCCGCGGCGCGTTAACGGCGAAACCTCGCCGTCCCATCCCCCGGTATGGGCATCGGCGGTACACATGGCCGGCTTCCCCGCAGTGGTAGCAGAACGAGCGGTGGTCAGGAGCGCGCCAAGCGTCTGTCTTCCTCGGGTAGGTGCGCTGGGAGACGGGTGGTCGTGCTGGCGCCGGCGGCGGCGGACGACGGAACTGCGGCGTGACAGGGCCCTGGCGCGGTCGCGGAGGGGGAACTTGACGGCGTACGACGGCGGCGTAGGTCATCGCTTGCGGCTCAGGCTGCGGCGATTCAGCGGCTACTCCAAGTTGTTGTTGGAGCTCCTCACGCACGGCGTCGGCAATCGAAGCCACTTGAGGCTGTGATGATGGGAACAGCTTGTGTAGCTCCTCCCGCACGACAGCTCGGATAGTCTCGCGTAGGTCCTCGGTGGCCAGTGACAGAACTCCGGCATGGTTTGTCGAGTTCGTGCGGCGGTCGAATTGCAGGTTTCGCATCTCGAGTGTCTTCTCGATGCTAGTGGCCTCGCGAAGAAACTCGTCGACGGTCTTCGGTGGGCTTCGTACCATTCCGGCAAAAAGTTCCTCCTTCACACCTCGCATCTGCAGGCGGACTTTCTTCTTCTCGGACATTTCTGGGTCGGTGTGGCGGAACAGACGGCTCATTTCCTCAGTGAAGAACGCAATCGTCTCATTCGGCAGCTGCGCTCTGTTCTCCAGTAGAGCTTGGGCTAGCACTTTTCGCACGACGCTTGTAAATGTTTGCAGGAAGCCGCTACAGAAAAGTTCCCAGGTCGTAAAGGTGGCTTCTCGGTTCTCGAACCACGTCCTGGCCGAGTCTTCGAATGCGAAGAAGACATATCGCAGTTTGTCGTCGCTGTTCCAGTTGTTAAACGTAATGACTCTCTCGTACGTCTCAAGTCAGCTCTCCGGGTCCTCGAAAGTTGAACCGCGGAACGTCGGCTGCTGCAGCACGACGGGGGACGCTGGGGCTGCCATTGGGGTGGACTTAGTGGCCATCTTCTTAGTCGTCTCAGGCAAAAGTCCGTGCTCCGGGGGCAGTCCTTGCAGCCTGCGGCTACCTCGCTGGTTCTTGGCGACGTTGGTGTCTTCCGCGTGAGGGCTTGGGTCACGGCTTTGTGGGGGCGTCCGGTACATGAACGCAAAGCACCTCTACCAGATGTCACGTGGTCGTGACGTCAAAGAACACAGTAGCAATACTGCGAAAGGCAATAACTAGCTTTTATTGGGTGAACCTGTGCCCACAAAACAGGCTACACTTAAAGCACAACGAGACCGGCGAACACAGTGGGCGATCGTCGTAAATCTGATCAGCAGGTCAAGCGCGTTGGCTTTTGAAGAACAGTCGTCGAATGTTCCAGACTAATCGTTCGGACCCGTGTGCCTTCCACGAAGTTCTACACCATTCGCGTTACGCGATGAAATCAGATAACACAAGGTTCGGCGACAACAGACAGCCGGGTAGAAGCATCGATAACTTTCCAGAAACGTCGGATACATGCAGGCGCGTCCCTCGCTGTGCGATTACAGTTGTTAAGCGGCGAAACGTGGTTGCCCGATAAAGATAAGTACACGTGTCAATATATTGCGGTTTTGAAACCAGCGTATGACCACGTGATATGGCCAGTCGTCAGAGTTTTCTCGGCCCTCCGAACAGCTACACGGTGCCGCGTGGCCAGCACACGTGTCATCTGGCGACGAGTATTGGCCGAGCAGCTCCCGGAATCGCTCCCCGGCATCTGACACAAGTTTGACACCCCCACCGCAACGTCGTGCTCCCCGTTCTCCCTCACCGCTGCGTCGCACCACGTCCACTTAGTCACCGGAAAACTAGCTAGCGCAGCCAATGGAGGTGACGCCGCTGGAGACGTGCTACTGACGGAAATACATCCTGTGTTGATGCTGGAAAACAAAGTGCGCGTGCTTGTAGATTATGTCCCTGTGATGGCTCTGGTGGACAGAGGCGGAACAATTTCGATTATGTGTGTCTCCTTTAAACACGCGGATGAAGATTCAAAGTTCTCTGGAGTGAGTGGCGAGCCGTTGCGACCTGCTGGGGTGTGTAGTGCTGACGTGTTTTTGGGATGCCATGTTATTACGACAGAGTTTGTAACTATTCCTCGGTCGACCCATGATGTTATTCTCAGTGTGGACTTCTTGCGGGAGTGTAGTGCTACTGTCGATTGCCGCACAAGAAAGGTAATCTTAAGTGGTAGGATTCCATCAGGACTCCTGGAGAACCTTGTAGATCGCGAAACTACACTGTGTGTTGTGGTGATACGGTCATACCTGCATCAACTACCGTTTGCCTTCCCGTTGTCTGTTGCGACTGTGCAGCGGTGGCGTAGAGGTAGAACACCCGCCTCGCGTGCAAGAGGTCCGTGGTTCGAATCCCGGTGCCGCGCAATTTTCCACCGGATTAAAAAAAATAATAATAATAATAAATCCGCGTGTTGATAAAATTGCATAAACAGGCCTGGAGTGTGGCCTGATGCCGGTGATCAGAACCGGTAACGCACTCCCTCACCAGAGCAGGACTGGCCACCCTGGTGCAGTACTTGGCCACAACCTCCTATATGAACACTACAATCAAACCCCGGCCCTCAGTCCCCAGCAGCTGCGAAGCAACTGACCACGGCGGCGGTCAGACCTGCGACGCTGCAGAGGGTGCTAAGAATCCCTGGCTCCGGACAGGCCGCCATTGGAATATGAACCTGGCAACGTTTAACGCAAGAACATTATCTAGTGAGGCGAGTCTAGCAGTGCTATTGGAAGAATTAGAGGGCAGCAAATGGGATATAATAGGGCTCAGTGAAGTTAGGAGGCCAAAAGAAGCATATACAGTGCTAAGAAGCGGGCACGTCCTGTGCCACCGGGGCTTAGCGGAGAGACGAGAACTAGGAGTCGGATTCCTGATTAATAAGAGTATAGCTGGTAACATACAGGAATTCTATAGCATTAACGAGAGGGTGGCATGTCTTGTTGTGAAACTTAATAAGAGGTACAAAATGAAGGTTGTACCGGTCTACGCCCCTACATCCAGTCATGATGACCAGGAAGTCGAAAGCTTCTATGAAGACGTGGAATCGGCGATGGGTAGAGTGAAAACAAAATACACTATACTGATGGGCGATTTCAATGCCAAGGTAGGCAAGAAGCATGCTGGAGACAAGGCAGTGGGGGAATATGGCATAGGCACTAGGAATAGCAGGGGAGAGTTATTAGTAGAGTTTGCAGAACAGAATAATATGTGGATAATGAATACCTTCTTCCGCAAGCGGTATAGCCGAAAGTGGATATGGAGGAGCCCGAACGGCGAGACTAGAAATGAAATAGATTTTATACTCTGCGCTAACCCTGGCATCATACAAGATGTGGACGTGCTCGGTAAGGTGCGCTGCAGTGACCACAGGATGGTAAGAACTCGGATTAGCCTAGACCTGAGGAGGGAACGGAAGAAACTGGTACATAAGAAGCCGATCAATGAGTTAGCGCTAAGAGGGAAAATAGAGGAATTCCAGATCAAGCTACAGAACAGGTATTCGGCTTTAAGTCACGAAGAGGACCTTAGTTTTGAAGCAATGAACGACAATCTTGTGGGCATCATTAAGGAGTGTGCAATAGAAGTCGGTGGTAACTCCGTTAGACAGGATACCAGTAAGCTATCGCAGGAGATGAAAGATCTGATCAAGAAACGCCAATGTATGAAAGCCTCCAACCCTACAGCTAGAATAGAACTGGCAGAACTTTCGAAGTTAATCAACAAGCGTAAGACAGCTGACATAAGGAAGCATAACATGGATAGAATTGAACAAGCTCTCAGGAACGGAGGAAGCCTAAAAGCAGTGAAGAAGAAACTAGGAATTGGCAAGAATCAGATGTATGCGTTAAGAGACAAAGCCGGCAATATCATTACTAATATGGATGAGATAGTTCAAGTGGCTGAAGAGTTCTATAGAGATTTATACAGTACGAGTGGCACCCACGATGATAATGGAAGAGAGAATAATCTAGAGGAATTCGATATCCCAGAAGTAAAGCCGGAAGAAGTAAAGAAAGCCTTGGGAGCTATGCAAAGGGGGAAGGCAGCTGGGGAGGATCAGGTAACAGCAGATTTGCTGAAGGATGGTGGACAGATTGTCCTAGAAAAACTGGCCACCCTGTATACACAATGCCTCAAGACCTCGAGCGTACCGGAATCTTGGAAGAACGCTAACATAATCCTAATCCATAAGAAAGGCGACGCCAAAGACTTGAAAAATTATAGACCGATCAGCTTACTGTCTGTTGCCTACAAAGTATTTACTAAGGTAATTGCAAATAGAATCCGGAACACCTTAGACTTCCGTCAACCAAAGGACCAGGCAGGATTCCGTAAAGGCTTCTCAACAATAGATCATATTCACACTATCAATCAGCTGATAGAGAAATGTGCGGAATATAACCAACCATTATATATAGCTTTCATTGATTACGAGAAAGCGTTTGATTCAGTCGAAACCTCAGCAGTCATGGAGGCATTGCGGAATCAGGGTGTAGACGAGCCGTATGTAAAAATACTGAAAGATATCTATAGCGGTTCCACAGCCACTGTACTCCTCCATAAAGAAAGCAACAAAATCCCAATAAAGAAAGGCGTCAGGCAGGGAGATACGATCTCTCCAATGCTATTCACAGCGTGTTTACAGGAGGTATTCAGAGACCTGGATTGGGAAGAATTGGGGATAAGAGTAAATGGAGAATACCTTAGTAACTTGCGCTTCGCTGATGATATTGCTTTGCTTAGTAACTCAGGGGACCAACTGCAATGCATGCTCACTGATCTGGAGAGGCAGAGCAGAAGGGTGGGACTAAAAATGAATCTGCAGAAAACTAAAGTAATGTTTAACAGTCTTGGAAGGGAACAGCAGTTTACGATAGGTAGCGAGGCACTGGAAGTGGTAAGAGAATGCATCTACTTAGGACAGTTAGTGACTGCTGATCCAGATCATGAGAGTGAAATAATCAGAATAAGAATGGGCTGGGGTGCGTTTGGCAGGCATTCGCAGATCATGAACAGCAGGTTGCCATTATCCCTCAAGAGAAAAGTGTATAACAGCTGTGTCTTACCAGTACTCACGTACGGGGCAGAAACCTGGAGGCTTACGAAAAGGGTTCTACTTAAATTGAGGACGACGCAACGAGCTATGGAAAGAAGGATGATAGGTGTAACGTTAAGGGATAAGAAAAGAGCAGATTGGGTGAGGGAACAAACGCGCGTTAATGACATCTTAGTTGAAATCAAGAAAAAGAAATGGGCATGGGCAGGACATGTAATGAGGAGGGAAGATAACCGATGGTCATTAAGGGTTACCGACTGGATTCCGAGGGAAGGGAAGCGTAGCAGGGGGCGACAGAAAGTTAGGTGGGCAGATGAGATTAGGAAGTTTGGAGGATCAACATGGCCACAATTAGTACATGACCGGGGTAGTTGGAGGAGTATGGGAGAGGCCTTTGCCCTGCAGTGGGCGTAATCAGGCTGATGATGATGATGATGATGATGATGATGATGTCTGTTGCGGCGCTGATTCCAACAGCTTCGAAGCTACCATAGAACCGATGCACGTCAACTTTATGAAGAAGAATGTGTTGATGCCACATTGTGTGGTGTCGCTCAAAGGCGGACGCACTGGCTTATCGACTGTAAACTGTTCTAAGGAGCCCGTTATACTATGAGGCGGCATGAAATCAGCCTTCGCCAGGGAACATGCGTCCTTATCAGTGGCTGAACTTACCTATGTCCTGGAAGAACCTTATGGCCACAGTTCAGAAACGGCCCTTTTGTCGATGGTAAATAAATCGCTCAGCACGAGTGAACGCCGAATGTTAGTGGGTGTGCTTTCGAAGCACGTTTCGGTATCCGATATAATAATTGTGGGGTTTAACGTGCCAAAACCACTTTCTGATTATGAGGCACGCCAGTAGTGGAGGACTCCGGAAATTTTGACTACCTGGGGTTCTTTAACGTGCACATAAATCTAAGTACATGGGTGTTTTCGCATTTCGGTTTCGGTATTCGACTTTGCGCCGAAGGACAAAATACCTGCACTCCCTGCGTCACGAACGCGCCATACTATCAACACGGGTTCGGCAAATACGATTAGGCAAAAGCCATATCGTGTTTCACCATCAGAACGCCAGATTATCAACGAACAAGTGCACGAAATTATGAAAAAGGGAGTCGTACAAGAATCAGCGAGTCCGTGGGCCGCTCCAGTGATTCTTCTTAAAAGAAAAGATGGATCTTGGAGATTTTGCGTCAACTATAGCCGTGGTAATGCTGTATCAAAAAAGGACGTGTGCCCGCTCCCACGTATTGGTCACACAATAGACTGCCTTCATTCCGCCTCTTACTTTTCCTCATTAGATTTACGATGCGGCTATTGGCAAATTCCGATGCATCCTGACAACAAGGAGAAGACTGCCTTTGTAGCCCCTGACGGGCTCTTCGATTTTAATGCGATGCCATTTGGATTTCACAATGCTCCGGCAACTTTCCAGAGATTTATGGACACTGTTCTGCACGGCTTGAAGTGGGACATCTGCATGTGCTACCTCGACGACGTCGTCATCTTTGGCCGCACCTTCAGCGAACACAACTCGCGTCTGGATATTGTCCTGAACTGCATCAGAAACGCAGGTCTAGTTTTAAACTATAAGAAATGTCACTTCGGAGACAGCCAAACCCTTGTGCTTGGGCACCTCGTCGACAAGGATGGCATCCGACCTGATCCCGAGAAAACAGCAGCCGTTGAAGCGTTCAGTGCACCGCGCTCTGTCAAGGAGCTCCGCAGTTCTCCGGGGCTTTGTTCCTATTTCCGCCGATTTATTTCTAAATTCGCCGACATCGCATATGCGTTGACATCAGTAAAACTTCATTTGGGCCTAGTGGGTACATAATTCTGAACTTACCGTTACAGCGCAAACACTAAGACGAACCACAGAAACGCCAGTGTGTGTCGTGTCTATCTTTTTGTGGTTCGTCTTAGGTGTTTGCGCTGTAACGTAAAGTTCAGAATCCGCTGACATGCTTGCTACGAAAGGGCACCCCCTTTCAGTGGACTCCGGAGTGCAACTCTTCTTTTCGTCAGTTGAAGTTTCTGCTGACGTCACGACCGGTTCATCAACACTTCAGCCCTTTAGCTCCGACGGAACTCCATACGGATGCCAGTGGCATAGGTATTGGTGCCGTCCTAGTTCAACGCTACGGTGACCGCGAACACGTGACCGCATATGCAAGCCGCTCATTAGGTAGGCCCGAGCAGAATTACACTGTCACGGAACAAGAATGCCTCGCGGTAATAATTGCGGTTCAGCGGTTTCGTTCCTACCTGTATGGACGCCCATTTACAGTGGTCACCGACCACCACTCATTGTGTTGGCTTGTGAATCTTCGTGACCCTTGTGGCCGCCTTGCGTGCTGGGCGCTCCTACTCCAAGAATACAGCTTCACCGTCTCTTACGAGAGCAGTCGAAGACACGCTGATGCAGACTGCCTCTCGCGTATGCCACTTAGCACTACGGGCTGTGCCGCCGAAGACTTCGATCACCTCGTGGCTTCTGTCTCGCTGCGTTTCCCAGACTCCAACTGCTTCGAAGCCGAACAGCGAAAAGACGATAAATTAACACCACTCTTCACCGCTACGACCGCCTCGACGAAAGCAAACCATTTCCGTATACGTGATGGACTCCTGTATAAGAAGAACTTTACCTGCACTGGCGCACGTTTTCTCCTAGTGGTACCGGAGAGCCTTCGCACAGCGATTCTTAGTGCTATGCACGACGACCCTACACCTGGTCATCTAGGTTCGGCGAGGACGCTCTACCAAATTCAGGAACGCTTTTATTGGCCTGGAATGCGACAGTCTGTTGAGACGTATGTGGCCAGCTGCATGCAGTGTCAGTGCCGCAAACGGCCATCTACTGCTCCAGCTGGTCTCCTGCAGCCGATCCCACCTCCAAGCACGCCTTTTCAACAAGTGGGCATTGACTTCGTAGGCCCATTTCCAAAATCAGCCGAGGGAAACCGTTGGATAGTTGTTTGCGTGGACTACCTCACACGCTACTGCGAGATGGCGGCCATGCTCCCGCAACTGCCACTGACGTTTCAACATTCCTGCTGCAATATGTGATCCTGCGACATGGTCCGCCTCACGTGATCATCAGCCACCATGGACGACAATTCACAGCGGACGTCGTAGAGGAGATGCTTCGTATGTGTGATTCTCACTTGCGTCACTCGACACCATGCCTTCCACAAACGAATGCACTTACGGAGCGCACCAACCGAACAATTGTAAACATGCTATGCATGTATGTTTCATCCGACCACAAGAACTGGGATGACGTACTGCCTTTTATCACGAAAGCGTTCAACGCCACCAAGCGCGAGACTACCGGCTGTAGCCCTTTCTTTCTGCTGTACGCACGGCCACCCTAGTACACAATCGACACTGTTTTCCCTTTCTGTAGTCACGAAAACCCCACCGTCGCCGAGACTCTCTGCCTTGCCGAACAAGCTCGTCGTATCGCTCGTCTGCGCACTTTGGCATCGCAGGACAGATCAAAAGCACCCTACGACATTCGCCACCGTCCGGTAACCTATCGCCCTGGTGATTTAGACTGTCTGTGGACTCCAGTACGGAAACGCGGGTTATGCCAAAAGCTTTTGGCCACCTACAATGGACCGTATGTTATTATTATCAGACTCACGTAAGTCACGTATAACATAGCTCGCCTCACGGCGAGTGGTAGAAGATCTGCCAAGACACAAGTGGTCCATGTCGCCCGCTTGAAATTGTTCACTTCAAGACAAATGGATTGACTCACCCGGCGGGCTTCGTCTGCGACGAGAGGAATGTTACGCAGGAATAAAACGAAGACCGGTGAACGTGCTTGCTGCCCCGAGTGGGGGAAGGAAGAAGAAAACGACGCTGAGTTGATCAATCAGCTGGTCGCGCTTGCGCTCACCTTCGCTACTTAAAGCAAACGGCCCCCTTCATCTGTAAGGGTTATAAACGGTGTCCTTCGCGCGTGACAGCATATATATATATATATATATATATATATATATATATATATATATATATATATGTGTGTGTGTGTGTGTGTGTGTGTGTGTGTGTGTGTGTGCACAGTTCAATCTCAAGAAGAGTCCCCACAAGCGATGAAGACGAATAACCTGATGTGATGATGATAATGTGCCAAGGACGAAGAATTGCCTAAGAAATGCCCACACTAATTTCCCCCGCGTACGAATGGCCACGCTGACCGCAACCTAAAGGACACTGAACGCCTTGTCAAAGGCTTCATAGGAGAGACGTGGACTACCTCGGCAGCGCAACAGCGGCGGTGAGTTGGAAAAACAACAGGTTGGACGCGGTAATTCACGTAATGAATCGGGAGTCGGCTGCACGACTGTGTGTGGGCCTATGAAGCGAAATTGAAACTTGTCGCGCAAGGCAGCAGTGGGAACTGCCGCCCAGAGTAAGACTTCGTCGCCAGGGCGGAAGAACACCGTGCGAAGAGATGCGTAATGGAGGTTCTTGCGGTCCCGCTGCCTCGTTTTAGTGTTGATGTGGGCGAGCTGGTGAAAACGCAGGAGGCGGGACATATATTATTCACAGGAAGATATAGCTTGAATGAGAATAGCGGAGAATAAAGAGAGGTCAAGTAAAAAAGGCGAACGGCCATAGGGAAGGTAGAACGGATAATAACCAGGTGTGCGTTGCAAGGCAGTCTTATACGTAATAGTGACAATGGAGAAATTGCGCTCTAGTCTGTATGATATGGTTAGATATACACGATTGTCATGTCGCAGAGAGTGCGATGTAATGGCTCAGTCAGGAGATTGGTTTGAGGGTGGTAAGTGGAGGTTGTCTTGATGGTGGCGCCGGAAGGTATTAGCGATTCGTCTTCGATTTGTGAAAGGAATGTCTTGCCACATTCGCTAAGGATGACACGAGGAACAGCGTGACGCATCATTATTTCAAATATAAATGCCGCCACATCAGAAGCTGACACCGAAGTCACGCAAGCTGTTTCGGCGTGATCTGTCAAGTCGTCGACGGCTAGCGCTATCCGTCGATTACCGGTCAGAGGTCTCTCACTGTTGCAATACTAAGGTCCCTCAATGTTGCGAAGTAGCGCCATCCTTTGTACTTTGCTGCCACCGCGCGGGCTCTCCGCCTTTGTCCCTTACCTGCACCCTCCGCTACCCATCTCCCCTTCGCGATTGGACAAACGCCGTCACGTGAGAGCGCGCGCCTTTCCATTTTATTATTTCTTTTTTCATCCGACAAGAAAGCACGCGCTTTTAGATGTTTCTACCCCGCTATTTTCGATGCAATTATTCAATACGCGCCGTAGTCTGCGTAGTAGGTAGTTTATATGGTTACAGGTAGCTTCCGTCATAAACGCGTTGTTAAGAACAGCGTTCTATAGTTGCCGTTATCGCTTCAATGAAAGAATACACCTTCTTACGTTGCCGTCTGGCAAGCATGATGTGGAAGAAAGAAAGATATGGATGCAATATGTCGCGCAAGCTTTGACGGTCCTTTGTGAGGTAAGCAGGATGTGTCTAAGCAACGCAGTGTATCTGAGGTATTTATTCCCCACACCGCGAGACGTTATTGCGGATGTCGTGCGCTTCGTCATTGTGCGCCATATCGATGCAGTTTTTCCTTCTTCAGTAGTAGTACGCAGTTTTTGTAATGCGTTAGCATTTTGTGGTGAATACCACAGGAAAATTTGGCCATCACGTGAAAAGGCTGAGGCCAGGTATCTGCACGCAGATACGGAATTTGTGAAGTTAAGAAATTTCGTTATTAGAATAGTGCATATGTAATGTTTGGTAGCTTTATAATCGACAAGAGACAATTGAATCCAAAAAAATACATGAAAATGATCAGAGACAATACCAATAGGTTACGTAGCTATCCATATAAAATGCATGGGAAAGCTAAGAGTAGGTGTAGGCAACCTAAAAGTAGGAGGGTGAACCACAATGCAATTTCTGGTTATGCTTACGCTTACTTAGATGATAACTCCAGTAGACTTTCTGCACGATTTTTCATATAAAGAAAACGGATACTCTGACTAAAATATGCGTTTTCAAGCATGTGTGCTTAGCAGTGGAAAAATACAGCGTCAATTAAACTGTAGAATGCTCAAGAAACAAAACATACTTCCACACGGCAATACTTAAGTGAAAAATGGTGTTCCAGCTTTGATAATTCTGTGGGAGAAGCTGCGCATTGTACCAAAATTTACGATATTGTCACGTGGTGGTGACGTTGAAGAACACAGTAGCCATACTGTGAAAGACAAAACTAACTTTTATTGGGCGAACCTATGCCCACATAAACAGGCTACACTTATACACAACGATAGCGGCAAACACGGTCGGTGAACGTCGAAAATCTGATCAGCGGGTCAAGCGCGTCGGCTCTTATACAGCAGTCATCGAATGTTCGAGACTAATCGTTGGGACCCGCATGCCTTCCACAAAGTTCTACACCATCCGAGTCACGCGATGAAATCAGATAACACAAGGTTCGGCGACAACAGACAGCAGATAGAAGCATCGATAACTTTCCAGAAACTTCGGATACATGCAGGCGCGTCAAGCGCTGTGCGATAACATTTGTTTGGCGGCGAAACTGGGTCGCCCGATAAACATGAGTACACATGTCAATATCCTTTATGGGGTTTTTTATTGTTTGCTCACGACGAATCGTTTTCTAGGAGTATGATTTTTAATTCATGTAGGGCGTTTTTTTCTATTTTTTAGAGCGCAGCTCTTTGGCGTCCGTTCCTGGGTTTCGCGTCGTCGTCGGCGTTGTCGTCGGCCTCGTAACCAGCTCCGCCCCCCTTTCATCCCCCCAGCGCTAGCAGCGACCGACTGATACCGCTGGATGCCGCTGACGCCGCTAGAGAGTCAAGACAACGTGACTGCATAGAACACCGTCGCCGCCATGCAGAAAGAGGAGGAAAGGGTCCCCCCCCCCTGTTCTTGTGTGGCGGATAGGGTGCTCTTCAGTTGCCGACGCGCCGGTTATTTCACGTAGGCCCCGGCACGTCGACGAATACGTGACCACCTTCCCACGGCTAGACCTGGTTCTTAGCGCTGCGGAAGCGAGGGTATCATATTGTTTGTGTCGGCATCGGCGGCGTTGTCCCTGAAACCAACTCCGCAGCTGGGGTTGACTCACTATCGGCGTCAGCGGCATCAGTCAGTCGCTGCTATCTCTTCCCTCCTCCCTTTATCGTGTTGTCCGCTTGCTGCGCGCGCTTCTGCCCCCATCGTTTGCCGCTGGGTGTACACGCCGCCCCCCTCCCCCCTCTTCCTGCGAGTCTCCGGTTGTCAAAGCGCCGGCTCGAACTTAATTCCTTTCTTCGCTCCTCCTCCAATGCAACCCCTGTGCGGTGGCAATCAGAGAGCCAGATCGGTGGCGGCGGATCTGTATATGTGCACCGCCCGAGCCGAAATTGCCGCTGCCGTTCGCCCTGTGCGGTGGCAATCAGAGAGCCAGATCGGTGGCGGCGGATCTGTATATGTGCACCGCCCGAGCCGAAATTGCCGCTGCCGTTCGCCACTGCGAAATTATCTGCCAGTTCTTTCTGAGCCATGAGCGAGACGACCGATGGAAGTCCTATCTACTTGCGCACAGGTCTCTCTGCAATACCAGTCGAAATGTTTGGCACGTCACATGAAGTTGGCGAACTGTGCGCCGCAAAGTTGCCCAACGGCTTGCTGGTAGTAGCTGCCTACTTCGCCCCTACCGCACTCACGAAAGACGTCGTGCACTTCCTGCAACTCGCATTAACCGTCCATCGATCCACACCGATATTAGTAGTGGGGGACTTTAATGTTGACATAAAGACAAACAGCAATTTCCTAACACTTATGCGGGAGAACATCCCGTTCCCCTCGCTCGTAACGCGTCCCACGGCTGTGACAACCTCGCGAGGCACTTGTATAGATCTCGTCTTTGAGAATCAAGCATTGGTGTACCAAGTCGAACATATATCAGTCTATTTCTCCGACCACAAAGCTTCCTTCATGACTGTCAAGAACTGTTAGTGGAGTCTTTGTTAAAGGAATACGTGTGAAAAATAAAAAAAAAATTCTGTGATAGCGCATACATGTGTTGCTCGATTTCTTTGCCTCAATCTATCGAAAAGGTGAAACAGCTTATTTGCTGCGCTCAAATTTCGCATTAGGAAGTAACGTAATCGTCGGTAATTTTTTTTTAATAGGATCATTATTGGGATGGCCAATTTGAGCCTTTGATTATGCGCGATTTCAGCATAAAGAAGCTGGAGCCGGATTTGGAGTTCTATAGAAATAGGTTTAGGCGCAAAAATAAGTCGCGGTCAACAGAATAAAAGACACGGACAGGCGCACACTCGCAACTGATTTTTGGTTTTCCCCGATAGTTCACTTATATATCCTTAGGCATGCGAACAGCAACATACGCAGGTGAGATCACCTGAGATACATACCAAACCTAATCCTATCCTATCAAACAGGAACCTAAACTCATTCTTGTGAAGACACAATGACGGAACGCTAATACATTGGACACCAAAGTTTCTGATATACATCGCCTCTGTGAGTTCCCATGCCACCGTATCCTTACTTTTTCGTAATATGCATGTGTTTTCAAGCAAAGGTTTAGACGTGCACACTTTGCAGTGATACCGCAAATGTGAGCCAGTCTCATTCTTGATTGATCGAGCATGCTCTCGCAGGAGGTCATTTATACAACGCCCACTCTGGCCGATGTTTACCTGGCCGCCATCTAAAGAAATGTTATTGACACGTGCACCTATCTTTATCGGGCGACCACGTTTCGCCGCCTAACCAATGTTATCGCACAGCGCGGGACGCGCCTGCATGTATCCGAAGTTTCTGGAAAGTTATCGATGCTTCTATCCGCTGTCTGTTGTCGCCGAACCTTATGTTATCTGATTTCATCACCTGACGCGAATAGTGTAGAACTTTGGGGAAGGCACGCAGGTCCCAACGATTAGTCTGGAACATTCGACGATTGATGTATAAAAGCCGACGCGCTTGACCCGTTGATCAGATTTTCGACGATCGCCGGCTGTGTTCGCCGATCTCGTTGTGCTACAAGCGTAGCCTGTTTTGTGGGCACAGGTTCGCCCAATAAAATCTAGGTTTGCCTTTCACAGTATTGGTACTGTGTTTTTTGACGTCACGACCACGTGACATCTGGTGGAGGTGCTTTGCGTTCATGTACCAGACGCCCCCACAAAGCCGTGACCCAAGCCCGCACGCGGAGGACAACACCAACGTCGCCAAGAACCAGCGAGGTAGCCGCAGGCTGCAAGGACTGCCCCCGGAGCAAGGACTTTTGCCTGAGACGACCAGGAAGATCGCCACCAAGTCCACCCCAATGGCAGCCCTAGCGTCTCCCGTCGTGCTGCAGCAGCCCAGGGAGCCTCCGACGTTCCGCGGTTCAACTTTCGAGGACCCGGAAAGCTGGCTTGAGACGTATGAGAGAGTCGCTGCGTTTAAGAACTAGAACAGTGACGACAAACGGCGACATGTCTTCTTCGCATTGGAAGACGCGGCCAGGACGTGGTTCGA
Source organism: Dermacentor andersoni (assembly GCF_023375885.2). Classification (NCBI taxonomy): domain Eukaryota; kingdom Metazoa; phylum Arthropoda; class Arachnida; order Ixodida; family Ixodidae; genus Dermacentor; species Dermacentor andersoni. Next base: position 5,163,263 of record NC_092821.1, read on the forward strand.
GAACCGAGAAAACACCTTAAAGAGCTGGGACCTTTTCCGAAGCGGCTTCCTGCAGACATTCGCAAGCGTCGTACGCCGAGAACGAGCCCAAGCGCTATTACACACCCGGGTGCAGCTACCTAATGAGATGACTGCGATCTACCCGAAGGAAATGAGCCGTCTCTTCCGCCACGCCGACCCTGAAATGCCCGAGGAGAAGAAAGTCCGCCTACTCATGCGTGGTGTGAAGGAGGAGATTTTTGCCGGAATGGTACGAAGCCCACCGAAGACCGTGGGCGAGTTTCTTCACGAGGCCACCAGCATCGAGAAGACACTCGAGATGCGAAACCGGCAATTCGACCGCCGCACGAACTCGACAAACTACGCCGGAGTTCAGTCACTGGCCACCGACGATGGACACAGTGGGAGAAAAGGAATGGACACAGTGGGAGAAAAGGATTCAAAGCCTATTGTTTCAGGACCAACTAAGGGCTCTCCAGAGGGCCCATGATGTCGCTGAAAGGCTTCGCCTGACAGTGCAAACGTGGGAGCGGCCCGCCTTGACTTGAGAAGTCGTGCCCTCGGACCTCATTCCAATAAATGTTTTCACACACACACACACCGACGACCTACGCGAGGCAATCTGTGCGGGAGGAGCTACAGAAGCTGTTGCCATCATCACATCCTCAAGTGGCTTCGATTGCCGACGCCGTACGTGAGCAGCTCCAACAACAACTCGGAGTAGCCCCTGAATCGCCGCAGCCTCAGCCGCAAGCGATGACCTACGCCGCCGTCGCCCGCCATCAAGGTCCCCCTCCACGACCACGCCAGGGCCCCGTAACACAATTTGTTGTTTACCCCAAACCTCACTAATTAATTCGGGTAATTATCCAACTTTCTGATTATTGCCTGAGGACCCCAAATATGATATGCAGATCTGTAGAATATATTCAGAAACCACCGATCGAGTTGTATCCTGTACGACACGCCTCAAGTAGTCGTTTTTTCTGGGTTGCATAGAAAGCCCGTGAAATACGAAACAAAATTGGCAGTGGCTTAATCGGCTATACCAGGATATACGTAGCGACAGCTAAGGCATAGCATGGTTAGCCTTGATGAATCTTGGTTGAAAGTCCGGGTTAGTCTGGTTGTGTAGCTATGCTGCGGCGTTTAGCCAGTCGTTCGGCGCGCTGTTCGTTTCCGGGGCGATTCGTTTCCTCGTCATCTCGTGCTGAGGTCACTTCCAGGCTTCCTCCCGCTTATCAGAATCGTCGCCCTCCATACTGCCGCCTCAACGGCCGAGCTCTCCTTTTCAATCTTCCGACATGTTATCAGGCATGCGACGCAGCTGGCGAAGCGAGCGTAGGCGAGCGCAACGACGAGGAACGCGCTGTGACGTCATGCCAAATGGCCGCGGCGGAAACGCCTTTGTGTCACGCCTTTGTATTTGCACATGTACGTCATTTTGTTTTCACTACGCATAATCTTGGTGACCGCTGGCATTTGCCTGAGAGTCATGCTTGTATATGTTGTATCCTGAACACATCTGCATTTTATTTTTTGTATGCCAAAATGCGTGTCATCGATAATGATTTATCATGCGCAGTGTAAGTTCTGGTCAGCGCAGATAGCGTGCCCTCTGCACTTGATGCGATGCTATTAAAGCGTTGTATGTATTTTTAACGCGTTTTTGTGCTCTGACGAATGCATGTCCACCAGCCGAAGGCGTTAAGTACATACTTTCTCCAAAAGCTTCGTCGTGGCTTTCGTAGGTGTATATATATATATATATATATATATATATATATATATATATATATATATATATATATATATATATATATATATTGGGCGCATTTTCTAGGCACTTCATCACCTGTACATAATCATAATCACATTGGGCCCTTCGTCTTCATCGCTTGAGAATGAATGAATGCAGCACCTTTATTCAGCATTACAATGTGCCAAGACGCTGCGGTGGAAAGGGAGAGGTAGTATTGCAAAAGGGGAAGGGTGAGGCATGTCCTGGAGGAGCTCAGAGGGCTCATCTTGAGATGTACTTAAAACAACGGAAAGCTGAGCTAGTTGTTAACGATTCATTATGCAAAAAAGGTGAGGCATGCAGACAGGACACGAGTTGTTCTCCACTTCTCTTGTGTCCTGTCTGTACGCCTCACCTTTTTTTGCATATTGAGGTTCACCTGTGCCTTGAGTCTTATCGCTCCGCGAGATTGTCGGGGCGTAGTAACTTGCGATTCGCTGATGATATTGCCTTGCGTACTAAGGGGGCCAATTGCAATGCATGTTCACTGACCTGGAAAGGCAAAGCAGAAGGGTGGGTCTAAATATTTTTCTGCAAAAAAATAAAGTAGTGTTTAACATTCTCGGAAGAGAGCAGCAGTTTACTATTGCTAGGTAGGCACTGGAAGCGGTAAGGGAATTCATGTACTTAGGCAGGTAGTAACCACGGATCAGAATCATGAGACTGATATAATCAGAAGAATAAGAATGGGCTGGGGTGTGTTTGTCAGGTATTCTCAGATCGTGGGCAGCAGATTGCCATTATCTCTCACGAGAAAAGTGTATAACAGCTGTTTCTTACTAGTACTCAACTACGGGACAGAAACCTTGAGACTTACGGAATGGCTACAACTTAAATTGAGGACGACGCAACGAGCTATGGGAAGACTGATGGGCATAACGTGAAGCGGATAAGAAGAGCGCAGAATGGGTAAGGGAACAAACGCGAGTTAATGATATCTTATTGAAATCAACAAAAAGACATGGGCATGGGCAGGGCATGTATGAGGAGGGAAGATAACTGATGGTCATTAAGTGTTACGGACTGGATTCCAAAAGAATAAGCGTAGCAGGGGGCGGCAGAAAGTTAGGTGGACGGATGAGATTCAGAAGTTTGCCGGGATAACATGACCAAAATTAGCACATGATCGGGGTAGATGGGGAAGTATGTGAGATGCCTTTGCCCTGCAGTGGGCGTAGTCAGGCTGCTGCTGCTGATGATGACGATGAACTGCTACGGCACACGTGGTGGAGGTTTCTCCTTGGTCCCCCTCCCTCAATTCGCCCGCTCTACCTCCTGGAGCTTCGCTGAGTTGGCCATTTGTCTAGCTGTCCACCAGCATTCCGCAGGACGAGGCATCTGGTACTTCTACATGTACGTTGTTCGCTCCGCTTGGCACAGCATCCTCTTATTGAATCATCACTGGGCCTCAGCAAGATCAATATCTGTTTGCTGACCATTGCGGTGAAGATCTGGAGGATTGGCTTGGCAACTACGGCTATGTGAGTTCCGGTAACCGTTGGGACTAGCTGCTGAAGCTAAGCTAAGTCTCCTATCTCACAGGCGTAGCGAGGACTTGGTTTTTCATCCACGAGATCGACCTCACCGGCTGGAGTACTTTCAAACAGAAGCTCCGTCAAGTTTCTGGTACTCCGACGGTTCATTGCGCCCTCGTGAAGAAGCCAGTTGACACTCGCAAGCAACTACTCGGCGAGTCCTATGCCTCGTATATGGAAGATGTCCTCACTCTTTGTCCACGCTTCAACGCTTCTTTGACAGAATCAGACAGTACGCCAAATGCTCAAAGGCAGCGCCACTATGGCCTTCAATTCACTGGCCATCAAGAAACCGGCTATCGTCGCCGATATTGTAACTACGTGCATGCGCTTTGACGAACTAGAATCTGTACTGTTGCCGTCGGACACCCCTGAAAACAACCCCACTGCCGGACTCTCGTTGTGCACAACGCCCCGCGCATCCTAACGAAAACTGCTGCACTCTCTTGGCTTATAGGCAGGTCCCATTCCTTCCTACGTCTCAAGTACAATTTAGTGTCAAGTTGGCAAGGAGAAGTTAGCGTTCATGTCTGCTACATCGCATACGGACCCTCTAGCCCATAGGACCCCACCATCATACGCGCACGTAGCCGAAGTTACCCCAGCCATCTTTCCATCGATGCCTCCACAACGGACGCCGGCCCACTTGGCTTCGATGCCTGCCAACACAGCTGTCCAACCTTACTATCCGCCACGGCGTCCGACTCGACCTATCTTCTACTCCTGAGCATATCTTGGCCACATCGCACGTTTCTATCACAAGTGTCTGCGATAAGAGCGCCGGGGATTTGACTCTTACAAACGGGGCGACTTTTCTGGTGGGGCCACTTTCCAGCGCCCTCTTTGCGCACCGCGTCCTGGCCTCTCTCCATCACCACCTTCAACGTCCGAGACGGCTCCTAGCTACCGTCCTGCCAGACGCCGCTCGCCGTTACTCCTTCATCCCTCTACGTCGCCACATCGACCAGCCTTTCCATTCGCCGACCATCGACCGGAAAACTATATTATGCTGCTTTTGCCTTAAAAGCTGTATTGCACGACAAGACAGAAATTCCTTCAGTGTGTACGCATAATAGGCTGTCTCTTTTAATAGAAACAGTACAGGTGGTATCATTACCAGACACTGGTGTTAGTTTGTCAATTATTGAACGTGATTTAGGTTCGTGTGTCCCAAAATTACCACTCCATATAATGGACCCGGTCTACTCGCTTCTGAAGGGGACGGAAGTGAACGTACCACCATGTTCATTGTTCGTTACAGAACTGGTGGTTGGCGTAGTTTTCTGGCCGCAGGTTAAAACACATACAATGGAAGACACATAGCCGCCCGTGTTTGCCATCTATGTGTCTTCCTTTCGTATGTGTTCTAACTTCGGCAAGAAACATGTCTTTTCGCATTGCTCGTGTCTACAGTGAAAGACTTCTGCATTATGTAGAATTCACAGTGCTAAGTTCGTGTGCCTAGCAGCTGGCCTTACGGTGCGATTTCTTTCTGCGGCGTCCACTTCCCTCTGCTGCAGGCAACGTGTTCTCCACATAATGACACCGCCTATTCGCTTCATGCAGATGACGCACCACTTCGCTTGCTTGCTGCAGAAGACACATATCTACCTCCTTGCTATCAGCGAATTGTTGTAATCTCGTGGGATGTCATTCACGGTTATGACATGCTCACAGAACCATCTGCACGCTCTCTCAAAACAGATAGCCTTTGCATCCGGGCTGGTCTGGTTTGGCAATTGCTCCTCATATGTCTTCGCTACGGATGCTACCTGCGAAAGATTTCTCATTCCTAAGGTCATTGCGTTGGCTTGCGTCACTAAATCAAAGCCTCCTCGGTTGTTTCCGTTGAAGCGGCTTCCTCCGAAGTGCCTTGTATTCAACGTTCCGCATCTCTCTCTCTTCGCTTGAATGTGCTATCAGTTCCGACCTGACGAGTTCGCATTAACAACAGTTGCTCACTTTGCTGAAAAACCATGAAGCTTCGTTTGACGCACATTCCACTTCATTTGCACAGACTTCCACCACCCCGCATCGCCTAGAGACAGATTATAGGCCCATCGTTTGCCATCAACCACATCGCGTATCTTTAGCCGAGCGAAATGTCATTGAAAAAAGCGTCGACGACATACGGCAAAGGAAGATACTCCGCCCCTCCGCTAGTCGTTCGTCGCACCTCGTCGTTCTAGTTCGGAAAACTGACGGCCCTGTGCAGTTTTGCGTAGATTACAGGGCTTTCAACAAGATCACGCTGAAGGATGTATACCCTATGCCGCGCATAGACCATGCCCTGGCTTCAATGCAGGATGCCGAGTACTTCTCGAGCCTCGATCTGCTTTCGGGCTGCTGGCGGATACCTATGCGCCAGGACGATAAAGAAAAAAAATTCATCGCAATTACACTACTGTGACGTGGGGTGCAATCGAAGCTCGGGATTCGCGGCTCTTCGTTGTCGTAACGCCTCTGCTTCGCGCTCCCTCGCGGCGTGGTCGGCACGTCGACGACCAGCGCTTTCTCGAGTGAGTTCCCGGCTCCGTTCATCAAACGCCACCTGTGCTTCAGCCGGACACATGACGAGAAGCCCTCTCCTGCTGCCGTTCCTGCAACGTAGCCAGCTCCAAAGAAGAACGAGCCAAACGCGGGCTGCCCATCTGAATATAGGGCCTGATCTAGCGGAAAACGGCGGACGTCAGGCGAGCGAGCACGTGATGACACCCTTTCCCCTCTCCGGAGGAAAAGAACACCTGTGACTGGCTCGCACTTTGCGCTGCATCTGCTTCATCATGCTCATAAAACTCCGCGTTAAAGCGCGCGTTTAAAGACCCGACTGTGACTGAATAGGTTAGCGTCATGGTCTCGCAAAGCGGAAGTCAGTGACTCGAGTCCGCTTCTCGACAAGCAATTTTTATTTTCGTGTGGTGAGTTTTATCATATGGCAACACCGACGCCTACACGAGTGACGCAATAGAAGCTTTTCTTGAAACACAGCGTCAACACCGGATGGGGCTATGCGAGCTCAATGTAGTACCACTGGGCTTCTGCTATGCTACCGCAACATTCGAACGCGTGATTGACACCGTTCTGCATGGCCTGAAGTGGAAGACTTGATTGTGATATCCGGACGATATCCTTGTTTTCTCATCAAACTTCTCTCAACACATGCAACGTCTGGTCGAAGTTGCCACGGGTCTTGCGTCGCCAAAAAGTGCCATTTCCCCAGCAAGATAATCAAGGTCTTGGGTTACATTGTGACCAAGGACGACATTCGTCCGGAACCCGACAAAGTCTCAGTGGCCCTTCACCTCCTTCGCCCCGAAAAGGCCAAAGATTCGCTCAGCTTCTTTGGCGTGGCTTTCTATTTCAGTGGATTAAAACGAGACTTCCCCTCAGTACCTCCATCCTTGCACAAATATACCACAGTCATGGTGGGGTAGTTACGACGACAGCTTTGGGTTCGGGAGGTACTTGGCTCGAATCAGCGCACCGCCAGAAACCCAAGGGCTAAAGTGGTCCTGTCAGGCTCGAGCATGGCTCCAATTCATGAAACGTGCACTTCGGAGGTGCTGCTAACTTCGCTATGTCTTTCTTGGAACCAGCCTAATGTGGCTCGAAGCAGGGCGCTCTGTGGTTGCTTACATAACTCCTTCGGTTAAAAAGTGATTGACATGTCTGGCGATTGATGTCTACGAATTAAAGCCCCCTCGTGGAATTGAAATAAATTACTCCGTTCTGGCGGTCTCTTTGAGAGGTCTCCCGACTGTGAATCCGCGTTTATCTATCTGAAGAACGCCCTCACATCTGAACCAGTACTTCATCATCTTGATGAAACCGCAAGCACACTCCTGCAAACAGACGCTAGCGGTCACGTCATCAGTGGTATTCCCCTACAGCGAGATCAGTCTTTAAGTGAGAGGGTCGTCGCGCACACAAGCCGCGCACAGACAAAGGCCGAGAAGAATTATGCCATCATTGAGCAGGACTGTCTAGCTGTCGTTTAGTCGGTACAAGAGCCTCAACCTTATTTTCACGGCCACCATTTACCCATCATTACTGAGCACCATGTCTAATGTTCAGCTTCCACGCTCAAGAATTTTCCGTCTGCAACAAGACGGCATCGCTAACATATATATTCAGGTGCAAGCTAAGAAAGCAGCTGCACTTGCCCCTCAAAGGCGGATATAGACGAGCCTCTACCAATGGGCGCACACTCTACACCGATGCCTTGAGCCGGATGGCCGGCCACCCCTCCGACGGACAACATGGCAGTTCTTGCCTCGAACTGGCTCGAGTCGCGTCAGCGGGGCTATTTCTTTAGTCGCGGTGGCAACCGGCTGTCGCGCCTTAATTGAACTAGTATCTTACTACTACAAACTCGGAAACAAGAAAGGTGCACAAGGATATGTCCGTTTAGGCAGCTCGCACCTTAGGCATCCGGGCGGAGCCTCTCCAGTCTTCTTAAGTTGTACCCAACTATACAAGAGTGGTAAACAAGACTTACTTTCGCCCGAAAGGCGAAGCATCGCTTATGATAGCAATTTAGCACACAACTATGGGAAGTATGCCGCCATTGGAATCTGAACCTAGCAACGTTTAACGCTAGAACGTTATCTAATGAGGCGAGTCTAGCAGTGCTATTGGAGGAATTAGAAGGTAGTAAATGGGATAAAATAGGGCTCAGTGAAGGTAGGAGGCCAAAAGCTCTCGAAACCAACCAGGAAACGTAGATTATGTGAAAAACTGCTGGCCCACTATGTTGGACCCTATGTTATTACTGAGCGTATCAGCGAATTAACCTGCCGCATAGCGCGTCTCACATCAAATGGTCGACGGTCAGCAAAGACAGAACTTTCGCTTGTCGCCCGTTTAAAGCCCTTTATTTCTCGACAGCCTGTTTGACTTGCCGGCGGGCTTCGTCTGCGCGGCGGGAAATGTGACGCTCTGACGTGCATAGTGTTTTCACGCCTCAACAAACAGTATGCGGGGGCACCGAAGAGTGGTGAACGAAGAAGACGTCGGGTGGCTGGCCAGCTGAATCTCGACAGGTGCTCAGCTGATCAAGGCCATCGCATCTAACGCTACCCGGCTTCAAAGTAACGTCTTTTGTGGGCGTAACAATATATATATATATATATATATATATATATATATGTATATATATTGTTACGAATGATGTTTATTTGCAGGGTGAAACGAGATCCGAGATGGAAGCTACAGGCTAGGCCCCGCCGGCGCAGAGTACCCCGAGATCACGCGCGCACACCCTACTTCTTTCTCTGCCTCAGTCGCACAGTGCTGCGACATTTTCCCCGGGGGCAGACGAAGCTCGCTGAGCGAGCTAAAGGGACATGTGATTGTACTGTTTGAGTCTTGCCACGGGACCAACTTGCGTCGCATGTGAACGCCGACTACTTGCCGTCACTTTGGCGACGACATAGTTCACATCACTCAAGCGGCTGAGTATAACGAATGGTCCCGTGTAAGTGGCGAGAAACTTGCGGTACAATCCCTTTTTGCGAAGAGGTGTCCACAACCAAACATAATCACCGGGAGTAAAGCTGACGGGGATATGCCGCGCATCATAGCGAATCTTGCTGTTGCCTTGTGAGGACAACGTCCTAAGATGCGCCAGTCGACGTGCTTCCTCAGCACGACACCAAGTTTGGGCGATGGAAAGATCTTCTTGGCACGATAAAGGTAGAATAGTGTCCAGAAAGCTCTGGGGAGCGCGTGCGTACAGCAAAAAGAACGGCGCATATCCAGTAACTTCGTGCTTGGCACTATTGTACGCGTACGTTGCAAAAAGTAAGACGGAGTCCCAATTCTTGTGGTCAGCAGCGACATACATTGATAACATGTTGGTAAGGGTTCGATTCGTCCGCTCTGTGAGGCCATTGGTTTGCGGGTGGTAAGGAGTGGAATGCCGATATGCAGAACCACAAAGCCGTAAAAGTTCTTCAACGACGTCGGCGGTGAATTGCCATCCACGGTCACTGATGACAACCCGGGGAGCGCCGAGACGGAGTACGACGTGGTGCAACAAAAATGAAGAGACGTCTGCTGCAGTGGCGGATGGAAGTGCCGCCGTTTCCGTGTAGCGAGTAAGATAGTCTACGCATACAATAATCCAGCGGTAGCCAGCTGACGCCTTTGGGAGCGGGCCAAGCAAGTCGATGCCGACTATTTCAAAGGGTAGCGTCGGCGGCCTAACTGGTTGTAAATAGCCTGCTGGGGCCGTCGTCGTTTGCTTGTGGCACTGGCAAACAGTACAGCTGGCGACATACTGTTTCGTTGTTTTCCAGAGCTTCGGCCAGAAAAATCTCTAAGTCGGTGTAGTGTGCGTGTAAAGCCAAGGTGCCCGGACGTGATATCGTCATGCATGGAACGAAGGACAGCAGAGCGCAGGTTTTCGGGCACAACTAGAAGCAATGGGGGACCATCAGCCGAGTATTTTTTGTACAGCAAACCATTACGAAAAGTAAACGGTGTTGTTCCTGCTGGCTCACGTGCAGCTGCCCGTAGGGATTTCAAAGTAAGGTCGCAACGTTGCTCGCTCTCGAAGGTACGCAGGTCTGGAATGTCGGAAGACATGGAAACTAGGTTGTCGTCGAAGTCATCATCCTCAGCTTTAGTGTGTGGCGAAGGGAGACGGGATACGCAATCAGCATCCGTGTGACAGCGTCCGCTCTTGTAGTTAACGGAAAAGGTGTACTCTTGAAGGCGCAAAACCCAGCGGGCCAACCGACCAGACGGGTCGCGCAGCCCAACCAGCCAACGAAGTGAATGATGTTCAGTCACTATCGTGAATGCGCGGCCGTGTAGATACGAACGGAACTTCTGAATGGCGAATACGACTGCTAGGCACTCGAGTTCAGTAACGGTGTAGTTTGTCTCCGCTTTGGTAAGTGTCCGACTAGCGTAGGCAATTACATGCTCACGGCCATCGCAGAGTTGAACAAGCACAGCGCCAACACCCGCACCGCTGGCGTCAGTGTGCAGCTCAGTTGACGCCTCCGGATCAAAATGCCACAGTACCGGTCCAGAAGTCAACAAAAATTTCAGCTGTTGAAACGCCGACTCGCAGTCAGCAGTCCACAAGTATGGGGTATCTTTGTGAAGGAGATACGTGAGGGGAGAGGCAAGCTGTGCGAAATTCTTGATAAAGCGCCGGAAATATGAGCCGAGGCCCAAAAAGCTTTGCAGATCTTTCACCGTTTGTGGCTGTTGGAAGTCGCGATCCGCTGTTATCTTTTCAGGGTCTGGTCGTATGCCGTCTTTGTCGAGCAGAAAGCCTAGTACGAGGGCTTCGGGCTCACTGAAATGACATTTCTTCGAGGTTAAAATAAGGCCAGCTTGCTGGATACAGTCAAGAACGATCGACAGGCGCTGATTGTGCTAGTGAAATGTCCGACCGCAGCTAATGACGTCGTCTAAATAGCATATGCGAATTTCCCATTTGAGTCCGTGGAGCATGGTATCCATAAATCGCTCGAATGTCGCTGGAGCGTTGCATAAGCCAAAGGGCATAACGTTGAACTCAAAGAGACCGTCAGGTGTCACGAAGGCTGTCTTCTCCTTGTCTGAGGGGTGCATGGGGATTTGCCAATATCTTGACCGTAAATCAACAGAAGACAAATACGACGCGGAGTGGAGGCAGTCGACGGCGTCATCTATTCGTGGTAGGGGGTACACGTCTTTCTTTGTGACGGTGTTTCGGCGGCGATAGTCCACACAGAATCTCCATGAGTTGTCTTTTTTCTTCACTAGGATTACAGGAGCAGCCCAAGGGCTACATGATTCCTGGATCACTCCTTTCTGTAACATTTCTTCGACCTGCTCGGCGATGACTTTTCTTTCTGAAGGTGAAACGCGGTAGGGCTTCTGACGAATTGGCGTTGCTTGCCCTGTATGGATGCGGTGTTGCATACGAGACGCCGGTCGTGTATGGGACGCTCGTTGGCCTTCAGCAATATCAAACACTGTGGCGTAGCGAGCGAGCACAGCTTCCAGCAGACACTGCTCACTAGAAGACAGCGACTTCTTAATCATGCGCTTAAAGTCAGCCGAATTATGATGGTTGGAATCGGGGTTGGATTTTTTTTCGGCAGTTGAGATTTCGACCATTCTGACGATGACAATGGCTTGTTCATCAAAACTTGCCAGTTTAAGTCCTAGCGGCAATGTTATGGATTGGGTTTAAACGTTCACTGTCCACAAACGAGTACAACCATCAGTGGTGACAACGAGGGAGCGAGGGACTATCGCATTTTTCTTGAACGCATCGTTATAGTCGGGCTCGGCTAAACCACAACAAGAACCTGTACGAGGGCGAGAAGTATTCACAGGTACAAACATTGCAGTCTGAGGGGGCAAACACACATCTTGTGACACGGAGAGAACGTCGGCGGCATCACTGGTTCTATCTGTCGTTGAAGTTTGTGCGTCGCGGCGAAGAGAAATCGCGTCACTTCCACAATCCAAAGTTGCCCCCCACTCACGCAAGAAATCAATTCCTAAAATAATGTCATGCGTTGTACGTTCAAGCACAGTAAATTCACTTCGAAATGTCTGGTCCCCTATCGTAACTGAAGCAGAACATACCCCAAATGGGCGTAACATTTCCCCACCAACTCCACGAAAGGTAGCGTTCCGATCCCAAGAAAACATAACTTTTTGTCCAAGACGATTTTTGAAGGACAGGCTCATAACAGAAACTGCCGCACCGGTGTCAACTAAAGCAAAAGCACTCACATTGTCAACTAAAACGCACACTTTGTTTTTAAACAATTTTACACAAGGGGGTCTTGATGAAGATGAAGATATTGCGGCCTCACCCCCGTCGGTCGCACCAGCTAGTTTCCCAGCGGCGGCGGTGATAACGAGCGACGACGAGGTGATGGAGAGCGTCAGTGTCGTGTCGGTGGTGGTGTGAGGATGCGATCGGAAACGGGGGAGTCACTGCGGTTCGCGCGTCCCTGCTGCAGCCGCTGGAAGGAACTGGGATATGGCCAGGGCTCGTCAGCGGGCACGCAGGGTGTGTAGGAATTAAATTGTGGAGCACGCTGCTGGCGGCGGTGGCAATACGTAGCAACGTGTCCAGCCACACCGCAGCTGTAGCAAATGCGGCAGTCGCGGCTTGTAGCGGGTGGCACCGGTGACATGGGTGTCATGGGTGGAAACGTACTCTCAGGCTGGCTGTAGGAGGGAAGAGCCCGCGAAACAAATCGTTGTTGTGCATCTTGTCGGCGTCCCAGACTTGTCGGTTGCGGTGGCAAGTTGCTGCTCTCCGTACGATCAGCATAGGTCCTGCGAGGTTCTCGGTAACTCTGAGGTGCCCAGGTGGCCGGTGGCACACGAGAACGATGATCAAATGCACACTGATGGCACACATGAGGGTCGTCAGCAACTTTAAGGCGTTCAAACTATTCTTTAACCACTTGCCGAATCACCGAGGAGAAGTCGTCGTGGGTTGGGACGGACACACTTGCAATTGTGGTAACGTTGTCCAAGCGTCTAAACTTTGTCCCAATCCTTCTCATTTTCAGCGCTTCAAACGCCCGGCAGTGTTTCCTCAGATCAGACGGAGTACTAAGATCTTCCTTCGTTATAAGAAAATGATAAATATCTTCAGCGATTCCTTTAAGCAGATGTCCTACTTTGTCTTCGTCTGTCATGGTAGCGCTGACGGTTCCGCATAATTTTAGAACAGCCTCTATGTACGTTGTACACGTTTCGCCAGGTAATTGAGTTCGTCGGGAAAGCGTCTGCTCAGCCTTCTTTTTCTTAGAGATCGGGTCCCCGAAGCACTTGGTGAATTCTTCTACAAAATTGTCCCAGCTTGTGAGAACGCTCTCGTGGTTTTCAAAACAGAAGAGCGCGGTTCCAGCGAGAAAAAAAACACGTTCTCGAGCTGCTTCGTAGTTCTCCAGTGGTTGTGGTGACTCACTCTGTTGTAGTGTTTAAGCCAGTCGTCGACGTCTTCGTTCGCCTTCCCCGAAAAGGTGGGTGGCTCTCGCAGCGGTGTCCAGTAGCCAGCCTGACCTACGTGATTGCGGTCTGGTCCGCCACAGGTGGGGTCGTCACTGCCTTCTCCGGAATCGGCCATGTCTGCTGCTTGTGGTCGTAAACCGGCCAAGCGCCTACTCCGTCGGACAGTTGGTAGAGCTGGGTCGTCCAGGATCGTCCAAGATTTACCCCGCACGTCCACCAAAGATGTTACGAATGATGTTTATTTACAGGGTGAAACGAGATCCGAGATGCAAGCTACAGGCTAGGCCCAGCCGGCGCAGAGTACCCCGAGATCACGCGAGCACACCCTACTTCTTCTTTCTCTGCCTCAGTCGCGCAGTGCTGCAACAATATATAGTACTGTAAAATAAGGAGCAGTGGGGCTGTGCCTGTGACAGAGACAACGACGACGACAGAAAAACTTTGCTTCAGTGCTAGGTCGGATATACTAGTTCTCGCTGCTCTATCGTCCTAGTCGCGAACGCTTACTGCCTAAAGAGCTTCGCGACATTTGGCGGAAGGCGCTGGATCATTTTCAAACCTGGAACTCCGAAGCCGGACGATCCCTGTCACATCACCCATGCCTCAGGATACTAGTCCTACCGAGCCACCCATGGCACTGCTTCCGGTCGTCTGTCCTTGTGCGCCACGCCAACGGGATCTTCCCATATTCAATGGCACTGACGATCATGACGTAGGGGACTGTCTGTCATCATACATCCGAGCGATTGCCCACAACAAATGGTCTGAGGCTGACAAGCTTGGTTACATTCCATTCTACTTTTCCGGGGTCGCCCATCTTGGTTCTGGAAGCATGAGGCTGACTTTTCCACCTATACAGCATTCCAAACGACGCTTCAAGAAGTGTTCGGTCGCCCTGCTATGCGGAAACTTCGGGCTGAACAACAGCTTCGCTATCGTGCACAACAAAAGGGCGAAACTTTTACGAGATACATTGAAGTTGTAAATGACATTTGCGGGCGTATCAACCCAAATATGACCGACGATGACAAGGTCAAGTCTATCTTGAAAGGCATAGAAGATAACGCCTTCCAAATGCTCTTGCCAAAGAACCCTCCGACGGTCAACGACCTCACAACGCTTTGCCAGAGCTATGAGGAGCTGCGCAAACAACGGCTTTCTATGCTCCGAGGTCTTGCTCAGGACATAGCGCTTTCAGCTCTGAGTGATGGTGTCAGTGCTACTCCTTGCAGTTCAGCAATTTTCTACCAAATCAAATAATTTGTCCGAGAAGAAGTGGCAGGCGATCCTTCTCTTCTGCCGGTCAGTCCAGCTTCAGAGTCGCCCTTGCCTCCCGATCTCCGTCAGGTGATACAAAATCAAGTCACTAACGCAGTACCACCTGCAGTACCACCTACACCTGTTCTACTTACGTACGGTGGCATTGTCGCGAATCCAAGGCCTCCGTATGCAGTTATTCAATCCAGACTTACCAGTACCTTTCTCATACCTGCGCAAGCAGATGCAGCATATTGTCACGTGGTGGTGACGTTGAATAACACAGTAGCAATACTGTGAACGATAAAACAAACATTTATTGGGCGAACCTGTGCCCACAAAACAGGCTACACTTATAGCACAACGATAGCGGCGAACACGCTCGGCGATCGTCGAAAATCTCATCAGCGGGTCAAGCGCGTCGGCTTTTATAGAGCAGTCGTCGAATGTTCCAGACTAATTGTTTGGACCCGCGTGCCTTCCACAAAGTTCTACACCATTCGCGTTACGCGATGAAATCAGATAACAAGGTTCGGCGACAACAGACAGCCGGGTAGAAGCATCGATAACTTTCCAGAAACGTCGGATACATGCAGGCGCGTCCCTCGCTGTGCGATTACAGTTGTTAAGCGGCGAAACGTGGTCGCCCGATAAAGATAACTACACGTGTCAATACCCCCCTCTTAAAAAGCATCGACCCGATGCTGCAAACAAACGAAGTTAATAAACAAAAGCACTCATAGCAAAGAAAAGAACAAAAATGACGAAGTTCGTCAGCGTCCGTAAAAGGGTTTAAGGCGCACCACGTGGACCACTTCAGATCGTGTGCGGCGCCGCTGTGAATGCGAAGTGCCGTCTGGCACGACCTCATAGTCCAGAGCGCCAATACGTCGGATGACCTTGTAGGGTCCGAAATAGCGTCGGAGTAGTTTCTCACTGAGTCCTCGTCGGCGTATCGGGGTCCAGACCCAAACACGGTCGCCAGGCTGGTACTCGACGAAGCGTCGTCGGAGGTTGTAGTGTCGGCTGCCGGTCCTCTGCTGGCTCTTGATTCGCAGGCGGGCGAGCTGTCGGGCTTCCTCGGCGCGCAGGAGATAGCTAGCGACGTCAACATTCTCTTCGTCAGTTACGTGCGGCAGCATGGCGTCAAGCGTCGTCGTCGGGTTCCTGCCGTAAACCAGCTTAAACGGCGTGATCTGTGTTGTTTCTTGCACCGCCGTGTTGTACGCAAAGGTTACGTGCGGCAGGGTCGCGTCCCACGTCTTGTGTTCGACGTCGACGTACATTGCTAGCATGTCGGCGAGGGTCTTGTTCAGGCGCTCCGTGAGACCATTCGTCTGCGGATGGTAGGCAGTTGTCCTCCTGTGGCTTGTCTGGCTGTACTGCAGAATGGCTTGGGTGAGCTCTGCTGTAAAAGCCGTTCCTCTGTCGGTGATGAGGACTTCTGGGGCACCATCTCGCAGCAGGATGTTCTCGACGAAAAATTTCGCCACTTCGGCTGCGCTGCCTTTTGATAGAGCTTTAGTTTCAGCAAAGCGGGTGAGATAGTCCGTCGCCACGACGATCCACTTATTCCCGGATGTTGATATCAGAAACGGCCCCAACAAATCCATCCCAATCTGCTGGAATGGTCGGCGAGGAGGTTCGATCGGCTGTAGTAATCCTGCTGGCCTTGTCGGTGGTGTCTTGCGTCGTTGACAGTCTCGGCATGCCTTGACGTAACGGGCGACGTCGGCGGTCAGACGCGGCCAGTAATACCTTTCCTGTATTCTCGACAGCGTCCGGGAGAATCCGAGGTGCCCAGCGGTTGGATCGTCGTGTAGGGCGTGCAGTATTTCTGGACGCAGCGCTGACGAGACAACAAGAAGCTGGCGCGGACTGGTGAGAAGTTCTTCTTCACGAGCAGGTTGTTTTGTAGCGTGAACGACGACAACCCGCGCTTAAATGCCCTAGGGACAACGTCGGTGTTCCCTTCCAAATACTCGACGAGGCCTTTTAGCTCCGGGTCTGCTCGCTGCTGTTTAGTGAAGTCTTCCGCGCTTATTATCCCAAGGAAGGCGTCGTCGTCCTCGTCGTCTTGCGGCGGGGGATCGATGGGGGCGCGCGATAAGCAGTCGGCGTCGGAGTGTTTTCTTCCGGACTTGTATATTACCGTGACGTCATATTCTTGTAGTCTGAGGCTCCACCGCGCCAGCCGTCCTGAAGGGTCCTTTATGTTAGCTAGCCAACACAACGCGTGATGGTCACTGACGACTTTGAATGGCCTGCCATGGAGGTAAGGGTGGAATTTAGCTATAGCCCAAATCATGGCGAGGCATTCCTTTTCAGTCGTAGAGTAGTTGCTTTCCGCTTTTGACAGCGACCGGCTAGCATACGATATCACCCTTTCAAGTCTTTCTTTCCTCTGGACTAGGACGGCACCGAGGCCTAGGCTACTGGCGTCAGTGTGGATTTCGGTATCGGCGTCCTCGTCGAAGTGTGCAAGTACCGGCGGCGGCTGCATGCGTCGTTTGAGTTCTTGAAATGCCTTGGCCTGCGGCGTTTCCCACTTGAACGCGACATCACATTTGGTTAGATGTGTTAGCGGCTCCGCGATGCGTGAGAAGTCCTTGACAAAGCGCCTATAGTAGGCACACATGCCAAGGAATCTGCGCACTGCCTTCTTGTCGGTTGGCTGCGGGAACTTTGCGATGGCAGCTGTCTTCCGTGGGTCGGGGCGTACTCCTGATTTGCTGATCACGTGGCCTAGGAACCAAAGCTCATCGTAAGCGAAGCGGCACTTTTCCGGCTTCAGAGTGAGCCCTGATGACTTGATGGCTTCTAGCACTGTCGCAAGCCGCCTAAGGTGATCGTCGAAATTTCCGGCGAAGACAACGACGTCATCCAGGTAAACAAGGCACGTCTGCCACTTCAGTCCGGCTAACACCGTGTCCATGACGCGCTGAAACGTTGCAGGCGCCGGGCACAGTCGGAATGGCATGACCTTGAACTCGTAGAGGCCGTCTGGCGTGATGAAGGCAGTCTTTTCGCGATCTCTCTCGTCGACTTCTACTTGCCAGTAGCCAGACTTGAGGTCCATCGACGAGAAGTATTTAGCGTTGCAGAGCCGATCCAATGCGTCATCTATCCGTGGAAGGGGGTACCCATCCTTCTTCATGATCTTGTTCAGTCGACGATAATCGACGCAGAAGCGTAGGGTTCCATCCTTTTTCTTTACCAGGACTACAGGAGCGGCCCACGGGCTTTTCGACGGCTGGATGATGTCATCGCGCAGCATTTCGTCGACTTGTTGCCTAATAGCTTCACGTTCTCGCGTCGAAACTCGGTAAGGGCTCTGGCGGAGTGGTCAAGCGCTCTCTTCAGTTATTATGCGATGCTTTGCAACTGGAGTTTGTCGAATCCTCGATGACGTCGAAAAGCAGTCTTGGTATCGTCGGAGAAGACTTCTGATCTGTTGCTGCTTACTCATAGGAAGACTTCGATTCACGTCGAAGTCTGGTTCGGGGACAATGCTCATCGGGGTAGACGCGGCTGAATCCGAGAGGACAAAGGTATTGCTGCTCTCCACAATTTCCTCGATGTATGCGATTGTCGTGCCCTTGTTGATGTGCTTGAACTCTTGGCTGAAGTTGGTTAGCATAACTTCGACTTGCCCTCCGTGGAGTCGAGCGATCCCTCTTGCCACGCAAATTTCACGGTCGAGCAGTAGATGTTGGTCGCCCTCGATGGCGCCTTCTACGTCAGCGGGTGTTTCAGTGCCGACGGAAATAATAATGCTGGCGCGCGGCGGGATGCTCACTTGATCTTCGAGCACACTCAAGGCGTGGTGACTACGACAGCTCTCCGGCGGTATCGCTTGATCTTGTGACAGCGTTATCGATTTCGACTTCAGGTCGATGACTGCGCCATGTTGATTCAGGAAGTCCATGCCGAGAATGACGTCTCGTGAACACTGTTGGAGGACAACGAAGGTGGCAGGGTAAGTCCGGTCATGTGTAAGTTCGGCCATGAACGGTAATTCTTGCCGTGCAGATCCCAGTCGGTGTAATCAGGTGTCCTCCAGCGGTGCGAATTTGAGGGCCTTCCCATGCAGTCTTAACCTTCTTCAACTGAGCGGCGATGTGTCCACTCATGACGGAGTAATCGGCTCCTGTGTCTACTAAGGCGGTGACTGCGTGGCCGTCGAGAAGCACGTCGAGGTCGGTGGTTCTTTGTCTTGCGTTGCAGTTAGGTCTCAGCGTCGGATCACGGCTGCGTCGTGTTGAACTGAAGCTGGAACGTCGCGTCGTCAAGTCGTCTTTCGACGATGTAGTCTTGGCTTCCTGACTTGTCGGGACGGCGGCGTGTCGTCATTAGGTCGTCGAGATGGTTTCTTCGTCGTCTTCGTCGGCGGCGGAGGATCTTCGTCAGTTCCACGAACAGCAACCGCACCTCCATCGGTTGCTGCTTTTAGTTTTCCGGATATGGGCTCGCTGACCGCCCCCGGGCTGGGCCAGTGTATGGTCGGCGCTGCGGCGACAGGTAGCGGCCTGGTGATGGCCAACGCGACGGTCGTAGAGAGCTCCACTGAGTAGCGGCGAGGTAGTCGGCGATATCGCGAGGGCGTTCACCTCGCTGCGGGCGCGGAGCATTGACGGCGAAACCTCGCAGTCCCATCTCCCGGTATGGGCATCGGCGATACACATGGCCGGCTTCTCCGCAGTGATAGCAGAGCGGACGGTGGTCGGGGGCTCGCCAAATGTCCGTCTTCCTCGCGTAGGTGCGCTGGGCTACGGGTGGGCGTGCTGGCGGCGGCGGCGGCGGAGGACGGAATTGCGTCGTTGCAGGGCCCTGGCGTGGTCGCGGAGGGGGACCTTGACGGCGTGCGACGGCGGCGTAGGTCATCGCTTCTGGCTGGGGCTGCGGTAATTGAGGTTGCACCTCTGGAACCCCAAGCGATCGCTGAACCTCATCTTTCACGATGTCAGCGATCGAAGCTACTTGAGGCTGCGACGAAGGCAGGACCTTGCGCAGTTCTTCGCGCACAATGACCCTGATGGTCTCTTGAAGGTCGTCCGAACCCAGTCCTTGGATGGCATACTGCGGCGTGTGCCCCTGGCGGTTATATTGCCGGGTGCGCATCTCCAGAGTTTTCTCGATCGTCGATGCCTCTGCAGAAAACTCAGCCACAGTCTTCGGTGGGTTACGAATAAGTCCGGCGAAAAGGTCTTGCTTGACGCCGCGCACAAGGAAGCGAACTTTTTTCTCCTACGACATTTCCGGGTCGGCGTGCCGGAAAAGACGGGCCATCTCCTCCGTGAAGATCGCGATCGTCTCGTTTGGCAGCTGCACTCTGGTTTCTAGTAGAGCTTGGGCTCGCTCTTTTGGCACGACGCTTGTACACGTGTGCAAGAAGCCGCTTCGGAAAAGGTCCCACGTCGTTAAGGTTGCTTCCCGATTCTCGAACCACGTCCTGGCGGCGTCTTCCAATGCGAAATAGACATGCCGCAGCTTGTCGTCGCTGTCCCAACTGTTAAACTTAGCGACCCTCTCATACGTTTGGAGCCAAGTTTCCGGGTCCTCGAACGTTGATCCGCGGAACGTCGGAGGTTCCCTGGGCTGCTGCAGCACGATGGGGGACGCTGGGGCTGCCATTGGGGTTGCCTTGTCCACAATCTTCTTGGTCTTCTCAGGTAGAAGTCCGTGCTCCGGGGGCAGCTGTTGAAGACGGCGGCTTGCTCGATGCTCTGGGACTACGTTGGTGTTCTCTTTGCGGTCCGGGCTTGGATCGCGGCTTGCGGGGGGCGTCCGGTACATGAACGAAAAGCACCTCCACCAGATGTCACCTGGTGGTGACGTTGAATAACACAGTAGCAGTACTGTGAACGACAAAACAAACTTTTATTGGGCGAACCTGTGCCCACAAAACAGGCTATACTTATAGCACAACGATAGCGGCGAACACGCTCGGCGATCGTCGAAAATCTCATCAGCGGGTGAAGCGCGTCGGCTTTTATAGAGCAGTCGTCGAATGTTCCAGACTAATCGTTTGGACCCGCGTGCCTTCCACAAAGTTCTACACCATTCGCGTTACGCGATGAAATCAGATAACAAGGTTCGGCGACAACAGACAGCCGGGTGGAAGCATCTATAACTCTCCAGAAACGTCGGATACATGCAGGCGCGTCCCTCGCTGTGCGATGACAGTTGTTAAGCGGCGAAACGTGGTCGCCCGATAGAGATAAGTACACCTTCGATAAGTACACCTGCGAACGTACTTGAAGTTTCTGCAGGAGGCATTGCCGTTCATGCGCTTGTAGACACTGGAGCAACATTATCAGTGATTTCGGACCAGCTTCGTCTTACCCTTAGAAAAGTCGCGACGCCATGTTGCACCATTTCATTACGTACAGCAAGCGCTGCGCCGATTGAACCCTTAGGAAAGTGTACCGTGCGTGTTGTTATAAGCGACGCTTTATATCATGTTGAGTTCGTTGTTCTGCCTCGCTGCTCCCATGCCAAGATTTTAGGATGGGACTTTCTGTCCTCTCGTCATGCCGTTATAGATTGTGCCCGCGCTGAACTGTCGCTGTCGCAATTCGGCACCAATGTTTTGGAAGATACTGACGACGCTTCCGGTCATGTGTTCGTCACCGCCGACAGCGGGATTCCTCCGTACACTGCTGCATTTGTACCCATTTCCTGCGTTGGGTTTTCCGACGGCGCAGTTCTTTTCACGCCGTCTAACCTTTTTGCTCACCGTCATCTCTTGTTGCTAACTTTTGCTCTTGTTGTCATTCCACAAGGTTCCAGCGCACTTTATGTATCGAATCTGTTTCCTTTCTCTGCCAGCCTGCTCCACGATCAGTGTCTTGGTTATGCCGACGAAATCCAACCAAGCTTCCTTTACGACGTGCCTGACGACCCGACTTCTCCTACGGTTGATGCTCTGGCCCTTCAAGTTTCTCCTCCCACGGCGCCGTGTGACCCAACATTTTCCCATTGTATTGATCCCAACCTCACTCCGGCGCAGCACGCCCACATCGTCGATCTCCTAGACCGCTATCACGCCTCATTCGACCTACAACAATCTACCTTACGCCGTGCTTCCACTGTTGTCCATCACATCGACAACGGCAACCATGCGCCTTTACGCCACAGGCCGTATCGCGTATCCGCCACGTAGCGTAGCGTCATTGCTGAGCAAGTTGGAGACATGCTCCGACGCGGCGTCATACAACCTTCGCACACTACCTGGGCTTCTCCTGTAGTGCCGGTAAAAAAGAAAGATGGCACTATTCGCTTTTGCGTGGACAACCGGCGACTCGATAAGATCACCCGCCAGGACGTTTATCCGCTACCCCATACTGACGACGCGCTAGACTGCCTCCAAGGCGCCGAATCCTACTCATCTTTAGGCTTACGATCCAGGTACTCGCAATTGGCAGTGGCTGAGTCAGAGCGTCCAAAGACGGCCTTCATCAAACCTGAAGGTTTATTTGAATTCGCCGTGACGCCATTTGGTCTGTGTAACGCGCATGCCACATTTGAAAGAATGATGGACAACATCTGGCGCCGCCTCAAACGGCAGATATGCTTGTGTTATCTGGACGACATCGTTATCAATTCACCAGACTTTCCTTCCCACTTACTTTGACTTGAACGCGTCCTCAAGTGCATCGCTGATGCTGGCCTCCAGCTTAACTTGAATAAGTGTCGCATCGCTGCCTGGCAGCTGGTTATCCTCGGTCGAAAGAATGTGTACTCCCTGATCCTGCGAAAATGCAAGCTGTTGCCCAGTTTCCGCGACCAACAACCTTCAAAGAACTGCGCAG
Source organism: Dermacentor andersoni (assembly GCF_023375885.2). Taxonomy (NCBI): domain Eukaryota; kingdom Metazoa; phylum Arthropoda; class Arachnida; order Ixodida; family Ixodidae; genus Dermacentor; species Dermacentor andersoni. The sequence goes on from NC_092821.1 coordinate 5,185,657, forward strand.
CTTCATTGGGTTAGCGTCATACTGCCGCCGTTTCATCCGAATTTCGTCACCATAATAGCACCTTTAACGCAGCTTCTTCGCGGTGGCCCCAACCTTTCGACCTTCTCACTGGATTGCGATACCGCATTCACAAAGCTGCGTCGTCTCTTGACGTCACCACCCTTCCTGCGCCATTTCGACTCAAGTGCTCCAACAGAAATACCCACAGATGCCAGTGGCGTCGGCCTTGGTGCCGTTCTCGCTCAGAGACCGGCTGGCTTCGATGGCTCGTTGTCTTCGTCAGTCATGTACTCGCTTTCATTTCATTGTTCATTTTTATCTCCGTAAAGACCCCCTGTAAGGGGTTTTACATAAGGGCTGGGTTTAACATGAGAAAGTAAAACATTTTTGTTTAAATAAAACAGTTTTGGCCTGATCATAATTTATAGACAAGCAGCTTTACATTTTGAGGGGCGTCGTGAAGATGGCGTTTATGAAAGCCTAGTTTTTTTATTCGCAGATGATATTAGCTTTGTAACGTGCTCGCGCCATGATACGTCATTGCCGATAGTGATGCCGAGGCAAGTATAGGACGGGACAAGTTCGACAGGAGAAGCGGAAATCTTATAAATAAATAAATGCGGGTTGTGACGACGATGAAAAGACATGAGCTTGCACTTATTGGGATTAAGTGTCATCAACCAGTGATTGCACCATAATTGAATGCGGTTAAGACTGTCCTGGAGGGATTCTTGATGAGTGGTATTAGTAATTGGGGCATAACGCAATCGTCGGCGAACAGATGGACATGACAAGATACATTTTGTGGTAAATCATTATTATTGCTACGTAGGAAGACGCAGGCGAAAAGCTGTATACAAATATATTTACAAGTGAATACGCCGCACTTGGCCAAGAGGCAACAGCCCGCGCTATCCTCCAATCATCGTCGTCGTCTTCTCGCTGTTCGCCTCTTCTTCATTGTAAACACTGTTCCGTAGCACTACCCCCGGCGGCAAGAGCGTCGTCTCGGAACGACTAAAGGCCGGACTCTGAAGCAGTGTAGTAGACCTTGAGCCTACTGACGTGCACGACATCACTAGATGCCAGAGTAGAGGACGAGGTTGAACACACAGGAGCAATTTCGTACGTCACAGGCGTCACCTGGCGCAGCACGTGGTAGGGCCCGGTGTGCCGCGACAGGGGCTTTTCTAAAAGCCCCATATGACGAGAGGGCGGCCACAGGAGCACGAGCGCACGAGGCTAAAACTGTACGTCATGGTGGCGGGCGTTGTACTGACGCTGCTGAGTTTTTTGCGAGGCCGTATGTCGACCACGGGCAAGCTGGCGTGCATGGTCGGCGAGAGCGGTGGCGTCGCGCGCATACTCGCTTGTCGAGATCGCAGCAGGAGGAAGTGCTGTGTCAAGGGGCAAGATCGGTTCGCGACCGTACAGTAGGTCAAATGTAGAAAATTCGGCGGTGTCATGTCGGGAAGAATTGTACGCAAATGTGATGTAAGGAAGGGCAACGTCCCAGTTGTGCTGGTCCTTGGAAACGTACTTGGAGAGCATATCGGTGAGAGTACGGTTTAACTACTCTGTGAGGCCATTGGTTTGAAGATGGTATGAGGTAGTCAGCTTGTGTTGAGTGGAGCAGGAACGCACAATGTCGGCGATAACTTTCGAGATGAAGTTAAGACCACGGTCAGTAAGCAGCTGTGGAGGTCCACCATGAAGTAAGATAATGTCACGCAAGAGGAAGTCCGCGATGTGAGTTGCGCAACTGGTCGGCAGAGCCCACGTGATAGCATATCGGGTGGCGTATTCAGTTGCGACGGCTACCCATTTGTTCGTGGAGGATGACGTGGGAAATGGACCAAGGAGGTCTAATCCAACACGAAAGAACGATTCCACAGGGACGGTGATCGGCTGGTGATGACCGGCATGTAGCACCTGAAGTGTTTTCCGACACTGGCAGGGATCAAAGACAGGAACATAGCGTCGGACTGAGCGAGCGAGCCCAGGCCAATAGTAGCGGCTGCGAACGTGGCCGTACGTGCGGGTTACCCCAAGATGTCCTGCACTGGGTGCGTGATGCATCTCAAAGAACACAGTCTGCCGTAGATGTTTTGGCACGACAAGAAGAAGATTACATCACTCAGGGAGGAAGTTCCTTGGGTACAGAATGCTGCCCTGAAGGACATATCGGCGAACGGATGCGTCGGTAGGTGTAGAGCGCCGACGCTCGATGAGTGCTCGCAGCGATAGGTCACGGTACTGCTCATCGGCGATGTTAACGAAGGCAGACACAGAGAAAATGCCGATGGCGGTAGTACTATGCGCGTCGTCAGGCTCGTCTAACGGTTAGCGAGACATGCAGTCAGCGTCCTTGTCGAGATTTGTGGGTGACAATATACGAATATTCTTGGAGGCGTAAGGCCCAGCGACCAAGTCTTCTTGCAGGATCTTTCAGTGAGAATAACCAGCAAACCGCGCGATGGTCTGTGACAACCGAAAAGGGTCGGCCATATTAGTATGGGCGGAACTTCGCAATCGCCCAAACTAGAGCCAGACACTCACGCTCAGTGATAAAATAGTTGCGCTCCGAGCGTGAGAGGAGCCTGCTAGCGTAAGCGATAACGTGGTGGTTGCCACGCTGGCGTTGGGCCAGTACTGCGCCAATTCCGTGATCGCTGGCATCAATACGGATTTCGGTATGTGCAGAAGGACCGAAATGAGCCCGAACGGGAGGCGTTGTGAGAAGGTCGATTAGATGCGAGAATGCGGAGGCCTCGTTATCGCCCCCTGGAAAGGGGCGTCTTTTTTCAAAAGTGCGGTTAGTGGTCGTTTTATAGCCGCGAAATTATTCACGACACGGCGGAAGAGCGAACAAAGGCCGATGAAGCTGTGCACATCCTTGACACACTTCGGAACACGGAAGTGCGCAACAGTATGAATCTTGCCTGGGTCCAGTTGCACTCCGTTCGCGTCAAGGAGATGTCCAAGGACGGTAATCTGGCGACGGCCGAATTGGCACTTCGATGTGTTGAGTGGCAGACCGGCTCGACGAAAAACGCCCAAGACTGCTGAGAGGCACTCGAGGTGCGTAGCGAACGTTGGGGAGAATACTATAACGTCGTCGAAATAGCACAGGCACGTGTACCACTTGAAACCACGAAGAAGAGAGTCCATCATGCTTTCAAAAGTGGCAGGAGCGTTACATCCCTATTGCAAAACCCAGTGCCACTGGGACAGAGGGCGCCGGATAATGGGCCCAGTGCAGCGCGCTGGATGCTGGGGCGCTGGGAAGGCGCAGCGTGCTGGGAGGCACTGGCTACTCGCGCGAAAAACACCTTTAGCGCGTTAAATATGCGGTGCCTGGACGCCGTATATATATTTTTTGAATACAGAAAGCAACAAAGAGCGTTTTAGTGCAATAAAAAAAAACGTAAAAGTAACACTGCTCCTACCAGGATTCGAACGTCCAACCTCTACCGCTAGGCTACGCCAGCAGACGGGAATAGGCGGATAATCTGCTATGCCAAAGCCGAGAAGCAGTTTGTTTTGCAAAGCTACGTCTCGTACAGGCATGGCTGATGCGCTATCGTCCAGCAAATAAAACTCACGCCTGTACCAGAAAGAAAAAGTTGCTGTCCGTATTCAGTAGTATGCTTGGAAGTGCCATAACATCGATTTTCACTTGCGATTGCTATTTTAACTTCGAAAAAAAGTTCTAAATGAACCGCCGACCCGGGACGGTGTATGGGCTGTTACTGCCGATTTCGATAGCTGTTTCTTGTTCTTCACCAAAAGGATATGCAACGTTTCCTTAGTTCAGTGATGCCGTTCAGTCAACACGCCTGTCTAGTCATATAACTTCGTCAGAGAAGCGCAGGCTAGTGCTGGGAGCCTTCGGCGATAGCACATATGCCTATGTTTATGACGGGTCACATCGGCGCTCGTCGGTTCTTGTGCTGGCACTGTAGACATGAAAAATTGTTTATTTAAGAACACCGATGCGAAAGCTGAATTATAGAGTGATTTATACTTGTTAGAGTTCTTGATTCGTGAGCTAGACGCGCCGATAGCGTGAGGACGGACTCGGCGGATACGCTAGGCCTAAGCTTCGGCGGGGACCGATCTCGGCGCGGGTATATAGCTGACGAAAGCTAAAATGTGTGTATGTGAGCCTCAGAACTTTTTTTAGCACAATAGAGAAAGTGGAAACGCACGAATCACCTCAGCTTTGTTATTGGTGCGATAATATCAGTCGGCGATAGGCTTCGAACTCGGGGTCCGTTCGCGCGCGTCTGAACGACTTCTGCATTTCATGTCCACTCCACAACACTGCGACAACGGCGACAACTACCAGTCATACGTTACGTGCGAACTACTAAAAAACGCGGCGTCCTCTGCGTCTACGCGGTCTCGTTCAAGAATTCAGCTATCCGCCCATACGAAAGGGAAAATGAAAAAAAAAAACGAAAGTGATTTTCACTTTCAAATGTGCATGAATAAACAGGGCAGCTCACGCACCTTTATTCCAAGCTGTGACACGAAAGAGGGTTTTATAACCCCAAGATATAGCGTTATTTAGGACAAGAGACTAGTATCAAGCGATGAAATTGTATTTAAGCATTTAATATTCAGCAGCACTCGTCCTTGCGTACTGGAATCAGCGCGGCACAAACACAACCAGCGCAGTTTCCAGTGCGACCCAGCGAAGTGCAGCGAGAACCAGCGCCTGTACAGCACAAACCAGTGCGCCCCAGCGTCATGGCAGTGGAACCAGCGTCTCTTCCAGTGTGACCCAGCTCTTATCCAGCGTTCTCACTGGTGTCCCAGTGAGTCCCAGTGAGTCCCAGCGAGTCCCAGCGAGTGCCAGCGAGTGCCAGCGAGTGCCAGTGTACCCAGTGCGACCCAGCGCCAAGAAGCGCGCTGGTTTCACACCGGAAGACGCTGGTTTTTCCAATAGGGATAGGCCGCACGACATCATTTGAATTGATGAAGACCGTCTGCCGTTACAAAAGCAGTCTTTTCGTGGTCGAGATCGTCCGCGGCAGTCTGCCACTAGCCGGAGCGGAGGTCAATAGAAGAGAAGTAGCTAGCACCGTGGAGGCAGTCAAGGGCGTGATCAATCCGAGGTAGAGGATACACGTCCTTTTTAGCAACCCTGTTAAGGTGCCGATAATCCACGCAAAAGCGCCGTGAGCTATCCTTCTTTTTTACCAGTACAACAGGTGACGCCCATGGACTACATGATGTTTGAATAATGTTCTTGGCAAGCATTTTGCGAACTTCTGCTTGAATAACTTGACGCTCAGACGGTGACACTCGGTACGGGCGGCGATGAATAGGAGGGGCATCGCCGGTATTAATGGGATGTTCAACAGCTGTAGTTTGGGCCAAAGGACGATCATTAAACTCAAAAATATCGTGGTAGGAAAACAGAACGTGGTAGAGCGCACGAGCGTGCTCGGACGGCATGTGGGGCGCAATCATTTTCTGCAAGTCGGCGATGGTACAAGTTTCCGGCTGCGATGGTAGAGGAGGATCGGCTGAATTGTCGTGTACTGCAATAGATGCTGCTGTGTGATGCTTGAATGAGCAAAGCTGGGCCAGAGACATCCCGCGTGGTAGCACTTATGTCGTCAAGCCAAAATTGACACCTGACACGCAGATGCAATTCGCCGTAATACATAAAACAGTATGAGGTACTGTGATCCCGTGTGTAAGTAGGATGTCTTGCATAGGAACCGTGATGTAGTGACCGTCGGGCACTGGTGGTGATGACGCTAAGTCACCGTAAGTCAGTGCCGAAGGTGGCAAGCGAACGAAGTCGATGGAACTGATGTTACTGGGGTGTGGTTCAGCGGGGACCAGAACAGGCAGGTCAAGGCGGAGAGTACTGGCGGAACAATCGGTGAGAGCAGAATGTGCGGAGAGGAAGTCTAAGCCGGGGATGATGTCGTACGGACAGTGGGCGATGACTGTAAATAGCACGACAGTGGAGCGATCGGCGAAGGAGACGTGGGCTACACACATACCAATTACGGGGGCTGCTCCGCCATCGGCGACACGGAAAAAAGGCGTCGTGGTGCGCGTGATTATTTTCTTCAGGCGGCTACGAAGGTCAGCGCTCATTACCGACGAATGCGCCCCAGTGTTTATAAGAGCAGATACAGGACCACCGCCAACTTGCACGTCAAGAATGTTCAGATGAGTGGGCAACGTCAGCAGAGTATTCGGCGGCGTAGGGAGCAATGAAGCGTCACCTCGAGGTGCTGCATCGTCTAGTTTTCCGGCTGGGAGCGGCGTCCGAAGGGAGACGGCGAAATCGAGCGACGGGGCTGTGGGGAGCGAGATTGTCGTCGTTGGGGCTAACGTGAACGAGAATAGGGGCGGTTCGGCGCATGAGAATCAGTGGCGGCATTATAGGAGCATGCGACATAGGGTCAACAAGGGCCACCTGAGGGGCGAAGTAGTCAGTATAAGTGGGCCGGCTAGGGGAACGCCAGCGACTGCGACAGTGCCGAGAAGTCGCCCGATTTAACGGCAGTGAAAACAAATGGGCTTGTCGTCTGCAGTGTGCCATTCAGACGGGTTGCGGAAACGTGGTGGGTAATAAGATGCGGGATGGGGTGGAATCGATGCAGGCGGGTGGTTATCAGGGCGGTGGGCTGAGCAGGTGGTGTGAAGACCCATGTTTGCGAATTCCTGGCGGACAACTGCCTGTATCAGGGAAACCGTGACTGCATGGGCGTCGGAGGGGCTGGAGTCAAAGGCAGCTGGATAGGCGGCCTCGATCTCAAGCTGGACGATCCGGGTAACATCACCAGTAGTGGGGGGACGAGGAGGGTCGGCAGACGAAGATGTCACTGGGGTGTTGGGCAGACGGGCAAACTGCTGGTGAAGACGTGGGCTTTTAGCGAGTTCCAGGGGGCGGCACTTTGATAACTGCATTCACCGTCGCGACGCTGTTGAAAACTAGCAAGTGGAACGCGTCATCGGCAATGCCTTTGAGGATGTGGGAGACCTTGTCGGACTCAGTCATGTGTGCGTCAACTTTGTGGCACAGAGCCAAGACATCCTGAATGTACATGACGTAGGGCTCCGTTGACGTCTGCACGCGGCAGGAGAACGCCTTCTGCGCGGCAAGTTGTTGACCATATGGGTGGCCGAACAAGTCTCGGAGCTTTTGCTTAAGCGAATTCCAAATGGTGAGCTCATCTTCGTGCCCCCGAAACCAAACTCGAGGTGTGCCAACGAGGCAACAGACTACGTTGGCGAGCATGATAGTAGGGTCCCACCAATTATTGTAGCTGGCGTGTTCGTACAGGCTGATGCAGTCTTCGACGTTTTCCCCATCTTTGCCCGAGAATACGCCAGTATCATGGGGAGCGGGGAAAGTGATGTAGGTCGTCGAAGTGGCAGCAGGTGTCGGAGCCAGCGGAGTCGAGTTGTCGTCGCCGGGAGCCATGAAGGAAGGCTCGACGTACCGTCTACTGCGAAGCTCCGTGATGAGGTATAGGGAACGTCCACATGCACCAGATATGTTTCGTAAGAAGGCGCAGACGAAAAGCTATATACAAGTATATTTACAAGAGAATACGCCGCACTTGGCCAAGAGGCAACAGCCCACGCTATTCTCCAATCGTCGTCGCCGTCGTCTTCTCACTGCTCGCCTCTTAGTCATTGTAAACACTGTTTCGTACCAATATAAATAAGAATAGGAGGGGGCCAAAGACGTGACATCGGGCGTTCCCTTAGGAACGCCCGATGGTACCGGTAGACCGTTACAGGAGCAGTTGTTAATAGTAATGGACTGTGAAAGATGTGTGAGGAAATCTTTTAACCATGCAATAATTTCTCAATGCAAGTTTAGTCTGGAAAATTTTAATAGTAGACGTTGATGACGTACCTTATCGAATGCTTTGCTAAAGTCTAAAAAGATGGGGTGTGTTTGTAAGTTAGCATGAAGGTTGGAATGAAGATCCTGAAGAAAGATGGCAAGCTGTGTCTCGCACGATAAGCCTTTTCTAAATCCATCTTGGAATGGAGTGAAAACATTTATAGAGCCTAGATGCTGCATTATATGGGAGTAGATGACGTGTTCTATGAGTTTACGAGAGATGCTGGTCAGAGAAATGGGGCGATAGTTGAGTGGAGAGTCTCTGTTACCTGATTTGAAAACGGGAACGAGCTTCCCCATCTTCCAGTCTTCTGGGATCATACCTGTGGCGAGTGACTGAGAAAACAACAAGCATAAAAATTTGGATGAAATGTCCTTAGTGTTTTTGAGGAACTTTTTGTTAATTTCGACGGTTCCTTCTGACGATTAAATTTTCAATTTATTGATTGCGCACGAAATGTCATTTGGATGAAAAATGATGGCTGGCATTGCTAGTTAAGTAATGGAGGGTAGTAAAAGGAATGTCTCTTCAGGTTCTTTCGTGAATACTGATGATAAGGCAGTATTAAATATATTGGCACACTGAGAATCACTAACAAAGTCGCCGTTATCATTAGTGGGGGTGATTTAGTGCGATTTCTGGGGGGATTTATCACGTTCCAAAATTTTCTTGGGTTAGTTGTTATCATTTTGGGTAAGTCGTTGTGAAGAAAGAAACGTTTCGCGCTTTTCAGTGCTGCCAAGTACACATCTTTAGCGCTGTAGTATGTTTCCCATGCAGAAGAGCTGGGTCTAAGTTTAGCTGCATGGTACCGCCGGTGCTTTTTATTTTTTAGTCTTTTGAGCGTTTTGTTGAAACAAGAAATTTGGGAACCAGAGTTGATAGTGCACTTTGGAATATATCTGCTCGTTAGATCACTAATTTTGCGTTTGAAGATTGACCAGTTTTTGTCGACTGTATGCTGACGGAAGTGAAGTTCAAAAGTGCATAAGAGGGATTTTAACTAATTATTGATTGCTACGTAGTCGGCCTTATCGTAAAGCTTTATTGTTTTGTTTGGACACTTTCCTTTGAATGGGAGTAATGTTAAATGAGGCGTGAATAACTTTATGGTCACTGATCACCGATTTCCTTCAGGTAAGTAATAGAAGCTAAGGTCTAGGTTAGAATGAGATCAAGAATGTTTTATGAAGTCTCTGTGATTTGTATTAGCTGTGAAAGATTTAAATTGAGACATACGTCGACAAATTCTCGAGCCTCTTGAGAAACGGTAACTTGAGGTTGGTGCCAGTTTATAGAAGGGTAGCTAGAGTCACCAAAAAGAATAATTCGTGCGCTTGGATACATAGTTGTTAATTGTAGCAAAACACTGTCAAACTCACGGGGGAAGTCTGGGCTATTATGTGGCGCTTAAAAGCAGACGCCAATTAGTGTTGTTATTGGCGCAGTGCGGCAAATGAGCCACACAATTTCAAGGTGAGATGTGATGTTGACAAGCGAGAATGGTGGTCTTCGATTAACGTCGGCTGAAACACCGCTTCCTCGAGAACTCTCGCGATCGTTGCGAAAAAGGTAAAAATTTGGCAAGTCATGCAGAACTTAAGAATCGCTTATGTTTTCGCTGAGCCATGTTTCTGTTAGTACAAGTATGTTGCTACCGGACGACGATACAAGGTTAGATACAAGCTCTCGTTTGGGGAGGAGGCTGCGTATATTTGTGAAAATGACGGAAAGGCAAAGGGTGGTTCGGGAGTTGGTTCTAGGATGACAAGCTGATAGAGGGCATTGTGGGGACCGACGCCGAAAAGTTACCTGCTATGCGATTTCCTTCAGTGTGTTTGTCGTTTCGTCGAAGAACTAGCGCTTGGGCCCCATACAAAGCGTCTTATAGCGGAGCGAGAATTTATTAGTTGTTTCTTTTGAAAATGCAACGAAGTGCTTTCGAATATGTTGGACACGGCGGATATAATCTTCGCCGACACTGAATTTCGTTCCTATAAATTTAAGCTCTTTAGCTACAATGGTTTCTTTTGTCTTGGATGATATGAATTTGACAATAATAGGGCGTAGATGGTTTGGGGTATGACGGCCAAGCTGGTGGGCCCGCTCTATCACTTTGGAATCCAAGGCTATTTCCAGGTGTTTTAAGCAATGATCAGCAATTTTCTTTTCCGACTCGGCATATGTTTCACGGGGAGCAGTGCAGGCAGACCATGCAAAATTAGATTGTTCCTGCGGGATTGGTTTTCAGAATCGTCGAGACGAAGTTGGAATTCTTGAACCAAAAGAGGTTTCTGGCTTGCTCTTGATTGAATGATTTCAACGTCTGATTTAATTGTAGACAAATTATGGAAATGTTCTTCGAGTTCAGTGAGGCGGGTATTGAAATAGGATTTTGTTCTGTCGATTGAAACCATACGTCCTTTTATATCTTGCAGGTCAGAGATTAGCGTTGCGTGACGATCAGACAGGTTTTTCAATTCAGCCAAAACGACATCCAATTTGTCAGGTCCAGGGTTAGTTTCAACATCAGCAGCAAGAAATACTAAGGACCGTGCATTATGACAACATTCGGCACAAATAGCACTCAAGGACTTCAGCCTCGGCAGCTGTATCAGGAAATGATTACTGGATTTTTTAGTAAATAGACTGACCGGTTCACCAACCTGCATGATGAAGAAAGCCAGATTCGTTAACCGTGCCGTGGCACAGCTGCCGAACCCACCTGAGTCAGGCGACTCGGCCACTCGGCCTAAACCTGAATCTGACTATTCTGTAACAGAAAAATAATGCCTGGCTATACTTTGGGCCATAACCGAATTCCGCCCGTAACTCCTTGGCCGCCCATTTGATGTGATAACTGATTACCATTCGCTTGGCTGGCTGTCATCCTTAAAAGAACCATCTGGTTGTCTTGCTCGATGGGCGCTTTACGACATTCGAGTGCTGTATCGTTCTGTCCAAAAACACTCGGATGCAGATGCCTTGTCTTGTTCACCACTAACAGACGAGGTTAGCTTCCCGAAGGCCTCATTGCCCGACTCTTCCCTTGCTGCCACGGACATTTTTTCTCGAGCAGAAGAAATACACATGGATTGTGTCCATGCTGCGTCCATGCCAACTACCTCCCGGACGGCCGAAAATGGTTGCTTGTCATCCCCCGACAACTGCGTTAGGATATTTGTGCAGCGTTCCACGACGATCCCCAGTGCGCGCATGCAGGTGTACTGAAGACATACGCGCGCCTATGCCTTCGTTACTACTGGCAAGGGATGTATAAGTTCAACTGTCATTATGTCCCCTCCTGTCTCATTTGCCAACGCCGTAAAGATCTCAATCGTTGTTCAACCGCCCCATTGCCGCCTTTGCCTTGACCAGCACGTGCTTTTGATCGAGTAGGCATCGGCATTTATAGACCTCTGCCAATCACACCAGGCGGCAATCGCTGGGTAATCGTGGCCATCTATCATCTTACGCGCTATGCGGAAACTTACCCTTTGTCCAGCGCTTCTGCACGTGACGTCGCCTGATTTCTCCTGCACCACATCATCCTTCGCCACGGAGCTCCCAGGGAATGACTCAGTGACAGAGGCCGCGCCTTCTTCTCCGACGTCATCGAGGCACTCCTCAATGAATGCCGCATCATTCATCGTACCACTACTGCGTATCGTCCGCAGACTAATGGCATGACCGGGCGCTTTAATCGTTCACTTGGTGACATGCTGGCCATGTACGTTGCATCCGGCCAAACCAAATGGGACGATGTTCTACTTTTTCTGACCCACGCTTACTATACCGCCACGCAGACTACCACAGGATTTTCGCCCTTCTTTCTCCTGTACGGACACGAACCTTTTTTCACAATGGATGCTATCCTTCCGTACCACCCGGACACCACTAACCACTAACTTATCCGAAGGTGCTGCACACGCAGAAGAGGGTCGCAAGATTTCCCGAATATTTACGTCAGAAGACCAGCAACGCCAGAAGCACCATCGAGAAACTTTCCATGCTCCTGTATCCTATGCTCCTGGCTCGCTACTGTGGCTCGCTAGTGTAGCCCCTACCCCTGGACTGTCACCGAAACTCCCGTCGAAGTACCAGGGCCATACCGCGTGATTAACCAAACGTCTCCACTCAAGTATATCGTGAAACCCATCGAGCTACCTTTGGATCATTGCCGTCGAGAACGCTAAATTGTGCATGTCCAGCGTCGCAAGCCCTAGTATGATCCGCCTGTGTTGTCCTACCCGTAGGTCGCCGGGTGGGCTTCCTTACCCGCGGGGGAGATAACTGTACTGTAATATAAGGAGCAGTGGGGCTGTGGCTATGAGGGACAACGACGACGAGAGAAAAAAACCTTGGTTCGGTGCTCGATCGGATATGCTGCCTCTCGCTGCTCTGTCGTTCTAGCGGCGAACGCTTGCTGCCCTAAGAGCTTCGCGACATTGTATGTATATATATATATATATATATATATATATATATATATACGAGAAGCAAGGGAGTTAACCGAGGGGCCCAATTGTTGTTAATCACTTCACACGCCAACAAAGACTAACACCCAGGCCAACATAGGGGAATTGACGACTCATACCTAATAAATTAATTAAGGCAATGATAAATTATTGGAAATTAACGTGAATAAAAAAAGAACTTGCCGCATTTGGGCAACAATCCAACGTCTTCGCATTACGCGTGCGATGCGCTACGACTTCAGCTACCGCGGCGCCATTTCCCCATCCACTTTTGGGGTACATATTTTGCATGCTAGAGCTCTGAGAGGGTTAGCCAGTGCCACCACTCACAAACCTTGGCAGCAGATGTGGAACATACTTTCTGCTGCAGTAGTCCCGATTACGTGATCTTCGAGTACAGGATTGACCAGTTGTCTTCCCCCAAAAAGGTCATGTTCTCGTGACGCCTGCGGCAGAAAGGATGTTCCACATCCACATTTCACATCCATATCACATTGTTACACGAAGGACGAGTCAGTAAGACGAGGAACTATTTACAGGTTATATTTACAACAGCGGTTGCCACGCTGACCGGTTTATTTCACCGCGCGAGCCCAGTCTGTTCTTCCTCTTCTTTACTCGAGTGATGGCACCCACGCGCCTCCTTCAAACAAGCGAATATCACGCGCGTGTTTCATAATTGCTCGGCGGCGCAAGGGACGTCCCGGAGCGTCTAAATGTCATCACTTAGAGGGTGAAACTGCTACAGTCGTGTAGTGTTTACGATATCACTGGATTGGGAAGCAGATGGGGTGGCAGGGGCGACGTCGTAGGTGACGGGAGTCACGGCACGAAGCACTCTGTATGGGCCTGCATAAAGAGACAGCAGTTTTTCTGACAAGCCGACCTGACGCGACGGAGACCATAGAAGCATCAAAGAACCAGGCGGGAAGTGCCCGTCTCGGTGTCGCTGGTCGTACAATCGCCTTTGGCTGTCTTGGTATTTCAGAAGGCGGTCACGGGCAATTTCCCTTGCGTGTGCACAGAGGGCGATGGCGTCAAGTGCATATTCACTGGTCGATGCCGCGGGAACAGGGAGGGTTGTGTCGAGGGGCAGCGCTAGTTTTCGGCCGAACACAAGGAAAAATACGAAATAACCAGCTCTGTCGTGGCGCGAAGAATTATAGACAAATGTGACAAATGGTAGAGCGAGGTTCAAGTAAGTGTGGTCTGAAGAGTCATATTTCGCGAGCACGTCTATGAGAGTGCGATTGAGACGCTCCGTGAGGCCATTTGTTTGCGGGTGGTATGATGTGGACAGCTTCTGCCTCGCCTTGCGTTCTGGCCCATTTCGATTCTTGTGGACCTACCGAAGTCCGTAGTGATGCCAGCGGTCGGGAAATTTCTGAAGTACTGGCACAACACCAGCATGGCAACGACCGTGTTATCGCTTACGCCAGCAGGCTCCTCTCACACTCGGAGAGCAAAGGCTCCATCACAGAGCGTGAGTGTCTGGCCCTAGTTTAGGCGGTTGCGAAGTTCCGCCCATACTTATATGGCGGACCCTTTTCCGTTTTCACAGACCATCACGCGCTTTGCTGATTATGCTCACTGAAAGATCCTGCAGGAAGACTTGGCCGCTGAGCCTTACGCCTCCAAGAATATTCGTATACTGTCACCTACAAATCTTACCGACTACACAAGGACGCTGACTGCCTGTCTCACTGACGAGCCTGACGACGCCGATAGTAGTACCGCCAACGGCATTTTCTCTGTGTCTGCCTTCGCTAACATCGTCGATCAGCAGTACTGAGACCTATCGCTGCGAGCACTCATCGAGCGTCTGCGCTCTGCACACACCGACGCATCCGTTCGCCGATATATCCTCCAGGAGGGCATTCTTTGCAGAAGAAACTTCCTCCCTGACGGATCTGATCGTCTTCTTGTCGTGCCTAAAGATCTACGACAGGCTGTGCTCTTTGACATGCATGACGCACCCACTGCATCACATATTGGGGTCACCCGCACGTACGACCGCGTTCGCCGCTGCTGCTATTGGCTTGGTCTCGTTCGCTCCGTCCGATGCTATGTTGCTGTCTGTGATCCCTGCCAGCGTCGGATAACACCTCAGGTGCTACCTGCCCAGTCATATCCAGCCGATCACAGTCCCTATGGAACCGTTATTTCGTGTTGGATTAGGCCTCCTCGGTCCCTTTCCCACGTCATCCTCTGGGGTCAAATGGGTAGCCGTCGCAACTGATTACGCCCCCCGATACGCTATCACGCGGGTTCTCCCTACCCGTTGCAACACGGACGTCGCGGACTTTCTCTTCCGTGACATCTTATTTCATGGCGTCCCACGACAGCTGCTTACTGACCGTGGACGCAACTTCCTCTCAAAAGGTATCGCCGACATTGTGTGTTCCTGCTCCACTCAAGACAAGCTGACTGCCTTATACCTTTCTCAAACCAATGGCCTGGCAGCGCGGTTAAACCGTACTGTTACCGATCTGCTGTCCAAGTATGCTTCCAAGGACCACCACGACTGGGACATTGCCCTCCATTACGTCACATTTGCGTATAATTCTTCCCGGCACGATACCGCCAGATTTTCTCCATTTTACTTACTGTACGGTCTCGAACCGAGATTGCCCCTTGACATGGCACTTCCTCCTGCTGCGATCTCAACAAGCGAGTATGCTCGCGGCGCCATCGCCCTCGCCCACCATACACGCCAGCTTGCCCGTGCTCGACTGACAGCCTCGCAAACCACTCAGCAGCGTCAGTGCACCGCCCGCTACCGTGACGTATAGTTTTCGCCTTGTGCGCTCTTCCTCCTATGGTCGCTCTCTCGTCATGTCGGACTTTCAGAAAAGCTCCTTTCGCGATACACAGGGCCCTACCGCGTGCTGCGCCAGGTGACGCCTGTGACGTACGAAATTGCTCCTGTGAGCTCAACCTCGTCCTCTACTCTGGCACCTGGTGATGTCGTGCACGTCAGTAGGCTCAAGGCCTACTACACTGCTTCCGAGTCCGGCCTTTAGTCGCTCCGGGACGGTGATTTGCCGCCGGGGGTAGTGCTACGGAACAGTATTTTCAATGACGAAGAGGTGAGCAGTGAGAAGACGATGACGACGATTGGAGGCTAGCGCGGGCTGCTGCCTGTTGGACAAGTGCGGCGTATTTCCTTGTAAATATACTTGTATATAGCGTTTGCTATGCGTCTTCCTACACAACAGTATTAACATTATTAAAACAGTGGCAATGCAAGTAACCCGTAAGGTTCCATCTTTTAAGTTCACTTACGTCCTGAATTGCACCAGTCTATCCGAAGTATAGAGTTATAAGTACCTTTGACTTTTAATTAATCATGATATTCGTTGGGATAATCACGTCACCTGTATATGAGAGAGCTATGAAACGCTTATGATATTTACGCAGATATTTAGGTACATCAACAATAGAAATTAAACTCTTGGCCTATAACACTTATGTAAGACCGATTCTCGAATACGCCGCAGTAATTTAGGGCCCCATACAAAAACTAACATTCAAAAACTCGAGAAAGTACAGAAGTAATGTGTCAGATTTATTTATAATTCTTATAGCTGGAAAACATCGCCTACAGCCCTTTTACAGACAGCCAATTTGGAGAGCTTGGAGACAAGGCTGTATTGTGATAGACTAAAACTCTTCTATTTACTGTATCATGACAAATTAGCAATAGATAAGAATTTATATTTGCAACCAGTACAGGGACGGCAAACTCGATCCTGCCACTCCAGGAACGTCCGTGAATATTTTGCCAAAACCAATGCTTTTAAATACTCGTTCTTCCCACATAATATCAGTAATTGGAACGACCTGCCCGCTGACGGGGTCGAAAGCCCCACTATTTCGTCTTTCATGTGCGCGCTTGACCGTATGCGATAAGTAATTGCCTTCTATTTATGAAGCGTTTTCTTTTTCATGTGTTTTTATTCATGTGCGTTCGTTCTGAGCTGTGACATCGAGTACTCTCTTTGTTATGAGCAGTGCCGAGTGCTGTTACGCGCAATGTTATGCATAAGGAGTTTTCGTACCCTTGTATTAATGATTTATTCTTGTATTGTTTCACATTTACCCACTCCTGCCCAAGGCTTGACACTCAGGCAGGCAGTATGTACCAAATAAATAAATAAATAAATATCAGCCCGCTTCAGCTTTAAGAATGCCGTCACATTTAATGTTTTTAATTAAAATGGCAGTCGAGCCTAATCGAGACTCGTTACATCAAAAACTGCAACCGATCGCGCAATAAATGCAGATAAATATTCAATAAATTCCGAAAAGTCTGCCCACATACGTTACAAACGCAGCACATTAAATGCATCCTAAAAGCCAAGAAAAGAAATTGAATACATTTACCCAAGGAACAGAATATGGTTCAAAGAAGCAACATGGCAAGAGTATGACGGAACGCAAAGGACCATAAGTACGCCAAGTAATAAGCGCAGAAAATAACATGTTAAATTATTACATAAGTAATAAGCCCATAAAATGACATGTTAAATGAAAATGTCAGCACACATGTACGTAAGATTTTCTTTTTATCTGAGAGTTAAATTACTAATTAAGCAACGCGATTGGAAAGCAGAAACTAAATCATCCGAAGTGCGCGGTTCGGTACCAGGTTGCAATTAAACTTGTAGCTTCGACAGTTCAAAGGCGCTACAACTTCGCATGAGAAAATTAGCAATATATTTGCGCCATATATAAAAGGTAAGGCCATTTACAACCTTCTCTGATTTGTCTGATTTCGTACAGTTGCACTGTTCATAAAATCCATTTGCGGCACAAGTCACAATGATCAGAACAAATAGACTCTACGCTTGTTAGGCAGATGAGTTTATCATAAGATGAAGGAAAGCAAGCTTTGCCTAAGTTGAATTCACACAGGGCATGTTTGATTTCTCCGCTATCTTTGCAGAGGCACAGCTGTCAAACCACAAAGGGGACATCTTGAGGCCACGAATAAGCGAGTTTTGGGCCTAAAAAAATTCAAAGCCCAATTAACTGTTCGGTCTCCTGTGAACACGCATTGCATCTAGCTTATCATTTCTCCACGAGAGGAAAAACAGAGAACAGATATAAACCACGAGTCACCTCCATCGGCACATACATATACGTGCACGCATTTGGACGCACGCATGTCGTAGAACACGCCTGTACGAACAACTACACACTGCACAGTAAATGCAAAGGTGTCTGCCGCAGTACAGGCAATTCTCTGAAGTGCAACACCAATACGTATCCTTTGCTTTGACGCGCAGCCGTTCCGAAACGGCATATGATTAACGGTTTGCTCATTCCAGAAGCTTGTCGGAGCCAATCCCTTAAAGAAAATGCAAGCACGGTCACCTCTACAGACACACAAGACGCACATTCTTCGAGCACAATGGCCGTTTAGCTGATTTATCCTAAAATAAGCATAAAATACGAGAAAGTGACAGCGAATCTGCTGCACTCGTCAGTGCTAAACTATATCACGGCGGGACTAGAGGCAGGGTTGCCAGATGGTCCCAACAAACCATAGTCAAATGACTGCAAAATGTAGCCCAAAAATAGCCAGACCCATATTTGTCGTGAGCAAAAAGTAGCCAAAAGCATAGCCTAAAGAATTGATGATGTTGTGCAGCTGTGTTATAGATGGTGTAGATGGTGTTCCATTCTCACTGCATATTTTCCCGGCACTAAAATTACTTCCGCCACAAGCGTGAAAAATTCCTTCTTGGACCTGCCACCCAGACGTGGATTATTCGGACACCACTTATTTTTACAATAAAGAGAAGAATTTCTTTCCTGATTTACTCATGACGGTATTGGTATTTACTGAGCCACGTTCTGTGCTAGCTTTAGTTCGCGCCTCACTGTACCCGAGCCATTTTTCTATGAGAGTCGGGAAAAATATTGCTAGCTCCAACCTCAAGGATCTCATAGGCGGATTACCATTGAGTGCCCAAGAGGCGGCATGAAATAAAAGCTTCAAAATAGGGATGCCTCCCCTGTAGGCCTAATTTCTAAAATATGCATGTTATTTCTCTCCCGCTCTCTCTCTCTTTCTCTCTCAATTTATTAAAAAGCAGCTCGACACTGAGTTAGCAAGTGCTGCTGCCAGGAGGAACACTGGACTCTGAAGAAAACTTGAAACGTTATCGCATTTCCCTCGTGCGAAGAAGCGGCAATTGCGTCTGCAATTCACCATTGAGTGGGGGCAAGCAGAACGACCTGCTGGCCCATAACTGAAGAGGTGAATTTAAGTTCATAGGTTTATTTTCCCGCTGAATTAGCGCCCTGGCAATTATCCAGGTGGTATTAGTATATAGAAGAGTTGAACGGCGGACATCAAAACATGGTTTCGCTGGCGAGATTTGTAAAATATGAAAACATGCACGTAAGTTTCTGTTACTGCAGACACGAATGAATGTGTTGCCAAATTTCAGGTTGGAGGCTGTGCACCTTACTGAGAGTGCGATTTGGAAAAAATAATAAAAGTTAGTTCTACCAGGAAACACACAAAACTTATTAATGGGTCGCTCACGGCTGTCATAAGGTTACGTAAAGCGTAAACCCCTTTGTCTAACAAATTCAAGCACTATACATCAGAATAGGAAGTTAGCAGAACACGAAGGTACCTTTGTATACTGCAAGAGCTATTTGCCCAATCACGACTGCGATGTGCTTAAAAATAAAAGAATATGGGCGTAACATCACCGCAAACCCCTATTATGTATATCGAACATAGTTCTTTGTTTTCATCCCAGCTCGAAAATACGCCAGTGCAAAGTACAATGTAATGCATAATAAACCGAACAAAGATGAATTTTAATGGTCGTAAAATGTGGGCATATAGAAAGTGCACCAAAATCGCAATTGTTCGTACGCACGCCGCATAAATGAAAAAAAGAAACAATTGTCGCAGGCGTACGGTGTGAAAATAGATGAGTTATCATCCTTACTTTGGCAAGGCAATCACTCAGCAACCTTCATTGAGCAACTGCCTTGCCATCTCCACTGCGGACGAACATACCTTTCATATATTTGCAGACTTTATCATTGCAATAATATGGGACGTTCAAAAAGTACCGTGAAACAATGGCAACTTTCATGTAGCACAAAGCTGCTAGACTAATAAAAATAATCCCCCCCCCCGAAAGGTGAAAACGTTGCGTAAAGTTCCAGTTGATACTTGTCACACTGGGGATTTACGCAAAATGATTAAATACACAATCTAGCCCCATTTAAGTTATCTCCCAGTCACTTGGACCATATAGAACTGCAGGTTTGAAACGCTACAGAAACTGTTCACGTGACTAAAAATCCTTGCAGCAATCCCCACTCTCTGCCAGACCAAACTTAACGCAGTCTCATTCGACATGCGGTTTCTCAGATCATTCTTTGTCAACGAAACCTGGCTGAACAACACGCTTTCTACGGCTGCGTTCGAAACAGGCAGCACAAGTAGAGGCAAAGTGAGCTCAGATAGCCGGTCGAACATTGGTTTTCCGGCACAGTTTTTTTTTATTTTTGCATTAGGGACCGTGTCTCAAACTGACGTGCCACGACCTGCAGACGTACACTTGAGCTGTTGTGCAAGTGCACATACCGTTTCATGTATAGCAACCGGCACGGAACACAACAGTCAACAGCTGTCAGCCCTACTTTTTTCTTACTGAATCCCGCGTGAACCGGCAGCAGATGGTGCCCAACCGATAACGAAAAGAGGACAGCTTAGCGCTGGAATGACGTATAAACATGGCAACCATGACATAAAGTCATCCTCCCGGTGCAAACTTTGCCTAAAAACACAGTCTTCGAGGTTTCCTGCATATCTTTTTAGCAGCAACGAGCTTTGGGTTTTCATAAACCGGTGCTCCCAAAATTTGTCAGTGTCGGCGTGGTCCGCGGAACTCGGGAAGTCCTTAAGACAAATTAACAGGTCAGATATGGTCAAGGAGGCAACCCAGAATTTTCGACCCCAACCTGCAGAAAAGGAGTTCAATTTGGCTATTCCTAGACCACTCCGGCAACCCTGGCTAGTGGGGCTGCGAGGCATGCCCGGGCGTGAACATATATGGTTAACGGCGCCGCCACGGCCAGAAGGGAAGGAGGATAATAGTGGAATATTTTACTTTCCCTAACGCCAAACGTTCCAAGCGGCATCACGACGCCTCGAACTATCACGCGACTGAAAGCCTTGGGAGAGGGCGTTGCTTAAGCTCACCCGCACTCTGCCTTCATGTTTTCTCTCCCAACCTTGTCTTCCACTCTTTTCCCTTTTCTCACCTTTCCGGCGGGAAGCGGAGCCAGTTGCTCGGTGGAGCCGGTTGGTTCAGGCTGGTGCCTTTTTTGGTAGGAGCCTTTGTTTAGTTAAATTTAAAACACTCGCAGAGCAAGCTGCCCATTTTGTGGTTTCGACTTGTCAACCAACGACCCTGGTTGATCCTCGGCATGCGCGGTGTCGCTTCTTTGACTCGGAAAGCGGATCCAGCCTCGTCGATGCCTGCGTTTTGCCGACATAAAAGTGAGTACCACATGAAAGAGCCTCATTTGTGATGTCACCACGAAATGTCCTTTGCATTGACATATCACTTTAGCGCGCCGCGCTCGACAGGTATACTGAGAGCTTGCCGTGGTGACCAATGCAAGCTTAAGATATGTAATTTTTTCTGATAAATGCGTGCTTTATTTCCACATTGTAAGCGAATATTTCTCGCGTTTTGATGTATTTCTCCCTGATCCTAACACGCTTGCAAGATGTAGTGCTCAGATAAACTTTAATTCCTAATCGCAGCCATCCATGTTCCGTGGTATGCGTACGGGAGAGTTAGTACCCCTGTATATACAGGGATATTAGTGAGAGTTAATTATTCATGACAGGCTTTTCACAACGGGTGGTGTACGCATCCCGAAACTTTAGGGAGTCAACCTGTGTCGGTTGTTTGGTGTCATAAACCCGCGTTGCTTGCTCTTCCACTGGCCCGCTATTCATGCATTTAGTATTAGGTACGCGATAAGGCAAACTCTCGTAGCCCAAATAATTTGTTTGGCACGTTTATTATTCATCAATATCTGGGGGTGTGATAGCTCCATTCAAAAATATCCCCGCCTCTAATGTGATTTCCCTTTGTGTTCGCGCTAATCCGCTCGCGTGCTGTTGCGGCAACGTGTTTCGTTTCAGCTTGTGCTGGTGGCGTGTGAAACGCCTGTTTTATTTCGACTGTGTACTGCACATTCGCTCGAGCTACAGTCATGCTTTGAATCGTCTGACTGCTGGTCGCCATTACTGAACTATTGCGATCTTCCTGGCTGACTGCTGATGGTTGCATTGCCGAGAGGGCTAAGAAAACACGCCACTTTGCGCATGATTTTCTTTGACAGCACCCATTTGACCCACTAATTGTGCTTGGCCTACGTTAATTGGCATCGGCGTTCGTACAGGAAATTATGAAAATGAATCTGCTCCACCTCGCGGGCTCATGATAAAGAAACCTCAGGCGAACTCGTAGTTAATGAAAATCTAGGTCTTTGCGTTCCAGGATCATGATATGATTTTAAGGTACTCATTATCCGGATAGTGCAGCGGTGGCGTAGAGGTAGAACACCCGGCTCGCGTGCATGAGGTCCGTGGTTCGAATCCCGGAGCCGCACAATTTTCCAGCGGATTGAAAAAAAGAAAAAGGAAAACCGCGTGTTGATAAAATTGCGTAAACAGGCCTGCAGTGTGGCCTGATCCCGGTGACCAAAACCGGTAACGCACTTCCTCACCAGAGCAAGATTGGCCACCCTGGTGCAATATATGGCCACAACCTCCTATATGAACACAACAATCAAACCCGGCCCTCAGTCGCCAGCAGTTGCGAAGCAACTGACCACGGCGGCGGTGCAACGGACGCAGCAGAGGGTGCTAAGAATCCCTGGCTCCGTACAGGTCGCCATTGGAATATAAACCTGGCAACATTTAACGCTAGAACGGTATCTAGTGACAACATACACTACACTGATGGGCAACCTCAATATCAAGGTAGGCAAGAAGCAGGCTGGAGACAAGGCAGTGGTGGAATATGGCATAGGCCCTAGGAATAGCAGGGGAGAGTTATTAGTAGACTTTGCGGAACAGTATAATATGCGGATAATGAATACCTTCTTCCGCAAGCGGGATAGCCGAATATGGACGTGGAGGAGCCCGAACGGCGAGACTAGAAATGAAATAAACCTCATACTCTTCGCTAACCCTGGCATCACACAAGATGTGGACGTGCTCGGCAAGGTCCACTGCAGAGACCATAGGATGGTAAGAACTCGAATTAGCCTAGACATGAGGAGGGAACGGAATAAACTCGTACATAAGAAGCCGATCAATGAGTTAGCGGTAAGCGGCAAAATAGAAGAATTCCAGATCAAGCTGCAAAACAGGTATTCGGCTTTAACTCAGGAAGAGGACCTTAGTGTTCAAGCAATGAATGACAGTTTGTCGGCATCATTAAGGGTGTGCAATAGAAGTCGGTGGTAACTCCGCTAGACAGGATACCAGTAAGCTATCGCAGGAGACGAAATATCTGATCAAGAAACGCCAATGTATGAAAGCCTCTAGCCCTACAGCTAGAATAGAACTAGCAGAACTTTCGAAGCTGATCAACAAGCGTAAGACAGCTGACATAAGGACGTATAATATGGATAGAATTGAACATGCTCTCAGGAACGGAAGAAGCCTAAAAGCAGTGAAGAAGAAACTAGGAATTGGCAAGAATCAGATGTATGCGCTTAGAGACAAAGACGGCAATATCATTACTAATATGGATGAGATAGTTCAAGTGGCTGAGGAGTTCTATAGAGATTTATACAGTACCAGTGGCACCCACGACGATAATGGAATAGAGAATCGTCTAGAGGAATTTGAAATCCCACAGGTAACGCCGGAAGAAGTAAAGAAAGCCTTTAGAGTTATGCAAAGGCGGAAGGCTGCTGGGGAAGATCAGGTAACAGCAGATTTGTTAGAGGCAGATTGTTCTAGAGAAACTCAATGCCTCATAACCTCGAGCGTACCGGAATCTTGGAAGAACGCTAACATAATCCTAATCCATAAGGAAGGGGACGCTAAAGACTTGAAAAAAATATAGACCAATCAGCTTAGTGTCAGTTGCCCAAAACTCTTTACTAAGGTAATAGCAAATTGAATCAGGAACACCTTAGACTTCTGTCAAGCAAATGACCAAGCAGGATTCCGTAAAGGCTACTAAACAATAGACCATATTCACACTATCCATCAGGTGATAGAGACATGTGTGGAATATAACCCAACCCTTATATATAGCTTTCATTGATTACGAGAAAGCGTTTGATTCTATCGAAACCTCAGCAGTCATGGAGGCATTACGGAATCAGGGTGTAGACGAGCCCCATGTAAAAATACTGAAAGATATCTATAGCGGCTCCACAGCCACCATAGTCCTGCAAAAAAAAGCAACGAAATGCCAATAAAGAAAGGCGTCAGGCAGGGAGATACGATCTCTCCAATGCTATTGACTGCGGGTTTAGAGGGGGTATTCACAGACCTGGATTGGAAGAATTGGGGATAAAAGTTAATGGAGAATACCTTAGTAACTTGCGATTCGCTGATAACTTTGACTTGCTTAGTAACTGAGGGGACCAATTGCAATGCATGCTCACTGACCTGGAGAGGCAAAGCAGAAGAGTGGGTCTAAAAATTAATCTGGAGAAAACTAAAGTAATGTTTACCAGTCTCGGAAGAGAACATGAACTTTCAAAAGGTAGCGAGGCACTGGAAGTGGTAAGCGAATACATCTACTTAAGGCAGGTAGTGACGGCGGGTCCGGATCATGAGACGGAAATATTGAGAAGAATAAGAATGGGCTGGGGTGCGTTCGGCAGGCATTCTCAGGTCATGAGCAGCAGGTTGCCATTATCCCTCAAGAGAAAAGTGTATAATAGATGTGTCTTACCAGTACTCACCTACGGGGCAGAAACCTGGAAGCTTACGAAAAAGGTTCTACCTAAATTGAGGACGACGCAACGAGCTATGGAAAAAAGAATGATGGGTGTAACGTCAAGGGATAAGAAAAGAGCAGATTGGGTGAGGAAACAAACGCGAGTTAATGACATGTTAGTGTAAATCAAGAAAAAGAAATCGGCATGGGCAGGACATGTAATGAGGAGGGATGACAACCGATGGTCAGTAAGGGTTACGGACTGGATTCCAAGGGAAGGGAAGCGTAGCAGAGGATGGCAGAAACTAAGGTGGGCGGATGAGATTAAGAAGTTTGCAGGGACGACATGGCCACAATTAGTACATGACCGGGGTGGTTGGAGAGGTATGGGAGAGGCCTTTGCCCTGCAGTGGGCGTAACCAGGCTCATGATGATGATGATTATTGGGGTACTTTTTTGCCACCAGGAGCTCTCTAACGTGGCCCCAATGCACCCAATGTGCAATGTGCACCCAAGTGCACACGGGCGTTTTTCCATTTCGCTCGCTTAAAAACGCGGTTTCCGTGGCAGGGATTTGATCCTGCTTCTTCTAGGCTACTTCGTAGTAAGATCAGTTGCAGGGCTGCTTTTCTGTACAGCGGCTTCTTCCGACGAGATGCGTGTTAATAGTGCCGTGTCGACGTGCGGGCTCTCGTACGTAATATAAAGCGTACTATATTTTTTAATCACTTGTGGCATGTAGGACAATTCTACTTCTTGACCAGCCGAAACGCAGGGACAGTAAGGAGGAACCGCAAATCTCCCTCACAGCTGGGGGGATCGCCATTCCAAAAGTGGACAAAATCAGAGTTCTGGGACTTCTGATTCAGGCCAACAGCTTTAATGGCGAAACAATAAGGAAACTAGACGGCTGCGCCCTGCAGACCATGAGGCTGATCCGCAGGATTGCCAACAGTTGGTCCGGAATGAGAGAAGTGAATCTAGTTAGGCTAGTCCAGGCCTTTGTTATAGGTAGAATAGCCTATGTTCCTCTCTTCCTGAGTTTTAGGTCATTCGAGAAGAAGAAGATTGAGGGCATCATACGTAAAAGTATAGAACAGGCGCTGGGGCTTCCCATCCACACTGCAAATGAAAATATTTTAGCTCTAGGGCTCCACAACACTCTTGAGGAGATTATTGAAGCAGTGAGGATCCCGCAGTATGATAGACTTGTGGGAAGCCCTACGGGCAAGAAAATCCTAGCTAGGCTAGGCATAAACTATGAGGGGCAGGAAGGCATCAAAGTCGACCTGCCGCAAATCGTGCGGAACCGACTAATAATCCCACCACTACCTCAAAACATGCACCCAATCCATCACAAGGAACGCAGAAAGAAAAGGGACGAGGCTCTTGAGAATCGTTTCAAAAACTCGAAGGACGTGCTCTACGTTGATGCTGCAGACTATGGCGACGGTCGCATGGCCCTAGCTGTAGTGAGCGTGGAAACTAGATTGATAGCCAGTGACACAGTTCCAACGGATTGCTCTCAGATTGGAGAAGAATCTGCCATAACACTTGCAATTGCCAGTACTTCAGCCAAAATTACAGTCAGCGACTCGAAGGTGGCGGTGATCAACTTTGCCAGAGGCAGAATTTCTCCCGAGGCGAACAGAATCCTGCAGACCGGCAGAGATAGCAGGAAAATTGCAATAATCTGGGCAGCTGCGCACGCCTCCCTCGCTGGGAACGAGGCGGCCCACGAATTAGCTCGAGGACTTACATTCCGAGCTGGTGGGCTAGCCGAAGGCTTCATGGGGCGGGACCGCTTAGTGTGTTACAGAGAGATCACACAACACTACACACTAGGGCGGGTTAAATATCCTCCGGCTGATATATCCTTAAACAAGAGCCAGGCCTCCACGTGGCGTCGCCTGCAAACCAACTCGTTTCCAAGCCAGGTGTCGTGCAGCCTCTACTACCCGGGTCAGTACTCTAGCCAGTGTAAGCTATGTAAAGCCAGGGCTAATCTTAATCACATTCTGTGGGAATGCCCACAGGCTCCTACTGAAGGAAGAATAAAGTCTTTAGAACAGTGGGAGACCTTATTACTCAGCTCCGATCCGGAGATTCAACTGAAGACCGTCCGACTGGCCGAAACCGCCGCTAGGGTCCAAGGACTCCTGGCCGTCGTCTAAGTGGGAAGGCTTAAAGCCTTCCCTACATCTGTTGGACAAATAAAGTTCTACAATCCAATCTTGAGCTACAGTATTCTGTGGCAGACATTATTTGCACGAGAAATCAAAATGTTTGACCAATTAAAAATTTTATTTACCATTTCAACGAATTACGGCGCATGTCGCAATTTACAAGTCCTAGCCGGTGTCTTTAAATGCCGCCGTGGTTGCTTATGGGCTGTGGTTTGGGCTGCTAAGCATAAGGTCACGGCATCGAATCCGGACCGCAACGGCCACATTTCAATGGGGGCAAATACCCCCATGCACGTATATGAAGATGCACGTTAGAGAACGCAATGTGGTAAAAATTTCCGGAATGCCTCACTATGGAACGCGACATAATCTGACCGTAGTTTTCGCACGTGAAACCGCATAATTACTTTTTCCTTTCACGTTAAATGTCATATTCCCTTTAAACGCGTTCTGACGATGACTTGAATTTAGAGATACGCGTCACCAGTGTTTGCGACGAAATGCATTGGTTTTGCGTATAATATTTTTCTTCCATATATAAAATCTGTTTTCTTAAAAAGGCAAGCGGACCAACAGCGCAATTTTACTCCAAGTGTGACAGCGCGTATCTCACAACTGCTGCTAGCTTCAAAATTTGCTCGAAGTGTATGCGCCATGTAAAATCACTCACATCAATTCGTGTATTGCAGTATGTAAGCTAAAATAATTAGTTCGAAAGGTTATTATGGAACTTTTCTTAATGGGTTAATTATCCATTCTGATTTTCAGTGTATGTACCGTCCGCCTCTTCGGCTAATCCAGCAGAACAAGTAACTTAGTGCCGTATTCCATAGACAATTTACTTGATCATAAGACATCCGGTATATTTTTCTATGGTTACATGCTTCTGTGGTGTTGAGCTGCTAAGAATGAAGTCGCAGGATCAAATTTTGGCCGCATTTCGGTGGGGGAGAAATAAAAAAGCACCCGTGTATTTACATTTAGGTGCACGTTAAAGAGCCTCAGCTGGTCCACATTCCCGGAGTCACCCACTACGGCCTGCCTTATAATCAAATCGTGGTTCTGGCGCGTGAAACCCCATAATATAGTTTTTACATATTACAGGCTTGCCATGTACTTGAATGGACCGTTCATACAAAAGATACCGCGCGAAAGGCATGTCTAACGCACCCCATTGTTACATGTGGCTCCACCAAGCTGATAAACGGTTCGTTGCAATTCTCAATTACGACTGCTTCCGTCTGAAAGGGCTTTTCTCTTTTTTTTAAATGCGTGAGGATTTCTATGATTACCCAGCGAGAAAACCCGCAGGGCTCGCTGTAGCGGGCGAATTTACTTTCGCGCCGCCTCTCGCTTGAAGGCGAAGTAAGCGGCCAGAACGCAGCGCTTACGAAGCTCCACTTTCCGCACCTCCTGTCGCGGTCGCAGATCGCTTTCGAAATTGAGGCCGGGGCGTATCCCTCCAGCGCGAGGCTGTCTCCATCCCAGGCGGCTTTTCAGGAAAGGCCCGCACGATACGCAGCCAGTGCTAAAGTTTGGTTCTATACGGATGGATAAGGCGCTAAATAGCGATAATGGCTTATAATAATAGGAGCATAATCAGTGCGCCTGCCCAGTCTGCTGCAGTAATTTTCTTGCGTCATGATTCACCTTCCGCCGTGGTTTGCAGCCGTTCGTGTAGCCGCATCGCTGTCGTTTATACTGGTAGGATCAGGATTCATAACGTTCATGATAATAACATAATAGTAACATAATAATATCATAATACATATACATCATAATAAAATAAGAACATTCATAATGGCAGCAGGCTGCGTGGAGATAAGTGGCACAATGCTTACGCGTACCTAGACTACTCCAAGAGGAGTTCGTGCGTTAGTTTTTTGTTTTGTTTTGTCGGGTGTGGGGCGCTTCTTGCAGTTTTTGAGCCGTCCAACCACTGCCGACAAAAATATCCGGCATGCAAGCAGTTTTCAAGACGTTCAATTAGTACACATGAGTGAATGACTTTGGCAATTAGGGAGTTTGCTATACTGTGCCCAGCTGGCACAGTGTGAACGAAAATGAGCCGAAAAGG
Source organism: Dermacentor andersoni (assembly GCF_023375885.2). Classification (NCBI taxonomy): domain Eukaryota; kingdom Metazoa; phylum Arthropoda; class Arachnida; order Ixodida; family Ixodidae; genus Dermacentor; species Dermacentor andersoni. The sequence continues at coordinate 5,214,256 of NC_092821.1, forward strand.
GCAGTTTAAGAGATGTGACCTCCCTTGAAACTACGTGCCTGAAAACCGTGCTCCCTTACAGAGGTGTAGAAATGTTCAGCGTCCTCCATTTCGCTCCCTCGCAAAATGGCGATAGAAGAATGAGGAGGAACCTCAATTCTACATCCTTTTTAAGAGGGAGCTTAGAATATAGTGGACTCCCTTTAGAGTAAACGGAGTTGTATTTCTTATGTTATCCGTTATTTTATTTTATATTACGCATCTGTGAGAAGGAAACTAGACAGGAGAGACATATTGTCGAAGTCGTTCTTTTTCTTTCTTTTCTTTTATTTCTACAAACATATACATTTCCAGAGTGCAAGCCAACGTATTTAGAGTGGCATAATAGACAATTTGTTCGTCTCGTCGAGCACAATGTACATTCGCGCTGCCAAAATCCCCGGTCGGCACCTAACTTCGGAACTGGGACCATGCTAAACTTCGACGGCTTCGGCCGCAGAAATGTCCTTGCTTCGGTTCGTTTTCCCATCAACTAAAATTAAACTGAAGAAAAAGCCCGCAAAGCGCGACTGTCGCCGGCGTCAGCGACAGCACCTGTTTTGCTTTTCGTAGTTCTGCGTGTGTGTCTATATGTGTACTTACGAGATAATTTTTGGCGGCCTTCGGAGAGTGTTTGGTGTACTGTGGAAACTCACAAGAAAACTACCTGTCCCAATGCGCAGCACGGCGGTGATCGGCCACCGCGTAGCCATCGCCTTGACGTGATCTTTGTACTGCAATACACTTTAGTGGTTGGCGTGGCCGTGCTCGGACATTCCCTACTGCACCACGATATTAAAGCGGCTAGTGAAACCTCACCTACAGTCCTCACAAAATCGGAGCACTTACGGTGTCGACAGCTTTGGCAAGGGCGCGTTTCGGATTACCGCTTGCCCAGTTCCCTCATGTTTAACACAGCCTTTTTCAGCTGCGGTCGTGAGTACGGCGCGGCCCAATGCGCTATACGCCTAATGCTCACACGTTTTATGTCGCGGTTTTAAACCTATCGGTCCGCTCAAGAAAACTCAAAGAGCTAGTGCCGCAAAAAGAAAAAGACATTTCTATTATTTTTTTCATTTTCTCAGGTTTTACGTGCCAGAACCACGATATTGTCACGTGGTAGCGACGTTAAAGAACACAGTAGCCGTACTGTGAAAGACAAAACTAGCTTTTATTGGGCGAACCTGTGTCCACAAAACAGGCTACACTTAAAGCACAACTATAGCGGCGAACACAGTCGGCGATCGTCGAAAATCTGATCAGCGGGTGAAGCGCGTCGGCTTTTATACTGCTGTCGTCGAATGGTCCAGGCTAATCGTTCGGACCCGCGTGTCTTCCGCAAAGTTCTACATTCGCGTCACGCGATGAAATCAGATAACACAGGGTTCGGCAACAATAGACAGCCGGATAGAAGCATCGATAATTTTCCAGAAACTTCGGATACATGCAGGCGCATCCCGCGCTGAGCGATTACATTTGTTAGGTGGCGAAACGTGGTCGCCCGATATAGATAACTACACGCGTCAATACCCCCCTCTTAAAAAGCATCGTCCAGACGCTACAAATATAAGAGAGCGAAACACAAAAGGACACTTATTAAACATAAGTAACAAAACAACGAAAAGAAACTAAGTCCATAGGTGAGTTACGCGAAGTCCCAAAGTTCATTATCGCTGGTAGTACGGCTTGAGTCGCACAACGTGGACTATTTCAGGTCGTGAGCGGCGCCGTTGTGATAGCGAAATGCCGTCTGGCACGACCTCACAGTCCAGTGCCCCAACACGTCGGATGATCTTGTACGGTCCGAAATAGCGACGCAAAAGCTTCTCGCTCAGTCCTCGTCGGCGTATAGGGGTCCAAACCCAAACACGGTCACCGGGCTGGTACTCGACGAAGCGTCGTCGGAGGTCGTAGTGTCAGCTGTCGGTGCGCTGCTGGTTCTTGATCCGTAGGCGGGCGAGTTGTCGGGCTTCTTCGGCGCGCTGGAGATAGCTAGCGACGTCAAGATTCTCTTCGTCGGTGACGTGCGGCAGCATGGCGTCGAGCGTCGTCGTCGGGTTCCTGCCGTAAACCAGCTTAAACGGCGTGATGTGTGTTGTTTCTTGCACCGCCGTGTTGTAAGCAAAGGTTACGTGCGGCAGGACTGCGTCCCACGTCTTGTGCTCGACGTCGACGTACATTGCTAGCATGTCGGCTAGTGTCTTGTTCAGGCGCTCCGTGAGACCATTCATCTGTGGATGGTAGGCAGTTGTCCTCCTGTGGCTTGTACGGTGTTCCGTTCCAAGTACTCGACGAGGCCTTTTAGCTCCGGGTCTGCTCGTTGCTGTTTAGTGAAGTCTTCTGCGCTTATTATTCCGAGGAAGGCGTCGTCATCCTCGTCGTCTTCCGGCGGGGGATCGATGGGGGCGCGCGATAGGCAGTCGGCGTCTGAGTGCTTTCGTCTGGAGTTGTAGATCACCGTGACGTCATATTCTTGCAGTCTGAGGCTCCACCTCACCAGCCGTCCTGAAGGGTCCTTTAAGTTAGCTAGCCAACACAACGCGTGATGGTCGCTGACGACTTTGAATGGCCTGCCATATAGGTAAGGGCGGAATTTCACTGTAGCCCAAATGATGGCGAGGCATTCCTTTTCAGTCGTAGAATAATTGCCTTCCGCTTTTGACAGCGACCGGCTAGCATAAGATATCACCCGTTCATGTCCGTCTTTCTTCTTGACTTGGACGGCACCGAAGCCTAGGCTACTGGCGTCAGTGTGGATTTCGGTATCGGCGTCTTCGTCGAAATGTGCGAGTACCGGCGGTGACTGCATGCGTCGTTTTAGTTCTTGAAATGCGTCGGCCTCCGGCGTTTGCCATTTGAACTCGACATCACATTTGGTTAGATGCATTAGCGGCTCAGCGATGCGTGAAAAGTCCTTGACAAAGCGCCTGTACTAGGCACACATGCCAAGGAATCTACGCACTGCCTTCTTGTCGATGGGCTGCGGGAACTTTGCGATGGCAGCTGTTTTCTGCGGGTCAGGGCGTACTCCGGATTTGCTGATGACGTGGCCTCGGAACAGGCGCTCGTCGTAAGCGAAGCGGCACTTTTCTGACTTCAGAGTGAGCCCTGATGGTTTGATGGCCTCTAGTACTGTTGCAAGCCGCCTAAGGTGATCGTCGAAATTTCCGGCGAAGATGACGACGTCATCCAAGTAAACGAGACAGGTCTGGCACTTCAATCCTGCTAAAAACGTGTCCATGACGCGCTGGAACGTTGCAGGCACCGAGCACAGTCCGAATGGCATAACTTTGAACTCGTAGAGGCCGTCTGGGGTGATGAAGGCGGTCTTTTCGCGATCTCTTTCGTCGACTTGTATTTGCCAGTAGCCAGACTTGAGGTCCATCGACGAGAAGTAGTTAGCGTTGCAGAGCCGATCCAATGCGTCGTCTATTCGTGGGAGGGGGTATACGTCCTTCTTCGTGATCTTGTTCAGACGATGATAATCGACGCAGAAACGTAAGGTTCCGTCCTTTTTCTTCACCACGAAAACAGGAGATGCGCACGGGCTTTTCGACGGCTGGATGATGTCGTCGCGGAGCATTTCGTCGACTTGTTGCATAATAGCTTCATGTTCTCGCTTCGAAACTCGGTAAGGGCTCTGGCGGAGTGGTTGAGCGCACTCTTCGGTTATTATGCGATTCTTTGCAACTGGTGTTTGTCGAATCTTCAGTGATGTCGAAAAGCAGTCCTTGTATCGTCGGAGAAGACTTCTGAGCTCTTGCTGCTTGCTTATGGGGAGACTAGGATTTACGTCGAAGTCTAGTTCAGGGACTATGGTCGGCGGGGTAGATGGGGCAGAATCTGAGACGACTAAGGCATTGCTCGTTTCCACAATTGCCTCGATGTACGCGATTGTCGTGCCCTTGCTGATGTGCTTGAACTCTTGGCTGAAGTTGGTTAGCATCACTTCTGTTTACCATCCGTGGAGTCGAGCGATCCCTCTTGCGACGCAAATTTCACGGTCTACCAGTAGACGTTGGTCACCCTCGATGACGCCTTCTATGTCGGCAGGTGTTGTTGTGCCGACGGAAATGACAATACTGGAGCGAGGCGGGAAGCTGACTTGACTTTCGAGCGCGCTTACGGCATGATGACTACGAGAGCTCTCCGGCGGTATCGCTTGATCTTCAGACAGGGTTATCGACTTCGACTTCAGGTCGATGACTGCGCCGTGTAAGTTTAGGAAGTCCATGTTGAGAATGACGGCGCGTGAACACTGTTGGAGGATAACAAAGGTGGCAGGGTAAGTCCGGTCATGAACGGTAATTCTTGCCGTGCAGATTCCAGTCGGCGTAATCAGGTGTCCTCCAGCGGTCCGAATTTGAGGGCCTTCCCATGCAGTTTCAACCTTCTTCAACTGGGCGGCGATGTGTCCACTCATGACGGAGTAATCAGCCCCTGTGTCCACTAAGGCGGTAAATGCGTGGCCGTCGAGAAGCACGTCGAGGTCTGTGGTTCTTCGTCTTGCGTTACAGTTAGGTCGTGGCGTCGGATCACGGCTGCGTCGCGTTGACCTGTGGCTGGTATGGGACGTCGTCAAGTCGTCTTTCGTCGTCGTATTCTTTGCTTTCACACTTCGTCGGGACGGCGGCGTGTCGGTATGTCGTCGAGGTAGTTCCTTCGACGTCTTCGGCGTCCTCGTCGGCGGCGGCTGATCTTCGTCAGTTCGACGAACAGCAACCGCACCTCCATCGGTTGCTGCTTTTAGTTTGCCGGATATGGACTCACGGATCGGCCCGGGCTGGACCAGTGTATGCTCGGCGCTGCGGCGACAGGTAGCGGCCTGGTGATGGTGAACGCGACGGTCGTCGAGGGCTCCACTGAGTAGCGGCGAGGTAGTCGGCGATATCGCGAGGGCGTTCACCTTGCTGCGGGCGCGGAGCTTTGACGGTGAAACCTCGCAGTCCCATCTCCCGGTATGGACACCGTCGGTAGACGTGGCCCGCATCGCCGCAGTAGTAGCAGAGCGGGCGGTGGTCGGGGGTGCGCCAAATGTTCGTCTTCCTCGCGTAGGTGTGCTGGATGACGGGTGGTCGTGCTGGCGGCGGCGGCGGCGGACAACGGAACTGCGGCGTGACAGGGCTCTGGCGCGGTCGCGGCGGGCGACCTTGACGGCGTGCGACGGCGGCGTAGGTCGTCGCTTCTGGCTGGGGCTGCGGCAATTGAGCTTGCACCACAGGAGCTCCCAGCGATCGCTGAACCTCATCTTTCACGATGTCAGCGATCGAGGCTACTTGGGGTCGCGACGAATTCACGACCTTGCGGAGTTCTTCGGGCACAATGGCCCTTATGGTCTCTTGGAGATCAACGGAGCCCAGCGCTTAGATGGCGCACTGAGGCGTGAGCACTTGGCGGTTATATTGCCTAGTGCGCATTTCTAACGTTTTCTCAACCGTCGTAGCCTCTGTCAGGAACTCAGTTACGGTCCTCGGTGGGTTTCGGATTAGTCCTGCGAAAAGTTCTTGCTTTACGCCTCGCATCAAGAAACGCACTGTTTTCTCTTCGGACATTTCCGGGTCGGCGTGCCAGAAAAGACGCGTCATCTCTTCTGTGAAGACAGCGATGGTCTCGTTGGGTAGTTGGCCTCGGGTTTCCAACAGAACTTCGGCCCTTTCTTTTCGGACAACGCTCGTGAACGTCCTCAGGAAGTTACTGCGGAACAGGTCCCATGTTGCTTGGGTGGACTCCCGGTTCTCGAACCAAGTCCTCGCGGCATCTTCCAAGGAGAAGTACACGTGTCGTAGCTTATCTTCAGAGGTCCAGTTATTGAAGGTCGAGATCCTTTCGAAGGTTTCGAGCCAGGTTTTGGGATCCTCCGACGTAGCTCCACGGAAGGTAGGGGGCTCTCTGGGTTGTTGAAGTACGATGGGTTAGACTGGGGCAGCCATTGTGGTTGTCTTGGCCACAATCTTCTTGGTCTTCTGAGGTAGAAGTCCGTGCTCCGGGGGCAGCTGTTGTAGACGACGGCTTACTCGATGGTCCGTGACTACGTTGGTGCTCTCTTTACGGTCCGGGCTTGGATCACGGCTTGTCGGGGGCGTCCGGTACATGGACCAAAAGCACCTCCACCAGATGTCACGTGGTAGTGGCGTTAAAGAACACAGTAGCAGCACTGTGAAAGACAAAACTAGCTTTTATTGGGTGAACCTGTGCCCACAAAACAGGCTACACTTAAAGCACAACGATTGCGGCGAACACAGTCGGCTATCGTCGAAAATCTGATCAGCGGGTCAAGCGCGTCGGCTTTTATACTACAGTCGTCGAATGTTCCAGACTACTCGTTCGGACCCGCGTGCCTTCCACAAAGTTCTACACCATTGGCGTCACGCGATGAAATCAGATAACACAGGGTTCGGCAACAACAGACAGCCGGATAGAAGCATCGATAACTTTCCAGAAACTTCGGATACATGCAGGCGCATCCCGCGCTGTGCGATTACATTTGTTAGGCGGCGAAACGTGGTCGCCCGATAAAGATAACTACACGCGTTAATATGATAATGAGGCACGCCACAATTGGGTACTTCGTATTAGTATTGACCACCAGGGGTTCTTTACCGTGCACGTGTTCTTTAATGCATGGCACGCTGGCGTTCTTGCACGCCCCCATATCAAATGCGGCCGCCGCAGCCCGGATTTGATCCTGCAATCTCGTGCTTAATACTAAGCATAATGTCAATGACGCTTATAGGAACCACGGCCTGTAGAAGAGCGTTGGATTTGCGTCATCATGTGTGTTTTATAACCATTTCGTCCTAAGTGTCGATATGTTGTGGCAGCGATTTGTGTCACAAAAGCATTATTTTTAAAGCCGCACATTACTGTTATGCAGCGTGAACAATGCGAACAGCCAGCATGTTTCTGTCCTAAATAGAGGCACGCAGTGTGCGCACACAATTATGTTAATTTTATCACTTTTGTGAAATAAACTTCAAACTGCATGCATTTTCATTGAGATATCTGTCCCAGCACTTTCTTGTACCAAATTTTTTATCCACAAAAAGTTGTGGATTAGAAATGACAGTTTCAGGCAGGTAAAGCATGCAATATTTTTTTTCTGTATGCGGACACTAACTGCGTTTTCATAGTCGTGTATTGTACAAGTTTGACTAGTGCTGAAAAGGATAAATGAAATAAATTTGAAGAGGCCTGCGAATTTTCTCCTTAGTCAGGCTTTGATGTATTTGAGTAATGTGTTCATGTGCAGATGTCGTGTGAATGCATAGTTAGAATTTAGTTAGGTTTCACTGGTATAAAAAAAAGCACCTGCCCAATCTCAATTCTATTGCTTGCTTTTTGCCCTTGGAGGCCACATACCTGAATGTATTCTGAGTTTTGGTATCAAGACAATGGTAGAGCATCACACATTCTCGAAAGATTAAAAGAAAGAACAAGAAATGTGGCACGAATGATCTACAGAGTCACAAAGCAACAAAGAGGCTTCAAAGAAGCGGAGACGGTCAGACTTCTTCAAGCATTCGTTATTAGCAGGGTGACGTCTTGCCTCCCCTTTCAAAAACTGAATAAGTTTGAAATAACTAAAGTGAGCTCCACTATCAGGACCGCTACGACTCGCAAAAACACAAGCGCCTCAAAGCTGGATGCTCTTGGTATTCACAAAACATATGAAGAACATGCAATGGCATTGGCCACAGCACTTGTCTTCGTCGTTCTTTTGGTCCTTTGTTCTTGTATGCGCTGTAAGTGATGTTTGAAACAGTGGCCATGCCACAGATGGAACGTCCGAATTCGACAGAACAAGGAAAGGCCCTGTTGCAAAAGGTGGGATATCCTCTGAGAGTGGTTTAGGCTTGTAGCGCAGCTCAGAAAGACCAAAAGAAGAAGGAGGTAGGGTTAATCAAAGGAAAGGTAAAACATGTTTTCCGTTCCGTTTGATTATTCCTACCGCCTTCCTTTTTTGTTCTTTCTCAGCTGCGCTACAAGACTAAAACAGTCGTGACATACCATCTCGCCCGAACTGCCACGCTTTTGATTCCCTGAGAGCGCTGTATGGCTGGGAAAAACAGTTTGGCTACTCAGACAAACAAGAGAGAAAATTCTAGTTTCCCCAATCCCCAAAGAATATGAGCACGGCCGAACATCCCCAAAGCAGAAGAAAAGTTCAATCAAAGGCTTTACAAAAGAAAAATGAAAGAAATCCAGAGAAATATTGCACAGATGCGTGTAGAGTGGCGACATACAAATTCACAATGGTGGCCTTCAATCTGTCTACACCGATAACTACCTTCGTTCGGAACCTTTCAATCTGCACCGTGGAGGCAGCAGCCTAGCACTAGCCCTTCGAGATGCACAAGCAAAAGAAACAACCTCCATGACCATGATGGACTCTAGGGCAGCATGCTATTCGTCCATGACGGGCACCGTCCCACACAAAATTCACAGGATTGCACCGCGCGGTAATTTCGTGCCCGGCGCACTCTGCACTCGAAGGACCGAACTGCTCGAGGAATAAGCATCCGAGCAGTAGGCGGTTTTTTCAACGAACTCCCATTGACCCCCACGGCCACCTTGGAAAACCTCGAAAAAGAAAGAAAAATGCAGCAGCCCACACCCCAACATTATGGGAAAACAGATCAAGATCTTTAGTCTTGATCTGTTCCGGAACAAGATCGAATTCGCAAGGTAAATAAAAAAGACACCAATGTCAACCTTTCACCTGATAAGAAGGATTGCTTCTAAATGTGGAGGAGCATGTACCGAATGAGCCGGCAATGTTGCTGGTCTGTAATCCAGCCACGTATTAGTTATCAAGCTCAGTTTTACTGGCTCTCACTGAAGCAGAGGGGCCAGATGGAGATCATTATTCAGAACGTGATGAGGGCAATAGCTGCTCTCCCTCTGTTCACTCAAGAACATGCCCAGGTGAACATAGTGACAGCATTGCTAATCCAACGTGAATGAGCATGGGAATTAAAGAGATTGCACGTTGCAGTTACTCCTGATTGCTTGGGTGCAAGAACAGACTTAAAGCCCAGGTACGGTTGTACAATGATGTTCCTTTGGACCAATGTATTTTATACAGATGCTGCTATTACAGTAGATGGAAGCATAGTATGAGTCAACTGTACTTCCTTTTTGATAAAAAATAAGAACTATACGAAGGGTCTCTGCAAATCTACGAGGGCCGTTTTTTTTCAACCTCCGATAGGCTATAAATGAAAGACAAGTTCATCTAAAACAATTTTATTACCAAAAGATTAGTACAGTTACGCTTACTTTTCGGCATAATCACCGAAGAGATTGAGGCATTTGTCATATCTGTGGACAAGCTTTGCAATACCCTCTTCAAAAAAAGTTGCCGCCAATGAATTCAAGTAGTCCTTGACGTTGGTTTGAAGGTCGCCATTGGTTTGAAAGCGCTTCCCACCAAGCCACGTCTTCAGTCCAGGAAAAAGATGAAAGTCACAGGGTGCTAAGTCTAAACTGTATGGCGGATGATCGAAAATGTCCCATCCAAATTGTTCGAGAAGCCGTTGAGTTGCTCCAGCAGTGTGTGGACGGGCATTGTCATGGATCACAACAACTCCAGCGGTCAGCTTTCCTCTTCGTTTGTTCTGAATGGCTGTACGCAAACGTCGTAAAGTTTCACAATAAACAGCTGCAGTGATTGTGGTTCCGGGCTCCATAAACTCCACAAGCAACACACCTTGTTGATCCCAAAACACAGTAGCCATGGTCTTTCTGTTGTTGAAGGTTTTTTTGAATTTCTTTGGTTTGCTTGGTGAATTTGAATGCATCCATTGTTGTGATTGTCGTTTTGTTTCCGGTGTGTCGTATTGAATCCAGGTTTCATCCCCAGTCACGATTGATTTCAAAAGGTTGTCTCCTTCATCCTGATAACGCTCAAGGAACTCCAAAGCTGACGCCATTGGTTGAGTTTTGTGGCCGTGCGTCAACGTTTTTGGGACCCAACGTGCACAAAGTTTTTTGTAGCTTAACCGTTCAGTAACAATAGAGTACAAAACAGACCTTGAAACTTCTGGAAATTCCGTAGACAAAGCAGTAATGGTGAATCTGCGGTTTTCTTTAACCGTTCTGTCAACTCGTTGAACCACGTCATCTGAAACGACAGATTTGCGTCCTTGGCCCCCTTCATCATGCACATCATTACGTCCATCTTTAAAATTTCGACACCATTCACGCACAACACCATCACTCATGAAGTTTTCCCCATACACTCGACTCATTCTCCGATGGATTTCTGCAGCACCATGGCCTTCAGCCTGTACAAAATGAATAACACTTCGCAAGTCACACTTGGCGGGAGCAACAATAATGCCAGCCATGTTTACGTGTCTGTAGCACAATGCCGACTGACGCCTGAATGTCAACAATGGCGGAGTGTGTAGTGCGAGAGCTGCGCAGTTGCCTACAGCGCATGTCCGCTTTCTGCTGCCCGCGTAGCGCCTGTACGGAGCGATCGGAGGTTGAAAAAAAAAACGGCCCTCGTACTTGAGCTTCATAACATAAATGACAAGAGTCTGCCGAACAGGGCTGGTACGCGGTAAACTCATATATACGTTCGGTATACGCAGCCATGGGAGTGTTCCCCTGCGCCACTTATAGTCATGGTGGGCAGATTTGGAACATCCTTTTTTTTCAGAAATGGTGTCGCATAACACTTGAACTGAGGAGAGCAGGAATGTGACTAATAAGCCCACACGTGCTACCTATCGGCATCAAGGCTATGAGGTTTGAGACCCTCGCATGAATGAATGAGGAGAAGGGAGCGGGGCTTGTTTATTTGTTAATCGCGACATTATAATGCTAGCGGGCAATGAACCCAAGAAAAACATAGGGGTAACTATTATGCAAAGAAGAGGTGAGGCGTGCCGACAGGACACAAGAGTAGAGATCGCCGGAGCTAGCTGTGGTTGCAACTGAAATGTTCGATTGCCTCTGCGGCGATATATAAAATTTCACCACAATGAAATATCGTTATACAATGGACAGCATGTTTAAAAATTATAATTCAGAAGACTGCCTCAATTACAAAAATGATCAGTTAGCAACAATGAGAACGCACGCCCTTCTAATATTCTTGGTATTTATGGCATTTATTCGCAACTTTTTTGCTGTGTGATATCAGTGTTTCAATTCAGATCAAAACAGTGCTATAATGAAGCAAAGAGGTTACGGCCTAATGTCATAAATGTGCGTGTTAATAAGGGGGCCAATCCTCTTGACGTTGTTAACTGAATGTTGTTGAAGCTCGGGCAACCTTCCCTAATATAATTTTTTTAAGTTGCTGCCCATTGACTTACGGTGGTGCACTGTGTCGTATTAGCTACCGCAAAGAGACGGCGCTATTTATATCCTCATGTTAGATGTGGAGCAACGCCTCTGGGAGAGCGGACCAGACCGCGTAAACCTAGCCGGCATGTAGTCGTGCGTGTTTTGCATGCGTAACCTAGTAAACAGTTCTCTGTTAACACTGATGTTTTGTCAATCACGTATGCTCGTCTCCCGACCATGACATGGAGGCAGCGGTGGGACGCTCGACAACGCTGTGAGAAATGCACCACGCAAGTAGAAGACAACGCCTGCAGCGCAGTGCTGTGAATACGACACTTAGCTACCCATGGCTTCGCCTATAGTGTCCACAGCCCAGCGCGCAGTTCCGCTCAACCCGTTAGTCGTCGAACTGCCGGAAAAATTTTTATTTTTTTTTTGCGACCCGAGGAGTGAAACGGTGGTTCACGAGATGGAAGTGCCACAGAGGTATCTCCACACTAAAGAAGCAAGACGAAGCGATGCAGGTGAACACAATAATTTATGCCAATGGTCGTGAAGCCGAAGACGTCCTAACCTTTCCTCAGGATGTGCGATGCTGAGAAACTCCACTACAACGCAGTAACTCAAGTGTTAAAGAAACATTTCCTGCCGCGGATGAACGTGTTATACGAGGGTGGGAAGTTCAACAGCCGGAAGCAAGATGCGCACGACACAGTCGATACGTTCATCACCGAACTCTTCAGACGAGCTGAAGCCTTTGAGTGCAGCTCCCTGAAAGAGGAACTGATCTGTGATAGACCCGTGGTCGGTTCCACAGACACGCAGTTAAGTGAGAAGTTGCAATTTAAGGCCAAGCTTACTCAGGAAGCCACTGTCACCGCTGCTCGCAACACGAAAGCAATCAAACAGCAGCAAAAGGACCTATGACCGCAAGCTGTAGACACCATGTGCGACTTCTCGAAGATCAAAGGAACGTGAAATAAGAATTCTCGAAAAAGCCAGCACGACCAAACTGCGCTGACATGCAAGTCACGGAAAATCGATGTGACGGTTAATGGCTTGCTATTGGAGTTCAAGGTAAACACTGGCGCAGATGCAATTGCCCTGCCAACAGGCTTTTATGATGAATAAATAAGTCATGGGCTACCTGAAGCAAGCGGAGGAGCAGTTGCTCGGACCAGGCAGGACCAAAATAGCAACAGTTGAGTTCTTTACTTTGACTGTGTGTTGAAACGGCTGGTTGTGTCAAAAAGAAATTTATGTAATAGACAAGCTGCATGACGGCAATTTGACATCCCGCCAGCAAATCATTTAATGTCCTACGAATTTTGCTAGAAGTACCGAGTCAGCAGGCAAGGTCAGCAACCCAGGCAACATCTTATGCCACTACCTCTACCTGACTACAGGTCTCGGCCTTTTCAAGACCGATTACAAAATAGCGCTACTCCCTGATGCGAAGCAGTGTCCTATACGTGCCCGAGCCGAATACCTCTGCTCATGTTGCCGAGTGTCCAATGTGAGTTGGAGAGAATGGAGAGCCTGGGTGTCATCAGAAAGGTCGTACAGACCACAGAGTGGGGTGCACCTATGGTAGTTGCAAAAAAATAAAGGAGGCGAGCTTGAAATCTGGAGTGACTTCAGGGGGTTGAACTAGAACATTCTGTGAGAACAAGTCCTGATGCCCACCGTCGATGAGTGCCTGGTCAAACTCACCGCAGCTGCCTGGTTTAGCACTCTTGACGCAAGGGCTTGTTATTGGTTACCGGTTGCGTCAGTCCTAGAGGTATTACACTTTCCTGGCGCCATTTGGCCATTTTCAGTTCCTCCGATTGCCCTTCGGAATTTCCACAGCACCTGAATTTTTCCAGACGGAAATGCTAAGACCGCTAGAAGGCCTGGATGCCTCAAATGGCTGCAAGACGACATAATAGTGCTTGGCCGCTCGAAGGCAGAACATGATGCACGACTGCACAATGTACTTGAGCGCCTGCAAGAAGTTGGCATCACCCTAAACGCAGGAAAGAGTGTACTACACCAGCAGTCAAAATTCGGGCCTTGTCCCTAATTACATAACGAGGGTGTCGAATCTGGCAAGACTGAAGAGAGATACTTTGTTTCTCAGTTGTTCAGTTTGTAATACATTTGTTTTGTCTGCCGTGTATACAGGAAAGTTTACCTATAAATATTTCTTGTACAACTGATCTTCATCGCTTCTTGTCTGCATTCGATCAACAACTGCCGATTATCGTCCGAGAAATTTTACATTCCAACGGAGAAGCGACGACAACAGACGAACGAAACTTTACTCTGTGCATTATGCACATTTGTACTAGTAAAGATACCCCCCCCCCCCCCTTCATTTGCATAGAAAAGTTACCTTGGCTTGGCCCTCCACCCTGAAAGAAATCCTGGCTACGTGCCTAGTGTCAAGCACCCGCGTAAGCCAGTTCTCAGAATCCACATGTCAGTCTAATTTAAACCTTGCGAATTTAATGAACAATGCCAGAAACATCGCTTATTTAATTCCATCATAAGTAGAGTCACTGATTCACATAAATCATGATACGGAATCTTGTGCTTTAAAGGAATCATTAGCCGACGGATTTTCTTATGGCCATATCTTGTAACAATATAAAAACTTGTACCATGACGCCAGAATCAAACCCGCTGTATGGTTTAAGTGCCACCAGATTGAAATTGGGTTACATCCCCGTCATCTTACGGACGGCATTTCGTACAGCTCGCCCCTTCCTAGGGTCCTTGCTTGTGGGTTTCGCTGGTTAAAGAAATCCCGCCAGTCCAGTTATGCGTATCCACGCTGTTTTCAATTGCTGCTTCGTTTCTTGTTTGCCTTTTGTTGGTGCTCCGTGGGATGACCAGTGAAGTGTTACTCTCCTACAGCAATTTTCTCGAAAACTCTTAGCGGGATGTGGACGGAAATTACAATTTTAAGGTTGTTACATGGGTTAGTATAGCGTTATGCATTGTTCTGTACCTGAATGCAGTTGTTGCGCACGAAGAAGAGGCTAAGACACAAAAGCGCAGACTTACAACAAGGTTTTACTTTGAAGAAAGTGACCACATATATATCAGAATTTGTGACACATCACCTGTGCGCTGCCCGCACAAAATTCATATCTCTACTCAAGAAGAATAGCTAATTGCTGAAGGGCGAGAGACGGTTCTTACACACAGGTGTCACCACACCTGTCAATCAATTCACCTTCGATGATTTCTTCGTTTAATGGATTCTGATTTTTGCTGAAAATTGACCATGCACTATATACCGGTTCACATGTGACCGTATTTTTGGCATCTGTCTCGATACGTATACAGTTTCTTCAGTGCGCATCCAAAAGCCCCCCGCAAATAAACTGAGGTATGCGTGACTACGCGCGAATGCACGTAGCATGAAGCGTTGAGCAATATCAGAGGCTTGTAGCGTTGCATCAGCAACATCAAGCGCTGATAACCAGACCGATGCATGAGGGAGGTGCTCCCTGTGATGTTCCCATAACGATAGGCCACTTTTATTGAAAAACTAATAATTTCCAAGGCAGCAAAGGTCATTTCTTAATAATCTTGTGCTATAGACATGCAGAAAGGTAATTTACAGGCGTCTGCATTTCGGGAAAGCCACCAGGGGGCCGAGTGGAGCGGACGCGCTTCGCATGAGCTGCTGCTTTTATCGCGAGTTATTGCAGTTAACCTTAACCAAACTTCACGATTTTGTGTCATTGAACTCGACAAGGCAATCGGCATCGAAAGTCGCCAGAATTACTGCGGTGAGTGGATTTGTTTACCTTGACACACCGAGCAACGAGCACCTCGACATATTCGAACACCGTTCTCCGAACGCCGCACGCGCCCCAGGAGCGGGCCCGCGTGGCCTCGCGAGCACCGAGAATGGCAGGGGAAACGAACGGCAGTGCTCACGAAATGGACATAGAGAACAATTGCCAAGACTCCACAGCGGTCCAGAGCAACATGGAATTCGACGAGAACAGCGGCAAGACGCTGAGTCAAGCTGGCCCATGGTTCCAAGCAATCAAGGCAAGAAAAAACAAGAAGGCGCTGAACGAGGACCGCATACAAGAGGGAGGAAAGCAAGAAAACCCCCAGAACCAGCAAGGAGGACTGAACGCGAGGAGCAACCCGAGAGTGGAAGCAAGCATGCAAGCCAACAGCAACCACCAACGGCAGCAAGATCAGGGAAGCCGAACCAACGGCAAGCCACCGCCGCGACGCGTGACGCCGCCGCTGCCAGAGAATGATTACAAGGTGGTATACCGACCAAGAACCGGCATGAAACTGTCCAGCTGGCCGGACGAGAAGATCACCGAAGGACTTGCAAGGGCAAGTGGTTCTTCTTTGAAAGAATTTTGCGTGAACGTAACCATCCAAACGCAGTGGAAGCAGAACCTGATAATTGCCAGCACCGCAGACGAGGACTACGCACTGAAGCTCGGTTCCATCAGCAGCATCGAACTTGGGGCGGCCACATACGAGATGACGCCGTACATCAAACCGCTCCCAGGAACAGTACGTGGAGTCGTGCACGGTATCACTGCGTGTACGACGGAGAAACGACTTGCGGAACTACTGGCAGCCAACAACTGTGGCATCCTGCATGCGAGGATGCTCGGCAAATCCACCTCAGCAGTTATCACCTTCGAAGGCCCGCACATCCCTTTCTATGTGAAGGTGGCCGGCTCGTACACACGTTGTCGCCCATACCGCAGGTCGGTACAGTATTGCAAGGCCTGCGGAGAAATCGGCCACCGGCAGGACGTATGCCCCAACCCAGACAAACATATCTGCAACCGGTTCGGGGTGCAGAACCCACAAGCAGATCATGATTGCCAGTTGCAGTGCAAACTATGTGGACTACCTCACGAGACGGCAAGCAAGGAGTGCGAGAAAAGGCTCAAGCCAAGACCCCCACCCCTGTACGTGAGGGAGAGAAGTCAATCAAGAGGCCGACAACCACCTATAACAAGGGAGACAAGTTCAAGCTCCTCGCAATATGGAACAAATAAGCCACAGCAACAACAGCAGAAGATCACCTGGGCGGAAGTGATAGCCAGTTCCAAGTCGACAACCGACCCATTTCCCTCACTGCCGACACAAGAGCGAAATTCGAGATACGAGGAAACCATCTCCTCTCTTAGAAGGCAAAACGCCGACCTGATGAAGCGGAATGAAGTGCACATGAAACGTCTAGAAGAGCAAGAAGGTCGTCAGGAGGAACGCGACAGAAGAGCTCAGGCCAGGGAACAAGCCTTGGAGAGGAAGCTCCAACATCTCATTGACGAATTGCAAAAACAGCAGAAACTGACCACAACACCAACGCCGTCGAGGGAACATACTCCCCCGATGGAGGACCTCGATTCGGGAATAGAGTACAAGTTGAACAAGGCCCGAACCGAAGACAAGGCCGAACTGAGAAATGAGTTCCGAGCCGAACTGGCTCAGGCCGTCGACACCATAAGCAAATCTGTGGCAGCCACCGTCCAAGCAGCCGTACAAACGCTCCGCCAGGAGATCACCCAGATGGGCAACGAACTCAACCAACGCATTTCCATTCTAGAAAGGGAAAAAGAGCAGGCAAGGAAAAAGCCAAAATACCCCATCAGAGAAGCGCAGATGAACGAGACTCTGGGAAGCCAAGATGGCGAGTAAGACAGCAAAGAAGAAAGAAGCGACCGAAACCCTCAAAATTTGGCAGTGGAATTGCAGAGGAATAAATCGGAAACGGCAAAATTTACTTCACCTATGCACCCTACACCAACCTGACGTCATCGCGTTACAGGAAACAGAAACAAATAATATTACGATGCGCGGCTACAAAACGCACATTGCCCAAGGAAGGACCCGGACCGCCGTCCTCATCAAGAAGCACTACACGACGCAGAAGCACCAAATCAACCACAGAATCGAACACACTCTGATTGAGCTGGTTCCTCCCAAGAAAACCCTGCAGAGCCTCTACATCCTGAATGTATACAGTCCTCCGCGCGACACACTAAAGGACTTGGACAAGTTCCTGAGAGAAGTGAAGAAAGTCACCAACGGTCAAAAACTTCTCGTGGTGGGTGACTTTAACGCTCCACATGTGGCTTGGGGCTACCGATCAACCAACAAGAAGGGTATGGACGTGCACAACGCGGCACAACACCACCAGCTGACGTTGTGGACCGATCCTCTAATACCAACTAGAATCGGCAACAGTGTCTCCAGAGACACCAGCCCAGACCTGACCTTCTCTACTGGCTTAAGGCAAGTCGAGTGGTCGAGACTGGACGAGACTCTGGGCAGCGACCATCATATCATCCAGACTGAAATCATGCACCACAAGACCCCTGTGAGATTAGGTCAGGCCAAAATTACGGACTGGCCTGCTTTCCGGAAAGACGAACACCCCAGAAGCCTAGAGGACATCGAGGAGTGGACCAAGAATGTGATGGACTTGGTTACCAAGTACACAAAGACCATCCAACTCACTGCGGACAATCCCGAAGTCGACCCACACCTACTTCACCTCTGGGAGGCCAGGCGAGGACTCTTGAAGAGATGGAAGAAGCAGAAGAGAAACCGCAAACTCAAGATCCGCATTGCCGCAGTCTCGCGGCAGGCGGAGGAGTATGCTGAAAAACTCGGACGTCAGAACTGGAATCAAATGTGCGACCAGTTACAGGGAACCCTCAGCAACCGAAAGACCTGGGCCATTCTAAAGACCCTTCTGGCGAAGACGGAATCAAAAACTGTCACGGGGCAACACATACAAAGACTTATACACAACTTCCAGGGAACTGAAGAAGAAGCGCTCGAAGCCATCACCGAGAAATACATCGGAGACGAGCAACAACGGAAGACGCAGCCGGTCATTCACCCGGAGTACGAGGGGGAACCGAATCCGGATTTAGACCAACCTTTCACCAAGTCGGAGATCGTGGCAGCCTTAAGAAATCTCACAAGAAACACGACGCCCGGCAGGGATAAAATTAACAACAAGACCCTCCGTAACCTGGACGACGGGGCAACGGAGAGTTTACTAAAGTTTATCAATGAAAGCTGGGAGAACGGCAGTATACCGGCTTCCTGGAAGCACGCGGACGTAACGATGATCCCGAAACCCGGCAAGCCCATCAACCTACAGAACCTGCGTCCGATCCCTCTCACGTCATGCGCGGGAAAACTCTTCGAGCAGATGGTCCACAATCGTCTCTCGCCCTATCTGGAAGAAGGTGGGCACCTGCCGAACACTATGTTCGGTTTCCGGCCTAACCTCTCCACCCAGGACATTCTACTTCAGCTGAAAGAAGAAGTCATCGACGGCCTCAGCACATTCCACAAGAGTGCCATCCTGGCACTCGACGTGAAGGGAGCCTTCGACAACGTCTCACACGAAGAACTGCTAAACAGCCTACAACATACCAACTGCGGACGGCGGACATACAACTACGTCCGGGACTTCCTGACGGGTAGAACGGTGACCATAGGCCTGGGGAATCTCAGGACCGAGAAGTTCCAAATACCGCAGAAAGGAACCCCCCAGGGGTCGGTGATCTCCCCGTTGCTGTTCAATATAGCGATGAGGGGATTGCCGAACCTCTTGGAGAACATCAGGGGTATCCGTCACGCAATGTATGCAGACGACCTGACCATGTGGACGTGCACGGGATCGGTGGGCGAACAACAAGACGCCCTGCAGGAAGCCATCGACAGGACCGAGTATTATCTGCACCGCTGCGGTCTTTCATGCGCGCCGGAAAAGTCGGAGCTCCTGATCCTCAAAAAGAGGACAAGAGGGCGGCCTCCGCAGGAGACACCTGACCCAACGTTGACACTAAATGGAGTCAACATACCCAAGGTGGACACACTCTGTATTCTGGGCCTCACTCTCCAGAAGGATGGTGCCGGTCTCGCCGCCTTTAAAAAACTGCAAGCGACAGTTACCCAAGTCGCGCACTTGGTGCGAAGAGTGACAAACAAGAAGCACGGCCTGAAAGAGCAGTACACAATCAGATTAATACAAGCCCTGGTAATCAGCAGAGTCACTTACGGCACCCCGTACCTGGGTCTCAAGAACAGCGAGAGAGACAAATTGAACACCCTAATACGAAAGACCTACAAGCTGGCACTGGGGCTTCCACCGATGACGTCGACGGAGAAGCTACTCAGCCTGGGCATCCACAATACTTGGGAGGAACTAGTAGAGGCCCACAAGACGAGCCAGATAGAGCGACTCAAGCTCACCAGCACGGGTAGGGACACGCTAATAAGACTGGGCTACCCAGTCGAATATGAGTCCAGAAAACAGCGGGTTCCTCTACCCCTGAGAGAGAAGATCACGGTGGCCAGCATCCCGAGAAACATGCACCCTGAATACCACAGAGAAAGGAGGCGAGCGAGAGTGAAAGCTCTGCGTAAGGCCTACGAAGGACCAAAACAAGGAGAAGTCCGATACACCGACGCGGCAAAGTACAAGAACAGAGCGGCCCACGCCATCAGCGTGATCAACGGCCAAGGACAAGAGGTAGCAGCGGCCTCGGTAAGCACTCCAGACATCGACTGCGCGGAAGAAACGGCGATAGCCCTGGCGGCCACTACGGGCCGGCGAGAGGAAGATGTAATCACGATCATCACCGACTCACAAACAGCATGTAGAAATTACCAAAAGGGCCGCATTTCCAAAGAAGCCCTGAGCATCCTCGAAAAGCGAGACAATTTTCCAGAGGTGTACATTGTCTGGGCCCCGGGACACGAGTCCCTGGCGGGTAATGTAGCGGCTAATGCCGCTGCCCGAGATCACATTCTCCGGGCTATCTCACCAGGTTCACGAGCACCGGTAGACCAACAAGATAGCGTCCCGAAAAGACACGCCGATATCCTGAGCCACTACAGACTGGGTAGAAGGATCTATCCACCCCCGCATCCCCAGCTGACAAGAGAAGAGGTGGTGATCTTCCGAAAACTACAGACCGGCACATTCCCGCACGGCACCCTGCTACACGCAATGTACCCTACGACCTATACTCACAAATGCGCCTTCTGCTCTACGCCCAATACCCTCTGCCACATGGTATGGGAATGTCAACAAAATCCATCGACACCGCCCATCACCGGACCAACCGTCGAGCAGTGGGAGGCCCAACTGATAAGCTCGAGCCCTGAAGACCAGCATCGCCTGGTGAGCAGGGCCAAGCTATCAGCTCAAGCCCACGGCATCCTGGACTAGGGACGCCGCCCACCTCGGACGATTTTACCGTCGGCTCATTTCAACTAATAAAGTTTATTCCTCCTCCTCCTCTGCATTTCGAAAGGCAACATACTTATGTTGGCCCGTTGTCACATATTTGTTGCAAAACGGATTTTGTGTTCCAATATAGTTGATGTTTCATTTTTAGCTAAACCAAATTTATAATATTGCCTGCAGCAGATAGCACAATACTAAATCTTTCCAAATAACTGGAGATAAATTTTATAATGTCCAACAAAATGCATTGGCGTTCCAACTAGTTCGTGCTTCAGTGCATGGATCAGCGTTTCCTTAAAAATTAAGCTAAACAGTGCATTGATACCGCAAGTACGACAGCGCCTGTCTTGAAAGCAATACCATCCTGACAATTCGTTCCAAGCTATAGATATGCCTTGCATACTCACTATCTACAATTCGTAGACCAAAAATGTGCATTAAAGTGCTTTATTAAAAAAGTTAACTAGCGTAATTAGGTCAATGACTCAATTAGGCATTTATGAAATATTACGCCACCTCAACGAGTACTTTTGTACAAGGATTAGGATTGTGCTACCTGCCACAGATAATATTTCAAAATTTGGTTCAGTTAAAAAAAATTCCATATAGAATGACAGCACACACGCACTGGTGGTATTTCTGTTACAATTGCTCAAATCTGCTACATTATTTTGTTTGCATTTCATTTTATTGCTCTCACGACCAGTCAAGCGTTACATGGAGGAGTGGGAAAATACAATAAAAGCACAAGAACAGGAATGGTTACAGCAGATAATTATTAACAGCATCCTTAAATTTCGCAGGATCCTTGATGGTTACGACAGAGGAGGGCAGGTGATTCCTGTGCGAAGCAGTTTTTGGAACGAAGGAATTCTAGTACTGGTGCGTCCGGCACTGTGGAACACTGTGGAACTTTAGGTGCTGACCTCTGCGAGACGATATGTACGCCGGAGGGGTAAACAGGGATTGCTTTAGGGTGCTGTTGGTGTAATATATTTTATTAAAGGTGCACAGGTGATATATGCGATGTCGTATGGAAATATGTGGAAGATTAAGTGTTTTCTTAATTCCGAAACACTAGCATGACGGGAGTAATTAGACATATATCTAGCCGAGCGATTCAGAACAGATTCGAGCATTGCAAAGAGAGTTAGTGTATGGATCCCACACTGATGCAGTGTATTCAATCTTCGAAGGCACTAGTGTTTTTACAGCAGCAATTTTAAGGGGATAGTGGCAAGGGAAACGTTGCGGCGAATGAACCAAGCATGCGATTGACATCGTTAATAGTATATTCAATGTGAGCCTTCCAGGACAGATAATCTGTTATTTGAACACAGTGGTACTTATAGTTGCTAACACGGGTCAGTAAGGAGTCATTCAGGGAGTATGAGGACGGAGTGATTAGTTTAGCATTGCGTGTAATTCTCATTATATGTGCATTTGTTCATGTTTAGTTTCATAAGCCAAGTATTGCACCAAGTTGCAGCATTGTTCAAATCACTTTGAAGAGCACTTGCGTCACTTTGGTTAGTAACTTCTCTGTATAAAACACAAATATCAACAAAAAAACTTTTGGAAGCACTTGAAGAGGGAAGATTGTTAATACAGATAAGAAAACGAAGAGGTTCTAGGACTGATCTCATGTTACGCCACATGTTAAGGGGGAAATAGGGGAGTCATGATCCATAGCATTTAGATATTGGCGCCAATTACCTAAGAAACACTCAATCCACTTCAGCACACACTAAAAATATTTAGTTTACTTAGCTTATAAAGTAATAGTTGATTTGACACGGTGTCAAAGGCCTCTGCAAAGTCGATAAATATACAATCCATAAGAGGAGAGCGGTATAAAACGTAAATGAAGTCAATAGTGAATGCAATTAATGGAGTTTCGCAAGAATGACGCTTACGAAAACCATGCTGTGAATCTGTAATGAACGAATTAGATTCGAAATAATGAACAAGGTGTGAATAAATAATATGTTCAAGAAGCTTGCACGGAATTGATGTTGAGAAGATAGGTCGGTAGGTATTAAGATTATGAACGTCACCAGACTTGTGGACAAGAACCACCTTGGCAATCCTGTGATCGTCAGGTAGGGATGTGCTTAGGAGGGTATATGTAAAATGTTCAGGCAACATCAGAGATGAATATAAACACGTACTCTTCTAAAACCATCGATGCTATTGATACCTGAAGCTGATGCAAGCTTCCCTTTCTGAATAAGCTTCGCAACCCCTTAATCACTAATTGTAATTGGTTCCATCTGTTTCGATTGTGAAACAGGGTTGCGATTGTGAATATCGGGTAAAGCAGGCAGCACAGCATTGGTGATCGGTGAGAAAAATGTATTATTTAAAACCACGCAACACCTGTGAGCTAGAAGTTAGACGCAGTTTCCGGAATATAGTTTAATATCTTTGCTTTTGCGCATATTGATGAAGTTCAAAAATTTTCGTGGGCTGGAAGCAAGTAAATGAGGCAGAGTGCCATGATAAAAAATATGCTTAGCGCGATTTAAAGACTGCTTGTACTGTGACGCAATACTCAGATAACTGTGCCATTTATTAGCAATTCGTGCATGCCTTAGCTGCCGACAGATGCATTTTTTTTATTGTTTAGCAGGCACTTTAGCAATACGATGAACCAGGGTGCTTGATTAGAAGAATTAACGCGACGAAGGGGAATGAATTTGTAAGTTCGTTTACTTTCGCTTTAAATGCGCGCCAGTTTTCATTGATGGAAGGCGTCCACAACTGAAGGAAGAAGGTGCGAGTGAAGCGCTCTAGCTCTGAAAAAAAAAAAAAAAAAAAACATATCAGGTTTTACGTGCCAAAACCACCTTCTGATTATGAGACACAGCGTAGTGGAGGACTCCGGAAATTTTGACCACCTGGGGTTCTTTAACTTGCCCCTAAATCTAAGTACACGGGAATTTTTGCATCTGGCCCATATCGAAATGCTACCGCCGTGGCCGGGATTCGATCCCGCGTCCTCGTGGTCAGCAGCCCGACACCGTAGCCACTCAGCAACCGCGGCGGGTGTCACTCTAGCCCTGAATTAATGGCTTGGAAATCCGCCTTGTTGTAGTTCCTTAGTAACTTATATCGCCTCGAAGGGCGAGGGGAGCGTGACGGCATAGTTAGATGAATTACATTTTGGTCACATAGGCCTGGAAGAAAGCTAATTGAAGATATATTTCCGAGTGAGGTCGTTAGCAGAAGATCGTGTATATTGGCAGATGTCTGGGCAACACGGGTAGGTTGTTTTATAATTTTTACAAGGTTTAATGTAAAACACGAGTCAATGAATGCAGAACATTCAGGTGAAGCACGTAAGGCACGAAAGGAGAGACTGTTCCATGCACTTGCGGGAAGGTTTCAATCACCAAAGACGTAGAGAGGAGCCCTCGGAAACTTAGAAAGGACCATATTTATGACATCATGCAGGTCGTCGCAGAAAGAAGCCGGCGAGCTTAGTAGTCGGTAACATGCGAAAAATACAACGTCCTTGTGATTCAAACAAATACAAGTGCAAAGAAATGCCAGTGAAGTGTTTACAGACACATTATAAGAAACAATTGCATCTGATACGGCAATCAGAACACCGCCACGTACACGCTCGCATCGATCACATCTGTAAATATTATAATTTTTTTTCACAAGTAAACAGTTCCCGAAAATCAACTTGTCGCGAAAACCATGTCTCGGTCAGGATAATCACATCGGCAAGGCACGTGTCGTCTATGGATTAGAATGAATCACGCATACTCAAAATGCTCCTGCTATTACTAAAAAGAATCGAGTAATGTGGACTAGGCAAGACCAGAGCGGCCCCATTTTGCTATGCCTTACCGGAAAATGAAAATGATATAGCCGAAGTTGTAGCGTCACTTTCAGAGAAGCGCGCACTTGGTGCATCTACTTCGCATACAGCGTCAGTGTCGGCAGAGTATACATAACATTTGTTGTTTACGGACAGGTTGTTGTACGGCAAGTTATATTTCAGGCCACCGTGTTCCCTATAGCCCATGAGCGTTCTTCGCGAGAGTCTAGTTGGTTTGAAAAATTCATCCTGTATGGACATGCCAGAGTTTTTCAGTTTTGATTTCTGACTGGAAATGTTATCTATAAATTTGAACCACGTGAAATTCGCAACGATAGGCTGGCATTTGTTTGAAACGAAAGTACCAAGGCGATGTTCCCTTGCAGCGCCTTCATCGGGCAGTTCCGGTAAAAAAGGAGCTCAGAAGGCGCGCACGCATTGTCTGCTCAGACTGCGCCCATGTTTCATCTGCTGCATTATCAACGCCGTAAAATATAGCATTATCTCTTAGAGACTGATGTTCAGGTTCGTCAAGGCGTGTCCGAAGAAGATAACTTTCATCAAGAACAGCCTTGGTTACAAAATTTTGCATGACAGTCCTATCCGGAAATGTTGTAGAACCACTCGTCTTTGCTTCGAGTGCTGCCAGTCGATCTAATGCGTCTGACATCGTTTCTTCGAGCTGCTTTTGCGCCGTTTCATGCTGTCTCTGACTGGCCTCAAGCTCTCTCTGTCTGATCTTTACCTCGCTCAGACGTACCATGACCTCCGCAAGGCGCGATTCCATTGTCGTTTTGAGGTAATTAATTGCAGCTAATATATTAGAATAATATAATATATAATAATATATTATTATTATTATTATTATTATTATTATTATTTTATCATTATTAGTATTAATATATAAAAATAATATATATAGTATATTATTAGGGCAATGATTCACTTCTACATCCCCTGACAACAATAGCAATTTTACAACGTGAGTGCACTTGGCAAGTGTGTATCCCAAGGTGTATAGACATGGGACGAGCAGCAAACAGCGATTGCTAGTACGCTTAGAATAGAGTGAATATAGATAACTAACCTGCGTAAGGAAGCAGAAAGGCGTTAGCAGCGTCAGCGCTGCTGTCATTCCTACTGGCGAGTGGATGCGTTCGCCGCTTATTATTGCGAAAGCAATACTGCTCGCACTTTCGGCCCATCGGTGGTCGTGGCGCCTCCTTACAGAGCTGCGCATCCCGTGACTGTGTGACGTCGTTCCAGACCGGGATACGGGGCCCCAGCTCGCGGCATCGATGGTGGAGGCGAAGCGTTGCGCGCCGCTGCTGCGGCGCTACCGAGAGAGGGCGCTCGCTGGTGTGATGTCACGCTAGGAGAATAAATGGGGCTACAGCTCGGCTCCTCGCAGTGGTCGGTGCGCTGCCTTGCGCTATGTCGGATGATGTATAGCCATAAGGTTAACAGAGGGCAAACATGTCCACACCATAAGCCGAACCAAGGCGCAGCCAAGGGTATTGCTTTCGCAATCTTCCAGGCTTAACCAAGCTAAGCCTTCAGCCAATTTTTTATACACTGCAGGCTTGTTGATTGATGATGATGGCAATCCGTCTCACTTGTTGTAGCGAAGTGGTGACGCGCTTACGTCGTTCATTAGCACGAAGTTCAAAGTAGGAGTACCAGATATGGCTGCTGAAAACCTGCTGAAACGTACAGTCATCATCATTTTTACCAGCAGCAGCCTGTTTTATGTCCCCTGCAGGACGAATGCATCTCCCTGCGATCTCCAATTACCCCTGTCCTGCGTCAACCCATTCCAACAAGCGGCCGCGAATTTCCTGATTTCATCACTCCACGTAGTCTTCTGCCGTCCTCGACTGCTTTTCCCTTCTCTTGGGACCCATTCTGTAACCCTAATGGTGCAACGATTATCTAACCCGCGCATTACATCACCTGGTCAGCTCCAGTTTTTTGTCATGTCAATCAGAATATCGTCAATACCCGTTTGCTCTCTGATCCACGCCGTTCTCTTTCTGTCTCTTAACGTTATGCCTAGCAATTTTCGTTCCGTCGCTCTTTGCGCGTCCTTAACTTGTTCTCAAGCTTCTTTATCAGTCTCCAAGTCTCTACGCCCTATGTCGGCACTGGGAAAATGAACTGATTTTACACCTCCTTTTTCAGTGATAATGATAAGATTCCATCGTGGAGCTGACAATGTCGGCTGCATGCACTCCAACCCATTTTTTTTTCTAATAATTTCCTTCTCAAGATCAGAGTTCCCTGTGATTACTTGACCTAGGTAAACGTGTTCCTTCACAGACTCTACAAGCTGACTGGCTATCCTGAACTCTTGTTCCCTTGCCCGGCTAGTAATCATTATCTTTGTCTTCCGCATATTATTCTCCAACCCCAATCTTACACTTTCTCTGTTTCACTTTCTCTGTCCGGCTACATTGATGCCTTCAGGTAGCATATGTGGGTTTAAGTGACCCGTTGCCTTCACCCAAAGAAGATCCCGTTCTCGTGACGCCTGCGGCAAAAAGGACGTTCCACATCCCCCGCCAAGGTCAGTGAGCGGTGGCGCTGGCTAACACTCCCAGGGTTCTACCAGGATACATAAATAACCACGAAATTGGATGGGGAAACAGCGCCGCGGTACCTTAATTGGTAGAGCATCGCACGCGAAATGCGAACGTTGTGGGTTCTGTTTCCAACTGCGGCAAGTCGTTTTTCATCCACTTCAATTTCCATAATTTATCGTTTCTTTATTTAATTTATTAAGCACAAGTAATTTGCCCTATGTTGTCCTTGGAGTCAATGTTTGGTGGCTTCTTATGATATGACTAATGAAAATCGGGCCCCTCGGTTAACCCCATTTTTTCTCGTTCATTACATAACGAGGGTAGCATTCTGGGCAAGTTGGTAATCCATTACTTAAATGATATTGCGCGACAAAAAACGACACGGACGTGAGAGACGACACACCGTGCTTGGTGTGTCGTCTCTCACGTCCGTGTAGTTTTTTGTCGCGCAATATCATTTAAATAACGAGGGTCTCGAATCCGGCTACATTGATGCCTTCAGGTAGCATACGTGGGTTTATTGACCAGTTGCCTTCACCCAAAAAAGATCCCGTTCTCGTGACGCCTGTGGCAAAAAGGACGTTCCACGTCCGCCACCCAGGTCTGTGAGTGGTGGCGCTGGCAAACACTCCCAGGGTTCTACTAGGACACATAAATACCCAAGAAAGTGAATGGGCGAAACAGCGCCGTGGTAGCTTAATTGGTAGAGCATCACACTCGAAATGCGAAGGTTGTGGATTCGGTTCCCACCTGCGGCAAGTTGTTTTTTCGTGCACATTAATTTCCATTAATTTATCGTTCCTTTATTTCATTTATTAAGCACAAGTAATTTCCCCTATGTCGTCCTTGGTGTCAGTGTTTGTTGGCTTCTTATGATATGACTAATAAAAATCGGGCCCCTCGGTTAACCCCCTTTCTTCTCGTTCACTTTCTCTGTTTAGGTACTCAATCATATTTTAACTCGTCTGTATTGTTGCTGAATAGTACAATGTCATCGGTAAATCGAAGGTTGCTGATGTATAACCCGTCCACCCTTAGTCCTAAGCTTTCCCAGTTTAATAGCTTGAATACTTCTTCCAAGTACGCAGTGAATATCATTGGAGAGATTGTGTCTCGCTGTCTGGCCCCTTTCTTTATGGGTATCCTCCTGCTTCAATTGTGTAGAATTAAGGTAGCTGTGGAACCTTTGTATACATTTTCCAAGGAACTTACGCAAGCGTGCTGTACTCCTTGATTGCTTAATGCCTCTGTGACTGCTGGTATCTCTAATGAATCAAATGATTTTTCGTATTCTATGAAAGCTATATAGAGAGGCTTATTCTTATCTGCGGATTTCTCAATAACCTGAATAATGACATGGATGTTGTCCATTGTAGAGTATCCCTTCCTGAAGCCAGCTTGTTCCCTTGGTTGACTAAATTCCAGCGTTGACCTTATTCTATCGGAGATTATTTTTGTAAATAGGTTATATAATACTGGGAGTAAGCTAATGGGTCTATAATTTTTCAATTCTTTAACGTCTCCTTTTTTTGTGGTTTAGTATAATGTTTGCATTCTTCCAGTTTTCTGGGACCCTTGCGGTCAATATACACTTCGTATAAAGAGCCGCCAGTTTTCCAACCATTGTGTCTCCTCCATATGATTAAGTCGACTGTTATTCCATCTTTTCCAGCCGTTCTTCGTCGTTTCATGCCTTGCGAGGCGCTTCTGACCTCTTCGCTAGTTGTAGGAGGAGTTTCTGTATCCTGCTCATTATTGTTTCTAATTGAGGTACTGTGACTCATCTGAGTACAGTGTCAGATCAGTATAGAATTCTTCCGCTGTTTTTGGTATATTCTCGAGATTGTTGATATTACCTTGCTTATCTTCCAGTGAATACATCTTAGCCCTATTCCAAGTTTCTTTGTCACTGATTTTAGGCTGCGACCTTTTTTCAGGGTTTCTTCAGTTTTTCTCACGTTATAGCTTCGAATATCACTTATTTTGGCCTTTTTGATCAGTTTGACACTTCCGCGGATTCTATCTTATTTCTTGAGTTGGCCACTCGCATTATTTGTCGTTTCTTTATTAGGTCCTTTGTTACTTCGGAAAGCTTGCCTACTATTTGCCTTGGAGTCTTGCCTCCCTCTTCAATTGGTGCTTCTGAAGGCAGCCTAGTTACGGTTTGATTGATTATCTCTATGCTATTTTTATCTCCCTGTCTTAATGCTGCATATTTGTTTGCAAGTACCAGCCTGAACTGGTCTGGTTTTACCTTTACTGCGTCTAGGCTGGCTTGTTACTCCCTGACAAATTTCACTCTTTCTCTCTTCAAATTGAGGTGAATCGTGGACCTCACTAACCTGCACTATACCGAACACTTCAACTTTGTGCACTATGCTCGGATCGGCAGAAATTATAAAATGGATTTCATTTCATGTTTCACCATTAGGGCTTTTCCAGGTCCACTTTTTGTTCCGACGCTTCCTGAAGAAGGTGTTCATTATTCGTACCTCATTCATTTCCGCTAATTCTACCAACATCTCTTATCAATTGTCTTTAGAATCCAAGCTTTAGTTGCCAATTGCTTGTTCACCAGCCGGAATTTCCCGCAATATTGTATTCCAGTGGCCTTTGACTACACTATATGGAGGTTGCACTTTTCTCATCGCTAACTCAACATCTCCATAAAACTGATCTACTTCATCATCATCGTGACTGTATGTTGGAGCGTAGGCCTGTACTACCTTTATTCTGTTCCTCTTATTAAGTTTGATTACGACAACAGCTACCCTCTCATTACTGCTGTAGAATTCGTCAATGTTGCCCGCTATGCCCTTATGGATTAGCAATCCTACCCTTATCGCTTCTTATCTGGGCGACCTCCATAGGAGACGACGTGTCCGTTATTCAGCACTGTATAAGCCTCACCATTTATTCCAATCTCACTAACCCTGATGATATCCCCAACAATGTCTCGTAGTTCCTCAAAGAGACCTGCTAAGCAAGCCTCAGTCGACAGAGTTTGGCAAATAGATCTTGACAGGGTAAGTTTCCATTGGCGGCCTGTACGCACCCAGAGATCCTTAGCACCCTCTTCTGCGTTACAGGTCTGACCGCGGCCTTGGTCAGGTGTTCCGCAGCTGCTCGGGACTCACGGCCATGGGTGAATTGTAGGGATCATTTGGGAGGTGCAACCTGTAGTATACGGCTGCCATTCCGTTAAAGCTTCTAGGATAAGCATTGCCGCGTAATCTCTGATGCCAGGGCGAAAATAGTTGTGGTCGGCGCCAGGTGGTGATCACTACCACCTAATACTAAGAGCGTCGCGACATCTGCCATTCATCATGCTAAATAAGCTGAAGAGTCACTGAGCTAAGCTAATCCAGTACCACGTGCCAGTACGTGCTCGCGCATTATGGAGGAAGGATCCTCCATGTCGCGCATATGGCCGCTCCGCCAAACCGCTCTGTGAGCTGTAAAAGGTTGTGCGTAGTTTAGGATGCAGTTCTGCCGGGCTTTATAGTACGTGCTCGGTTCAATATGCGTTTGTGGTGCGTCACGCATTCGTACTTAGTACTGCTGACGTGACCTTGGTGGGAGACATTATCCTCAACCGACGACGCGCAGTTCGCGCGATCGGCACGGCAGCTGTGTCTTGGCGCAGTCAGCAAACTCAACCTTACTTCCTCGCTTGTTATCAGCTGCTTTGCTGTGTTGCATTTATTAGTGTGTGCTCATAACGCAGCGGACTTGTGGCTCAGCCATTTTACTAGCTGCAGGACTTTAGTACGAAAGTGAAATTGCTCTATTGTCTCTTAAAATTCGACGGGACTGTATTGCCGTGAGTTTCCTTGGGCCTTTGTGGGGCTCCCTTTACCGCTCCGGACGTACAGTATTTTCTTTTTGCGGGTGCGCTGGTTGACTCAGTGGGACCGCGAATTGTTGTAATTTGTTCGTCAGTGGTTGCGTAAGTCGGTTCTTTTCATCGAGAACAGTAGCAATGGTGCGCTTCGGTACTCTGGAACCATTTTTGAGACGCAGGAATAGTGTCCGGCCGATAAAGGTTAAAAACTATGGTTCACTGGTACCTCAGCTACAAAACTCTTGACCATTGCAACCAGTGCACATAGAAAGGAGCATAATAACATAACGGTTTGAAGCGGTGATATTATATGGCCACATGGAGTCTCAATTTCATTGAGGGTGCTGTTACCGGTAACCTTTATCTACCGCTAAGTAGGTTGAGCTTACCGTCGATGCGAAGATGCAAGGAGGAGGTAAATACGTCATCGTGGCCTCGATAATGCAGTACAAAAAATATAATGAAGACAGAAAAAACCTATCCCGCACATAAAGGACACACTTATCAATTTAAAGGCGTCGAGAACATAAACACACACAATAGGACGTTCCATCCATGTGTATGCCGTGCGCAAACTGTGACTGCATTTACCTGAACCAAAAATGCATTTTCGAAAATTGCTTGAAACAGCATGTGTATGATGTAAAAACGAAAAATTCCTCTTGCGACGTTCTTGCGGAGGACGTGTCAGCCTCTAACGATGATATTGGCCTTCTTGGATAAAGCTCTAGTTACCACCACGAATCTGGATTTCAGTATCCAGGGTGCTTCCTATCAGACTAGCAAAAAGGATGAGTCGCAGCGATGGTATTATTCCGTATCCATACGCAAGATGCCTTGGTCGAATTACTAGCACTTACTGTTCGCAAACAAAGCTTGCGTACAAATGCGTGGGAGCTCTTATCAGTCATATGCTATCAAATCTCTTTATAACAACGTTGAAGGGGATCCGAAATTCATGATATTCATTACTGTCATTCACGGCAACGCATGTGTAAGAAAGTGCAGAAATGTGAGCTTGCACAGAAGATGGCCTTGCGGCCAGTAGAACGTCTACATGGCCGCATGCGCTGAACAGAAAACAGCAAAAGAACTTTCGACGTCCTCGTCGCTTCTTCTTAGCATCTGACACGATTCTGTTTACGGTAGCTGCCTTCAGTTTCAATGTGGTTGTCCTTCGTTTCCGCTTTCAGTTGGCTCTTCTTTAGCACCGCGAAATGGCGACGCGGTTGAATAGGTTTGCACGCTGCGACGCCAACAAAGTTAATCGCGTTCAAACCGCACGTGCCACACAAGGCGGCGTCATCTGTGGCCTTGCGCCGGTACATTCTCTGGGGCCACGCCTAGCTACACTAGCCTGTGCTGCACCGTAGTGAGAGAAATGGCGATGGCGATAATGAGCCTCTGATAATGCGCAGCTACGCGCATTAGTGAGAACGAGGTGTTCGACGGCGCATTCAACGAAAATACCTAAAGGTATTCGCAATTAATCTGTGTCGAACCTCGCGGAATGCGATTCAGCCTGCAAAGGTCGGGCATTTCTCGTTTCGAAGACAAAGCAAATTTGTATTTCGGAGACAAATCAGGTTGTGCAAATTTATTGGCACGATAATCTTATTTCGTTGAAACAAGATTTTAAAACGTGGATATCTACAGATAATCCAGGGGATTTCAGTTTGTTATATCCAATAAACTATATGTTCCTTTTTGTTACAACGAAGTTTAAGGGTAACATACATTTCTTCATGTATCCTCTTACTTTTCAATTACAGGTGACAAATCTGAGCTGAAGCAGCATTAGGAACAAACTATATCGCCTGCGGGTGCATCAGCCTCGGGAACAGCTCCCTGAATGATGAAGTGACTAATGTGTGATAACGCAGTCACAATGCAAATCTCTAGGTACTTTAGAAACATTTTGCCTATGTAGTGGTGTTATTGATCTTAAAACTTTCGCGCGCAAACAAACGGACGAAGAAAAGGGCAACACAAGGACGAGCGCTTTCTAACAACTGGTTTTATTTTTGAAGAACCATCTGCTTAAATACCCACAGATCTGCGCGATCTAGTCAACAGAGGACGCCTATAGCGCATATGATACACTCAAATCTGCGCGATCAAGTCAAGAGAGCACGTCAATAATACATATAACACTTGTGATAAAAAGACGTGGACAGAAGCCACCCGTCAACATAAAAACAGCAAGGTGCATAAAACAACCACTTACAATAAAATGCGTTACAGATGTGATGATAGAAGCGAGTTTCCTTTATCCAACAATGAAACAGAAGGATGGCTGATGCATTTTTCTTTTGGTTTTTCAATCCAGTGTGCTTCCAGAATTTTTTCTAGCGGTTTGATTCCTATGCTTATACAAAATGTCTGCGCTACTAAGACAAGGCGAGCAATCATGTTCTTGGCAATGCATTGCCAAATGCGTAGGAGGGCAACCTTTCAGACTAGACAAGTGCTCATTTAGCCTCGTGGTAATGCATCTCGGAGTCTGCCCTACGTACACATGACCCCACGTCATAGGAATCTGATAAACGACGTTCTTCGCGCAATCAGCAAATTGGTCCTTGCGCGGATGTTTAACACTACATTCTTTCTTTACATCATCCTCACTTTCGAACTTCTTTTTAACCTTAGAACCCACACTACCTATATTGTTTTTCTGCCGAAAATACCACATTTACTGCATAACTACCCGCCATCTTTTTAAGTCTGTGTGAAAGGCCGTGTACATACGGAATCACTGAAACCTTGGACGCTACATCCTTCTGCCTTTGATCCTTTGTGTGTTGTCCTTTATCCTTTTTAAGTTATTTCATTAGTCTAGCGCACGGCACCAGCATCACAGCGAGCGGGTACCCAGCCTTTCTCAACCTATCAACTTGCTCAAAAAATGCAATCTTTACGGTGTGGTGACATGACTTCAACAACGCTTACCGGAAACAAGAAATGACTATACCATTCTTCACAAGCCTGGAATGATTTGAGGTATAGTTCATTAGCGGATTTCCAGCTCGGGGTGAGGATAACGAACACACATGTTCCGGTAGGAATTTTAACTTGACATCAAGAAACTGTAGCGCATTATCTACAGGTACTTCCGAAGTAAATGTTAAGCCCTTGCCCAGAGAATTGAAGGCTTCTACAACCCTATTCTTGAAAGCAGCTTTGTCTACATGACAGCCTAAAATCAAGTAGTCATCGACTTATCTGTATACCTTACTTACTACACATTCTGAATCTTTGGCCAACTCTGTCTATGCTTGCCAAAAAAATGCTACTTAGGATGGGAGCTACCTTTGACCCGATGCACACACCCCTTGCCTGTATATACGTTTTACCACAGAATCCTACATGTGTATTCGCTAAATAAAAATGCAGAAGTTCAAGAAAGGATCCAACGGCCATGCCGCACGTATTGCGGAATGACACCTCGTCATTCTCATTTGTTATGAAATATTTAACACCGCACATTAGGGGTCCATGCGGTAAGGAATAGTAAAGATCTTGAACATCTATGCTGAATCCCCAGCTGCAGCTTGTACTATCTGATGCCAGACAATTCACAAGGCCTTCAGAGTTTTTGAATAAGTACGGATCCTGCACTTCTAGGGAATTAAACATTTTTTGCAGGAACTCCGCGACAAGAACCGGCCAACACCCTCGCTCCGACACAATTGACCTAAACGGAATTTCTTGCTTGTCGGTTTTTGCCGTAAAAAATATCTCCAATTTCATTCCTTTTGAGTTTTTTACAAGTGACGAAAGCTTAACTTGGTCACATTTTTTCAATAGCTCCACCGCTTTCTTTTTTACGTTTTCTACATTTACATACCATTTCTTAAAGCACTTGTTCACCGCTAGGAAAGCCTTTTCTAAGTAACAATTATTTGGTACAACAACCAAAATGTGAAATGTGTAACCTGTCTCCGGCTCTCTGATCGCAAGATCTTGATCATT
Source organism: Dermacentor andersoni (assembly GCF_023375885.2). Lineage (NCBI taxonomy): Eukaryota > Metazoa > Arthropoda > Arachnida > Ixodida > Ixodidae > Dermacentor > Dermacentor andersoni. The sequence continues at coordinate 5,249,061 of NC_092821.1, forward strand.
CTGCCCCCGTCTGCAGGACACGGGAGAAGAATGATCAATATCTAGCGATCAGAAAGCCGGAGACAGGTTAGACATTTCAAAGAATGTCTTAAGGTTGCCTCTTCGTCTGCTTCCGCTGGTCTTTTTAACGTGAAGGCTTTTCGGGACTGGTGCAGCCAGGGAAATATTGTGACTGAGGCTATACGGAACGATGTTCGTCGAACATTGCCGAAGAAGAAGAAAAGGGAAGTGCCAGAGGGAGGCCGTCTATTACTAGAGGGTGAAACGGTGGAAGAACGGCTTCTCAAGTTGGGGCCAAAGTTCTGCGGGCAACCAAGGATCGACATCGTCGACAGGTTAGCACATACAAGGGACATTGGCAGGAGTGTACCAAAGAAAGAAAAAGAACGATGTGTGGTGGAACGTGTGGACGTGGTTGCCAAAGCTTCGGTAAGCGATAGATCCAGACCCAATGTTGATAGGACTGCTAAGTGTTTGGTTGGGAATAATCTGCGTGTTGTTCAAGCAGACAAGGAAGGCTTTCTGGTTGTTGTACCAAATTACTGTTATTTATAAAAGGCTTTTCTAGCGGTGAACAAGTGCTTTAAGAAATGTGATGTGAATGTAGAAAACGTAAAAAGAAAGCGGTGGAGCTATTGAAAAATTGTGACTAAGATAAGCTTGCTGCACGTGCAAAACTCAAAAGGAATGAAATCGGAGATAATTTTTATAGCAAAAACCCACAAGCAAGAAATTCCATTTAGGCCAATTGTGTCCGAGCGAGGGTGTTGGCAGGTTCTTGTCGCGGAGTTCCTGCAAAAAATGTTTAATTCCCTAGAAGTACAGGATCCGTACTAATTGAAAAACTCTGAAGGCCTTGTGAATTGTCTGGCATCAGTTATTACAAGCTGCAGCTGGGGATTCAGCATAGATCTTCAAGATCTTTACTATTCCTTACCGCATGGGCCCCTAATCTGCAGTGTTAAAGATTGCGTAACAAATGAGAATGACGAGGTGTCATTCCGCAATACGCGCGGCATGGGCGTTGAATCCTTTCTTGAATTTCTGCATTTTTATGTAGCGAATACACATGTAGGATTCTGTGGTGAAACGTATATACAGGCAAGGGGTGTGTGCATCCGGTCAAATGTAGCTCCCATCCTAAGTAGCATTTTTTTGGCAAGCATAGACAGAGAGTTGGCCAAAGATTTAGAAGGTGTAGTAAGTAAGGTATACAGATATGTCGATGACTACTTGATTTTAGGCTGTCATGTAGACAAGGGTGCTTTCAAGAATAGCGTTGTAGAAGCCTTCAATTCTCTGGGCAAGGGCTTAACATTTACTTCGGAAGTACGCATAGATAATAAGCTACAGTTTCTTGATGTCAAGTTAAAATTTCTACCGGAACATGTGTGTTGGTCATTCTCACCACGAGCTGGAAAACCGCTAATGAATTGTGCCTCAAACAATTCCAGGCTTGTGGAGAATGGGATAGTCATTTCGTGTTTCCGGTCAGCGTTATTGAAGTCGTATCGCCACACTGTAAAGATTGCATTTTTTGAGCAAGTTGATAGGTTGAGAAAGGCTGGGTACCCGCTCGATGTGATGCTGGCGTCGTGCGCTAGACTTAAAAAAGAACTTAAAAAGGATTCAGGACAATGCACAAAGGATCAAAGGCAGAAGGATGTAGCTTTCAAGGTTTCAGTGATTCCGTATGTACACGGCCTTTCACACAGAATTAGAAAGGTGGCTGGTAGTTATGCAGGAAAAGTGGTATTTTCGGCAAAAAACAAAATAGGTAGTGTGTGTTCTAAGGTTAAAAAGAAGTTCGAAAGTGAGGATGATGTAAAGAAAGAATGTAGTGCTAAACATCCGCGAAAGAACCAATTTGTTGATTGCGCGAAGAACGTCGTTTATGAGATTCCTATGACGTGTGGTCATGTGTACGTAGGGCAGACTGCGAGATGGAATAACACGAGGTTAAGGAAGCACTTGTCTAGTCTGAAAGGTCGCCCTAGTACGCATTTGGCAATGCATTGCCAAGAACGTGATTGCTCACCTTGTCTTGGTAGCACAGACATTTTGTATAGGCATAAGAATCGAACCGCTAGGGAAATTGTGGAAGCACACTGGATTGAAAAACCAAAGGAAAAATGCATCAGCCATCCTTCTGTTTCATTGTTGGATAAAGGAAATTCGCTTCTATCATCACATCTGTAACGCATTTTATTGTAAGTGGTTGTTTTATGCATCTTGCTGTTTTTATGTTGACGGGTGGCTTCTGTCCACGTCTTTTTATCACAAGTGTTATATGTATTATTGACGTGCTCTCTTCACTTGATCCCGCAGATTTGAGTGTATCATATGCGCTATAGGCGTGCTCTGTTGACTAGATCGCGCAGATCTGTGGGTATTTGGGCAGGTGGTTCTTCAAAAATAAAACCAGTTGTTAGAAAGCGCTCGTCCTTGTATCGCGCTTTTCTTCGTCCCTGTTTGTTTGCGCGAAAATGTATTAGGATGAATCTGTTCCAACTAGGCCGGCTCGGTGTTACTGATTTGATTTATTAAAATTATTTGAAACCTTTGTCTACTTTAGCGCTTCGTTTGTGTGATTAAATATTATTTACGGTAAACATGGCTTCAACGTGTGTTATTACTTTTGTGGCCTTGTCAGTACTTCAGTGGTGCTATGGTGGGTTGTATGAAATGCGCTATACGCATTGGTGCTGTCAGTACAGCCAAAGTTTTTTTCAATATTGCGAAGGTTAGGATCATTCACATTGATTTGTTTATTTCTCAAGTATCAGGAGACACTCAATTCCTTTATAAATAAAGTTATAGTGGAAGGCTGTATTGTGTTCCTAAATTCATGTGTGTGCCAAACACTCATGTAAGAAAAACTTCCGTCATAGTGTTGCTGGAGTCCTTGATACTCCATCCGCAAGTCTCGAACAGTGATGACAAGGTAAGGAAAATTATTTTGGGTCTTCCAGAACCATAGCATATGCGATGGTCTGACTGAAGCTCAGCAACTTTTTGTTGGACAGTTGATCTAGAAGGAGACACTCTAAATTGCAATGGTATGACTGAATTCTAGCGCCTTGTGCCTACTTAAAATGTTATCTTTGTGCTAGTCGATGAGGATAGCAATAGGGGCTTGTTGGTATGGCATATCTTATTTTGTTATAGCGCAAGCTTGACACGGACAACAGAAGGCACATCTGACACACACAGCGCTAATTTCAACAACAGATTTATTTCTTGTTCTCGTCGCTATATATACACCCTCGGCCCATCATACAGCATGTGTAAAATTTGTAGAAAAATAAAAAAAAAAATTAACTGGGAACCACACGTAGGCAGTTTCTTGACTCACATATTCAGAAACATGTACATGTTCAACGCGAACAATGATAATTCAGCTCTTTTGAAGATAATGAAATGGATGGTTTACTGACGCATGCACCGCCGAATGTTGATATGTGTCTGGCTTCTATTATCAAGCGCGTCATTTCGGGCCGAGGGTGTATATATACCGACGAGAACGAGAAATAAATCTGTTGTTGAAAGTAGCGCTGTTTGTGTCAGATGTGCCTTCTGTTGTCTGTGTCAAGCTTGCGCTATAACAAAATAAGGTTTGTGCTAGTGTTTCCCATGACAACAGTGTTCCCAGTGTAAATCGACAGGTTTAGTAGGTCTTGCTGTCATTTGTAACTACGCCCTAGTCCTATGAACAAGTGGTGCTTTTCGATACAGTTTTAAGGTGCAGCTGCCCCTGCAATTAATGTTAAAGATTCCTAACTAGAATTCCCACCATGTTTTAAAGATCTTTGAATGGTTTGTACGCACGTTACGTTGGGGTCTTAATAACCTGTCAATCAACAAATGTATAAATCTCATTGAACTGCTTCACTAAAGCTAGGGCTACGTTACAAATATTGACTAGAAGTAATCGTACCTTGCTCTTCAGCACTCTTGGGAAAAAAGTTTGAGGACGGCTACAAATCGTTTCGCAAAATTTCTTACAGATGTTTTCAAAACGACTACGAAACGTCTCGCAAAAGGTCTTAATGCCATTTTTAAAACTGCTACAAGATGTCTTGCAAAACTTCTTAGATGCCTTATTTGGCGGTGCATTAGACGGTTTTCATGAGGGCTACAATACGTTTTGCGCCATCCGACAAAGTTTTGGTAAGACGTCGTCAAGAAGCCCTTAATGTCATGTCATTGCGGCTTTAAGCTCTCTTGTAAACGTTTATAATGATTTTCAAGACGTCTTGGTGATTTTGCCAAGAGGTCTTGTAGACGGTTAGTAGTCCATCGTGTGTTCTGTGGGCCTGTTGTATCGTAAATAAGAGCTCTTGTTTTCACAGGGCTTGAAATATTTACTTATCATCGACATTGTGTGGTTCGTCGTCGTGTCATCGCTTGACGCCTTTGCTGCCGCAAATGTCACGGCCTACACGTTCGGCTTCACGAAAGAAAAGGTGGGCATATCTTTTTTTTCAGTGCGCTGGAACAAGTCTCATTGGGAGAACGTTCACTTTCGACTTCTCGTTCGAGTACGTGTCTTGCCTATGGCTTGCGCCTCGTATATGGTGCGATGTAGCAGCTTCTGAGAGGGCGCCGGCCAGTGGTCTCTTGGTGCGGCTTGAGCAGTGTTGTGCCAAGCGCGGCGTGTATTGGGGAGGGATGATAGCTTCAATACGTGAGATTATGCATGCACACACACGTTCAACACATTTCATTTAAATTGGTCTAAACCACGGTTCGATAGCGTGCTGTGCACAATGAAAAATACTAATTGTGGATTACGGGTTGAATTAACATGACAGTAAGTGCTTCAGCTTTATCCGATCACTCGCGTTAGCCATGTGGCCTCTGGCAGCGCCTTCCACAACTCATTTACAGTGGTGAAAAGCGATTTGTGGAGGCATAAGCCGTGGTGTGCAAACATTGAGTACTAAGTGTATTGAAAAGATGGCATGATGATTAAAACGGTGCGCGAAGTTGTATAGCTTAGAAACAAGAGGTAGGTGTAAAATACCCCTAGGCCACCTTTCCGAGTGCCTTTGTTCCTTGTCCCCATGCCGGTGTTTCCTCATCACACTTGGCCATAAGCAGGCACGGGTTTCACAGGTTTGTGAGTATCCTGGTTGCCGAAGGCGGCTCTGGCGGACGTCACTGACTATTGCGCGCAGGCCTTCTACAGTCATATAGGGATGTGGCATTGATCCGAAACGGCGCCTCTGGATAGCTCAAGCGTATGCTCGCAATGTTAAGGAAGAGCCGGCGTCCAGTGGAGGAACGAGTTTATTTCAGCCGCAAAACAACTGGCCGGGCTACCCCCTTGCAACTGCCTCCCATCTCATCCCGAGCGCCCGCTTTAAGCATGAAATGCTTTTAGCTCCCGTTGTCGGCAACCTTCAAGAGACCTTTAGCCGAAATCCAGGGCCGTTATGCTGGAAATCAAAGCCGAGAAGGGGACCAAAAATGGGGCCAGAACGAAGTGAGAGCATCCGAGCATTGTTGCGAGAGCGAAACGAGATCATCCGTGCAACCTGTCACAATTTAAGGAAATGCGATCTCTCGCCCCCAACCCCTTGTACAGGGCAGCATTACATACGCTTGTACTGGCCAAACAGGTTACAAAACGTATTGCTTCCAGATCCTCCCTAATGTTTGTTCACAATATCACTCAAGCTGTAACATTTAGTACGCTGAAGCTTATGATGTCATTTGCAATTGCTACGTTCAAAAGGCAAATACAGTGCACCACACACTTGATTGTAATTCTTCGGCGTTGAAACAGGATTGCCTGTGCTCTTCTTAAAGCCAGTGGTCCGTGAGATCCGTAGCGCGGCATCCGCGCAGATGGCGCCACATTGCGTGGCCAGGCCGGCTGCGTCCGGCGCGCCATGGATGGCTGATCGTCGTGATCACTGCGACCAATCTGCTTTGCCAGTAGCCTGATCATGCTTACATATACTGTCAATTATGGGAGAGCCAGTATTTTTTTGAAATACTCTGTCTAGCTCTCCTGCGTCCACAGAGAGTTTCAGGTTAAAGTACGCAAGCCGCGCCTAAGAGTTTGGGGACGCAAACTCTATCGTGGGCCGTTCGCACTGTTTCGTGCTCGCATTGGGTTCTTTTGTATAGCCGGCGGTTTGTGCGAACCGACGGGTTTGCACAAGAAGCCCTAAGTAGCACAAAAGACCGCAATTTGGGCGCGGCGCTTTGCGGTCGCAAATTACAAAACTTCCTTCGCACCCTCCTGCGGAGGGTGTGGAGACAGCCACCACAGCAAAACAAGTCTGTGTGTAGATTTCTTGGCCGTTCTTGCATCCTCCCGCCCCAACGGGAGTGACTGAGCGTTCATAGGACTTTCCGTAGCATCCCGCAAGGAATCATCGCTCATCGCTCCTGTGCAGCAACCACGTTGACAAGCGGCACCCAATCCGGTTCGCCTCTTGCTGCACGCCTCCTACGCGTGATTTGTGTTGGTGACAAAACAATATGCGAAGTAACCTACGAAACACCTTTACGGCCTCCAACATCATTTCTTTGACAACTGTCATGCGCATCGCTGAAGGAATTCAGTGCCGCTGCAGTCGCACCAAGCTCAACGAACCTGCTTACATAATGACCTCTCGGGAAAATGGCAAGCCGCAGCAAGAGCCACCCCCCGCCCCTTCATAAAATGTCAACGAACTGACTATCGGTGTCCGGGAAGTAACTGCGCAGTGGAAATTTTACTCACGGCATTGCAGTGATTGTTGCAGTAGATGGCGTAGATATCCACCAGCAGCTCGAAGATGTCCTCATAAGACGTTGAATTTTGTTGAACACTTGGTGTAGAATAGTTGGAGGTATATGTGCTGTGTGCTGCAAAATGGCTATCAGTACCTTATGCAGCATGTGAGTTTTGTTCTGGCATACCCGTTGTTTGTGTGCACCCCACAGAAGTAATCAGATAAACTACATCTCTTGCACTGTCATATTGCGCATGAAATGGCTATGTCATTCACATTCGTTAAATTTTTGTGTCATTTCTCATGGCGCTGCTACTTTCGGACACTCAATACGGGTCGTTGTTGGAAAAAAAGTAGCATGAAGGCGAGTCAACCATGCTCGTTCGCACTGATGCTCAGTGGCAACCTAGTAACTTTGGTGGCAACAGCGAAACTATCCGCGTCACTGTCTTTGGTCTTCGAATACAAGGTGTGTGAAAGGCGTCCTGAGGTATCTTACTGGCCTTAGAAAAGATCACGAGTCATCGCCCTTGCAATGACACCGAAATAGGGATCCTCTGCGTTGGTGGACAACGGCACTTGTGCCTTTACAGCGTTTGCGCTTCAGCGTTCCAGGTTTACCGATGTGTTCGAATCACCTGAGCTCGAGCACAGACCATGTCCTGCCGAGCCGTCCATGGGCGAAGGCGGTATTTGCCGCATTCACCCAGCAGTACTTGCTACCGAGAAATATTTATCAGTTTGCTAACTCATCTAATGCCGAAAATGATGATGGGCAACAATAAAAAGCGCGAAAAAAGGCACATAAAATGTTGAATATTGAGTTCATTGAAAATGCGATATATGAAATTGCCTTCACGTGTACTAAGTTTTGTTTTGGACAGGCGGGCCACTGCGCTAAGTATACATTGCGGGAGCGTCATTGCATTGTCAGAAGCACACTTGAAGCTGAAAAATAGAGAGGTAAAACATATACATATAAAGCAGCGCGGCACAGTTGAAACATACACAGGGACGAAAACAGCACCGACGAAGCGCATCTATCCACCGTTTCTTAAAACGAACTGGGGCGTTCATTGTGACCCACAACGCCATGCTCAAAGAGTAATGCACAAGCTCAAGTTAACACGTGCGACTTATCTATTAGTATTCCTTCTAGGGAACTGATTTTTTCCGGGTCTCCCTTTTTCACCTTGTATATACAGTGGTGAAATTAGAAATCATTGATGATGATTAAGCTAATTTCTTAGTTGTACAGACGCTCAGGAATCCTCAGGTTGCCCAGGAAAGTGAATGGCCTGTCTATCAGCGCGGTCCACGGCGAACTTAAGCGTGAGCCGTATTTTCTCTAAAGCATACTGTACGCTTCTTGAATTATTCTTTGAGCCTGCCTTTGCTGCTTGCCGAAATTCTTTTGTCCTTGAAATTCGGGGTACAATTGCACGTAGAGTGAGAGTCCCTCTATCGCCACTCACTAGACAAGTTGCTGTGCCTCTGGAGCCATTTCTTGAGGCACCTGCCCCTCTGCCCTCAATAGAATGCTCCAGAAGAACCTTATACATGGTGTCCCACATAAATTGAGCCAGGAATTCTAAATTGAAAGGCGCGTCGGAAGCGAATTCTACCGAACGCATTCTATTCGCAATGGCCTATATAGTAACGCAGATATTTTTTTTCCCCATAACTTTTCCCCGACCTTGTTCACCGAACGCACGTTTGAGGGCCGCGCGATACCACTGCGCAAGTCCTCAGTCACGCTTATTTTTTCATGTTTCTCGGACTTGAACTGATCTATAGAGTGGAATTTAAAACCGTGCAAAAGAAAAAAAAGCTAGAGTTTATCTGCGCACAAAAACCTTGAATTACCTTGCTTCTTCAAACGCCTTTCAACAAATCTACAATAACCCATGTGGACGCAGCAGCAGCTTTTGCAAGATTTCTTTATTGCACGAAAAACTAGGGTTTATGAAGGCACGGTGCATCGCTTATCGGCACACGTACGATGGGTTTAAACATGGAAGACATGCGCACATTATAGCCAGCTCAGTCCCGTCACTTTGTTATCACATTCCTTCCCACCTAATAGTCAATGTCATAACGAAGCACTGGTCGATGTACACGAGTAGACCTACGGCCTGCTTGCGGAAGTTCTGGAGTAGGTGATCTCTGCATCGCAGTTTGCGTCGCTGGAAAGATAGGCGATCTCTGCACTGCAGGTTCAGTCACTGGCAGCTTGAAGCAGGGGTTAGCGAGAGAGACTATCGGTACAGCATCCCATACTCTCCGCACATGGTGGCGATGACGTCGGTGTACTGAACCATCTGAAGTATGTATTTTATACATGACGTGGCCCAAGCGACTCAGTATCCGTGCGACCAGCCGCTTCGCACCACGAGAGAAGTTCCGCACATACGCGGGGTCACCGTGTAGAAACTCCCTCGACGATGGTGGCTTGGTAAATCCAGGGCCTTTAGCGTCAGGGTGCAGTCTCGACAAGACAGAGCGGAAGCTCCTGCCCAGCATGAGTTCTGCTGGCGTCTTCCCAATTTCCGAGTGGGGCGTGGAGTGCTGCTTGAATAAAAAACGAGAAACTTTACATGCCACTGTGCCCTGGCTCTGCTTTCGGAGCGCACACTTTAGCTCGCGAACCATGCGTTCAGCCCTTCCGTTGCTTGCGGGATGGTATGGCGCTGTATAAATGTAGCGCACGCCATTTTTGTTCAAGAAAGATTGCATTTATTTCTTCGAGAAGACTGTGCCGTTGTCAGAAACAACTAACTCCGGCAATCCGTATGAAGCAATTATTCTTCGCAGTTTTTCGATCACAGCTGAGGAATGAAGCGATGGCATTATCTCGATCTCGGCCCAGTTTGGTAGTGTGTCCACGACAAGAAAGAAAACGCCCTCAACCGGCACTGCAAGATCTATGTGAATTCTGCCCCACGGGCTTTCGGGATTCGTCGAAAAATGCACAGGCGTTTTAGGTTACCTTTGCTTGTTCTCTTGACAGCGTTTGCAATGACGCACGAAATCTTCAATCTGGACATCGACCTTCGGCCACCACACATATGACCTTGCCAGAGCTTTCATGGCCGTTTGGCCAGGGTTATTTGCATGAAGAATGGCGGGGACATTTTTTCTCAGTTCTTCTGGCAGAGTGACCCAATTACCCCACAAAAGACAGTCACGGTGAAAAGACAGCTCTCCGCGCCTCACATGATAGGCAGTATATTCCGGGGGCGCACCTTGTTTTGGCCTGCCAATAGCGACCAATTTTTTCACCCGCGACAGGCAAGGATCACGCATAGTGGCTGATGCACCGTCTGCTGCGCTTACAGGGGGGTACTCTACTCCTTCCAACAAAAGGACGTCGCCAGGAGGCTTGATGTCCCTCCTGTCACCGGGTATCGATAGCCTGCTTAGACAGTCAGCGTTTTCGTGATCTTGCGTCCTCCTATACTCCAGTTTGTATTCGTAAACAGATAACAAAGACCACCGCAACAAGCGCAATGACAAATCAATGGGAATCTGCTTGTCTCGTTGAAAGATACCGAGTAGTGGTTTATGATGCCGAATTCTCGCCCACACAGGTACTGATGAAATAGACGGACGCCATAGACAATAGCTAATACCTCGCGGTCAATCTGGGCGTAATGACGTTCCACCTTAGTGAGTGTTCTTGACGCATAAGCAACAGCCTGCTCGCGTCCTTGAGCATGGCGGTGAGTTATACAGCTCGCACACCCACGGGTGAAATATCACAAGACAGATATAAGGGTGCATCAGTATTGAAATTCACTAAAAATGACTCAGACATCAGCAACGTCTTTAGTCTTTCGAAAGCTAGTTGCTGCTCTTCACCCCATTCCCACGTACTGTCGCTGTCCATTAGGCGGTAGAGCACTACTGCAACTTTAGACCGACCCTTTAGGAAGCGATTGTAGAAATTCATCATACCTAGAAAAGCTTGGAGCTCCTTGTTTTTTGGTGCAGGTGCTTTGTGACTCGCCTCGACTTTAGCCTTTGACGGGTAGATGCCATTTGCCTCTATCCGGTCGCCCAAGTACTCCAGGCTCTCTTTGAAGAACTGACACTTGTCGCCTTGTATACACAGTCCCGCTTTTGACAGTCTGTTGAGTACCTCCATGAGGACTTCGTGGTATTCCTCTACCGTTTCGCTGGCCACAAGGATCTCGTCGTGGTATGCCGCTACCTAGCATACATATGCAAGCACTGTATCAATTTCTCTTTGAAATAATCTGGGTGCTACCGACACACCAAACGGCAAACTTCGCACTTTGTACAGGCCCTTTACTGTATTTATCGTGAGCACTTCTGCTGTAGCGTCATCAACTGCAAGTTGCTGGTGCGCTTGCGTCAAGTCTATTTTAGAAAACATACGGCCTTTCGCCAACTTTGCGAAAAGTTCCTTGCTGGTTGGTAAAGGATAAACGCTGTTCCTTACCGCTTCGTTTACTGTACTTCGATCATCATCATCATCACCAGCAGCAGCCTGGTTACGCCCACTGCAGGGCAAAGGCCTCTCCCATACTTCTCCAAGAACCCCGGTCATGTACTAATTGTGGCCACGTCGTCCCTGCAAACTTCTTCATCTCATCCGCCCACCTAACTTTCTGCCGCCCCCTGCTACGCTTCCCTTCCCTTAGAATCCAGTCCGTAACCTTTAATGACCATCGGTTATTTTCCATCCTCATTACATGTCCTGCCCATTCCCATTTCTTCTTCTTGATTTCAACTAAGAGGTGACTAACTCGCGTTTGTTCCCTCATCCAATCTGCTCTTTTCTTATCCCTTAACGTTACACCCATCATTCTTCTTTCCATAGCTCGTTGCGTCGTCCTCAATTTAAGTAGAACCCTTTTCATAAGCCTCCAGGTTTCTGCCCCGTAGGTGAGTGCTGGTAAGACACAGCTATTATACACTTTTCTCTTGAGGGATAACGGCAACCGGCGGTTCATGAGCTGAGAATGCCTGCCAAACGCACCCCAGCCCATTCTTATTCTTCTGCTTATTTCCGTCTCATGATCCGGATCCGCCGTCACTACCTGCCCTAAGTAGATGTATTCTCTTACCACTTGTAGTGCCTCGCTACCTATTGTAAATTGCTGTTCTCTTCCGAGACTGTTAATCATTACTTTAGTTTTCTGCAGATTAATTTTTAGACCCACTCTTCTGCTTTCCCTCTCCAGGTCAGTGAGCATGCATTGCAATTGGTCCCCTGAGTTGCTAAGCAAAGCAATATCATCAGCAAACCGCAAGTTACTACGGTATTCTTCATTAACTCTTATCCCCAATTCTTCCTAATCCAGGTCTCTGAATACCTCCTGTAAACACGATGTGAATAGCATTGGAGAGATAATATCTCCCAGCCTGGCGCCTTTCTTTATTGGGTATTTGGCGCTTTCTTTATGGAGGACTACGGTGGCTGTGGAGCCGCTGTAGATATCGTTCAGTATTTTTACATACGGCTCGTCTACACCATGATTCCGTAATGCCTCCATGACTGCTGATGTTTCGACAAAATAAAACGCTTTCCCGTAATCAGTGAAAGCTATATATAAGGGTTGGTTATATTCCACACATTTCCCTACTACCTGATTGATAGTGTGAATATGGTCTATTGCTGAGTAGCCGTTACGAAACCCTGCCTGGTCCTTTGCTTGACAGAAGTCTAAGGTGTTCCTGATTCTATTTGCGATTACCTTAGTAAATAGTTTGTAGGCAAAGTACAGTAAGCTGATCAGTCTATAATTTTTCAAGGCTTTGGCGTCCCCTTTCTTATGTATTAGGAATATGTTAGCGTTATTCTGCGATTCCAGTACGCTCGAGGTCATGAGGCATTGCGTATACAGGGTAGCCAGTTTCTCTAGAGCCATCTGCCCTCCATCCTTCAACAAATCTGCTGTTACCTGATCCTCCCCAGCTGTCTTCCCCGTTTGCATAGCTCCCAAGGCTTTCTTTACTTCTTCCGGCGTTACCTGTGGGATTTCGAATTCCTCTAGACTATTCTCTCTTCCATTATCGTCGTGGGTGCCACTGGTACTGTATAAATCTCTATAGAACTCCTCAGCGACTTGAACTATCTCATCCATATTAGTAATGATATTGCCGGCTTTGTCTCTTAACGCATACATATGATTCTTGCCAATTCCTAGTTTCTTCTTTACTGCTTTTAGGCTTCTTCCGTTCCTGAGAGCATGTTCAATTCTATCCATATTATACTTCGTTATGTCAGCTGTCTTTCTGCCCCGTAGGTGACTTTCACTAAACTTTCAGTGTATATTGGAATTTGTCTTCATGTAATATACTGTATAATTTAACCGTAAAGGAATCTGTATATCTATATTTTCAGTTCATGATTAATGTATGTGTATTACGACTTGTAAATATTAACCCTTTCTTGCTATGAACGAATTTTGTTCGTCTGTCCTCAATGCATTCCATGTATCAGGGAGGCTCGGGTTCCCCTCAAGTGACTGATGTCACTTTTATCCCGAGCCTGCCCTCATCCTTGAGATGAAAAATAAACTGATTTGATTTGATTTGATTTGTCTTACGCTTGTTGATTAACTTCGAAAGTTCTGTCAGTTCTATTCTAGCTGTAGGGTTAGAGGCTTTCATACATTGGCGTTTCTTAATCAGATCTTTCGTCTCCTGCGATAGCTTACTGGTATCCTGTCTAACGGAGTTACCACCGACTTCTATTGCACACTCCTTAATGATGCTGACAAGATTGTCTTTCATTGTTTCAACACTAAGGTCCTCTTCCCGAGTTAAAGCCGAATACCTGTTCTGTAGCTTGATCTGGAATTCCTCTATTTTCCATCTTACCGCTAATTCATTGCTCGGCTCCTTATGTACCAGTTTCTTCCGTTCCCTCCTCAGGTCTAGGCTAATTCGAGTTCTTACCATCATATGGTCACTGCAGCGCACATTGCTGAGCACGTCCACATCTTGTATGATGCCAGGGTTAGCGCAGAGTATGAGGTCTATTTTATTTCTAGACTCGCCGTTAGGGCTCCTCCACGTCAACTTTCGGCTATTCCGCTGGCGGACGAAGGTATTCATTATCCGCATAAAATTCTGTTCCGCAAACTCTACTAATTCTACCATACTGTACTTCTATAGTCGCCGCATATTCTTAATGAACCATTCTGTTTACGGACGACGACAACAGGGGTGCCCCATTCCGAGTACTGCGTCGGTTGCACAGCACCTTGACGTTCCATTTTTTCCAGTTCTGTGATGACATTATGCTTCAGCGCGAACGGAATGCTGCGGAATTTTAAAAACTTCGGCTGGGCGTCCTCCTTCAGCTCGATATGTAGAGCAGCACCTGGAAATGTTTCGCCAAAGAGATGCGGAAACGTTTTATAAGGGCTCCTGTGTTTTGTTCAATGCTATGAAGCCAAATGACATTAATGTTCAAGACCTTAAACCAATCATGACCCAAAAGTATGTTACCTTCGTTTGTGAAAACGAGTATCGGTAGCTGGAAGTCTTGTTCTTTGAATTTTACCGGAAGTGTGGCTTTTCCGACGACGTGTAATCCTTTCTTAGTCCAAGTTACGAGCTTGGTGTCCAATTCTTCAAGCTTTCTGTGTCTTGCCACTATCAGTTTGCTCAACGTGTTTGACTGATAATCTATCTAGCTGCTCCTGAGTCGACTTCCATGGGCACTATTTCACCGCCTATACTTACGGCCACCATAAGCTTGGGGCAACCGCTAGTCACTTTACTAATATTTAGCATGTCATCCTACTCAGTTTGCACCGAGTTTCGCATATTTTCCAACTGGTGGTTAACCTGACCACTTTGTTTCTTTGGTGCGCTTTGGCCAAGTGTCCTTTCACGGAACAGTTGAAGCGTACTGCGGTTTTAAACATGCAACGATGTGCAGCGTGGTAGCCCAAACACCGCAAACACTGCTGTTTCAACTGCTCGTTGGAAGTTTTTTCATCTTGCCCATTCTTATGCTGCTTCATGTGTTGCCTGTCCCCTTTAGCTGTGAAATCTGGGACGTTCTGCTGTAGGCCGCCCATAACCCTTTGATGTTTTGCAGCAGCCTCGGCCTCACTGCTAGATCGTAGGCAGTCTTAAAAGTTAGGTCTTTCTCGGCCAACACACGTTGCTGCAAAATGCTGTCGGAGACTCCAAAAACCAACTGGTCCCTCAGCATTACTACAAGAGGAAGCTGGTTGTCTTTGAATCCGCAGTTCTCGGCTAGCTTACGTAAAGCTTTAATGTAGTCTGCGACAGATTCGGTGTCGTGCTGATCTCGCTTCGACAACACGTACCTTGAATGTAGCTCGGATGGCTTCGTTTGATGTGGTTCTTCTTGGCTTTTACGATGGACTGGTAGCCAGCCTTCGGTGGTTGGGGAGGCTTTATGAGGTTAGCTAGCAGGGAGTATGTATCCTTCCCACAGCAGCTCACCAATACTGCCCTCTTGTCGGCGTCGTCCTTGAGCTTGTCTGCAGTGCAGCATAGCTCTATACGCTCGACGTAATCCTCCCCTGAAGAGTTTCCATTTATGTAAAATTCACGGATACGAACGCCGAAGGCCATCTTGCCGGGAACGCCCTTTCTGCATGGGCACAACCGGGCCTCGTTGCCAGCGTAATAACCGATTCTTTAAAACTGATGGTAGCGCTAAAAAGGACGGACACACGATGAAAAGACGACACGACGACGAGGAAACGCTACTGACAACTGGTTTATTTTTCGAAAAAGTTCTATATTTAAAAGAATCACAACACATGCGCACAACCGAACTACACCAGCCTTCTTTATCGCCATATCGAAAAACATTGTCATGCACGAGAAGCGAGATGATAAAACTCCCGAGCACCAATAAGTGAACACATGACCAATTGAAGAAAGCCATACCGCTATGGTTTTTCAAATTTCCCCAGAAGTGTGCGCTCAGCCGAGTAAAAATTTATTGAAGCATCGCTGATGCACAGACCCGCCTTTTTTTGTATGTGGAAAGCTTCCAGCAAAACTCTAGCTTTAGCACTTGCACTTCTGCCCAGAACCTTTGCTTCTTTAAACCGTGGCACGCACTCGCAAACCATCACATGCGAAACTAAATTCGCAAGTTTGTCTTGTTTCGTTAAGTTTTGAGAGTGTTCCCTTAAGCGGTCATTGAGGCAACGCCCCGTCTGCCCGATATAGCACTTGCCGCAGGACAGAGGAATAAAGTATACCACTCCTAGGGCACACCTGACGAAGACATCTTCATGCATCTTCATCCGTCCTTTTTAGCGCTACCATCAGTTTTAAAGAATGCATCACCAACTAGCCCAGCACCAAGTTTTATTGTAATAACCGATGTGGACGCAGCAGCGGCTTTTGCAAGATCCCTTTATTGCTCAAAAAACAAGCGTTTATGCAGGCACTGTGCATCCCTTATCGGCACACGTGCGATTAGTTTAAACATGGAAGACATGTGCACAAGATAGCCAACTCAGTCACGTCGCTCTGTTATCAAAAAATCAATAATCTACATGGCAACCGATAAACACCCACTATGCAAGCGCCGCATTATGCAACAATCGTTTATCTCTACGAACGTCGAATGTGAATGCTTATCTACAAAAATTAGCGTGACCATGCGAGACAACCGTCGCAAAACCTTCCCACCTTTTCCCGTAACTGGCTCTTACAGCAAAACAATACAACGGAACTCTGATCCTAATGCCTGACTAGGGAAATTAGAATAATAAGTTCCTAATAACTAACGAAATAAAAACCACTGCGCTATATTTAAAAGCAAGAATCTTGTCAATGCGCCCAATTCGACAATTAGTCTTCGTGTGCACTTGACAGGGTCGCAGTCTGAAACACTTTGGGCCACGTCGGGGATAACAAAGGGCGCAAGACTTACGCTGCCCTCCGCAATCACCTGCTGCTTCGCGTCCCCACTGCTTGCGTCCTCATCACTGAAGTGGAGACAGTAACCGCGAAAAGAAAAGTAACTCTTTCTTTGCTCTCACTCTCGCGGCACAATTCGCCTGTGCCTTCGACTGGCTCTGTTCATATGCGGTTGTTTCACCCAGGCTTAAAATTGCAACCTCACCCGTACTCGCAGAGACGCGATCTGTTCTCTTGCCATCTTCCTTTGGTGACGCCTCCTTTATCTCAACCGTAGGAAAAGTAACTCTTTCTTTGCTCTCACTCTCGCGGCACAATTCGCTCGTGCCTTAGGCTGCCTCTGTTCATATGCGGTTGTTTCACCCAGGTTTAAAATTTCAGCCGCACCCTTACTCGCACAGACGCGATCTGTTCTCTTGCCATCTTTCTTTGGTGACGCCTCCTTTACCTCAACCGTAACTATGTAACCTTTTACGCGCAAGCGTAAATGGCCAGCTAGTGCAATTTAGGAATGTGTGTTTGAAGTCGCGAAGGAGGCGGAGGAAGAAAGTGCGTGGAGATGAAGGGAATCGCCGCCAGGGAAAGTACAAATCAGCGCGCTGAGCAGGTGGCAAAGTAACGCGACCTACAAGAAAGTGTAAGCAACGTCAAACGAATGGGGACGAAGAAACAAGGCGAAGCGTCGCGGAAGAGGAACGTAGGCAGAGGCGCTCTGGGTTCGCCTCTTCTGGCAGTTGCTACGGGTTGTGTGATGCCTATCGAAGTACCGGGTTGGTCTCGTGATCCAGTGGTCGAACGCCAAGCGAGAAATACGGAGCAGCAGCGCAAGCGACGGCACACCGACCGCAAGTTGACCAACCCCAAAGTCATCGCCAAGCGTCAGGCAGAAGCTGAACAACCCCTTCGTGTGCTCCGGAGACGCCCGAGGAACATGCTAGGTGGCTTGCGAGAATGCGGGTGCATCAGGCAAGACGCCGTGGCCTAAAAACTGCTCATCAGGGTGAAACCCGTTTGCAAGCCCAGCGCAGTGACTTGCGCGAAGTCCAGTTTCATGTATTCGCCACCAAAAGAGTTTTAACCAACAACCTGCTCGGATACCTGCGCAGTGTGTCACAGTGTGTGTCTGTGACATCTGCGAGATATTTTTTTCCGTCCACAAGGCGTGAGTTCTCATGCTGGAACAAGCGCTTCCTGAGGGTAATGTAACAACGTTCAATGTTTGCAACGTCTACCAAGGCTCGCTCCAGAAAAGTCAAGTCCCGTCTATTTGCATTTCCAACGGGTACTTGTATCCGTCCAGGACTCATCCCTTGCCGAACCCCAACTCAGTTGTGGAGCGGCTGATATTGCCCCGGATAAATTTGTCGATTTTGCCATGAGGGCGGCCAATACAGAATTCCGACGCTGGTGGTCAGCGTACCCGTAGAAACTGATACAGCCATGAGGGAGCACGGCAGCAGCAGCAAGCGAAGTGACTTTCGTGCTGTCTATCACTTCAGTGCAAACTCAGCAGTGAGAACACAGCGCCCAAGAAGATATGAGCCGATGGCACCGTCGGTAAACCTACGCTCTGTGGATCACTTTCAATTAAGGCACTCGCGGCCACGGAATACGTAGTTACTGGGGGACTTCAACGCCATTCGCCGCCCCCGTTCCTTTCCTCCCCTTCCACCGAGACCATGCGCCCAAGAGAAAACAGCGCGCTGCGTCGTCGCTTTCCTTTGCGCACGTGAGAGTGAGCCGAGAAGGGCATGCTTGGCCGCCCTCACGTTCTCCTCTCCTTTTGACGATTCTGCAGGGACTCTCAAGTGGGGAGCTGCAAGGGAGCTTTCCAGCACCTCCTTGATCTCTATGCGGCTGGTGAAAGAAACCTAGAGTCAACAAAGAACGCCTTCCGGAATAGCCACTGTTTCTGCCTCCGCCATGTGCATGTTTTCTATTCTAGGCAATGACCAGAGATTCACTCAAGTGCTGAGGCACGGGGAAGGTATCCAGATCCTTATGTGCCCTATTAGTCCCAGAAAGGAGCGCTCTGTGGGATGGCCACAGACTCGGTTTAGGTGGACGCCTGCATTGCGCTATCTTCAACCTGGGTCCTGAGCCATTTCTGCTTCCCTGCGCTGCGTCGGGTCATTTATTATACATGTTTTTTGCCATAATTGAACACTCACAAAAGGAAGACACATAAAGACAACACAGGCGGCACTTCCAACTGATTTATTTTGAGCTGTGGCCCAAGAATATATATATGCGTACACGCATGCGCTGGCTGTTCACAGATCTACGTTACCCAGCGGTCAAACAATCTAGTTTCTGAGGTCAACACGACAGAGCCATGATCCGACGTCAACAGCTAACTGCAGCGCAAGAGAAATAGTCACTGACCTCGACGTGCTTCTCCACGGCACGCAGTCACCGCCTTAGTGGACACAGGAGTCAACTACTCCGTCATCACCGCCCAGTTGAAGAAAAGTTATCATTGAATGAGAAGACCCTCAAGTTCTGATCACTGGAACGCACCTAAATAACGCCGACTAGAATGTGCACAACAAGAATTACCGTTAATGACCAGAATTACCCTGCCACCTACGTTATTCTTCAACAATGTTCACGAGGCATCATTCTCGGCATGGTGCTCCTGAACCAACATGGCACAGTCATCGACCTGAAGTCAGAGACGATAACGCACTCGGAAGATCAAGCGATATCGCCGAAGAGCTCTCGAAGTCACCATGACTTTAATGTGCTGGACAATCAGGTGAACACCCCGCCTCTCTCCAGCATTGCTATTTTCATCGGCACCGAAACACGCAAAGATGAAGGATGCGTCATCAGGGGTGATCAACGTCTACTGATCGATCGTGAAAATTGCATCGCAACGGGCATCAGTCGACTCAAAGGAGGAAAACCGAAAGTGATGGTGACAAACTTCAGGGAGGAGTTCAAGCACGTGAACAAGGGCGACAATCGCATACATTGAACAAACTGTACAAACCAGCAATGCGTTTGTCCTCTCGGATTATGCCGCATCTTCCCCGGTGACCGTAGTTCCCGAACCAGACTTCCCAACAAATTAAAGTCTCAACCTGACTAAGCAGCTACAGCTCAGAAGTGTTCGCCAACTACGCAACCACTGATTTTTCATCGATAATTCAGCTAACACAAATTGCAAAGCATCGCATAATAACCGAAGAGTGCGCACGCACCACTCCGCCAGAGGACTTGCCGAGTTTCGACGAGATAACGTAAAGCTATAGAGCAACAAATTGACCAAACGCAGTGCGACGATATAATCAAGCCGCTTGAAAGCCTGCGGGCATTTCCTCTAGATTTGGTGAAGAAAAAGGACTGAACCCTGCGTTCCCGGATCGATTACCGTTCACTGAACAAGGTCACGAAGAAGGGCGTATACACCCTCCCATGGATAGACAAGGCATTGAATAGGCTCTGCAAAGCTAAATACTTCTGATCGATGGACGAGAAGACTGGCTATTGGCATATAGAAGTCGACGAGAGAGACCTGACCTGACGAGTTGAACGTCATGTCATTCGGTCTTTGCTTGATGCCTGCAACGTTCCAGTGTGTCATGGACACAGTGTTAGTAAGATTGAAGTGGCAGACCTGCATTGTTTACTTGGATTACGTCGTCATCTTCGCCATAATTTGGACGAGCACCTTAGGCAGCTTGCGACAGTAATAGAGACAATCAAGACATCAGGACTCACTCTGAAGCCGGAAAAGTGCCATTTCGCTTACGATGAGCTTCTGTTCCTTGGCCACGTCATCAGCAAATCTGGAGTCCACCCCGACCCGCAGAAGGCAACTGCCATCGCAAAGTTCCCGCAGCCCATCGACAAGAAAGCAGTGCGTAGATTCCTTGGCATGTGTGCCTAGTACAGGCGCTTTGTCAATGACTTTTCACGCATTGCTCAGCCGCTAACGCATCTAACCAAATGTGATGTCGAGTTCAAATGGCAAACGGCGCAGGCCGACGCATTTCAAGAACTAAAACAACGCATGCAGTCACCGCCGGTACTCGCACACTTCGATGAGGACGCCGCTACCGAAATCGACACTAACACCTGTAGCCTAGGCACCAGTGCCGTCCTAGTCCAGACGAAAGACGCACTTGAACGGATAATATACTATACTAGCCGGCCGCTGTCAAAAGCGAAAGGCAAGTATTCTACGACTGAAAAGGAATGCCTCGCTATCATTTGGGCTACCCCAAAATTCCGCCCTTACCTATATGGCAGGCCATTAAAAGTCGTGAGGAACCATCACTCGCTGTGTTTTTTTTTAATTATGGCGTTTTAAGTGCAAAAACCACTTTCTTATGAGGCACACCGTAGTGGGGGACTCCAGAAATTTCGACCAGCTGGGGTTCTTTAACGTGCACCTAAATCTAAGTACACGGGTGTTCTCGCATTTCGCCCCCATCGAAATACGGCCGCAGTGGCCGGGATTCTATCCCACGACCTCGTGCTCAGCAGCCCAACACCATAGCCATGCAGTGAGCAACCACGGCGGGTTACTCGCTGTGTTGGCTAGCTAACTCAAAGGACCCTTTAGGACGGCTGGCACGGTGGAGCCTCAGACTGCAAGAATAGGACGTCATGGTAATCTACAAGTACGGACGAAAACACTCTGACGCCGACTGTCTATCACGCGCCCCCATCGATCCCCCGCCACAAGACGACGAGGACGACGACGTCTTCCTTGGAATAATAAGCTCGGAAGATTTCACTGAACAGCAACGAGCAGACCCGGAGCTAAAAGGCCTCGTCGAGTATTTCGAAGGGAGCACCGACGTTGTCCCTAGGGCATTTAACCACGGATTGTCTTCGTTCACGCTACAAAACCACCTGCTCGTGAAGAAGAACTTCTCACCAGCCCGCGCCAACTACCTTCTTGTTCTTCCTTGAGCGCTGCGTCCAGAAGTACTGCAAGCCCTACCTCACGATCCAACCGCTGGGCACCTCGGATTCTCCCGAACGCTGTGAAGCGTACAGGAAAGATATTACTGGCCGCGTCTGACCGCCAAATTCGCCTGTTACGTCAAGACATGCCGAGACTGTCAGCGACGCAAGACACCACCGGCAAGGCCAGCAGGATTACTACAGCCGACCAAACCTCCTTGCCGACCATTTCAGCGGATCGGGATGGATTTGTGGGGACCATTTACGCCCCAACAACTGCACAGAGCAGCCACAACTGCACAGAGGAAACACGAAAGTGTTGCTCACAAACTTCAGCCAGGAGTTCAAGCACATCAACAAGGGCACGACGATTGCATACATCGAGGAAATCCTGGAGACCAGCAATGCGTTGGTCCTCTCGGATTCTGCCGGATCCATCCCAACGACCGTAGTTCCGGAGCCAGACTTCAACATAAATCCAAGTCTCCCTGTGATTAAGCAGCAACGGCTCAGAAGTCTGCTTCGACGATACAAAGACTGCTTTTCGACGTCATCGAGGATTCGACAAACATCAGTCGCAAAGCATCGCATAATAACCGAAGAGTGCGCTCGACCACTCCGCCAGAGCCCTTACCGAGTTTCGACGCGAGAACGCGAAGCTATAAGACAAGTCGACGAAATGCTGCGCGTTGACATCATCCAGCCGTCGAAAAGCCCGTGGCCGTCTCCTGTCGCCTTAGTGGAGAAAAAGGAAGGAACCCTACGTTTCTGCGTCGATTATGTCGACTAAACAAGATCACGAAGGAGGACGTATACCCCCTCCCACGGATAGACGACGCATTGGATCGTCTGTGCAATGCTAAATACTTTTCGTCGATGTACCTCAAGTCTGGCTACTGGCAAATAGAAGTCGATGACAGGGATCGCGGAAAAACCGCCTTCATCACTCCAGACGGCCTCTATGATTTCAAGGTCATGCTATTCGGACTGTGCTCGATGCATGCAACTTTTCAGCGCGTCATGGGCACGGTTTTAGCGGGATTGAAGTGGCAGACCTGTCTTGTTTTCTTCGATGACGTCGTCGTCTTCGTCGGAAATTTCGACGATCACCTTAGGCGGCTTTCGACAGTACTAGAGACCATCAAGTCATCAGGGCTGACTCTGAAGCCGGAAAAGTGTCGCTTTGCTTACCGCGAGCTTCTGTTCCTAGGCTACGTCATCAGCAAATCTTGAATCCGCCCCGACCCGCAGAAGGCAGCTGCCATCGCAACGTTCCCGCAGCCCATCGACAAGAAGGCAGTGCGTAAATTTCTTGACGTGTGTGTCTACTATAGGCTTTAAAGACGTTCTGATGGGCCACTTGGTTCATAGCTTTAGAAGCTTCTCATAACTGCGGGAAAAATTACGACACAAGAAAGAAACACCTAGTAGTTCTGCGGAAATCCGCAAGGTGGAGAGAAGTAATTAATAAAGGGAAAATCAGACATCCACCCGTGCCCCGGAAAGGCGGTGGTCCCGGGTCCGAGTCCCGGACCAGGACGAACTTTTCTTCACCTCTGAGGCCTTTCTTTCGAGTAACCCGTATGGGTTTCCTCTGTAGCACTTGCTACGAACGGGTGGATGTCTGATTTTCCCTTTATTAAGAAAGAAACACACACCACACCACGAGCGCTGACTGCTAACTCTTTATTCTTTGAAAGAAAGCAACCTACACATATTTCATTCGGGAACCTTTGCACGTGTACTCATTGTCACTCTCACATGTGCCGACAAACATAAAAATGTAAAAGATAATCTGCTGGATAACATTGTATCCAAGATTGACAAGCGATCACCTAATTAACCTGAGCAATTCTTGCAGCATCGTAAAAAAGGGAGAAGTAAAGTAAAAAAAAACAGGAAATACAAGAAGACACCACGAGTATGGGAAGGAAACGGATATGGCATTTAACAAATAACCAGTGTAAAGGCGAAGGAAGAGGTGGTAAAATCGTTTGAAGAAAGCAAGAAAGGCAAATAGAAATAACAACATAACGAAAAAACGGGGAATATCACGCTGATCAAGAATGCTGACAATGACACATCGCATGGATGAAGGCTCAAAAACTGGCTTAATGAAAACAACCGTAGAAAAGGGGGGTGACGGCGACTATTGAATTTACATGTGTATGGAAAGAGTGAGACCTGGTGAATAAACTAACGCTCGGCGCCACTCACAGCCCAAAAGAACTATAACAAACAAAACAAGAAAACAAAAACATAGAAAATACCTAGCTAGCAATTCTCAACAAGTGGATCGTCGTCGCGACGGACTATTTTACCCACTTCGCTTAAACGAAACCATTGCCGAAAGGTAGCGCAGCCGAAGATCTACGTACAGAGCATCCTGCTCCGACATGGTGCTCCAAAAGACACATCACCGACAGAGTAACGGCCTTTACAGCGGAGCTCACCCAAGCCAACCCGCATAACAGCCAGACAAGGCACAGCAGGACGACTGCCTGCCACCTGCCGACAAATGGTAGGGAAGCGCCTGAACAAGACCCTCGCCAACGACGTCGAGCAGAAGACGTAGGATGCGGTCGTACGTAACCTTCGCTAATCACATGGCAGTGCAAGAAGCAAATCAAGTGACGCCGTTCAAGCTGGGTAACGACCGGAACCAGAAGACGACTCTACATGCCATGCATGTCGCTGACGAAGAAAATGTTGATATCGCGGCCTATCTCCAGCTCGCCGAAGGAGTTCAACAGCTCGCCCGCCAGCGGGTCAAGAACAAACAGAGGGCCGACAGCCGACACCATAACCTTCGAGGACGCTACATCGAGCACCAGCCCAGTGGCCGCGTTTGCCTTTGTACGCCGACGAGGACTTAGCGAGAAGGTTTTACGCCGCTCTTTCGGACCCTGAAAGATCATCCGACGCATTGGTGCTCTCGATGATGAGATCATGCCAGACAGGATTTCGCTAACTCCGCGGTGGCGCTCACGAGCTGAAATAGTCCATGTTGTGCGACATAAGCCGTCCTATCAGCGTTAACGATCCCCCATTGGATTTTCCATCCATAGCTGAACTTTGAACTGTCTTTTTTTGCGCTGTTAATGAAAGCAGCGTTCCGGGCAAGTTGGTAATCAATTACCTAAATGATATTGCGCGACAAAAAAACGACACGGACGTGAGAGAAGTCGTTTTTTGCCGCGCAATATCATTTAAGTATTGCGCTGTTACTTTTCACTTCGTTGCTTTGTTTTGTTAGTTTCGTTTATTAAGTGTCCTTTTGTTTTTCGTTCTACTATTTGTTGCATCTGGGCGATGATTTTTGAGAGGGGGGCATTGATACATGTACTTGTTTAAGTTTTTTGTGTGACCGATTTGCACCGTCTAACAAATATCGCTCAGCATTGCACGAGCCCGCTCGTATCCCAAGTTTTGGTCTGTTGTCGCCGAAGCTTGTGTAATCTGATTGCATGTGCCACAGGAATTATACAGAACTTTCTGGAAGAAGACACGCTGGTGCCAGTGATTGCTCTGGAACATGCGATGACTCACGTAAAAAAGCCGACGCACTTGACCGGCAGATGAGATTTTGGCGATCACCGACCGTGTTCGCCGCTATCACTTTGCTTTGAGTGTGGCCTATTTTCGTGGTCACAAGTTCGCCCAATAAAAGTTAGTTCCGTCATTCAGGGATTGGCTGCTGTATTAATCACCACCACTACTACGTGTCAATATGGAAGCATTGCATGTGATCTATTTTACAATAAACATAAAGATAAATTGGAAATGGTGCAAAGGCGTGATGTTCGAGTTTCCTTCAATCAAGTTAGGTCAGCTGATTCGTCATCCAGATTTAAGCGCGAACAATATCCTCACACTGGAGCATCGAACAAAAATATCGAGATTAAGATTCCTGCACAACCTGTGTAAAACGCCATTGCACCTTGACACGCGAAAGTATAATCAGTCATTTGCAGCACTCGCATCTCGTCACCGACATTCTCGCAACTTACTTCCATATTCGTCTCGTAAAAACATTCCTAAAGATTATTGGCTTCCACTCTCAATAGAGTAGTGTAATGCCTCGCGTGTCAGTGTATTGTCTTCAGATAAGGTCACCGCATTTGTGTCGGCTGTGTCCGACTTTTAAATACGGTCACGCGTCTTTTTCTTCCCGAGTATCGTAATGCTATACTTTGACGTAATAGTTCCGCGCAAACCCGCAAGGTGGTGAGAAATAATCAGGCGAAAATGAGAGACATTCACCCAATCTTAGCACATTCTACAAAGGAAACCCATACGGGTTTCTCGAAAGAGTAGCCTTTATGTTGCAGAAGAATTCATCCTGGTGCGGGACTCGAACCAGGGACCACCGACTCTCCGGTGCAGCCGCTCAACCATCTGAGCTAACCAGGCGGCTAGCAGATGGCAGGACGAAGTCAAATTTTTCAACAACTCGAAGCAAAGGCAAGAGTTTGACGTAATGGTTGGGCGGAAACCGACAAAGTGGAGCAATTGCAGCAATTCCTGCGAATAGGTGGATGTCTCATTTCCCTAATTAACGTTCTACTTCGTTATTTGAATGTGTTCATGTAATCTTGGCCTATAAGGGTGTCATTTTGTTTTCGAAGTGTTCGAACAGTAAAAAACGTACACTGTAAAGAATGGCACCTGCTGGGTCATATTTAGGACCTTTTAATAAATACAAACACAATTGACATAGGTGAGCGAGAACACTGGCTGGGCGGTCGTATAAAAAAAAAAAAACTAATGTGTGCCAATAATTGTTAAGTTCAGTAGATCTGAAACCCGTGAACACATTTGTGGCGAACGCAGCAAACTAAAAGAAAGTAACAGCTTTTCACGAAGGCTTCGCTCCGGTGATTCGTCATGCTAGAAAAAGGCTGATCGTATTCGGGAAGGAGTTACTTCAATCGCCGGCTTTCGGCAGCACAAAGTTTACATAAATCGCACTGGCTGCATTTGTGACACACGAAGATACAGGGTGAGGGAGGAACCATACAGTTTCTGGCCACGCCTTAAGCATGATAATGCAATACAAGGCGTAAGTAATAGCCCAGACGAAAGCATGCGCGGAAACTCGAAGAAGGGCACTGTTAATTTGCAGAGATAACTCATTCATGTTTTTTCGTTCCAGTGTTCTTGACTAAGAAGCGTCATGAATGAGCGTGATCAGTTTAGTTCTGCGGCGTGGGCCTGCGGGGCCATAATATAACACTAACAGAAATGGTTGAGTTAGAATGTATTGAGTAAAAAAAAATATTCGCGAATAACAAACATTACAGTGTGTACCGTTAGGATCGAAATTGCACGCATGGTGGCGGAAATTTAAGGGCTGTATCAAATGTAATTCATTCGTTAAGTGTATATGTCGTGTCCGGTGTTGAAATAGTGTGGGTCGGCATTTCACGTAAAAAAAAAAAGCGATGATATTGGGCACATGCTACCACGACACCACCGCTACCACAGCGTTTGTTGACGAGTCAGATGACGTCATTGCCGATATTTTACCTAGCTATCCTGACTGGCCGGTCATGCTCTTAAGGGACTTCAACATCTTTATTATTACATGTTCTTTTCATGAGCTAAACGCGTCTTCTACTCAGTGCCCTAAAGTTTAAACATGTCCAGATGCTTTCCTTTCACATAGTAAGCGACGAGACCCACTCGTATGATGTCTGGTTCGACAAATACGCTGCATTTAATTTTTCGACACACACGCAACTTGTATCTCATATCACCTAACTTCCATACTTTAGTATTAATTCGTTCCTCTGTTTTAACCTTATCGTGTCCTCTGCACATTCTAAACGTAAAACCAAGAAAATTTGCGATGACAAAAGGGCAAATTTGGGCTCTATTACAAAAAACTGAGGGAAATTCTGGACTTCTATATTGATTATTTAGATCTTAGAGATGTTCACAAAAACTGGAAATTGTTTATAACCGAAGTAATTGAATCCGTTGGAGCATATTGCCGCGACGCCATCTGTGTCCAACAACGTGGACGATGAAGACGATGACCTCGAGTGTGCAAGCGAGGGTGCTAGGGAAGAAGAAGCTTAAACTGATCGCTTGTTCTTATTGTCTACATTAAATACTGCTCTCCACCATTGTCTCAAGTGAGCCATGACAATGGTGGACGTGCTGGGTATCGCTTCATCGCGTAATGTGATAGGGACGACTCCTGCGAGTAGCCCTGCATTGTTAGAATCTGGGTCGCAAGCCCCAAGGGTAGCGTTGGCCTGGCGGCCTGGGGCACAACTGGCAGCATCCGAAGGTCCCGGCAAAGCATGAGTCGACTGGTAACAGAACAACTTGTTTATTCTAACATCGCAAAAGAGCGGGCGCCCCGCAGGGGCGTCTGCGTCAGCAGGCGTTTGGTGTGTTGCGACACCACGTACCCGAGCACACGAGGTTTGGCTCCTCCCGCGTGTAGCCGTGCGCGGCTTAGCCGTGTCTGGGGAAAAGGGGATCCTGGGGGTTGAGCCGATGCTGGGTGTTCGGACCTTTAAGGCCCCCCGGCGGAGGCAACACACCTCTTCGGCCTCGGCTTCACACAGACGGCACCCCCGGACTGACCCACCCGGGGGAAATCGGCAGTCGCCTTTTCCTGTCTCTTCCTCCTCGAATCTTCGTCTTTATCTCTCACTTTTTAATCTTTCCTGTCTTCTTCTCTTTTCCATTTACTTCCTTTCTCCACGGCGGCAAGGGTTAACCTTGTGTATCTGCCCTCCCTTGGGTATAATATATTAGGTTATAGTAGCAATGTACGGCTGGCGCCTGCAGCCTTACGCGTTAAGGCCTGCAGCGTCCCCATGTTGGGCTCCGTGGTGGGTGGCCGCCATTGCTGCCGAACACAAACCGAAATACCATGGGAACACCCGCATTTCCCCGCCTACTTGATCGTCACCCTCAGTAGAGGGGACGCACCGAAGACTTCAGCGCATGTTTGACCCGCATAAAAGAGAACTACCCGAAGTACCATGTTGTCCATAGTGAAAATCCTGAAAAGCAAGCCAGATTCATTTCGCCATTCACAGTAGCAAAATCTTTAACCGAAGCCTTAGGGCCAGGTTATAAGGTAACGAAAATGGCTAGCGGGGACCTTCTCCTTGAGATCCCTCAGAAACATCAGTACGAGAAGCTTGGCAGTCTTGTGACATTTGGCAACATACAAATTTCTGTTACACAACACCGAACGATGAATAGCTCACGGGGAGTCGTGTCAGAGGCAGACCTCCTAGACTTGACAGAAGCTGAACTCCTGGAAGGATGGAAAGAACAAAATGTCACTGATGTAAAACGTATTATAATTAGACGAGACAACAAGGAAATCCCCACTAAACATCTTATCCTAACATTCTCATCCAGCGTACTGCCAGAAACCATCGAAACAGGATACATCAGATTAAATGTTCGACCATTTATCCCCAACCCTAGACGATGTTTCAAATGTCAGAGGTTCGGCCATCGCTCGCAGAGCTGCCGTGGTCAAATAACTTGTGCAAAGTGTGGAGTCCAGGGCCACCCCTCAGACAACTGCAGTGGCACACTTCACTGTGTGAACTGCAGTGGTGACCATCCAGCCTACTCACGCTCTTGTCCAAACTGGAAGAAAGAAAAAGAGATAATCACACTTAAAGTCAAGGAAAACATTTCGTTTAAGGAAGCCCGTAAACGGTGCTCACCTTTCCTCAACACACCTTATGCTGATGCGGCGCGTCGGGGGGCAGCGTCGCAGCGGCCAATGCCAAGTGCCCAGCCCGCGTGCAGCGAGCAGGTACCTTTGGCTCCTGCCCCCCGGGTGGAAGTAGGTAAGCCTACTCCATCCAACCAGCAACCAGGCCAGGCTACCCTTGGGTTGCCAGCCCCACAAGAGTTTTCTGCGGCAGCCTACGCTGCACGCAGCGATCCCGCAGTACCGATAGTGGCCCCGAAGGTAGGCGCAGCCGAGGCTGCTTCGACTTCCCCGGCCCCTCCCAGCGCTGGCAACAGCCGGCGCAGCCAAATTCCACAGGGAGCCCCATCGACCTCCGGGCTGGTGGGCGCAGGGGTCTCGCCTTCCGAGGTGAGACTCTCCCGAAAAACTTCTCGCTCGCAAGAGCGCGTGTCCGGCGCCTCACAAGAGGCAATGGACACAACACCTATCCCCACGGCGCACCAAGCGCCTAAGGAGCGGCGAGGCTCCCTCGAACGCTTCAAAAAGAGTAAAACCCCGGTTACAGGGCCTCGAAAGAGCTCTGAACCTAAGCTCTGAAATCTCTGTAATTAATACTTCTGTTTCCGTATACACAGAACTTATTTACTACCAATATGGATACACCAATAATTCAATGGAACGTCAGAGGACTTCTCAGGAACCTTGATGACGTGCAAGAGCTTATCCAAAAACACAATCCAAAAGTGCTGTGTCTACAGGAAACACACTTAAAACCACAACACACAAACTTTCTCCGACCGTATGTCGCGTTTCGCAAAGATCGCGATGATGCTGTCGTATCATCAGGCGGTGTTGCCATTTTGGTTCATAAAAATATTTCCTGTCAGCGTTTACAGCTACAAACGCCCCTTGAAGCAGTGGCGGTTCGAGCTGTTCTTCTAAGTAAACTCGTCACCATTTGCTCGCTCTATGTACCCCCACACTTCAAATTAAACAAACATGAATTTCAGTCATTTATAGACGAATTGCCAGAACCTTATCTTGTCCTCGGCGATTTCAATGCGCACAGCTCCCTGTGGGGCGACTCTCGTATAGATGCCCGAGGTCGTCTTGTTGAACAGTTCCTTTTTTCTTGTGGTGCGTGCCTTCTGAATAAGAAGGAACCCACATATTACTCTCTAGCAAACAGAACCTTTTCTTCAATCGATCTCAGCATAGTCTCTCCTTCTATTCTGCCCGAACTCGAATGGGAAGTTACAAAGAACCCTTACGGAAGCGATCACTTCCCCATACTAATACGAACACCTCAAGAAAACGAATATCCACCACAGGCACCTCGGTGGAAGATTGAGACAGCTGATTGGGACAAATTTCGAACTCTTACTGGTATCTCATGGCATGACATCTCCTCGTTAGAAATTGATGCAGCTGTGGAGTATTTTACAGCCTTTATAATAGATGCCGCATCTAAATGCATATCACAAGCAAATGGCCTCTCGTGCAAACGGCGCGTTCCGTGGTGGACCGACGATTGTAGGATCGCACGTAAAAAACAGAACAAAGCGTGGGGTTTGCTACTCGCTTCTCCCACTGCAGAAAATCTTATCAACTTTAAAAAAGTAAAATCCGAAGGCAGGCGAACCCGCCGACAGGCCAGAAGAGAAAGCTGGCAGAAGTTTTTATCGGGCATCAACTCGTACACAGATGAGGCCAAAGTCTGGAGCAGGGTTATTAGGATAATAGGGCGACAAGCACAATCACTCCCTCTGGTAAACACACGAGGCGATACCCTGCAAGCTCAGGCAGACTCATTTGGGGAGCACTTTGAGGGCGTCTCGAGCTCAACCCATTATTCTCAGTCCTTTCTCAAATATAAACAGATAGAAGAATGTAAGCCAATAATTAGAAACTCCAGGCAGAATGAACCCTATAACCGGCCTTTCAGTATTGCCGAGTTGAGAGCTGCGTTGAACACATGCAAAAGCACTGCACCAGGACCTGACAGAGTCATGTATGATATGATCAGAAACTTACATGCTGACACACAAGTCACACTACTCACACTTTACAACACTATTTTAGCTACGGGATACCTCCCATCTACATGGAAAGAGGCGATTGTCGTTCCTGTCCTGAAGCAAGGAAAAGACCCCTCCTTGACAGCAAGTTATCGTCCAATAGCTCTTACGAATTGTTTGTGTAAGCTCTTCGAAAAAATGTTTAATCACAGACTCATACACTTCCTTGAATTCAACAATATACTCGATCCCTATCAGTGTGGCTTCAGGCAAGGGCGGTCAACAACAGATCATCTTGTGCGCATTGAAGGATATATCCGCGATGCCTTTGTACACAAACAGTATTTCCTCTCCCTATTCCTCGATATGGAGAAGGCATATGATACAACATGGCGCTATGGGATCTTGCGAGATTTGTCGGGAATGGGCATCTGTGGAAATATGTTGAAAGTAATTGAAAGCTATTTGTCCAATCGTACCTTCCGTGTAAAAGTCGGCAATGCACTGTCACGTCCCTTTACCCAGGAAACTGGTGTACCCCAGGGAGGCGTGCTCAGCTGCACTCTCTTTATTGTTAAGATGAACAAACTACGTGCTTCACTACCACCTGCCATTTTTTATTCCGTATACGTAGACGATATACAAATAGGCTTCAAATCCTGCAACCTCACAGTATGCGAAAGACAGGTACAGCAGGGATTAAACAAAGTGTCCAAATGGGCAGACCAAAACGGATTTAAGGTCAACCTCCACAAAAGTTCTTGTGTTCTCTTCACAAGAAAGAGAGGCCTGGTCCCCGATCCTTGTGTAGAACTGGGCGGACAACAAATTCCTGTCAACAAAGAACACAAATTCCTAGATATTATTCTTGACTCCAGGCTCACTTTCATTCCCCACTTAAAACACCTTAAAGAAAAATGTCTTAGAACAATGAACTTACTTAAAATACTCTCCCACACAACGTGGGGTAGCGACAGACAGTGTTTATTGAATATATACAGGAGCCTAGTTCGATCACGGTTACATTATGGTACCGTAGTATACCACTCTGCCGCACCGAGCGCGCTTAAGATGTTAGATCCCGTACACCATCTGGGTATCCGTCTGGCCACTGGCGCATTTAGGACAAGCCCTGTTGAAAGTTTATATGTAGAGTCGGATGAGTGGCCACTCCATCTTCAGCGAACCAACATCAGCTTAACGTATTTTCTCAAGGCTCGCTCTAATAAGGAACATCCGTGTTTCACAACCATTAACGACTTCACGTGTGAAACACTTTTTAATAACAGACCCTCTATGAGACTTCCTTTCTCACTGCGTGCAAGAGAACTTAGCAAGGAAATGGATGTCCCAATTCTCGAACAACGCCTAATGCCTCCAGCTAAGCTAGTACCGCCCTGGGAGTGGCAGCTGATAGAGTGTGACACATCGTTTGTAGAGGTCACTAAACATGCGCCAGAGACACATATCAAAATGCATTTCTTGGAGCTCCAGTACAAGTACTCGTGCACAGAGTTTTACACAGACGCTTCTAAGTCGCATGCCGGGGTGTCCTACGCTGCCATTGGTCCATCCTTCTCGGAATCCGGTGTACTGCACCCTGAAACAAGTATATTTACGGCTGAGGCCCATGCACTATTGTCGGCTGTGAAACATATCAGAAAATCAAATATTCAAAAAACAATTTTATTTACAGACTCCCTAAGCGTAGTGAAAGCCTAGAAGTCACACTGTAAACACAGAAACCCCGTAATTACTGAACTCTATTCCATTCTCTGTAGAGCGTATATGTCTAACCAGCATGTCATTGTATGCTGGGTGCCTGGACATAGGGGCATCGAGGGTAACGTTCTAGCAGACCAGATGGCCACATCAATTTCATTGCATACAGTTAACCCTACCGCTTCGGTCCCTGTCACAGACCTGAAGCCTTTTTAAGAAGGAAACTGCGAAGCCACTGGCAACGTAAGTGGGACGCAGAAGTAAACAACAAACTACACGTGATAAAGCCACAATTAGGTTCTTGGCCCTCCGTAACAAAAGCACGGCGAACAGATGTCCTATTCTGTCACCTCCGAATAGGACACACATTTGGCACACATAACTTTTTACTCACTGAAAATGATCCTCCAACCTGTGGTAGATGCGGGGAGAGGCTGACCATCCTCCACGTCCTCCTGGAGTGTCGGCTAGCCGAATCTGAGAGAAAGAAACATTTTCCCCTAGCATGCCAGCAGCAGATCCCCCTTCATCCAGTAATGTTACTCGGCCCAGAACCGCTATTTGACACTAACGCAGTCCTAAGTTATCTGAAAGATGTTGTGTTACATGTAATTAGCCCCATACGTTCATAGCGTCTCCTCTCTTCGGAGGATGGCGCTGTGATAGTTCTTTTGTATAGCACGTGCCTCTAGGCCGTTGTGTTTCAAGGGCTCCGGTGAGGCAACAGTGCTCCAGGTATTTTTATTATCTCATATATTTTCTATTCTGTGTCACTCTTTTATGATTGATTTTATGGTTCATAGTATACGTCATTAGTCATCGCCATAATTTTATAGCAAGTAGATTTTACGCACTTTAAAGCGACTATTTTTAGGCCACTTTACAGCCGAGTCACATCTTCCATAACACATCAACATTAACACTTGTCATGGCGCTCTTTGGCCAAACCTGGCCCTTGCGCCACTAAACACAACACATCATCATCATCATCAAAAGAGCGGGCGGTCAGGTCGACCGAAGTGGAGAGACGGGAGAGCACGTTACTCAACAGAAGAAATCGGAGCCTCTCTCTCGGCGTCCGGGGGCAGCTGCTCTTATACTCTCGGAGTTGAGGGCAAGAGGAAGGCCTCGTGACGAGACCACGTGACGGCGGGGCACGGACGAGCTGAGAGACAAGTTGAGACGAGTGTAGTGACGCATCCGCCTTGCCGGCGCCGGACAGACCTCCTCGCTTCACACTTGGGAAGCTCCTCTCCCCGGCTGCCGCGCTTTCACAAGCGTGGGCACACACACACACACGCACACACGAAGACACGTGACACTGAAACACGCCTGGACGCGCTTGGCGGGGAGGCTTTGCGGCAGCTCCGAACGGGCCAAAATGTCCGCCGCTTTGAACGAAGCCCCGGCGTCCGTTGCATCCGCGCCGGCTATACCGCGCGTCGTAGGCGAAACGTAACAGACCGCCCCACCGGGGGAAGGAGATCCCGATGGTCAGGGGACTGTATCCGCTGTCCGGAGGGATGTCGCTTGATGATGCTCATAACCGAAGTCGGTCGTCCTTCGGCGTTTCTTGAGCGCAGCACACAGACAAGGCCTCGTTCTCTCGTTCAGGTTCACACAGGACACTGCAAAGTGACTTCGGGACAGTTGACATTTTTGTTATCGTTCCCGGCAAGCGTTAGAACTACGCCGAAACTCAACCGCTCAGTCAGCAAGCACGGCACAACCCTCACTAAGCCCTGCCAGGCTCTTTACCCTTTTATACTACTGCCTAGTTCCTTACAGTAGTTTTGCAGCACTCAGAACACATCCACAAATTGAAAAATTGCACTAGAAAGCACGTCATCACTTTGAAACACTACACAAAAGCAATATGTTAAAAATCCTGCCTCAGGAAGAAAAACATCAGTAACAAATAACTTTGAGGCTGATTCTTACGTTAGGGGCTTCGACTTAAGCCATCGGCGTTACCGTTGAGACTCCCCTTTTTGTAACGCACCTCAAAGGAATATTGTTGCAAAACGAGGCTCCAGCGCAGGAGGCGGCCATTTTTGGGAGAGATGGTCTGCAGCCATTGGAGAGGGCAGTGATCCGTCTCAATGATAAACCTCGAGCCGGCTAGGTAGCATGACAATTTCTGAACGGCCCACACG
Source organism: Dermacentor andersoni (assembly GCF_023375885.2). Classification (NCBI taxonomy): domain Eukaryota; kingdom Metazoa; phylum Arthropoda; class Arachnida; order Ixodida; family Ixodidae; genus Dermacentor; species Dermacentor andersoni. Next base: position 5,284,186 of record NC_092821.1, read on the forward strand.
ATACACGCACACTCTTTCTCGGTGGCGCTGTACGCCTGCTCACGACTGGTCAGCTTACGACTAGCATACTGGACGGGGTGTTCTACTTCTCCATTTTCCCGTTGGCACAGTACAACGCCCATGCCTCGCTCACTAGCATCGCACTGAACAACGAACCCTTTTGTGTAGTCGGGCGATCGTAGCACAGGCTGGCTTGTTAGGGCGCTCTTTAGGGCGCTAAAAGCTCTTTCCTTTGTCTCGTCCCAGACGACTGTTTGCGGCTCTGTCTTTCTTAGAGCATCCGTCAGGGGAGCCGCGATATCAGAGTACCTGGGGATGTACCTCTGATAGTAGCCGGCGACACCTAAGAACGACCGAATATCGGTCTTCGTGCGCGGTTGCGGGAAGTCTCGCACAGCGGCCACCTTGATTTCAGAGGGGCGGCGACGACCCCGTCCAATCACGTGACCGAGGTAGACAACCTCGGCCTGGGCTAACTGGCACTTGGGAGCCTTGACTGTCAAGCCCGCATCGCGCAGGCGGGTTAGCACTGCCCGCAAGTGGGCCATATGCTCAGGCCAGGATGCGGAGAATATCGCTACGTCGTCTAGATACGGTAAAGCGAATTCTTGCTGTCCCCGCAACACTTTATCCATGAGGCTTGAAAAGCAGTATGGCGCGTTCTTCAAACCAAAGCTCAACACTTTAGGACGGAATGTTCCCATTGGTGAAATGAACGCCGCATACCTACTAGCCTCTTCTGTAAGTGGAACCTGCCAATAACCCCTGACAAGATCTAGGGTGGAAATAAACTGAGCGCTACTCACTCTCTCAAGGCGCTCCTCGATGTTAGGGATCGGATAAATTTGATCCTTAGTGATGGAATTAAGCCTGCGGTAGTCGACGCAAGGACGAGGTTCCTTGCCCGGTACCTCAACTAAAATCAAAGGGGAGGTATAATCACTCTCACCCGCCTCAATAACACCGAGCTGTAGCATTTTCTTTACCTCAGCCTCCATAATATCGCTCTGGCGGGGTGACACCCGGTACGCCTTGGATCGTACTGGCTCTGGGGAGGTAAGTTCTATGTCATGAGTAAGGACAGAAGTCCTACCAGGCCTCTCAGAGAACAGACCTTGAAACTCTTGTAAGAGCTGGTGTAGTTCGGTTTTCTGCTCAGGCGACAGCGATGCTTTACTGATTAAGTCACTAATGACTTGATCGGTGTCTTTCCTGTTCGTCACTGAGCCTAGTCCCGGAAGCTCGACCGGAAGCTCTTCGGGAACGTTTACCATCATGCACACCACTGCTTCCCGTTGTTTATAGGGTTTGAGCAGATTACAGTGGTAAACTTGCTGTGCTTTCCGCTTTCCTGGCAGACTCACTACGTAGTTAACGTCCGACAGTTTTTGAACAATCCGTGCTGGGCCCTCCCACTGCACGTCGAGTTTGTTTTTTAGCGATGTGCGCAATATCATGACCTCATCGCCCACCTCAAAACGACGGGCCCTGGCTGTCCGATCATAATAAACCTTGGCCCTCTGCTGGGCCTTTGCCATTGCTTCACCTGACAACTCCTGTGCCCTTCTTAAGCGTTCGAGGAGCCTAAGCACGTACTATACCACGACTGGGTCGTCGCCCCTGCCTTCCCACGATTCTCGAAGCATGCGAAGCGGAGATCGCAGCGAGCGACCGTACACCAGCTCAGCTGGCGAAAACCCCGTAGCCGCATGCGGCGCGGTCCTTAATGCAAACATCACCCCAGGCAGACACAGCTCCCAGTCAGTTTGATGTTCAAAACACAATGCTCTCAACACGCGCTTCATGACGGAGTGGAGCTTCTCAACAGAATTCGACTGGGGGTGGTGCACTGAGCTGTGTAACAGCTTTACCCCGCACCTTTCGAGAAAGGCTGTCGTCAAAACTCTAGTAAACACTGTGCCCTGATCTGATTGGATTTCCGCAGGAAAACCAACTCGCGCAAAGATGGACAGTAGTGCATTGACTATCTCAACTGAGCTGAGTTCTTTAAGCGGCACTGCTTCAGGGAACTTTGTCGCTGGGCAGATCACAATCAAAATGTGTCTGTACCCCGTGGTGGTTACCGGCAGAGGTCCCACTGTATCAATAACGAGCCGTCTAAAAGGCTCCGTAATGATAGGTACCAACTTCAACGGCGCCCTCGATTTGTCCCCTGGTTTGCCCACCCGCTGACAGGTGTCACATGTCTTCACAAAGTGGTCTGCGTCCCGAAAACACCCTGGCCAATAGTACTCTTGCAAGAGACGGTCCTTAGTTTTCTTAACTCCTAGGTGTCCGGACCACGAACCCCCATGCGACAAGCGCAACAGATCCTGACGATAGCATTGAGGCACGATCAGCTGATCGAACTCCACTCCCCTGCGGTCTAGATACTTCCGGTAAGGGACGCCACCTCTTTCCACAAAGCGAGCATTTTTCTTGACGATACCTTCCTTGACAATGCAGCGTATGTTTTCTAGGCTGCCATCCTTCTTTTGCTCGGCTATCAAAGCCGCCCGGCTGACTTTTAGCAACCTATTAAGTCCGTCTGACGTAGGCGCGATGAGCAAATCTGCAGATAGCTCTTCTAACTTTCCCGTGTCGGGCATTTCCTCTCCAGTATCTGGTGCCTTTAACGCTACAGGCTCAATTTTATTCAGTTCGGGCGTGCTCTGAATATCAGCTTGCTGCGCCTCTGACCCTTTCTCATTGTTCGACAACGTCGGCCCCGCAACTACCGCCTTTGCAGCGAGCTCCCGAACCTTTGATCTTGTTAAGGCCTGAACGCTAGCCTCACCAAACAAAAGCCCCTTCTCGCGCAGGAGGTGATCGGACCTGTTCGAAAATAGGTACGGGTACTGGGGGGGGGGGGCAGCATAGATGACACTGCGGCCTCCGTCTCAAGCGCTCCGAAAGGTCCTTCAATAAGCACTTTTGCTACGGGCAGACACACGCTATGAGCTTCCACGGCTTGCTTGATCCATGCACACTCGCCCGTGAACATATCGGGTTCTACGTAAGAGGGGTGAACTACATCCATTGTAGCTGCGGAATCGCGAAGCACTCGGCACTCTTTCCCGTTCACGAGGAGGTCTCGCATGTAAGGCTCGAGAAGCTTCATGTTCTCGTCAGTGCTGCATAATGACAAAAACACGACTTTTGTTTTTGTTTCTGGACACTGCGCCGAAAAGTGACCCGGCTTCTGGCACGTATAACAAACGCGCGCTTGCCTCGTCTCGAACCGCTTTCTGCGTTCGGCTTCGGCTGCCGCCGTCTCCTTACGTTCGGTTGGACTGCTTTCACTCGCATCCGCACTACGTGTGTCCCCCTTTGCTCTCATGGGCGTGAACTTCGGCCTCTCAAACTTGGAGCCAAATTCACCCTTTTGACCGTCCTTAGCTCCGCGAGCCCGACGCGTCACAAACTCCTCGGCTAGCTCAGCGGCTCTAGCCACCGTACTAACGTCTGGCCTATCCAAGACCCAGTACCGCACGTTCTCAGGTAACCGACTATAAAACTGTTCCAGCCCGAAACACTGCAGAACTTTCTCGTGGTCACCAAACGCTTTCTCTTCTTTGAGCCACTCCTGCATGTTTGACATAAGCCTGTAGGCAAACTCTGTATATGACTCACTTTTACCTTTCTCATTTTCCCGAAACTTCCGACGGAACGCCTCCGCTGACAGCCTGTACTTTTTTAGCAGACTCGATTTCACTTTGTCGAAATCCTCTGCCTCCTCTCTATTCAAGCGAGTGACTACGTCGGCCGCCTCGCCGGGTAACAAAGTGAGCAAGCGCTGTGGCCACGTTTCCCGAGAGAACCCCTGCTTCTCGCACGTTCGCTCAAAGTTAACCAGGAAAAAACCAATGTCCTCTCCAAGCTTAAACGGCCGCATCAGGTCAGTCATTTTGAACAATACTCGTTCTCCTGCACCGTGTGCCTGACTTCCATTACGAGCGCGTTCCATCTCTAACTGGAGACGCTTCATTTCCAAAGCGTGTTGACGATCGCGCTCTCTTTCTTTCTCTTGTTGCTCTCGTTCTATCTGTTCTTTACGTTCACGCCCTTTTTCTTTCTGTTCTTTTCGTTCACGCTCATCTTTCTATTTCTGTTCTTTAAGTTCACGCTCCTCTCTCTCTTTCTGTTCTTTAAGTTCGCGTTCCTGTCTCTCTTTCTGTTCTTTAAGTTCGCGCTCCTGTCTCTCTTTCTGTTCTTTAAGTTCGCGCTCCTGTCTTTTTGCCCTCTCCTCAATGGTCTCAAGGCATTCCGACAGCTCGTCATCCTCCGCTTCTAACTCAAGAATAGCCCTCAGCAGTTCTGGTTTTCTGAGTTTGTCTGAGACATCCAGACCCAACTCTCTTGCAAGCTCCAGCAATTTCGGTTTGCGCAACGACTTCAAATCCATGGCTGCTCTGAATGCTGCTTTCTCTACTGCCTACTATTGTCTTGCCGCAAACTAACCCGGAAGCAACGACAACCACAATTACCACCTCTGTTTCTGACACTAACAAAAGCCTGGCAAAACTCAGAAGAAGAAAGTCCCGCACTCACCAAACCTCGCAGCCAAGAATTCAGCGCAGTCGTTCCGCTGAAGGCAACCAGTCATCACACAGGGCTCGTTGCACTGCTCCCGGATGGTCGTTGTGCTGCTCAGCATACAGTCAACCGCATATCTTCGCTGCTGGCCTCCGTTGTCGCGATCTCACCGCTGGCAACCAGCTGTTATTATCTGGGTCGCAAGCCCCAAGGGTAGCGTTGGCCTGGCGGCCTGGGGCACAACTGGAAGCATCCGAAGGTCCCGGCAAAGCATGAGTCGACTGGTAACAGAACAACTTGTTTATTCTAATATCGCAAAAGAGCGGGCGGTCAGGTCGACCGAAATGGAGAGACGGGAGAGCACGTTACTCAACAGAAGAAATCGGAGCCTCTCTCTCGGCGTCCGGGGGCAGCTGCTCTTATACGCTCGGAGTTGAGGGCAAGAGGAAGGCCTCGTGACGAGACCACGTGACGGCGGGGCACGGACGAGCTGAGAGACAAGTTGAGACGAGTGTAGTGACGCATCCGCCTTGCCGGCGCCGGACAGACCTCCTCGCTTCACACTTGGGAAGCTCCTCTCCCCGGCTCCCGCGCTTTGACAAGCGTGGGCACACACACACACACGCACACACGAAGACACGTGGCACTGAAACACGCCTGGACGCGCTTGGCGGGGAGGCTTTGCGGCAACTCCGAACGGGCCAAAATGTCCGCCGCTTTGAACGAAGCCCCGGCGTCCGTTGCATCCGCGCCGGCTATACCGCGCGTCGTAGGCGAAACGTAACAGCATCCAGCCCTTCAAGACATCATCCACGCGTAGAGACACCTGTGCACCGCGCAAGCCGCCGCCTGCAAGGTCTGTGCCCGGAATTTGGTCTCTTGCAACGAACTTCGTCAGCGACCTCACCGACTCAGGAAATGGCGCTTGCAAGGCCAACACAGGTGACTGTCCAAAATAATCTAGTCCCCACAAGCTTCCACGGTGACGCTTACGAAGACGGCGAAGACTGGCTGGACCAGTACGAACGCATAGCTAAGGTCACTCAGTGGCGTCCGGACCAGAAGCTTTCCAGTGTTTACTTGGCTCTTGAAGGTAGCGTAATTAAGGACGTGCTTCCAATACCGCGAGGCACATTTGACAACGTGGGACGAATTTTACCGTCGGCTACTTGACACCTTCGGAAGCACTGATCGCCGAGATAGTGCACAACGCCTTCTCGAGTTGCGCATTCAGAAGCCCAACGAAAGTGTCTCCATGTTTGCCAAGGACATGTTTCGTTTGTTTCGCCGCGCGGATCCCAACATGCCGGATTCGAAGATCCTGAGCCATCTCATGCGCGGCGTCAAAGAACAGCTATTCGCTGGTCTCGTGCGTAACCCGCTTACAACAGTGGAAGAGTTCATTAAGGAAGCCACCGCAATCGAGCGGGCGCTCCAGCAGCGTCGTCGGCAATACGAACGCCTGACTAACGATGCGCCTGTAGGAGCCGCAGTACTCACAGGGACAGACGAAACCTCGCTGCGTCATGTGAGATTCAGGAGATTCCGTCAGGAGATTCCGAAGAAAACTGTGGCACCGAAGGAGTTTACTGTTGCTTCGGTCGCTGAAGTTGTTCGCCAAGAAATTCGGCAAGCATTAGCATCTCCTGAGCCACTCCCAGAACCATGTCCCGAGCCGCGCTTCGAGCCACGCGCATATAGCTACGCAGATGCTGTCCGTCACCCGCTTTCTACCGCGCCGGTACAACAGTACCACCAGCGGCCACCTATTGCTGCCTGGATACAGAGGAAGCATTTCAGGCGACCCCAGCGTCGCAGGACCGACGTATGGCGCATTTCTGATCGCCGACCATTGTGTTTTCAATGTGACGAACCAGGGCACATTTATCGCTTTTGCCCTCATCGGCAGGGTGGCATCCAGGAAATGTCACCTGCCACTCCGCGACAGTTTCCAGAGAGACATCGACGCTTCGACGACAGTGTCACTTGGGAACAAGGCAGCCCAGCTAACCTCCGTGCGCGCTCGCCGTCTCCGTTGCGTTATTCTTCGCTGAACGATCGCAGTTTCGCCGACGTGGTGAGAGGCCGCTCTCCAGCCCTCGGCGGGGAAACTGAAATCGGCGACCTCCAGGGGGAAGGTTGCAAATCTTCGAACCACCGAAAGTCCCCCAACATTACAGAGAAAGGAGCAGAGCAACCTGGAGAACGGAACGCCGACGAATTTGTGAGAGCCGACCTACTCTTAACGACTGATGGGCACCACCTGACAGCTTTAGTCGATACTGGCGCAGACTTTTCGATAATGAGTGAGCACTTGGCAGACCGGCTTAAGAAAGTCAAAATGCAATGGACGGGCCCTTATATTCGAAATGCCGGGGGCCAGATAATGACACCTATAGGAAAATGTACTGCACGACTCCAGATAGGAAATACAGCTTTTGTCGCCAGTTTTATTATTTTAAAAGAGTGGTGCAGATCGCTCATCCTTGGAATGGACTTCTTGCGGGAGTACGGCGCCGTGGTTAACATACGGGACGGCGAGATAACCTTGTCAACTAGTACAGACATGAGCCCAGACGAAGAGCGCCAACGTACATCGTTACGTGTCGCCGACGACGACGTCTGCATACCACCACTATCATGCAGTCTTGTCTCCGTCAGTTGCGGAGAACAATTTAACAAGGAAGGTGTAGCCGAACAACGAACTGCACTTCTGTTCCATCAAGGTGTTGCCATCGCTCGCAGTATCGTGAGCCTAATCGGTGGTCGCACAGAGGTACTTCTGAGAAATTTCACCAATGAACGCCAGCAAATCAGTAAAGGCACCGCTGTGGCATACTTTGATGGAACTGACGACTTTCAACACTGCTTTGCTGTAAAAGAGGTATGGACCACCGATACGATGCCACATGTACCCGTCGTCGACGTTGACCCAGGTTTGGAGCCGCCACAGAAACAAAGTCTTGGGGAACTGCTTGACGATTTTAAGGACTGTTTCTCTACAACGTCCCGAGTGCGTCAAACACCACTGACGAAACACCGCATTATTACGGAGGAAACAGCAATACCCATCCGACAGCATCCGTATCGCATGGCTGAGAAAGAGCGTGAAGCAATACAGCAGCAATTCAAGAAAGTGCTAGAAGATGATGTCATCGAGCCGTCAAAAAGCCCTTGGGCATCGCCCGTGGTACTCGTTATGAACAAGGATGGTAGCCTGCGGTTTTGTATCGATTATCGCAAGCTCAATCGGGTTACAAAAAAGGATGTGTATCCCTTACCTCGCATCGACGATTCCCTCGACAGGTTACGGCATGCACGGTACTTCTCATCGATGGACCTAAAAAGTGGATACTGGCAAATAGAGGTCGATGAGTGGGATCGCAAAAAGACGGCTTTTGTAACGCCTGATGGGCTCTATGAATTCAAAGTTCTCCCTTTTGATTTGGGCTCCGACCAAGCCACGTTCAAAGACTAATGGATACTGTTCTCTCAGACCTTAAGCGGAAGACATGCTTAGTCTACCTAGACGATGCCATTGTTTATTCTGCCACATTTGATGAACATCTCAGACGGCTACGGTCGGTTTTTCAAGCCATACGGTCCGCTGGGCTTACCTTAAAACCTGATAAGTGCCACTTTGGCTGTGAAGAACTAGCTTTTGGGCCATGTAGTAAGTCAGACAATTGTCAAACCTTATCCTGAGAAAATCGCAGCCGTCGCAAAGATTTCAAGGCCTACAGACAAAAAGGCAGTCAGACGCTTCCTGAGCCTATGCGCATATTACCGGCGATTTAATGCGGGTTTTGCACGCATCACCTCACCGCTCACCTGCTTAACCAGAGATGTCACGTTTGTGTGGGGCGAGGAGCAGAAGGCGGCCTTTAACGAATTGCAGCACCGTCTACAAACACTACCTGTTCTTGCCAACTTTGACGTGGATGCGCCGACAATGATCCACACCGATGCCAGCAACGTAGGTCTTGGCGCGGTCGTTGTTCAGCGGCAAGACGGCGCTGAGCGAGTCATCGCTTACGCCAGTAGAACATCGTCACGTGCCCAGCCGAACTACTCCACCACAGAGAAGGAATGCTTGGCTGTAGTATGTGCATTTACCAAGTTCCGCCCGTACATATACGGCCCCCCCGTTTCAAGTTATAAGTGACAACCATTCTCTCTGTTGGGTGACCAACATGAAAGATCCATCTGCATGTTTGGCACGCTGGAGCCTACGGCTTCAAGAGTATGGCATGACAGTGGCCTATAAATTTGGAAGGCAGCACTTAGACGCTGACTGCCTTTCCAGATCGCCCATCGAGTCGTCAGGCGGACATGATGACGAATCCGCAGGCGTTTTAGGAGTTGTTGAGGCGGCCACCATCTTTTAAGAACAGCAAGAGGACCAGGAGCTCACGTTACTAATTGATTTCTTAGAAGGCCGTGCCGCCAACAAGCCTAGATTGTTCTCAAGGCACCTGTCATTCTGCCTACGCAACAGTGTTCTTTTTAGGAGGAACTTCTCTTCAACAGGGAAGAGATATCTACTAGTCGTCCGTAAAACTCTCCGCAATGAAATTTTTCAGGCCTGTCATGATGAAGCTACCTCAGGTCACTTAGGCTACACAAGAACATTAGCACAGGATAAAACAAAAGTATTACTGGCCACGACTCGCAGCACAGGTGAAGCACTACGTTCGTACGTGCCTTGACTGTCAGTGACGAAAAGTGCCATCTACGAGACTCGTCTACTGGAGAACGTGCATCTGATTGGAAAAAAACTAGAAAGTCATCAACGTACCTGACAGCTTCAACCACCCTGTGCTCCGACAAGGTACGCGAGAGGTTTTTCTATGGAGGGCTGGAAAAATATCACTTGGTATAGGCGCGAAACATCACGCGATGCAGACACGCTGCTTTTTAATGAATATTTCATCGTTCCATGCTGCATACGTCGAGGAAAAGTAGCAACTGAGCATATCTAAAAAGCTCTGAACGGATACACCTGCTCAATTTTGAAATGCAACCACGCCGTACTCGTCGATGCACTCTTCTACGCATACTATAATTTCCTTTTGAAGCAAGGGGTAGTACAAGTCCTTTATGTCAAAGGAGCAAGCTGATAAGCATTTCTCCCAATTTTCTTTAAGGAAATCCATGGTTTCTTGAGAGCTTTTAACCAAAAATGGGTCGTCAATATTAAGAATACTGGGCTTTTACTGCAAGAAAAGGGGAAACATTTTTTGCCAGGACCCGGTTTCTGAAACTAGTAGCCTTAATGGCGGGTTGGTGCGTCTTCCAATTAAACATGATTCGAAGGCAACTCGAGTTCGCGTTGCTAATTTCACGAACCACTTGATTTTAGACTGCCTTCTTGCAAAGACGCTTTGTTTCTATCTTGATTTTTCTAAGCGATACATTACGACACTGGTCGAGTACAGAGGCACTCACCGAGCAGGCTATGTTATGTAGCAGGCAAAAAAAAAGTACTCAATAGCACTCAAAATGAATGAAAACACATTTCCGCACACATCCGCAGTGGCTCATAGTCAGCCTTTTCCAGCCGTGAGTGTCGACCTAGAGCCGGTGCTGATTTTGTTCAGCGGAGAGTCGACTGGCAGACGATGCGTTTCTACTACCTGCAGGCCAGAACTAAAGCCTATTCCGCTAAACCGATACTACGCAGATTGCGGTATCCCGCATTTAGTCGTTCAGAGTTCACTCATGGCCATAGCGACATGAAATCTTCCCGCTCTTGACTCCATACGGTCCGCACATAAAAAGCGGGAAATGGTGAAAAGGCACGGAAAGTGAGAACTTGCTATACAAAAATAAGCAGTGAGAGCCATTTGCGAAGCCCAGCCTCTCATATCAGCTCGTCTCTCTGTGATGCGACGCTCATTGTATACGCAAATATCTTTTTTATAGCGGAGCTGCATATGTATACCCTCTCATACGTCATTCAATATCCGTGGCTGAAAACTCCCACGTCTTTTGCGAGGAGGCAAAGCAAGCCAGTAACGCATTTGCTCACACCTGGCGCTGCAAGTGGAAAGCTAAGGAGCCGCCATAGATGGACGGATGGTGTTAAGAGCGTCCCCTTTGGAACGGGGCGGTGCTTTGCGCCACCAAGCTCTTGCTATTGTATTGCGCAATGTCGCACCTAGATGAAAAAAAAACATAAAAAGAAAAAAAAGCACGTTGAATTTCTATAATAATATTTACTGACCCCTTATTGTGAACTTTGTTTTTGCACGTCTGCTTTGTTGGTCGTTTCCCTACATTCTTTCCGCCAATCTTTCAATTCCCTGTCACTATAATCTATTGCGGACATGTTTGCTTTCCCCCTGCTCTCGCTGAACCGAAGGCCTTCAAGGGGGTCAGTGGTGCCTAATCGAGCGCTGAGCAGATATCTTCACGTTATAATAAAACATGCTCTATCGTTTCCCTAGCTCTACTGCAGCAAGCACATGCTTATTCTTCCTTCTTATATCTCGTTCTTAAGTGCATGTTCTAAGGCATCCTGATCTCGCTTAAAAAGGTAATGAGCTTCCTTTTGAGGTATCATAAGTTGTTCCTATCCTGATTTCGTTTTTTTTTCCTTTTACGTACTTACTCTCTGGCTTTCTATAGAGTAAGTAAGTCCAGCCTCTCTGGCTTTCCGCGCGACGTTTTTTGTTTGTGTCTTGCTCACCCTACAGGCCCATACTTGCTGGTAAGCTTCCTAGTTCTTTTTCTCCACTTTGAATCAATGTTTTTCCTGTACAAATACCTCAACACTCTGCCAGCCCATTTACATTCGCCCATAATTCTGAGTCACTCATCATAATCAATTTTATTTGAGCTTTCCTTACTTCAAATCTTGTCCAGTCCATATCACCCTGTACAACTTCATTTATAGTCTTCTCGTGAGCGCCATATGCAAGGCGTCTCACTGACCTTTCGTTGCCATCGAGACCCGATTGTACCACTGATTTCAAGCAAACAACTGCATTTCCAAATGTAAGTCCTGAAACGATTAAACCTTTCCACATACCCAGGAACACCTCGTACCTATTGTATAGCCATAGCGCTCTGGGCTTCATTACAGCAGCATTTCTCTTTCCTTTTAACCTTACTGTCTTTTCCAGTGCTACCATGTATCTATTACCTTTGTTTGTCGATATACCAATGTATATATTCTTTACCCGAGGTATTTCCTGGCCCTACATTGCCACTGTCTGTTCACTGCTTTCATTGAATACCATAACACCTGGTTTCCTAATACTAAATTTTAATGGTAAATAATACTAAATACTAAATGCCTTCCTGCCCACAGATATAGCCAGACGTTGCAAATCACTTTGCTTTCAGCAAGCAACACAATGTCGCCCGCATAAAATAAACCTGGGAACTGCTGCTCTACTACTGTACCCGCCTTTTTGTATGAGAGATTAAACCCGATATTACTTCTTCTAACGCCCTGTCCCGTCCTCACCATGAACATCATAAACAACAGTGGGGATAAAGGGCACCCCTGCCTCAGTCCCTTGTTGATATCAACTTTCTCTTCGCTCCTCATTTCTTCCCATTCAACGCAAATGGTATTTTCTAGGTATATATGTCTTAAAAACTGTAGAGAATCCTTACCTGAGCCTTACCCTTCCGGAATATCACACAAAATGTGGCGGTCTACGCTGTCATACGCTCCTGTAATGTCTAAAAAGGTCAAATTTAACTGTCTGCTTTCTACTATTGATAGTTCAATGCACTAAGTAAGAACAAATAATTTATCATCCAAACGTCTTCCAATTCTGGAGCCACTTTGAAGTTCTCCGAAAATGCCATTATTCAATGCCCGTGCTTGAAGCTTTAATTTGATGCCTGCATTGCTAGCCTGTATACTACCGATGTCATGGTCAACGATCTATACGACTTCATTCTACCTTTCTCCCCCTTACCTTTATGAATGAAATTTATTCTACTTTGTCGTCAACTGCCTGGTATTCGTCTGTCTTTGAAAGATTTTTTCACTGCTTCCACCAGAACTTCCGCGCTTTTTGCTCCTAGTTCCTAAATCAGCCTAACAGCAACCTCGTCTAGCCCTGTGGCTGTGCGCTTAGAAATTTTCTCTTCGGCTTTCTCCCAGTTAAAATTTGTCAGCACTAGCTCCTTTTCCAGCTACTTTTCTTTCCTACTCTTTGTTTCTTCAAATATAACCTTTTCATTGCTCTGGAAAGATTCGGCTGTCATTTTTTTGATGTAATTTATTGCCGCTTCTCCTTCCAGTTCATTTCCATCTTCGTCTAGGATATGTTGTATCGTTGTTCACTTCCTACCTAATAGTTTTATGTGGTGGCTAAATATTCTAGGTGCAGCCTTCTTTTTATCACGTATTTCTGACAACCGCCGTTCACCTTCACCTTTTATCTTTGCTTGGACCAGCATTAGAACCTTATACGTTTTCTCCCGGTTTATTTCCTATTTACTGGCTATTTCATCCTATAGCAGCTGCGCCCTCTTTGCCTGCCTCTGTCCTCGTGATGCATTCTGTCGTTCGGCGACCACATCTTGTACCTTCCTGTTCCACCAGCTTTTCGGTTTCTTTTTTTCCTTCCCAATGAACATGCTGTTTTTCTTTCCTTACTTCTCTCATTATTATGCTTAGATGCCCACCATATTCCGACTCCTTGCGTGGCCATTGCCAACTTTTTCCTCAACACTTGTGACTATAATTGCTATTTCTTCAGCGTTCAAATTTGGAATAGCAGTTCTGCACTCTTGCTGCACTCTGCAACCCAGTGTCCGCCCTGGAAATGTCCCTACCGCTACTCTTGTATCGGCTTTCACGCTCTCCACAATTGCTTCTGAGCACCTGGCCAGGTTTGTGTCGCCTGCGATAATCACTATTTCATTCTCACCTACCTCCCCTTCCTTCCCTTTGGCCTTTTCCGCGTCGATCGGACTTGACAATGGGCATTGACCCTTGCGCTCTTGACTTTTTTTGTGTGGCGGCCTCAACGTAGGTGCCACTCTTTCCAGCTACCCCCTCCCCCCCAAATACCGAAGCCCCTCATTATAGAAAGTAGCGAAACTCTCCTCCACGTCCTCGATTTCCTCCTCGATATCTTGTCTCGACCGGCTGCGTGCTCTGCGCAAGGCACGTGGAGAAGGTCACCGTGCGGGCGCCTGCGTTGGCTGGCGCCCACGAGCGCGTCTAAGTTAACCCTTTTTTACGTTCTACTATAAAACAAAAACAAAAGAAAGTGGTGCGACATGCTTGACCCTACCATCTGCCCCCTTAATCAACATCTCGTTTGCGCAATGAAAGCGGTAAGTGTGAATGCTTGCGGCATGAACAATAAATGCGGACTATTATAGCCCACATAGGCTTTGTCATTTTAATAGTGGTCGTATGTATTTTTAACAGTTTTAACGGTAGAATATTTACGTTATATATTTGTACATTCCTCAATATGTTTCTGCCCATTGACGTTATGCCAAATGGAGATTTTATCTAGTGTAGGATTTTCACAGAAATGCTGTTGTTTATGAAGCTGCTCCTGAGTGGTTTTAGAGGCAGGATAGCTTCTTGGTGCCTCGGAGTGCTTTCCATGCAGCAAGTTTGTTACTTGTTGAATAGAAAAAAATCACAGCTGCTTAAAAGACAATAATCCTTTTTCATCATATCGAGGGAGAAGCTATTTTGCCGACAATTTAGAGAAGTGGTCTGGCCAAGGGTTTCACTTGATATCTCTGGATCATTAGTGGCACCTACGGATAATTAGATTAAGTTATGAAAATACTACGTTCTTAGCCATTCCCAATTTTGCTTAGACCTTCTTAGTCATTTTCAGTTTTGGTGAGGCAATCTTACTTACACTCCAATTCGTTCTGTCATCCTTAGTAATTATCAAGTTTACTGACTCAATCTCAATTCTGCATCGCCATTTTCAATTCTACAGTCATTTCTGCTCATGCCTTGTTTTGCCAAGTCATCCTCTACCTTAATGGGATTTTCCCAGGCATATAAATTTGGTTGAGTTATTCCCTATTTTGATAGTTCGTTCTTAGTGATTGTGAATTATACTGAGTCATCCTTAATCATTTGTAATTTTCTTGCGTCACTTCTAATATTGCTTAGTCAGTGTCAGTCCGGCTTACTCATTTTTAATTTTGTTGAGTCATTCTTACCCATTCTAATTTTGCATTGTCATTGTCAGTTTTTCTGTGTCATTGTCAGTATAGCTCTATCAGTCTTATTAATTCTCTATTTTCCTACGTCTTTTTTCATTATCCTCAATTTCGCTGACACATCCATGGTCGTTACTTATGTCAGTGATTGTTAGTCACTCATTAAATCTGATTCATTATAAATTATTCTCACGTTACTTCTTCATGCCTAATCACGCTCACTTTTAATGTCATTGTTAGTCACAGAAAGTATTGTATAGTCCGTTTTGCTGTAATAGTTAATATATAATCTATATCATGTTGTTAAACTACTAGTACTAAACTTGAACTCTTACTACTATTAGCATCCTCTTCGATACACCTTAGATATGTACCAGGCTTCACACAGACTGTGGATGGTTTGCGCCTTCACGGCACTCCTAATGCTGTTGCATTAAAAATTACGTTTGCCATTCTGCGCCAAGCCAGAAGCGCGTCTATTAGCTAGCAAGAAAGGAAACTTCGGCGTTACAAGCGCTTTCGCAACAATTACCACGCCGAGATTAAGAAACTGAACAGTCTATTGTAGGCGAATTCCGCACACCAGCAAGCGTTGTTACAACACACAAGGCAATGCCATCAAATGAACAGAATAACGTTCAAGACGACGCAAAACGATAAGACAATTAAGCAAGATTGTCCGCTTTCTCATGAACTCGCAATAAGCTTCAAGTATACGCAGTCGTTTAAGTACAAAGAAATACTCGGTAGCTCACAGAGCACAGTATGCTTGGTCGGAACTATATCCTTACGGTCGATGCCACGAGTGCGCTTATTTCTACAGGCGGGGTCATTTTTTTCTTCTAGCGATGGTGAACACCGTGAAGCCATTTTCACGCCGGCTGGTGCACTGAAACGTGCAGCACCCGGGAATAACGGAAACCTAGTGAAAAGCAGACCTTCAAGAAACAGATAGTATCTCCTGTACCCCGACGGAGCTGGACTCGCAACAAAGGGAGGTTGCCAACTCATGGCGCCAACGAAAAATGAAAACACAAGCAAAGCTTCATTACGCGCACGTTTCCTGCGCGATGGCCCGACGGCCCAATCATGCCTCAGAAAAGCGCCGATTCGAGGGGCGGAGGAGGAGGGCGTGCGAGGGTCATCATAAGGCGACGCTAAGACGACGAAGGAAAGAGTAGGTCAGCGATGTCGTTGAAGACGTCGCCGGAACCGCGTTGGCGGTAAGGAGGTACTTGCGTGTCTGTGGCGTTATCCGCGAGAGTACGAAACAGGCTGCACCTTGAATAAACTAGGCCGTCGGGTTCCGCTCCCAAAATTCTTGTAGGTGGACGACGTTCGCGAAACCGCAGCGGTTCCAGCAGGCTTAGCGGGTTCCTGGTAGGTCGAGGTTTGCTGGCGTTCATTGTCGGTGTTCGACATGACTCCACTTCCTTTTTGCATGGCGCGACAAGATGCGCGTTCATCCAGACGTTTGCGGTCACCGATTTCGAGCACATCAACGAGAGAGAGAGAGAGAGAGAGAGACAACGGGACGTTGCTCCATTGCGAGAACTCGATCTAAACTCATTTTTGTATTTCTTCGTTCTCCAGGGCCAGCTAAACACCTGCGCCGCTCGTAGCATCGTCTGACCCTGTCTTTTTTCCTGGGGCGATCACGTTGATGTCCTGGACGCTACAATTCATTCAGGACAAGCACATACCAAATGGCCCGTACAAGGGCTCAGACGGCTAGTCGAGCAATAGGTATGTGCATACGAGTACTGAATGAGGGCCGTGAAAGGACGACACTGGTGTGACCACGATGGCATGACAACGGTTGTGTGAAGATACCGCGTTGCCGATGCTGCATTGATGCCGGTGGTATAACGATGACTGTATGATGGCAGTGGTGTCATTAAAAAATTATTGAGCTTGAATAACGATGACATGATGACATCATTTCATCGTTATTGTCATCGTGATGTCATCATGTCAATAGGGTGACGATGTGATCGTGATTACGTGTGAGGACGACGGCATCACAACAGTGGTATGACAGCACGAGGAAGATGGCGTGTCGGTGATGGCGTGACGACAAAGGAAAAAGGTGTAATCACGACGATGGCGTCAAGATAAAGGTTTGATGGCAATGTGTTTATGAAAGTGCAATGTTTACGGGAAAATGACGACGGTGAAACGACTAGTACAACATAACGGTGGCTTTGTGGTAAGGGCGCGATGTCGAAAATTGCAGGGCAACGAATAAATGACGACGGCAGCATCACACCGACGACATGTTGGAGCGCGCGTGCATCGCCTGCCATCGCGGGCCACCGTAATCCAGGGTTCTTTTTGATTATGTTCGATACTGGCCTTAATTTGCACTACATCCGGTGTTTGTTTTCACAATATCGGGCACCGGCAATCAGACCGAAATATTTCGGCTATCTCGACATTTTTAGACCGCACTATTTCATTGAACGGTTGACATTTTTCGGAAAAAACGTCATCAAAATGTCGTCGTGTCCTTGCCGGCGACCTTGCTGAGACCTTGGTTCCGACTAGGCAAAAAAATGCCTTCGAATTTACAGTCGTTTTCTCCCAATCTCTATGCATTATACAAGTCATGCCTTTACTTTTTGTGCCCATCTCGGGGAATGATTTCAAGCACGCTGACATGATATAATTGAACAACTAGATATCGTTTCACTGACAAACATGTTCAGACTGTGTACGTTTAAACTTTTGGAGAAAGTTTCTTTTGCAATCTTTCCACGGTGTCACATTGCAGTTGGCGCGATGTTTTTCACAGTCACAAAACAACTGTACAAGGCACCAAATCATAATTAGGTCAAAATAAGTGGTATGTTACGTGTGTATGTGTGGCCGAACTATCAATTTTCTGGCCTAAACAAACGCTGCGGTAATAGCTACAGAAGGCTTGTTGTTTACTGATTTTATGCGTCATACCAGGTTTATAGTGGTTTTTGGCGCTGTCCTTCATGAACCAGGATAGCTCCTTTTGATATGACCAAATTTATGGGCACGTTATATGTAATCTACAGGCAAAAATCGAACCGCGTGGCTTTATTGCCGCTTTAAAAAAATATGTATGAATGTGCTCCGGAGTGTTGCAAGGCGTTTTTACGAGTGGCACATAATTTAGCCCGCTGCCCTGGCGTAACTGGAAATGCTAGCAAATTAAAATTCAGTGAACATGGGGCAGGGGGACGGCAAGTGTGTGTGAGAATTTAAGTGCCTGTAAATTAAAAACAGCTTTTATAATACATTTCTTTCTTCAGCTTTCGAAATCATCATATGACCATCCTACATTAGGTTTCGCAATTTCTCGATGTAGCTCCATTTTAAACATAGTGTATATTTGGCAGAATTAAAGACCACGTTATGGGTTATAGTCAAGGTATGCGAAGTAAAATACGTATTTAATCGCTCAACACCGTGTATGACGAAATTTCACAATTGGCAGGAAATTAACTTTGCAGCACTGGCACAACTGCAAATGGCACCAAGATCAAAGCTGACAAAGGGTGGACGGGTATGGCAGATATTTTTGCCAGGGTAAATGCGTGCGGATTAGATATAACTTGAGCAAAACACTTTTAAAGTAAGTGTTTGAAAGGATGATGCAGCCGTTATCGGCTACGTTCCGAATGTCCCGAAGAAACTTATATTTGACAAACAGCAGCGCTAACAAGACGAGAACGAGGAAAACAAGGTTCACAGCAGGAGCGATGCTGTTTGTCGTGTTTCTACTATTGCAGGCCAGAGGTTTGCAATGGTACGTTAAAAAAAACTTAGATTATGTAGTAATGAGAGGCATCTTAGCTATAATGTGCTGGACCGTTTTAATTGCTGCACCGTTTAATTACGCCCTGTTCCTGCTCAAGTGCATCAGAGCTTGAATCACTGAATTTCATGAGCGCTGCGAAATTTCGCATGCAAATTTAAACGAATCAGTCATATAGGGGCAACGTTTTAAATTGTGGATATAATATTACGCAATTGAAGTTTTTCTTGCAACTGTGCCAAGTAATGAGCTTCGCTGAAGTTTAAGTTTCGATTCTGCAAAGACGCACATGGCCTGGCTGGGCATTCTTTCTTCTTGAGCGCTGATATAACCAGGGCCACAGACAACACAACGGAACCTAGAAATAAAAGCGTAAGATCTGCAAAAAAAGAAAAAAAAAAGCATGCCGCCGCGCATTTCAGATATTGCACGACAGGAAATTGCACTTCTTTGTCTACGAGGGTGAAGCCACGCTGAAACATTTGTTGGCTCGCGTCAGTTTCTTGGTTTTCTATGATTTCTTTTGTAACCGTAGCTTTTCTATTTTTCATTATACGTGCTAATAAAATAGTTTCTGTTTTGCTTCTGTCGTCCTAGCATGTTGTCTTGGTGCAAAACGTATTGATAACTGCGCACCATATATGTGTGCGCGTTCGTCCGTTCGTGTCCGTGTGTGCGTAATGCACTGGAAAAACATTGAGGTATGAAGCCTGTCACATGTGCCTTTGCAAATGTGTTGAAATATGAATACAGCGAGTAACATATTTCGGGGTAGACGTCTATACAGGGTGTCCGAACTACCACGCACCAAGAATTAAATATACAGAAATTCCACGTAGCAGGATAGAACCAAGGTAATGCTGTTTGGCGTCGCTTGGAGATACTCACATAATTTTTTTTGCACTCCACCTAACAACATAATTAGCCTTAATTAATGATTTCCTTCTGAAGTATTCTAATTCGAAGAAAAGTGTTCATGAGAAAAATGTAGAGAAATATGAAAAACTCCCGATACAGCTATCTGTTGCTCAATATGTGCTACATGAAAGTGCTGTTCCGAGCGTGAAAGAAGTCCACGAAAACACGCAAAGTGGCTCCGTCGGCTACTCGCGCAGCACTCTTGCGTACAACTTTGCCTGCAAGTATTAGAAGTACAGTACCTGCTCAAAAGAAAGACGTGTTTCTAAAGTGCGATGTCTTTTCTTCCGACGTTGTGGAGCCATTCTTTCTGCGGCACCATGTCTCGTTTACCTCCGGGGATTGCAAAGAATGCTAGTCCTTTTTCTCGCGTACTGCTGCATTGAACAGCGCAGCAGTCAGGCATTCCTCCAGTAAACGAACCTCACCTAACTTGAAATACTTGCAAAACGCACATGCACCGTGGCAGTGCGATCCACACGTGGCCCGCAAACGGCGACCGGAAGAAAGTAAAAAATAGTTTAAAGAACTTTCATTACTTGTCCTTCACGTGAGGGTCAGCTGACAGGGCACACCGTTTCGCTTGCCGAAGCCAATCGGTGCGCGGGAAGCGCCAGCGCGTTTACAGCGAGGAGCAAAAACAAGGAAGAAGCGGAACCGGAGAGCGTTTGGCGGCAAAGATCGAAGATTCGCGCTACTATCCAGAATAAAGGAGATTTAGTATTGCTTGGTTTCCTAGCTTTCGTCTTGCTACGTCAGGTGTCACCACATGCCTTGCTGGTTTGCTTTGCCGCAACACAGAGGGCGCACGAGTTTTGAAGCAGGGACTTTGAATAATGTGTGGGAGGGTAGACATATACAGCTGCGCTGTAAATCATGACTGTTGGACTAAGGGTATAGATTCAGTGGGTTAACAAGGAAAGCCTTAGCCTTGAGCCATTCTTATGACAATATGGCCTCTTGAAGGCCTTGGCTACAGACGTTGGCAACTGAACGATTTCCACAGGCTCCTCGGTGCTAGACCGCTGCATGCGAGCAATTTGTTACACTTTTTGTAACGTTCGCCTTGATCTTCATCACCAACGAAACACAAGCTGAACTAACCACTTAGACTGTGCTTCTCTTGTTTTCAGTCAATAACATCCTTTGCAGAAACTACGTACCAAGCAGCTAATATGTCAGCAAGAGTAAGTATCGTAATTTTCGTACGGACTTCCAATCTCTCTGAAGGTATAAACAGACAGTCGAACAGCTCAAGGCAAACGAACAATCGCACCCGAAAGAAATACATGTTCCTAGGCAAGTGAGAGCTCTGCGTGGATGAGTCGTGCTGTCATAGTGTGGAACCTCTCTGTAGGCAGAGAGCAGTGCGTCGAGTTACCAAGACATGAGACGGCTATCTCGAGAGAGACCCGACATAGGGGACAGTAGTGCCGCTATGTGGACCCGCGCAACAGGGCAAAATGATTGCGTCCGTTCGCGGAAACGAAGACAAGATAGCAACTACTTACTGCCACAACGTACCCCAGTATAAAAGGTAAACGGCAATTCGAACAAACGAGGACATCAAGAAGGTCAGAGATCACTTCTCGTGAGAGATCGAGCGTGGCATTCCTTCTATCAAAAGATGACGGAAACGGGTACATGAAAAATTCTGTAATAAATGGTAGGCCGTTTGAACACTGATTCATTAGTTCCCAAACTCTCAGCTTCCCATCGAATGCGACATCATTGCTAAGGACACTCGAGCAGCAGCCCCACGGTCGATGGCGTATGCGTTGCTTGCGGGTGGGGGATAGAAGGTGTCCGGAGAAGTGCGGTGCATTTGGCTACAAAAACAACGTAGAGAATTTAAGGCATGGTGATCACTCTACTCAATCGACTCAGTGACCGAGCAATGTCAGCATTCTGCTTTTTGGCACTAACATGGACGTTTGCACACCATAAGCATACCAGCGTTCCTGCTGAGTGGATGCCCGTATGTCCGGATGTCCATTGCTCGCCGACCGTATGCACTGGTCGGAGAGCAATGGGTAATATATTTAAAGCTAATGTTACGTACTTCACTGTGTACTGAGTGACACTGTTCGCGTCGTGCACCATCGAGTTGTGACGCCTGCAATGCCAATCGCGCATTTCTTAAGTTAAGAGTGAACAGTAAGATTAAATGAGTAAAATCGCCAAGACGCATGTAGATCAAATGTATAACCAAGAAGTATGCAGAACATCATTATTGGTTGCTCCTGCTGCCGATGATGTTCATCGGCGGGCCCTTTGCAACGGGGCGGGAAAAAATATTCTCCTAGCCTGCTTGACTTATTCACGTTTTACTACATCTATCTCTAGCTAGCATTTTGGCTATCTGATCTGTTATGTTGCTGCGTGGGTCGTATCGCGAGGCACCATCGCTACAAGGCGTATCGGCAATAACCTTTTATTGTCGTCACAAAACAAACACAGAACAAGGGAACTTGATAACAGCTGGAATATATACACACTTAGGACCGGAAAAGGGCGCTCTTCAACACCACGGTTGACTGAGGAAGATACGTCATCCGCTGAACTCAGTGGCCAGAATCGGTACACAACACTCTTTCCCCCTTAGTTGGGACTAAACAGTCAGCCAATTCCAGCACAAAGACCCGAAGTTCTTGGGGTGTCTTCCGGGGACGCTGCGAACGGCGTGGGCGCGGCAATCCTACACTTTCCTCTGTTGATGCTTGCTGAGGTGCTGCTAAGTTATCCGAAGGTAGCATGACTGTTGGTTGCTCCTCGGGTTCACTGGGATTTGGTGTCTTGCTGCTGCTCACTGCGCCAGGTGAAGGTCTTGATGCAGGCCGGATCTCAGGCTGTGTTCCTTCAGGTACGGTTTCGGCTAACCTCATGAGAATGCTGCTCCGACGACGAAGTGCCGGCGACACACACGGCCGTCCGGAAGAGCAGCCTCATAGGAGATTGGGCCAGTTGCTCTGGAAATCGCAGCAGATGCCGATGGTGGGCCTTGGCTCTAGTTACGTACAAATACAGGGTCCTCGGGCTGGAATGTGGGTGGTATAAGCAGAGCTTCTGCCAACCGGGAGGACTTGTCAGGGGCCCGGTCTCGGTAAAGCCGGTCCAGCATGGTAGACAGTCAGCGGCCCATCAACAACTCGCACGGGGAGCTTCCCGTGACTGTGCGGAGTTGCATGCTTCTACAGAGTGAAATCCGCCAGGCACTGTGCCCAGCTTCCTCGGATTGTCCGAGATAATGCCTCTTTGGTAGTCCGTACCACGCCTTCAGCCTGCCCGTTCGTTGGTGGATAGAATGGTGCAGATGTCACTTGGCGGACAAGTGACATCAAGTCAAGTCATCTTGTCAAGTTGGCCTCTAGGAACCCTGGATATTCTGTGGATGTGAATTGCGGGCCGTGAGTTTCGAACAATCTTCGTAAGGTAGTGATTACAGCACTCGATGTCACTGACGACATTGCTATGACCTCCAGCCATTTGGAATAAGAATCTACCACAATCAAGAAGGTCTGTGCTTGGAATGGACCAGCGAGCTCAATGTGCAGGCGTGACCATGGAGTCTGGGTCGTCTCCCATGGGTGCACAGGTGCCCGAGGCAACTCGGGTCGTGTTTCCTGGCAAGGAAAGCACCGTCAGACTCATTTCTCAATGGCCGCATCCATGCCAGGTCACCATACATAACTGCGGCCAAGTGCTTTTATTCGGAGGATGCCGGGATGCCCGACATGCAGAGCTTAGAGGACCCTGAAAGGAAATTTCTGTGGAATCACCACACGGTCACCCCACAGTTAAGCATCCCTTGGGGGCGGACAGCTCGTGTTGCCAGGACACAAATGTTACGAATTCGGATCTCCGAGCGCCCATTGGCCACCCCTTCCACACCCAGTTGAGGACAGGGGAGAGGATAGCGTCCTTGGCGGAGTGCTTAACCACGTCGTCTGCATGGATTGGGAATTACGGAAGTACGTCCAGAAGCATGACACCCTCTGCTGGCGAAGGCTCAACCTGGCACTGGTGCGCTTGAGGCAATTTGCTGAGGCCATCTGCGTGGCCTAACTGTTTTCCTGGTTGGTGTGGAGTGTATGCTGGTATCCATTAAGAATAATGGACCATCGCAACATTCGCTCTGAAAGCATCTGTGGCGTTTGCCCGTCTGATGTGAAGAGCCCCAGGAGCGGCTTGTGGTCTGTATGGATCTGAAATGGGCGGCCGAATACGTAGTCATGGAACTTTACTCCGGCAACCACAGTGAGTGCCTCCTATCAATCTGGGCGTAATTCCGCTCCGTGGGGACAAGGTTCTTGAATAAAAAGCGATTGGTGCTTCCATGTCATCCGGCATTCTGTGACTCAACACAGCTCCTATTCCGTACAGGGACGCATCGCAGGCAAGGATTACCGGCTTCTTCTCGTCGAAGTGTGTCAGCACCTAGTTGAATGCCAGTAGTTTATTCACATTGTCGAACGCAGTTTATTGTAGGTTTCCTCACAGCCTGGGGACCTTCTTGTCCAACAAACGGTGCAGGGGTTCAGCGACAGTGGCCTTGTGTAGAAGGAATGCATGATAGAAATTGAGAAGACCCAGCAAGGCCTCCAGCTCGGCTGTGTTCAACGGCCGCGGTGCATTAAGGCTGGCTTGCGTCTTGGCCAGTGTGGGATGGATTCCTTCAGCATAGACTTGGAAACCCAAAAATTAGCCTTGAGTTACTCCTAGATGGCATTTCTCCTTCTTGACCTTAAGCCCTGCATCTTGGAAGCGCTGAAGGGCCTCTCAAAGGCCACTGAGCAATTCCTGGTGAAATGCACCCGAAATGAGGACATCATCAAAATATGGAATGACACCTGGTAGTCCGCGCAGTAGGTTTTCCATTAAACTCTGGAAGATGTCAGGTGCGACGCTGACACCGAACTGTAATCGTCGAACGCGGAAAGCAGCCAGATAAGTCACAGTGGTCTGCGCCTCTGCAGATTCATCAGTCACTGGGAGCTGTTGGTAGGCCTGTGCTAAGGCTAGCTTCGCAAAGACAGTTCCACCAGAGAGGGATGCCAGCAGGTGGTTGGCAGCTGGTACCGGATACGAGTGCTGCTGCAAGGCTTCGTTTGTGATGTCCTTGTAATCTGCACAGATGCGGACGTCCCCATTTGCCTTCAGTGGCGTAACAATAAGGGTTTCCGAGCGAGCGTGGTCAAACGTCTCTAGGATTTTTTGTTGTATCACGTTGTCCAGTTGGGCGTCGATGTTTGGTCGCAGTGCGAAAAGAAGCCTTCTTGCTTTAAGGCGGATAGGCAGAATCTCAAGGTTAAGTGCAAACTGCACGGGTGGTCCCTTGTAGCAGCCCAGCGTCCCGTTGAACACAGAGGCAAAGTCCCGGAATATGTTATCGATTGAAGATGGTTGCGGTCGATGCGTTGCACTCCCGTGATATTGACACCGAGCGCCGGAAACCAATCCAGCCCGCGAAGACTTGGGCGCTCGCCCTCGACAATGACCAGGCGCAATGGGCCGTCGCAATCTTTGAACTGCACTTGGATGGTACCAACTCCACGTACAGCAATATGGTTGGCTTGATAGTCCCTCATGATAATGTCAAGTGACTGTAGGATTTGGACACGCCCCGTTGAAAAAATGCGTCTGGCTGTGGCATCGGAGATAATGGAAATGATTGGTCCCGCTACCTCCATCTGACACTGTGTGCCTTCGATTTTTACACTCACATTTATCTTTCTCTTGGCGGGTTTAGACACTTCGTTGACAGTAGTTACTGCCAAGCCGTCGCAGCATGAAATGTTTGTGCGAGAAGTGGTCTTGAATAAGTGCGTCCGGGCACCACGGAACCGACACAGGCGGCGTTCGTGCGGGCCTCCACAGCTGGCGTCAGGGGCCGCCCACCAATCTCTCGGTTTCCCATCGCTGAGTGGGGCTCGCACGTAACCGAAGAACATCTTCCTCTTCGACCACGGCTGACTGACGAAGATACGTCATCCGCTGAACTCAGCGGCCAGAATCGGTACACAACATGATCTAGATCCTAAGTTTCGCACTTAAAAGATGTATAATTAAGTGTCACGTTGTAGCGACGGTAAAGAACGACGCAATGTCATAGCTGTTATTCACTAGTTTAGCTCTTTAATTATTGGGCGAGTAAAACAGCTCTTTATTTATTGAGCAAAACAAGTAAACGCATGCACTACTATAGCGGCGAGCAAGGTCGGCGATCGTAGAAAATATGAACTGCGGGTCAAGCGCATTGGCTTTTATACATGACTCGACAAAGCTTCCAGCGTCATTTCCTGGCTCTTAATGCGCAGGCGCGCAAGTCGTTGCGCTACTTCGGCACGCTGCAAACAGGAGGCGACGTCGACATTCTCTTCCTGGTGTTAACAGCGCAAAACGTAGAAAGGACACGAGGCGAGAAGACGACACTATAGAGAAAGAAATATAACAAGGAATGATACTCTGCGAAAAGTGGCAACAGGAAATAACTCACAACTGTAGTATTAACGCCGACCGTTTGCTGCCGCAAGAATAGAAAAAATAAAGAATGTGAAATGCATGAGATTAACAGAAATTGTTCTATTCTCTTTATTCTTTGAAGGCAAAAGTTACAATATCTGTGTAAAAAAAATTTAACTTTGCGGCTGACTTCCGTAGCCTAGCAACAGGCAAATTGGCGAATGACGAGCCAAATGCATGCGTCATTCGTCAGGCACACCGCCGAAGTGATTAAGACCGGCCGCACATCTGAGTGTTGGCCTGTTCGGTCACCGGGCTGCCTGTATTTTTATTTTTGCATTTAGCCTGATTTGGTGGGCTCCCAGCGAATTCTTACGTTCCTTCTGAACTTCGACATGGCACCACTGCACTATTGGACTATAAGGCAAGGTGAGATATTTTTTTCGACAGTCAGCGACGCATTTCAAACAATTAGGCTTACGGCACGGCACCTAGGCTAGACTTCTGATGCAGTTAACGATAAAGAGCGCGGCCGTCGCGGCGCAGTTAATTTGAAATCATGAATCGTACTGGGAGATATTTTCGACGCTTTCTATGAGCTGCAATGTTATTTTAACTTATTTCGGTAGTTTTTGGTGTGACGCAGTTTCGCGTGTACTGAATCTTACTGCGACAAGTTTTGCGGCTTTTTCTGACCGCCAACATTATTGTAACTACTTTCGTTACTTTTGGCGTACTTTTCAAGCGCAGTAGGCGCGCATGGGGCAGTGACAAGGTTAGCGAAAAGCAGCTCGGCCATGGTGCGCAGTTCAGTTTCGCGCTTTAATGCACTGAGAAGAGAAGTTCATGGCGCTTTCTCTGACGCCCTATATTGTTGAAAATTATTTCCGTACTTTTTTTTGTTACTTATAAGGCACGCTTGCCGCGTCTGTCGACACGCAGCGAAAAGCAGCTCGGCCATGGTGACAGTTAGTTTGGTGGGTACTGAATATTACTGCGACAAGTTTGTGACAATTTTTATGCTCCCGCAACAACTTAAGCCTTCTTTCGGTACTCACGCTTGTCGAAAACGCGAGGTGCAACTGTCAAGAGTGATAGCACGGGAGTGGGTTGCTTGCGCCGGCAGAACGCGCAAAAGACAAAGCACCAAGGAGCTCAAACGTCAGGAACTAGTAACTCGAAAATTCCGTCTTCTGAACGGCACCCACGCATTTGTCTTGAGTGCGAGTAGAAGGAATTCTGCGAGCATCCAGCATGGTCTGGTTGAGAGTCTGTGTTGTGGCCACCTCTGTGTATTCGTAGCGTACTATCGCGTCGGTTGTAGCTTAACTCTCATGGAAACACGCGGTACCCGTATATTCGTACCCTTAAATCCCTTACAAAATTTCTTGTAATTTCCAATGAACTTTTTTTAGACAAATATTACTAGAACCTACCAACAGACTATTGAATTTCTTTATACTGTTTTCAAACTTCTTATATACTTCATACCAGAATCCTTCGACTATTGGCCACCGATATTGAATTGAAACATTTTTTTAGAAACTTTTTTTAGACAATGAATGAACATGCTTTAGACCCTAAAAGCAGGATTTACTGACCATGTTCATACTTCTTAGAAAATTTTAGTAGCGTTCTACTAACTTTTTGCTGCTCGATGTAGAAACATTTTAGTAACTTTCTGCTAACTTTCTGTTTCTTGATCTAGTAACATCCTAGCAACTTTCTTGAATTAGTAAAAGCAAGGGGCAGGAGAACAGGACTCAAGAAGGACACACACGACAGGACCGGCGCCCACTCACAACTAACTTTATTTCTGCAACAAGCCTGCCTTATGTAGGTTAATCAAGTCGAGTCACACATGAAACTTTAGAAGTAAAATACAGCAATCTATCGACCACTGCGGAATCATATCTGGCGCAACATATCAGATGAGCAAACAAGAACCACACCTGGAGCAGCAACCGAAGGGATTCGTCGAGCATAGTCTTTTCCAAGCCAACGGGGAGAATCGGAGAAAAAACGATACATAAAAAGTACCGTCTACGCTTCACTATCAAACTATCCACAACATAACACGCACTTCAAACGCCTAAGGCCCCGTCAGTGATAAAACCCGCACGGCTATGAGAATAATGACCAACGAATAATAATGGTATTATTCGTTGGTCATTATTCCCATAGTCGTGCGGGTTTTATCCCTGACTGGGCTTTAGGCGTTTGAAGTGCGTGTTATGTTGTTGATGGTTTGATAGTGAAGCGTAGACGGTACTTTTTATGTCTCGTTTTTTCCTCCCCGTTGGCTTGGAAAAGACTATGCTCAGTGAATTGCTTCTGGCGCTGCTCTACATGTGGTTTTTGTTTTCTCATCTGATATTTTGTGCCAGATATGATTCCTGAGTGGTGGATAGATTCATCTTAAAACTTTTTGTGCGCAAACAAACAGGGACGAGGAATAAGAGCAACACAAGGACGAGCGCTTTCTAACAACCGGTTTTAGTTTTGAAGAACCACCTGCTTAAATACCCACAGATCTGCGCGATCTAGTCAACAGAGCACGCCTATAGCGCATATAATACCCACAGATCTGCGCGATTAAGTCAAGCGAGCACGTCTATAGCCCATATAACACTTGCGATAAGAAGACGTGCACCAAAGCCACCCGGTCAACATAAAAACAGCAAGGTGCATGAAACACCCACTTACGATAAATTGCGATAGATTACTGTATTTTACTTCTAAAGTTTCGTGGGTGACTCGGCTTGATTAACCCTACATAAGGCAGGCTTGTTGCGGAAATAAACGTGGTTGTGAGTGGCGCCGGTCCTGTCGTGTGTGTTCTTGAGTCCTGTTCTTCTGCGTCTTGCCTTTACTAATTCAAGCATGAACCAACTAGCCCCAGCAAGACTTTTACTTGAGCAACTTTCTATAACTCGACCTAAAAACGGCCTGTAACGTTCTACGAACTTTCTGTTGCTAATCCTAGAAACATTCTAGCAACTATTTTAGTATGCAATAAATGTGCTGGTGACATTTAGGCAAATTTCTCCGGCCTTTTTAATATATTCTGATGCTCGCCCAATGTAACCTTCAACATGGGTAGTATATATAAATTTATTTGTCTATAAACAAAACATGCCAATCTTTTTGAAAACTAACATTTATAGCACATTTCAAAACCCGCACGCAAGTCCGAAGATGACAACGTGTTTTTGATGTCCGCAGCGTCTAAATGCTTCGCTGTGTAGCCTAAGGGAAGAGAAAAAGTAAAAAGAGTTAGTTTAGCCTTATGTTTCTGTTAGTGTATCTGGGCAGGACAGCACAAAGGAGTGATCCACACGATTTTAACTTCAATTACGAATTAAAGGAAACATTTTAGTTGTCTGCGCTGTCACACATACTCAGAATGATGTTCACACGCCTTGGGTCCAAAACCTCTTTTTGTGCGGCATCCTTGTGGGCATTGCAATGCCACCTAAATAGAGACTTGTGCTCTAACTCTTCTGGGCTGAAAATAACCTTCAGGAGGCCCCGTGCAAATCTTAAGCCTGAGTTTTTTGCGTCTCGCCGCAGTCGTGCCAGCGTGGCCTCATCAAGGAGGATTCCTTCCCCGAGGTCCACCTGAAAACGGAAAGCAAACATTAGTTCTGGTTTTAATGCTTTGTAAATAAAATATTTGTCTTTCCAATGCTAAATATTTGACAAATGATAATTTCTTACTTAGATGGTCTATTGTAGGAAGTCATGCTGTGATACAGTAACATAGGTGACAAATTTTGCAAAATAGGTAACTTTGCAACAAAAGCTGTGGTTTATATCTACAGCTCTCTCAAACACTTCCAGTGAGTCAGCATGTAATATAAATATGATGGCTTCATTCGGCATTGCTGCATCTAGACTTTCGAATTCACGTAAAACTTGCAACAATTGCTGCCACATTTCACTCTGCAGAAGTGAAGAGTGTTTCATGTTTTGACGTTATTTTATATCACCTCCGCAGCGAATTCCAGCAATTATGTAAGCTTTGCCACCAACTCTTCTTTCTTCCTAATTAGCCGTTTTTATTTCGGGCACTCCAGCTCTTTGAGCCACAGGCATTAAAATAAGTACTCCTGTTCCTGGCTCCAGCCCATTTGTTCGCACGTATTCTGCTCTCCCAATCATGCACTGCTGCATCAGATTGCGCGCTGGTCTTTACAGCATCAACATCAGAGGCAGCTCACCATGGTAGTGGCTTGGATGAGTAAGGTATCGGAGCGGTATGCCAGATGGAGTGTCAGGCTGAAACTATCTTACAGCCTTTTAAATAATGGCGTTGAACTTGACTAGGTTAACATCATTCAGGACTATACAAGATCTCTGCAACAACATATTGCACCGCACTGGTTAGTGCCAACAGCATTTCATCCCCATATCAGTGTCACAAACCACGTCACAAATCCCGTCTTAAATGTTCTAGGCTCGTGCAGACTAGCTAGTTCACATGGCACACTCAGGCGGTTGGCAACAGCCAAACTTTCATGTGTGTGTGCAGTACTTCTATGGGCAGATTAGCCTTACAAGTTGGCGAGTGGCGTGCAATAGAGCACATGTCATTTTCAAACGAGAACGCCTACATACAAGATATGCATGTGTGCTGGGTTGTTGAAGCCCAATTTAACAAGTGCTTTGAACACAATGACTTTCTGCATATACCTTGAAATACTAAGGAGACACAAAATTATGACAGAACATTATGTTTGTCTCTCCATATATGAAATAAGCAATTTGTACCATACGATGAAGCTTGTGAAACCAAAGGGAAGGTAAAGTGTGTGGCGATGCCACCAACTTTGATTGTGGTCAACCACATGCTATGAGCTGTTGATCACTATAGGAGGGTTAGATTGTCTTCAAAGAACAGTAGTCGACCTAGAAAAAACAGGAACCTTTGTTTGCAGAATAACCAACCAAAACATGTAAAAATGAAGCAGAGCCTGGTATATTACATGCTCTCTTTACCATGGCCATAATGAGGTGTGAAGTTCATAGCAAAGAAGTTTGCTTTCATTTTCATTAACCAACGTTTTGCCACGGAATAAATGAAGAAAAGAGTTCTGAAGGAATATCTTATATGACTAAGATGTTTTAATGTTTCCATTTCGTGTCTGTTTTGTGAGGTGGGCTAGGAGCTTCTGAAAGTCGTGCTGCTTAGTTCAGAAATGAAGTAGGACCACTTTTTTTTATTGAAGCAGAATTAAATGCACCTGCAATCAATTTAATGGAATTGTTCAAGTAGTACTGCTGCACAGAATATGAATTGTTATGTGTAGGAAGTGTACAGTTGTGAGAACTAACCTAAAAGAAGCAAAGTAGCCATAAACCAGTTGCAGTAGGGAGATTCGAAGTTTAGGACAACCAGAGCTACACTAACTGCAAATAAATGTGGTGACATCACTTAAGCTTTACGCCCACCTTTAAAGGCAAACTTGAAAGACCCTTCAAAGAGACTTTTTTGTTAAAATAATTTTACACTTAGCAAAATTGAATTGCGTCGCACTAGACCTAGCTGAGCGGGTTGCTCGGCTATAGAATATCGATCTTAATAGTGTCTTACAAATAGTCTACAGCACTGTATTTTATAGATGATTTCTGAACTGGTCCTTAGAACAAATACATCATATTGAATAAAGTTATGGCCAAATTTTAGGAAAGTGCCAAATTTTATATTTTCTGGCTGGAGAGAGAGAAATGAGATGCGAAAGGCAGGGAGGTTAACTGGAAAACAGATATTCAGTTTGCTACCCTACACTGGGGAAGGAACAAAGGCAGACAGGAATTAAATACACATGGTGCATTATATGGTGCATTAGAAATGAAGGCTATGTGTATTTTATAGAAATGTTCAACATCAACACTTGCACTACACTTAAGAGTACAACATGTGAGAGTTTGCGGTAGCTGCTTCCATGCAGAAGGCTTTGCTAATAAATGAAAAGCAATGTTTTGTGCATTTTCCAATAAATGATAGTTCTGATAGCATAAAATGACAGGGGCAGTTATTATTTGCTGTATTTGACTGTAGAAAAACGAAATTGATTGATATTTTAAGCTTGTGCTATATCGTAATTGCAAAGGGCGAATCACCCACCTCCACCCCATCAGTCTGCCCTAAGAAATCACAGCAGGTTCTTACTTTTGGTGCTTACACGACTGGGATGGGCTGAGCACCACCGGCACCACTTGTTTTATCAAGGATGTGTTTCAACCTCCTGACCATCCGTGACGAGTCTGCAAAAAAGAAAACCAAACTTTGAACAAGTGCATTGTACCTTGGTTGAAGGTGCACATGTTGATCTGACTACGCCAGGCAATACTTAACGCGATTCACTTGCTAGTGATGCTGTTCCTAGTCATTACTGCTGCAATGCCCGTTTCTACCTCAGCAATTTTTAACACCGGTGATTTACGCAGTAGCGCAGAAGCACATGGACGAAAGAAACGGGACACACTTCTAACTATAAACTGAGTGTTGGCTGCACGAGTGTATATATATATATATATTTATACCACTGCACAAACAAGGAACGAAGAAGGAAGACACAAACAAATCAACCCAGCAAGATGAACTCACACAGGCAGCTAATGTGACAAAAACATTTCTTTCTCCAATAAGAAGACTTATGGGCAACTAACACAATCGCTATTCCTAATCTCTGCAGCTTCTGCAATTTCTCTGGTGAACTGGTCAGGCTGTCTGGCCAGCGATTCAAGGCGATGAAACAGAGGCTTGCATCTGCAGTGTGCGGAATGTCCGGCAAGGTGGCCAGATAGGGCTAGTTTTTCAACGTTGTTCGTGTGCTCATGTAATCGCTAGTTGATGCATCTACTTATCTGTCCCCCATATCCTTTGCCGCAGTCCAATGGGATGCAGTAAACTACCGCTTCAACACAAGAAACAAATGGTTTTCGGTGGATCTTGTCGGAACCACGTGGCTTGCGCGTATCCGCGTTTGCCCTTGTGCACAAACTAGACAGCTTGGAAGGCGCAGGGAAACCGATATCTGCACCGACACAGTTCCTGAACTTTTTCTGATTCTCACTAATCTCATGTACGTAGGTCAGTGGCACTGCGAATGCTGCCTCCCGCGGTGGTCAATACATGCAACGGGTAACCTGCATCTAACAGATGTGAGACTTTGTACTGAAAACTTCTCTTAACCAAGTGCTGGCTGGACTTCAAAAGGGCGTTTTTGAAGCACAAAGTGACAATACCTTACTTCAAAGAGGTGAGTATGCAAGAATGAGTTCTTTTGCCTCTAGGCTCGTAAAACCAACAAGAGGCAAAAAACCCATCCTTGCATACTCATCACCTCATGAATGTTCAGAACCATAGCGTCTTACAAAGAGTATTCTACATTCTATTTGACAGATTACTGCTGAACAAGTATTTAGAAGAAATGCTCCATATTGAATAGAGTTATGAACAAATTTCAAGAACAGTAATTGCCCAATACTATAATTTCTTGCTTGTACTTTGAAAGAATAAAATGCACAGAATGCACCATGACAGAAATCTTTATGTACATCTACAGCAAGGTTCCACAATTACTTGCTCTATACTCAAAAGTATAATGTGCATGTATATTTGTATTTTATCGGCTAGATTGAACTTCGGCAGACATGCAGCTGAAAAGCACTTTGCTTGAAGCAAATGGCAACTCGTGGCACCAAATGCTCTGGCAGAGCATGTAGCAATGATAAAGCACAACATTGACAGCATGAATTCTAGTGCAATTGTCCAGGAAAGAAACTGGAAGCCACACCTGTACCTGTGGGGTCCCTAGAGATACAATTAACAGGACACATGTTTATCCAAACGAGGGGACCCTCCCCATGTTATGCACGATGTTTGCGTCACATGCTAAAACGTACTACGAAGGCACTTCTACTTTTTTGCCCCATTGATATAAGGCTTTCGAATGGAAGCCAAACTGTATAGCTTTCAAAGCTTTATTCGATTAGTCTATGTCATTCTTTGTCATGTTCCATCCCGACCAGACAAGCTTCCATCAAACTCTCGATGATAGAACTTTTGTGCGAAAACATTAGGGCATTTTTTGCCTAAACCATGTATTTGTGTAGTAGAACACATTTTCTAGGTGCTCTAGACTGCATTATTCGCAGTATGAAACCTCAATTCGCTAAGAAGTGCAACAAATAATTACACTACATCAAAAGTAGATAGTTCAAAAATTAAGTGCAGGGCAGCTTGAGCTTGAAGCAAGCCTGCTTGCGACATCTCGGTAAATCCGATGGAAAATAGAATCAATTCTCCACATAACACAAAAGTAAGTGCAATCAACAAGCTTTATCCCATGCCAACTGAAGAAGGGCAAAGAAATTGAGAAAACTTACGGCAATGTAACAATGAATTGTCAGCGTTGAGCTGTGCTGTCATAGTATGGCTTGTAACTACTGCACTGGGCTGGTTGTTATATGATTCAGCAGTTTCCTATGCCAAACTACCAACTCAAATTTCTGTAATGTATAAAAAAGACCAGTCTCCAGCCTGAAATGAACCTTCACTTGGAACTCATAGCGAGCTTCGACCATTACAAGGTTAATGATTTGTTATAAGTCTGAGGAATGGAACTCTCGTACTAACTAGGAATTCAGCAGCTACCTAATAAAGCAAGAAATATATTGTTTTATGCAACTGTATATAGGAGCTGAAGTATGGCAAGCCTTACATAAGTGTGACCGATTGGAGGGAAAAAACATAGGCACACAAGCAATAGCGTGAGAATTTAACTCCATAAGACTGCAGAATGAAATGATAAAAATGATACACGTCTGGACACCTAATGCATCTCAACGAGGCTCTTAGAAAGGGAATTTGGCTAGATAATTAGAGCCTTCAAGGGGAGTACGGTAGCGCGATTCAAAGACGGGACAAAAGAAGACACAAAAGGCCACACACAGCGCTGTGTGTGTCCCTTTGTATCTTCTTTTGTCCCGTCTTTGAATCGCGGTAACGTACTCCCCTTGAAGATGCATTACCAACAAGCCCACATTGCAACTCTCGTGAAAATTATAGCCTATATGTAGTATATCATGCATAATTACTTAACCCCCCCCCCAATTATATGCAACTCGGAGGAGGCTACTTTGGTAAATTGATTAAACGGAGGGCACTCCAGATCACCAAAAGATGAAATACAAGTGATCTGCCACTAGAAATCCCGAAAATGGCAGATACAGTAAAATGATTGCATATTGCACAAAGGTATCCTACAACTCACAAGGTAGCGACAGTTTTTTACGCACCTTTGTGGAACCATGCAGATAACGTGCTTTATCGTTCTGCTGTCCAGCTTTCAGCAGTGCAGCAGGTTCCTGTGGGGTGTAGGGATGCCTCCATAATCCACAAAGCCTTCAACCGTAAGAAATTTTTGTTTATAGTACTGTGACGGAGGAAATTTGTGATTTACCAGTGTCATGTGGAATTGCAATGAGTGCCTCACATAGCCAGGTGCATCAATCTGTGTCTGGTTGCACAAATCTCTCTTCGTTATATCTCAGGAGGCTTGCACTGCTATTTTGTAACACGTGAAATTTCACGAAGGAA
This sequence comes from Dermacentor andersoni, assembly GCF_023375885.2. NCBI lineage: Eukaryota > Metazoa > Arthropoda > Arachnida > Ixodida > Ixodidae > Dermacentor > Dermacentor andersoni. Next base: position 5,319,672 of record NC_092821.1, read on the forward strand.
CGTAATCAGCAGATACAACTGACTACCAGGATGATCATCAACAAACTTCGAATATACAGTAAAACACAGAGCATTGAATTAGGAAAAATATATTGAGCACATGGAAACCATTGGGAAAGCTACGCCGCGATTCCGTTGCGATTCTAATGTTTTCGCTATTCGTAAGTGGTCTGACCGACGCCCCGGCCCGTGACAGCTGGCCGTTACCTGTGGGCGGCAAGAGTCACATAGAATCGAGCGTTAAGTATTACGCATTAGCCCTCACCTACGATGGCCAAGAGCTGACATTGAGTTCTTCAGATATATATAGATATATATACGCAGGAAAGAGACGACAACCTTTTAGGAGTACTTATTTACTGAACGTGTTCGGCTGGTGGACCAGCCTTCGTCAGAGTACAGAGAACTTTAAAGAAACCACATATATATATATATATATATATATATATATATATATATATATATTGTCACGTGGTAGTGACGGTGACGTAAGTAGCACCAACTGGGAACGACGAAACTAGCGTTTTATTGGGCGAACTTGTGCCCTCAACAACAGGCTACACTCAATGAATGGCTACAACGGCGAACACACTCGGCGATCATCGAAAATCTGATCTGTGGGTCAAAAGCGTCGGCTTTTATACACCCGTCGTCGAATGTTCCAGGGTAATCGCTGGGACCCGCGTGTCTTCGAGAAACTTCTACATTATTCGCGTCGCGCACACATGCTATCAGATTGCACAAGATTCCGTCACAGATAGCGGATGGAAGCATCGATAACATTGCACAAAATTCCGATACATGCAGGCGCGTCCTGCGCTGTGCGATAACATTTGTTAGGCGGTGAAACGTGTCGCCATATAAAGAGAAGCAATACACGTGGCAATACCCCCCTCTTAAAGAAGCATCGACCAGATGCTGCAAACGAAAGCAATAAAGAAAAACATCCGTAGCAAGAGAGCAACAAAATAAGGAAGTTCGTCAGCGTCCGTAAAACGGTTTAAGACGCACCACATGGACCACTTCAGATGGTGCATGGCGCCTCTGTGAATGCGAAAAGCCGTCTGGCACGACCTCGTAGCCCAGTGCGCAAATACGTTGAATGACCCTGTAGGGTCCGAAATAGCGTCGCATTAGTTTCTCACTCAGTCCTCGTCGGCGCATAGGGGTCCAAACCCAAACACGGTCGCCGGGATGGTACTCGACGAAGCGCCGTCGGCGGTTGTAGTGTCCGCTGTCAGTACGCTGCTCGTTCTTGATCCGTAGGCGGGCGAGCTGTCGGGCTTCTTCGGCGCCCTGGAGATAGGTAGCTACGTCAAGATTCTCTTCGTCAGTGACGTGCGGCAGCATGGTGTCGAGGGTCGTCGTCGGGTTCCTGCCGTTACCAAGCTTAAACGGCGTGATCTGTGTTGTTTCTCGCACCGCCGTACTGTAAGCGAAGGTTACATACGGTAGAACCGCGCCTCATCTCTTGTGCTAGACGTGGACGTACATTGCTAGCATGTCGGCGAGGGTCTTGTTCAGGCGCTACGTGAGACCATTCATTTGTGGAAGGTAGGCAGTTGTCGTCCTGTAACTTGTCTGGCTGTATTGCAGAATGGCTTGGGTGAGCTCTGCTGTAAAGGCCGTTTCTCTGTCAGTGATGAGGATTTCTGGGGCACCATGTCGAAGCAGGATGTTCTTGACGAAAAATTTCGCCACTTCAACTGTGCTGCCTTTTGGTAGAGCAGAAGTTTCAGCGAAGCGGGTGAGATAGTCCGTCGCCACGACAATCCACTTATTCCCGGATGTTGACGTCGGAAACGGCCCCAACAAATCCATCCCACTCTGCTGGAATGGTCGGTCGGCTGTAGTAAATCTGGGGGCCTTGTCGGTGGTGTCTTGCGTCGCTGACGGGGTCAGCATGTGTTGACGTAACGGGCGACGTCGGCGGTGAGACGCGGCCAGCAATACCTTTCCTATATCCTCGAGAGCGTCCAGGAGAATCCGAGGTGACCAGCGGTTGGATCGTCGTGTAGGGCGTGCAGTACTTCCGGACGCAGCGCTGACGGCACAACAAGAAGGTAACTGGCGCGGACTGGTGAGAAGTTCATCACGAGCAGGTTTTTTTGTAGCGAGAACGAAGACAACCGGCACCTAAATGCCCTAGAGACAACGTTGGTGTTCACTTCCAAATACTCGACGAGACCTTTTAGCTCCGGGTTTGTTCGTTGCTGTTTAGTGAAGTCTTCCGCGCTTATTATTCCAAGGAAGGCGTCGTCTTCCTCGTCGTCTAGCGGCTGGGGATCGATGGGGGCGCGTGATAGGCAGTCGGCGTCAGAGTGTTTTCCGCTGGACTTGTATATTACCATGACGTAATATTCTTCAATCTGAGGCTCCACCGTGCAAGCCGTCCTGAAGGGTCCTTTAGGTTGGCTAGCCAACACAACGCGTGATGGTAGCTGACGACTTTGATTGGCCTTCCATAGAGGTAAGGGTGGAATTTTGCTGTAGCCCGATGATGACGAGGCATTCCTCCTCAGTCGTAGAACAATTGCCTTCCGCTTTTGACAGCGACCGGCTAGCATAAGATAGCACCCATTCAAGTCCGCCTTTCCTCTGTACTAGGACGGCACCGAGGCCTAGGCTACTGGCGCCAGTGTGGATTTCGGTATCGGCGTCCTCGTCGAAGTGTGCAAGTACCGGCGGCGACTGCATGCGTCGTTGGAGTTCTTGAAATGCGTCGGCCGGCGGCGTTTTCCACTTGAACTTGACATCATATTTGGTTAGTTGTGTTAGTGGCTCCGCGATGCGTGAAAAGTCCTTGACAATGCGCCTATAGTAGGCGCACATGCCAAAGAATCTGCGCACTGCCTTCCTGGATATTGGTTGCGGGACCTTTGCGATGGCACCTGTCTTCTGCGGGTCGGAGCGTACTCCAGATGTGCTGATGACGTCGCCTCGGAACAGAAGCTCATCGTAAGCGAAGCGGCAGTTTTCCGGCTTTAGAGTGAGCCCTGATAACTTGATGGCCTCTAATACTGTCGCAAGCCACCGAAAGCGATCGTCGAATTTTCCGTTGAAGACACCCACGTCACCCAAGTAAAGAAGACACGTCTGCCACTTCAATCCTGCTAACACCGGGTGCATGACGCGCTGAAACGTTGCAGGCACCGTGCACCGTCCGAATGGCATGACCTTGAACTCGTAGAGGCCGTCTGGCGTGATGAAGGCGGTCCTTTCGCGATCTCTCTCGTCGACTTCTATTTGCCAGTAGCCAGACTTGAGGTCCATCGACGATAAGTATTTAGCGTTGCAGAGCCGATCCAATGCGTCGTCTATCCGTAGAAGGGGGTACCCGTCATTCTTCGCGATCTTGTTCAGTCGACCATAATCGATGCAGAAGCGTAGGTTTCCGTCCTTTTTCTTCACCAGGACTACAGGAGATGCCCACGGGCTTTTCGACGGCTGCATGATGTAGTCACACAGCATTTCATCGACTTGTTGCCTAATAGCTTCACGTTCTCGCGTCGAAACTCGGCAAGGGCTCTGGCGAAGTGGTCGGGCGCACTCTTCGGTTATTATGTGATGCTTTGCAACTGGTGTTTGTCTAATCCTCGATGACGTCGAAAAGCAGTCTTTGTATCGCCGGAGAAGACTTCTGATCTGTTGCTGCTTACTCATAGGAAGACTTCGATTTACGTCGAAGTCTGGTTCGGGTACTATGCTCATCGGGGTAGATGCGGCAGAATCGAAGAGGACAAAGGCATTGCTGGTTCCCATAATTTCCTCGATGTAGCGATCGTGGTGTCCTTGTTGATGTGCTTGAACTCTTGGCTGAAGTTTGCAGCAACACTTCAGTTTTCCCTCCGTGCAGTCGAGCGATCCCTCTTGCGACGCAAATTTCACGGTCGAGCACTAGTTGTTGGTCGCCCTCGATGACGCCTTCTACGTCTGCGGGTGTTTCGGTGCCGGCGGAAATAATAATGCTGGAGAGCGGCGGGATGCTCACTTGATCTTCGAGCGCACTCAATCCGTGGGGACTATGAGAGCTCTCCGGCGGTATTGCTTGATCTTCCGACAGCGTTATCGATGTTGTCTTCAGGTCCATGATTGCGCCGTGTTGGTTCAGGAAGTCCAGGCCGAGAATGACGTCTCGTGAATACTGTTGGTGGATAACGAAGGTGGAAGGGTAAGTCCGGTCATGGACGGTAATTCTTGCCATGCAGAATCCAGTCGGCGTAATGAGGTGTCCTCCAGTGGTTCGAATTTCAGGGACTTCCCATGCAGTTTTAACTTTCTTCAACTGGACGGCGATGTGTCCACTCATTACGGAGTAATCGCCCCTGTGTCCACTAAGGCGGTAACTGCGTGGCCGCTGAGAAGCACGTCGAGGTCGTTGGTTCTTTATCTTGCATTACAGTTAGGTCTTGACGTCGGATCCAGCTGCGTCGCACTGACCTGTGGCTGGTAGGTGGCGTCGGCAGGTCGTCTTCCGTCAGCGTAGTCTTGGCTTTGTCATTTTGTCGGGACGGCGGCATGTCTTTATTATGTCGTCGAGGTGGTGGTCTCTTCTTCGTCTTCATCGGCGGCGGAGGATCTTCGTCAGTACGACGAACAGCAGCCACCCCTCCATCGGTTGCTGCTTTTAGTTTTCCGGATATGGGCTAGCAGAGCAGACCCGGGCTGGGCCGGTGTATGATAGGCGTAGCGGCGACAGGTAGCGGCCTGGTGATGGCGAACGGGATGGTCGTCGAGGGCTCCACTGTGTGTCGGCGAAGTAGTCGGTGATATGGCGAAGTAGCTCGCCGATCTGTGGTCGCGGCGCGTTAACGGCGAACCATCCGAGTCCCATCTCCCGGTATGGGCATCGGCGATAGATGTGTCCGTCTTCTCCGAAGTGACAGCAAAGCGGATGGTAGTCAAGGGCGCGCCAAACGTAAGCCATTTTCATGTTGTCCATATTCCATATCCATATTCCGACAACATGGAAATGGCTTGCAATTCACCATTGAAGTGCCTGAGGGGAACCACCTACAGTTTCTAGTTAGAAATATTGAGTTTTGTGCAGATCAGATTTGTTGGGCTTATGCACTTCGTGCTAAGAAAGGGCTTCTGCCATACGGCTCCGCTCACTCGAAATGAATAACACGAGGGATTGCTTCACTTTGCCTGAAATCTGCCCTCAAAAAATTGTGCCCTCACAAGATGCAGTTTAGCTTCCAGAACCAATTGACCAGGATGTTTTCAGCTGAATTCCCTGATTCGATTGTGATGGCAGTCGCTGAAAGCCTGCTATAAAAATGAAGAGTGCGGCTGTGAGAGCTGGGGAAGATCCCCGTCGAGATGAGGTGGTGAGGCCTGTGATGCTGCCCTATGTACACAAGATAACCCACGATTTAAAGAAGGTTGCTAGCAGGCATAGGGTTGCATTTGTATTTTCAGCCCCCAAAAAAGCTAGGAAGCCTTTGTTCCCGTATCGAAAGAATACGAGACGATAAAAGTGGATACGGCACCAAGCATGCGCGACTGTTTATGAAGTGCGCCGAGGGTGTCGTGTACGAAATCTCCCTCTCATGCGGCCACTTCCACATTGGGCAAACTGGGCACTGCGTTAACGACCGAATCAGGGAACATGAAAGAAACGTAGAGCTACCCAAAGATGGGCCAAGCATTCCCCACGCACATTAAGTCCTGCCCGTCACGCTCTTGTGAGCCACGTTTTGCAGGGGCGCGGATTCTAGCAAAGAGTAAAGATCAAAAAGCTCGGGAAGTAATTGAAGCTTTCTTAATCGGAAAGAAAGGAAGCATGTGCGTCAGCGACCCGTCAATATCCTTATATATGGCTGAAAAGAAACATTTAAACAGTTCGATTCCATATCAGCCTTCATGTGATTGTGTTCCTTCCGTCTAAGACGGGTATATAAGTGTCCGGTGTGCCTCCGAATAAAGCAGTTGAAAGTGGTGCTCTGGTCCCGTCTCCTTCCTTGTGTCGTGTATGTTTTCGCGCCTAGTACACAAGATAAATTGTGACCAACTCCCCCAAGAAGACGTCCTTTCAAGCTTTAGTTTTGCAGAGATAAGTCTCTCATAGACATGGTAGATGCGCTATCGCCCTGCAGATAAAACTCACGCCTGTACCACAAAGACAAATCTGTTATCCGTATTCAACACACCTTTCAGTCGACACGCCTTCCTAGCGATATATATTCGTCAGCGAAGCGCAGGATAGTGCTGGGAGCATTCGGCGATAGCACATTTACCTGTGTTTATGACGCGTAGCATCGGAGCTCATCCCCTGTGCTGGCACTGTAAACAAGAAAAAAAATGGTTTTTGAGAACACCGATGCGAAATCTGAAATATAGGGCGATTTATCCTTGTTAGACTTCTTAATTCCTGAGCCTAGGCGCGCCGATAGCGTGCAGACGTACTCTGAAGGATACGCTGTGCCTAAGCTTCGGTGGGGACCGATCTCGGCGCGGGTTGCAGGCGAAAGCTAAAATGTGTCTATTTGAGCTACAGAACTCTTTTTACTGCAATAGGGAAAGTGGAAGCGCGCGAATCGCCTCATATTTGTTATCGGTGTGATAATATCAACCAGCGGTAGGCTTCGAACTCGGGGTCCGTTCGAGCGCGTCTGAACAACTTCTGGATTTCATGTACTGCACTCCACAACACTGCGACAACGGCGACAACTCCGAGTCATATGTTACATGCGAACTACTAAAAAAACGCGGCGTCCTCTGAGTTTGCGTGGTTTCGTTGAAGAATTTAGCTATACACCCAGTCAAAAGGGAAGAAGGCAAAAAAGCGCCGCGACGAAAAGTAAACAGCCTTACAATACGTCAGGTCCAATGGTGCTACTGTTTTAGATGGAGCAGAGGTAGTGTCTCTGCCCTATACGGAGACGTAAAGGGACTCTAAATGTATAAAAGTATTTTTAGAGTAGAAACGTCATATAAATAGACAATTTCGCCGGTGTAGGGAAATCTATTTTACCGTTGCTTATTCTGATATGTCCATACGCAGCAAAAAATATTCTGTCTCCTATTATTGCTTTCTTTTAAACGGCAAGAAGGAATTATCACTACGACAGTCTGGCATTCATAGTAATTATTGTATTACCAATCTCCATATTATGCATCGTTATCGCAGTAATAAATGAACAAATGAATTAATTAAATGCAATTGGTGTAATTTTCTTTTAACGAAAGTAAAAACAGAGCCTAGCAACTTTTCCAAAACTTTATTTTAACAAACTTTCTTCAAACAAAAGTAAAAACACCAGCCTACCAACTTTCTTTAAACATTATTTTAAGAAACTTTCTTCAAACGAAAGTAAGAACAGAGCCTACCAACCTTCTTTAAGCTTTCGTTTAACAAACTTTCTTCAAACGAAAGTAAATACAAAGCCTACCAACTTCCTTTTAAACTTTCTTTTAACAAGCTTTCTTCAAACGAAAGTAAATAGAAAGCTTACCAACTTTCTTGTAACAAGCGTTAATAGGAAGTAAAAGTACATAGGAAGTTAATAAAGTTGATAGAACGTTGGAACGAAGTCTAAAGAAATTAAGTATGCATTTTTGTATGGCAGTGCAGGAAATAAGGCCCGGGAACAGGGCAATGCTGGAAAGTATAATGTTTACGTCGTATTTCTTCATTTTTTTTATTTACAAATACTGAGGTCTCAGTTTCTGAGACATAGCAGGAGTGAGCACAGAATAATAAATAAAAAATAGTTACAAATAGTTTCAACAAAATTCACCAGAATACGAGAAATCCTTAACTGAATACATAATTACGCAATTCTTTTTCAGAATAGTCAATAAATATGGCACCAAGCTGTCCTCGACTGTTAAGGAAAGGAGCAATGTCGTGTGTAAATTCAAGCAACTGCGTAACAGGGGAATAGCCAGCACGTAAACCGTGCTGCGATCGGGAAAGAATATTGTTTGCATTTAGGTATTCCGCAATGTGCTTGTGAATAATGTGCTCCAAGAGTTTAGAGCTGGTGGAAAGTAAAGATATCGACCTATAATTTCGTATTCAGATTCAGATTTATTGGTTCCAAAATAAAGTAATTACATGACAAATATACAGACGAGGGTCCCAAAGTGAAAGAACTGTAGTGGGACCCTCGGTTAATAATAACAACATTGATGGTGGTATAAATAGTCAGCAAATTAGTGTATTATAAACATCTACAGATTGAATACATCATTAGACATGTCATTTACAATCAAACACGAAAAAGCACGTTATACAAGAAAGTCGGAAGAAAGCATGGATGAAATACAAGAAAAGACATGTGATATAAAAGTCGAAGGTACACCGCCAGATCGTAGTTAAGTTATCGCAGGAAATGATGCTTAAGGTGATTTTTAAAAATTGCAAGAGAAGTACAGGATTTTATGGTTGATGGTAATTCATTCCAAAGAGAAACTGCTGCGAAGGAAGATGTCTTTTTTGCCGTAATTCGTATGAACCATGGGTAACAATAAATTGTTGTTAGCCGCAAATCTGCTCATATTTTTATTCTGCAGAAGGTCAGTTGCAATGAAGGGATACGTAAGGTTATTATGAAGCAACTTGTGGAGTAAGACGAGTGTGTTAAACTGGAACAAATTATTAATAGGCAAGATATTATACGCGCGCAGTAACAAAGAGGCATTGGATTGCATGGAGCTAGAAGTGATAATGTGTATTGACTGATTTTGGATATGTTGAATTGATGATAAGTGACAAGCGTACGTGTTGCCCCATGAAACAATGCCGTAAATAATGTGACTATGAATGAATGCATAATACAACGCTAGCAGAGCCTCACGAGAAAAAAAAAGGGCGAGCTTTGATTAATGCACGTACACCAAACGCAGTCTTGTGCTTGAGATGTTGGAAGTGAGAGCGAAATTTAAGGTTAGGGTCAAGATGAACGCCAGGAAAAGTGACATCGGTGCTAACAGGAATTGAATGAATTCCAAGCTTTACTTCAGGAATAGAAGTTAAGGCCCTTTGAGCACTTTTGAATAACATAAATTTAGTTTTTAAAGGATTAAGAACTAAGTAATTGTTGCTACACCATTTTATAATGTTACCTAATGCAATTTTTAATTTAGAAGTAAGAGTAGTAACAGATTTGTCAGATGAAGATATGGTTGTGTCATCGGCGTATAAAATGCAATGAACGTAGTTGGTGGAGTTAAGAGAATCCGGAAGATCATTAATATGTAAAAGGAAAAGCAAAGGGCCCAGAACTGATCCCTGTGGTACACCTTGGTTAATACATTTTGTTACTGAGAAAGTGTTTGCTGCATGTACTGTGTATGGCCAGTCAAGTAAATAGTTTTTTTAAGAATGTTAGCGCAGGACCGGTTATACCATAAGAGTCAAGTTTATTAAACAGGACTTGATGGTTAACCGTGTCATAAGCTTTACTGAAGTCTAAAAATACAGATCCGACTAAGTTTCCCGAATCATTACATTTTTTATGTAGTCAGTTAGAGATAGAACAGCTAGATTCGTGGAACTTCCTGGGCGGAAACCAAATTGATTGTTCTTTAGCAATTTAAACTTTGTTAAGTAGTTATTAAGACGTCTAACAAATAATTTCTCAATGAGTTTACTAAAGCAGGAAAGAATTGCAATTGGTCGGTAATTATTACCTGTGTGTTTGTCGCCTTTTTTAAAAACAGGAATAATCTTGGCATTTTTTAAAAATGAAGGGAATGTACCTTCCTTGAACATAAGGTTGATAATATTACAGAGCGTGTCGCAAACTAAATGCGCAACCAGTTTTAAATGCCTGACACAAATATTGTCCAAGCCAGGCCCTGTATTTTTAAGGTTAGCAATCGTGGAGCACACTTCATTTGGTGTAGCTGGTAACAAGAAGAATTATTGTGTCGTACGGCTCAAAGTATTATGCAATTGCGCATGTGTCTTGTTATTAGTGTAAACAGAAGAAAAGTAGTCCGAAAAAGCATTAGCAATTTCATTGGGCTCAGAAAGAGTGAGACCATTGTATTTATTTTGGTTATAGAGGCATCAACAGACCATTTGTTAAGAAATGAGTTCAATAACTGCCATTGCTTTTGGGGTTATCCTTATTCTGATCAAATTTATTTTCTTAGTACTTTTTTTCGCCTGTTTAAGTAAAACATTCAGTAATTTACAGTACCTACTATAGCGCCTGGCTAGTCTAGTATTAAAGGGCTGACGTTTAGTTTTCTTGTACATGTTTTCCTTCTTTCTTAAACTTTCTAGAAGACCGTCCGTCATCCAAGGGTTGCGCGGATATTTATATTTTTTCCCACATTTTACAGTGCGTGTGTTAGTCGGAACGGCCAATAAGAATAAAGTGCAGAATTTGTTTAATGCTTCTTCGGGATCAGACATAGAATTAATTGGCGACCAATCAGTTTCACTGATGGCTTCAATAAAGGTATGTGCACTAAATACGGAAGTAAAGTAGCTATTATCGTTCTCATGTATTTCATTGTTAAATGTAAGAAAAACAGGAAAATGATCGGTTATGTCAGTATTAATAACCCCAGAGCAAGGCGATGGCGATATGTTAGATACCACGTGATCAATAAGCGTACTGCTCCCACGAGAGACAACCCTAGTTGGACAGTCAATGAGTGGTTCAAAACCGAATCCAGCAAAACAATATGTGTAAGTTGTGTACGAGGTAGCTTCAGTGTCAAGTAAGTTAATATTAATATCACCTACAATCACCACATCCTTATTTTCAAAAGCTAGCTTGGACAATACTGCATCAAAAGAAAGCAAGAAATCGTTAAGGGAAGATGACGGTGAGCGATAAATGCAACCAAGGATCAAGTTCTCATTGTAATTAAGGAATGACCGGTCGACTTCTATTCACACTGACTCACAATGATGCACGTTAACTGCCAGATCAAATCTGCGAGCGTAGGTGACAGCTTGTGAAACAAAAATGGCGGTGCCACCATGACTGTTAGTTGGACGATGACAATACTCGGGTTGATAAGATGGAAAACCGCTCATGTTGTTGTCAGAATCAGAAAGCCAAGTCTCCGATATGCAGATAAAAGTGAAGACATGGTGAAGTGAGGCAATGAAGTATTAATTCCATCTATGTTCTTACGAAGGCTACGAGCATTGAAGTGAATGAGTGATCGTTTATTTGCGGTAAGACAAAATTTTACGTCAACGGGGTAGAGCAAGGCCATGGAAAAAAGGGAAAAAAAATAATGAAAAAATATATTTACACTGAATCACGTGAAGATTCGAAGGTCGGACTCAGCAAAAATGCGATAGACCCTGCTCTCATCAGTTTTGCGGGCTTTTATCTGGCAGTTCTCTGTCCATAAGTATTTCCACATATTTTCTTTTTTGAGTGCCAGCGCCTTCGACAACATCTTCTTGTTATCAATGGTCAAGTGGTCATTTACATAGACAGGCGTGTTAGTGCCACCTGTGAAACCAATGTTGTCAGTGCGAAGCCTAGCTCTTCTTGCCTTCCTGATGAACTCGTTTTTCTTATCGCGTGAGCAGAAGCGAGCAATGATGCTCTTTTCATTTGACTTAGAGGCAACAGGCTCAGCCATGTCGATATCAGCGGGTAAGAGAGGGTATTCGATAGCATCGCCAATTCGCTTCAGAATGACTCCGCAGTCTTTACCCTGCGATGTAGGGATTCCCTTAATTTCCACATTATTCATTCTCGAATATTGCTCTAAAGCAGCCACTTTTCTTTCGAGTGCTTCGTTACCCGACAAGAGCGCCTTGTTTGAGGTTACGAGTTCTTCCGGTTTTAGTTTTATCGTGTCTAGTTCCTTGTTCATGAACTGAACACTTTCACAGAGGGAAGCGTGCTCACCTAGTCCTACATCCTGTAGCTTGATGTTAATTCGAGACACTAAATCATCGAACAGTGTATCCAACTTCTCTTTCAGCACTGCTTCAAGAGATGCAATTTTTTTCGCCAGTTCCGCTGTGGTAGGCATAGTGAAGTATATACACTACGAATAGTGAAACAAGAAGTTTGGGCAGCAGTTGCGGCAGAATTAATTTTTAGATAGTGTACAGAAGTAATAAACCAACCTGTTGGCAAGAAGAATTTTCTTAGAAGGAGGACATGCCACCGCAACTGCTGCCGCCAAATTGAATCAGTGCCGTTGTGTGCGTCCTTATATGGTCCTCGTTGAAGTCACGTGCTGTCCGCGCAGACGCAACAGGCACTACAGGACTCGGATGCTTGAAAGCACTCGCAGCGAGTGCAAGCGCACGCTGAAATGAAACCACGGTGGCCACAGACGACGCAGGAACCAAGGACGAGCAGGAACACAGGCCACTGATCAACTTGTTGGCAAGAAGAATTTTCTTAGAAGGAGGACATGCCACCGCAACTGCTGCCGCCAAATTGAATCAGTGCCGTTGTGTGCGTCCTTATATGGTCCTCGTTGAAGTCACGTGCTGTCCGCGCAGACGCAGCAGGCAGTACAGGACTCGGATGCTTGAAAGCACTCGCGGCGAGTGCAAGCGCACGTGGAAATGAAACCACGGTGGCCACAGACGACGCAGGAACCAAGGACGAGCAGGAACACAGGCCACTGATCAACTTGTTGGCAAGAAGAATTTTCTTAGAAGCAGGACATGCCGCCGCAACTGCTGCAGCCAAATTGAATCAGTGCCGTTGTGTGCGTCCTTATCTGGTCCTCGTTGAAGTCACGTGCAGTCCGCGCAGACGCAGCAGGCAGTACAGGACTCGGATGCTTGAAAGCACTCGCAGCGAGTGCAAGCGCACGCTGAAATGAAACCACGGTGGCGACAGACGACGCAGGAACCAAGGACGAGCAGGAACACAAGCCACTGATCAACCTGTTGGCAAGAAGAATTTTCTTAGGAGGAGGACATGCCGCCGCAACTGCTGCCGCAAAATACGGACTTGAATACGGGCACGACGTTAACCAATTTGCACAGCCGGGGAAGTATTGTAGAGCCGATTGACTTTTTAAATATTATATAGTCAGATAGCTTGCGCACCATTCCGAGTACCTTTTTAAAAACATATTTGGAATGCCGTCTGGGCATAGGCTTTTCCTTACATCAAGATTTAATATGAGGTTATGTACTCTGGAGGAGATTACATCAAGATTTGTAAGAAAGGGCAGATTGCGGCACGTGTAAAATGGAGGTTGGCGCCATTATCGGTAGAAAAAACAGAAAGAAAGAAGTTGATGAAGGCATTAGCTATAGTTCCATAATGGGAGCAGGATTGGTCATTAAGAATAAAGGAAAAAGGTACAGAAGATGCAGTACTAATCGATCTCCAAAACAGATTTTTTTTTCATAAATGTAACCAAGGTATTATTAAAGTAAAAGCTCTTAGCCTCTTGCATTTTCGCTCTTAATTTAGACTTCAACGTGTTGAATAAAGAATTATTTTCCTTACATTCGGAATGACTTTGCTTACGTAGCCGCTTAGTGTGACGAGTGAGCTGAATTATTTCTCCATTATACCAAGGGTGTTGTTGGTTCCGTTTAATACATCGTTGGGGCACGTACATTGACAGGAATTCACGGACAGTGTCACAAAATTTAAGTAGCAGCGTGTCTACATTGCAAAGTTCACTACAGGATTGGAAGTCATCAAAACATGAGGCTAAAGTGTCAAGTATGTAGTTATCGTCAGCTTCAGAAAAGTTCAAAACGGTTGTGAATTCAGCTCTTTTTCGAGGGCACACTAAGTTCAATGTAAATTCGACAGCTTTATGGTCAGATAAGCGTTCGGTGACTTCACAGTTAACTCCGTGCGATAAGAGTTGTTCGTTTACAAATATAACGCCTAATATTGAATTTTCACTCGTTACAATATCCACAAGTTGAGTTAAACCAAATGAAATAACCAGGTCGATCACGGAAGCGCAAAGCACCCTATCACGGCCAGTTGGGGTAAGTGTGCTCCAGCTATTGCATGGGAGATTGAAATTCCCAGCTAGCAATTATTTGCAAATACACAACTTTTTAATGATAAGGTACTCATTAATAGCAGGAAAAATATCGTCAGAGCTCGGAGGGCGATAAATAACACCAACAACTATTACAATACCTCTGCTGTATACCTTGCACCAAATAGCCTCAATGCCAGGAAGTTCAGGTAATAAAGAAAATTTAAGACTTGTTTTAATGAGAACTGCCACACCCCCACCACGGCCAACATGCCTGTTCTTCCGAAGAAGTGCATGACCAGGTGGCAAAATTTTGATGTCAATAACAAATTCATTTAACCAAGTCTCATTAAGACACACAATTGATGGGTTGTAGCATTCCACCAAACAATTGAGAGCTTCAACTTTCTTTAGCATACTCCTCGCATTTACATTGAGGATAGTTATAGTCTGATCGCAGCGTCAGTCAACACGAGCCGAAGCAGTATTAGCCGAAGCTGGATTCTTGCCAGTCGCTTTTGCAGAAACCGATTTCACGGGAGACAAGGGCACAGAGGCTGACACCATCGAAGGCGAACGCGCTGAAGCCTTAACAATGACATTCTTATCAGTGCCCCCATGTAGCGAACACCGTCAATCGTGAGTGCGTCGTGTTCGTCTAAATTTACCAGTATTCTTGCGCATATCTTGCGAATTCTGCCACAGCGCTCTACGTGCCATCCGTACCCATGCACAGTAGTCCTCGTTTATATATATTGACACGTGTACTTATCTTTATCGGGCGACCACGTTTCGCCGCTTAACAATCTGTAATCGCACAGCGCGGGACGCGCCTGCATGTATCCGACGTTTCTGGAAAGTTATCGATGCTTCTACTCGGCTGTCTGTTGTCGCCGAACCTCGCGTTATCTGATTTCATCGCTTGACGCGAATTGTGTAGAACTTTGTAGAAGGCACGCGGGTCCGAACGATTAGTCTGGAACATTCGATGACTGCTCTATAAAAGCCGACGCGCTTGACCCGCTGATCAGATTTTCGACGATCGCCGACTGTGTTCGCCGCTTTCGTTGTGCTATAAGAGTAGCCTGTTTTGTGGGCACAGGTTCGCCCAATAAAAGCTAGTTTTGTATTCCACCGTACTGCTTCTTTCTTCACCGTCACTACCACGGGACATCTGGTGGAGGTGCTTTTGGTCCATGTACCGGACGCCCCCGACAAGCCGTGATCCAAGCCCGGACCGTAAAGAGAGCACCAACGTAGTCACGGACCATCGAGTAAGCCGTCGTCTACAACAGCTGCCCCCGGAACACGGACTTCTACCTGAGAAGACCAAGAAGATCGTGGCCAAGACAACCCCAATGGCTGCCCCAGCGACCCCCGTTGTCCTGCACCAACCCCGGGACCCACCGACCTTCCATGGAGCAGCAACTGAAGACCCGGAATCCTGGCTGGAGACGTACGAGCGAATCGCGACTTTCAACAACTGGGACTCCGACGACAAGTTGCGGCATGTATACTTCGCCCTAGAAGACGCCGCGAGAACGTGGTTCGAGAACAGGGAGTCGACATTGACAACATGGGACCTGTTCCGTACCGGCTTCCTGCGCACCTTTACAAGCGTCGTGCGCAAGGAAAGGGCCGAAGCTATGCTGGACGCCCGAGTGCAGCTACCAAATGAGAACGTTGCCATCTTTACGGAAGAAATGAGCCGTCTCTTCCGCCACGCCGACCCTGAAATGCCCGAGGAGAAGAAAGTCCGCCTGCTGATGCGTGGTGTGAAGGAGGAACTTTTTGCCGGAATGGTACGAAGCCCACCGAAGACCGTCGACGAGTTTCTTCGCGAGGCCACCAGCATCGAGAAGACACTCGAGATCCGAAACCGGCAATTCGACCGCCGCACAAACTCGACGAACTACGCTGGAGTTCAATCACTGGCCACCGACGACCTGCGCTAGGCTATCCGAGCGGTCGTGCGGGAGGAGCTACAAAAGCTGTTCCCACCATCACAGCCTCAAGTGGCTTCGATTGCCGACGCCGTGCGAGAGGAGCTCCAACAACAACTTGGAGTAGCCCCTGTATCGCCCCAGCCTGAGCCGCAAGCGATGACTTACGCCGCCGTCGCACGTCGTCAAGGTCCCCCTCCGCGACCGCGCCAGGGCCCTGCAACGCCCCAATTCCGTCGTCCGCCGCCGCCGCCAGTACGACCACCCGTCGCCCAGCGCACCTACGCGAGGAAGACGGACATTTGGCGCGCCCCCGACCACCGCCCGCTCTGCTACCACTGCGGCGAAGCCGGCCATGTTTACCGCCGATGCCCATACCGCGAGCTGGGATTGCGAGGCTTCGCCGTCAACGCACAGCGCCCGAGGGAAGGTGAACGCCCTCGTGACATCGCCGACTACCTCGCCGCTACTCAGTGGAGCCCTCGACGACCGTCCCGTTCGCCGTCACCAGGCCGCTACCTGTCGCCACAGCGCCGACCATACACTGGCCCAGCCCGGGGCCGGTCCGTCAGCCCATATCCGGAAAACTAAAAGCAGCAACCGATGGAGGTGCGGTTGCTGTTCGTCGAACTGACGAAGATCCTCCGCCGCCGACGAAGACGCCGAAAAGCTTATCTCGACGACATAACAACGACGACACACCGCCGTCCCGACGAAGTCTGGCAGGAAAGAACACGCTGACGAATGACCACCTGACGACGCCACGTACCAAACACAGGTCAACGCGACGCAGCCGTGATCCGACGCCGAGGCGTAACTGTAACGCAAGACAAAGAACCACAGACGTCGACGTGCTTCTCGACGGCCACGCAGTCACCGCCTTAGTAGACACAGGAGCCGATTACTCTGTCATGAGTGGACCCATCGCAGCCCAATTGAAGAAAGTTAAGACTGCATGGGAAGGCCCGTTAATTCGGACCGCTGGAGGACACCTCATCACGCCGAGTGGAATCTGCACGGCAAGAATTACCATTCATGACCGGACTTACCCTGCCACCTTCGTTATCCTGCAACAGTGTTCACGAGATGTCATTCTCGGCATGGACTTCCTGAATCAACATGGCGCAGTCATCGACCTGAAGTCGAAATCGATAACGCTGTCACAAGATCAAGCGATACCGCCGGAGAGCTGTCGTAGTCACCACGCCTTGAGTGTGCTCGAAGATCAAGTGAGCATCCCGCCGCGCTCCAGCATTATTATTTCCGTCGGTACTGAAACACCCGCTGACGTAGAAGGCGTCATCGAAGGCGACCAACGTCTACTGCTCGACCGTGAAATTTGCGTCGCAAGAGGGATCGCTCGACTGCACGGAGGAAACACGAAAGTGTTGCTGACAAACTTCAGCCAACAGTTCAAGCACATCAACAAGGGCACGACAATCGCATACATCGAGGAAATTGTACAAACCAGCAATGCCTTTGTCCTCTCGGATTCAGCCGCATCTACCCCGATGAGCACTGTCCCCGAACCAGACTTCGACGTGAATCCAAGTCTTCCTATGAGTAAGCAGCAACAGATCAGAAGTCTTCTCCGACGATACAAAGACTGCTTTTCGACGTCATCGAGGATTCAACAGACAGCCGAGTAGAAGCATCGATAACTTTCCAGAAACGTCGGATACATGCAGGCGCGTCCCGCGCTGTGCGATTACAGATTGTTGAGCGGCGAAACGTGGTCGCCCGATAAAGATAAGTACACGTGTCAATATCTTAGTTCCCTTAAGTTTCTGGGCGTTGTTCAACATAGCAACCTTTGTTCGGAAATCCACTAATTTAATGACTACCGGCCGAGGTTTGTGCTTTCTTTCAGCTCCAAGCCTTTGGCAACGCTCTATGTCGTCGCATTTTACACCGAGTTTAACTGATACGAGTTCCAATGCAGATTTAAGCAGATCGTCAGCCAACTCGGCAGGCTTTTCACGCAAGCCATGAATAACCAAGTTCTTTTTACCGAATCTATTTTCTAACTCATCGTTCTGACGATCTAGCTTGCCTACTAGTTTTTGAAGTGCACCAACGGTGTGCTCCAGTTCGCTTACACGTGGTGCAAGCCAGCATTTGCGACAGCATTTCGTCCACGTTTGGACCAGGATTGGTCTTAATATCACCGCAAAGCAACAGCAATGACATTTTTAGGCAAGCACAATTTGTATCAAAACGGCAGTACAATTCAGAGGGTCCGGTAGCAGAAGCAAACAACGGTTATCACTTGTGTAACATTTATAATTGTATGTTACCTGCAAGATAAAAGACGTGCTTGAAACGGGCGTTCGCCATGCCGCCGCCGGACCCACTGAAGTAGTGATCCCACGGTGCTGCTCTTATGGCCTTGGGCATCCGTGCTGCCAGCGCCACCAACGTACCAGGACGTGTGCGGTAGAGATTGTTGTTCAAAGGCACGCTAATGGACAGAAAATCCATCTCCCGAACAGCAATGCATCCCTGCTCAGGCGCAGATCGAACACCACTGTCGGTTTGGGCGCTGCTCAATCGCGGTAGGAGTCTGTGCGGCGTGTCGCTTGCAGGATCTGGTAGCAGAACATCGGGACTACTAGTCATAGCCGCAATCTGCAAGATGAAAGTGACGTGCTTGAAACGGGCGTTTGCCATGCCGCCACCGGACCCACTGACAATACCGTATGTATGGTATTGTTCGGGACGAGGCGAATTTTTTCTAGGCCTTGTGTGTAAAAGCGAACTGCTTTTGTTTGTAATGCCGCCCATTCACCATTTTCGCACACTTAGCCTGTACACGCATTATTCTTACATGTTAATACAAAAATGACACTTGCTTGTAACCTAATTTTTTCAGCTGACGTCGTCTGGTGGAGCTTCCTACGGGAACTACTGCTGCTTACCTGGTGCTACAACGTTGAAAAACGTGCTACAAAAAGCCCGGAACGAGCAGTTATATAGAATAAAATAAACATTTCCTGGTTTGAGAGGGCATCTTGTGTCTTTATGAATTTGCACGTGGCACATATTCGGTGGAGGCTTGTAAAGATCGTTCGGAATCAATTTTACTTAATAATAAAACAATTTCGAACGAAGACCGCGCGTGGTTGAACTGAAGAAAAACTGCGCAGCGAGCGAGACACGTACCAGCTAGTATTCGAAATGCGCGGGCACAAAATCGAAACCGGAAGTGTGGTTCAGGTATTAACGCTGACGGCTCCATGCGCTGCACTCAATTAGGCCGCTGGGTTCTATGGGAGTGTTCGCTCTTGTTGTATTCCATTTTCCATGACGTCACCACGAGGGCTGAATAGAAAGTCAGCGCTCGTGGTGTCGTCTCTTTCTCCGCCGTGACGAGGCTCGCACACGCGTTGTAAACGTATTGTCGAAGTTGCACGTCCAACCCACCGTGGATACCTTGTGCAAGCAAGAACGTGATGCCGTAAAGAGGCTGCAGGAGAATCGGGATATTGTCGTACTTCCCGCCGACAAGGGGAACGTTACCGTCCTTCCATACAGGAGCAAATACATCGAAAAAATGAGCTTGCTATTCAGTGACGTTCACAATACGCCATCGTTGCAAGAGACCCGACACCCAAGCTTCAGAGGGACCTGCAGAAACTGCTCGCCGACGTCTTCCGTATTGTGCCGCCTCAGCACAAGCATTTCTACTACAGACTGATTTGCCACAATGAATCTGCTCCAGCAATATACGGCCTAGTGGAAGTGCACAAGCCCGATGTTCCCCTGCGCCCCATTGTGGGCTTCACACGTTCGCCGCCCCACAAGCTGTCAAATTTTCTTCACAGAATCATTTCGCCACTCGTTGGAAAACGTGCCACGCACATACGCAACACGTACGACTTCATTGAAAAGGTTAAAGGGACAAGCGTCCACCCCGACGAAGTCTTAGTTGGTTTTGACGTGGTCTCACTGTTTACAAGCGTGCCAATAGACATGGCCGTGGAAGTTTGCGTCGCCGCCCTTGACGAAGACCCGACGTTGCGTGACAGATCCCCCATCGATGTGCATAACCTAGGTACGCTAAAAAAATTTTGCCTATCAAATACGTATTTCACGTTCCAGAAAAAATTTTATCTGCAAGTACACGAAGCAGCAATGTGTGCGTCGATTTCATGTCACAGTAGCTAACCTAACAATGGAGGCTATCGAAGCTCAAGCGCTGTCCTCGTTTACACCGGCACCTAAACTCTTCCTCAGATATGTCGACGACTGTTTCAGTATTTTGCAAAGGAAAAATCTTGACCCTTTCACGGCTCACCTAAACAATATACAGGCAGCAATCAAATTCACCGTTGAAGTGGAATCTGAAGGGCAATTGCCGTTCCTGGACACCCTTGTGCAGCGAGAAGAGCCAAACCTGTTATTCAAGGTGTTTAAGAAGCACACTCACACGGGCCGCGACCAAAACTACAAATCGGTGCACCCTGCATCGCAAAAGAGGTCCGTTGTCGGCTCTCTTATTCGTCGGGCAAAAAAAAAAAAAAAAACGTGTGCACAGCAGCGGAAGACCACATGGCGGACAATGCACTTGTGCGGAGGGAATTAATGGCTTGTGGATACCCTGAGTTTGTCATTGACTCAGTAGGGCGTCAGCTGGCTCGCACAGTACCCACCCAGCCTGGACCCCCCAAAAGACGGGCTTCGATTGCGTACGTCCCCGGCATAAGCGAGACTCTTGCACGCGTCCTGCGGTCATAGGACGTGCAGGCTGCGCACGTGCCCTCCCGGAAACTTAGACACGAGCTCGTGCATGTGAAAGACCTTTGGAAAAGGACAAGTTCCCCGGCATGGTGTATGTCATTCCGTGTGCGGACTGTCGGTATGTCTACGTCGGTGAAACCGGCAACTTCAAAACAAGGCTTAAGCAACACATGAATGACGTCCAGAAACGACACGTCGCATCGAATGCCTTGCCCAAACACTGCGCAGCCACATCACATAAGATTAACTGGGAGAAATCTGGTTTGATTGCCAAGGAACGAAATCATTCTTCGCGTCTTTATCTTGAGTCCCTAATCATCCAAACCACGGCGCACACTCTTAATCGCAACAAAGGCAATCTGCCGCCCATGTAGGCCAGGTGCCTTAATCACGTTTTAAGGCGCACATAAAAAGGGGCGCCAGCTCTGCCGCTTCTTTCATTGTGAACAAGGCTCCTGTGGGGGAGCCGAAACGTAATTAACTATTTTAAACCATTTTTGGTCGGTGTCCAGACATCTTCCTTTTAGGTATCAAGGCGAGACTATAATTTTTTTAAAGACGTGTGTCACTTCCTAGTGACGATTTCATTTTCATACTGTTTTTCAATATCATCATCAGCAGCAGCCTATTTTATTTCCTCTGCAAGACAAAGGCTTTTCCCTGCCATCTCCAATTATCCCTGTCCTGCGCCAACCGATTCCAATTGCCAACCGCGAATTTCCTAATTTCATCGCACCGCCTAGTCTTCGGCCTTGCTCTACGGCGCTTCCCTCCTCTTCGTACCAATTCTGGTGCCCTGATGATCCAACGGTTAGCTAACCTGCATGTTACACCAGCGCCATTTTTTTATCCCAATGTCAATTAGAATATTGGCTATACCCGTTTGCTCTCTGATCGAAACCGCTCTCTTTTTGTCTCTCAAGGTGATGCCAAGCATCCTTTGATCCGTCGCTCTTTGTGTGGTTCATAACTTGTTCTCAAGCTTCTTAGTCAGTCTCCAAGTCTCAGCCCCATATGTCAGCAGCGGTAAAGAGCTGTCGGTAAAGCTTCCAGTCAGGATTCGATAATGTCTGCCGTATGTCATCTAACCCATTTTTATTTTTCTATGAACTTCATTCTCATAATCAGGGTTCCCTATGATTAATAGACCTAGGTGAAAGTTAAGTCCCTTGATAATTTGAAAGTACCGCCACTGTTTGAACTCTGCCGCCACCGCGCAACCTCCTTGCCTCCTCGTCCCTTGCGCGTCCCCGCCCCCCCCCCCCCCCCCGCCGCGGCAGCCAGTTTTGCCCCCGTTTTTCTGCACGACGATTGGTCTCCCTGCCGTTGCCCTCGGAAACGCGCGGATCTTGCGCTTTGCTTGTGCTTTTCTTTTTCGTTCGCGCCATTTTTCTCCTTAACTCGGCTGGCTCGGCGCTTTACGTC
Organism: Dermacentor andersoni; assembly: GCF_023375885.2. NCBI lineage: Eukaryota > Metazoa > Arthropoda > Arachnida > Ixodida > Ixodidae > Dermacentor > Dermacentor andersoni. The sequence goes on from NC_092821.1 coordinate 5,341,694, forward strand.
GGCGTAGTGAACGTTGTACGCTCTGTTTACTGCTCTGTGTGCTAGCGCTATGCCGTGCTGTGGCGCATATAAGCGCAGTAAGAAACCGGAAGGTGGTTATACCTATTTTCGTTATATCAGAAGGAAAGCGTGACTGCTCGCGCAGGAAGCAGTGGCTGCATAACATTGGCCGAATGAACTTTGTTCTAACAAAGAACAGCATTGATTACGTGGTGAGGCGTCTTTCTTATTGCTCGGAGCCAAGTATCCCGTAATGCTGCACACTTTTCATTCTTCCGGCCTGCTCACTAGCGTTTTTGTTGAGGCAATTTTTACGTTTCATAAAAACACGGTCGTCCTCAGTATGCTTAGTATTCTGCAGCGGCTTCCTCACCTGGCACATCGCCAATTGTTGTTATTCTGTCGGAAACGCGGAACTATAGATTCTGTATTCCGCGGTAAAAAATTATGTGCGAAGGTACAGCCCTTCAATTGGAATTTTCGCGATTGTTAGGAGGCGCTGCCTGTTGTGCTAAAAACTGGAATAGCGGCCTGTAGAGGAGCTATTATTTCTACCTTACGTCGATCTGTGCGCCAGTCAGATGCAATGAATGCAAGTCCTGAAAGAATTAGTGGCAAGTATGCCCGTGGTTACAGCGTACGTGCAGCGGTGGTGTAGAGGTAGAACACCCGCCTCGCGTGCAAGAGGTCCGTGGTTCGAATCCCGGTGCCGCGCAATTTTCCACCGGATTAACAAAAAAAAAAAAAAAATACGCGTGCTGCTAAAATTGCATAAACAGGCCGGGAGTGTGGCCTAATCACGCACTCCCTCACCAGAGCAGGATTGGCCACCCTGGTGCAGTACTTGGCCACAACCTCCTATATGAACACAACAATCAAACCCCGGCCCTCAGTCCCCAGCAGCTGCGAAGCAACTGACCACGGCGGTGGTCAGACCTGCCACGCAGCGGAGGGTGCTAAGAATCCCTGGCTCCGGACAGGCCGCCATCGGAATATGAACCTGGCAACGTTTAACACTGGAACGTTATCTAACGCTGGAACAGTGAAAGTTTTGCTATCCTGTTTGCACGCGTCCGTGTAATAAACCTCCGGATTTTTACCGAACCTGCGTTTGGGTGTCCTGGCCCGTGCAAGGCGCCGTTGTCTGTGGTATTTCTCGCTCATGCTTTTAGTGATTGGGGACACAGAGATCTGAGCTCGTATGTTCGGTGGGAGGAGTTCTGTTTGGTCGTTACAATGTGCCGGTCTGAGTGAATACCCTAATCGACGGAGAAGTGTTCGACCTTGCTCCCTGGAATTGAGCCTTTCTCATTGTGCAATCAGTGTTGCAGCCACGAGTTCTTCAAATGTGTTGCTAATACCCATTGCATTAAAAAGGGTCGTGCTAGTGCAAATGGGTAGACCAAGCGCCGCCTTATAAGCTGTGTGTACAAGGGCGTTTATTTTAGTTTCCTCTGAGTTTGATATTTTTTGGAAAGGAAGGCCAAAAGTTACACGACTTATAATAAATGCCTGTACGAGCCTTATCCTCTCTTCCTCCTTGAAGCCTTTTCTGTTTCTTGCTACTCTGTTTGTCATCCTAGACACGCTGTTAACCGTTTTCCGGAGATTTGCGATCGTGTGCCCTACTGCTCCATTTTCCTGTATCCATAGTCCGAGTATCCGAGCCTTAGATACCTCCTGTATTGTTTGACCTCCCAGAGCAAGCTTTATCGGAAGTCTATCGTCCTTTCGTGTATAAGGTGCTCTTACTCGGATTAGTTCGGACTTCTCCAGGGCGCAATTCATGCCAGCTTTTGCTACATGATCTTCAACAATGCTAATTGCCTTCTGGAGGGTTTCCTGACGTTCTCCTAAAGAACCCTTTGCGGTCCAGAGAATTACGTCGTCCGCGTAAATCGCATGTCCTAAGTTTGGGATCCGTTGTAGCATCACCGCTAGTCCTTTCATCCCTATATTGAAGAGTAGCGGTGAAAGAATTGAACCTTGCGGCGTTCCTCTTTTGGGGGTCTGTAGAACATCTGAGCGGCTGGATCCTAGCCCTATCGTGGCTGTGCGGTTGTCTAGAAAGGATTTTATGTATTCATAAGTGCACTGTCCGCAGTGCTGTCCGCAGTGCATGTCCACATCTTGTATGATGCCAGAGTTAGCGCAGAGTATGAGGTCTATTTAATATATTGTTTCGCCTTTCGGGCTCCTCCACGTCCATTTTCGGCTATCTACCATCTCGCACGAAAGCATTTTAACGGAACTATCGAAATACAGTATACTGATGGGCGATTTCAATGCCAAGGTAGGCAAAAAGCAAGCTGGAGACAAGGCAGTGGGGGAATATGGCATAGGCACTAGGAAAAGCAGGGGAGAGTTATTAGTAGTGTTTGCGGAACAGAATAATATGCGGATAATGAATACCTTCTTCCGCAAGCGAGATAGCCGAAAGTGGACGTGGAGGAGCCCGAACGGCGAGACTAGAAATGAAAGACCTCATACTCTGCACTAACCCTGGCATCATACAAGATGTGGACGTGCTCAGCAAGGTGCGCTGCAGTGACCATAGGATGGTAAGAACTCGAATTAGCCTAGACCTGAGGAGGGAACGGAAGCAACTGGTACATAAGAAGTCGATCAATGAGTTAGCGGTAAGAGGGAAAATAGAGGAATTCCAGATCAAGCTACAGAACAGGTATTCGGCTTTGACTCAGGAAGAGGACCTTAGTGTTGAAGCAATGAACGACAATCTTGTGGGCATCATTAAGGAGTGTGCAATAGAAGTCGGTGGTAACTCCGTTAGACAGGATACCAGTAAGCTATCGCAGGAGACGAAATATCTGATCAAGAAACGCCAATGTATGAAAGCCTCTAACCCTACAGCTAGAATTGAACTGGCAGAACTTTCGAAGTTAATCAACAAGCGTAAGACAGCTGACATAAGGAAGTGTAATATTGTCGCAGCACTGCGCGGCTGAGGCAGAGAAAGAAGAAGTAGAGTGTGCGCGCGTGATCTCGCGGTACTCTGCGCCGGCTGGGCCTGGCCTGTAGCTTCTCTCTCGGACCTCGTTTCACCGTTTCACCCTGTAAATAAACATCATTCGTAACATCTTTGGTGGACGTGCGGGGTAAATCTTGGACGACCCTGGATGACCCAGCTTTACCAACCATCCGACGGAGTAGACGCTTGGCCGGTTTACGACCACAAGCAGCGGACATGGCCGATTCCGGAGAAGGCAATGACGACCCCACCTGCGGCGGACCAGACAGCAATCAAGCAGGTCAGGCTGGCTACTGGACACCGCTGCGAGAGCCACCCACCTTTTCGGGGAAGGCCAACGAAGCGTCGACGACTGGCTCAAACACTACAACAGAGGGAGTCGCCACAATCATTGGAGCACTACGAAGCAGCTCGCTAACGTGGTCTTTTTTCTCGCTGGAACCGCGCTCCTCTGTAGAAGAATTTTGTAGAAGAATTCACCAAGTGCTTCGGGGACCCAATCTCTAAGAAAAAGAAGGCTGAGCAGACGCTTTCCCGGCGAGCTCAATAACCTCGCGAAACGTCTACAACGTACATAGAGGCTGTTCTGAAATTATGCGGAATCGTCAGCACTACCATGACAGACGAAGACAAAGTAGGGCATCTGCTTAAAGGAATCGCTGAAGATGTTTATAATTTTCGTATAACGAAGGAAGATCTTAGTACTCCGTCTCATCTGAAGAAACACTGCCGGGCGTTTGAAGCGCTGAAAATGAGAAGGATTGGGCCAAAGTTTGGACGATTGGACAATGTTACTACTATTGCAAGTCTGTCCGTCCCAACCCACGACGACATCTCCTCGGTGATTCGGCAAGTGGTTAAAGAAGAGCTTGAACGCCTTAAAGTTGTTGACGATGCTCATACGTGCCATCAGTGTGCATTTGATCATCGTTCTCCTGTGCCACCGTCCACCGGGGCACCTCAGAGTTTCCGAGAACCTCGTAGGACCTATGCTGATCATACGGAGAGCAGCAACTTGCCACCACAACCAAGTCTGAAACGCCGACAAGATGCACCACAACGATTTGTCCCGCGGGCTCTTCCCTCTTACAACCAGCCTGAGAGTACGTTTCTACCCATGACACCCATGTCACCGGTGTCACCCGCTACAAGCCGCGACTCCCGGATTTGCTACAGCTGCGGTGTGGCTGGACACGTTGCTAGGTATTGCCACCGCCGCCAGCAGCGTGCTCCACGGTTTATTTCCTACACACCCCGCGTGCCCGCTGACGAGCCCTGGCCATATCCCAGTTCCTTCCAGCGGCTACAGCAGGGACACGCGAACCGCAGTGACTCCCCCGTTTCCGATCGCATCCTCAAACCACCACCACCGTCATCGCTCGTTATCACCGCCGCCGCTGGGAAACTAGCTGGTGCGACCGACGGGGGTGAGGCCGCAATATGTTCATCTTCATCAAGACCCCCTTGTGTAAAATTGTTTAAAAACAAAGTGTGTATTTTAGCTGACAATGTGAGTGCTTTTTCTTTAGTTGACACTGGGGCGGCAGTTTCTGTTATGAGCCTGTCCTTCAAAAATCGTGTTGGACCAAAAGATATGTTTTCTTGGGATCGGAACGCTACCTTTCGTGGAGTTGGCGGGCAAATCTTGCGCCCACTTGGGGTATGTTCTCTTTCAGTTACAATAGGGGAGCAGAGATTCAGAAGTGAATTTACTGTGCTTGCACGTACAACGCATGACATTATTTTAGGAATTGATTTCTTGCGTGAGTGGGGGGCAACATTGGATTGTGGAAGTGGCGCGATTTCTCTTCGCCGCGACGCGCGAACTTCAATGACAGATAGCACCAGTGATGCCGCCGACGTGCTCTCTGTGTCACAAGATGTGTGCTTGCCCCCTAAGACTGCAATCTTTGTACCTGTGAATACTTCTCGCCCTCGTACAGGTTCTTGTGCTCGCTGTGCTCGCTATGCCGCAGTGTTTGTGCTCGCTGTGCTCGCTCGCTATGCCGCAGTGTTTGATTTTGCTCAAGGCCAACGAGCGTCCCATACACCACCAGTGTCTTGTATGCAACACCGCATCCATACAGGGCAAGCGACACCAATTCGTCAGAAATCCTATCGTGTTTCACCTTCAGAGAGAAAAGTCATCGCTGAGCAGGTCGAAGAAATGTTACAGAAAGGAGTGATCCAGGAATCATGTAGCCCTTGGGCTGCTTCTGTGATCCTAGTCAAGAAAAAAGACAACTCGTGCAGATTCTGTGTGGACCATCGCCGCCTAAACACGGTCACAAAGAAAGATGTGTACCCCCTACAACAAATAGAAGATGCCGTCGACTGCCTCCACTCCGCGTCGTATTTCTCTTCTGTTGATTTACAGTCAGAATATTGGCGAATCCCCATGCACCCCTCAGACAAGGAGAAGACAGCCTTCGTGACACCTGACGGTCTCTTTGAGTTCAACGTTATGCCCTTTAGCTTATGAAACGCTCCAGCAACATTCGAGCAATTTATGGATACCGTGCTCTGCGGACTCAAATGGGAAATTCGCATGTGCTATTTAGACGACGTCATCTATGGCCGGACATTTCACGAGCACAATCAGCGCCTGTCAGTCGTTCTTGACTGTATCCAGCAAGCTGACTTTATTTTAAACTCGAAGAAATGTCATTTCGGTGAGCATCAAGCCCTCGTACTAGGCTTTCTGGCAAAGACAGCATACAACCAGACCCTGGAAAGATAGCAGCAGTTCACGAGCCACACATGGTGAAAGATCTGTGGAAGCTTTCTGGGCCTTTGCTCATATTTCCAGCATTTTATCAAGAATTTCGCACAGCTTGCCTCTCCCCTCACATCTCTCCTTCACAAAGACGCCCCATACTTGTGGACTGCCGAGTGCGAGTCGGCGTTTCAACATCTGAAATTTTTGTTGACTTCTGGACCGGTACTGCGGCATTTTGATCCGGAAGCGTCAACTGAGCTGCACACTGACGCCAGCGGTGCGGGTGTTGGCGCTGTGCTTGTTCAGCTCTGCGATGGCCATGAGCATGTAATTGCCTACGCTAGTCGGACACTTACAAAAGCGGAGACAAACTACACCGTTACTGAACTCGAGTGCTTAGCAGTCGTATTCGCCATTCAGAAGTTCCGTGCGTATCTACATGGCCGCGCATTCACGACAGTGACTGACCATCATTCACTCTGTTGGCTGGTTGGGCTGCGTGACCCGTCTGGCCGGTTGGCCCACTGGGCTTTGCGCCTTCAAGAGTACAGCTTTTCCGTTAACTACAAGAGCGTACGCTGTCACACGGATGCTGATTGCGTATCCCGTCTCCCTTCGCCGCACACTAAAGCTGAGGATGATGACTTCGACGACTACCTAGTTTCCATCTCTTCCGATATTCCAGACCTGCGTACCTTCGAGAGCGAGCAACGTTGCGACCTTACTTTGAAATCCCTACGGGCAGCTGCACGTGAGCCAGGAGGAACAACACCGTTTACTTTTCGTAATGGTTTGCTGTACAAAAAAAGATTACTCGGCTGATGGTCCCCCATTGCTTCTAGTTGTGCCCGAAAACCTGCGCTCTGCTGTCCTTCGTTCCATGCATGACGATATCACGTCCGGGCACCTTGGCTTTACACGCACACTACACCGACTTAGAGATTTTTCTGGCCGAAGCTCTGGAAAACAACGAAACAGTATGTCGCCAGCTGTACTGTTTGCCAGCGCCACAAGCAAACGACGACGGCCCCAGCAGGATATTTACAACCAGTTAGGCCACCGACGCTACCCTTTGAAAAAGTCGGCTTTGACTTGCTTGGCCCGCTCCCAAAGACGTCAGCTGGCTACCGCTGGATTATAGTATGCGTAGATTATCTTACTCGCTACACGGAAACGGCGGCACTTCCATCTGCCACTGCAGCAGATGGAAGTGCCCATCTCAGTTTTGACAGTTCCGTGAATTCTATCTTATCTCTTGCGTTGGACAGTTTTATTCTTTGTCGTCCCTTTATTAGGTCCTTCGTTACTTGGGAGAGCTTGGCCACTGGTAGCCTTGGTGCCTTGCCTGCGACTTCAATTGCTGCCTCTGAAGAAAGCCACGTGATATTTTCATTTATTAGCTTATGCCATCATCATCATCATCTCTCTGTTCTAAGGCTCCATATTTGTTTTCAAGCACCAGCCTCAATTTGTCTGCGTTACCCTTACTGCCTCTAGGATGACCTGTTTTTTTTTTTCTTGACCAATTTACTCTTTCTCTCTTTACATTGAGGTGAATCCTAGATCCCACTAACCTATGATCACTCCACGTTACCCTAGCTATCACTTCTACATCCTGCACTATGCTGGGATGAGTAGAAAGCATGAAATCAATTTCATTTCTTGTTTTACCTTTAGTGCTTTTCGAGGTCCTTTCTCTTGGTACGCTTCTTGAAGAAGGTGTTCAATATTCTAAGCTCATTCCTTTCTGCGCATTCCACCAGCGTCTGTCCTGTAGCGTTCATAGAATTGACGCCGTTGTTGCCAATTGGTGGCTCACCAGCCTGTTTTCCCCCCACATTTGCATTGAAGTTGCCCATTACTACAGTAGACAGGGTTTGCACTTTTCTTATCGCTAATTCACCATCTTCATAAAACTAATCTACTTCCTTAGAATCACGACTGGATGTAGGCGTCTAGGCTTGTACTACCTTTAATCTATAGCTCTTTTTAAGTTTGACTACGACTGCGGCTACCCTCTCATTACTACTATAGAATTCGTCAATGTCGCCCGTTATGTGCTTATGCATTAGAGTCCGAACCCGTATTGTTTCTTGTCTGGGATACCTGTATAGCAGAGGACATGACCGCTATTAAGCAATGTATAACACACAAACACATAGACAGACCAGAAATTTTATTTGGTCCTAAGCAATCAATGTATAATCCTGACCAGTTCTAATCTCACTAAGGCCGGTGATGTTCCAAACAATGTCTGGTGGTTCCTCAAAGTGTCCTGCTAGCTAGATATACACTATTACTTGTTTCCCGGCTGGAGCAAGCATTCCGCATATTTCCTATATTGAAAAAATGAGGGCCATTTTCTGTTGATGTGGGCCGAAAATTGTCACTGCGCAGGTTCATTTATTTATTTCAATAACTTCAAGGCCCGTAATGGGTTACAGAAGGGAGTGGTTGTTTACCAAACTATGCAGAACAAAAAAAAATCTGGTAAATACATGCAAAATCGACAATTACGATGACAGCAGAAGCACAATTTCACTCATGGAAACTAAACCACATCACACAAAAATGTTACAATTTTATACGAAATTAAAAAAAAAACATGGCTAATCACTTGCAAAGAAATACTCAAGAGCGGTTTTGAAAAGAGCACTGTCGGCAAGATTTGCAGCGGAGGACGGCAGGTTATTCCATTCCTTAGACGTCGTCACAAGAAACTCATAATATAATGAATTTGTACGGGCGAAGAGGACACTTACATTGTGCGCATGATGAGTACGTGAAGATAGGTATAAAGCTGCGGAAAAGAGCTCGCGGGTACTATTCATGTTGTGATGGCAAATTTAGTGGAACAAACCGAGGAGAAAAAATTACCTGCAAAAAGAGAAAAGGCAAATGAAGCGATAATTTCATAGATGATACGCTGGAAGTACGATGGTAGCCTCATAGTAGAAAGCGTGTGCCGATTCTAACGTGTTTGAAAGATGATCGAGGCCTGGATCCCATATCAAAGAGGCGTACTCGAGTTTTGAGCGGACAAGGGTCTTCTACAGAAAAAGTTTTAGCAAAGAAGGAGCCATGTAAAAGCTCCTGTCTAAATAGTCAAGCACCCGGTTAGTGCTATTAATATGTACTCGATGTACTTCTCCCAGGACAGGTTAGTGGTTACGTGTAGTCTTAGATATCTGTACGACGTCACTTTTTTAACAGGGTACAGCGGTGGCGTAGAGGTAGAACACCCGCCTCGCGTGCGAAAGGTCCGTGGTTCAACTCCCGGTGCCGCGCAATTTCCCACCGGAATAAAAAAAAATCCGCGTGTTGATAAAATTGCATAAACAGGCCTGGAGTGTGGCCTTATCCCGGTGACCAGAACCGGTAACGCACTCCCTCACCAGAGCATAATTGGCAGCCCTGGTACAGTACTTGGCCACAACCCCCTATATGAACACAACAACGAAACCCCGGCCCTCACTCCCCAGCAGCTGCGAAGCAAGTGACCAGGACGACGGTCAGAACTGCGACGCAGCAGCGGGTGCTAAGAATCTCTGGCTCCGGACAGGCCGCCATTGGAATATGAACCTGGCAACGTTTAACGCTAGAACGTTACCTAGTGAGGCAAGTCTAGCAATGCTATTGGAGCAATTAGAGGGTAGTAAATGGGATATAATAGGGCTCAGTAGAGTTAGGAGGCCAAGAGAAGCATATACAACGCTAAAAAGCGGGCACGTCCTGTGCTACTGGGGCTTAGCGGAGAGACGAGAACCAGGAGTCGGATTCCTGATTAATAAGAATATAGCTGGTAACATACAGGAATTGTATAGCATTCACGAGAAAGTGGCAGGTCTTGTTGTGAAACTTAATAAGAGGTACAAAATGAAGGTTGTACAGGTCTACGCCCCTACATTCAGTCATGATGACCAGGAAGTCAAAAGCTCCTATGAAGACGTGGATTCGGCGATCGGTAGAGTGAAAGCAAAATACACTATACTGATGGGCGACTTCAATGCCAAGGTAGGCAAGAAGCAGGCTGGAGGCAAGGCAGGGGGGGAATATGGCATAGGCACTAGGAATAGCAGGGTAGAGTTATTAGTAGAGTTTGCGGAACAGAACAACATGCGGATAATGAATACCTTCTTCCGCCAGCGGGATAGCAGATAGTGGACGTGGAGAAGCCCGAACGGCGAGACTAAAAATGAAATAGACTTCATATTTTGCGGTAACCCTGGCATTATGCAAGATTTGGACGTGCTCAGCAATGTGCGCTGCAGTGACCATAGGATGGTAAGAACTCGAATTAGCCTAGACCTGAGGAGGGAACGGAAGAAACTGGTACATAGGAAGCCGATCAATGAGTTATCGGCAAGAGGGATAATAGAGGAATTTTAAATCAAGCTACAGAACAGGTATTCGGCTTTAACTCTGGAAGACGACCTTTGTGTTGAAGCAATGAACGACAATCTTGTCGGCATCATTAAGGAGTGTGCAATAGAAATCGGTGGTAACTCCGTTAGACAGGATACCACGAAGCTATCGCAGGAGACGAAAGATCTGATCAAGAAACGCCAATGTATGAAAGCCTCTAACTCTACAGTTAGAATAGAACTGGCAGAACTTTCCAAGTTAATCAACAAGCCTAACACAGCTGACATAAGCAAGTGTAATATGGATAGGATTGAACATGCTCTCATGAACGGACGTAAAGCAGTGAAAAAGGAACTAGAAATTGGCAAGAATCGGATGTATGCGTTAAGAGACAAAGCCGGCAATATCATTACTAATATGGATGAGATAGTTCAAGAAAACTAAAGTAATGTTCAGGAGTCTCGGAAGAGAACAGCAATTTACAATAGGTAGCGAAGCACTGGAAGTGGTAAGGGTATACTTACTCTACTCAACTTAGGGCAGGTAGTGACGGCGGATCCGGATCATGAGACGGAAATAATCAGAAGGATAAGAATAGGCTGGGGTGCATTTGGCAGGCATTATCAGATCATGAACAGCAGGATGCCATTATCCCTCAAGAGAAAGGTGTATAATAGCTGGGTCCTACCAGTACTCACCTACGGGGCAGAAACCGGAGGCTTACGAAAGGGGTTCTGCTTAACCCATTAAAGACCAGCGTGACCATATGGTCACGTTAGTCTGCACAGTGGATTTCATTTAATTAAGATTAACCAAACGGCACCACAATCGCCTTTGACATGCCGCTAGACAGATGAGAGTTCCCTTTATGGATATCAAGTGGCAGCAGGTGTCAGTCGCGTTGTGGGAGCCCCTCGCAAAGGCGGGAATAAGTGTTGCTGTGCGAGTAGCGTCGCCATGCATCACTCCAAGGGGTAATGTGTTTTTTTTTTTCACTACTTCTTTAAGCAATAGTCCGATATCCTTACCTCCATATTGCTCTTCGAATATGTGACCTTCGATGAGCATTTCTGAAAGATTTATGTTTGATTTATACGTCAACAAGCGTGTTATCTTGCGCGTTGCCATATGGTCACGCTAGGCCTTTAGGCTACCTAACTTTTTATTTTTTTTAAAACTGCATTCTCATCTCTTGCACGGCCGCTGGCGCATTTCCGCAGCGGTTATTTCTTATTTTAATGTCTGAATAGGTTGATGTCGAAATAAATAGCGAAGATACTCGAAGAAGACGATGACGACGTGACAGTGATTTATATCGACCCGTGAGAGGCTAGCACCTATTCGGATGAAGACTCGGCCCATGAAGACTCAGGCGGGCTCATTGACAATATAATCTCGCGGCAGCTATGAGCCGGCACTGAAACTGTTTTCTCTGACGGACGCCGTATTGGTGGATCCGACTCGGGCGATGACGACCCCAGGCGGGCAACGTGACGGAACATGAGAGGTTTCTTCTGCCGTAGTTGATGCGGCCATTCCTGCGAAATTATCCACTGCTTCTAAGTGGACGAACGGTGATCTCCAGAAAAGCCTTGGCATATTTCCCTACCTAAGCTTTGCTGCTTACAGGGGCTTTTCACCTGTTGAGTTGTTCGAAATCTTGTTTGACGAAGCCTTCGTGGAGCTGCTAGTCGAACAAACAAGAAAGTATGCGTTATTTTTCAGTATGCCAGACCGGAAGTTACCAAAGAAGAATTAGGTTTTCTTGCAGTGCTGGTTTTGTCCGGCTATAACCGCTTGCCAGGAAAAAACTGCTATTGGGACAGCGGCTTGGATATGCGCCACACGATGGCCTACAATGCTATGCGAAGAAGTCGCTTCGTACAGATAATGCGATTCCTGCACTGTGCGAAATGCAAGCCTAACGCTTAGTGACAAGTTGGCGAAGGTGCGTCCATTGATGGCACTATTGAAAGCAAGGATTCTGGAGCACATTCAACCTGTGCGTCACCTGAGCTATGACGAAAGTATGATTGAGTATTATGGTCGTGATGGCTGTAAACAGTTTATACGCGCAAAGCCTATCCGCTTCGGCTATAAAGTATGCTTCCTAAATGCCAAGAACGGATACCTTGTAAACTTCAAAGTGTATCAAGGCAAGCAGGGGATCCCGGAACATCTGAAAAATATGAAAAGGACTTCGGAAAAGCAGCGGCGCCACTTCTTCAAATGGTGGATGAACTCGCAGCAGAAGCGCACGACCTTCCTTTCTTTTTCTATTTCGATAATTTATTCACAGGCATGCCGCTACTCAGGCATCTCAAAGCGCAGGGCTACGAAGGCACGGGCACAGTGAAGCAGAACCGTGTTCCAAAAGAGTGCCTTATCGGTCGACCACAATTCTTCAAGCGCCAACCTCGCGGGCACGAAGAGCCCGTGCTGAGCGACAATAGGATAATTTCTGTCCGCTGGACGGACGATTCTGTAGTAACAATCGTAAGCACCATTCACGGCGTAGAGCCAATGTCATCTGCAGACAGGTACTCTCGTGTTCAGAAGAAGCAAATCGAGGTGGCCCGCAAGAAACACTGTTGCTCAGTACAAGTTTTATGAGAGGTACGGACCAGATTGATGTAAATGTATGCGCCAACAGGATTCTAATCCGTGGCAAAAAGTGGTGGTGGCCAATTTTCGCTTGACTTTGTGATGTATCTATCAGTAACGCTTGGGCGCTAATTCGCAGGCAAATTGCACAAAGCTACCTGATGCGATGGGCCCATAAGCATAGAGGACCTGGTCAACGCAGAATCCCAATGACTGGTGATGTCCTGACTGGTACACGGTATGACCAAGTGTCCAACTTTGTTGCACCAATACCTAATGACAAGAGGAGGAGGTGTGCATGAGATAATTGCAACAGCGCAGTGCACACACAATGCGCAAAGTATGACGACGGCATGTGTATTCTATGATTTAAACCATATTCGCTATGTATGTTTTTTGTGATGTTTCATGGCTTCAAATAAATGTTTTTCACTTCGCGTATTTTGCTGTAGCGTAAGGGCCCGGTATCATTGAAGAAATATGTCGAGAATGACATCTTCAAACCATATGCTGAAACTAAAAGTAAATACCATGGAGCGGGTCCATCACGTTAGAAAATGATTAGCTAATCAACATCGACCCGTCATAATGTGGTTTTCTGATGTTGCCGAAAAAAATGACAGTTCTGCGCAACCATTCAAAGCTCAAAGGCACAGATGTATCGGTGTCGGATGATTTTTCATTTGCAGTTAGTGAAACGCGAAGAAAGATATGGAAGTCCTCAAAACAAAACCGAGCATGCGGTGATAGTGTTGTGCTTCTTTTTGATAAGCTGAAAATAAATGACACACTGCGCGCATGAGATAAGCGCATGGGAAAGAGGATACCTCTTAAACAAGCGCCTTCTGAGATGACTGGTCTCGAGAGTAACAGTTCAAATGCATGATGCCATGAAAGTACACCGTCGTTTTCTTTATTGTATTTCCACGCTCGACGCATAGTGAACAAAACAGATAAACTAGAGTAGATTTTATTGGCTTACGAGCCTGATATTTTAGTGATTACCGAGACACGGCTTCATCTCTCTATCCCCAATTCAGAAATAATTCCGAGGATTATAGCCTAATTCGCAAACATCGTGATAGCCGAGCAGGCGGAGTCGCCATCGCCATAAAGTATGGTCTAACGTTCCAAGTGGAACAAGGTATACTTAGCCACGAGAACCTCTGGTGCACTGTCACATTTCAAGCCACACCTCTACTAATAGGTTGAGTATACAGACAACTTGGGGCACCTCAAACTTGCCTTACAGAATTACACAACTACCTCCTCGAGAAAATGTATGATCAGGTGAAGCTAGTACTTCTTCAGCACAATGCGTTGACGGGCTAGTGCGTGCGAATCCGTGAATACTTTGTTTAGCGGAAAACAACAGACACAAAAAAGACGACTGGACAAGGCGCTACTCTCAACTGAGATCATTTTATTGCGTGACTCCTTTATAGACAGCTGAAGCTAGAGGAATATGCGCAGTGAGCACCATTTGGTGGAGCCACCAACATCTGATCACAAGAGCGCACTCATGCGACAGAATAAAAAACAAAAGCAAATTCAGCGCTTTACAAGGTTAAGGGAGGCACACTAATGCACTGTGACCCCAATGATTGCATGAAGAATGCTTCCGATAACTCTCGGGCGGTGGTGTCACGGCACTTTTTAAAAATCGTGGTATCACAAAACATGGGTTTGCACTTGCATATTTTACAATGCTGAGCCAAATGGAAACCTGTGCCTGTTGGTATGGATCGCTCATGTTCTCTAAGGCGCTCGTTAACACAGCAGCCTGACTGCCCTACATACATTTTGCCACGTGAGAAGGAAATATTATATACAACACCGACGCTGCAATTTACAAACTTCGCGTGGTTCTTTTCACAATCTGGTTTTTTACTTGTTTTAGAAATACGGCTGCACAACATTGACAGTTTCTGAGGAGCGGAAAACACTAGTGGAATTTGGTATCTAGTGGCGACATTCTTTACATTGTGAGCCACTCTGTGGCAATACGGCACAACTTCGGGCCTCTTCTTTTGTGTAATACAGTTACTTTTGTGCCGCTTCCTTTTCAGTTTTTGAAGCAATACCTCCGAGACTGACGTCACCACCACACTCGGGTAACCAGCAGCCTGCAGCCTATTTAACTCTGCAGTGAAACTCAGGTTCGCAGAGTTATGACAAGATTTCATTAACGAAGATTCTACACACATAAAAGCAATGGCGTGTTTCACAGTCTTTGAGTGCGCAGACGCATAAGGTAAAGCTTCCTTACGTGCATGTGGTGAGTCTGCTGCTACTACTGCTAAAGCTGCTGCTACTCCTTCGGTCCAGACTCCCTAGCAGAACGGAAAAAACGCAACCTGTCACCGCTGGTTTCCAGGTACTCGGTGACGTCAGGATTCCTGACGAAGTTCCTGCATTGTTAAAGAATGGGTCGAAGTATATCACGGAACCAAGAATTCCTGCACATGAGCTACTGGCCTTGAACAGGCGCATCGCAAGGAAAGCAGGACTAGAGGACCAGGAGCGGTGCCTCCTCGATGGAGTGGATTGCCTTCGTAGGACCGTCACCAGGAGCGCCGCACCTTAGACAGCTGTGATCAAAAGAACAGTAGCTTTCTTTAGAGACAATGAACTTCGTCTGTTACTGAGTGACAAAGAGGGCGGTATTGTGATAGCTCTGTCTGCGGTCTTCAATAAAAAAGCCATTCAGGTGGTCAACAAGAACTTCATTCTGGCGAATGAGAAAGCTCAGATGGTAAAACACAAAGCCATTTCTTTGTTGGAAAATATGTCTCACCAAGATTGTGAAAGACGTAAAATAATGTTCTAGATGTTTTTTCACTGCAATAAAGCACAAACCAGGTGCGCCTTTCCGTACAATACTCAGTGAAAACAACTGTTGGCAGGTTTTGGTTAGCCGCCTTTTGCAAAAAGGGTTGAAGCACTTAACTATTGACGATCCTTATGGCATAAAGGACTCTTTCGATGTCGTTTTCAATTCATTCTGTAAGACAACAATTCAGTAGCCGACATTTTTTTCTGTTGACGTCGAAGATCTTTATTATTCAATACCTCATTATGAGCTATTTCGCAGTGTGATGACGTGCATCGAAGAAAGTGGCGAAGTAGATTTTCGCAATGCGACTGGGTTGTCCGCGGAAAGTTTCATGTCCCTTCTTGAATTTTATTTAAGTGCAACTTTTATCCGGTTCGCAAATAACCTTTTTATCCAGAAAAATGGTTTGCGTATTGGTTCATGTGTGGCACCTGCTCTTCGTAATATTCTTTTGCCGTTTCTCGACCGCGCTCTTAAGAGTGCCTTAAACAATGACTCGGCTCAAATTTTTAGATATGTTGACGATTTTCTTGTTGTGATAAAACAGACTAACAACGAATGCTCCGTTACGGTAGCTGACATTTTAACTCTGTTCAATGACAATGGCAAAGGTCTAACTTTCACGCATGAGCTATCTAGGGACGGTAAACTCCAGGTTTTAGATTTGCAGCTATCTTTACAAATAGGCCACGCCTGTTGGATGTACTCGCCACGTGCACGTAAGCAACTTTTACCTTACGCGTCTGCGCACTAAAAGACTGTGAAAGGCGCCATTGCTTTGATGCGTCTAGAATCTTCGTTAATGAAATCTTGTCATCACTCTGCGAACCTTAGTTTTATTGCACAGTTAAATAGGCTGCAGGCTGCTGGTTACCCAAATGTGGTGGTGACGTCAGTCTCGGAGGTGTTGCTTCAGAAACTTAAAGGGAATCGGCACAAAAGTAACCATATTGCACAAAATAAGAGGCCCAAGTTGTGCCGTATTGCCACAGAGTGGCTAGTGTTTGGCTAGTGGCTAAATTCTGCTAGTGTTTTCCGCTCCTCAGCAACTGTCAATGTTGTGCAGCCGTGCTTCTAAAACAAGTAAAAAGCCAGATTATGAAAAGAACCACGCGATGTTTGTTTATTGCAGAGTCGGTGTGGTTATAAGATTCCCTTCTCATGTGGCAAAGTGTATGCAGGGCAGTCAGGCCGCTGTGTTAACGAGCGCCTTACAGAACTTGAGCGACCCATACCAACAGTCACAGGTTCCCATTTGGCTCAGTATTGTAAAATACGTAATTGCAAACCCATGTTTCGTGATACTACGATTTTAAAAAAGAGCTGTGACACCACCGCCCGAGAGTTATTGCAAGCATTCTTCATTGAGTCATTGGGGTCACAGTGCATTAGTGTGCCATCCTAAACCTTGTACAGCGCTGAATTAGTTTTTCTTTATTCTGTCACATGAGTGCGCTCTTGTGATCGGATGTTGGTGGCTCCACCACATGGTGTTCACTGCGCATGTTCCTCTCAATTCAGCTGTCTATAAAGAAGTGACGGAATAAAATGATGTCAGTTGAGAGTAGCGCCTTGTCCTGGTCGTCTTTCTTGTGTCTGTTGTTTTGCGCTAAGCAAAGTATTCATGGACTAGTAGTTGTTGGCGGCTTCAACTTGGCAGGAATTGACTGGGATAACCTTACAGTCAGCAATAGGGAATTAAACAGCTGTGAACGACTTGTTGACACCATGCTTTTTTTCTTTATCTCAACGTGCAACGCAAGCGACACGCGTCCAAGAGCTTGTTTCTAGTATTTTAGAACTCGCTTTGATTTCCTGCACAGTAGATACTGAAGTTAAGGTGGAAGATGGAATATGGGACCATATATTGATTCTAATTCTTTTCCCAAATCTTAGCCTGGTAAAAAGTAACACTGCAAATTGACACATATTTATTAAAGTATATTGCAGAGCTAACGAAGAAAGCATTATTGATCACCTGGAAATGAATTGAGACGATCTTTACGCTGAACCTTCCGATGGTGTCGATAACTTGTGCCTAAAATTTAAAGCAGGAACAATTGAGTGTGAAAAAACTAATATTCCTACGAAACGTAAGCAGACAAGGCGAAAACCTTATTGGAAAACGCGCGAAATTATTCATATGATACGGAGGCTGAAAGGAATCCGGAAGCGTAAATGCGATCTAACCGTAATAAATTCATACTACCACGAATTTAAAAGCCTGTTACGGCAAGCAAGAAATAACATTTTTTTCACACAATTTAACAGATTTTTATGAGAAAGCAACCGAAAAAATGTTGGTGTTACCTTGCTAAGCCGGACAGCCCAATCCGTAAAATAGATATCAACAGCATGGTTGCTGAAAATACGCACGTAATAGTTAAATCATTCACGTGGTTTTTCCAATCTGTGTTCACCCAAGGATGCCCAGTCCAAGTACCACGTGTTAAATGTGGCTCGGCTATGCCGGAAATTGAGATAACCGAACGAGGTATCTTGAACCTGCTTTTACAACTAGATGTTAAGAAATCTCCGGGTACAGATAAAATTCCAAATGCGTTTATTAAGCGTTATGCAGAACAACTTACCCCCGTTTTGCAAAACATATTTATGCTTTCACCTAAAAATGGCGCACTTCCGACAGACTGGCTACGCGCTAGAATAATCCCAATTCATAAAAGTGGTAACAAACTTACTGCGGAAACATCTCGACCCATATCACTAACTACTTGTTGCAAATTGATGGAGCATATACTTAACAATGCCATCATGGACTACCTAGAGCCTAACAATATACTGTACCCTAAACAGCACGGCTTTCGTAGAGGTCTGTCTGCGGTAATGCAACTTGCGGAAATAAGTCATGACTTCTCTGGCATAATTGATTCTATGCTTCAAGCTGGCGCAATACTTATAGACTTTGCGAAAGCATTCGATCGCGTACCTCAATCTAAATTAATAGCCGAGCTTGAATTGATTGCCAATAATAGCAAAGTAATAGGATGGATTTCGGCTTACCTTGCAAATCGTACCAAGTATGTAAGTTTAAACAATGTAGATTCTGACTGCCGAAACGTTTTGTCCGGTGTACCCCAAGGGTGTGTTTTAGGACCAAAATTGGTTCTTATATACGCTAACCACATCTCTTCTTGTGCAGAGACAGGCGTAACATTGCGACTTTTCGCAGATGATTGTCATTTATACTGCAATTCGCACTATTGACGACCAACTAAAGCTTAATTCTTCTTTACAAAGCATTACCCAATGGTTCAATACGTGGGGGATGGAAATAAATGTCTCTAAAACAGGATTCATGAGCATAACCAAGAAAAAACAAACTTTATCATTTACGTACAATCTTAAAGGCTTGATTATTACACAAGTCGACAAAGTGAAATTCTCGCAAGCTTTATAATGGGATAAGCACATTACCGTTACATGGGCCAAGACATTCAATCAACTAGGGTTTGTGCGCAGAAGACTGAATAAAGCCCCTCAGGCCGTAAAATTACCTACCCATAAAATTCTGGTCCGACCTAGTCTAGAATACGGAAGCACAGCCTGGGACCCTCATCAAAAGCACCTTCGCAATAAACTTGAAAGATTACAGAATAGGACTTTTAGTTTTATTTTTTCAAAGTATTCTTGGCACAACAGTGCAACGGACATGCGCAATCAAGCGCATTTGGCAACTCTGTCCTGCCGGCGTCATGTTGCATCTATGAAGTTTTTTTTATCTCCTCCTTTACGGACACAGGAAAATCAGAAAAGACGACTATATTCATCCGCCTGGCTCGGTCTAGCAGGTCAAACCGCAATACGTGCATCCGTTCATTTAGTGTGCAGTGCAATACGTTTAAGTTTACCTATTTCCCTCGCGCTGTGAACGCTTGGAAGGCGCTACCAAGCGATGCTGTAAATAATCCAAATCTAGATGAATTTTGTTTAATAGTGGAGCAGCTAATGGACCCGGTATAACTACTATTCCTGCTGTGAAATTGCAGAAACTATCTTGTAGTGTTGTATTGTTTTCGTTTGTACAGTTCTTTTCTCATGATAGCATACGAGCAATAATGCTATATTTTCTCTCCTCACGTACGCAAAGTGTAACCATGTAGGCAATACAATATTGATGCACTTGTTGAAAATTGTGCTGATATATCTCATGTCTTACTGTTGTCTTTTTGAGAACTTGTTGTATCTTATTACATGCCTATGATAATGTAAGCCCACTCCCTGTATGGGTCTGGAGAAGACCTACAGTATTGATAAATAAAATATACACCTTTATTTGTTCTCTGTTTAGCTGCTCCTCAATCTCTGCCCAATTTTCCTTTCTTCTGCCGCCCTGCATGTTTGTGTAACCTATTGCATGGGGAGCTCTCTGTCTTGCTCTCATTTTTCTGTTATTGACGGCGGGTAGGAGAATGCTTCCGGAAGGTCACAAACCATGCCTCAACCATCCGCCACCAACCACCCCGTTGTCTTCATACAACTGCGTGACCCGGGCACCTTTTTCGTTTCTGGCAACACCGACGTCGAAGATTGGCTTGAACTGTACGAACGAGTGAGCACAAGAAATAACTGGGACCTGACTCTGATGCTAGCCAACATCATATTTTACCTGAGGGGCACGGCAGAAGTGTCGTTTCTAAACCACGAACACGAACTTACGAGCTTAGAGGTATGTAAGCAAAAGTTCATCGATCTGTTCGGCAAGTCCATAAGACGCCGTCGTGCTCCGCAGAAAGATCTTGCATGCCGAGCTCAGAGCCCAGACTTGCATAGAGTCCTATGTGACGTACATCCAGGACGTGCTCGCGCTTTGTCGCAGTCTATGACAAGATGCCGGAAACGGGAATGGTTGCACATATCCTCAAACGTATCGCGGAAAACGCGTTTACACTTCTGGTTTTTAAGAACTCATCCACAGTGCAAGATGTCATCAATGAAAGCTGAGGCTTCGAAGAAGCACAAAGTTGCCGCGTTACACTGAACTTCTCACGTCTTCCGAACATGGGTGCGACGTATACCTGCGAGAACCTCCTTCTCCCACCTGTTCCTGCTGCACCTGATAATATTGTCCACATCATCCGCCGCGAGACTGAAGCTGCCTCCCGAGTTGCCCTTCAGGTACGTAACCCCGACGAATTCCGCGCAACCAGTTCCCTTATCCGAACCGTTGTGCGTCATGAACCAGCAAACGCAGCATTACAGACGCTATTCCCAGTCAACGGACCTGACTACCGCCCACTCGCTGCACTTTAGTTATTAGCAGCCCGTCCTTTCTGTTTCTTCATGAGAATTCCGCAGAATAGCGCACTTCCGATGACAGCCCCATCTGCTTCTGTTGTGGACACGTTTGGCACATTTCAAGCCATTGTCGAGCCTTCGCCGAGCTATCCAAACATCCGAAGTTCAGGTGGTAGATCCGAGTGCCGGTACACAATGCTGACGACAGCGCTTCGCATTAATGGCGAGCAGGATCAAATTGCTCCCCTTCGCACCCCCGACACCTGCCCCCGCTCACCTCTGCGTCGTGCCTCTCCTTCATACTCCCGCCACTTACAGGAAAACTGATGGGCGCAGCTCCGAGAGGATTACCCTGCCATGACGACCCTACCCGAAATTTTTCTGCACACACTGCTTGCGCATAAGAACCTCATCAACGTAGACGGTGACGGTACACCTATCGCATTCACTGACACCAGCAAACATATCTGTCACGAATTGAAACCTCCGTATTCGCCCGAAGAACTTTCTTATCCCTGCTCCGATCGCTGTAGTCCGCGTAGCCAATGATGCGACTCCAGCTGTTTCTGGGTTGTGTACCCCCCGTGTCCAGGTTGCTAGACGCCACACTTAAGTTTTCTTTTACATCTTGGGTCAGTGCACCCATGCAGGCATCTTAGGACTTCACTTTCTCTCCAAACTTTGGCTCTTACTGACTGCTCTGCAGGGATTATCAAGCTTGCCTTAGCACATGCTGTTGAGCTTTCTGATAGTGTGCTGAGTTGGCTGTGTCCAGCCGATTACGTTCGACTACAACATATAGCCGTGTTCGATGTCTCTCCGGATCCCCCTGTGGACGACCGCGATTACATCGCGTCGCCCAACAGTTCTCTTTTCGCAAAATGTCATGTTACCGCACTCGGTCATCAGTATAAAGGGCAATTAAGCATGTCGGCCTTTTTTGAATTTTGGACTACGCCCTCAAATGATAATCAAGGGTGTCTCTCTTGCACCGCTAGCTCCAGCCTCCGAGTATCATGTTTCTGTTTTAACTGATTCTTCGGCACCACCTTCTGCTGCTATTTATTCGAACCCCCCCACGATGTTACAAACCATAACGAAGATGTTCGCCAATGACCTGCCGGCCAAACACGTGCACGCGCTTCGGGGCCTGCTCATTTCGTACCAAGACATGTTTAATCTCAATGACCGACCACTGGACCAAAGAACAGTTGTCAAGCATTGCATTCACACCGGCGATGCCAAACCCATACACCGACGCCCCTATCGTGTCTTCTCCGCTGAGCGCCTAATTATGCAAAAGCAAGTTGAAAAACTGCTTGCCCGTCATATCATCGAACCTTGTTCGAGGCCACGGGCATCTCCTGTGGTACTGATTAGAAAGAAGGGCAACAGCTGGCGCTGCTCTATTCACTACTGGAATCTCAACCAAGTAACAAAAAAGACGTGTACCCCTTACCTCGGATATTTATTTATTTATTTCAGAATACTGCAGGCCAACAGTTATGGCCCATGCAGAAGGGGCTATACAAGGCATGGAAATACACTGCGACATAAAAAGAAAAAGAAAAAAAAGAAGGGCAGTTTAACAGATTGCCGCTAATAAACAAGCAGAAAAATATTGTCACGTGGTCGTGACGTCAAAGAACACAGTAGCAATACTGTGAAAGGCAAAAACTAGCTTTTATTGGGCGAACCTGTGCCCACAAAACAGGCTACACTTAAAGCACAACGAGAGCGGCGAACACAGTCGGCGATCGTCGTAAATCGGATCAGCGGGTCAAGCGCGTCGGCCTTTATAGAGCAGTCGTCGAATGTTCCAGACTAATCGTTCGGACCCGCGTGCCTTCCAGAAAGTTCTACACCATTCGCGTCAGGTGATGAAATCAGATAACATAAGGTTCGGCGACAACAGACAGCGGATAGAAGCATCGATAACTTTCCGGAAACTTCGGATACACGCAGGCGCGTCCCGCGCTGTGCGATAACATTTGTTAGGCGGGGAAACGTGGTCGCCCGATAAGGATAAGTGCACGTGTCAATACCCACCTCTTAAAGAGCATCGTCCCAATGCTACAAATATAAGAGAGCGAAACACAAAAGGGCACTTATGAAACATGAGTAACAAAACAACGAAAAGAAACAAAGTCCAAAGGTCAGTTAGGCGAAGCCCCAAAGTTCATTAACGCTGGTAGTACGGCTTGAGTCGCACAACGTTTTTCAGGTCGTGAGCGGCGCCGTTGTGATAGCGAAATGCCGTCGGGCACGACGTCATAGTCCAGTGCGCAAATACGTCGGATGATCTTGTACGGTCCGAAATAGCGACGCAAAAGCTTCTCGCTCAGTCCTCGTCGGCGTATAGGGGTCCAAACCCAAACACGGTCACCGGGCTGGTACTCGACGAAGCGTCGTTGGAGGTTGTAGTGTCGGCTGTCGGTCCTCTGCTGGCTCTTGATTCGCAGGCGGGCGAGCTGTCGGGCTTATTCGGCGCGCTGGAGATAGCTAGCGACGTCAACATTCTCTTCGTCAGTTACGTGCGGCAGCATGGCGTCAAGCGTCGTCGTCGGGTTCCTGCCGTAAACCAGCTTAAACGGCGTGATCTGTGTTGTTTCTTGCACCGCCGTGTTGTACGCAAAGGTTACGTACGGCAGGAGGGCATCCCAGGTCTGGTGTTCGACGTCGACGTACATCGCTAGCATGTCGGCGAGGGTCTTATTCAGCCGCTCCGTAAGACCATTTGTCTGCGGACGGTAGGCATTTGTCCTCCTGTGGCTTGTCTGGCTGTACTGCAGAATGGCTTGGGTGAGCTCTGCTGTAAAAGCCGTTCCTCTGTCGGTGATGAGGACTTCTGGGGAACAATGTCGCAGCAGGATGTTCTCGACAAAAAATTTCGCCACTTCGGCTGCGCTGCCTTTTGGTAGAGCTTTAGTTTCAGCAAAGCGGGTGAGATAGTCCGTCGCCACGACGATCCACTTATTCCCGGATGTTGATATCGGAAACGGCCCCAACAAATCCATCCCAATCTGCTGGAATGGTCGGCGAGGAGGTTCGATCGGCTGTAGTAATCCTGCTGGCCTTGTCGGTGGTGTCCTGCATCGTTGACAGTCTCGGCATGTCTTGACTTAACGGGCGACGTCGGCGGTCAGACGCGGCCAGTAATACCTTTCCTGTATTCTCGACAGCGTCCGGGAGAATCCGAGGTGCCCAGCGGTTGGATCGTCGTGCCCAACATAGGACGCGCCTGCATGTACCCGAAGTTTCTAATAGCGCTTGGGCTCGTTCTCGGCGTACGACCCTTGCGAATGCCTGCAGGAAGCCGCTTCGGAAAAGTTCCCAGGTCGTTAAGGTGGCTTCTCGCTTCTCGAACCACGTCCTGGCCGCGTCTTCCCAAGCGAAGAAGACATATCGCAGCTTGTCGTCGCTGTTCCAGTTTTCCAGTTGTTAAACGTAGCGACTCTCTCGTACGTCTCAAGCCGGCTTTCCGGGTCCTCGAAAGTGGAACCGCGGAACGTCGGAGGCTCCCTAGGCTGCTGCAGCACGACGGGTGACGCTGGGGCTGCCATTGGGGTGGACTTGGTGGCCATCTTCCTAGTCGTCTCAGGCAAAAGTCCGTGCTCCGGGGGCAGTCCTTGCAGCCTGCGGCTACCTCGCTGGTTCTTGGCGACGTTGGTGTCTTCCGAGTGAGGGCTTGGGTCACGGCTTTGTGGGGGCGTCCGGTACATGAACGCAAAGCACCTCCACCAGATGTCACGTGGTCGTAACGTCAAAGAACACAGTAGAAATACTGTGAAAGGCAAAAACTAGCTTTTATTGGGCGAACCTGTGCCCACAAAACAGGCTACACTTAAAGCACAACGAGAGTGGCGAACGCAGTCGGCGATCGTCGTAAATCTGATCAGCGGGTGAAGCGCGTCGGCTTTTATAGAGCAGTCGTCGAATG
The DNA here is from genome assembly GCF_023375885.2 of Dermacentor andersoni. Lineage (NCBI taxonomy): Eukaryota > Metazoa > Arthropoda > Arachnida > Ixodida > Ixodidae > Dermacentor > Dermacentor andersoni. The sequence goes on from NC_092821.1 coordinate 5,366,403, forward strand.
TTCCAAACTAATCGTTCGGACCCGCCTGCCTTTCACAAAGTTCTACACCATTCGCGTCAGGTGATGAAATCAGATAACATAAGGTTCGGCGACAACAGACAGCGGATAGAAGCATCGATAACTTTCCGGAAACTTCGGGTACATGCAGGCGCGTCCAATGCTGTGCGATTACATTTGTTAGGCGGCGAAACGTGGTTGCCCGATAAAGATAAGTACACGTGTCAATATGTATCACATGTACATATTTATACATATATACACGTATACGCACGTATACAGCACTCATTCACTCAAACAAATGCCCTTCTAGAGCTTTAACAAAATTAGGGGACTGGAAAATGGCCCCCGGAAGACAGTTCCAGTCGAAAACGGTCCTCGGGAAAAAACTGTGTTTGAATGTTTCCGTTCTTGCAAAAATTGGTTCCAGTAAATGACTTCCTGTGTGGTGTGTTCGTCTAGACGATAGCTGTTTAAGTACTGCGGGATGCGAGATGTTTAGTTTATGAGCTAAAAGGTTATGCATGAACAACAAACGGGACATTTTCCTACGTACTTGAAGTAGTTGGATTTTGTCTGTTTTCATTAGTGTCGTAGGTGAATCAAGCCTTCTGTATTTGTTATAAATAAACCTAATCGCTTTCCTTTCCACCATCTCGAGCTGGTAAATGTCCTTCTTTATGAACGGGTCCCATAAGACCGACGCGTGCTCTAATTTTGATCTAATAAATGGTATGTATGCAAGATGTTTAAGCTTACTTGGAGCGCCTCTAAGCTTCCGCCTCAGAAAGCACAGCTTGAGAAATGATGAGGAACAAATGTCTGCAATATGCGCAGACCAGATTAAGTCATTTGTTCTTGTAACCCCTAAATATTTATGATGTGTGACCTCCATCATAGAATGATTTAGAAGGCTGTAAGAGAAAGAAGAAACCTTCTTTCAGCGCGAAATTCGCAAGAGGACAGTTTTAACTAGGTTAAGTTGCATATTCTATTTAAGGCACCATGATGAACACCTAATAGTGAGTTTTGTAACAGGTAATGATCATTACGCTCGTTTATGCTCTTGAAAACAATGCAGTCATCTGCAAAAAGCCTGACAGAGATATTTTTGGAAATAGCAGCCGGGAAATCATTATTATAAATTAAAAAGAGCAGCGGGCCTAAAACGCTTCCTTGGGGTACACCTAACGTAACTGGAAGCACTTCACATTTACAACCATTAACCTCTTCGTACTGTGTCCTGTGTTTTAAATAAACATTAATCCAATTAACAAAGTAAGTAAGGACGCCAATACTTTCCAGTTTATAAGTAAGTTTACTCTAGGGAACTGTGTCAAATGCCTTGCGGAAATCTACAATGAGTACATCAATCTGCCCTGATTTATCAAGCGTAACAGAAAAATCATGAATTGTTGTAACTAACTGCGTCACAGTGGACATTTCTTTCCGAAAGCCATGTTGTGCAGATGATAAAATGTTATTTTCAGCAAGATAGGAGTTAAGATAACCAGAAACTATGTGTTCAAGCAGCTTGCAACAAGAGAAAGTGATTGAGATCGGTCGATAATTAGAAATGGTTAGCTTGTCCCCTTTTTTTAGAATTGGTACAACGCGGGCCGTCCTCCAGTCCTCCGGCACATCTCCCGAAAGTAACGAGACTTGAAAGATCCTTGTTAAGAAAATAGATACTTGTGCTGCAAAACGCTTCAGAAAGGCATTTGGAAGCCCATCGGGACCCGCGGATTCTTTATCGGCGAGTTTACGCAGCATAGACACAACACCGTTCACAAAGATAGTATGTCCCCAGGATAATGAACTGGAATTCTAGCTCTGGTTGCACGTTCCATAAGGAACACGCATTGAAAATATGAGGTAAAACTTTGCGCAATGATCGTGGAGTCGGTTACAACGCTGTTATTAACTAGAATTTTGGTCAAGTGGTCAGTCCTGCGACCTAGGAAATTCCAAAATTTTCGGGTATCACTTCTGATAAATTCGGGGAGCGTCGTGTCAAACTAACGGGACTTTGCTAATTTTAACTTATAGGCAAGTTCCTCTTTTAGAACCTGGAACTGTTGCGGACAAGGTATTTTTTTCTTCCTACAGAGCCTTACTTTGCGTTTCATTTGAATAACTTCACGACTTATCCAAGGATTGCGGCGATTAATACGAACCTTTCTAAGGGGAACAAAATGTTCAATGGTATACTGTACTGTATTCTTAAAGTGCTGCCATAAACTATGAAGGTCATTGCTGCAAGGGTTATCTAACTATGATTGTAAAGCGTCGATGATTACATTATCGTCAGCACGTGCGTAGTCCTGGATCATTTTAACGGGACGCATCCCGGAAACAATTGGCGAAACACAACAGCAGAACAACAGACGATGGTCCGAGATTCCAGCTTCAACACTAAGCACTCCATCAAAAAAGATTTGACTAACAAAGAAAAGGTCTAAGACAGATGTCTCTCTGGTGTATGCATGAACGGTTTGCTTAAGGTTTAAAGAAAACATCAGGTCAAGTATAATATCACATGAGGCAGACAGGCCGTAATACGGTTTATCCCAATCGATAGCAGGGAAATTAAAATCACCGGTAATAATTAAGTTACGGTTTTGTTAAGGTAGTAAGCGGTCAAATAAACTATACATGAAAGAATCCGCTGCATCATGTGCACGATGCACAGCACAAAGAAAAAAAGTGAGACCATGCGCAGTAAAGTGCAACAACAAACTTTCATGCTGATCAATTTGTTCAAGCAGCGTTATGTTTACTGCAGGTTTCGCAATCACAGCAACGCCTCCACCACGTGAGCCGCGATCATGTCTGTATATGACGTAGTCCGGTGGCACAATTTCTTCATCAAGAGTACCGCTATATAACCATGTCTCGGCAATCACCAGTAGGTGAGGATCGTAAGAAATGAGCGGAACTTCAAGGCGATCTATTTTGTTTACAATGCTTCTAGTGTTCAGGGATATCACACGTAACTGGCACGTGTGTGGCGATGGGGTCGTCTTGACGTCACGAGAACTACCGGCGTTAATATTAACCGATGGCGGTATATGCTTCGCTTGATTCGGAGAACCATGGGCGTAAAAAAAAACAGTGATTCTGAACCTGTGGCTTGTCAAGTACTAGAAGCATTGGCGCGTTTCCTTCGCCTACGACCTGCATTTCTTCCCAGTTGTGAGGCTTTCGTTACGCTACTCTCATAGCTGTGATCAATACCACGTGAAGCGGCTTTAGGTACTTTAAACCTTTGATTTTTCTTTTCGTCCCACGCGTAGACCTCTTTGTTAATGACTAATTTATCATACTTAAGGTACACTTTATCCTCAAACTCCTTATCTTTAGCAGTAGCCCAGAACAGCTTTCTAATTTTTTTTGGCCTAGGTGAGAAGTTTCCGAAATGTACGTTTGAGTTGCCTTCAGCTTCGATGGATTTCTGAGAAGTTCCGCTTTTTCAGTGAAGTCAAAAAAACCTTATAATCACCGGACGCGCTTTCCCTACCGCTTTTCTTCCTAGGCGGTGCAAACTTTCTAGGCTCTCTATATTATTTCAAGTTTTCGCTCAAAAATTTGTTAGAATATGTTCCTTAAGACTATTTACCGCCTCTTGTTCAGACTCCGGAATACCATACACGAGCAGATTGTTTCGTCGAGAATAATTTTCAATGTTGTGCACATTTCTCCTTAGTGAAGCAATCTCTTCGTCTAGTTCCGCAAGGGATTGCTCGCATGTCTCCATCCTTTTAGCTGTCTGTGAAAGTACTTCCAGTTTACCTTCAATGGAAGACAGTCTCACGTTTGTCGCGGCAATGTGCGAGTCTAGCTTAACTCCGATAGCCTTTAGTTCACGTGAAGAAGCTTTTTGATTTTGGAGAACTTCTTCGAGTTGTTCTGCTATCCCTGAACCTAGATTAAGCTCAACGTCCCCGCTTAACAACAGTGCAAGTAGACAAAATGAGTCGAAACACTGAGTAAAAAATTCAAGCAAGACGGCTGGGCAAGGCAGAACAACCAAACTGAGGGAATGACTTTTAAATTCACAGGAATTGCGATATCTACTAACCTGCATGAAAAAGAGGAACAGGTTTAGCCGTGACTGCATCCTTTTGGTGCTGCCTTGCCCACTGGCGAAGAAATCTTGAGGGGCAGTTTCCAAGAAATTTGCTGACGTCGATGTTACTAGGTATAGCCAACGCGAATGCCGATAGCGTTCAGGGCCGCAGCCATCGGTGTCCTTGCGAAATCCAGTGTTGGCATGGAAGAGCACCGTCACTGGCACATAGTGATGTCGTTTTTCTCTATCTATCTGTCTATATATATATATATATATATATATATATATATATATATATGACGCCCTTGACTGTCTCAGTGCTTCCAAGTATGTTGCATCGATAGACGTTCATTCCAGGTATTGGCAGATTGCACATGGCCACATGGATCATGAGAAGACGGCGTTTATTACACGTGATGAGCTCTATTAGTTAAGGGTGATCCCATTCGGGCTATGCAATGCTCCCACCACATTTGAACGAATGATGCACGCCCTCCTTCACGGCTTAAAGTGGTGAATCTGTTTGCGCTACCTCCGTGATGTCATTGACATTTCGCCGACTTTTGGTAGACACCTCGAGCGTATCTCGACAGTCCTTTCAGTGTTCCGCAATGCGAAATGTCAGCTCAATTAGACGAAATCTCACTTTAGCCGCCGGCAACGTACTGTGTTCGGAAACCTTGTTCACCATTCCGGTGTTCGTCCCGATCGGAGAAAGTTCGCGCGGTCAAGGATTTTCCTGTGCCCACCTGCAAAACCGACGTTCGAAGCTTTACAGGCTCTTGCTCCTACTTCCGCTGATTCATGTGAAATTTTGCTAACATCGCACGCCCATAACGGAACTTAACAAGGACGCGACTTTTGCCTAAGGTCGCGGCCAAGCTAGTGCATTCACTGAGCTGACGATGCGGCTGACGTCGCCACCGATTCTCCGCCACTTTTTCGTGTCTGCTCCAGCGGAAGTTCACACCGACGTCACCTAAGATGGTAGAGCGGCCACGGTATCGGCGCTGTTTTGGTACAACGACAGCATAGTTGCGACCGTGTCATTGCGTACGCTAGCCGTCAAACGCAATTTCTCGATCACCGAACGTGAAAGCCTCGCCCTTATGTGGGCAGTGGGTAAATGTCGCCCCTACCTCTATGGAAGACCTTTCACGGTTATCACCGATCACCACGCCTTATGCTTGCTTTCGTCTTTAAAAGATACAGCTGGACATCATGTTTGATGCGCTCTACGGCTCCAAGAGTACTCTTGTGCAGTAGTCTATAAGACAGGCCGACTCCATGAGGATGCTGACTGCTTGTCACGTCAACCGGCAGACCCACCAGACCTCCCTGAGACTGGCGATTCAACTTGTGTCTTCGCGCTTACCGGCCTTAGTGACATTCACCGCTGTGCAAAGACGCGATCCCTACCTGAGAGACATATTTCTCAGCCTGACGGACATGCCAATTTGCCCTTCTTCGCATATATTTGTGCTGGAAGATGCCATATTGTACTGTTACAACATGCACGTTGACGACCCTGTACCACTACTGGTCATTCCCGAGCGGCGTCATTACACTCTACTACTACTGGTCATTCCCATTCCCAAGTGCTAGTAAATTCCCTTCTTTCCACATTGCGGGTTTTCGCAGAACTACTACGTCAAACACTTGCCTTTGTTTCGTGTTGTCGACAAATACGGCTTCGCCCTGCCATCTGCTAGCCGTCTGGTTAGCTAAGATGGTAGAGCGGCTGCCACGGAAAGGCTTGGTCCCGGGTTCGAGTCCTGGACCAGGACGAATTTTTTTTCAACTGTAAGGCTTTTCTTTCGAGGAATCCGTATCGGTTTCCTTTGTAGCAATTGCTACAAACGGGTGGATGTCTGATTTTCCCTTTATTCCAATTCCAATATGCATGGGACTTTGCTAGCACAGTTGCATGGTACCCTAACCACTCGTCATCTGGGAGTCTGAAAAACATATGACGGTCTTTGGCACTGTTTCTTTTGGCCCGGTATTTATTGTTCCTTTTGCAGTTCCGTCGCCTCCTGTAAATCTTGCCAGCACGGCAAGAAACCAGTAGCCCTATGAGGTGGCCATCTTCAGCCCATTCTTTCAGGTGGGTCTTGATCTCCTTGGCCCTTTTCCCCTATCGCTTAGTGAGAACAAGTGGACAGCAACTGCTGCGGACTACACCACCCAGTACGCGATCGCGCCGGCTTTCCCTACCCGCTGTGCAACCGACGTCGCTTATTTCCTTCTCGACGCAGTGATACTTCAGCGTGGCGTTCCCAGACAACTCTTTACCGACCGGGGCCGCTACTTTCTCTCACAGTCTCTCCAGGTCGTCTTGCGCACCTGCGCTACAAAGCACCAGTTTACAATCGCGTATCACCCTCAGGCCTGATTGAGCGGTTCAATGGAACTATGATAGAAAAGCTCCCTATGCACGTCTCTAAAAACTACTGTGAGTGTACTCCATTTTTTTCTCTTGTATGATCGAGACCCCATACTAGAGCTTGACACGATCCTCCGGGCCATTCTCGATACAACGTCTGAATACGCCCGTGATGCCATATCTAGAATTACTGACGCACGTCAGATTGCACGCCTGCGTCTGACTACTTGCCAAGTAAACCAGCGACACATAAATGACGCTCATACTGCGATGCCTTCCTTCTGTCCCTTTTCCAGAATTACATTTTGGGCCACAATGTATACCTAGGAAATCTAAGCACCAACTTACCCAAGAAGAATTCGTTACATAAATGAGAAAAGAGGGGGCAACCAATGCGTCCGATCGTTATCATATATGAGAAACGTTGTTCTGATGAATAAAATCCGGGCCCCTCATTTAATCCCCTTTCTTCTAGTTTATTACATAATGAGAATCTCGAATCTAGCAACATCGATGCCTTCAGGTAGCATGGCGGTTTTTTGAACACTTGCCGTCACCTGAAAAGATCACGTTCTCTTGACGCCTGCGGCAGAAAGATTGTTCCACATTCGTCGCCAAGATTTGTGAAGTGGTGGCGCTGGCTAACACTCCCTAGGTTCTAGTACTAAACCATAAAAACGCAAGAAAGTGGATGCGAAAACGGCGCTGCGGTAACTCAATCGATAGAGCATGACAACCTGTTATGCGAAGGTTTGGGATTGTTTCCCACCTGCGGCAAGTTTATTTTGCATCCATTTAAATTTCCAATAAAGTATCATGTCTTTTTTTTAAAAAAAGTACAAGCGATTTCCCCTATTTTGTCGTTGGTTGCATTGGTGGCTTCTTCTGATCTATATATATATATATATATATATATATATATATATATATATATATAGTGTAAGGTGGTTTTATTTAACAAGCCTGAACGCTTGATGATGGAGAGGCAAGTCTGTTGATGCAGCGTCGTGCACCGAGCGCGCGAGCTCTGTTCTCGAGCGAGGCATTGGCAATGCGCCTGGAGCACACGCCTGTCTTCTTCGCTAGAACTTGCCACAGAAGAAGGGGGCACCATCCTGGTGACTCAAGGGGAACAGAGGACGACCGGGTCGTGGTAAGGCTTGAGTGATTGAACGTCCACCGTCTCTATTCCACGGCGCCTAGGGTCAGCTGCCAAGGCAAGTCCTGTCACTTGACGTGGGGGAGCGACGGAGAGCGTTCACGTCGGTGTGTTTGCGACCAGACTGATAGACAATGTCGAAGTCTTGTAACCGGAGGGCCCAGAGGATAAGGTGGCCCGATGGGTCTTTCAGTGTTGACAGCCAACATATTGCGTGATGGCCAGTAACGTCATCAAAGGGACGGCAGTGCAGGCATGGTCGAAACTTTCCAAGGGCCGAAATGATAGCTCAGCACTCCTTTTCAGGTATGAAGTAATTTGCTTGTCTTCTTCGCTACACTATACATATTGTCGCGAGGCGGAAACAAGCATGAATGCTTTTCATGCAAGTCGAATGCTGAAGTCACCAGCTGACACTAGAACGTGGCGGCCGAAGCGCCTCAGCAAGAACAACACTTCTTCGTCAGCGTCTCTTGTCTGCACGTCCTGTTTTCCATCGCACCACTATGCCGCCGGTGATGGAGCACCGACCCGGCGCAAGCGATTATGACTAGGCAAATGTAAGCACGTAGGGCTCTAAACGGGAGACATGAACCGCAGGGGTTCTCGACGGGCCTGGCTCTTTAGAAGCAATCTCATACGTCACATCGGGAAGTTGTCCAATGATTCAGTGGGAGCATGAATACCGCGACAAAAGTTTTCCTACAGGCCCACACGACGGCATGGTAACCACAGCAACACGCGAGGGAGCCAGGTAAATTCTGCACGTCGCTATGGTGCGTGTCATAACTGGACTTCTGGGAATCCTGGGAATCATTGAGCCAAGCACGGGCGATCTGACGGGCCTGTAATGCCATAGAAGCCGCATCGTGGGCATACGCGGTGTGCGAATGTGTGACTTGTTCTCTAAAAGCTCAGTGAGAGGGCGAGCAAAGTCAGCAAAAGCATGAACAAAGCGACGAAAGTACGAGCATAAGCCTATGAAGCTGCGAACATCATTATCTGAGCACGCCACAGGAAAGTCTTGCCCGGATTGAACTTTGGCCAGGTCAAGTTGAAATTCATTGGCGTTTACAACGTGCCGAGAAGAGCTATTTCACGACGACGGAAGTGACCTTTTGACGAGTTGAGCTGAAGTTTCGCAGCGCGAAACACAGCAAGGACAGTCACGAGACGCTCTATGTGGGTTTCAAACGTTGGAGCAAAAATGACTACGTCATCGGGATAACATAGACAGATCGCCCACTTCAAGCCTCGGAGAAGGGTGTCCATCATTGTCTCGACCTTCGCTGAGGCACTGCGAAGCCCGAAGCGCATGACTTTGAATTGAAGAAGTCCATCAGGTGCAATAAAGGTTGTCTCGCTATCTTTCTAATCAACAGATATATTCCAGTAGCCCCAGCAGAGGTAAATTGATGAACAATATTTCGCTCCATGTTGGCAGTCAAGTGCAGCATGGATACAGGGCATGGATACATGTTATTTTTCGTGATCCTGTTCAGACGGTGATAACTGACACAAAATCTCTAGGTGTTATTCTTTTTATTGACTAGGGCAACTGGTGAGGCCCACGGGCTAGCGGAAGGCTCGATGATGTTCTTCCGCATTTTCGCGACTTCGCTTTGAATGATGCTGCGCTCTGCAGCAGGCACGGGGTTGGGGCGGCGATGGGCGGGACTTGCGTCACCGGTGTGAATTCGATGAGGGACTACGGCTGTCTGGCCTTGAGGGCGGTCATCAAAATGAAGAATATCGCGTTAACTAAACAGAGTGCGCCTAAGGTGTCTAGTTTGAGCTGGAGAGATGTCGCTAGGAATCATTTTATAGACGTCGTGGTATAGTGACAAAGCCGAACGGCAACACGCGATAATAGGGCTGGCAGAGGCACAAATAGTGGGCGCGAGCGGAGTTGTCTGGTACTCGTGCACCGGTGTAAAACGGGCCACTTTCATGTTATCGGGACAAACCTGTGCAACAGATCCAAAGTTGAGAACGGGAAGCCAAGCACAATTTTCGACAATGGTGAGAACGGCATTTACGAGCGCAGTGTCATGCTGTAGAATAACGCCGACAAGCAGAGAGACGATGTAGTCGCCATCAGAAACATGTGGTAGAGCGTTAAAAAGTATGTTAGTAGCGGCTTGAGGCGGCAACCAGGTGAATTCTGCAGAACACAGGGATGGATGGTGTGCACCAGAAACAAAGTAGCTGTCCGAAGGAAGGTCCAACTGCATGACAACTGTAGCGCAGTGTATTAGGCCAGAACGGGTCAAAATGAAGTCGAGCCCCAAAACCTGATCATGCGGAAAGCGCTCCAACACAATAAGTAAGCGGTGGTTTGATGGCCGGTAAAAGTTACTCGAGCTGTACACATGCCGACAACTGGTGGCGCACTGCCATCGGCAACGCGTATTGCGCACAGTATTGCAGGCGTGAGGACATTTCTGAGTCTTTTGTGAAGGGCGGCACTCATTACAGACATCTGCGCAGCGGCGTCGACGAGGGACTTGACTGGGCTCCATCCACTACAACGTCTTATACACTTTCAAGGGCAGACAGTGTGCCCAGAGGATAATGCAGGCAAGGTCGTTGTTGCAGCTTCACCTCCGGGACCTGCAGTGACTAGTTTACCAGTAGCACGAACTAGGGGAAGAACAGCGGCGTGCCTGCGGCAAAGGAGACCAATGACTCAGGGACGATGGTGACCCACTGCTTTGGAAGGTAGTAGGTACGTTGTCGGTATTTATAGATCAAGGAGGCAGAGACCTGGAAGGTCGGATGGGAAGCTCCACGTAGGGGGTGACGAATAACGACTGCGGCAATGACGAGCGATACATGGAGCAGGCTATGAATTGAAACAAATCGTCCTACCGTCCGGTGTTCTCCAGTCGGCCGGGTTACGACGGCTAGTTGGGACCGCTGAAAACGGAAAGCAGTGGTTGGGCGAGGTCGGTCCTGACTGAAAGCGCATCACGACTGGGCAGAGAGACGGCAGGCCTAAATTTGCCATCCCTTGTCTGACAATGGCCTGTGTAAGCGAGACAGAACATGCGTTGTCTGGGCAATGCTGACGAGGAATGGCAGTAGACATGCATGGCTTCGAGCTCGCGACGAATGAGTCGCGTCAATTTTTTTGTCCAAATAGAAGAGGCCCAGGTGACTGTTCTTCACACGAAGACGTCGAAGCTGTATTTGGTAACCGAACTGCTGCGTAATGCGGCAACTCTTCAGCAGTTCGAAATTATGGTACTCCTTGATGATCGCGTCCACCGTGTAGTGGATCTTGCACATGAGCACATTGAATGTGTCATCTGCTATGCCCTTTAGGATGTGGCCAATCTTGTCAGTCTCGTTCATGGCTGTGTCAATTTACGACAGAGCGCGATGACATCTGGAATATATGCCACGTATGATTCTGCAAGCGTTGGAGCACGGGTCAATAGCTCCTTCTTCACTGCTAGCTGACGGAAAAAGGCCTTTCCAGAATTCTAGAAGCTTCCGCTTGCAGACGTCCGAACTGGTTATGTCGTATTCGGAGGTCTGGTTCCATGCTAACGCTGTCTCTCGGAAATAGAATATCACATTCGCTAGCATTAGCATTGGGTCCCACCGATTATTTTCGCTTACGCGTTCATACTAGGAAATCCAATGTGCAACGTCCGTACCTTCAACGGCATTAAACTGCCCTGGGCCTCGCGGCTGGGACAACATCATCTGCGGCATCGGAGGCGGGCGGTTTGTCATTGTGGCGTTTCGTATGTCCATAATCGTGTCAGGACTTACGCGGCAACCGCTGCAGAGCTCCGTGCTGGCACGCCGCATGCCCACGAAGATGTTGCGAGGTGGAGGCAAGCACGAATGTCGTTCATGCAAAGCGAATGTTGACGGCACCAGCTGACATACATTAGATCTGACACTAGAGCAACATTTTTTCGTCAGCACCCCTTGTCAGCGCGGCCTGTTCTGCATCGTTACAATATATATATATATATATATATAGATATATTGTATTGTATTGTATATTGTATTGTATATATATATTGTAACGGCTCACTGGAGACAAGAGCGGAGAGCGGTATTTATTCGAGAGAGTTAGGGCAAGCGCTCAGTCCAGACTGCTTCTCTAGCGCCTCGCTTGCACAGACGAGGCCGTCGTCTTTATCGTCAGCGTGGTTGGGCACCGATGGTGTCGCGGCTTTTGCCCCCCTCCAGAAGCAGAATCGTCCCGATGCTCGGCGGGTAGCATCCGGTGTCCAGCAAACCACAGAGTGTCCATGTCATTCAGAAAAATAAGGTTTCATGCGCACCACGTGCACAGTCTCGGGCAGGCCGTGACGGCACCGAGCAAGATAAGCTCGAGCAAGATAAGCTGTCAGGAACGACTTCATAGTTGACGTCACTAAGGCGTCGTAGAACCTTGTACGGCCCGAAGTATCGGCGCAAAAGTTTCTCCGTGAGGCCTCGGCGGCGTACTGCAGCCCAAACCCAGACTCTCTAGCCGGGCTGGTGGCGACACATCGATGGTGTTGATTGTAACGTCGGGCATCACGGTCTTGCTGGCTGGCTATGCGAACGCGCGAGAGCTGTCTTGCTTCTTCGGCGCGCTCTGTAAAATCTGCGGCGTCACTCTCGGAATCGCTGGAATCATGAGGAAGCATAGCATCCAGCATTGTAGTTACTTCTCGACCGTGGAGGAGACTGAATGGCGTCATTCTTGTTGTTTCTTGCCGAGCCGTATTATAAGCAAACGTTACATAGAGTAATATTTGGTCCCAGTTCTTGTGTTCCACATCAACATACATGCACAGCATGTCTGCGAGAGTCTTGTTGAGGCGCTCCGTAAGTCTATTGCTTTGCGGGTGATAGGCTGTCGTCCTTCTGTGTGCCGAATAACTGAGGCTGAGTGCAGTTCGCAAAAGTTCAGCCATGAACGCGGTTCCGCTGTCGGTTACTATGACCGCTGGAGCACCGTGCCTCAGGACGGCGTTTTCAATGAAGAACTGTGCGGCCTCGGCTGCTGTGCTGCTACGAAGTGCCTTGGTTTCAGCATATCGCGTGAGGTAATCTGTCACAACTATGATCCATTTATTTCCGGCATATGATATTGGGAATGGGCCCAAAAGGTCCATCCAATTTGTGCAAACGGTGTTTCCGGTACTGGAACGGGATGTAATAATCCGGCAGGTTTCGTAGGTGGCACTTTTCGTCGCTGACAGTCAAGGCAAGTTCGAGCGTAGTGCTTCACGTGTGCTGCGAGCCGTGGCCAGTAATACTTCTCTTTGATCCGTGCTAATGTTCTTGTGTAGCCTAAGTGACCTGAGGTAGCTTCGTCATGACTGGCCTGCAAAATTTCATTGCGGAGAGGTTTAGGGACGACTAGCAGATATCTCTTCCTTGTTGAAAAGAAGCTCCTACTAAAAAGAACACTGTTGCGTAGGCAGAATGATGACACGGGCTTGTTTGTGGTGCGGCCTTCTAAGAAATCAATAAGTGACCCGAGCTCCTGGTCCTCTTGCTGTTGTTGAGAGATGGTGGCCGCATGAACAACTCCCAAAAAACCTGCGGATTCGTCATCGTCTCCGCCTGACGACTCGATCGGCGATCTGGAAAGGCAGTCAGCGTCTAAGTGCTGCCTTCCCTATTTATAGACCACTGTCATATCGTACTCTTGAAGCCGTAGGCTCCAGCGTGCCAAACGTGCAGATGGACCTTTCATGTTGGTCAACCAACAGAGAGAATGGTGGTCACTTATAATTTGAAATGGGCGGCCGTATATGTACGGGTGGAACTTAGTCATGGCCCATACTACAGCCAAGCATTCCTTCTCGGTGGTGGAGTAGTTCGACTCGGCACGTGAGAAGGTTCTACTCGCGTAAGCGATGACTCGCTCAGCGCCGTCTTGCCGTTGAACAAGGATGGCGCCTACACCTACGTTGCTGGCATCGGTGTGGATCATTGTCGGTGCATCCACGTCAAAGTGGGCAAGAACAGGCGGAGTTTGTAGGCGGTGCCGCAGCTCGTTAAATGCCGCCTGCTGCTCCTCGCCCCACACAAACGTGACATCTTCTCTGGTTAAGGAGGTGAGCGGTGAGGCGATGCGCGCAAGACCCGAAATAAATCACCGGTAATATGCGCATAGGCCCAGGAAGCGTCTGACTGCCTTTTTGTCTCTAGGCCTGGAAAACGTTGCGACGGCTGCGATTTTCTCAGGATCCGGTCTGACACCTGTGCGACTTACTACGTGGCCCAAAAACTGTAGTTCTTCATAGCCAAAGTGGCACTTTTCAGGTTATAAGGTAAGCCCAGCGGACCGTATGGCTTGAAGAACCGACCGTAGCCATCTGAGATGGTCATCAAATGTTGCAGAAAAAACAATAACATCGTCTAGGTAGACTAAGCAAGTCTTCCACTTAAGGTCTGAGAGAACAGTATCCATTAGTCTTTGGAATGTGGCTGGGGCCGAACACAAACCAAAAGGGGGAACTTTGAATTCATAGAGCCCATCAGGCGTTACAAAAGCCATCGTTTCGCGATCCCGCTCATCGACCTCTATTTGCCAGTATCCACTTTTTAAGTCAATCGATGAGAAGTACCGTGCATGCCGTAGCCTGTCCAGGGAATCGTCGATGCGCGGTAATGGGTACACATCTTTTTTTGTAACCCGATTGAGCATGCGATAATCAATACAAAATCGCAGGCTAACATCCTTCTTCTTAACGAGTACCACGGGCGATGCCCAAGGGCTTTTTGACGGCTGGATGACATTATCTTCTAGCATTTTCTTGACTTGCTGCTGTATTGCTTCCCGCTCTTTCTCAGCCACGCAATAGGGATGCTGTCGGATGGGTATTGCTGCTTCCTCCGTAATGATGCGGTGTTTCGTCAGTGGAGTTTGACGTACTCGGGAGGTTGTAGAGAAGCAGTCCTTAAAATCGGCAAGCAGTTCCCTGAGACTTTGCTTCTGTTGCGGCGCTAAACCTGGGTCAACATCGACGACGGGTGCATGTGGCATCGTATCGGAGTTCGTTTTCTCTTTTACAGCAAAGCAGTGTTGAACGTGGTAAATTTCATCAAAGTATGCCACAGCGGTGCCTTTACTGATGTGCCGGCGTTCATTGTTAAAATTTGTCTGAAGTACCTCTGTGCGACCACCGATTGTGCTAACGATACCGCGAGCGATGGCAACACCTTGATGGAACAGAAGTGCAGTTAGTTGTTCGGCTACACCGTCCTTGTTAAATTGTTCTCCGCAACTGACGGAGACAAGACTGCATGATAGTGGTGGCATGCAGTTGTCGTCGTCGGCGACACGTAACGGTATACGCTGGCGCTTTTCGTCTTGGCTCGTGTCTGTACTAGTTGACAAGGTTATCTCGGCGTCCCGTATGTTAACCACGGCGCCGTACTCCCGCAAGAAGTGCATTCCAAGGATGAGGTATCTGCAGCACTCCTTTAAAATAATAAGACTGGCGACAAAAGCTGTATTTCCTATCGGGAGTCGTGCAGTACATTTTCCTATAGGTGTCATTATCTGGCCCCGGCATTTCGAATATAAGGGCCCGTCCATTGCATTTTGACTTTGTTAAGCCAGTCTGCCAAGTGCTCACTCATTATCGAAAAGTCTGCGCCAGTATCAACTAAAGCTGTCACGTCGTGCCCATGAATCGTTAAGAGTAAGTCGGCACTCACAAATTCGTCGGCGTTCCGTTTCTCCGGGTTGTTCTGCTCGTTTCTCTTTAATGTTGGGGGTCTTTCGGTGGTTCGACGACTTGCAACCTTCCTCCCGGAGGTCGCCGATTTCAGTTTCCCCGCCGTGGGCTTGGAGAGTGGCCTCTGACCACGTCGGCGAAACTGCGACGGTTCGGCGAAGAATAACGCAACGGAGACGGCGAGCGTGACCGGAGATTAGCTGAGCTGCCTTGTTCCCGAGTGACACTGTCGTCGAAGCGTCGATGTCTCTCTGGAAACTGTCGCGGTGTGGCAGGTGACATTTCCTCGGTGCCACCCTGGCGATGAGGGCAAAAATGATAAATATGCCCTGGTTCGCCATATTGAAAACACAATGGTCCGCGATCAGCGGTGCGCCATACGTCGGTCCTGCGAAGCTGGGGTCACCTGAAAAGCTCCCTCTGTATCCAGGCAGCAATGTGTGGCCGCTGGTGGTACTGCTGCACTGGCCCGTAGAAAGCGGGCGACGAACAGCGTCTGCGTAGCTGTATGCGCGCGGCTCGAAGCGTGGCTCGGGACAAGGTTCAGGGAGTGGCTCAGGTGATGCAAATGCTTGCCGGATTTCTTGGCGGACAACTTCAGCGACCGAAGCAACAGTGAACTCTTTCGGTGTCGCAGTTTGCTTCGCTATTTCCTCACGCACAATGCCTCTTATTAGTTCACGCAGCGAGGTCTCGTCTGTCACTGTGAGTACTGCGGCTCCTGCAGCCGCGTTGTTAGTGAGGCGTTCGTATTGCCGGCAACGCTGCTGAAGCGCCCGCTCGATTGCTGTGGCTTCGTTAATGACTTCTAATGTTGTAGGTGGGTTACGCACAAGACCAGCGAATAGCTGTTCTTTGACGCCGCGCATCAGGTCACTCAGCTTTTTCGAATCAGGAATGTTGGGATCTGCGCGGCGAACCAAACGAGACATGTCCTCGGCAAACATCGAAACAGTTTCATTGAGTTTCTGAATGTGCAACTCGAGAAGGCGTTGTGCATTATCGCGGCGATCAGTGCGTCCGAAGGTGTCAAGTAGCCGACGGCAAAATTCGTCCAACGTTGTCAAATGTGCCTCGCGATTTTTGAACCACGTCCTTGCGCTACCATCAAGAGCGAAGTACACATTGGAAAGCTTCTGGTCCGGATGCCACTGATTGACCTTAGCTACGCGTTCGTACTGGTCCAGCCAGTTTTCGGCGTCTTGAGACGTGTCACCGTGGAAGCTAGTGGGGACTAGATTGTTTTGAACGGTCACCTGTGTTGGACTTGCAAGCGATATTTCCTGAGTCGGTGAGGACGAATTCCGGGCACAGACCTTGCAGGCGGCGGTTTGCGCGGTGCACAGGTGTCTCGACGTGTGGATGATGTCTTGAAGCGCTGGACGCAGGGCTACTCGAAGGAGTCGTCCCTATCATTAGGTGATGATGCGATACCCAGCACGTCCACCAGTGCCACGGCTCACTGGAGACAAGAGCGGAGAGCGGCATTTATTCGAGAGACTTAGGGCAAGCGTTCAGTCGAGACTTCTTGTCAAGCGCCTCGCTTGCACAGACGAAGTCATTGTCTTTATCGTCAGCGTGGTTGGGCACAGATGGTGTCGCGGCAATATTGTGACGAAGAAGATCGGCAGGCTGAAAAGCCCCGTTGCCATCGCGTGGCACGTACCCAGTTCGTTCACTGGCTGCGCCCTACCTGATGTTCCCGCATTGGTCACTGCTTCTCTACGACCCGAATAAACCCCCCTTTACAATTGGTGGAGCTGCTGGGCACAACCGGAATTCTGGGACTTCGCAACCGGACACTGCAGCCTGTCTTCATTATGCCGGAAGAAGGACCGCCGCAACCACAACCCGCTGCCCCTGTGACTACCGTGGTCTGCCCCGGCCCATTGCGTCAACGCGACCCACCCATCTTCAGCGGTACCAACGACCAAGACGTAGAGGACTGGCTCGCAGACTACGACCGGGTAAGCATCGACAACCACTGGGACGAAACCAAAAAACTGAATTACTTCTCGTTTAGCCTTCGAAACTAACGTGACGGAGGTATTCGGGTGCCCCGTCTTTCGCAAGCTTCGCGCCGAGCAACGTTTGCGCGGTCGTGCGCAACAGTGCGGGGAGACATTTACAAGTTATATAGCAGATGTCACCCTATGCAACCGCGTTGACGTCACAATGGTTGATGCCGAGACGATCCGCCATATCCTAAAAGGCATTGAAGACGACGCCTCCCAGATACTGTTGGCGAAAAATCCGGCGACAGTCTCTGAACTCGTCAGTCTCTGCCAAAGCTTCGACGAACTCCGCAGACAACGCATAGCCACCCGCAAATCTCCTCCTCAGGCCACTTCAATGTCGAGCTTGGCTGTTTCCCCGGATAACACGTCGCTACTGCTACAGATCAAGGACTTCGTCCGTGAAGAGGTGGCTCGTCAGCTTTCTCTGATTCCCCTTACACACGGCCAGTCGAATTCTCCGTTGGCGCCCGCTCTCCATGGAATCTGTCATGAAGGAGCAGGTAGCCGACCACATTCCACCTTCTCTCCAGCAGACTCCGGTTGCCGCTCGCCTGACGTACGCCGAAGTCGCTTCGAGGCCTGCACCACAAACCTACGGTCCCCTTCGCCCGCCTTTGTGCCCGCCCGTATCCGCTCCAGTCCGGCCACTGGTGCAGTATGCACAACCTCAAAATCATTGGCGCAGGGAAGACAATCGCCCGATTTGTTTTGATTGTGGCCGTGCTGGGCACGTAGCCCGTCACTGTCGCCTCCTTACACCAAACGTACCCAACAATGTGAGTCCATATGCGCCACGTTTCTAACAACGCCGCAACTATTCGGACGCCTTTGAATCACCTCCTGTTGTCGACATCGCATTCTTAGCCGCTCTCCGCTCACCTTCTCCTCGCCGCCGCTCTCTTTCCGCCATGCACCGGCGTTGGAGCCCTTTGCGCCAGGAAAACTAAATATCGCAGTTCCGGAGGCGATAATTGCGGTACCAGCGAAATGTTTAAGGTCTCACACTTCCCCGAAGAACGTTATTGAAATCACAATAGAACGAACGTTGACCTTAGCACTTGTCGACACCGGCGCTGCACTTTCAGCGATAGACGCCCGTATTTGCCGCAAGATAGGAAAGGTGACGACGCCGCTTTCTGGACTGTCTTTTCGAACTGACAACGCGCAGCACGTCGAGCTATCCGGCGCCTGCACTGCTCGTGTCGTAATTCAGGAGGTCCTCTATACCATAGAGTTCATCGTGTTGCCATCATGGTTACACGACGTCATATTAGGTTGGGACTTTCTATCCACACATCATGCGATCATTGACTGCGTCCGCGCTGAAATCGAGCTGTTTCAGTTTTCGACCGATATTATCACTGACCATAAGGACCATTGTTGCAAAGTCTCTGTTTCAGAAGACACCGTTCTACCTGCCTGGTCTTCCACTCTTGTCAGTATCTCTTGTGACTATGCAGATGATGGCACAGTACTCTTCGCTCCGTCTCAACTCTTAGTTCGCCGACGTTCACTACCACTGCTGTTCGCCGTCCTATAGTTCAAAGCTCGCGCCTCTCTCATGTGCGTCTCAAACCCATCAGTTGAACCCATTACTTTACGCCGCCGTGAAAGCCGTGGCAGAGCAGAGCCACTGACCTCATCTTCAATATTTGACACGATGGACGACTCCACTTATATTGCTGGTCTCGAGGCATCGCGTCCTCAGTCACTACCACGTTCGTTTACGCCAGCTATTGCCAGTGACCTTATGACGACGCAGCACGACAAACTTCTTCGCTTGCTCCAAGGCTTCTCTTCCTCTTTTGATTGCCAAGCAACATCAATCGGCCGCACAACGACTGTTTCGCACACTATCGACACTGGGAGCCATGCACCAATTCGACAGCGTCCCTACCGAGTATCGGCGGCTGAAAGACGCGTTATCAATGACCAGGTGAACGATATGCTCAATCGCGGTGTCATCCAGCCTTCTAGTAGTCCTTGGGCATCACCAGTCGTCCTAGTTAAAAAAATAAAAGACGGCGCCATCGATTTTGCGTCGACTAGCGACGGCTTAAAAAGATTACCCGAAAGGATGTATACCCGTTGCCACGTATTGACGATGCGCTTGACTGTTTGCAAGGAGCGTAGTATTTTTCCTCCTTAGATCTCCGTTCTGGCTACTGGCAGGACCCCATGGCTGACGCTGACTGTTCTAAAACCGCGTTTGTAACACCAGATGGCTTGTATGAATTCACTGTAATGCCGTTGGGTCTGTGCAATGCGCCCGCCACCTTCGAACGCATGATGTACGGCATCCTGCGCGGCCTGAAGTGGCATAATTGCCTCTGCTACCTCGATGGCGTTGTCGTCTTTCCCCTGATTTTCCGACCCATCTTCGGCGTTTACATCAGGTTTTGACCTGTCTCCGGAATGCTGGTCTCCAGCTTAACTTAAGAAAGTGCCGATTTGCAGCTCGAAAACTGACTATATTAGGCCAGGTTGTCTCCAAAGAAGGCATTCTTCCTGATCCTGATAAACTTCGCGCCGTATCCGAATTTCCGAAGCCCACTAACTTGAAAGCACTACGCAGCTTCATTGGCCTATGCTCCTATTTTCGACGTTTCGATCGCGATTTCGCTACTGTGATCGCACCACTTAACCAACTTCTCCAAGGCGACAATGAACTTTCTGCTTGGTCGGAAGCCTCTGATGATGCCTTTACGACTCTTCGTCACCTACTCACGTCTCCGCCAATCTTGCGCCATTTTGATCCAAGTACGTACAGAACTTAACACTGACGCCAGTGGTGTCACCCTTGGTGCCGTGCTGGAACAACGCAAGGACGCTAATGCCGAATACGTAGTCGCTTACGCCAGTCGTGCCCTCACGAAACCTGACGCCAATTACTCAGTCACAGAAAAACAGTGCCTGGCTATCGTATGGGATCTTCAAAAATTTCGTCCATATCTATAGGTTCGACACTTTGACGTGGTGAAGGATCATCAGGCTCTTTGCTGGTTGTCCAACCTAAAAGACCCGTCGGGCCGCCTCGCTCGGTGGGACCTCTGAATTCAGGAATATGATATCCTTGTCGTCTATCGTTCTGGACGTAAACACTCTGACGCCGATGCCATCTTGCGCTCCCCAGTTACTTCAGCCAGCAGCACTTCTTCCTAGAGACATGACATCTCACCACTTGACATCCTGGACATGGCATCGGAGCAACGAAAAGACCCATAGATCGTCATGGTATTCGACTTTTTGTCAAACCTTCCGGCAACTTCGGCACCGCGAGCGTTACGCCGACAGGCGCAGCATTTCACAATCCGCGACGGACTTTTATAGCCCCGCAACTACCACAATGACGGCCGCAAATGGCTCTTAGTAGTGCCGTGCCACCTACGACAAGATTTATGCTCCGCTTTTCATTCTGACCCGCACTGTGGTCACGGCGGAGCGTCAAAAACCTACACACGGCTTTACGATATTATTGGTGAGAGATGTACACCTTCGTCCACAAATATGTACGCTCCTGCATTGCCTGCCAGCGACGCAATTGTGTCCCGCATATCTCCACCGCACCTCCACAACCACTTCCCTGCCTAGCTCAGCCATTTGACCGTGTCGGCATTGATATATACGGGCCTCTTCCATCTACTGGCGCTGGCAACCGATGGATTGTTGTCGCCGTAGGTAATTTGACACGGTATGCTTAAACCGCCGCCTTGCCTGCCGCGTCAGCAAAAGACATCGCCTAGTTCATTCTAAACAACTTCGTTCTTCGCCATGGCGCCCCTCGTGAACTGTTGAGCGATCGGGGCCACGTGTTCCTCTCGGACGTCCTGCAGTCACTCCTATCTGAATGCCAAATTATTCACCGCACTACTACTGCTTATCATCCACAGACCAATGGCTTAACAGAACGATTAAACAGAACTCTTGACGACATGCTATCAATATATGTTGCATCTAACCACTCCAACCGGCATCTTGTACTTCCGTTTGTCACTTACGGATATAACACTGCCTCTCAAGCCACTACCAGATTCTCACCTTTTTTCTGCTTTACGGCCGCCATCCCTCCAGCGCCATTATTACCGTTCTCCCGTACCGTCCGGACCCTGCTGAGTGCTCACCTGTTTCTGCGATTGCTCAGCACGCCAAGAAATGCCGACAACTGGCCCGTTCTTTGACGTCCTCTCAACAGTGCCGCCAAAAAGAGCGCCATGATCTCAATCTTCCCGCTCATCACTTACCCGTCGACTCACTCGTGTGGCTTGGGGTCCCACCTGTTGCTGCTCCTGGACTTTCGTCCAAGCTCCTCCCCAAGTACCACGGGTCCTACCGCGTGGTTGCACAAACATCACCTGTGAACTACGTGGTCGAACCCGTATTTTCATCTACCGATCTGCGTCGTTGGGGGCCAGAGACTGTGCAAATAGACCGGCTGAAGCAGTATTACGATACGCCCACCTCTTTCTAGGTCGTCAGGATGGCTACTTTTCAATTCCGGGGGTGATTGTGACGAAGAAGATCGGCAGGTTGAAAAGCCCCGTTGCCATCGCGTGGCACGTACCCAGTTCGTTCACTGGCTGGGTCCTACCTGCTGTTGCCGCGATGGTCGCTGCTTCTCTAAATCTCTCTCTCTCTCTCTTTATATATATATATATATATATATATATATATATATATATATATATATATATATATATATATATATATATATATATATATATATATATATATATATATTGACACGTGTACTTATCTTTATTGGGCGACCACGTTTCGCCATCTAACAAATGTAATCGCACTCGCTGATCAGATCTCCAACGATCGCCGACCGTGTTCGCCGCTATCGTTCTGCTATAAGTGTAGCCTGTTTTTGTGGGCACAGGTTCGCCCAATAAAAGCTATTTTTTATTCCACCGTATTGCTACTTTCTTCACCGTCACTACCACGTGACATCTGGTGGAGGCGCTTGTGCGTTCATGTACCGAACGCCCCCGCAAAGCCGCGATCCGAGCCCGAAGCCCGAGGACAGAACCAACATCGCCCAAGACCAACGTGCTAGCCGCAGACTGCAAGGACTGCCCCCAGAGCACGGACTTCTACCTGAGACGACAAAGAAGATGGTGGTCAAGACAACCCGAATGGCTGCCCCAGCGTCCCCCGTTATCCTACAACAACCTCGGGACCCACGAGCCTTCTATGGAGCAGCGACTGAAGACCCGGAGTCATGGCTGGAGACCTACGAACGAATCGCAACATTCAACAACTGGGACTCCGACGAGAAGCTCCGGCATGTCTACTTCGCCTTAGAAGACACCGCCAGAACTTGGTTTGAGAACAGGGAATCGACCTTGACAACGTGGGACCTGTTCCGTAGCGGCTTCCTACGCAC
The DNA here is from genome assembly GCF_023375885.2 of Dermacentor andersoni. Taxonomy (NCBI): domain Eukaryota; kingdom Metazoa; phylum Arthropoda; class Arachnida; order Ixodida; family Ixodidae; genus Dermacentor; species Dermacentor andersoni. The sequence goes on from NC_092821.1 coordinate 5,389,133, forward strand.
CTTTACAAGCGTCGTGAGCAAGGAAAGGGCTGAAGCTATGCTGGAGGCCCGAGTGCAGCTACCAAACGAGAACGCTGCCATCTTTACTGAAGAAATGAGCCGTTTGTTCAGCCACGCCGACCCTGATATGGCCGAGGAGAAGAAAGTCAGCCTACTGATGCGTGGTGTTAAGGAGGAACTTTTCGCCGGAATGGTAAGAAGCCCACCGAAGGCCGTCGAAGAGTTTCTTCGTGAGGCGACGAACATTGCGAACACACTCGAGATCCGAAACCGGCAATTCGATCGCCGCACGAACTCTACAATCTACTCCGGTGTTGAATCACTGGCTACCCACGATCTACGCGAGACTATCAGAGCGGTCGTACGGGAGAAGCTGCAGAAGTTCTACCCAAGAACGCAGTCCCAAGTGGATCCAATCGCTGAAATCGTCAAAGAAGAGGTTCAGCGGTCGCTCGGAGTCCCGAAGGTGCAACCACGATCACCGCAACCTCAGCCGGAAGCGATGACCTACGCCGCCGTCGCCCGCCGTCAAGGTCCCCCTCCGCGACAACGCGTAGGATGACCTACGCCGCCGTCGTCCGCCGCCGCCAGCACGCCCACCCGTCGCCCAGCGCACCTACGCGAGGAAGACGGACATTTGGCGAGCCCCCGATCACCGCCCGCTCTGCTATCACTGCGGAGAAGCCGGCCATGTGTATCGCCGATGCCCATACCGCGACTTGGGACTGAGAGGGTTCGCCGTCAACGCACCGCGTCCCCAGATTGGAGAGCGGCCACGTGACATCGCCGACTACCTCGCCGCTACTCAGTGGCGCTCTCGACGACCGTCGCGTTCGCCATCACCAGGCCGCTACCTGTCGCCGCAGCGCCGACCATACACTGGCCCAGCCCGGGGCCGGTCAGCGAGTCCATATCCGGAAAACTAAAAGCAGCAACCGATGGAGGTGCGGTTGCTGTTCGTCGAACTGACGAAGATCCTCCGCCGCCGAAGAAGACGCCGACGAAACCATCTCGACGACATAATAACGACACGCCGCCGTCCCGCGGAAGTCAGGAAGCCAAGACTACACCGACGAAAGACGACTTGACGACGCGACGTACCAGCTTCAGTTCAACACGACGCAGCCGTGATCCGACGCCAAGACCCAACTGCAACGCAAGACAAAGAACCACCGACCTCGACGTGCTTCTAGACGGCCACACAGTTACCGCCTTAGTCGACACAGGCGCCGATTACTCAGTAATGAGTGGACACATCGCCGTCCAGTTGAAGAAGGTTAACACTGCATGGAAAGGCCCTCAAATTCGGACCGCTGGAGGACACCTGATTACGCCGACAGGAATGTGCACGGCAAGAATTACCATTCACGACCGGACTTACCCTGTCACCTTCGTTGTCCTCCAACAGTGTTCACGAGACGTCATTCTCGGCATGGACTTCCTCAACCAACATGGCGCAGTCATCGACCTGAAGTCGAAGTCAATAACGCTGTCGGAAGATCATGCGATACCGCCGGAGAGCCCTCGTAGTCACCACGCCTTCAGTGTGCTGGAACATCAAGTGAGCATCCCGCCTCGCTCCAGTATTTTTATTTCGGTCGGCACCGAAACACCCGCTGACGTAGAAGGCGTCATCGAAGGCGACCAACGTCTACTGCTAGACCGTGAAAGTTGCGTCGCAAGAGGGATCGCTCGACTGCACGGAGGAAACACGAAAGTGTTGCTGACAAACTTCAGCCAGGAGTTCAAGCACATCTACAAGGGCACGACGATCGCATACATCGAGGAAATTCTGGAAAACAGCAATGCGTTTGTCCTCTCGGATTCTCCCGCATCTACCCCGACGACCGTAGTTCCCGAGCCAGACTTCGACATAAATCCATGTCTCCCCACGAGTAAGCAACAACAGCTCAGAAGTCTACTTCGACGATACAAAGAGTGCTTTTCGACGTCATCAAGGATTCGACGAACCCCAGTCGCAAAGCATCACATAATAACCGAAGAGGGCGCTCGAACTCTCCGCCAGAGCCCATACCGAGTTTCGACTCGAGAACGTGACGGTATAAGGCACCAAGTCGACGAAATGCTGCGCGACGACATCATCCAGCCGTCCAAAAGCCCGTGGGCATCTCCTGTAGTTTTGATGAACAAAAAGGACGGAACCCTGCGTTTCTGCGTCGATTATCGTCGTCTGAACAAGATCACGAAGAAGGACGTATACCCCCTTCCACGGATAGACGACGCACTGGATCGGCTCTGCAACGCTAAATACTTCTCGTCAATGCACCTCAAGTCTGGCTATTGGCAAATAGAAGTCGACGAAAGAGATCGTGAAAAGACGGCCTTCATCACCCCAGGCGGCCTCTACGAGTTCAAGGTTATGCCATTCGGACTGTGCTCGGCGCCTGCAACGTTTCAGCGCGTGATGGACACGGTTTTAGCAGGATTGAAGGGGCAGACCTGTCTCGTTTACTTGGATGACGTCGTCGTCATCGCCGGAAATTTCGACGATCACATGAGGCGGCTTGCGACAGTACTAGAGGCCATCAAGTCATCAGGGCTCACTCTGAAGCCGGAAAAGTGCCGATTCGCTTACGATGAGCTTTCGTTCGTATGCCACGTCATCAGCAAATCAGGAGTACGCCCCTGAGCTGGAGCTGCCATCAGGAGCTGCCATCGTAAAGTTCCCGCAGCCAACCGACGGGAAGGCAGTCCGCAGATTCCTTGGCATGTGTGCTAACTATAGGCGCTTTGTCAAGGACTTTTCACGCATCGCGGAGCCGCTAACACATCTAACCAAATGTGACGTCGAGTTCAAGTGGGATACGCCGCAGGCCAAGGCATTTCAAGAACTCGAACGACGCATGCAGTCGCCGCCGGTACTTGCACACTTCGACGAGGACGCCGATACGGAAGTCCACACTGACGCCAGTAGCCTAGGCCTCGGTGCCGTCCTAGTTCAGAGGAAAGAAGGACTTGAACGGGTGATATCGTATGCTAGCCGATCGCTGTCAAAAGCGGAAAGCAATTATTCTACGACTGAAAAGGAATGCCTCGACATCATTTGGGCTACAGGTAAATTCCGCCCTTACCTCTATGGCAGGCCATTCAAAGTCATCAGCGACCACCACGCGTTGTTTTGGCTAGCTCTTAAATGAATCTTCAGGACGGCTGGTGCGGTGGAGCCTCAGACTATAAGAATATGACGTCACGGTAATATACAAGTCCGGAAGAAAACACTCCGACGCCGACTGCCTATCACGCGCCCCCATCGATCCCCCGCCGCAAGACGACGAGGACGACGACGCCTTCCTTGGGATAATAAGCGCGGAAGACTTCACAAAACAGCAACGAGTAGACCCGGAGCTAAAAGGCCTCGTCGAGTATTAGGAAGGGAACACTGACGTTGTCCCTAGGGCATTTAAGCGCGCGTTGTCTTCGTTCACGCTACAAAACAACCTGCTCGTGAAGAAGAACTTCTCACCAGTCTGCGCCAGCTACCTTCTTGTTGTACCGTCAGCACTGCGTCCACAAATACTGCACGCCCTACACGACGATCCAACCGCTGGGCACCTCGGGTTTTCTCGGACGCTGTCGAGAATAGAGGAAATGTATTACTGGCCGCGTCTGACCACCGACGTCGCCCGTTACGTCAAGATATGCCGAGACTGTCAACGACGCAAGACACCAGCGACAAGGCCAGCAGGATTACTACAGCCGATCGAACCTCCTCGCCGACCATTCCAGCAGATTGGGATGGATTTGTTGGAGCCGTTTCCGATGTCAACATCCGGGAATAAGTGGATCGTCGTCGCGACGGACTATTGCCCCCGCTTTGCTGAAACTGAAGCTCTACCGAAAGGCAGCGCATCCGAAGTGGCGAAATTTTTCGTCGAGAGCATCCTGCTGCGACAAGGCGCTCCAGAAGTCCTCATCACCGACAGAGGAACGGCTTTTACAGCAGAGCTCACCCAGGCCATCCTGCAGTACAGCCAGACAAGCCACCGGAGGACAACTGCCTACGATCCGCAGACGAATGGTCAACAGGACGTCTGAACATGACCCTCGCCGACATGCTAGCAATGTACGTCGACGTCGAGCACAAGACGTGGGACGCAGTCCTGCCGTATGTAACCTTCGCTTACAACACGGCGGTGCAAGAAACAACACAGATCACGCCGTTTAACGTGGTTTACGGCAGGAACCCGACGACGGCGCTCGACGCCATGCTGCCGCACGTCACTGACGAGGAGAACCTTGACATCGCTACCTACCTCCAGCGCGCCGAAGAAGCCCGACAGCTCGCCCACCTGCGGATCAAGAACCAGCAGAGGACCGGCAGTCGACATTACAACCTCCGACGACGCTTCGTCGAGTACCAACCCGGCGACCATGTTTGGGTGTGGACCCCGATACGCCGACGAGGACTCAGTGAAAAACTACTGCGACGATATTTTGGACCCTACAAGGTCATCCGACGTATTGGCGCGCTGGACTATGAGGTCGTGCCAGACGGCATTTCGCATTCACAGCGACGCCGCGCACGATCGGAAGTGGGCCACGTGGTGCGTCTTAAACCCTTTTATGGACGATCACGAACTTCCTTATTTTGTTGTTTTCTTTGCTTGGAGTGCTTTTCTTTTATTACTTTCGTTTGTTTGCAGCATCGGGTCGAGGCTGTTTAAGAGGGGGGTATTGACACGTGTACTTATCTTTATCGGGCTAGTACGTTTTGCCATCTAACAAATGTAATCGCACAGCGCGGGACGCGCCTGCATGTATTCGAAGTTTCTGGAAAGTTATCGATGCTTCTACCCGGCTGTCTGTTGTCGCCGAACGTTGTGTTATCTGATTTCATCGCGTGACGGGAATGGTGTAGAACTTTGTGGAAGGTACGCGGGTTCGAACAATTATACTGGAACATTAGATGACTGCTGTATAAAAGCCGACGCGCTTGAGTCGCTGATCAGATTTCCAACGATCGCCGACCGTGTTCGCCGCTATCGTTCTGCTAAAGTGTAGCCTGTTTTTGTGGGCACAGGTTCGCCCAATAAAAGCTAGTTTTGCATTCCACCGTATTGCTACTTTCTTCACCGTCACTACCACGTGACAATATATATATATATATATATATATATATATATATATATATATATATATATATATTGTCGCGTATACCCTGCCGAAGAATACACGCTGAATGGGTATGCAGGCGTTTGTACTTCACGAAACCTAACCCTTGACGCGCGATGCCGAGACGAACTTCGTTCTCTTCCTCTTAAGTCCCCTTTCTGCGCCACACCATGTGGCACTACCCCCTCTGCAAAACAAAAAAAAACACTAAAAGAATGAAAACATACATAGGCTTGACGTGAGAGCGCCGAGATGGCCTAGGACGAAAACATAGGCCATAGTCACAATCACTGTGGTGTGCGATGTAGTCACAAGGCACTGAGGGACGAGCAACAACAAAAACTAACCTAAGCGGCTGAAAACATCTAATTTGAGGGGCTATGGTACGGTTTCAACCGCACATGTACAATCTCAGATTGCGGTTGTCGACGTCGGGGAGTCTGGCATCCGTCAGGAAAGACTTCGTAATTCACGTCACTAATTCGCTTCAATACTTTGTAAGGTCCGAAGTAGCGACTCAAAAGCTTCTCAGATAGTGCATTTCGGCACACTGGAGTCCGGACAAAAATTTGTTCGCAAAGTTGGAACTCGACTTGTCGATGGCGGAGATTGTAACATTGCGTATCGATGCTCTGTTGTTTCTTTATGTGCACTCGGGCAAGCTGACGGGTTTCTTCCGCGTGCTGCACGAAGAGTTCGGCATCTTGGGCGAGATCGAGGTGATTGATGTTGCCGCATCGCAGCATTGCTTCTAACATAGTCTGTACTTCACGGCCGTAAACGAGGTAAAACTGCGTGAATCGTGTTGTTTCTTGCGTAGCAGTATTATAGGCAAACGTTACGTATGGGAGTATACCGTCCCACGTCTTGTGCCTTGCGTCTACGTACATAGACAGCATGTCAGTCATCGTTTCGTTCAGTCGTTCGGTTAAGCCATTTGTCTGGGGATGATAGGCAGTTGTCCTTCGATGGGTTGTTCAGCTGAGTTTAAAAACGTCTTCAATGAGCTGCGCTGTAAAGGCTGTACACGATGGTCCGACGACGTGACCATCGTGCGCTGCGCTGTACACGATCGTCACGTCGCACTCCTGCAAACGCAGACTCCCCCGTGCCAGCCGTCCAGAAGGGTCCCGCAAATTTGCAAGCCAACATAACGAGTGATGATCGGTTACAACTTTGAATGGGCGGCCGTAGAGGTAAGGTCGAAATTTGGCCAGCGCCCATACGACGGCCAGACACTTTTTCTCCGTAGTGGTGTAGTTGGTGTCTGCATGCGACAGTGTGCGACTTGCGTAGGCAATCACTGTTTCAATACCTTCCTGCCGTTGTACAAGCACCGCACCAAGACCGACGTTACTGGCGTCTGTATGAAGTTCCGTGTCCGCCTCCTCGTCAAAGTGGGCCAGAACTGGTGCTTACACCAGACGCTGTCGAAGCTTGGTGAAAGCAGTCTCTTGCTCTGAGGCCCAAACGAACGATACATCGTCCCTCGTGAGTCGAGTCAACGGCTCCGCCATCTTCGAAAAATTTTCAATGAAACGCCGGTAGTGTGCGCAAAGGCCCAGGAAGCGTCGGACACCTTTCTTGTCGGTCGGTGTTGGAAACGTGGCTACAGCGGCAGTTTTCGCGGGATCGGGGCTAACGCCTGCCGCGCTGACCACATGTTCCAGAAACATAAGCTCCTTGTAGCCGAAACGACACTTCTGAGGGTTAAGGGTAAGGTTAGCCAATCGGATGGCTTTGAGAACTTGCCGCAGTCGTTTCAGATGGTCGTCAAATGTCGCCGAAAAAACAACTACGTCGTCGAGGTAGACGAGACAGGTTTGCCACTTCAGACCAGCGAGAACGGCGTCCATCATTCGCTGGAAGGTTGCTGGTGCCGAACAGAGCCCAAAAAGAAGTACCCTGAATTCGTAAAGGCCATCTGGAGTGACGAAAGCAGTTTTTTCGCGGTCTCGTTCATCTACCTCAATTTGCCAGTAACCGCTCTTTAGATCGAGAGACGAAAAATACTTAGCTCGCCGCCACCTGTCTAAAGAGTCATCGATACGTGGTAGTGGGTACACTTCCTTTTTGGTGACATCCTTGAGGCGTCGATAATCAACACAGAAACGAAGCGTTCCGTCTTTTTTCTTGACCAGAACGACCGGGGACGACCACGGACTGTGCGAAGGCTGAATGACACCATCATCTAGCATCTCCTTGACTTGGGCTTGAATTTCCTCGAGTTCTTTCGGCGAGACACGATAAGGCTGTTCTTTGATGGGGCGTGCGTCGGCGGATGTCGTTATTCGGTGCTTCATGATCGGCGTTTGGCCCACCTTAGTAGACCGAGCGAAGCACGCGCGGAATTCGTTCAGAAGTTCCTGCAGTGCACTCTTTTGGTCGTCCGTAAGCTCGGAGTCTACATCGATGTCTCTGAGTGAACCGTCGTCTGTGTCCACTTCAGAAGCAAAGCACTCGACGATATCCGTTGATGGTTCGGCGTAGGCGACGGCAGTGCCACGAAAAATGTGCCGATGCTCAAAGGTAAAGTTGGTAACGAGGACCGCTGTCTGGCTATCACGAAGTTCCACAAGGGTTCGCGCTAGAGAAATACCTTGGGTCAGCAACATAGACTTGACCGGAACCAAATACTTGCACGCGGCAGTATCGTGATGCTGTCGTCCGAAACGCGAAGTGCGGATCAATGTCCAACGGCGTAGGTCTGTGTTGTTGCCCTTTGCGTCGAGAAAGTGATGCAGCACTCGCGGAGGTCAATAATGGCGCCATATTCCCGGAGAAAGTCCATCCCAAGGATTAAATCGCGGGAACTCTCGCGTAGAACCGGACAAGTGGCGAGAAAAGCAGCGCCGCGAATTTCTACTCTCGCCGTGCATAAGCCAAGTGGAGTGACGACGTGGCCACCTGCAGTGCGAACTGGTGCTCCGTTCCAGGTCAACGTAACGTTTTTCAGAACCCTCACCAGTTTGCCACTAAGAATGGAGTAATCGGCGCCGGTATCTACAAGAGCACTCATTTTTTCTGCCGTCGATCAACAAAGGCATGTCCAGTGAGATCTTGTTGGCGGGAACTGGTTCTGGCGTCGTCGTGTTCTCGTTGTTCTGCGGTCGGCACGATACGAGGTCTTCAGCGCGTCGACTATCAGCGGCCCCGCCTCGGAAGGTCGCTGACGTCAGTTTTCCCGGCGTGGACTTGGTGATCTTCCTTGCGTCGTCCTCGAGGTGGTATCACGAGCAGGGCAATATCGCCGCGGTGATGGTGAGCGTGACTGCCGCTGCGATGTGCCCGGAATGCGCTGCTGCTCGATGAATTTTGCGATGTCGGGAGGCCTCTGACCAAACCTAGGTCGAGGCGAATCGATGAAAAAACCCCGCCGGCCGAGTCGTCGATAGGGGCACTCCCGATACACATGACCAGCTTCGCCGCAGTGGTAGCACAGCGGTCGTCGGTGGAGTGCTCGCCAAACCTCTCATTTCCTCGCGGGCGTTCGGTGGTCGTCGAAGTACGGTAGCGGAGTTGTCGGAGCGGCTTGCGCCGATTGCAACACGACTGGCGACGCAACATAAGTAGGTGCGAAAGCTTGGGCGGGGCTTAGTAATGTTTCTGCGTAAGTCTTCCGCCGGGACTCACTTGGCAGAGGTGCGCTTCACTGCTGGAAATAGATGCCTGCAGTGCCTGCTGTACTTCGTTGCGTACGACGCTGGCGAGGGAGCTGACTGGCTGTGGCGGTGTACCGTGGTGCTTCTGCAGCTCGTCGCGAACCACTGAGCGAATCAGCTCGCAAAGCAAGGCGACGTCGCACCCGAAGCCTACCGGCGTATGCGGGGTGCAGGCGGAATTTACTTGTCGGTTGTACATATTCGACCGTTGCTGCAGCGTCTTCTCTATTGCGGTGGTTTCGGTGAGGAACTCCGCGGCAGTCCTGGGCGTATTCCGAACAAGACTGCCAAAGAGCTGTTCCTTTACGCCTCTGATCAGATGAAGCACCTTCTTCTCTTCCGACATGCTCGGATCACCACGCTGAAAGAGACGCGCCATGTCCTCCACGTACATCGTGACGCTTTCGTTGGGCTTTTGGACGCGTGACTGAAGGGCTCGCTCCGCTTTTTCCCGACGATCGGGGCTGGAGTACGTCTCCAGTAGCTTGCACTGGAATTCAGGCAATGATGACAGGGCACATTCGCGGTTCACAAACCACGTGCGAGAGCCATCCTGGAGGCTGAAGTAGACGTTCCTGAGTTTGGCCTTGTTGTCCCACTCGTTAAACGCAGCCACGCTCTCGAGCTCCGCCAGTCAGTCTTCCTCGTCTTCAAATATGTCGCCATGAAAAGCCGTCGGCACTTGGGGGTTCAGCACCGTTAGGTAAGTCGGCGTCATCCGTAGAAGCCGCAGTGGTCATAGTCTTCACTTTATCCTGGAGGTTTCCAAATTCTGGGGCGAGGCCTCGTATACGCCGGCTTGTGCGGTGAACTGGAGTCAACTCCAATTGTGCAAGATTTTGCTGCCCAGTGGGGTCTCCTGCATAAGTTGAGTGTACCCCGCACCTCCACAGAATTGTCGCGTATACCCTGCCGAAGTATGCACGCTGAATGGGGATGCAGGCGTTTGTACTTCACGAAACCTAACCGTTGACGCGCGATGCCGAGACTAACCTCGTTCTCTTGCTCTTCAGTCCCCTTGCTGCACCACACCATGTGGCAGTATATATATGTATATATATATGTATATATATACGGAGAAAGCGCGAGAGGTGACTTCATCTGCGGTTTGCCCACCCGCCCTGTAGAAATAGTTGGTACGCCACTGTCGAAGTTCCAGTTGTTGAACCATGCTAGACTTTCGTAGCTCTCCGGCCAGCTTACTGGGCCTTCAGACAATGATACGCTAAATGTCGGGGGCTCCCAAGATTATTGCAATAGCACAGGCGATGCTGGAGCGGTCATCGTGTCTACTGACTTCGTATTGGTGTGCTAGGTCAGCTCGGATAGAAGGTCATGTTCCGGTGGCAGGTTTCGTAGCCTGCAGTTAGCTCCGTGCTCCACGGTGACGTTGGTCTTGTTTTCCCAAATGGGGCTGACTCCTGGATCTGTGGGGGTGCCCGGAAAATAAGCGATCAAGTACCTCTAGCCGATGCCACGTTCTAGTCACGGTGATTCAATACACGTATCTTTAAGGCGCCAAAAGGCAGCACATGGCACACAAGAGAGGACAACGTGACCGGAGCGCCACTCGCAACTACTATATTTTAACAGAAAACACGTTCATAAATACCCTAAGTGAGGGCCTGCACAACAAACACATTAAAGCATCAAGTACGGTAAGATAAGCCTCATTCAACAAACTTCTTTTCTCTCTTTTACAATGGTAACGACGTTTCGATAACATACCAGCTACCTTCTTACTGATATAAAATGCTTCAATTTATTCCCTAACTTTCGTATTTTTGCTTCTGGCCAGAATCTACATGTCACGAATGTATGTCTCACAAGAACGCGAGCTGCAGTTTTAATCTGCTTTGTTAAATTAGGGCCCTGTTTATTTTGCTCAAAGTTTCGTTCATGTTCCAAGATCCGCTCATTTACACAGCGCCCAGTCTGTCCAATAAAGGAACAACCACAGGAGTAAGGAAGTTCATACGGTACATTTTATCAACTGTCGCTCATATGCTTGGTTCTGCAGCCTCTTTCTTTTTCTTTTACTTTATCTATCCGAGAGCAAAGACCCCCGAGCTT